>NC_068566.1:15106443-17506443 GCF_025698545.1 Gossypium raimondii
AAATCTTCGACAGGAGGTTGATCGGTTAATTCAATAAGAAATGGGGGTTAGCGCTCGATTTCGTTGGTCCCATCCAATTCAAGTGCATGCAATTGGATTGTTTCCTTATTCAATGAAGGAATTTTTAAGTTCAACCAACCTATTTTGAAAATAGGAAGTGGATAAATAAAAATTTTGGGAGAGTCTTTCATTTGTCCATCATTATAGGCAACACCATCCATATTATCTATGGAATTCGAACCCGAACTCTATTTATGATTCCTTATTTCTATCTCATTAGCCTTGTTTCAATTTCATTTCGTATTTTATTTTAGCATATCGATTTTTTTTTTACTTTACGTCCAACCTCTCCCCCCTTTTTCCATCTATATTCCCCTTTTTTTCATTTCAGGGCCGAATTACGCCTGTTTTCACATCTAGGATTTACATATACAACATATATTACTGTCAAGGGTGAATTTATTATTTCTTATTATTGAGCTTATAATATATAATTTATATTAGATGTTAGAATATTAATTCTATTATATATTTATCTATTCTATTATATATATATTCTAATATATATTAGTATTAGAATTTATTTATCTATTCTAATATATATTAGTATTAGAATTTATTTATCTATTTTATTAATTTATTTATCTATTTTATTTATAATATATTAGAATATTATATTAATATTATTTTTATATTATTTATCTATTTCTATTTTATTTATTTCATTTGCATTTAGAATTTGGATTCAAAAAAAAGTAAGGAATTAGAAACTTGAAAAACACGGATCGGGTTGCGCCATACATATGAAAGAATATAGAATAATGATGTATTTGGCGAATCAAATACCATGGTCTAATAAGGAACCTTTCGGATTCGTTGATAATTTTTTGAAAGATTTCTTCGAAAAGGTTTCATTAACTCCTCATTTATATCGAGTAGACCTTGTTGTTGCGAGAATTCTTAATTCATGAGTTGTAGGGAGGGACTTATGTCACCACAAACAGAGACTAAAGCAAGTGTTGGATTCAAAGCTGGTGTTAAAGAGTATAAATTGACTTATTATACTCCTCAATATGAAGTCAAAGATACTGATATCTTGGCAGCCTTCCGAGTAACTCCTCAACCCGGAGTTCCGCCTGAGGAAGCAGGGGCCGCGGTAGCTGCTGAATCTTCTACTGGTACATGGACAACCGTGTGGACCGATGGGCTTACCAGCCTTGATCGTTACAAAGGGCGATGCTACCACATTGAGCCCGTTCCTGGAGAAGAAGATCAATATATATGTTATGTAGCTTACCCTTTAGACCTTTTGAAGAAGGTTCTGTTACTAACATGTTTACTTCCATTGTGGGTAATGTATTTGGGTTCAAAGCCCTGCGCGCTCTACGTCTAGAGGATCTGCGAATCCCTACTGCTTATGTTAAAACTTTCCAAGGCCCGCCTCATGGCATCCAGGTTGAAAGAGATAAATTGAACAAGTATGGTCGCCCCCTATTAGGATGTACTATTAAACCTAAATTGGGGTTATCCGCTAAGAACTACGGTAGAGCAGTTTATGAATGTCTACGTGGCGGGCTTGATTTTACCAAAGATGATGAGAATGTGAACTCCCAACCATTTATGCGCTGGAGAGACCGTTTCTTATTTTGTGCCGAAGCAATTTATAAATCACAGGCTGAAACAGGTGAAATCAAAGGGCATTACTTGAATGCTACTGCAGGTACATGTGAAGAAATGATCAAAAGGGCCGTGTGTGCTAGAGAATTGGGAGTTCCTATCGTAATGCACGACTACTTAACAATGCACGACTACTTAACAGGTGGGTTCACTGCTTCTCTTCCGTGGGTTCGGAAACTGCTCGATGTTTTTCTTTGTTGTCAAGAGGAGTTTAGGCTTATCCTTTTTAACAACAAAGCTCAAGTGATCAAACCTCCCATGGACCGTCTGATTGCTGAATACTACGAGCGTACAGTTAAGGCGCTTGATGT
This sequence comes from Gossypium raimondii, assembly GCF_025698545.1. NCBI lineage: Eukaryota > Viridiplantae > Streptophyta > Magnoliopsida > Malvales > Malvaceae > Gossypium > Gossypium raimondii. The sequence continues at coordinate 15,108,432 of NC_068566.1, forward strand.
GTGTAATGCAATTCGCGACGGAATTGAGCAGATCAAGCAATGGCAGAAGCTTCTTGAAATAGTGCTTTGCGCTTTGGGTGATAATAATGGTATTGCTAATAATAATTGTTGTCAGAGAGCCCTAGGAGAAGGGCAATTTCGTCGGGCTAAAAAAGCCTTGATAGATTTAGCAATTGGGATGCTTGATGAGAAAGATTCCGGTCAAGCTTTGTCTCATAGGAATCGTTCATTTGGAAGAAACAATAATAGCACCAGTCACTCCAAGGATCATCACCACCGTCCTTTGGGGCATTTCAGGTCCTTGTCTTGGAGCGTTTCAAGGTCTTGGTCTGCTGCGAGGCAGCTCCTGGCGATTGGGAACAACTTGGCCGTGCCTCGAGGGAGTGATGTTGTAGCTACTAATGGACTTGTAATGCCTGTTTACACAATGGGTTGTGTTTTGTTGTTTGTAATGTGGGCGTTGGTGGCTGCTATACCATGTCAAGATCGTGGTTTGCAAGTTCATATTTATGTTCCCAGGCACTTTTCATGGGCTGGTCCATTACTTTCTTTGCATGAGAGGATTCTGGAGGAGTCGAAGAAGAGGGATAGGAAAAATGCTTGTGGACTGTTGAGGGAAATTTATCAGATGGAGAAGTGTACGCGGTTGTTGGGTGAATTGACTGATACCGTGCAGTTTCCGTTGGGTGAGGAGAAGGAAATGGAGGTTAGACAGAGAGTGAAGGAACTGGGGCAGGTTTTTGATGCAATGAAGGAAGGTCTAGAACCGCTGGAAAAGCAGGTTATGGAGGTGTTTCATAGGATTGTTCGTAGCCGAACTGAAGGGCTTGACTCTTTGGGAAGGGGAAATAATACCGAGTAAAAGGTCTGTTGTAGGGTTGGGATGATTTAAACTGTAATTCTGGAATGTATAACTTGCAAATGTGTTTTGCTTTGGGCTACGGAAGGAACTCGAGGGTCATGAAGACGAAAGATAAGTGAAAAAATGATGAAGATGGAGAAGAAATGAAGAAAGATTTGAGGCATGCGCTACAAAGATAAAGAAGGATAAGAAGGAAACCAAAAAAAGAAAAAAATAACAGATTTTCTTGTATTTATCACCCCATATATCAGTGTAGTGTAAAGAAACGAGGATATGGAGTTGGCCCTTTGGTCCCAACGTCCTGCTTTGTGTTTTTATTGTATAATCAAATTTCTGAGTAAATTTGCTTCTTGTTTCTTTAGTTGTTCTGTGTTCAGAATTATTTCCTACTTGCAAATGTTGTATACTTCTGCTTCTTTGTTAAGATTCTGCCTTAGAGATAACAAGATGAATGAAACAGTTCGTTTTGTTGGTAAACTCTTTGGACAACGTTGTAATCGCTGGATGAAATGCAAAATTTCTGTTAAGTTAGCTTCTGGGATGAAGAAACCGTATGTTTGCTCTCTTAAGCATGTAAGAAGAATTCTCATTGATGAAATCTCACATGTACAATGAAATTGAAGTACTTGGTAGAAGAGAACACTGACAGGTTTGCTGGTCTTAATTTTTCCTTTTTGGTTGTTCAATAAGCGTCCGTATATATGCCTTTCATTCTCTTGTCTTGCATTTTTAGTCGTGGCTGAGTTGTAATGCTAAAACAGAAATTATTTCTGTTCTGCTTTGTATTCCGCTGTAAAAGGAATATGATCTTGTTGAGCTAATTCTGTCATTTACTCCTGATTGAAGTCTTTTATAGCCTTTTGATTTTATGAAAGATTACTTTTTCTTTTTTTGCATTATCATCTTTTTAAAGAAAAATACTTGGTAAAGTTGTTCTGTCATACCAATCCTTCCAAGAAGCTCTGTGCTTTCCTCTTCTCTTGTGTGCTTCAAAAAGCAACACTATCAATTCCCAGCATGCTGATCTTGGTTCTTGTGCAATGGACTTGGGTATAGCTTTCTAAAGTTTATTTTCTGGAATACCCCACTGTTCATGGTGGATATTTTAAGCGTGTTAATTTTACCTAGCTGCATTATGCTAGTGAGAAACTATTGAAGGTTAAGAAATCTGGATTGACACCAAGGTTGTGAGCATTACATGCTGTGTTGTTCCTTTTTATTTTATTTTATTAATTAAGCCACTGTCTTGTGTTGAATATGATTGCGTCAGTGTAAGCTTGTGTTCCCTATGTCTGTTCCCTATCTATTTCAGCGTAGTAGTATCACCTCTTAAATATCTTTTCCCTGAATGCAGTTTGGAGTAATTTATACTGTTGATGCAGTTTTGTCACCCTTGTCCAGTTAGAATTGCAGGGCACTAAATCTTTCTTCGCAAGCGGAATTTGTTATTCTTGCAGGTTTTGCAAAAAAAAAAAAAAAGATAGATTCTGTTATCTTGCGTTTAAGATAAGATGTAGCAATGGACCAGCTTCAACAGAGGAAAGGACTATTGAATTTCTGGATGTGGACGGTCCAGGTATGTTATGCATGTTGAAGCCTTTTTAAACACCACATTTCTGAATCTGTATATAGGGTTGTTTTTATGCGCTACCCTTTCCCTTGAAATTGGCACATTGAGTTCATCGACCAAAGTTTTGCAATGAACATAGTACAGAATTCTCTTTAGTAGAACTCTATTTTATTTTTATTTTTAAAGGAGAGTTAACTTATTTACTGTTTTCTCAATAATATTATATTTAATGTTCTAACCTACATTTTATTTAAAAGAATGTAACGCGTTTAACACTACATTCAATACTTAAATAATGTAACATGCTTACCACTACATTCAATAGTTATTGATTGTGTTATACTTTATCCCTCAAGACATTCCACTCTTATCCATTAACTACAGCAGTTTAGTCGTGTACCAACAATCAAAACTGCAGGGTGTTCAAAATGGATTTCCTGGAGAGGAAAAAAGTTATATGTGCATTTTCAAGATGTAAACTTTCAGTTTCACTCAAGATTTTTGGTTGAATAACTAAGAAACTTGAGTTTTAGATTTGTTACACCTTACCATAATTGCCCGTGTCAGTAATCTTGAATAGTAGGCATAAGGGCCTTGCATGAGAACCCTAACTAGCAACTTGCCGAATAAGCGACTCTACCTAGACCCATGGCGTTAGACTACTTGCCTCTGACTCGCCAAAAATAACTCCACATGTAGCACATAAGGACAGGGATGACCAACATATAAAACTTGGAACCTAAGGAGAGACCTAAGCAACCAACTACCCTCTCTTCTTCTTGTCGATTTTGAGCCTCCTCTTCCTTACAACTCCAGTCATCCTATTCAATAGCTCTCTACTATATCCTAAACAGGGTGAACCAATCATCTCAATCACTTACCTATATGTGTATTAATGAGATTAAATATTGTGTTTTGAGGAGGGATCAAGGGTTGAGTATAATTTTCATGAACAAAAAAGATGTTACCTTTTATAAACATCCAAATGGTATTAGAGCTAGTATGGTCCTCATCACGTTTCACCTTGGATCAACCAATTTTTTGACCAAATTATAAAGTAAAAATTAAATATCAAAATATGTTGTAAGTCTCTAAGCTCTTTGCACATTTTCAATTTAATCCCAATATTTTTCTTTTAAGAATTTAGTCCATTTATTTGTTAGATTTAAAAGTCTAGTTGCTAATATTGTTAAAATTATTTTATTAAATTTATTTGTGTGACATTAAAATTGAGAAGAAGAAAATACCTATTTGATAGTCATGTAACAAAAAACTGACATTGTAATAGAATTTAACATAGAATTTTAATAGTGTTGGGAATTCTTAAAATTTCACGTCTAACATTTTATTTAGAATAAGTATTTAGACTAACTAAAGACATTAAGAAAAGTCGATGTACCAAATTATGTAAAAATTAAAGTATAGAGATTAAATTTCAAAGATAAGCATAGTATAGGAACCAAAATTGAATTTGACCATTTTTATGTAATCTTAAAAAGAAGTAAAAGTTGTGTATTTAGACACTTGTATGTCAACATTTTAAATAGAATGAAGTATTTAGATTGATTATGATATTATAAAAGTCGAGGAATCAAATTATGTCAAAATTAAAGTATAGTGATTAAAGTTTATATTTAAGCGCATAATATAAGGATCAAAATTAAAATTTGACCATTGTTGAATAATCTAAAAAAAAAAGTAAAAGATTGTGTATTTGAACATGTGTACACCAACATTTTAATCAGAATGAAATATTTAATGTAATGCCCCAAAACTCGTTATGCCATAAAAGTGGCATTAGGATTGAAATCTTGTAATGGATTTCTCGATAAAGAGAAATGAGGCATAAGATCAATAAAAGGAAGATCATTTGTAACACCCTACACAAAAGAGACAAGAGAAGTGAATTGAACAAATGTAGTATGGGAATCATATCAGAATTAATATAAAAGTTTAAAGACTAAACTCTAGGTGAAGATAAAGTAGCTTGCCCAATTAAAAGGGATTAAAAGAAAATTTTGGAAATCATAATGGTTTAAGTAGATATTTATCATTGTATTAATGAGCCATTAAATCAAGGGCTGAGGTATAATTATACCATATTCTTAATGTATAAGTGGAAAGCATTAATTGTCCATGCATTTCCACTATCCATCAATTTGATAAACCATGACCTTTGAATGAAATAAAAACTAATTAAAAGAAATTTGATAAATGAATAATATGAAACTTAATGAAAGGGAGAAGCCATCTCTTTTCTCTTTTCTTCCTTCCGGCTCACTTAGAAAGAAAAGAAAGGGAAAAACCTTTCAAAGTTTTCTCCATTACCATGGGTTATTCTCAAAGAGTAAGGAAACTTTCATTTAAATTTTGTTAAATTAGTGGTATTAAATGATAGTTTAAAGCAAGCACATCCATTTAATTGTTAAATTAGCTAGAGAAATGCTAAGATGGCCATAGTTATACTTTTGTGAAGGTTTGAAGAAATTGAAATAAAGCTAGGTTGTTTAGGAAGCATACTTGAACTTTTATCACATACAAGAATTGTTATTGAGTTGATTAGCCATTAAATAGTTAGTTGGTGATGGGTTCATAATTTGATTAAATACTTGAATGTGTTTATATGCTCTGAATAGAGAAAGAGTTGGCTAAAGGAAACTCTAGCAAAGAAAAAGAAAATTTATTAGAGTAAAAGCATTTGGTGTTGGATCTAATGTCCCAGGTGTAGTATTTTTCGTCTACTTTTATATTTTTTGAATAAATTAGTTTAATAAAAATATTTTAATTACATTAAAACCTTTTCTATTATGTTCTCAATGGTTTTTGCATGCAAAAAAAATGGAAGCAAATATTAGCTCACAAGTTGTCTAATGTTTAACTAATACTAAACGATATTACGTGGTCGGATCTTAATATGGAAAGACAGCTTGTATTAGTAAATGAACCTAAACATGTCATTAGTCTAATAAAAAATGAACAAACCGATTGAAAGACAAATATGTTGTCTATCAAGTCCAACTGGGGAGATGATTTGCCTTGAGCATCGGAGCAAATGACTTCCAGAAAATAGAGATATAGATGTGACTGACTAGATTGACAGTACATCGGATAAGATCCAAGTAGAATAGATCTTGAATTCGTTTATGAATTTATTCACTTGTAACATTCATAGTGTGATATACCTTAATCCTGAGTGGATGGTGGATTATGTATGTATGACTTGTATTTTTTTATGTAAGTAAAAGCTTGAGTTCAAATAAATAAGGAACCGAAAGCTAGTGCATTAGGTATATGACTTCTGTAGTATGTAACATCAATCATAATAGTAGAATTCATATCCTAAGAAATGGGTAAACGATATCCTCTTATTAGAAGGGCTAAAAACACACAACTTTGAAATATTGTTATTCTACCCGAAAATAGTGAGAAATTTATTTTCTAAGTACAAATTATATTTTTTGGGAATAACAATTCTATCAGTTCCTACTAAGAGAGAACTACTTTTCTACTAGAGGAAAAAAACTATTTTTGGTTCTGTATTTGATTTATGATTGTTCAAGTTGACACTCGAAGCGATTCGTGGTACAAGAATAGCGGAGAATGTAACACCTTATACCTGATCCAGCCACTGGACCCGAGTTATAGGATGCTACAATAGTAAACTGAAACATTCACAAGTAATTTATTCAATATTATTCAATAATAAATAAATACAAGTTAATTCCATGTTAAATATGCATTACAATCAAAACGAGTCTTAGTCAGGCTTAGAAAAACCTTTGAACAAGTTCAAAACTAAATTGGGACCAACCTGAAACATTTACAAAATAATAGGTAAAATGCAAAACAGGGGTTACCAATCATTCAAACAGAGTAAAAAAGATCAATTCATAATAAATTACAATCAGTTCCATGTTATTCAATCATATTAGAACCTTAATTGGGCTTACAGAACACTTAAAACAAGCCATAATCAATTATGAATTAAAATGAAACTTTTATAAAACTTGGAATAAGAAGTGTAAACAAAGGTAGCACAATCGTATGGCCAGGCCGTGTGACAAAGACCAGCCCGTGTGACTGCAAGCATGGTTGTGTGGCTACTCCACACCCTCGTGTCCTCAAACCATGTACAATTTAAAATAAGGGTCACACAATCGTGTCTCCAAGCCGTGTAACTAATTTATGTCGTGGAGACCAACCTACACCAAAATTTAATAAGATACACAACCATATGAGGAGACCATGTGTGGCACACAACCATGTGACAACTCGTGTCCCAGGCCGTGTGAACCTAAAATAAATTCCAAATCAAGCCAAAACGTCAACCTTTTCTTAGGTACCAAGCCAAAACAATTGTTACCATATTCACATGTTCAAATCCACTTAATTATACCTAAAACATACCAAATTTATTCATCAATTATACCTATTCATTATAACAACGATAACACCATATTACAATCATAAAACAACTAACCATTAATTCTTACAATTCATTGGTTCTAACTTTCAAAACATTCAACATTTATGCCTCAACTTGCTATCACAACAAACACCACTATTAACTATCAAACTTGATTCTTATTAACACATTACTAGAATACCAAATATGCATTAGACAAAACATACATCAAAATGGCACAAAAGTTCATTTACAACCAAGTACCAAACATGTTCACCACTTGTAAAACAAGCAACCTATATACATGCCACAAGTAACCACAAATGAAACTTCAAAATCTACCAAGTCAGAAGATAGTAGGTGTGAGCTCTGTCGATGCGATCGTCACGTTCCAATTATCCAAAATCTACCGAACATAATAACCGAAGTAAGTAAATAAAATGCTTAATAAGCTCATACAATTCAATTCAATAACTTACCATATTCATTTAATAGTTAATTGTAAATAGCCATTCAATGTATTAACCTTTCCATGACATAGTTCAACAATTTCAGGTTAATAAATAATAAACATACGAATATTCAAAATTTATATTTCATTCGCTTTACAGAGACAATTTCACATTGAACATTCTTTTATTCTTCCAATGGAACATTGTAAAATAGCTTAATACACAAGCCTAGAAATAGATAATGCTTGTTGGAGCTAATCGGAAACAGAAATATATGTGTCAAATTACCCGTCCGGGCTAAACCAGTGACAACACAGAAAAATAGCTTGGCTAGGGCTATATATATACATGTAAGGTTGCCAGTCCAGGCTAAACCTTTAAAAGGACAGCATATTACCAATCCAAGCTAAATCTTTGTCACATGTATATCCGAGTTTGCAACAAATGTTGGAGCTCAGTCCAGAATAGAAATCATTCAACAACCTTGTGTATGAGAACTTTACTCAATCCATCAAAATTATCTCAAAATTTAATGCATTTTCTTATAGTCCAATTTCCATTTCAACAGTTTATATATAACAATTGTCAACATTTAATAACAAATTTCCAACTACGAAAGGTAATATAAACTTACTTGACAAAACCGTAGCAGTTTAGATACCAAGGACTATTCGACAGTTTTTTGTTTTTCACCTAAGTCAACAACTTGATCTAAATGATATTTAAGATTCAATACCAATATCAAATCTCATAATACTATTCAAATTCATGTTTACATAATTTTCCTAAACTTTTACATTTTATTCAATTTAGTCCCAAAAACAAACTTGTCATAACTTCCAAATTTGGACTTCAAACTTTAAACCAATTTCAAATACATTCAATTACAGCCACCTATTATACAAAATTTTGAAATTTGGGTATCAATTTCAAGATATTAAAAATTTAGTCCTTAAGTTCAAAATTAACAAAAAAAAACACTTTATAAAATAGTCCTTAAACAATTCATAGCTTCCAAATCTACCATATTTTATCAAAAACGTCTAAGATTCATCAACGAAAAGTTTTAAAATCTTTAACATTTTTGAAACCGGAGATACAGGTTAGCTGAACCTAGTTGCAACGATCTCAAAAACATAAAAATTACAAGAAACAGATTAAAAATCCATACCATGCAAAGTAAGGAAAGATGGCCAAAAGCTGGAGTTCTCTTCAACGGTGCATTCGGGTTTCCCAAAATGAAAAATAAAGATGATGATGATGGTTTTTTTATATGTTTTACTTTATTATAAAATATTTAACCTATAATTTAACATATAAAATTAATAAAAAAATCACTAATTGTCCACCAACCTTAATAATGGCTTAATTGCCTCATAAGTCCATTCACATTTACTAATTAAACCATTTAATTAATAAAATTCAATGGTGATTAAGTTTTACATCTTTTACAATCTAGTCATTTTCCTTTAATTAACTATTTAATCAACACATTTTCCGAACCAAAATTCAATTGAATGGATGGAAGTTGTAATTTAAAAATAAAATTTGAAAAATTAAATTGAATTGTTTAATTAAATTATTGAAAAGAGAATAGTTTGAAAACTTAAATTCTAAAGGCTAGAAAATTTGGAGAAACCAATTTTTAATCTTTGTATTGAGTATTTGAAGTCGTGCATTTTATTATCAAACTGATAGTCTTTTACAGAGGGATCTTACCTCTTTACAAACTCTTTCTTTGAGGAATTTTTTCCCTTACATCATGTCCTAAAGTTACATAATTGCTACTTTTTAGAGAATATATTCTCTTATTACAAAATACAAAATACAAATTTTTTTTCAAAGAATATTCACTATTCATACCAAAGAATCTTACGTTCCAGTTAGATATTTTCAGTGTTCATGCTAGAGAATATTTACTGTTGATGTTAGAGAATTTTACTGTTCATGCCAAAGAATTTTATTGTTCATTCGTCTTTTTTTTACAGGGAATCCCCCTGTTCATGTTCATTCATCTATTATCTTTGCATCATTTTATCGTCTACAAGATCCACTATTTTGATTGAAGACGTTGAAGATTTCTCGTCTTCTGATCCAGAATCTATTGAGCTAAGCAATTCAGCGATGAGTTTTTTGTATTCATTCATGGTCTTGGCTTGAGCTAACATTGCACAAGCTGTCGATTTTGCTTGAAGGAATTTTGTTGTGGTTTGATCTGGAGTTGCAGACATACATAATCTTGGATTCTTGTTGAAAAAATTACCCAAATATTTTGAATCATATTTTTCATCATTAAATTTTTCCCACCATTTAGTTCATAATATTTGAACTAATAATGGAATTCCAACACATGGATCTTGTTCATAAGAGTAATTCCAAGAAAAATCCAAGAAATATACAATTTTGAGAAAAAATGGATTGTTTTATAGAAACTAATAATGTTTGTTTAGTTAATTAAATGGAAAGCACTAAATTATAAAAGACATAAAACTTAATCACTATTAAATTTTATTTATTAAATGGTTTAAAAGTGGATGTATGAGGACTTATGTAATAATTAGGCCATATTGCTATGTTGGTGGACAGTTAAGGCATTTAATTATAGATTTTATATGTTAATTTATAAGTTAATTAATAATAAGGTAATAAAATAGTAAAAAATAATATTAAAACAACATCATCTTCCTTAACACTTCCTCCACCGAAATTAGAAATAAGAAACTCCATTAGAAAAGGTTAAGGTTCGGCCAAGCCAAAATATATGCATGTAAGTAATTTTCCTACCTGTTTCTTGTAAATTTTGTGTTTTTGATATCGTTGGAGCTAAATCTTGCTAACCTAAGGACTATTTCATAAAACTGTTAAAGATTTTGAAACTTGCTGTTAATGAATTCTAGGTGTTCTTATGATTAAATGATGAATTTGTGAACTAGGTTATTGTATAGGACTATTTTGTAAAGGAATTTTTATTAGTTTTGAGTTTAGGGCTAATATGAAAATAAGTAAAATTTAGCATGTAAATTTAGAAAAAGATTTAAGTGTTTGAAAGTTGATTAGGGATAATATTGAATTCAGTTTGCATATATTAGGCTTAATTGTGAAGTTTTTAATACTTTTGATTTCAAGGACTAAATTGAACAAAATGTAAAAGCTTAGGGGAAAATTTGTAAAAATGAAATTTATAGGTCATGTGCGTAGAAATGAATTTGATACTTGCATTTGAAATTGATAAGGTGAATTTAATCATTATATAGACCAATAGTTGAATCGTACGGAGGATAACCGGGGAAAAGGGAAAATCGCAGATTAGTCCCTACAAATCTACTTGATAGTCGAATATACTAGGTAAGTTCATAGTATAGATAAAAATATAAATGTATTTTAAACTTGTGCTATTATGATTTGATTCAATTGTATTTGAGGTTAGTTTTGATAATAAATTGAAATTATAAATTGTTGCAATTAAGTATAGGTGAGAAAGTGAATATTTGGTAGTTGTTGAACATTTAGGAAATATGATTTTATGATTTTAAAATGAACTTAGTTGTTTGGAAATATGTCATGAATCTATTTTTGGAAATGTCTTTGAACTATTAAATGTGGTAAACTCTGTTAAAATGCTTGTTTGAACGTAGTAAACAATTAGGATACGATTGGATGCCAATAGGGTTTGAACGCACGCTTGTACAGATTTTCACTTTGGTGCTCTCTGGTGTTATATGGTTACCCGAGTGTTCAATTCATATTACTATAGTTCATCAAGCTATGAAAATTTGTGACTAATTTTAAAATGATTGGGTAATTTCGATGTTTACCCATTAAAAGGTTTGTATTAATGAATAATCATGCAAGAATGTTTCTTAACGGTATTGATGTAATGAAATGTAGATATATAAATATGAATGATTTTTATTGAATCATTGAAGGGCATGAAGTATATGATGAATTATTTCAGCACTAATTTTTGGAATTTTTGTAAATGGTAGTTAAGTTTGAGTAGCATAAGTGTTTTTAGTTTTCAAATGTTTAATTAAGGTAAGTTCATTTGAATATTAGCTTTGAACTTACTAAGCTACTTAATCTTCCTCAGTTTTTTTTTTGTTTTCTGTAGTTAACATTTTGCGAAACTAGTTGGACGAATCAACTTCAAGGCTCACATTACCAAACTCTTGTTTCGGTAGTTTTTTATTCGTTATTTTCAATATGGTGGAATGTATATAAGTTTTTAAAGTTGATGAAATTAAAGCTCTAGTTGGATTTGTAATGTGGTTAAAAGTTGGTATATAATGTTAAGTTTGATGTTTCATGATTAACTTGTGATGAATGTGGTCAAACTAATGAGATATATCATATTGATTCTATTTTGTGAGATGATGATTTGTACCATTTGAATGGTAACATGATTTTGGTATTTGGTATCTTGAAATGGTAACTTGTCATTTGATATTTTCTGTGGAGACTTGTTGAAATGGCTTTTTTTGTTTTTGCAATATTTTGGAATTTTGGTTGGAATATATTGGCATTAGAAAGATTGGTACAAATGTTTGGTTATGGCATATGTTATTTGGAATCTATTTGGTGATTGAATAAGGTTAATTTTTTTTGTTATTGTTTATATTGAAATGTAGTGCCAACGAGGGCATATTGGTTAGGCACTTAGGTTGAATGTGAATAGTATATTTTGGCATGTTTTGGTACATTTTTTAATAGGTTAATATGGTCGTAAATACATGGGTTGGTATCTAAGAAATTGTAGGAGAATTGGCTTGTGTTTGAAGGTATTTTGGGCACACACGATCTGCCACACTGTTGCATGACACGGCCATGTGGCCTCTTTGATTTTGGTGCAGGTTTGTTCACACAATCACAGAGAGCTACACAACCATGTTCTTGAGCCACACAAGCTGAGGTATCACACGACCGTGTGACCCCTGTTTTCACTTTTTACTCAAATTTTGATAAAAGTTTCATTTTAATCCAGAATTGTTTTCGGATTGTTTTAAATGGTCTGTAAGCTCGAATTAGGTCTTGTTTTGATTGAACAATATGGAAATTATTACAAATGAATTGTTTTGTTATTTTTTATTAAATCATGAATAATGTTAAAGTTTTATAATTGTAATATCTTATAGCTCAGACCGGGTATAGGGTGTTACAATATGTCTATTGTATTTGTATTTGTGATGGTACGTATAGCCTACCTTATGTTACCGTTAAACCGAACACATGTACAACATGCCTTTTGCTACTAAATCAATCTGTTATAAGCTTAATATTTGCCACTGAATCGAATTGCTATAAGCTTAATGATTGCTACCGTAATGTTCTATTAAAAGCATATTAAATGTTATTGTATTGATCTTTTTTAACCCTTCCATATCACTTTAAATGGGGTGGGATGATATGAACGGAGGAAGTTGAGTAGTTTATCTGCACCGTTGAGTGTTTTATCCATACCATTTGAGTAGCTTTTATCTGCACCATTTGAGTGGTTTAACCACACCATACTAGCTACTTTAATCTGCAAACATGTTGTGTATTCACAACCTATTGATAGCTTGTCTGCAAAAACTTTTTATCAAAAACCCCGGTTCATCCATCATTTTTATTACTAGTGGTTTATCCATGATGTGGTGTAAATGTAGAGGAGTTCTGGGGAACTCCTACTGTGGTGTGTAAAGGTAAGGTAGGACCCTTTTGTGATAATTAAAATTGCATTGCCTTCATAAGCATATGCATAGTGGTGAACATTGAGATATTGTGACGATGAGATAAATTGAAAAACAATATTCTGAAATTACTATTTTGAATTCTATGATACTATTGATGGTTAATTTGAAAAATTGATTCTCTCATTTGCTAATTGATTGCAATTATATTATGCGGTATTACGACCTATCGATTGTTTGCACTGATTTTCTTGTGATTAAACTCACACTGAACTTCATAGCCCACTCCTCTTTATTCTCCATCTTTACAGATAACCCACTAGGTTAAGATGTGGACATGGTATTTTGAAGGACTCAACTCGATTTTGTCTATCAAAATATTTTAGATTTATTATTTCAATATTTCGTTATTGAGAAACTGTAATGTTTTATTTAAACTGTGTCATGGGACTTAAGTTTTTTTAGGGATTATTCAGCATGCATGACCTTTAAATTTTGATTAGGGTATTAAAATTAGGGTATTTAATTATATATGCATGAAATACAGCTTCTGTTAAAACATAGATGGATATCACTTTTTCGCTGCTAAATTTATAATTAGATTTTTTAGTAATAAAAAATTCAGAAATCAACTAAGTTTTCTTATAAAAATAAACAAATATTTTCAAATGATTGTTTTATAAACCCCGATCGCTACTAGGCCGTTCCAATAGCTAATGTAATCTCCTAAATTTAGGCCTAGCATTTAATTGGGGAGGTTACATGTGATAGTATTAGAGCTACAAGTTTACAAAACTTAGACTGAGGAAATTTAAATGAGTCTGCATGCATGCCATAGAAAGGAGTATTTTGGGTAAATCATGCCCAAAGTTTTTGAAAAATTAATTTTCTACAGGAAATTGAATCCGAGACTCCGATGTCAGTCCTACTTTAGTTACTGTTACTTTTGAGACTTTAGATAAACTATAATCTTAGACTGTAAACATTCAGGAAATAGCTAATGCTTGAACTTTTACTTGAAAATCGTAGATAAAGGTTAGACTCGAAGAAATTATAGTGTTTCTATTAAACCGAGAATTTAGGGTAAAAAAATGTTAGTGAAATTTCTGTAGTTAGTCTTTTAGGACAATCTGTGAATCTTCAAGAGAAGTCCATTGGAGGTTTTAGGGGAAATATTATTTGGAACTACATAGGAACCAGAGTTGCACAGCGAAAGCTGATAACTCTTGAAAAAAGTTATATTTCCTGCCCATAGGCTTAGTTAATTGCCTGTGCTTAGATGAGTTTAGTTGCATTTTAGGATATTGCATTGGTATTTTTAGAGCATTGCATTAAAGAGGTTGAATTGTACTTTAAGTGTTATTACAAGTTGCTTTTAATTGTCTATGGAGAGGACTTTTTTGGTGGTTGATTGGTAGGTGCCGAATGTAGGAAAAGGAGTAAAAGATTGAAGGTTTGCCGTGACAAATTTTTGACAGTTTGCCAACACAAATGTTGTGGCAATACCTGAAAGATACCTAGTCAGCACTCAATGCATACTGTTCTCAGCCCCAGTTATACTTGTACCAGATAAATCCACCTGAAAAAGAGAGAAATGATTATGGGCTGATGGAGCTACCCTAGAAGGAAGAGATATAAAAGCCAAAAAAAAAGATGACAACAGTGTGGGGAAAATAGAGGGAAGCGGCTAAAAACAAGGGCAGAGAAAAGGTGGAAGAAGAAGGCAGTCATCCTTGGCCACTACAAGACATTGCGTTACCTGTGTTGAGAGCTAGATAGCCGAAAGTTGTCATCCTAGAATCCTTCCTTTATTTCTTATCTTGTTTCTTAGTGAGCTTAATTGGTGAAGAAAAAATTGGTTGTTGTGTTAAACTTGAATTTTATTTGCCAACCCATGAGCTAAATCTCTTAGGGTTGGGATTACTTTGATGAAACCCTTATTTCCATTAATGACTAAAGTTAGATCTAGATTAATCTACTGCTTCATTTAATGGTATTTCAGGATTGCATGTGTGCGGTGCATTGACGAATGTGCAGTAAGTATATAAAAAACAACCTCAGTCTGATAAGGTGTGTTACTTAGATCAAAGTTGAATGATATGAGTAAGTGTTTAATCAATTACTCATAGCAGTCTCTAAACATAGAGCAGTATTTCATACGGAAGGAAGAAGAAATAGTATTAGGAACCAGACTCAAGGCCTATAGACATATAGCGCCCTAGGTGAGGTAACTTTAGGTCTTGGTCTCGAAAGAAGCAAACCACAATAAACTCATTCTAAGTAGTAGAATAATTAAGATTTTGTTAAAGTGTTAGAGGTTAGTAAGGGTAGATTCTTTAGTAATCCTAGCCTATTCAATCAACATCATAGCCCCTCTACCGTTTATCATAGTGTCTTTATCACAACCTTCTTAATTGATTGCTTATTCGTTTTTCACATTTTATACATCATCAATCTTTCAATTGCCACTGCATTCTTATTATTGGTTTGTCATAACATTAATCACACTTTACTATAATAACTTGACTGATTTACACCTATTTGATCCTTGTGGAGACGATCTCACTCATCACTTTGTTACTTTATTCGACGTGCATACTTGCACAATTTGCATATCATATTCACAAGAAACAAAAACGTAGTGGTTGGTTTAAAAGGAGGAATGATGGATTTTGTGACTAAGTGATTGATGTGTGAGTAGGGAAATTTTGAGGACAAAGTTTCTTTAAGTAGGGGAGAATTGTCACACCCTAAAAATTGAGTTAGAAGAATCGGGTTCATGAAATTCAAAAGTGGTCACGCCTTGATTTAAAAGGTTATCTTGAACATTTAAAAAATAACGGTTTGAAACAGATATCGAAATTATGGGTCATAAACAATTAACTAAAGTATTAAAATAATATAACCAGCTATTATTATATTAATTAATCTAAAACGAAACTTCATTACGAGGTTTAATTTGAAAATAGTGTGTTTTAATTGAGTTAGGACCTAATTGAAAAGGGGTAAAATGAATTAAAACATTAATAATGAAACTTGACTATGAGTATTAATTATTGTCTATAAACTAAAATGGGAATGTCTTAAAAACTATAAAGTTAAATAAGTTACTAAGAAAAAAATTGAGTAAATGCGTAAGCTAATAAAGAATATGTAAGTTGAGCTAGAAATAAATATATACAATTGAGTAACTAAAATATATAAGAAATATGGCATAGATTAAGTGGTTAGGTGTTGGTGTCTCCTCCTTATAAGTTAAGGTTTGAGTCACCCTTCTCCCATTTCTTTTCCTTTTAATTCTGAGCAACCTAAGATAAAAACTACACTAAAATAAATATTATTTGAAGTAAAAACTTACCAGGAATGGGTAGTAGCTCAATGGTTAATACTTCACTCTCCCTCTTGCTTACCCAAGTTCAAGCCTTCTCCTTTCTTATTTATTTCATAATTTTTCCAAAACACCCCCAAAAACATATCAATATGATTAAGCGTAAAAAACAAACAAGAAATGGACAATAGCCCAATGGTTAAGACATTAACCCCTTAAAGTGTCTAAGGTACAAGCCTCTCCCTCCTCCTCTTCAATTTTAATTTCAAATTTCAATAAAATATTGAGAAAATTGTGTGCATCCCCTAGGGTTCAAAATCCCTAGGAATTGACCTAATTTTTTCTTAACTAGAATTCATATCTTGCCCTTCCTTAAAACCCCAATAAAACAAGAATTCTACCATTTTTTTAATCTTTTTTTCCTAATTAGATTTTCAATTTTCCCCTTTTCAAATCCTAATAGAATTTTCCCATCATCTTTCTATTTATTCTCTTTTTATTTCCTCTCCCTTCTCTTTACACCATATTTTCATCCTAATGGTTGATAATTATTTTACTTTCTCGAATCAAAAAATCCTCCATACAATCGTTCTCTCTGTCAGTTTTGTAATTATCATCAAATGACACCCTTAAATCCTTGGCAAGAAATTGTAAGTATATCTCGTTCCAAAGTTTAGATCCCGAGTTTTTGTAGAATTTCTATCTGATGTTAATTTTTCAATCCAATTATTCAGTCTTTTACGATTCTTGACAAATCTTTTGATAATCTCGATAAATCTTTAAATAAATCATTAATTCGTGTGTAATATCGTTTGAAGGACCTAATTTAGGTACCTCAAATCAGGTTTGAACGTAAGGAATGTCGCTCAAGATTCTGGTGACAAATGTGTGTTTTTTTATAAGCGAATCGGGCAAATCGTGCCTCAAATAAAACCACATGTAATAGCTCAATTTTTAGTGGTGTCCAAAACAGTGATTTCGGGACCACAATTCTGACGTGTCAGTCTTAAAATATTAATTATTTAATATTTATGAAGGCATTAGTGTTGTATTAAATTTTGGTTGAGAAATTTTATCGTTTAGATAGTTAATTAATTAAAAATGATTAAATTATAAAAACTGTAAAAGTTAACCCAATTAGTTAAAAAGAACTAAATTATTATAGAATTGAAAATTCATGAACTAAATTATAGAATTGGCAAATATATCATGTAAGTAAACGTAATGGACAGTTGGTAAGTAAATATTGTGAAATTTGGATGTTTACTTAAGGGTAAAATAGTAAATAGATTATAAAACTTAAATTAAATAAAAACAAACAAATCCTATCATATTTCTCTTTGCTTTTACCGAAATTGGGAAGCAAGAAATAGCCATGGGAGAGTTTTGAGGGTTCGGTCATTTAGTGTGTTGCATGTAAGTGATTTTATTATTTGTTTCTTGTAAATTTGACATTTTTTATTTATTTATAGCTTAAGTTAGTTAGCACAAGAATTATTTTGTGAAATAGTGA
This sequence comes from Gossypium raimondii, assembly GCF_025698545.1. NCBI lineage: Eukaryota > Viridiplantae > Streptophyta > Magnoliopsida > Malvales > Malvaceae > Gossypium > Gossypium raimondii. Next base: position 15,126,231 of record NC_068566.1, read on the forward strand.
AATGTTTAGAAATTTATCATTGATAATTTTGAAGGTCTTTTTTGTTAGTTGGTGTTTTTGGAAGCTTAGTTGATTGATATGATCAAATTGTAAAGTAATTTTTAGTAAATTTGAGTTTAGAGACTAAACAGGAAAAATATGGAAGTTAGCTTGATTTTTCTTGAGAATCATTAGAATTTATGGGTTGTAATAAGATGAATAAAAATTTAGTTAAATGGGTTTTGTATTAATTGTGGAAATTGGCTTGTTCAATACTATGGACTAAATTGTATTAAATGTAAGTGTTTGGGGTAAATTTGTAAATATTGTAAATAAGAAATTAGATGTATTAAATTGAATAGAATGTAAAATTGGGGCTAATAAATTATATTATAGATCAAGATCAAGTTGATAATCGTGGACAAAGGAAGGTTGTGGATTAGTCCCTGAACTTTTGTTGTTTCTAAATTTTAGCCCTGGTAAGTTCATACGGTTTAATTTTAGTATAATTTAAGCATTTATTTATTTATGAATTCAATTTTCTAATTGACTTAAAGTGTTGAATTGTAGTAAATGAGTTGATTTGAGATAAAAATATATATTGAATGTTGTTATTTGAAAAATAAGTGAATCGATAAACGTCGGATAGGATAGGATACGATTGGCATGACAATAGATTATATCACGCGCTGTATGAGATTGATTGGTGTTGAGATGATGATTACTGTTATATTCTTGTTTACTAAATATACCAAAGTTCAGCATTTGTTGTGGACTATCGTGTTATATTACAATCATTCAGGTGTGTTACGGGGGCAGATGTAAAGCCTTCAGGCTTGGCACGCAATGCCAAGGTGAGATTTGGAGGGACGTTAGCCTATGGGCTTGGTACTTGGTGCCCAGGTGTGTTTCGGATGGATAGCTCATTTGAGCGTTTTGGTGTGTTTAGATGGTTAACTGTGTATCTGAATATATTAATGTAACACCCTAAACCTGGCTTGGACATTATGGCCGAATTTGGCGATGTCACATGGTAGTGTGTTTGAAAACCGTAGGTTGTATTAGAAAATCGTAACTTTGCTTAAAACAATTTCCACTTAGAAACTTTTAAGAATTTCTTATTAATTCTAAAGACATGTTAATTAATCAGTCAAAAATTTTCAAAACGTTTAATCTATGTGGAAGCTTTTAAGACAGTTTGCGTATTTGTGTATATTTTGTTAAAACGTTTGATTCATTTTGAAAACTCGATTATTCCTATCGCTAACAGTTATAAACCAAAATGATAATAATCCCAAATTAAAAATAAAATCCAAAGAGGCCATTATTATAGTAAAATACGCCCAAAATAAAATCAAAATTATAATTAAGTACTAAGTCAAATTAAATAGGTCATGTGGCCACCGCTGAGTCCTCCGTCACATCGATCCGCCTATGTATGGGGATTACCTGTACCGTCAAATTAGAAGGGTGAGGTTACGAAAACTCAGTGTGTAATCCCATATAAAGAAAACAGGTAGAAAGCAATCACAGTCTGGGCCTAAGCCCTTTTCAGTGTAAGAGACAATACCAGTTTGGACTTTAGCCCATCTCAGCACACAAGCAATCATGTGTTCGGGCCTTGTCCCATTAGAGTAACAATAATTAGTATAGTAACAGATTATATAATATACAGGTCCTACCCAGCCAGCCTCTACACACCATCTCCGTCCAACCCTACACTCCATGTGGGGATATAATCAACCCACCCATCCCTCCACTCCAAAGTAGTTCCAAATGCGACACTAGACAGTAGTTGCAGCTGAGGTGCCAGTAAGTTAGGCTCGAAGCCTTTCAGTACACTTCCTCCAATCAATATCAATCCCCAACCCAATGCAATGCATCATACAGTCATGTCATGGTATCATGTATAAACAGTATAGAGTATATAGCATGCTCAAAGTAAAAACATACATATCTATCTCATATAGGCATATAACAGTCTTTCAGTCATTTCAGTCAATTAGGGGTCTAGGTAAACTCAGTCAATTAGGGGTCTAGGTAAACCTACCGACCCTTAAGTAGGTTCACATTCGACTTGGGCGATCTGTGCAACCCTAGCAGTCAAACAGTGAAAATGGGTCCACAGGCCCATGTTGTAAGCCCAGGTAGGCCCACACACTCGTGAGGCCCACATGGCCTAAAATGGCCTTGACCATGTGGTTCACACGATCTGGCCCAATATTTTTACATGCTCGTGTGGTTAACCTGTGTGGGGCCCACTCATCCGTGTGGCCCACATGGCCCAATTCGGCCCGTCCCATGATTCGCACATGGCCAGCCTCGTCGATCACATGCTCATGTTCGATCACACAGCCTACCACACGGGTGGCCACACGCTCGTGTGGCATCGACAATCACATTTTTTGACTATTCACTAATTTTCGTTTTCAGAGTTGTGTTTACACACCTAGTTTGTTTGTGACGTAAAAACACTTCGGAGATCCCCAGTACCTTCAAAATCAAGCAACCCCCAACTACGGATCCAAACGAGATAGGTTACCACTCCCACAATTCGCTGCTGAAAAGTCTGAAAGACCCAATAAGACTACAATTCACATCTTCAAAGCTTAAAAGAATAGAAAAGCTTCCCCTAATTCACCAAACACAATCACCTTACCTACTAAACGAGTAACGACAGAACCACACCGCTTTAATGCTAATTGAATCATTCTAGTCCTTAACCTTCATCAATAAAACAGTTGACCTATCACCAAAAATGCATAAACCAAATAACACCACTGTTACAAAACTTACCACCAACGCGCAAAGGCAAAACGGACATGACAAATTGCGGCAACAAGGATTTGAGAAGGAAATGGACTACTAGAAAAACCAAAGCAGAGAGAAGGAAATTTTCAGTAGTAGTCGACAACAAACAAAAAAAGAGAAAAGAAAGGCCAAGGGTACAATTCGTAGAAAGAATAATAGCTAGGAAAAAAATAGAGGAGAAAAAACAGTCGATTGCAAGGGAGAGAAAAAATCAGCAAAGAAAAAAATGAAAGGGAAGGATGAAAAGAGGGAGAAGATTTGGCCAAGGGAGGAAAGGGGACGTTTGCTCACCTTTTTCTCTGAAAAGAAAAAATTTGGGAAGCATAGAATTCCACTCAATCACCACTACCTCCTAAATCCCTTAATTAACTCCCCCTATCCCTAATTTCACTCTCCAACCATCCATCAGAATCCCCTCAACCACGAAATTCAAACCCCACTCAAACTCTTTAGAATTTCGGTCAAACTATAACACCCTCACGGCACAAGCAGTAAAAATAAATTACATGTTTGTGCAAGGACTCAAACTCCAAACCTCCTGCTCAATTGCACTCCACTTAACAACAAGACCAGCAGGCCCATTCTAACATATTTTACCAATATTTATTTGTAAGCCTACTGACTAGAGATAGAGGTTTAGTCATTTAAAAAAAAATTTACCCAAGCTAAGGCTTGAACTTGGGACCTCCTAAACACTCCCAGAACACATAACCACTAAAGCTGACAAATATTTGTGTCACAAGCATACGAAAATAAATATATAAGGGATTTTTAGGGCGTTACAATTAAAACGTTCATCGAGTTTATTTTCAATGGTACAATTTAATTGATCGGATTGTTTCATTTGAAATTAAGCTTAAAACTCACCTGTGATTTGACTATGGATGACAAGATTATTAGTTTATGACTTATATGTATTATGTATTAGATAATTTATACAATAAGTTAATTGTTTTTATTCCGTAGAACTTACTTAGCTTAAGTACGCTTACTTGTGCCTTTCTATTGTTTCTTGTAGATACGGGAGATCGAATTAACTCGAAGAATCACACTATCTAGAAACCTATCGGTAGTTTTTGAATGTTCATTTTAGGTTATATGACGTGTAATAGGTGAACTGAATTTGTGATAGTAAGTTTTAAAGTTAATAATTTTGATTATGCTTGTTTGAAATAGGTTTTGAGTACATGTAAATATGTATTGGTTTGGTATATGTGTGAGTTTAGAAACTTGTTTGGTATTTTGGTATAAGAATTATAGAATGTGTGAATATGGCATGATGAAATATGAATTGAAAAGAGTGATGTTTTGGTATGAAATGCTACTGGTGTATGAATACTTTGAATGCCATTGTTTTGATTTTAAATGTGATATTGATGTGATTATTGAATTGTGGTGTCAATGGGGATACATTAGCTAATTTCTTAGTTGTTTAAATAGGTGAATTTTGCTATGACTTGAACTTTTGAAAGATAAGGTTTTACCATTTTCAAAACAAGTATCGATACTTTGGCATTTGGTATCGATACTTGACCATATAAACAACTTTCTAAATAAACAGAATACTAATTTGATATCGATTTTTATTTGAGTACTGATACTTTTTCATAAAATATTGATACGCTACCGATACCATTGTTTTGTAAAGAAAATAGTATTCGATTTTGGTATCGATTTTCCAAATCGATACCAACTATGGATTTTCACTTTAAACTTTAAAATTTAAATTTCTTCAAGGTAAATCCTATTGCAAGCTTGAATTTTTCTACTAAGTACTTTTAGAATTTTTCTATTAAAATTTAATATGTTTGTTTATACATAATATCAATTATCTATAAGTACGTATTGTTTAATAATATGGTTGTTAATTGTTGAATGTTAGTGTAACATTTCTTTACTTGGGTCCAGCGTCCAAGCCAGGTTAGGGGTGTTACATTTAGTGGTATCAAAGTCAGGTTTAGTCAATTTTCAAACTGAACGTAACGTGTTTGGAGTCTAGAAACTACATGTCATATATACCTGTGATAGTGTGATATCGATTGATCCGATCTAACCCCTGTTTTTCTTATAGATATTAAAGATGTCTGCAGAATCTGAACATGATAACAATAATGAAGTTAATAGTAATGTTTCGACTATTGAACAAGAAGCGAGACATAGTTTACTGATTCCTCAGATGTCAGAAAATGAAGGCAAAAACTTTTTTTTGTTTAATGGGTCAATGGTTCACAGAATTCATGCGAGCCACTCCTATGGCTCAACAACCTCCACCCGCTATAATACCTCATGTGTTAGTTCCACCCCCTCAGACGACTGAAACGAGTCGATAAATCCCTGTTGATGAATTAAAAAGTGTGGGGCTGAGGAATTTAGGGGTAGCACTAGTGATAACCCTGTTAAAGCCGAGTATTGGCTTGAGAATATCCAACGAGTTTTTGATGAAACGGTCTGCTCTCCTAATGATTATTTGATGTGTGTTGTATCATTACTGAAAGATGAAGCTTGTAGTTGGTGGTCAACGTTAACAACTATATTGCCAAAGGAAGATGTTAACTGGGATTTCTTCAAAGCAAAATTTAAAAAGAAATATGTCAGCAAATGTTATCTAGATCAAGAAAGAATTTCTTGAACCGAGATAGGGAAACAAATCAGCAGCTAAGTATGAAAGAGAGTTTGTACATCTCAGTAAGTATGCTCTTGAAATTGTTCCTGATGAAGAAGAAATGTGCATCAAATTCCAAGATGGTTTAAATGATGAAATCAAGATGATGATTAGAGGAACTGAAATACAACAATTCGTAGTATTATCTGATTGAGCTCAAAAGATGAAAGAAGTGTATAATCATAAGAAGCGAAGAAAGAGAAAGGTTCGAGAATTTGGTAAAAGAAGTTTTTCCAAGTCATTTTTTGCTCCGTCGGCAAACAAGTCAGAAGAAGATTTTAGCCATAATACTTTACCATCTAGATTTTCGATTAAAAATAAGTCAGTGCAACATGATTCAAAGTCTCAAGTTAAACCTATTGATAATGTGGTTAGTGTCTGAAATGTTCAGAGATCAATGTGTAAACACTGTGATAGATTACATGTCGGTGAGTGCAGGGCTAAAATAGGTGCATGCTATAGATGTGGTTCAACAAATCACTTTGTGCAGAATTGTCCAAGGTTAGCCAGAGAAAATGAAGAAAAGAATGAAAAGTATATGCCAACACCTCAGAAGAGTAGGCGTCCGGCCCAGAGTAATAATACTAGAACAAATCACGGTGGCACTAAAAACACAACTGTCCGGTTAAAGGCTAGAGATCCTGCGCGAGCATAAGGTATCCAAGCCAGAGAGGAAGTTGTTGCACCTGACGTTATTGCCGGTACATTCTATCTCTTTGATGTTACTATGTATGCATTGATTGACACTGGGTCAACTTATTCATATGTTTGCATGGAATTAGTAACGGATAAGAATTTACTTATTGAGTTAATGGAGTTTGATGTCAGAGTTACTAATCCACTAGGTTATAACGTGTTAGTTAATTCAATATGTCATAAATGTCTACTGAGAATTCAAGGATGTGATTTTCTTACTGATGTGATGTTGTTACCCTTTTGGGAATTTGATATCATCCTGGGAATGGATTGGTTGACTCTACATGATGTGGTAAACTGCAGACAAAAATGAATTGATTTAAAATGTCAAACAGGTGAAACGATTACAGTGGAGTCTAATATATCAAGTAGTGTTATTAGAGTTATTTCAGCTATTTTGTCACAGAAGTTAATACGAAAGGGTTGTGAGGCGTTTTTGGCCTACATTCTTGATAATCTGCATTTAGAGTCAAAGCTCAATCAATTATCGATTGTAAATAAGTTCACAGATGTATTTCCTGAGGAATTATCGAGATTGCCTCTAGAACGTGAAGTTGAATTTGTTATTGATTTGGTACCTGGAAATATGTTAATATCGATCTCGCCGTACCAAATGGCTCCAGCTAAACTGAAAGAACTTAAAGCACAGTTGCAAGAGTTGTTAAACAGAGGCTTTATTTGGTCAAGCGTATCTCCTTGGGGTGCACCTGTGTTATTTGTGAAAAAGAAAGACGGGTCGATAAGATTATGTATTGATTACAAGCAGTTAAACAAGGTTACAATAAAGAATAAATATCATCTTGAATCGACGACTTATTTAATCAGTTGAAAGGTGCGATGATATTTTCAAAAATAGATCTCAAATCAGGCTATAATCAATTGCGACTTAAAGATGTTGATGTACCAAAAAATACTTTCGAAACTTGTTATGGTCATTATGAATTTTTGGTGATGCCGTTCAGATTAACTAATGCTCCTGCTACTTTTATGGATTTAATGAATCGAGTTTTTCAAGCTCATTTAGATAGATTTGTGGTGGTATTTATTGATGATATCCTAATCTATTATAAAATAGAATCTGAGCATGCTCAGCATTTACAGATTGTTCTATAGATTTTATACGAGAAACAGTTGTATGCAAAGTTCAGGAAATTTGAGTTCTGGCTTCGTGAGGTTAGATTTCTCTATCATGTAACTTCTACAGATGGTATTCAAAATGACCTAAGTGAAAGTTCCACTATTATTAATTGGAAAGCTCTGAAGATTGTTTTTGAGGTACGTAGTTTTCTATGCCTAATTGGTTATTACCGTCGTTTCTTTAAGAATTTTTGGATAATTTCCTTACCGATTACTAAGCTGTTACAGAAAAATGTTGAGTTTATTTGGTCAGATAAATGTCAACAGGTTTTGAATAGTTGAAAAATATGTTGACGGAAACTTCTATACTGACTCAGCCTAAATTTGGGAAAGAATATGCATTTTACAGTGATGCATCGCTCAGTGGATTGGGTTGTGTATTGATGCAAACCGATAAAGTAATAGCATATGCTTCTCGTTAGTTAAAGTTGCACGAGAGAAACTATCTGACTCACGATCTCGAATTAGCCGCGATTGTTTTGCTTTGAAAAATTGGCAACATTATCTGTGTGGTGAAAATTTTCATATATTTACAGATCACAAAAGCCTAAAATATTTAATGACTCAAAAAGAATTGAATTTGAGGCAACGGCAATGACTTGAGTTGTTGAAAGACTACGATCTCGTTATTGACTATCATTCGGGAAAGGCTAATGTGGTTACAGATTCGCTGAGCAGGAAATCACATTTCCGTTGAGAGTGTTGAAAGCTCATTTGAATTGGAATCATGACGGTTCACTTCTTGTAGAATTAAAAGCTAGACTGTTGTTTCTTCAGCGAAATTGGGAGTTGCAAAATAATGACCCAAAATTATTAGCTAAATGAGAACATATTCCGAATGATCAGTCTGCAGAATTCAGGGTTGATTCAAATGATATGTTGTACTTTCACAACAAACTGTGTGTTCCATATGATCCAGATTTGAAATGAGATATTTTATCTGAAACTCACAGTAGTGCATACTTTATTCATTCGGGTAGTACGAAAATATTTTTGTGATTTGAAACAGATGTATTAGTGACCGAGAATGAAATGCGAAATTTATGAGTTTGTAGCTAATGTTTAATTTGTCAATCAGTAAAAACTGAGCATTATGTACCGTCTGGATTTCTATAGCCTGTCATGATTTCGGAATGGAAATGGGAGCGAGTTACAATGGATGTTTTTTTCTAGATTGCCTATATCACTGAGAAAGAAAGATTCGATCTAGGTTATTGTCGATAAATTGACGAAATCGGCTCATTTTATTCTAGTTAGAACAAAGTATTCGCTTGAAAAATTCGCAGATAGACGGACAATCAGAATGGGTGATACAGATTCTAGAGGACATGTTACAATGTTGTATTATTGAGTTTGAAGGTAGCTGGGAAAAATATTTGTCGTTAGCTGAATTTGCTTATAATAATAGCTGTCAGTCTAATATTAAAATGGCACCATTTGAAGCTTTGTACAGAAGAAAATGTAGAACACTGCTTTATTGGTCTGAGCTGAGTGAATCTAAATTAGTTGGAACTGATTTAGTTTGTGAAACTGAAGATAAAGTTTGAATTATTTGTGATTGTTTGAAAGTTACATATGGTTATCACAAATCATATGCAAATTTGAAGCGAAAGGATATAGAATTTGATATTGGTGATCGAGGGTTTATGAAAGCTTCACTGTGGAAGAAAGTGCTTCGATTTGGTAGAAAAGGAAAATTGAGTCCAAGATTTATTGGACCATATGAGATTATTGAAAGAATTGGTTTGGTAGCATACAGGTTAGCTTTACCTCCTGAACTTGGGAAAATTCACAATGTTTTTCATGTTTCGATGCTAAAGCGGTACAAATTAGATCCTTCGTATGTGATTACCTCCAGTGAAATTGAGATACAGTCGAATTTCTCATATTCTGAGAAACTAATAGAAAATTTGACTCGTGAAGTTTTGTGTCATCGACACGGTATTAAGGAAGCTATTTGGGAGACTGAGGAATCAATGAGACTTCAATACCCGGATTTATTCTCAGGTAACAATTTCGAGGATGAACTTTCCTTAGGGGAGAGTTGTAACAGCCTGATTTTTAGTGGTTTCGGAACCACAATTTTGACGTGTCAGTCTTAAAATATTAATTATTGAATATTTATGAAGGCATTAGTGTTGTATTAAATTTCGATTGAGAAATTTTATCGTTTAGATAATTAATTAAAAAGGATTAAATTGTAAAAGATGTAAAAGTTAACCCTATTAGTTAAAAAGAACTAAATGATTATAGAATTGAAAATTCATGGTCTAAAATGATAAATATATCATGTAAGTAAATGTAGTGGACGGTTGGTAAGTAAATAGTGTGAAATTTGGATATTTACTTAAGGGTAAAATAGTAAATAGATTATAAAACTTAAATTAAATAAAAACAAACAAATCCTATCATCTTTCTCTTTGCTTTTACCGAAATTGGGAAGCAAGAAATAGCCATGGGAGAGTTTTGAAGGTTCGGTCATTTAGTGTGTTGCATGTAAGTGATTTTATTATTTGTTTCTTGTAAATTTGACATTTTTTATTTAGTTATTGCTTAAGTTAGTTAGCCCAAGAATTATTTTGTGAAATAGTGAAATGTTTAGAAATTTATCATTGCAAATTTGGAATGTTTTTGTTGCTAGTTGGTGTTGTTGGAAGCTTAGTTGATTGATATGATCAAATTATAAAGTAATTTTAGTAAATTTGAGTTTAGAGACTAAACAGAAAAATATGGAAGTTAGCTTGATTTTTTGAGAATCCTTGGAATTTATAGGTTGTAATAAGATGAATAAAAATTTAGTTAAATGGGTTTTTTATTAATTGTGGAAATTGGCTTGTTCAATACTATGGACTAAATTGTATTAAATGTAAGTGATTGGGGAAAATGTATAAATATTGTAAATAAGAAATTAGATGTATTAAATTGAATAGAATGTAAAATTGAGGGTAATAAATTATATTATAGATCAAGATCAAGTTGATAAAAATGGAAAAGGGAAGGTTGTGGATTAGTCCCTGACTTTTGTTGTTTCTACATTTTAGCCATGGTAAGTTCATACAGTTTAATTTTAGTATAATTTAAACATTTATTTATGAATTCAATTTTCTAATTGACTTAAAGTGTTGAATTGTAGTAAATGAGTTGATTTGAGATAAAAAAATTATATTAAATGTTGTTATTTGATAATTAAGTGAACCAATCAACGTAGGATAGGATACGATTGACATGCCAATAGGTTATATCACACGCTGTACGGGGTTGGTTGGTGTTGAGACGATGATTACTGTTATTTTCTTGTTTACTGAATATATCAAAGTTCAGCATTTGTTGCGAACTATCATGTTATATTACAATGATTCAGGTGTGTTCTGGGGCTAGATGTAAAGCCTTTGGGCTTGGCACGTAGTGCCGAGGTGTGATTTGGAGGGACGTTAGCCTATGGGATTGCCACTTGGTGCCCAAGTGTGTTTCGGATGGATAGCTCATTTGAGCATTTTGGTCCGAATCTATTAAAACGTTCATCGAGTTTATTTTCAATGGTACAATGTAATTGATCGGATTGTTTCATTTGAAATTAAGCTTAAAACTCATCTGTGATTTGATAATGGATGATAAGATTATTGGTTTATGACTTATATGTATTATGTATTAGATAATTTATATAGTAAGTTAATTGTTTTTATTCCGTAGAACTTACTAAGCTTAAGTAAGCTTACTTGTGCCTTTCTATTATTTTCTTGTAGATACGGGCAATTGGATCAACTCAAAGAATCACACTATCTAGAAACTTGTTGGTAGTTTTTTAATGTTCGTTTCAGGTTATATGGCATGTAATAGGTGAACTGAATTTATATTGTAAAGTTAACAATTTTGATGATGCTTGTTTGAGATGGGTTTCAAGTACATGTAAATATGTTTTGGTTTGGTATATGTGTGAGTTTGGAACTTGTTTGGTATTTTGGTATATGACTTATGGAATGTGTGAATATGGCATGATGAAATTTGAATTGAATAGAGTGATGTTTTGGTATGAAATGCTAATGGTGTATGAATATTTTTAATGCCATTGCTTTGATTTTAAATGTGATATTGATGTGATAATTGAATTTAGTCCCTAAATGATTCCTGAATTGATTGCTTTTTATTTTGATCCAGTTAAGTCTCTGATAATATGAATAATGTTAGAATACATGACCTAATTGGCTGAGTTCAGGTATATATAATTGCATGAATTGTGAATGATATATATGTCTCTTTTTTTATTTATGATGGTATGCACAACCTACCTTATGTTATCGTTAAACTGAACACCTGTAGAGCATGCCTTTTGCTACTGAATCAATATGTTATAAACCTAATATTTGTCACTGAATCAAATTGCTATAAGCATAATGATTGCTAACGTAATGTTCTGTTAAACATATTAAATGCTACTGTATTGATTAGTTTTAAACATGTCATATCGCATTGCAGGGGGTGGGATGATATGAACGGAGGAAGTTTAGCAGTTTATCTGTACTATTGAGTGGTTTATCCACACTGTTTGAGTAGCTTTTATCTTCATTGTTTGAGTGGTTTAACCACACTGTACTGGCAGCTTTAAAATGCAAACATGTTGTGTATTCACAACCTACTGACAGCTTGTTTGCAAAACCTTTTTTTATCAAAAACCCTGGTAGCTCATTCACCCTTTTTATTACTGGTGGTTTATCCGCAACGAGTGGTTCATCCACAACGATGAGTGGTTTATCCACAATGTCGTGTAAAGGTAGAGGAGTTCTGGGGAACTCCTACTGTGGTGTGTAAAGGTGGGGTAGGACCCTTTTTTGATAATTGAAAATGCCTTGCATTCGTAAGCATATGCATAGTGGTGAACATTGAGATATTGTGATGATGAGATAAATTGAAAAATCGATATTCTGAAATTACTATTGTGAATTATGTGATACTATTGATGGTTAATTTGAAATTTTGATTCTTTGATTTGCTAATTAATTGCAATTATACTATGCATTATTATGACCTATCGACTATTTGCACTGATTTTCTTTTGATTGAACTCACACTGAGCTTCATAGCTCACTCTCCTTTATTCTCCATCTTTACAGATAACCCACCAAGTTATGACGCAGACATGGTATTCTGAGGGGCTCAGTTTTGTTTTGTCTATTAAATATTTTAGATTTATTATTTCAAATTTTTCGTTATTGAGAAATTGTAATGTTTTATTTAAACTGTGTCATAGGACTTAAGTTTTTTTTAGGGATTATTCAACATGCATGACCTTTAAATTTTGATTAGGTTATTAAAATTAGGGCATTTAATTATATATGCATGAAATATGACTTCTGTTAAAACATAAATAGATATCACTTTTCCGCTGCTAAATTCATAATTAGATTTTTTAGTAATAAATAATTCGGAAATCAACTAAGTTTTCTTCTAGAAATAAACAAATGTTTTTAAATGATTGTTTTATAAACCCCGATCGCTACTAGGTTATTTCAGCGGCCGAGGTAATCTCTCATTCAGGCGTATCGTTTAGGCCGGGTTGGAGAGGTTACAATTTAAGTCACTATTTCATGGTTATATGCTGTCCATTTTGTGTGAATAATAAGGTTGTTCAATGTAATCTTAATGGTGTCTAAATAGTGTTAAATGTTGTCCAATTTGTGAGAGCAATGAGACTGCCCGAATTGGCTTAAAAAGGTGGTTTGTTTGAGCAAATTATGGTTGTTCATATTAGGTTTAATTTTAATCATTGGATGTGTGTAATGCGGTCTAACGGATGATTTTAAGGCTAAAATTTTAGTGAATAATGAGGTTGTTTTAATGGTGATGAAATGATGTTTGTTTTGGAAATAACAATGCTATCCAATATGTATAAACAGGGTTGCCCTTTTTGTGTATAATGGGGTGGTCTGAATAAATGTATTAAAATATAGTTCAAAATTTCATGTTTAATTATTTTTCAAAAAATATATATTAAATTACCCATTATCTAAAAATAAATATTAAGTTGCTGCTCGAAGGTGCATGGCTAGAAGTCAACCGAATTAATGCATTTAATTGCTAATCGCATTGCATGCTTGGTTGTAGTCTGAATTGGTATCTTAATGGTTTTAAATGTGTATTTTTATACTAACCAAATGTTGATTAATGAATGTTGTCTTAATGGCTTCAAATGTTCATTATTATGTTGTTCAAATGCTAAAACCTAATGTTGTTCATATGATGATTTACAACAATTATTTTTACGTCATTGTGGCTTAACTAAGCTGTAAATGTGTTTGATTGTGCCTTGCATTGTTGGAGTTTTTGTGGTCCAATGAAGGACATATTGATTTCTGTTTGCTACCTAATGTCATATGATATTGATGTTTACATTGTCCAAGTTAAGTCAAATGTGAGAAAGTTCATATGTTATATTTATATTTAAATTGTTATGTACTTAAATTATGAGTCATGTGTATATAAATGAGTTGTGATGTGTTTGAAGTGTGAAATAGTATTGTTGACTAAGGTAGGAATAAAGTTATTATTAAGTAATGAAAAGAATATATTGATAGCATACTAAAATGTCACGAGTTGATAAAGTAAATGTTTAGATATAGGGTTGATATGTTTTAGTTATAATTGAAATGCTTACAATTATAAGTATATTGATATGTTTATATAAATGGAATTGAAGTAGGGAAGAATTGTTATGAGATTTGGGCACTTAACATGCTTAGATTGAATATGTATAGCTTAGTAACTTTAAGTACTAAGTATGTGGTAGATATATATATGTAGATCTACATGTTTTACTTGGGGATAGTATTGGTTATATTAATATTACATGCTTAAGTTATGGAATTACCATTGAGTACGCTTGTTTTCTCTGTGTACAGGTAAGATTTACTTTGAGGTTTTTCAAGCTTCGACCTCAACATCCCATCCACAATCCTAATCTCAGTAATGTTGGGTCGTTTCATTCTTATTTATTATTGACAAGTACTTAGTGGGTTAAGTTTCGCAATATTTTATAATATTGTAATCCAACTTTAATCTCATAGTCTAGTACTAATATATATATGGTTGATCAGGTGTATGCTATTATATGCATATATAAATAAAATTCGTATTTACTTGAGTATGTCTAAAGAATGTAAATTCATTGATGTTTTCGTTAATTGAAAATTTTAGCTGCGAATTATTCGTAGTTGCTTCGGCAATGGTTATGACACTGTAGCTCGGACCCAACAAACGGGTTGAGTATAGGGTATTACAACAGTACAAAACAATAGATGATGTATAAATGTAACAACCCAATTTTGGGCCTAGTCGGAACACTAGTTTTGGGACCACAAATACGGCAAGGAAAAATTTATTCTTATTATATTTTTATGGTCTACAATTTTATGGAATAATTTCGTGAAAATTTCGACGTTTGAGCACTCAATTTAGTAAAAAGGACTAAATTGTAAAAAGTGCAAAAATTGAGTTCTACATGTTAGAAGTGTCCAATAGTTTTGAAATTTTAAATTGGAGACCCTTATATGGTAATTAGACCATTGGTTAAGTTGGTCGGCAAAAATGGACATGGCTAGGCATGTTTCCAAAGTTTTTCATTAAGGGCATTTTAGTCATTTAGTAATTAAAATGAATTAAAAACAAATTTAAAGCCAACTTTTGTCCATCTTCAAGCTAGGGGCCGAAATTTGCATGGAGAAACCATGGCTAGGGTTTTTCAAGCTTCCAAGCTCGATTGTAAGTCCGTTCTATCCCCGTTTTTAATGATTTTCACATTTTTGAAATCCTTGTAACATGATTTATTTATTTCTACCATTTATTTGAGATATGATGAAGATCTAGGTTTTGACCCATGTTAGAAATTTGTGTATTTTGATGGTTAGTGGTAGATTATGCATGTTTATGGTTAGAGAAACAACTTTTACTAAGTGATTTTCGGTGAAAATGCATAAAAGGACTAGTTTATAAAAAGATTGTAAAATGTGTGTAAGTGTGTGAATAAGTGAAATTTGTGGACTGCTATAGTTATGAAAATGGTTCGACTAGGCCTAAAATGCAAGGAAATTGAATAAAATTTATTTTACGAGCCTAGGGGCAAAATCATAATTTTTTAAAATTTTAGGGGCAAAAATGTAATTTTACCAAAGTATGGTTTTTGGACTAAATTGAATAATGTGAGTGTTAAATAAGTTTGTATGTGAATAATGTATTGTTTTAATTTTATTTAATATATTGTTGAGATACGATTGAATATAGAATAAATATTTGATGTAGATTACAAAAATGTGGTTAAATTTGAAAAAGTTGGTAAAATGTTGTAAAATAAGGTTCCCGATTGAACACTCGGGTTAGACCGGGATTAGACCTGGATTTATTGAATGTAAGGGGTTGCTAAGTGCAGATTGCCCAAATCACTGATCAAAAAAGGGTTGCTAAGTGCAGATTCCCCGAGGGGTTGCTAAGGGTCTGTTTGATTGCCAGTAAAATGTTTTCCGTAAAATGATTTCTGAAAAATGTTTTACTTTTCTGTAAAATAATTTACTGGAAAATATTTTCGATGTTTGATTGAATCTGTAAAATATTTTCTCATTGCTTATGATTCCTAAAAATATTTTACTAAAAAGTTGTTTTACATATATTAATATATATTAATAAATTTTATATTTTAAATTATTTTTACATATATTGCAATGATTTATTTATAATAATACTCAATTATTAAGCTACAATATTAACCGTTATAAATTGAAAAAAAAACTAATATCAAATAAATTATTTGTAATTGTGTTAAAAAAAAGTATTGAATAATTAAAAAATAAGTTACTGGAAAATCGATAAATAGAAGCAGTTTTCTACCGAAAATGAACGAAGGAATGAAGGAGGCGATAGAGAGGAGAGTACGGAAAATGTCTTACGGAAATTGAAAGGGTAAGACATTTTCCTTAAAATGTAACCCATTTTCCCTTGTTTTGGAGTTCATTTTCCAAATGGAAAATGTTTTCCGCCAATCAAACGCTGGAAAAGTTGGAAATGATTTTTCGGAAAATCAATTTCGTCAATCAAACTTCCTCAAATTATTGATTCTAAAGGTGGTTGATATTGTGAAAGGGGTTGATATGTGCTGATCCCCCGTATCACTGAATATAAGTTGGTTGATAAGTGTTGATTCCACCGAGTAACGGTTAATATTTCGAAATGTTCATCGGCGAAATTGGACAAGTGAAAGTACTTGTGAAATGAATAAGATTACATGATGAATATTGGGTTCGATATTTAATCGACCCTTGAGTAAGATGATATGAAGTAATGAAACTATTAAAGAGTAAATTTAGAAATAAAATAGTTTTGAACAACAGCAGTTGTGTGAATTTGAAAATTCACCAAAAATGGTGGAAATTGAATTAGAGGCTGAATAATATATTAAATTAAAGCTGAATAAGTTTATTTTCACATAAAATAGACAGAGCAAGCAAAAGAGTTTGATATTATGAGATATTTAGATTTTAGTGAGACAGGGCCAGAATGATTTCGAAATCCCCTGTTCTGACTTTGGAAAGTCATTAAAAATTGTAAAAAAATAATTATGGGCTAAAATTTATATGTTTATAATCATGAATGAGTCTGTTTTCAAAATAAAAAACGAGAACATTATTTGAATTTTTTACAATGAGATAATTAATTTTTAGTGAAGAGGGGTTGGAACTATTGAGCAGTGAAACAGGGGAAACTTTAAAGAATAAAGTATACTTATTGGCTAAGAAAAAAATTCTGAAAATTTTATGGTAAAATATATATGAGTCTAGTTTTGGGAAAAATTAACTGATCTTAATTTGGAGCTCTGTAGCTCAAGATATAAATAAATTAGTGACTCAGACTCAGACAGACAACTTGAATTTACAGGAAAATAGTGAAAGTATGGATAATATGGTTTAAGTGTGTTATACACATTAAGGATGTGGAATGGAGAGGAGGAGGAGGAAAATTGGAACATATATGAATTATTTGTGTATAATTAGTCATATGTTCGATTATAATTGATAAACGATGAAATAGAAATGACACTTATATTTGTGCGTTATTGGTAATCGTTTAAGCTCATGTGGGAAAATAAAGTTTCATAGTATGTGCGTATGGTATATTGGGTATATGATTTGGCATGAAGGAATGTAATGAATGGTTTATGAATTAACTCATGTTGGTAAATTTGATACATGAACAAATGTTGTGCTCATCCATGCTTATAATGCTTATGCTATATGTTTATTTGGCTAACATATTTTGTGTATATGCTTAGGCTTTGGCCAAGTTGTGGCTGGATTATGCCACGTTAAACTTATAAGTTTTGCATTGAAATGGTAAGTGTCTAAATGGAAATATGCGTGTGATCAAGAAAAGGGTGATAAGATTTAAATTATGCAATCTCTAGTGAAATGGTTTATCATGTGGTTAGTTCCAAAAAGAATTATGTTTAAATGCACTAGCTTGCGACTATGGTTGAATGATATGTTTATGTCTTATGTGATATGCATAGGAAACGGGTATAAAAAGATAATGAAATAGTAAGTTCATACCTGAAGTGTAAAATGACGAAAAAGGGGATAATGAGTTGAATTGATGTTGTTATTTAAGCTAAAGTGATATTTTCATTGCAAAATTGAGAATTTCATAGATTTGTTAATGAATGGTATAATCGATAAATATTGAGTTAAATGGTAAATACGTATTAGTATTGATCTTAATGATACTTGAATTGTAAGTGAATTAAAAGAAAATTGCTAGTGATATGATTTGAATTGTAAGCATGAGAAATTGTGAAATGAATGAAAAGGAAATGAAGCATTGGATTGCATGAGTATGTATCGGGTCTAGTAGGCCCTATTTATTATGAATATAATATTTTGAGGATATATAGTGAAGAATTATAAAAGTATGTTAATAATTTGAAATTTTTAATTTAGATGAAATTTTATAACTCGGTTCAATATGTTTACAAGTGTATGTGTTCTGGTAATGCCTCGTACCCTATTCCGGTGTCGAATACGGGTAAGGGGTGTTACAATAAAAGATTACGATGGATATAAAAAATTATGAGGGTATACCAATTGTTAAGAGATAATATCCAAAATCATAAGAGTGTACCAAAAAATTATGTTGAAGTACAAAAAGTACGAGGGCATATCGATTTTTATAAGGAAATACGAAAAATTTATGAGAAATATTTTGTTATTAACTTGTAACTTTAATTGGTAAAACTTATTGTAAGCTTTTCTTAGTGAGCTTATGGTAGAGCTCGAACTTGAAATGAGATTGTTTGAATTGGATTGAATTGATTATTGGTCAAAGTATTAGTTTAAAGAAGGATTTTGAATTGATTGATTCGAGAATTGATATCAACTGATTGAACCGAACAAAAAAATCAATTGTATCGTATTTTTATTTTTATAAAATATTTAATAATTTATTTAATCAAATAATATGAATTAATAATTCAATTAAACTGATAAATTTGTTCCTTTACCAATTCGACCGATTGTCCCGTCCACGTAACCTTGTTTGGAAAATGACTTCTGGAAAATGATTTACTTTTTCGAAAAAGCTAATATTTTCTAGTGTTTAGATGAATCTGTGTAAAATATTTTCTGTTGTTTGGTATATTTCTTAAAAATATTTCATAAAAGTTGTTTTCAATGAAACAAACATATAAAGTTGTTTTCAATGAAACAAACATACATTTGAGATTTTCTTTTTTTTTCATTGTTTAGTTGAATTTATTTTTATCTATAATTTTATATTTTACATTGTTTTTGCATATATTAAAAATATTATGTTAAATTCGGGTTTATTACAATGTCATTTTTAATTACATGACTACCAAGTGAGTATTTTTAATTTAAAATGTGACATCAACAAAATTGACAAAAAAGTTAACGATGTCAACAATTGGACTTGATTTTCAAAATTTGAAAAGTAAAATTCTTGAAAAAAAGTATAAAGACTAAATTGTAAATCAGAAAGTGTACATAGACTTATAACATATTTTAACATTTATACTACAAAAATTTATTATTAATATATTTATAATTGTAATAAATATTTATTATTAAAATATTAATATTGAATATTTTCAAATAATATTATTTAAAATTATTGTTTTTAAAATTTATTATTAAAATAAAATTGAAATATTAAATAATTTATTAAAATAATAAATTATATTTATTATATTAATAATTTATTATATGACTAGATATAAATAATTAAATATATATATTTAATAATATTAAAAAATATAATATTTTAAATATTTTAAAAAATAAAAATAAAAATTATTACTAATATAATAATATTAAATTTGATTTAAGTTATTTTTTATAAAAACAAGCACCGTTTAATTGTGAATAAACGACATCGATTTGATCATCCATCAATGAGTGGTTAAAACTTCAAAATCCAAACCGATTGAAACAGTCAGTGAAAGAAAATTGCCAGGCAAAAACAAACCAGAGCAACATAAAGCTTTAGCAATGGAGGCGAGACTCTCTGCATCTCTGGGTCTCCCTTCTTCTGACTTAAACCATCCGCCAGTCAACACCGACTTCGGTTCCCTTTACAGCCATTTCATCACTCTCACTTCATCCCCGAAAAATCCTCAAAAACCCCTCAAACCTCTCCTACATCACCTCTCCTTTGCCTCTACCTCCATTTCTGGAGATCCTCAACCTGCAAAACCCACCAAGTTTCGTATTCCTCTCCCTTTTTCCAATTTAACTGAATCCCAGCAACCCAAATCGCCTAAATTCCCCAAATGGATAGAACCCAGATCGAGAAACAGCTCCAAAGCCCAAATCCTTATGAAAAACTTATCTGTCTTGGAAAGAGCTCTAATCGGTGCAGGTGGTGGTGGAATTGCCGGTGCATTTACTTACGTATGCCTTCTCCCACTCGATACCATCAAAACCAAAATGCAGACAAAGGGTGCTTCCGAGATTTATGCTAACACCTTTGATGCAGTAGTAAAAACTTTCCAGACGAATGGTATTCTGGGATTTTACAGAGGAGTTTCAGCTGTTATTATAGGTTCGACGGCTTCTTCAGCTGTTTATTTTGGGACATGTGAATTTGGTAAGTCTTTTTTGTCGAAATTGGAGTATCCGGCTTTGCTTATTCCTCCAACTGCTGGTGCTATGGGAAATATTGTTTCGTCAGCTATAATGGTACCGAAAGAGTTGATCACTCAAAGAATGCAAGCTGGTGCTAAAGGAAGGTCATGGGAAGTCTTGTTGAGAATATTAGAAAAAGATGGGATTTTGGGTCTTTATGCTGGTTACTCAGCTACTTTGTTGAGGAATTTGCCTGCTGGGGTGTTAAGTTATTCCTCTTTTGAGTATTTAAAAGCTGCGGTTTTGAGAAAGACAAAACAGACAAATTTGGAGCCAATTCAGAGTGTTTGTTGCGGTGCTTTGGCTGGTGCAATTTCAGCTTCTTTGACTACTCCTCTGGATGTGGTGAAAACAAGGTTGATGACTCAGGTTCATGGGAATAAAGTTGCTGCTGCTATGTATGGTGGGGTTAATGCGACGGTGAAGCAGATTTTGAAGGAGGAAGGTTGGATTGGTTTGACTAGTGGACTGGGGCCTAGAGTTGTTCATAGTGCTTGTTTTTCAGCTTTGGGCTATTTTGCATTTGAGACTGCCAGGGTTGCAATTTTGCATCAGTATTTGAAGCACAAGGAGAAGGAGTTGTCCAAAATCAGTGTTGCACCGGCTTGAGTTACAATTAGTTGGTGATAATGCTAATTTTTATCACTGTTTTGTTAAATTTGTTATGTTACCATGTAGTGTAGTTCAAAGAAACTGATTTTTGGCATTACATTATCCTACATTTCTTAGTTAAAGTTTCTGTTTTGTCTACTAATATATATCAATAGAAAATAAGTTTGATTAATGCACCAATGCATGAAGAACCTTCTTATTCCATATTACCTCAGATTCAGTATGCTGCTGAATTTTACAATTTCTGTTTGTAATGTCAGATACCATCTTTGCTAGTCCATGAACATTTAAAGATTTCACATCAATAATAGGTTAAAATTTCTAAGACTTCCAAGTTGACTATTTACTAATGGTACTTTTGTGGTCATCTCTTTTTCTGGTCTTTTAGATGAATTTTTATGGATTAGTGGCTTGTTATTGGTTTGGTGAATCGATTAATAAATGATTGATAGTGCTCCACCGAGGGTGCTGTATGTAATTTAGATTCCACCTCCATCACTGTAAAGTTTTCTGCTCCAACTTAGGTGGAGATAAATGCCTCATATCGATTTAACTCACATCATCGGAAATGGTCTGTAATTCTCTCTGATGAAAATGCCAATATGAAATGTATCATAGTTTTTCCTCTACAAAAGTCCCTGTTAAGTTTTGCATGAAGACTGCTATTAGAATTAAGCAAGTATAACTTGCTCTTGTGATGTTTTTGGCGTGGAATATTAAATTATCTAGAATCAAGAAAGGTACTTATTTATTTATCAAGTTAGATTATGTGTCCATTACACGAGGTAAAAATCAGAAACTTTTATCTGTGCTAGAAAATACTAGTTAGTTTATAGTTCTGTGAGTGAATGCATGAATCATGAATGAAAGAAATTTTCCCTGCTGCTGTTGGTGGATATTATACGTTTATCCCTTTAGAAACTCTATGGATTTAATTCTCGTCGCATATCTTTCCGTGCTGTTGAATGATAAATTGGAGAAATGGATTCTATAAGTTTCTGTACGAGTTTACCTTAATTATTTCTCATGTGCATGATGCCTTTTTGCTGTCGATGTTTATTTGATAAAAGTAAGTAACTTGAAACCTTTTCTTTGGATGGATGGTGATCAAATATGGGATTTGGCATGACCTGAACATATGCTTACTAGATATGCTTGTTCTGTATATGAATAAAGCCTACCTTTTTGTTTTTTTTGCCGGCGGGAATAAGATAGTGTGCTGCTTCTGAAATATCATTTTGTAGGTTCCAGTTGTTCAGTGGCCTTCTGGAATTTGGAAAGAAGCCTTGTAAACGTGAATGGATTAGTTTGTGCTCTGCCTTCCACAGAACTTTTTGGCTATGGCAGATATGGGTATATTAGTATATATTCTACATGAATGTGTTAAATGTTTTCCGACTTTTCTCTTGTAGGATCCTTGGAAGGTCACATCGTTATATCTAGATACGCGTGGAACATGAGTGCTGGATACTGATACTTGGAAGAAAAGATGAAGACTGGGAGCAACATCGGCTTTTGAAATTTAGATACAGTTACAGCTCCTTAAGCTTTTACACGAGAAGAGATTCGGTAGGAAATTGCCGCCTTGGAACTGTAGGTACTTTGATATAGAAAAGCAAAGCAACAAGGGGATACTTTATGACGTGCATAGCTGGTCTGCTCTGCATCTGCATAATTATATGGAAAGTAAGGGTGTGCAGAAAATTCTAATCCAATAAAATCGAAGTGAATCGAATCGAAAAAGTGATTTTTTTCGGTTTATTTGGTTTTCATGTTTGGTTTAATTTATTTATTTGGTCGATTTTCGATTTTAACATATAAACCGAATAAACCAATTGACGCATAACTCATAAGGCCATAATCCATTTACATAAATCAAAATTTAAACTTTAAACTCAAATACTCATTAAAACTTAATACTCTTAAAACCCAAACTCATTAATATTTAAAACCCAATACTCATTAATATTTAAAACCCAATTTGATAATTTATTTTTTTAGAGAGATTCATTTTAATTCCTATCACTTAACATATTAAAAGATCCAAATTAATATATATATTCATTAAGAATAGTAGAAGATATGAAAATTGTATGTTGAATTGTTGGCCTTGTAATAAAATAAATATTTTTGAGTTCATTAAAATTGTTTGATTTAATTTTTAATATTTTATAATGAATTTAAAATAAAATTAAAATTAAAAGCAATAAGAAATACTAAATTGAAGAAAAAGATAATTATTTGAAAAAGATAAAATAAAATAAAATTATAAGTACTTCAATTAGAATTTCTTTTCCAACTCAAAAAATAAAAAAATCTAAAAATCGAACCAAAAACTTTAGTTTAGTTTATTCAATTTTGCTCCCAAAGTCTATTCGGTTTATATGGTTTACATGAATAATTTAATTTATTAGGTTCTTGGTATAAAAATCGAAATGACCATCGGAAAGCATATTTACAAGACTTACGTAGGTAAAATATATAATGGCCCCTCCCTTTAGTTTCCTCCCTATTTATGGTTAGAATGCTCGCGTCACCCTAGGTTATAAGCATTAGAATAGAGGTTTTCACCCCACATAGAAATTTCACTCTCACCACTTATATGAACACACTCAACCTGATCTCTGGGTTCGAGCTATAGAATGCTACATTCGTTGCCGGAGCAACTATGAATACAATTTCAATCAATCTAACACATTAATACAAGTTATTATGATTAATATACTAATAAAACATATTATATAATTTTATTTGGGGTTTATATGAGCTTACGAAAGCTCTTATGATGACTCAAGACCATTGGGGGACCAAAATGCAAAGTTTTCAAAATGTTTCAAGTTGGTTTCGCGACCATGAGGGACTCACTTCGCGACATTAACGATAGACACTTGGCATCATGACTTCAAAAGTGCAATGTTGTGATTTTCGAAGTAGTAGGTTGACGTCGCAACTTCAAACAAGGGACATTGTGACGTTGATATTTGATGTCACAACATCTGTGGGATGGTGTCACAACTTTAAAGACAAACACCTACCGTGCCTTACATCATTTGATTCAACCTATCGAATTGAATAATCCAATTGATTTAGAGGCCCTAAAATGCAATAAAACTCATCATATATGATCAAATACATATATCAACTCATGTAAGCCCTAACATTTCATGAATTATCCCATTGAGTAACTTCTAATACTCAAAATGTCAAGTTAACATTTAATGCTATATATTCAATTCTTTATCTTGTTCTTTCTCGAATCTATTGATTTGTTTTGCTACCATATCGACCCTCAGGGTTGGTATGATCTTTCACATGCTATCTTTAGTCTTATTTCACATATATATACATACAGTACCATTTTATATCATCATTTCAATTCAAGTCTCATTAATCAAATTTATGTTTTATATTTCCTATTAATCAGATTCAGACTTGAGACGGACACACATATCATTCAACCATCACACAAATCTAGCACCTAGTGCCTCATCAAAACGTTCAAAATATAATTTGTGCCCAGTGCTTATTGGCATAACCAAAGTAAAAAGTGTGCCTAACACTCATTGGAATGTCTTAAATGATATGTGCCCAACACTCATCGACATATAACCGAAGTATAACATGTACACAATCTAAATGCTATGGCATGCCAACTATATCTGACTTTACCCGAATAGTTAATAGGGTACCAATGATCCAATTGCATTTTATAAACCAATCCACATATTAGGAATTCATACCATTTCATCATCAATTCATAATTCATGCCATTATCAAGTTCATACTATGCTCATTTAGGTTATACACATCTCAATTCAATTCTCGACATATTATCATTCAATATGAATCAATTCATATGACAAGTATAGGCTTATCTCGATATCTAATCATGCAATCAACATGTATATGCATATAAGTGACATGATCTCGAATCATAAAAGTACAAACTAAATGTTTCTGCTACTCGTCTATGATTCTCAACTTTCCCCTCTCTTTCAACGGCCCGACATCATCTTTGGCTATGTTCAGTAATTCAATAATAAACATAATGGTTCCCATAAACATGTTTCGGTATATATGTATTTTACATCATTTAAATAAAATGCATCGTGTCAAATTTAGCCCTCAATATTTACATCTTTTGTCAATTTGGCTATTATTCATTTTTTTAGCTAAATTTAGCCATCGAATTTTTAAAAAAGTCGAGTTCAACCATAAATATTTTAATAATAGTTGAATGATTGCTCTTTATGATAAAAATATTGACTAAAATGTTAAGTTTTTACACATGATAGTCCACAAAGCAATCCACATGTGTTTTATGCTATTTAAAAAAATTTCTAAACTTTTTATTTTCATTTTTGAATTTATTAGTCTTTTTACTATTTATATATTGTAAATTTTTGGTTAACATGACATACAAAACAAATGGTGTCATGTCGGCATAAAGTACATATGAACAATTATACAATTATACAAGTTTTCACACCAACATTGTTAAAAGAATAATATTTTAGTTAACATCAAAATTAGAAAATGATTTTACTTTTTTAAATATTATTGATAAAATTTAGAAAAAACAAAAAAAAGAGTTAAATTAATAAAAGATATAAACATTGACAATTAAAAAAAGTGTGAAATACACAAGTAATATCCAATGAGGCAGATTAGGAATATTGTTAGGCCCAAAAAGTGATCCAATAGAAACAGAAAGGCCGAGGAGATGCGTTATGTTGTTTTCCTTCCCGCTCGGATTTTGAATGTCCGCCCTTCACCTCTTAGCCTTACTACATCTCTCTCCCAACCCTCGAATTTTAGTAGTAGGTGAATAAAACTAAAATTTATAAAGTAAATTTCAACACCAAAATCAAAATCTGGAGGTTTAAAAAAAAAAAGAAAAAAAGAAAGAAATGCAGAGGCTAACTAGGGTTCCAGACCATGGATTCTCCTAAACTTTCTAAGTCCCCAATTCCCTCTGCTTCTGCTTCTGCCTCAGCATCTATTTCTTCATCTTCTTCGCCAGTTCAAGTAATTAATTAATTTTTTTTCAAAAAATGAATGGATGTAATTTATGTTCCTTGTCATTTCAGTCTTTAAGTTTTTCTTCTACACCCTTTTCTGACTTTGATTTTCTAATGCATTTTATTTTGTAAATTTGCTTCTTGTTCTAAGTGTTAGATTTGTGTTTCGGGAGGTTTGTATTTGACAATTTGTTAGTAAATATGGTTAAATGTATTGTTTAAGTGACATTTTAATTCTATTGGTAGAGTTGTGATTTGTAATTGGTTTGACTTGAATTCCTCTAATTTAATGAGAATTGGTAATCCTTTTTTTTTTCCTTTTTAGAGGAATTGGGGTAGGAGTTTTGATTCAATGAATTGGCAGAATCTAAACTTTGTACTAGAATATATTGTTCTTTAATTGGATACTGGTTTAGATTTGAATTTGTCTTTATTGATGCTATTCTGTCACTGGAGGTGCCTTAGAAAAGAAAAGAAAAAGTTTCTTTAATGAGTAAATGCTGGTTTAATGTTTAAGGTCTTGTGGTTCTAGGTTTTGCACAAGGTTGTAATAGTGTTTCATTTAGTTTCAGATGAGTTATTTATTTAGTTATATGCTAGTTTTGCTTACCAAATGGGGTGAATTGTTTTCAAAGCAATTAATCTGCTTTATTGTAAGACATTTGCATTGACATGGACGGCAACTTCAGACTTAATATTGGTTGAGTTCCATTAGTTTGCAGCCAACTTCAGACTTGAGTTTATTTAAGTTCCAGTAATTTGAAACTGGACCTTCCTTTCTCTTTTTCCCCGTGATCCTGTCATGATAACTGCATAGCTTTTAGGGCTGGATTCATATTTAGACTTTTTATTTTTCATTTTCCACTTTGGTTTCAGGAATCCCCTTTCTCCAATTACATTAGCAGTCTGTCTCCTATAAAGCATGACAAAGCACTGCATGTAGCACAAGGGTTTGTTGGACTCAGTTCTCCTCCTCTTGTATTTACATCTCCACGTATAAATACACTTGGAAGGTTCGGCCACCTTTTATTTTCACTTTATCTTTTCCCATTTGAGTGCTTCATGCTTGAGCTCTGATTGCATGAAACCTTATTTCCAGGCCCCAGTCATCCAGTGTGAAAATATCTCAAAAGGGTGTAGGGGACAAGAAAATAATAAATGAGTCTTGTATTTTGGAAAGATCTGTTACTGAATCGCAAGAAGGGTTGGTCACTGATATTAAGAATGAAGATATCAAGGACGATGTGGCAGTCCAGCTTGGTAGTTCCTCTGAATGTGTTGATGAATACTTGGCTGACCCTGTGGAAACAGACTGCGCAAAGTCTGCATATTCAGACAAGTTGAATTTGAAACAATCTAATAATGTGCTTCAATCATCAGTTAATGGTTTACTGGACTTAAAAAATATGAAGTTTGGCAGAAAAAATAATGTGGGGAGGGAAGTTGATGCAGCTCAATTTTTGTCTGGGCGAAGTGAAGAAAGCATCGAAAGAAAGTTAACCTCTGATGAAAAATTGTTGAAGATTGAAGATGAGCAAGGTTCTGCTCAAGGGATATCTGATGGATTTCAAAAGTTTGACTCTGATAGATTTGATCTTTCTTCTAAGGAAAAAGAATGTAAAAACTTTGGTCCTCAGGTAATAATTGATTTCTGTCTTCCCCATCTAATCTGGAAATAGTACCGTGTATATTAGGCGATAAAATATGCATGTTTCAATCTTTTTTTCTTTTGGCAGAAAGATGGCCATGGTGATGGATGCAGTAATTTCCTTCAACAGCTGCCTGGATCTCTGCCAGGGGTTCAGTCATATGAAGGTTTTGCTAAAAATATTGGCGGAGATGCAGATGCTCCAGTTCATAGCATGACACATGAGGTATGAAAAGATTTTAAGTAGCCCTGATTTAGAGAGATAAAAAATAGATTACTGAATTTCTCTTTAAACTCCCCTAACCCTTCAATTGTGATTGTTAAATGCTGCCATATTTTCCTTTTGCAATAGAATAATTTCAACAGTCAATGTAGGCTAGTGAACTCCAACGCAGCATGAGTAGGCGTTGCCTTCAATTTGGAGAAGCTCAACCAGAAGCCACAGCAACCTGCAGCATTTCCACAAATCGAGCAAATAATATTATCTCTTCAACATCACTTGCTACAAATTCAGAAACAGAGAGTTTGAGTTCATCTCATCTTGATTTAAGTGCTAAATCAAGGACAAGGCAACTAGTTAACTTGTCCCAGTTAGCAATGAACATGATTCCCCAGTGCTATGGCAAGTCTTCCTTATCTGTTCTCAAGCCATCAGGTATTGGCTTACACCTAAACAGCATTGTTAATGCTATATCAATGGGTCAAGGTGGAACTGCAAGCATGAAAGTGGCACAGGCAATAAAATCAACATCTACTACAAGCTGTCAATCAACTGAAAACATCGACAATTGCTCAGATGCATTTGAAAAAGTATCAACTCCTCAAGGAGCACTAGAACAGAAAGTTTGCACAATTGCAGGTTCTGCTTCAGAATCACTCTTTGCCGAGGAATCAGTTGAGTTTCACATGACTCCGAACATAAAGAGGAAATTTAGCTCAGAGGATGGAGATAGGAATGACATGTTTGACCAGCAAAGACCCATAAAGAAAAGGCAAGTTTTTGTGATAGTTCTTTCTAATTTGCAATTATAACTTTCTCCTTATAGTTTATCATCTGGGCCTTTAATGTGCTTCTATAGGAAGAAATTATCAAACAACACAGATGGTGATTGTTGCAAGCGTTGCAATTGCAAGAAGACCAAATGCTTGAAACTGTAAGTGAATTATGTTTTTACTTGGTTGCAGTCCTGTTATGTGTAGCATAGCTCTATTGGTACAATATATGCTAAATTTCTCCTTTTCAGCTATTGTGATTGTTTTGCTGCTGGAATCTATTGTGCTGAACCTTGTTCCTGCCAAGGTTGCTTCAACAGGCCCGAGTATGAAGAGACTGTTCTTGAAACACGTAAACAAATTGAATCACGTAATCCACTAGCATTTGCTCCCAAGATTGTACAGCCAGTCACTGAGTTTCCTTTAAGCAACAGGGTATAACAGAGACATGCCTTTTGCTTTTCTTTTCTTTTTCCTGATATAGTAATTTCACAATCATGTCTTTTCAGGAAGATGGAAACCGGAAGACACCATCCTCAGCAAGACACAAAAGGGGGTGCAATTGCAAAAGGTCGATGTGTCTGAAAAAATATTGTGAATGTTACCAGGTCTGGAAATTTATTGCTATCTGAATCATCTATCATGCTTTATACATCATCTCTGTTAGTGTATTGTTCCTGGACTCATGCTTTTTATATTGAAAAGGCTAATGTTGGTTGCTCAATTGGATGTCGATGTGAGGGGTGTAAAAATGTCTATGGCAAGAAGGAAGGTGAGTTTTTAAGAAATATCTTTAAGAATGTTGTCTTTCTATGCATGCTAGTCTTCATCTCCTATACTAGGAATAGAGAAATTTGCTCTCTTCCCAAAATCATCATAGGGTCATTTTGGGCAGACAGTATCTTTTGGTAAGTAAGAATTGAGAATTAATATACTCCTTAATCCTTATTGCTGAATTTCCAGATTATTGTGTGACTAAAGAAATGGTTAACCGAAGTGGAGAGATATCAGAAAGTAGAGTGGCAGCTAAACCTAAGAAGGAAATTTTCCATTCTGAGTTGTGTGATCCATACCATCTTACACCTTTGACACCTTTAGTCCAGTGCTCAGAGTAAGATTTACAATTATGGTGTCTTAGTTTCATTCAAGATAAAGCTAAATAATACTGATTTAACTTCATAATTGCTGATTACTTAACCTTTTTATTCAGCCATGGAAAGAATGCATCCATTTCCAGACTTTTTTCCAGGAGATGCCTTCCTTCACCTGAGTCTGACCTTACCGTCTTATCTTATGCAAAATCTCCAAGATCTCCAAGAACTTCTGATAGCAATGACATACTTCTGGAAACAAGTAAAGGAAATTTAGATATTGATTCTTTCTGTGAGGGAATTAGTTACAACAATGCTGTTGCCCTTGCTGATGAATTCCATTGCACTCCACTGCCAAATCATCCCTCGGTTATTATAGGTTCACCATCATCTAAAGCAAGGGAATTGACAAGCCTTTCACGGGTCCAATTGGACCCTAGAAGGAGGTCTCTCACTCCAGGTGGCTCTCTTCATTGGCACAGTTCACCTATTATGCCAATGTCTCCTTTAAATGATAATAAAAAGCTTCAGGGGCTTGACTCAGCTGATGGCGGACTTTATGACATTTTGGAGGATGATATGCCAGAGATATTGAAAGACACTTCTATGCCCATCAAACCTGTGAAAGCCGGTTCCCCAAATGGCAAGCGAGTTTCACCTCCTCACAATTTGCACCAGCTTGGATCAAGCTCTTCGGGACCATTAAGAAGTGGCCGTAAGTTCATACTAAAAGCTGTGCCTTCTTTCCCACCTCTCACTCCTTGCATTGATGCAAAAGGCATCAGTAATCAGAGCAGAAATAATTTCCAAGAAAATAGGAGCAATGATTGATTATCAAACCTGCACTTTTGAGTAAGTTGTTGCACTTGGCTGGCCTTTAGTCATGTGAATGTTGTTACCAAATATGGACTTATTCTAACTTTTGCTACATCATGCAGTATAGTGCATTAAGTATTTTCATGATGGATGGTACATGGGCTTCAGAGAGCGGGTAATTTACCTTGCTCTTAAAAACTTAAACCTTTAAGGTTTCATATATGGTCTTTATAACTGATATTGCATTCTGCCAATTATATGCATGACTTGATACCATCTGCATTTTTTTTTTCTGGAATGCAGGTATTAGATTTGCCACATCTTATGAGTAGCAGACAAATTCCCAGAAATGCTTCTGCCTTATGATTCGTATTTTCTGTTTCTTTCTCTATTTCTCTCATATACTTGTCAGTCTCTGGTTTTTCATTTTGAATGTTCTCTAATGCAAGCCAAGTATTTGTCATTCCTCATGATTGGAGGAAGGACTCACCAAACCTGCTGCCGCTCAACCATGTGAAAATACAATTTTATTTTATCCAAAGTCCAAATCAGTGAGCACTTTCTTGCATTCTTCTTTTCTGAGATATCAAAGCTAATGTTACAAGACTTCATTGTCATGATTTTTGCGACAGGTAGATTACTTACCATAATTCTCATTAATTTGAGCATCACAATTTTGCCTTTTAGAATCTCTACATGGAGGGGTATGTACTTTGTGTAATTCTGGATAGCAGAGGCCTGTTTTGTTGCAGAATATTGATTGGTTATCTTTAGTTGAAGCAAAACATTTGCATTCTTCATCCAACATGATTAAAGAATTTTAAATGTTTAGTTCAGTTGGCTCTTGTTATTCTTAAGTGGCAAGATTCAATAAATTTAAAGTTTGAATTTCAATATTTTTCATATCTTTATCTATTATTGATCCCTTTTATAACTATAAAAAGCAAAAGAACCAATGATTGAGTTTAATTCAACCAACCTAGAATTTCCTAGATTCAGAGAATGGCAGTCAAAATCCTCATCCCATCCTTTCCATTAGCAACCTATTGAACAAGTTTTTATGTCACCAATTTCTAGCAGGTTGTAAACCTAAGTTTAACTCACTGCAGAAAGTTTATTCAAGAAATAAAAAGATTGATAGGAAACATATACCCCATGCAGAACATGTTATCTCTTTACAACCTGTTTCTAGTCCATAGGTGCAAGTTTGGTTAAGTTTATTCTTCTCCATCTTCATGAGGATCGAACCAGATTATTCAATGATCAATATCACGACTATGATCCTTGACGACCCAATCGTTCAGTTAGCCAATTGTAGATTAATCTGTTTATTCAGGTATTGTATGGTGACCAAGTCTACATTGCAGTATAGTTTAGTTAAAACTCTAGAGTACACGAGTTGTTCTGAGTGTGTTGTGTGCGTATGAGTTTTCTTATAATCGTTGATGAAAGTGGAGCTAATCAAATACCCATTATAGATTGAGACATAGATTTAACTTATTGGACTGATTGTATATTAGACATGATCCAAATATAATAGATTTTAAATCTGTTTATGGATTTATTTACTTGTGATGTTCATATTGTGACATATCTTAATCCTAAATGAATGATTGACTATGTATGCGTGATTCGTATATCTTGATGTAAGTAAAATCTTGAGTTTAAATATATAAGGAATCAAAAGTTATTGCATTTGGTATCTGACGTTTGCGTATGTAACATCATTCATAATAGTGAAATTCATAAAGAAAAAGGCAAATGAGATCCTTTTATTGATATTATATGATAGATGAAAAGTAAACATGATCACGATAATAATTGACTTTCATGAAGGAAGATGTAATGATTGTCATTAAATAAAATAATGTCATATTGGGAGAACAAATTTATCTCAAAGAGATTATATTTTATGAGGGTAACACATTTATGACGAGCATTGATCGTATAACTTTCGTAATGATATGTAATTAGGGATAGCTCATGTAATGACTCATTTTCTAATGATGTCGAATATTACAGGTTCGAGATTTTATTTTCGTAAATTGAGTTTGTAAAAATTTAATAACGGTAATTACAGACTTATATAGGTAATTGAATTTTGGATAAGTAACTTAGTTGAATTAGTGATTAATTAACGTTCAGTGATTAAACTGTAAAGTCCAATCGCTATAGATTTTAATTAGAAAATGACTTAAGGTCTAAAATAGCAATTAGATCATGTCAAGGTGGGTGTTAGTGGCTGGTGATGTTAATAGTCTATTGATTAAATAAATTAAAGTTAATTAAATTGTAATGGCACGAAAGTCAATGGTATCGGAAAATACAGTTTTGGAGTCTCATTTATGATGTTTAAATTCATAAATATTATTATTTAATATTTATAGGGTTAGTATAAGGTCTAATTAGAGTTAGTCATTTAATTTTGTTAATTATTGTTAATAAAAGTACAAGAATTACATTGTAAAAGTGGTAAAAGGTTATAAATTTTAATTGGTTAAAAGAACAAATGAGCTATTAAATCAAAGTGTAATGTATGTTAATTGGGAAATGATGTACGAAACCACTAAATCATGTTTACAGGTTGATTAATTAGTTAAAAGTAAGATTAATTAAATTGAACTAAATTAATTAATAATAAAAGAAAGTATAAAAGCTAAAAGAAATGGATATCGTCTTATTTTATCATCATCTTCACCGAAACTTCAAGAAATAAAAGGGGAGAAAGCTTTCTTACGGTTCAATGTTTGGTCCTTCATTTGGCAAGCGATTTAAGTACGTTTCTTGTAATTTTAATATTTTTGAGTTCTCGAGAGTTTGATTTAGCTAGCATGTGTATTAATTTGTGAAATTGCTAAAGTTTTCAAAAGTTGTCATTGTTGAATACTTGATGAAATTGATGTTAATTTGTTAGATTTTAAGCTTAGATATGAAAAAGGGACCAGTTTGTAAAGTTTAATTGCTAGTTTTTGAATATAGAGACTAAAGTGCATAAATTTCGAAATTGGTGTAATATTTCTATAATTATAGATAATAGAAGGCTATAGAAGGATGTAATTGAGATCGATTTTAAAATCGAAATTCAAATTTGAAAGATATGACTATATCGGTTTTAGGAACTAAATTGAATAATTTGCAAAATATGTATGACTTTGTAATTAAACATGGTTTGGATAAAATTTGATATTATACCATTACAGAAATATTATTAGTAGCTAAAAACGATGCAGGATTGTTGAAAGTAGAGGTGCTCATGGGCCAGGCTGGGCCCAACCAAAATTTTAGGCTCATTTGCTAGGCTTAGACTTAGCCTAAAAAATGAGCCTAAAATTTTGCCCAAGTTCGGCTAAAATAAAAATGTTAAAACCCGGGATCGGCCTAGCCAATATTAATTTTTTATATTATTTTTATACTATTTTTTAAAAATATAATACATAAAAAATACTAAAAACATTAAAATAAATGTTTCCTAACAAATTGAAAATAAATTTTAAAAAATATGTATACTTAAATAACACTAAGATAGGTGCAACTTAACAATTAAATGCCTCTAAAATAGTAAAAAATTAACAATAAAACAAGAGTTATAGAATAACAACAAAATAATAGGAACATAATAGTGAATGGTAGCAAAATATTGAAAAAAAACAAGAAAATAGAAAAAAAACTGTAGTTTTTTTACATATTCGGGCTGGATCAGGGCTGAAAAAGCCTTACTCGAGGCCCGGTCCATTTTCTAAACGGTCCTTATTCTTTTGCCTAAGCCCATTTTTTGGGCCTATATTTGTACCCAAACCCTTCCACTTTTCGGGCGGGCTTTCGGGCCGAGCCGGGCCCACTCATGAGCTAGTCTAGTCGAAAAGGAGAGGAAAGGCAAGAGTCGATGACGAGTGACACGAGTTTTCGGTTTGTATCTCTATGACCTAAGACCAATTTAGTTACTTTATATTTATGAAATTTTGCTTTATATAAAATTTAGGTGAGTTATTAACGATTATTAAGTTGAAATACTATGGTTGAAATTGAATATTAAGAGGATGTATGTAAATAAAATGGACTTAGGTTTTGTTATGTTCCGCATTATAAGTTTCGTGGGACGTATCGTAGTGTGGGGTTCCGCGAAACAGTCTGCCATTTAGGTGTCCGCAAGAAATTCGAAATTAGATGTCCGCCTTACTTTTTGCAATATTTGTGTCCATGATAGTCCATAGTTTAGCCATCTGCAATTAAATACGCAGTTGGACAACCCGCAAAATCAGTCAATCACATGTTAGTGTCTAGTTAATTTTTAAAAGCATGTAAGATTTTTAATGTCCAGTTTCAATCATAAATGATTAATAAATGCATGACAAGTACATGTGACATTCTTTCCCTAAGATAAATGGTATGCTTATCATATATATGCATGAACATATATTTGCAGTCAAATAAATAGCATCATGCTATCATAAATAAAAGCATAAAATTTACCAGCCAAAGTTTCCATTATTCCATCCTAGAAAAACAATAAAATTACAAAAATCACCATAAAGCATACTTTGAGTCTTTTAGTTTGCCATCACGAACTTTGGTTGTCACATCAGTTCACGTTGCTGTCTTAGTTGTTGTGTGACTACTGTCATCATTGTGTCATCACCATCGTCGAGCTATCATTGGCCATCATTGGGCCGTCTCTGACCACTTGGGTTGTCGCTGACCACCTCCGTCAGGCCACCAGCATCCTTTGCTGCTGGACCAATGTTGGTCTTTTGCTGGTTGGCTAGGTTGTGTTTGCGTCATTATGGATGCATCTTAGTTTTTCGGGTTTCATCAAAAATATAGGTTACATAAGACTTACGTTCGTTTCTGTAACACCCCTAACCCATATCCATCGCTGGAACAGGGTTATAGAGCATCACCGGAGTTTAGAATTCAAACGGATAGAAATTTCAAACATTCATATCATATCAATAAACATATTAAAACAAGTTCAAAACATACATAGTGTCCCTTATACGATCCTTAGAGGCCCTAAATACGTGTTAGAAACAATTTGAGACTAAATCAGAAACTCAAAGAATTTTTTAAAAAATAGTGAAAATTATCAATACTACAGAGGTCACACGGCCAGGAGACACACCCGTGTCTCAGGCAGTGTGGGCATTCGAAATAGGGACACACAGCTGTGTCCCAACCCATGTCCGTGCCTATGTAACTCAATAACTTGGGTCACACGGCTCAGTCACACGCCCCTATGCTAGGCCGTGAACCCTTCGAAGTAACCCCACACGCCCGTGTGCCAGGCCGTGTGCTAGACCGTGTAACAGCCTGGCTTGCAACCCTTTGAAAGCTACAGGGGACACATAGTTGAGACACATGCCTGTGTGGACAAAAATAGGCCATTTTACAGGCCATTTTTCTCACCCAATTTGGCATGTACCTACACACAACATTGCACATACTTACAAGCCAAAACAAGGCATCCAAATCAAGCATAGACAAGTCTTATACATATGGTATAATATCATACAACCAATATGCTCTTAGACACCTCAAATGACAATAAATAAACATGCCTAACAGTGTATTCAATTTGACCAAATAATAAACTAACTTGCAAGCGTATTTGCATCAATACATACCATAAAATTACTTACCAAAACACAACCATTTGGTAGCAAAATACCATTCTATAATTAGCATCAATAGTCATTTAAGCTATTCAAACAAGTACCAATTCTCTACAAGTCACAGGTCATATATATTATGCATATTCATCTATCATCTCATCTTCCATCATTCAACCATATTAAGTCATTCGTCAACCATTTTAAGGCTACTTGTATACATACCAAAATATACCAAAATCAAATGGCCATATTCACAACAAAACATATAGGCCAACATTAGCCAAATTACCTATACATGCCATTATAACCAAAATTAAACAACCAAATATACCAAAAGAGCCGATGGATAGTGTGATATAGCTCCGACAAGCTTACAACCCGAAAGAGCTTCTGATTCAGTATATAACACAGAAAGTAATACAGAGTAAGCATTTATGATTTGTAAGTTCATATAACATTGCATATAACTTATCGTTTAATCATATAATAGGTAAGTAAACCAAGCATATCCAAATACAATTTGGCCAAATGCCTAAACACATATTCACCAACCATGTTAGCCATGTAAACACATATATAAGCCAATAAACATGGATGAATACATCAATTAATCAAGTTCCAAATACATGTATCAACCAATTTAAGTTTTCCTATACCATGTAACAACATTTCCATTTAAATTCATGTGTATACCTGTAATAGTTCGTATCAAACTCTTATTATTTCGTGTCGAAACATTGCCCGTTGAACTGTTTAGAATATCATTGGATACTCGAGATAGCTTACACGTAGTATGCTAGCTCATGTAACTATAATTCGTCAATTCATGTACAAGTATGCTCATACGAGCTATGAATCGGTATGCTTTCTCGAGCTATAGATTGGTATGCTATCACGAGCTATAAATCAGTATGCTCACACAAGTTGTGGGTCAGAATGTAGCTACACGATGTTGATCACAAGAGTTGTGGAGTATCCGCAACACATGTAGGACCTCAACCATCGGTAGGACGTTTAGGACCAATACCCAAATCATGTAAACCCTAATGACATGTCATTTCTATCCTACGGATTCCTAAGGTTCAAACGAGGCTCGATAATCATCGTACATCATTGGATATGCAATCGGTAATTTGTATGACAATTCATAACATATATATATTTCAATTAAAAACATAAAAATACGATTTAATTACACGAACTTACCTTGACGAGTATTCGTAGATACGAAGGTAATTAATCCGAGACTCTCTTTGCCCCGATCTAAAGTCATACAAGGTTTTTCTTGATCTATATGGATAAATTTAACTCAATTTAATATATATTTCATTCAATTTAACCCAAATCATATTTTGGAAAAATTACCATTCTGCCTTTATACTTTTAATTTCTTTACAATTTAGTCCCTAGCGCATAAAAATAGAAATTCATGAAATTCCATCACAACCCACTATGGCCGAATATCAATTAGGTCCCTAGCATGCCCTATATTTCAATTATTTCATAATTTCACCATGTAATATTTTCTATTTTTCAACTTAGTCCCTATTTGACAATTTTACCAAAAACCCCCGTTACAAAAGTTGTTTATCTAACAACCATCCATTTTTTATCATCAAACTTTAAAACTCATGTACATGCATCAATGGAAAAGCCCTAATAGTTTAACAGTTTCACAAATTAGTCCCCGAGCTAGCTAGATTAAGCTACAACGATCCCAAAAACATAAAAATCATTAAAAATGGGACAAAAATGCATACCGAATCAAGCAAAAAAGGATGACCGAATGTTAAGCTTCCATGGTTCTTTTTCTATTTGAAGTTTCGATTGAACAAAGGTTAAAGATGATAACTTTAACTTTTGTTTTATTTAATATTAACATTAATTACTAATTACTTAATTAACCTTCAAAATCAATCAAAATTTCCATATTGCCAAACCATTCTAATCCACTAACATATAAGTGGTTTAATTACCATATAAGGACTTAAAATTTAAAGCTATATAGCTATTTAATACCTTTAGCTACTAGAACTCAACTTTTGCGCTTTACGCGATTTAGTCCTTATTATCAAATTGAGCATGTAAGCGGTAAAATTTCTTAACGAAATTTTTATACAATACTACTATCATGCCGTAGGAAATAAAATAATAGTAAAATAAAATTTTAAACTTCAAATTTGTGGTCCCAAAACCACTGTTCCAATTTAACTAAAAACGACCTGTTACAATTTTCCCGCTAAAGGAATTTTCGTCCCTGAAAATCTTACCAGGAAAGAGGTTCGGGTATTGCTTTCTTATAGTTTCCTTGATTTCTTAGGTGGCTTCTTGTATTCCGTGTCGCTGCCAAGGAACTTTTACTAAAGCTATATTCTTGTTTCTCAATTCTTTCATTTCTCGTGCCAAAATTTTGATCGATTCCTCACTATATGACATATCAGGTTGAATTTCACTATCCGTCGGGGAGATAACATGTGAAGGGTCAGATCGGTACCGTCGTAACATAGACATGTGAAAGACATTATGAATCTTTTCTAATTCTGACGGTAAAGCTAATTGATACATAATAGGTTCGATTCTTTCAGTAATATTATACGTCCCGATAAATCTAACTTAGTTTTCCTTTGCAACTGAACCGAAGAACTTTCTTCCAGGGTGATACTTTCAAAAATACTGTCGCTGATTTGAAACTCTATGTCTTTACGTTTAAGATCCGTATATGATTTTGTTGATTTGAAGCTACTTTTAAACTATCTTAGATCACTTTTACTTTTTCTTCAGTCTTGCGAATCAAATCAACCCCATGTATCTTTTTCTCACTAAGCTTGGTTTAGTATAACAGAGTTTGACATTTATGACCATAAAAAGCTTCATACGGTGCCATCTTTATGCTCAATTGAAAACTGTTGTTATACGTGAATTCAACCAATGGTAAATATTTCTTCCAATTGCATTCAAACTCTAATCCATAGCAACAAAGCATATCTTCGAGAATCTGAAATACTCTTTTAGAGTGATCATTAATTTGAGGATGAAATACAGTGCCAAAATGTAATCGAGTACCAAGAGCTTCTTGTAACTTTTTCTAAAATTACGATGTAAACCGCGGATCTCTATCCGAGATGATGGAGACGGGCACTCCGTGTAAACTAACAATCTCAGAAACATTTAACTCAGCTAATTTCTTAAGGGATTAATCTGTACGTATTAGAATAAAATGTGCTAACTTTGTCAAACGATTAATGACAACTCAAATGGAATTTTTCTTTTTCGGAGATAGGGGTAAACCCGTTATAAAGTCCATAGTAACTCGATCCCATTTCCACTTCGGTATCATCACTGGTTGCAATAATCTAGAAGGTACCTGATGTTCAGCTTTAACTTGCTGACATACCAAACATCTCGATACAAAGTCAGATATCTCACGCTTCATTCCCTACCACCAGTACATCTGTTTCAAATCACCGTACATCTTATTACTTCCCGGGTGAACAGACAAGCTACCACTATGAGATTCGTGCAAGATCCTATGAATCAGCTCTGAATTCTTCGATACACAAATTCTACCTTTGAACAATAAGCAACCATCGAATCCTATTTGAAATTCTGAATCAGAAGTTGACTCACACTATGCCCGTTTAGCTAGCAACTCTTTATCACATTTCTAAGCTTCACAAATCTGCTGTAAACACATCGGTTTAACTTTCAACTTGGCTAAGATCGAACCATGATCAGATAATGTCAGTCGTGTATTCATTGTTCGTACAAAAAATAAATAT
This sequence comes from Gossypium raimondii, assembly GCF_025698545.1. Taxonomy (NCBI): domain Eukaryota; kingdom Viridiplantae; phylum Streptophyta; class Magnoliopsida; order Malvales; family Malvaceae; genus Gossypium; species Gossypium raimondii. Next base: position 15,166,260 of record NC_068566.1, read on the forward strand.
TTTCTACTTAGAGTGTCAGCAACTACATTCACTTTTCCCGGATGATAATCAATGATCAATTGATAATCTTTTAACAGTTCGAGCCATCTGTGTTGTCTCAAATTCAAATATTTCTGCGACATTAGATATTTTAAACTCTTGTGTTCGGTAAAAATATGACAATTTACTCTGAACAAATGGTGTCGCCAAATTTTCAATGCAAACACAATTGCTGCCAACTCTAGGTCATGAGTCGGATAATTCTTTTCGTGCGACTTTAACTGTCTGGAAGCATAAGTGATTACTTTTCCTTCCTACATAAAAAAAACTTCCTAAATCATTTAAAGATGCATCAATGAAAATCATGAATTCTTTACTTGATTCAGGCTAGACCAGAACTGGTGCCTCGACCAACACTATTTTCAACTAATTGAAGCTTTGCTGACATTTCTTTGACCATTCAAATTTCACATCTTTCTGTAAAAGTTGCGTCAGCAGTGTATCCATCATTGAGAACCTTTTGATGAATCTTTTGTAATAACCAGCTAATCCCAGAAAACTTCTAACTTCAAATCCATTTTTCGGTGGAACAATTGCTGAAATTTTACTCAGATAAACTCTGATGCCTTCAACCGATACTATATGTCCCAGAAAACTGACTTTTCAGAGCCAAAACTCACATTTGCTAAATTTAACAAACAATTATTTATCTCGTAGAGTTTGCAACACAATCCTCAAGTGTTTAGCATGCTTGGACTCGTCTCGTGAATAAATCAGAATGTTGTCAAAAAATACCACAACAAATCTATCTAAATATGGTTTAAAGATTCTGTTCAACAGATCCATAAATATTGTAGGTGTATTAGTTAAACCAAACGACATTACAAGAAATTCATAGTGTCCGTACTTGGTTCTAAATGCAGTTTTTGGCACATCTGAATCTTTCACTCGTAGTTGATAATAACCATAATGAAGGTTAACCTTCGAGAATATTGTGACACTTTTCAACTAATCAAACAAATTGTAAATTCGGGGTAGTGGATATTTATTCTTGATTGTAACCTTGTTGAGCTGAAAATAGTCTATACACAACCTCATCGATCCATCCTTTTTCTTAACGAACAGAACCGATGCACCCCAAGGTGAAAAACTGGGTCGAGCAAAACCCTTGTCTGTCAACTCTTGCAGCTGTGCTTTCAACTCTTTCAACTCAGTAGGAGCCATTCTGTAAGGTGCTATCGATATCGGTGATGTCCCCGATACTAGTTCAATAGCAAACATAACCTCTCTAATCGGCGGTAATCTAGGTAGCTCCTCTGGAAATACATCAGGATACTCACAAACCACTGGTAGTGATTCAAGCTTCGGTTCAGATACTTTAGAGTCCAGTACATATACAAGGTAAGCATTGCAACCTTTTCTCACATATTTCTGTGCCAACATATCTGATATAACAATAGGTAACCCACTTGTACTATCTAATTCAGTACAAAACGTCTCATCATTCTGAAATTTCAATACAATAAGCTTTCGTCTATAGTTTACAACAATGTCATGTAAAGTTAGCCAATCCATGCCCAAAATCACATCAAATTCATCAAACGATAACAACATCAAATCAGTCAGAAAACTGTAACCCCGAGTCATCAAAGGATAATTATTGTAGACTTTATCAACTAGCAAATACTGACCTAGGGGGTTTGATACTTTAAGCACGAATTCAGTGGACTTAACAGATAAATTCTTACTAGACACTAAATTTGCGCACACATATGAGTGAGTTGATCCTGAATCAATCAAAGTAGTAATATCATTATAAAAAATAAAGAAAGTACCAGTAATAACATCTGGTATAGAAGCATCCTCTTATGCGTGAATAGAATAAGCCTGAGTCGACGCTCGTGCCTCGGATCTCACAGCAGAATCTTTCATTACACCACGGTTACCACTCACATTTCTAGGATTATGAGGTGGTCTACCTCTTGTAGCAGTTTTGCTCGGCCTCGTGGTCTGAGCTTTCTCTTTCTCGAATTTCTCTGGGCAATCTCTAAGATAGTGATCTAAGGAACCACACTTGAAGCATGCTCTGTTCTTCAGTCGACACTCACCATAATGTGGTCTCTTACAGTGCTTGCACTCGGGCCAAACATCTCTGACACTACCCACACTTGCTACAGATGTAGCCTGAGGTTTTGGACTCGAACGTCAGGTACCTCTGTCTCTACTAGAATAACCCACAGAAGCTGTAGAACGGTTGTGATGTTCTTTTGATTTCTTTGATGCTGACTGATATGACTTTCCAGTCGATCTCTTTCTCGAGTCTCTAGCTTCAAAACCAGCATGTCTTTTCTCTTTACTTAGCTCTTCCGCTGTAAGGCCCAATATTTGCCCGGGCAATCAAAATAAAAAATAATACAAAAAAATAAAACAAATACCATAGTTTATTAAACAGTCCATTTACAGACTCACTCAGCCCAAATTACCTAGACCCGAATACCAGCCTGACCCACTAAACCCAATGGCCCAAATCACCTAAGCCCAAAGCCACAAGCGAAACCCTAGCAGCTAGGGTGAGCCTCCAGCGCCGCAACAGAGCCAGCCTTCCCCCTCGCGCGTGTTACGCCCGCGCACATGTAGCGCCTTCGCGCCAAAGCCACGCCTCCGAGCGAGCCACGCCACCGCCAGGGACTATGCCTTTACGCGTTGCACCACGCCACGTCACCGTACGATCTCTGTACCTGTACCTGCGCAGGAAACTAACAAAGACGGACATAAAACGCAGCAACAACAGAGAAGACACAAGAATAGCAGATAATAACAGCAAAAAAAAGGACGAAAATATGAAAAAAATAAGAGATTTTTGTTTGATTTTTCTTTTTTATTTCGGTTATATGAGGCCGATTCTAAGATTGTAAGGGGGCCCCTTCCTTTTTTACGCATTCAGTATAAAAAAATACACGAAATCAATAGAGAAGAAAGGTTTTCTTTTTTCATCTTTTTCCATTTTCGTTTTTTCGATTGATTTTTTTTTCTTTTTCTTTTGTTTTCCATTAAAAATATAAGTGTATATAGAGAAAAAAAGGGTAAAGAAAAAGGGAGGAGAAGGACTGTCTTACCAGAGTAGGCGCCATCGGAACCTAGTTTGCTCCGTCTGAATCGGAGTCCGATCGGGTTTAAGGCTGGAGAACGGCGCAAAGTTGAGAGGGGAGAGCTTAGGTTTTCCTTCAGAAAGGTAAATCTGATTTAGATTAGGTTTTTTTTTATGTTTGTTATAAAAAAGGGCGCCGTTTAAGAGGTGAGATCTGATGATCTGACCCGATTCAGGGAAGAGGATCCACGCCTCTTTGTTCATTGGTTTATTTCCGCGCCTAGTCCCTCCGCCTTTTATGATTTCATGATTAAACTCTTTTTTATTTTTCTATTTCGGACATTTTTGTAGCGTTTTATTTTGGTCCTTTTCGAAACACTGCGCATAGAAAGGCTGGGCTATTTACTGTGTAGATCCCTGCCTCTTCTCTCGTATTGTAATACAGTCGCTTGCCTCCTTTCATTATTTACTATTTGTACTCCATGTTTTGCTGTGGTTTCAATTTAACTCTTAACCTTTGTTTTAATATTTTTTTTTATTTTTTTAACGTTTTATTTCCTATTTTTATATTATTTCATTCATATATTTTAAACTATTGTATATAGTACTTATTCTAATATATATATACATAAATATCGTTATTTAGTTTAAATGGTTTTATATGTATTATTTCAAAATTTGATTATCTTTAAATTGATTTATTTTAAAATTCCTCCTTTATTATTATATGTTATTTTAACTTGCTTTGTAAATGATTTATTTTAATTTATTTTACATATTATTTGGTTTTAGTTGCTTTATATACATTAATTTTAAAATTACCCTATACTATTTGTTTTAAATTGATTTATATTAGCTATTTAAAACTCGTTTTACATACTATTTATTTATTATCACTTATTTAAATCGTTTTATATATCTATCTTCAAACCCTATTTCACTATATGCTTGGGTTATTTCAAACTATATATATATTATTCATTTTCGATTTTCTTATACAAATAATTCATTCATTTCGCTTGTTTCATATTTCTTAAGTTATTTTAAGGTTCATACAATTTCATATGTGTTAATTGTTTGGTGCTATGATTGACCTTTAATTCATTAGCCTTGGAATGTCAACATAATATATGATGTGAGATAATTGCTCTTATGTAAATTATATTGTTTGCTCGTACATCTCGCTTCTTTGATATTCATTAGTATACGTCTTAATTTACGAATAATCAATTCGCATGGTACATTATCATACAATCGTTTTTATTCATTCAAAAGACTACAAATTACAAAGTTATTTCATTAAAAAAACTTTCAAAAATACTCGAAGTTTGGAATCCTCGAGAGAATTGAGCCATAACATATTGGGTTCCAATTTCCTCGTCGAATATAAATAATCGAAAATTTTCAAACATTCAAATTTCAAATAAAAGCTCATTCTCGGGAATTTGACGCGTTGTGTCCTAACGCATTGAATATGACGTATTATTGTCTCGAGATGAGGATTTTAATACAATGTTCGATATTTTGGAATTTTGTGAAATCGAACCCTAACTTACTGTGTTTTGATTTTCTCATTCGACCCAGATAATTGGACATCCTCCTCAAAATGCATGGGTTTTAAAAGTCAAGAGATAAATTTAATTTTGATGATTTAAAATGTTGCACTCTAACTTACTGAGTGTGACGGTTTATTTCTTTGAAATAAATAAATCTCATCGTCCAATTCATTTTACTCAATAAGATCGTATTCTAAAATCTTTTTAAAATTTCGACATTTAGACATTAAACAATTGATTCGGTACCAATTTTGGGCGTTACGAGGGTGCTAACCCTTCCTCGTGCGTAACCGACTTCCGAACCTATTTTCTCAAATTTCGTAGACCAAAATCATTTTTAAGGTGAGCCGATCACACCTTCTTAAAAGGTCGGTGGCGACTCCCGATTTTCATTTTTAAGTCGACAACTAAATTTTTTTGTTTTTCAAAAAATGGTTTCGACATCGGCTTTATGTGCAGTACAACAAATTCTTTCAGTTTAAGAATTCCAACTAAAAGCTTAATGTCCTCATTTAACCCTTCTTCAAATGTTTTGCACATAGCAATCTCGGTCATAATACACTCCTGAGCATATTTTCTCAGTCTAACAAATTCCCGCTCGTACTCTAACACAATCATGCGACCCAATTGGAGCTCAAGAAATTCTTTAAGTTTCTGATCCAAACCTCTAATTAATATATTTCTTTTAGAACTCGATTTGGAATAATTCCCAGGTGATTCACTCTCTCGGCACAATAGAAATTAACGTGTTCCACCACTGGTAAGCCGAATCTTTCAACAAAGATACTGCACATTTAACACATTCAGGCGGTGAACTGGATAGCTCATCAAAAACCTTTATTGTATTCTTTAACTAGAATTTAGCTCTTTTAGGATCATCTTCAGCAGTAGCTTATAATTCTTCAGCCCTGTACTTATGTATCTTATCAATAGGCAGCTTACTAACTTGGATTGGTTCCATACCTTGAGGAATAACAGGAACTGGTCGGGGAACAGGAAAAGGGGAGGTTGTTGAGCAATCGGGTTCTTTCGTACAAACTCAGTAAACCATTCATTCATCATCTGGAAGAAGGCTTCCTTAGCCTCTCCTCCTCAGCCCTCAGATATAGGCCTAGTACCGGTTGATGCTTCTCCATGAAGGGAGGCTTGAGTGTTACTCTCTACTTCATCGGAGTCTGCTTGGTTGGATGTCATTGCTATAAGACAACATGTTTTAAAACGGTCAGGAGATACCACACTATCATAAGTTATATAATGACTTGTATAAATGGACCCGTACACGCTACGTTTAGTCTGAGAATCAACTAAACTATAGCTCTGATACCAATAAATGTAACACCCTTAACTTGTACCTGTGGCCAGAGCAAGGTTACGGAGCATTATCGGAGTTTACAATTCAAATGGACAGAAATTTCAAACATTTCATATCATATCAATAAACATATTAAAACCAGTTCAAAACATTCATAGTGTCCCTTATACGAGCCTTCGAGGCCCTAAATACGCGTTAGAAACAAGTCGGGACTAAATCAGAAACTCAGAGAATTTTTTAGAAAATAGTGAAAATTTTCAACATTACAGGGGTCACACGGTCGTGTGGCCAGGCCGTGTGACTTACATGGCTAGGAGACACAGCCGTGTCTTAGGCTGTGTGGGTATTCAAAATAGGGACACACGGCCATGTCCCAGCCCGTGTCTATGCCCGGTTAGCTGACTAACTTAGGTTACACGACCCAGTCACACATTTTTGGTTCATAAACCTAGCGCACCAGCTTTTGGTTCAGTATGTATTCAAATTCAAGCTTTTACTTACATCAAAGTATACGAATCACACATACATAGTTTACCATCCACCCAGGATTAATGTATGCCACACTATGAACATCACAAGTGAATAAATCCATAAATGAATTCATGATTTGTTCTACTTGGGTCTAGTTTGATGAACTGCCAGTCACATCTATGTCTATATCTTCTGGAAGTTATCCACTTCGATGCCTAAGATAAAATATCTCTCCAATTGGACTTGAAAGATGATAAATTAGTCTTTTAGTCGGTTTGTTCATTTTCAATTAGACTAAAGACATGTTTAGGTTCGTCTACTAATATAAGTTGTCTTCCCGTATTACAATCCGACCACATAATACCGCTTACTATTAATTAAACATTAAGCAACCAGTGAGCTAATATTTGCTTCCATTTTTCTTTGCATGCAAAAACCATTGAGGAAAATTTATAAAAGGTGTGAATGTAATTCATGAATAATTTTATTAATCAATCTATTCAAGAAACTTACAAGTGTACATAGACAAAAATATTACACTTAAGACACCAAATTCAACACTTATGTGGTCTGAACTAGGGAAGAGAGTGATGCTACCGATGTTGTAGTAGGAAAATTGAAATAAAAGTTGTTAAGTATAGCAATATCTGTTCCAAGTCCTTTGAGACAAATTTTGCTCGTTGATAAAGTGAGTTTTTATTAGAAATCTAGAATAAATTGTTTCTAGTTGATCTGTTAATCAAGTCATTTCATGATTTTGATGTAATTCTGGGAATGAAGTTGTTAAATGAGCATTGTGTGATTTTGGAATACCGTAAAAAGAAGTTCTATGTTCAAGTCTTGAAGGTAAAATTATTAAAGTCAAAGGCATAAGATTGAGTGATTCCACTCGTATCATTTCATCAATTCGACCTAATAAGCTTTTGAATCAAGGTTGTGAAGCATATCCAACTTATGTAATTAACTTGAACTCAGATGAAAGCCAAATAAGCAAGATCCGGACAATATGTGAGTTCCCAGAAGTGTTTCTAGAAGAATTGCCAAGACTGCCTCTTAATAGTGAGGTTGAATTTACAATTGAGGTTTAACTGGGTATAACTTTGGTGTGTATTAATCCGTACCATATGGCGCCAATGGTGTTAAAGAGATGAAAATTGAATTGCAAGATCTCTTGGACTGAGGTTTTATACACCGTAGTATATCACCTTGGGGAGATTCAGTGCTTTTTGTTAAAAAGAAAGATAGTTCGATACAGCCTTGTATTGATTATAGGTAGCTGAATGAGTTGATAGTCAAGAACATATATTCATTGTTGTGCATCGATGATCAGTTTAACCAGTTGAAAGGTACCATAATATTATTCAAAAATTAATTTGGGATCTTAAAACTATCAATTAAGGGTGAAAAATAGTAACATGCTAAAAACAACGTCCTGTACGTGGTATGATCATTATGAACTTTTTTGTGATGCCATTTGGGCTAATGAAGGCTCTTGTAACATCCATAGATCTCATGACTGCATTTTCCAGTCATATTTGGACCGGTTCATGGTAGTAACGATTAATGATATCCTAATATATTTAAAATCAGAAGAAGAGGATGATAAGCATTTGAGAATTGTGTTGCAAATGTTGTGTGAAAAGCAATTGTATAAGAAGTTTAGCAAATGTGAATTCCGATTATCAATTTTTTTCCTGGACATGTTATATTAGTTGATGGAATTTTTGGGAAATGTGCCCATATTATAGTAAACATGTAATTGTTTTCTATGTGTTTGAACGATAGATAAATAAATAAAGTTAATTTCACATTTCAATATTATATCTTTTGTCTTTCTGTATTTCATGTTTTGCATACATAGCCAAATTGTGACAAACAAATATTAGCTCATTGATTGTCTAAGTACAAACTGATGGTAAGTAGCACTGTAAGAACATTTAGATAGAGAGAAAGACAACTTATTTTAGTAGATAATCTAAACGAGTGCATAATCCCGTAAAAGAATCAAAGTGAGCATTTGATTCAAATACTTAGAAGGATTATTATATCGTCTACAATTCCAATTGGAGAGATGACTAGTCTTGACTATCGGAGTAGTTGATTCCACGGATAGAGACATAGGTGTATTAATTGAAAGAATGATACATTGGACTAGACCCAAGTTAAATTAATTCTGAATCCGTTTGTGAATTAAGTCACTTGTGACGTTCATGGTGTGATTTACCTAAATCTTGAGTTAGTCACTGACCATGCGTATTTAACTCATATGTTTTGATATAAGTGGAGGCTTATGCTTTAAAGATGATCAAACCCATAGTTGGTATGTTGAGTACATGAATTTTGTATGACATGGCTTTACTAGAAACAATGAAATTCATAGCTAGATTAAAGAGTTAACGATATCCTCTCATTGGCATTATGTGGATAGATAAATATGGAACGTAGCCACGGGTTGCTTATTCTCAAATGAACAATTTATCACAGTTATTTGTTAACATTGCTCATATTAATTATTAAGAAGACACAATGGTGACAATGAGATAAAATATGATTGTATTGAGTGAATGGATATAACTCAAAGGAATCAAGAATATCTTATAAGGGTAACACACATGAAGAGGTTATTGGAAAAAAATAGTTGGATGAATTGCTTTCGCAAAGAGTACACAATAAGGAGTTTTTAATCATGATACTTCTTGTGGACTGTGTAACAACCCGATTTTGGGCCTAGCCGGAATAGTGGTTTCGAGACCACAAATTCGACGAGAAAAAAATTTATTTTTATTATATTTTTATGGTCTACAATTTCATGAAATAATTTTGTGAAAATTCCGTTCGAAAATTTTGACGTTTGGGCACTCAATTTAGTCAAAAGGACTAAATTGTAAAAAGTACAAAAGTTGAGTTCTACATGTTAGAGGTGTCCAATTGTTATGAAACTTTAAATTGGAGGTCTTTATATGGTAATTAGACCATTGGTTAAGTTATGGACAAAAATAGACATGAGATAAGTGCAATAGGAAAATTTGAAGTTAGGGCAATTTGGTAATTTAGTAATAAAAAGAATTAAAAAGGGAAAAAGATGGCAAAATGTGCTCATCTTCACCATGATGAACTAAAATAGCAAGGGGGAAGCCATAGTTAGGATTTTCAAGCTTCCAAGCTCCATAGTAAGTGATTCCAAGCCCCACTTATAATGTTCTTTACGATTTTAGAGTCCCGATAACTTGATTTAGCTTATTCTAGCAATAATTTAACCTAGGGTTGATATTTGGAAAAATACCCATAGGTGAAATGTGTTTATTTTGATGTTTTATGGTAGAATATGAAGCTTGAAATTATGTTAAACAACTTTTGCTAAGTGATTTTAAGTGAAAACGAGTAAAATGACATAATCGGTAAAAATACCTAATGTTCATAAGTAAGTGTTAGAGTGGGAATTTGATGTTGCCATAGAAGGGAAAAATGTTCAGCATGTCATAATACATAAAAGATTAAAGACTAAATTGCTAAAGTTTTATATTGTTGCACCAAAGTAAGTTATGTGTAAATAATAGCAATATATTTTTTGTATATGGTGAATTATATTTGATATGTGAATTATTATTATTGAATGTGGAAGGAAAATTGTTCATGAATTATTCAAGTGATAAAGTGTTTAAAATAAAGTGTTAAGTGTAAATTCTCGGTTGAACTTAGGAATAGAAGTGGATACAAGTGACATGTCACTAGAGACCACTATTACAAGTGTTACTGATGAGTCCGGTCTTTGGGTGATCTAGCATGTGTTGCGACACACGACGACTTGTGTGAGCAGGCCCGTGGACATTTCCAGTGTTATTGATCAGTGGTAGCTACGGCTATATATCAGTGGTAGCTTTGACTACATTTCAGTGGTAGCTACGACTACATATTAGTGGTAGTTTCGGCTACATTTCAGTGGTAGCTACGGCTACGTATCAATGGTAGCTTCAACTACATATCAGTGTGGCACTTATGTGCTAATTCTCTACGTATCCGTGTATATTCCGAGTGTTCAACTGGAAATTGACTAAGTGAAAATATATGAGATTATGTAACGACTAAGTGTAATTGAATGATGAATATATGTGTGCAATTGAATTGAATAGTGATCGAAAGTGAAAAAGTGAAATTATGAAATAGTAGAATTAGCAGCAAAATAGTTTTGGACAGAAACAACTACATGGTTTTGAAAAATCACCAAAAATGGTAGAAATCGAATTAGAGAGTGTATAAGATGTGAAATGAAAGGTTAATGAGTCTGTTTTTACATAAAAGAAACAGAGTAAGAGAAAGAGTTATATATTTTGAGATATTTTAAGTTTTGTGAAACAGGGTTAGAATGAATTTGGAATCCCCTGTTCTAACTTTGGAAAATTGTTAAAAAATGTAAAACAATAACTACAGGCTAAAATTTATATGTTTAGAACTCTTAATGAGTCTATTTTCATGTGAAATAAGCGCAAGTACCATCTGAATTCTGTATAGTGAGATAATTAATTTTTAGTGAAGAGAGGTCAGAACTGTTGAGTTGTGAAATAGGGGAACTTTAAAGAATAAACTGTACTTATTGGTTAGGCCAAAAATTCTGAATTTTTTTTTGCAAGAATATACGTGAATCTATTTTTAGGGAAAATTAATGGATCTTAATTTGGAGCTCTGTAGCTCTAGATAAAAATAATTTAGTGCATCTAACTCAGATAGACAGCTTTGAATATACATGTGAGTGAATAGTAAAATTATAGAAATTGTTATTTATAAGAGTGTTATGTACATTAAGGATGTGGATTGGAGAGGAGGAGGAGGAAATATAAAATATATGAATAATTTGTATATAACTTGGTCATATGCCGATTATATTTGATAAACGTTGAATTAGAAATGACATAATGTTTCATTTCAATTAGTTATTATGAATTGAATTGTAAATTCATATGGGTGAAACCGAACAATTATTTGTTAGTATTATGCATGACATAATGTATTATTATATATACATATTCATGGTTGAATTATGATTGTTGAGAAGGATAGATAAATTGGAATGAAAGTTCAAATTGAGTAGAACGCAGGGTTGAGTACTTTCGTTCAGTGATAAAGACGAATTGACGAAAAATACCATGGATGGACCATGGAAATAAGTGATATGTGATTCCGTGTAAGACCATAGCTGGGCTATGGCATCGGTATATGTTATGTGATTACGTGTAAGACCAATGTTGGACTATGACATCGAGAAAATAAGTACTGAATTCCGTAAGACGTTCATTAATTTGACAAAGTTGGTAAGTGTTACATGGACTCATATTCAAGTGATAGATTTATTGTGATTGTTGAAGTTGAATTCAATTAAGTGATTTCACCAATTGGATATTGTATATGGCAAGATGTGTTAGTGAATTACATATTTATGAAATGATATATGAAGTTCAATAAATGATACATGAAATTAATATGAAAAGATTTATGATTGTTATTAGTATTGTTTTTGACATAATGTGGATTCTTCGATGTTGAAATGATTTAACGGATTTATTGATCATATGAATGAGTATGAGACTAATACAAGTTAGTATAGATATGTACATGTGTCTTATAAGCTTTGAAATGATAAGACTTGTGAATTAATCTATGTGAAAGTATATGGGATAGATTAGCGAATCTTTACGAGATATGGAATATTTAATATATTACAATAGTGGTAGCTATAAGGCTTGGATCGAATGAGCATATATTGGGCCTCGTAAGCCCTAATTAGCAATTCGAAGACAATAATTTGAAAGTTTTAATCTGTATGAAATTTTATAACTCAGTTTAATACGTTTATAAGTGTATATGTTCTGGTAATACCTCGTACCCTATTTTAGCATCGAATACGGGTAAGGGGTGTTACAATGTGACATCGCCAGATTCAGCCATAACATTTAGGTTGGGTTTCGCGTGTTAGAGACTGACTCCATGATTTAGTAAATTGCGAAAAATTAGAATGATGCTTTTGAATATAATTGCAATTACTATAGCCTAATTGTATACGTTCGATTGGTCCTTTCGCTAACTCAACAAAAGCTCAGACTGCACTTGAATCAGAAGAAAATTCTATGACTTTTGAAATAATGTAATTATGTCAATTTATTCGATAAGGAATAAAATTAGGCTGTCGTGAAAATTGTTTAACTAGATAATTTGATTAAGGAATTTTCTTGAAAAATTAAGTTTGGAAAATCTTAGTGATTTTTGGGAAAAATTTTGATATAGCAAAATTAGATTAATCAAATTAATTAAAATAAATATGATATTTTTGGAAATTAAGTTTCAATTCAAACAATTGACCCAATGGATAATTGAACTTGAAAATTGGAATCGAGAACCAAAAATCGAGATCAAGATCCAAAACTGGTCGAATCGGGTTCAGTATGTGAAACTGGGCTGACGGTCCAACCGATGGCTGGATCGGACCGGTAGAGTTACCACTGGCCTGGGTCGAAATGACTCGAGGTGCCCTGAGGGTGTCGCACCTACGATGACACCACTGGGCACGACAGTGTCAGCGGCTGCGATGGCGACATTCCGATGGCTGAAGGATTGTTGGTAGCAGCAGTTCTTCAGCGATTGAGTAGTGGAAGAATCACACTCCTATTGAGACTCTACTGGATAATTTGGTTTTAGATTAACTATTCCAAAAGTAATAATATTTTAATAAATTTAATCTAATATTTATCTTGATAAGTATTATATTAATTTAATATTAAAATGATTAAGTTTGATCTTAGTTGAACTCTCTAAACTCTCCATTTATAAAAAAAGCCTTGAGTCATTATTTTTCACAGACTTGAGTTCAAGAGAAAGTTGTAGAAGGAAAATTCTTTGAAGAAATTATTTCAGAAGATTTTTAGTGATATTTTTCTTATTTACAACTTGGCCTAGAAGTTTAGAGAAATTGTGAAATTACCCCACTGCTAATTTTGTGAAAAATTTTCTAATTCGAAACGAGGCCACACTTGGAAGACATGAGCTTGATGATAGCGAAGAAGACTATTCGGTCAAAGCGTTTATCCTAGATGAATAGAAAATGTACAATTTTAATTATGTGTTCATTACTTTAGATATCACAATCAAGTTATTGTTTTTGGAAAAAAAATTAAAACTTTGGTTTTCCCTTAAACCTATTTTTTGCTGCATTTTTTGAACCCAATTTTCCTACAATTGATATCAAATCAAACTTGTGCTCTATCTTAAGTATAAACAAGAAATCGAAATAGATTTCACTTCTTCTTGAATAATTCGATTACGAAAATAACATTTTTTAAATCTTATGCATGTTTGGAGTTATATATGGGAATGTATGTAATATTATATATTTTTACTATTTTTATGGACATAAATTAGATGATTTTAAGTTATTAGACCATTTATAATATAAGTGGACTTTTATGGACATAAATTAGATGATTTTAAGTTATTAGGTAAAGGTTAATAAGGTAAATTAATAAATAAAAAAGGTTGAGCATTTTCTTAGTTAGTTTCTTCCACCAAAAATAGGGTAGAAAAACACCATTTTTGAAGGTTGAGCATCTGGCTAGACTCCTCCACTTGCATGGTATGATTTTTGGTCCCGTTTTTAATGATTTTTATGTTTTCGTGATAGTTGTAGCTTAATTTAGCTAGCCCAGAGACTAATTTGCAGCATTGTTAAAGGAGTAGGGTTTTTTCATGAACATGTTTGCATGATTTATGAAGTTTGATGAAGGATTATAAGTCCTTGTTGATAAATAGACAAGTTTTGTAAAGTGATTTTTGATGAAAATGTCAATTAGGAACTTATTTGTAAAAATGGTAAAAGTACATGGTGAAATTGTGAAATAATGATTTGTATGAGTTGACATGTGATCATAATAAATTGGGGTAGCATGGCTTAGGGATGAAATTGCATAAATTTCCATTTACGAGCTTAAGGACTTAATTGTAAAGAAATTAAAATATTAAGGGTAAAAATGTAAATTTTCAAAAGTATGAATTTTGGATTAAATTGAATAGTATGTGTATTAAATAGATTGAATTTACCTATTTAGATCAAGATAGACCTCGTACGAATTTAGATAAGGGTAAAGCTAAAGCTTAGGATTAATCGACTCTGTTTCTACGTCTTAATCATCGAGATATGTTCGTATGATTAAATACCGCTTTAAATGTTATTATAAATGGTATGTTAATATGTTAAATGTTATGTAAATTCAATGGTGAAAATCCAACGATGCCATGATGTCTACCAGGCCCTATTTGAACCTTAAGAATTTGTAGGATACAAATGACATGTCATTAGGGTTTTCATGTTTTGGGTGTTGGTCTTGAATGTCCTACCGTTGGCTAAGGTCCTCCATTTGTTGCAAATACTCCACAACTCATGTGAGCAGTATCGTGTAGCTTACATTCTGACCCACAACTCGTGTGAGAAGGTCAATTTCACAACTTGTATGAGCAATGATGTAAATGAAAGGAAATGTTAGGGTTATATGTTTAGCACACTTCGTGTGACCTATCCCACATATCTGATGGTATTCTAAATGATTCAACGGGCATGAAAAGGAAAGGAATGAAAATGTTCAATATGAACCATGATATGCATTTATGAAAAGAATTTAAATGGTGAGTTATATTGAAAGCATGTTATGTTAAGGAAGATGATGAATTCAAATGAGTTATGTTCATGTGAAATGACTTACCTATGTTAAATTCATGTTGATTATGTTTGAGTATGCTAACATGTGTTGTTGTTGGTGCCTAGGCTTGTGCCATGCTTATGGTTGTATTGTAATATTCCTAAATTTAATGTTATGTAATGAAATGGTAAGTTATGTTTTATGTTTTACAAACTTACTAAGAATTATATGCTTATGCGGTTTTCTTTCCTATGTTTTATAGATTATCAGAAGCTCAATCGGTTTGGAAGCTTGTCAGAGATTTATCACACTATCTAGCGATTATATCAGTAGATTTTGGTGTTTTGGTCAAGGTTATAATGACATGTATAGGTGAACTTTTGTTTAATGTCTAGTTAATGTTATGGCATGTAAATGTTGCTTTGAACTTGTGGTACTTTAAAGCCTTGATGGTTTGTGTTGATATGGCTAAGTTTATGTATGTTTTAAATGACCAATTTGTTATGTGATGATGAAGTTTGATGTGTGTCACTTGCGGTATATTTCGGAATGGAAATAAGTTATTTGTGAATGGTTAGCTATGTACATGTTTACGTATGTTTGATGTATGTGTTTGAGGTGCCTATATGACATATTGGTTGGATGGTGAACTAGCCTATTTAATTGGTCTTATTATGCATAATTTGGACATGTTTTAAGGTCTTGGTTAAATGTGCAAGTTGCCTGTAGGTTCATGTTTGAGTGGGTGAAAGAAATGGCTTGATTTTGTCCATTTTCTTGTCCACACGACTCAAGACATGGACGTGTGTCTCAGCCATGTGTCATGTGGCATGACCGTGCGTCCACTATAGGTTTTAAAGGTTGCAAATCAGGCAGTTACATGGCCTAGCACATGGGTGTGTGAGGCTATTTCAAAAGTTACACGGCCTGACACCCAAGCGTGTGGCTTGGCCGTGTGACCCAAGTTAGAGAGATAAACGGGTACGAATAGGGTTGGGACACGGCTATGTGTCCTTATTTTGAATGTTACACGACTTGAGACAGATGCGTATGTCTCAGCCGTGCGAGGCACACGGCCGTGTATCCCTGTAGTTTGAATTTTTCTAACTTTTTACTCAATGTTTTGAATGTTCCCGATTTAGTCTCGAATCATTTCTAAAGTGTTTTTAAGGCCTTGAGGGCTCGAATACGAGACGATATGCATGAATATGAGTTGATTATGCTATGTGTAATGAAATGTTTTCAAATGTATGTTTTTATGTTACTGTTTTAAGGTAATGCTCTGTAAGCCTATTTTGACATTGGATTCAAGTTAGGGGTGTTACATTTAATGGTATCAGAGCTACGTTTTAGTCAATTCTTGGACTTAACGTAGCATGTACGAGTCTAGAAATACATGCCATTATATAACATGTTATAGTGTGATAACTTCTGACTCGATTTAGACTATGTTTTCATATAGATAATGTAATCCCACCGAGCCGACTCTGATGAAGTTGAGAGTAACGCGCAAGTGTCATGGGTTGCACATGGGATCTTGCAACCATGACACATTTGTGCGATCCATAAAGTGGGAAGGAGGTCATTTGGCCCGACCAGATTGACCCATTGCTTGAAGAGATTGAAGGTCCATTTACAAGATTGACACATATGGAAACATAATCTTCGAGGATATGCGATCTTACATATGATATGTAATCTTGAAAGATATTATTTTGTAATCTTAGAGATTTGATTTGTAGATACCTTTTAATCTTAGCCGTTGATGTACTTGATCTGTACCGTTGGATTTGGGAAGGCTCTACTATAAATAGATGCCTTTCCCCTCATTGTAAATCACTTGAGTTTTGGGAGCAATAAGAATTCTTGAGAGTATTCACTCAAAATTCTCTCTCTTGTGTTCTTAATTTTCTGTAGCTTGTTCTTGTTTCGTTCTTTGTTCATCTTCGTTTGGCTTTGAGTTACTTTCTTTTGCATTGGTTTTGAGGAGGAGTTCTGTTGAATCCTCATATTGTGGGAGTTAGGCTGACTTAGGCATTTTAGGGAGCAAAAAAACTGCCTAAGGCCACACGAATTGTGAGGTGAAAATTCCAAGTCCATGACAGTTGGTATCCGAGCTTAGGTTTGCGAAAGCACTGTTGAAGGATGTCAAAAGAAGTTGGTAAGAATGAGCCAATGGAGACCCGTGAAGGGCCAAAAAGGCTAGTCGATCAAGGGACATGCTGTCGAGCTTGGAAAATCGAGTGGTCAATCTCGAGGAGTCTATTGGTGATATGAAGGAGATAGTCGAAGTAGTCCTAATCCGTATGGAAGAACTCAGGGAATATAGCAAGGAATTTGTGTTGGACACTCTTAGATTCTCTTCGGACAAATTGACGGTAAGGGACGAAGCTTTTGAGGCCCTGGTGACTTCCATGAAAGAGGAGATTGCTGAACTGAAGGGGGAGCTCACAATCTGTAAGGTTGCCTTGGGAAGTGGGATGTTGGCTTTGGGACCTAAGTAACATCATGTGGATGTTCCAAAACCTGAGAAGTTCACAGGGGCTAGGTCCGCGAGAGAAGTGGATAACATCCTGTGCGAACTGGAGCAATATTTTTGAGCAATGGGAATTGAGGATGATGCCACTAAGGTAAACACTGCATCAATTTACTTATTGATGTTGCTTTCTTTTGGTGGCGACGTAGGTCTGTGGATGAGAAACGTAGAGGAGCATTGAGACTTGGGAGGAGTTCCAACGAGAGTTGAAGAAGTAGTTTTATCTACAGCATGCTGAGAAGGCGGCTCGTGCTAAGTTGTGCCGGCTTAGGCAACAAGGCACCGTTCGAGATTATGTTCAGGAATTCAGTGAGTTGATGCTTTAGATCTTAGACTTGAACGAGAAGGAAGCATTTTATTGGTTTGAGGATGGGCTGAAAATGTGGGCTAAGCAAGATTTGCGTCGCCTAGGTATCACTAATTTGACCATAACCATGGCTGAGGCAAAAAATTTCTTTGATGCTGGGGGGAGAAAGTTTGATAATAGTGAGTCTTCCAAGCCCAAGTCAAGACACGAAGGCAATGGTGGGGGAGAAAAAGATCAAGTAGAAAAGAATGGCGAAGGCCTAAGGGCTAGTCAAGGTAGACCGTGGGATAAAAAAGGGCCAATGAGATGCTATATTTGTCAGGGCCCACATAGGATGAGGGATTGTCCGAAGAAAGCCGCTTTCAATGCCATGGAAGCGCGCGAAGAGGCCGAATATGACACCAAAAGTCTTAGTGCGATATTGGGTGGTGTCGAAGACAAAGTGAGTAATGGATTGATGTTTATGGACATCATCATGGCGGGTAGAAGATTGAATGCCCTTGTTGATACTGGTGCATCTGATTTGTTTATGTCTGAAGAGATGGCGAAGGAACTCGATTTCAAAATGGTGGAAGATTCGGGTAGAATCAAAACGGTAACTCAGAAAGCATTCCCATCACGGGTGTGGCTGAAGGAGTGGAACTCAGGCTTGGGAAGTGGATTGGTAAAGCAACCGTTAAGGTAATCCCACTTGATGATTATGATTTTGTAGTTGGATTAAGTTTACTTGAATGAGTTAATACGGGGATTCATCCTTCTAAGAATTACATGACAATCTCTGATTCAAACCATCAATATATGGTGCGAATGAAAAGAAAGGGAAGCATGGAGGGAAAAAAATTGTTGGCATTCCAATTTGCCAAAGGAGTATGTAGAAATGAAGTCTCCTATTTAGCCACTTTGAGGGACAATGTGGATGAGAAATTCGAGGGGGAAATTCCAAAGGAAGTGAAACAGTTGTTGAGGTCATTTCAAGCTGTAATGCCCATGAAGTTGCCCAAAACGTTGCCACCTAAGAGGGAGGTGGATCACAAGATTGAGTTGTTGCCCAATATTGAACCGCCAGGAAGGGCACCATATCGGATGTCTCCGCCCAAGTTGGAAGAATTGTGGAAGTATTTGATGGAGCTTGATTCCAGGTTTATTAGACCAGTCAAAGCCCCATTTGGTACGGCAACGTTGTTCCGAAAGAAGCATGATGGGTCCTTGAGATTGTGCATCGACTATAGGGCCTTAAACAAGATCACTGTGAAGAACATGTATCCCAGTCCTCTTATTGCAGATTTGTTCAATCAACTTGGTAGCGTGAGATGGTTTGCTAAGTTAGAGAATGAGACGGAACGAAGATACACGGTCCAAGAAAAGGAGATGACTGCTGTGGTGCATTATTTTCGCACATGGAGGCACTATTTGCTGGGTTCTAGGTTCGTGGTATTCACTGATAATGTTGCAAATAGTTATTTTCTAACACAGAAAAAGTTATCCCCCAAGCAGGCTCGTTGGCAAGTTGTCCTAGCGAAGTTTGATTTTAGCATGGAATACAAGCCAGGGAGTGCTAACACCGTGGCTGATGTACTTAGCCGAAAAATGGAATTTGCAACGATAAGCCAACTCGATAGTCCCTTATTGGAGTGCATTCAAGAAGGATTGTCCCACTATCCCACAACCAAGAATTTGATTGAGCTTGCTAGATATGGAAAAACGAGGTGGTTTTGGCTTGAGGGAGAATTACTATACACTCAGGGGCAACGTCTATATGTGCCTCAACATGGGAATTCGCAAAAAGAAGTCATGAAGGAATGGCATGATTCAAGTAAACGCAACAAGAAGTGGGCAGATCAGAATCGAAGGGGTATGCAATATCAGGTTGGTGACTCAGTATGCAATATCAGGTTGGTGACTCAGTCCTTTCTAAACTACACCTAATTTTGCGACTTAATGGTTTGCATAAAGGGCTTGTGCGACTATATGAGGGGCCATTTCGAGTTGTGAAGAAGGTAGGCAAGGTGGCCTACAAGCTTGAGTTGCCTGAAAAACTCAAAGTCCATCCACTATTCCATGTAAGTATGCTTGAGCCATTCCATGAAGATGTTGAAGATGCAAAATGAAGCAAGTCTAAACGAGCACCAATGAGGGTAAAAGTCGCCTATGACAAAGAGGTTGAAAGCATCGAGGCAGATCGTGTGATCAGACGGAAGTACTATCGACCGTAACATGAATACCTAGTCCGATGGAAGGGATTTCTTGATAGTGAGACAAGTTGGGAACCCGTTGAAGCCTTGTGGCAATTCCAAGACAAGATAGAAAGGTACCATGCAGGGGACGCGATGAGGGAATCGCTAGAATCAGTGGGGGAGAATGTCATGGGTTGCGCACGGGAGCCCGCAACTATGACACATTTGTGTGATCCATCAAGTGGGAAGGAGGTCATTTGGCCCGATCGAACTGGCCCGTTGCTTGAAGAGATTGAAGGTCTATCTAAAACCTTGGCACATATGGATTCATAATCTTCAAGGATATTCAATCTTAGATATGATATGTGATCTTCGAAGATATGATTTTGTAATATTAGAAATTTGATTTGTAGATACCTTTTAATATTAGTCGTTGATGTACTTGATCTGTATCATTGGATTTGGGGAGGCTCTACGATAAATAGAGGCCTTTCCCCTCATTGTAAATCACTTAAGTTTTGGGAGCAATAAGAATTCTTGAGAGTATTCACTCAAAATTCTCTCTCTTGTGTTCTTAAGTTTCTATGGCTTGTTCTTATTTCGTTCTCCATTCATCTTCGTTTGGCTTTGAGTTGCTTTCGTTTGTGTTGGTTTTGAGGAGGAGTTCTGTTGAATCCTCATATTGTGGGAGTTAGGCTGACTTAGATGTTTTTGGGAGCAAAAAAACTGCCTAAGGCCGCATGGGTTGTGAGGTAAAAATTCCAAATCCGTGACACAAGCCTTTATTCACGGAGCAGCGTCGAGTGGTAGTAGGCCCTTATCTGAGGGTCAGGGAGGAGAGGCTAAGGAAGCCTTCTTCCAAATGATGAATGAATGGTTTACCGAATTCATACGAACGAACCCGATGACTCAACAACCTCCACCCCCACTTGTTCCCCGACCGGTTCCCATAGTTTCTCAGGGTCTGGAATCGGTACTATCAAGAAAGCTTTAGAGGTACAGCTGAAGATGATCCAGAGAGTGCCGAGTTTTGGTTAGAAAATATGATTAAAGTTTTTGATGAATTGTTATGTATGCTGGCATAATGCGTGAAATGTGCCGTATCATTATTGAAAGACTCAGCCTATCAGTGGTGGAACACCTTAATTTAAATTGTACCGAGAGAACGAGTAGACTGGGAATTCTTTCAGACTGAATTTCGAAAGAAATATGTGAGTCAGAGATTTCTTGACAAGAAACGTAAAGAATTTCTTGAGTTGAAACAGGGCCGAATGTCTGTATTTGAGTATTACAGGAAATTTGTACAACTTAGCAAATATGCCTAAGAATGTGCACCAACAGAAGCCGCAATGTGTAGTCGATTAGAAGACGGACTAAATGAAGATATAAAGTTGCTGGTCAAGATTCTTGAGCTAAAAGAATGTGATTTTAGTTGACAGAGGGCACGAAGATGAAAAAGAAAAGCCGACTCTAAGACTCGTGATTCGTGGAAACGACATTTGGGAAAGTCATACTCGTCACCATCAAAGAAATCAAAAGAATATCATAACCGTTTGTCTGCTTTGGTAGGTTACTCTGGCAAAGATAGAGGAAAATAACATTCGAGCTCGAAACCTTAGGCTATGTTTGTAGCAAGTGTGGGCAGTGTTAGAAACAACAAGCCCAAATGTTAACAATGTAATAGACGACACTTCGATGAATGCGGATTGAAAGACGGGTCATGTTTCAGATGTGGTTCGTATGAACATTATCTTAAAGATTACCCGGAGAGGTCTGAAAAAGAAAAGGCTTGGACTGTTTGACTGAGCAACACCACTCTGAGAGGTAGACTACTGGGAACACTGGAAATGCAGGTAATAGCCGTAGTGGAACAAAAGACTTTTCTATGAGATCTGATTCTGGGTTGCAACTTTCTGGCTGATTTGATGTTATTACCCTTTGATAAGTTTGATGTGATTTTAGGTATGGATTGGTTAACTTTGCATGATGCTGTTGTTAATTGTAGACGAAAGTTTATTGTGTTAAACTGTCAGAATGGTGAAAAGCTTTAGATTGAATCATATGGGCTGAGTAGTATGTTTAATGTTATTTCAGCGATCACAGAAATGTGTAAGAAAGGGCTGTGAAGCGTATCTCACTTATATATATTTGATTCTAGAGTTTCTAAGTTGAAGTAGAATCAATTCTAGTGGTATGTGAATGTTTAGATGTTTTTCCAAAGGAGTTACTAGGGTTACCGCCAAGCAGAAAGGTTGAGTTTGCTATTAAGTTAGTGCCGGGAACATCTCCCATATCGATAGCTCCTTACAGAATGAAACCTACAGAGTTGAAAGCACAGTTGCAAGAATTGACAGATAGGGGTTTTGCTCGACCCAGTTTTTGTCCTTGGGGTGCACCTGTTCTATTTTTTAATAAAAAGGATGGGTCTATGCGATTATGTATTGAATATCGACAGCTCAACAAAGTCACAATTAAGAACATGTATCCATTGCTGTGTATTGACGATCTGTTGATCAGTGGAAAGGTGCGATAGTATTCTCAGAGATCAATCTTCGTTCTGGTTATTATCAGTTACGAGTTAAAGACTCAGATGTGCCGAAAATTGCATTCAGGACCAGGTACGGACATTATGAATTTCTTGTGATTCTGTTTGGTTTGACTAATGCACCTACAATATTTATGGACTTTATGAACAAAATCTTCAGACCGTACTTAGACAGATTTGTGGTGGTGTTCATTGACGATGTTCTGATTTATTCACGAGATGAGACAGAGCATGCCGAGCATTTGAGAAATCTTTTAGAAACTTTGCGTGAAAAGAAATTGTTTGCTAAGTTTAGCAAATGTGAGTTTTGGCTTTGGGAAGTCAGATTTCTGGGACATGTTGTATCGACCGATGGAATTAGAGTTGATCCAACTAAAATTTAAACTATCATAGATTGGAAACCTTCAAGAAATGTGTATGAGTTTAGAAGTTTTTTGGGTTTAGCTGGATTAACAAAGATTCATCAAGGGATTTGCAATGATTGCTACACCATTGATGAGTCTGTTACAAAAAGATGTGAAGTTTGAGTGGTTTGAGAAATGTTAGCAAAGTTTTAATCAATTGAAAACATTGTTAATCGAGGCACCGGTGTTAGTTCAGCCAGAGTCGGGTAAAGAATTTGTAGTTTATAGTGATGCTTCGTTAATGGTTTGGGTGTTGTGTCAATGGTTACACACTTAAAATTGTCTCGTATTGAATAGTTTCCCAAGAAATAAGATTTAAACTAGAGATGATGCCAAAACATTAAATGATCATTGGTTTGTATGGAGTCTTGAGAATAAAGATCCACAAAATGATTGGATGTAATCCATGTTCTTGCTAGTTAATCATAGGACTCCAAGTCGACATGATTGATGAGTGTGAGAATGATTGCAGCAATAGAAAAATGTTTTTAATGTTTTAATACAAGACGTATACATCATTCTGTATTCTTGATATGCTGTTGAAATGAATATATTTTCTTAATACAAAGATAGTAATTAGTGAATAATTATTATTTTTTAGTTCAAATATGTCTCCTACTCCTTTTATTAGCATTCTTACTGAGAATAAATTGAATGAGGATAGCTTTCAAGATTGGAAATTAAACTTGCTGATAGTTTAGAGTTTTGAGAAACACAAATTTTTCATTGGAGAAACTTGCCCGCCAGAAGCTCAGCCCAAAGCGAGAAATCACTAGAGAAATTTTAACTTGATTTCTTGATGTTATATGTTAGTGAGCATGAGTAGTGTACTGCAAAAGCAACATGATAATTTCTATTCTACTAAAAAGATCATGACAAATTTGGAGGATTTGCTCGGAGGCCAATTCTCATTAGCTTGACAATCCGATATTAAAAATTTGATTAACTCCTAGTAGAAACCAGTTGCTCCAGTAAAAAAATATGCTTAAACATATGAGATTCTTTGTGAAAGTAGAGGATAATTAACCGGCTGCACACGTGCAGATTAAAACTCTGGATTTATATAATAATTTTTAAAGCCTGATTTTACTGCAAGCGTACTTGTCAATTTCAATATTTATAGTGTTACAATGAAACACCAAAGTATTTCAAGGTTCGAACCCAAAGGAAGAGGCGATTGAACGATAACTAGCACACATAATAAAGTTTAAGTGGCTACTAATATGATTTTATAGTAGGACAATCCATAAAAAAATGATTGATGCTAGAAAATTAAATATTCTACCCTAAGGACTAAATTGAAATAAATGTAAACAGAAGGGGCTATCAATCAAATAACTAATGAGGATTGGTTGACTTCGATGTGGTTCACCAAATGTTAGACTCGAGACATAAATCGATTAAATTACTAAGTGGCTTCATTTTATTTTTTGATTTGAATTTTACCAACTTAGATGAATTACGTCTGACTTATCTTCTGACCTCATTGGTTAATCCAAGACTAACGAATGGGTGCGTGACAAGATTACCTTCTGGTCTCACTTTATCTTAATATTCCCTTAGGGGAGTCACTACCTAAGTTCTTATTTTTATTCAAATTAGTCAAATTTGTTACAATTTAGTTTCTCCACATTTCCATCAACCAACCTACTTAAAGGTTTAGCTACACAATGCTCAAAATGAAGAAAATAAACATAGTCATGGAAAACAAAGCAACCATGAAGGTAAAGCTTGAAAAGATATAAAAGTTGAGATTTCTATACAAGAAAACTTAAATAGCATGAAACCAAAAATATTTAACAAAGAAATATAAATCAAGAAACATAAAAGGAACAAGCTTTGACTAATTTAAAGTAATATAAACTGAAATATATTAAACTAAAGCTTAGAGAGTCTTGAAAGAGAAGTACAGAGACTAGAAATGTAAATAAACCTTAGCTACAATGTTAACCAACTTAACTAACATAAAAAACAACAAGAAAAATAATTAAATGCAAAAAATAACTTTAGTCTAAAGTAGAAGAAGAGAAAATAAAACCCTACAAAAAGTGTCGAGAAACAAAGAAACCTAGAGAAAACTAAACCTAAACTAAGCTAATATGGCTCTTTCCTCCTCATCAATTTTTGGCTATTTTGAACTGTATTCTAATGACTTTTAAATTCCAAAAATTCCTTTAAATGAGCTTCGTGTGATTGGTGGCTCGAGAAGATAAATGTTGCCCTTTTTGTCCAAGTTTGTCCCCCTGCCGAATGTGATATCGCAATTACCAGAAAAGGATATCACGATATCTCGAGCAGTGTTGAAACTAGAGGAATTCCTTGGTAGGTTGATATCATGATACCCAAGTGGATGTTGCGATATCATTCCCTTAGTCTTCTACACTGTTGGAGCTATAACGATCCCAAGGGTTGGATTTTACGATACCTTTTCCCTCGATGCCATTCTCTCTCATTTTCAACCTCCAACATGTCCCTACAGCAGTCAAACACAGGTTAGGCCTCCAAATGGCACTAGTGACCAATTTGGGTAAAATGAGTAAACAAAATTGGGAAATTTTCACTTACTATCCGAAAAATATAAAAATAACGAAAAGTTATGGTAAAAACTCTATTTTTCTTGAGAAAAAACTCGTTAAGTGCGTTGGAAAAGCCTAATTTTACACGTCGATTTGTGGCAGATCAACAATACGGCTGAATTGGACGTGAACACTCAGATTAAAATGGTGTTCAAATCTTTGACCAATGAGTTCATTGGCTTTAGGGCCACTTACAAATTGGGGAAAAATACACTTACCTTTACTCAAATCATGAAGGAATTACAATCTTATGGGTTGATGTTCACTACTAGTAAGCAGGTTTAGGTAAGATTTGAGGCAAACTTAGTTATAGGGCCCTCATCCTCTAAAGGGAATGAAAAAGTTAAGGGAAAGAAGACACCGACTAAGACTTTGGTTCCACCTTGTGTGGATAGGAATAAGACTTAGGCTTTGAAGGATCTTAAAAAGATAAAATGTTTCTTATTCAATAGAAAAGGGTACTTCAAATCAAACTAAGAGAAGCATAACGATTACCTAGCTGAAAAGAGAAAATGTATGGAACTCTTTGTGGTTAAAGCTTACTTAGTGGAAGAATCAATTGACACTAGACTTATTGATTCTAAAGCCACTAACCATGTGTGTGTTTCTTTAGAGGGTTTAGTGAAACGAGAAGTTTCCGTGACAGGAGCCTCTCATTATAGATCGAAGATGGGAGCTTTGTTTCAATTGAAGTAGTAGGAGAAGTTATTTTACATTTTGATAATTTTTGGAAGATTGTTTTAAAGGACTTATTTTTTGAACCTCGTTTTATGAGGAATTTAATTTCTATAGCACGTTTATTTAATGACAGTTATTTCATGACATTCAATAAATGATTTCAGTTCATAGAAATTGTTCCTTGATCTGTAATAGATGGATGAAGAACAATCTCTACTTTATCAAACCAAATAACTACTTGATGCTTCAAACTAAAATGGTGAATGAAAAGCTCAAAACTTGTCACTCTAATGAGGGGTACATATGGAACTTAAGTGTCACACCCGGTTTCCCTTGAAACTTGAAAATTAAGAACTTTTAGGGGTTAAATTGAAATAGACCGTAAGCTGGTAGTCTCTACTGAAAAATCAGGAAAATATAGTAACTAAAGTTGTATAAGGTTGACATATAATTCTGGTTTGGTTGGATTAGAACCAGTCGGTCCCTTGGTGGGGGATGAAATGATTGAAAATGGATGGATTTTATACGGTTGAAGGCTGTGCGAGAAGGGCTATATATATAGCTGGAGAGTGACTTCCTGAGGGAGACTTCTTCTCCAATTTGTTTCATTCCTCATCTTCTTCCTTGGTCCCCTCAAGGAAAAAATGATTAAAGAAAGTTCTGCATGGAGCAATGATCATGAGGTTTAAGTTGGAAAAATAGAGAATCTAGTATGCTACTGCCAGGAGAATGGAAGCTCTGGTTTTTGGAAAAGCTAAGGTGGAGAGACAAAGGTGTATCAAGTGAGTTTCTGCTCTCCAACTTTGAAATGCTAATTATGGTGGAAGTTTGCATGAGTCGATGAGTATCTCTTTTTTTAGTTCAGTCAGCATAATCCATGATATTTTATCTAAGAAAATACATGAGATGTATTTGTATGGTGGTTGTGTGAAAAGGGGATTAACATCAGGCTAGACGAAGTTAGGAATGGGAAAAGGGGTGACCCTGTTAGATACCACCATACAGTCTTGCTGAGTGCACATCATGATGTCCAAGGCTCTGGGCCTTGCGAAGGGAACACTGTGGTGTTTGAGCATCAAGGTATAAGAGGATGAATGGAGAAATGGGTTGAATACAACGAGGAATGTAAGTAAAAGATCATGGCTAGGCCATGGGATCAATCAGAGGTTGTGTGCTTAAAATGAGTAAGATTATAGCTGAAAGATGCTATGGCATCATGATATAAATGAGTAAGACCATGGCTGAAAGACATTATGGCATCATGGTAAACATGACTAAGACAGTAGTTGAAAGATGCTATGGCATCCTAGTAGTCTACCAGGATAGTACATACGGGTTAAACTGTGTAAGACCATAGCTGAAAGACGTTATGACATCATAGATAGTCTGACGGGACATTAAACACGAGATAATCCGTCAGGACACTAAACATAGGGGATTACAAGGTGTAAGACCATAGCACGGTTACGACAACCAGTAGAGTTTGCCAGGACTTTAAACTTGGATTACATTGTGTAAGCCAATAGGTCGACTAAGGCATCATGGAGAGTCTGTCGAGATAGAAAACACTAAAGTATTCCAAGGATCGAACCCAAAGAAAGAGGTGATTGAGTGATAACTAGCATACACAATAGAGTGTAAGTGGCTATTAATATGATTTTATAGTACGATAGTCCATAAAAGATGATTTTTGTAAGAAAATTAAATATTCTACCCTAAGTACTAAATTGAAAAAAATGTACACTAAAGGGAGTATCAAACAAATAACTAACGGGGATTGGTTAACTTCGATGTGGTTCACCAAATGTTGGACTCGAGACATAAATCGCTTAAATTACTAAGTGGCTCCATTTTATCTTTTGATCTCAAATTTACCGACTTAGACGAATTAGGTCCAACTTATCTTCCGACCTCACCAATTAATTCGGGACTAACAAACGGGTGCATGACAAGATTACGTTGCGATATCACTTTATCTTAATATTCTCTTAATGGCATCACTACCTAAGTTCTTAGTTCTATTGAAATTAGTCTAATTTGTTACGATTTAGTCCTTTGTCCAAAGAGTTTAGTTTATCCATATCTCCATCAACCAACCTCCTTAACGGTTTAGCTACACATGCTCAAAGTGAAGAAAATAAACATAGTAATGTAAAACAAAGCAACGATAAAGATAGAACTTGAGAACAATATGAGATTTTTATGCAAGAAAACATAAATAGCATGAAACCAAAAACATTTAACAGAGAAATCTAAAGCAAGAAAACATAAAAGGAACAAGCATTGACAGATTTAAAGTAAAATAAACTAAAATACATTAAACTAAAGCATATAGAGTCTTCGAACAGAGAAGTTCGGGGACTGGAAATGTAAATAAACCTTAGCTACAATGTTAACAAACTTAACTAACATAAAGACAACAAGAACAAGAGTTAAATGCAGAAAAAAAAACTCTAATCTAAAGTAAAAGAAGAGAAAAATAAAAACCCTAGAAGAAGTATAGAGAAAAGTAAAGAAAACCTAGAGAAAACAAAACCCAAACTAAGCTATTGTGTCACTCTCTCCTCCTCAGCCATTTTTGGCTATTTTGAAGTGTATTCTGATGAATTTTTTATTCCAAAAATACCTCTACATGGGCCTTGCGTTATTGGTGGCCTGGGTAGACAAAGGTTGCCCTTTTTGTCCAACTTTGTCCTTCCGACGAAGGTGATATCGTGATACCTAGAAGAGGATATCACGATATCTCTGGCAGTGTTGAAACTTGGGGTCTTCCCTGGGAGGTGGATATTGTGATACCCAAGAGGATGTCACGATGCCACTGAAGGTAGTCCTTGGCCTTCTATACTGTCGTAGGTATCGCGATCCTAGGGGTTAGATATCGCGGTACCCTTGCCCTCGGTGTCATTCTCCCTTTTTTTTGACTTCCAACACTTCCCTATAATACTCAAACACACGTTAGGCCTCCAAATGACACTAGTGGCCAATTTGGGTAAAAAAATAGATAAAATTGAGACACTTTCACTTATTATCCAAAAATATGGAAATAATGAAAATAACAAAAAGTTATGGTCCGAAAGGTATAAAAAGCTCCTTAAGTGCGTTGAAAAAAAGTAGAAATTGCCACGTCGATTTGTGGCAGATCAACTCCCCCACACTTAAGTCCTTGCTTTTTCTCAAGTAAATACACAAAACATGCAAAAAGGACGACCCTTGGACTAAATCTGGTAATTAAGTTATATAGTCGTACAACATCAAATTTTTACAAGAATTACTTCACATGCAATTTAAGAATGATATCTTAGTTAATTTACCTACTCCTTATGTAAACATTATTAGTTCAAGAGGTTCAAGTATCAATAGAGGTAGAGGCAATCTAAATGAACATATGTACAAATGTTATCCGTCAAAATAAATTATACAGATCGCTCATAGATATTTAAAAATAATTGTTCATGTTTGTTCTTACAAATGCAAGTTGTACACATATTAATGTGTCAGTGACTTATTCGGGTCCCAAAGGTCTTTTAGGCTTGTAACGTTCTGAGGCTAAGGTTGGCACGGATTCAAAGGAAGTTCATCTCAAAATGATTCAAGCACTATGAATAGTATAACTCACGACATTGTTCCCAATTCCCCCCAAATGTTATCATTACATCTCACTACCTTATTTCTCTTTTTCTCACCTTCATTATTTCTCCAATAACGTAGATGAGAAAGGTCGATATTAGCTCTTGTTGTGCACTATGATTTTGAGACTATTTTATGCTCCTTTCTTTTTCTTGTTTTTGAGCATTTTTATACTTTGTTTGTTCATTTCTCTCACAATGCTTTTTATCCTAACTTTTATTTCTTTAAAAAATTTATTTTATTTTTAAGCTTTATTTCTAGAAAGAATGAATTACAAGCTAACTCGACCACTCTTCACTAATCACCCGAGTATATTTTTGTGAAAAACCTTCATAATGTTCCTACCTAACCCTCAATGTCCATTGCCTGAAGTCTATTCGATAGTGCGTTACAAAGTTCAAGGACTGTGAAGGGTTGAGTTTCGAACTCAAATTTGGCTCAAGGTTTTAAACACAGAGGCTCATTAGGAAGGGTAAAAATATAAGACTGAAATTCGGGAACTAGGGATAATGTAATGTTTAAGGTTGGTCTTTTAGGCTCAAGGCTATACAAACAATGCCTAAGGTCTTTCCCGGATTAGTCACTTAGCAACAATCTATTAAGCATGCATCTATTTAAATGAACAATTAGCAATTTGAATTATTTATCTACAAGGATCCATATCTTTTATTCATCCTACGGTACATTTTCCTTCAGTTATTGCCTTTAGTCTATTATACCTATTAACTTAGTGAACTAATTAATCTACAATTAAGAGCAAGAAATTATCTAGTATCATTCAAAATTTATAAGTTTGGCAACCCTATATATGTATTTGATATGTAAAACTACTAACTGTTTACTTAATATTAGTCTAAGCACCATGTAATAACAAAGCTTAAAAACAAAGGACAAACGTATTCCTGGATTTTTTTTTGAATTTTTTTTGAAAAATGCATAAAAAATAAAATAAGAAAATAAACACACACAAAAACTTATGTGCACCCCCAGCACTCAGACTATACATTGTCCCCATGTGTACAAAACAAGGTTAAGAGGTTACTAGACTTCCTTAGAATGTAGCATCAAACTAGCTTGGGTGTCGACTTCCTCGGTGAAGCTCTATATGTTGTGTAGTCTTTCATGATAATTCACCGCATATAAGAAAAATAATCAAATAAAAACAACAACCTAAAACAAACAAAACCAAACACACAGTAATAATATCCAAAAATAAAAGCCAAAAGTGTTGAATAGTTTACATTTCGCATTAAAAATAAATAAAATGCAAGGACATGTAACTAATACGAACCCGTCTCGGAGCCCTCAGTCTATATTGCGATTCCTTTCCCTTTTCTGCTCGTAGTGGATCTTGACAGTTACATTCAAGATCAGTCACTAGGCTCTCGAAAGACGGGTCCCCTTTTTGGTTGCCTTATAGATGCAAAGGCACTCTCGAAGTTTCCCTGATAAGCGGTGAAGGTGTCATCCTTCATGGCTTCATCATCTATTTCTTCCTCTACCTCTTGTTGTTGCTCAACTATGTCTTCTTTACCCTCGAACGAGTCACTCGACCATTTGAGCCATTCTATACTTTGTCAAGCCATTCTAGGAGTCTTGTGTTATATTACACATCGCTGTCTAGCCTACGCTCCAATTTTGTAGGCTCATCAGTCTTTTTCACCTTTGCCTCCATAGATTTCTTTAGGAAAGCTAAAGGCATCTCAATTTTCTATTTGCGTCGATAATTCCATTCTTGTATTTTTTTCTATGAAGCTCTTGGAATTGGTGCATAAGGGCGTGTCTAATAATACTCTTGGTAGGATGATGAAATTGCTCTGTAGGCCCCATCACTACTCTAGCATGTCAGTACAAATCGATAATCAAGTGAGGAAAATAGATCTTAACCTTGTTGCCAAATATTTATTTTTGGATCTCTTTATTGACCCACTTTCCGAGGCTAATTCATTTCTGCTGTAAGATACAATACAACAAAGCAACTCGAAAAACATTAACAATATTAGTGTTGAGTATGGTGATATGCGAGTGCAATTAAATTGCATCCACATCTTAGTGACGGCAAATATTATAGCTTTCTTGATAGGGGTAATTATTGTACCCTTCTCATTTTCATTCACCCTTCCATCAGTTAAAAATAATAAAACGACGTCCATATCAACATTTTCAAAATAATTTAGATCTATGGCCTGTAAATCATCAGTTTCATAATAAGGGATGCCATAATATTTACCAATGGCTTTAAGGGATATATCGACCTTTTTGTTCCTCATATACACTTTTTTATTTTTAGAAAATTTTAAATTGAAGTAGAACTCCAAAACAACCGGAATTATAGCTGGTATGGTGGGCACCATGGCAAGGTTCATCCAACAACTAAAACGAGCTAAATCCCAAACATCCTCGCAATCCGAAGCTGACAGATCAAAACCATTTCAAGGATAAAAGTTTGTCCTTGAATGTTTGAGAAATAAGCTTCGGCCTCTTTCGACTTAAATTTATTAGGGACATACTCCGATGGCAGAGGTGGTTCGGGTTGGGACTTAGCTTGTTCCTTCATTCTTGGAGGCATGGTTATCAAATATATATTTTTACACAAGCTAGCTAGAATGCAATTGCTATCTCATATTCACAACCCATTAACACTAAAAATTTAATAAAAAATAAAAATAATAACAAAATAATTTTCTATAATTCAGTGTAGCAGATTAAACTAGTTTTCACACTTAAGGAGCCTAAATACAAGCATTTTCATTACATTTTAGTTAAGTTTCTTTAGTTTTTCTTACATTCAATAAAATGTGCAAATTGAGTTTTTTATTAACCTTAAGGGCTGAGGCCTAAGGGAGAGCTAACATACTTTGTGAGTATGCAGGAGACCATTAAAAGGCATTTTTGGTTGATATTGGACGGTATGTCGCAATATAGGAGGTCCGATGTCGCAACATAGGGAACAAAATGAAGAAAATTCAAGTCTGCCTTCGATGTCGGGACATAGACTGAGGGTTTCGCGACATACCCCTGAAGATAGCTATAGAGGACTATACTATTTGCTATGTCACAACATAGGTCTTGGTGTGTCGTGACTTTGACTCTAGAATAGAAAGTAGACACAAAGTAGGGGCGTTTTGGTCCACACAATCGAACTTAAAGCTCAAGAACGTCAGCTAACCTAGGATTAGGGATGACAGCCAACTGAAGGCTATAAATAGGCTCTTTTGGCACATGTTATAGACACCGGGGAATTAACCTAATTTCTTCCTTATATTTAGTTTCTTTTTCTTTCTTAGGTTTATATAGTTTAGTTTATTTGTTTGTTGTTTTCCTTTAAGAGATCTGAATTGTGGAATCATTCAACTCTGTGGATTTACGCTTAATATCAATATAATCAGGCTCTTTCATTTACTCTATCTTCTCGATTTAATTAGCATGCTTTCCCTTTACATCGATTATATATTGTTTATGAACACCATGAGGAACTAATCATTTTATGGGGGATTATTGAGTGGAGGTATGGACTATTAACTATTTTTAGGCTTACTCAATGGATCAACTATTTGGGAAAGGGAGAACGTGAAACAAACCCTAGGCCTGACAACCCCAGGAAGTAGGAATTAACCCAAAATTGGTATTGCCCATCCGTGAACACCTTAACCCTAAACCAGTCTGGACAGTAAGGTCAAAAGATAAGTAGTTCTTATTGACTCATTATGTTAGTGGAATATCAAAAGATCCTACTAGGGTAGTGACTAGTTGATTGACGAGGAACCCGAATTGACAAGTTGATGGAAATTACCGAAGCGAGTTAATCACCATAATTAGATTTGATTTATTATTCCTTTTTAATCTCTTGAATTTTATCTTTTGATGTTGTTTTATTTTTATCATTATAAAAAACACCAAAAATCTTTTATTTTATATTCTTCATACTATAACTAAATCTAAAGTACTAATTAGATCTTTTAGTGTATAGGTTAGAATTGATCTAGCACTCGCCTCCCTTGGGTACGATCCTCGGAGTACTCACCCACTCTGTTGTAAAAGTATATTACATTTAGACCCGTATACTTGTAGATACCACCTCATAATTTTATATTTTATTGAAGTACTCACACTTTGGGTGTTAGTACGTCCAAAGAAGGTCAAAAGATAATAATATAAAATGCAAGATAAAAAAGAAATGCGAAACTTAAATCGTGTTATATTGGAATTGATTGAGTCGATAAAATCCTATGTTTCCCAAGCAAATCAAATGTAAAACCTGCAAAAGAAAAAGTAACAAGAAAAATAAAGCAAAAGGAAGAAAGATTCCAAAGAAAGTTGGAAGAATTTGAAAGAGAGATTGAGAGAGAGTAGAGAGGGGTGAGATTTTTAGGGATTTAGAGTGAAGGATTTTGGGAAAATGAGAGGAATTGGGGGTTTTGGGGTGTTTGGAGGCTTTAAAAGCCTCCGAAACATGAGGGTCGCGATATTTGAAATTGGGTATCGCATGACCAGACTTGAATATCGTGATACCTAGGGTTGGATATCGTGATATCCCCTATTTTTGGACCCAAACCTTCAAGTTTTTCTGAGGTGTCACGTTACCGGGGGATGGGTATCGGGATACCACTATGTAAAACAAAAAAATTTTGTCTTTTGAAATTCCAGGGGTATCGCGTTACTGACCGACTCCGGACGTATTAACGTCCAGAGTGTGAATACTGCAATAAAAGATATGTATATGAGGTGGTATTCACAAGTATACGGGTCCAGTTGTAAACAGTTACAACAGAGTAGGTGAGTACTCCGAGGATCATACCCAAAGGAGGCGAGCGCTAGATCAATTTTAACCTAAACACCGAATGATCTAATTAGTACTTTAAATCAATTATAGTACGAAGGTAAAAAAAAGGTTTTTTAGATTTTTAAAATAATAATTATAATAACATAAAGACATAAAATTCAAGAGATCGAAAAGTAAAATAAATCAAATTTGATTGTGGGTGATGAGCTCGTGTTGGTAATCCTCATCAATTGTCACTTTGGGTTCCTTGTCAATCAACTAGTTGCTATCCCAATAGGATCTTCTGATCTTCCACTCGAATAATGAGTTAGCAAGGACTACTTATCTTCCGACCTCACAGTTCAGACTGGCTTGGGGTGAAGGTGTTCATGGATAGACCATACCAATTTTGGGTTAATTCCCACCTTGAAGACTTCCTAGGGTTGTCGGGCCTGGGGTTTGAGGTTTTTCCTTTCCCAAATAGCTGATTCATTGAGTAACCCTACAAAACAGTTAATGGATCATAGCTCCACTCGTTAATCCCCCATAAAAGGATTAGTTCCTCATAGTTTTCATAAACAATATAGAAACCATAATAAGATAGAACATGAAGAATGAATCAAAGTATAGAGTTTAAAAAAATGTCTGATTTGTATTAAGAATGAAGTATATCCACAAGTTGGATTGCCTCCACAAATCAGATCTCTTGAGATAAACAAAGAACAACTCAAAATAAATATAAAAACCTAAAAACAAAGAAAGGCTAAACTAAAATTAAAAGCAGAAAACTAAACTAAGTAATTAGTGTCTATAACATGTGAAAAATGAGCCTATTTATAGATTTCAGGTGGCCGTCGTCCTTAAACCGAGGTCAATTGACATTCCTGAGCTTTAAGTTTGATTGTGCGAGCCAAAATGCCCCCTGGCTCATGTTTAATTCCCATCCAGAGTCGATGTCACAACACACCAGGACCTGTGTCGCGCCATAGAAGTCAGTATACTCCTTTTGGGCTGTTTTCAGGGGTATGCTGCGACACCCTTCGGTAGTCTCATGATTTCTCTATTCTGCTCTCTATGTTGTGACATTGAACATTCCATGTTGTGATATAACAACCAACATCTATTTATTATGCCTTCTAATGGTCTCCTGTACACATACAAAGTTCATTAGCTCACCCTCAGGCCTTATTTGGCCCCTAAGGTCAATAAAAAAAATAATTGCACACTTTATTAACTTACTGAAAATTTACGAAAACATAACTAAAACCTAATGGAAATGCTTGCTTTCAAGCTCCTAAAGTGTGAAAATTTGTTTAATCTACTACAGTGAATTACAACAAATCAGAAACCCAAAAGATTCTTGGTCCCTCACAAAATTGTCCATGAAATCACGATATCATTGGACTCATCCTAAAAACTCGACAAAATCATCAGTTTTCATCTCAATAATAAAAAAATCTGACATAACAAGTCTAAAGTTAAACTAACAAAATTTTAAATCCTAATCTAAATGTAGAAAATAAATGGATTCCATGCTTAAAACATCTAATTATTTAAAAATTTTTGTTCATTTGCCACAGACGACGAGTTAAAAATTTAACTTTGGTAGGCTAGTCACACTACTGAAATGGTGTTTCATTGGTGTCCTTGACACTCAAATACGTCTTTTATTTAGTGTACAACCAGAGCCTATTAGGAATCACATTCTCCTTCTTATTCTCATTCGCTTCCTGAGACTTTTACGTGGCCCACAAATACCTAAAAAATTACACCATTCCATGAAAGTTGCAAATTTGTTAGCATGATAATTCTTTCTCTTAATTACTTGACACTTACACCTTTATGATGGTTGCACTTCCTTAGAACTAGAATCGGGTTTGACACAATTGAAAATTTTGGTTT
Source organism: Gossypium raimondii (assembly GCF_025698545.1). NCBI lineage: Eukaryota > Viridiplantae > Streptophyta > Magnoliopsida > Malvales > Malvaceae > Gossypium > Gossypium raimondii. The sequence continues at coordinate 15,202,855 of NC_068566.1, forward strand.
CCCCCTCAGTGTCCATAGTCATTTCGCCTTGTCCTACATATATGGTGGCCGTAGATATGGCTAAGAAAGGTTTACTTAAGTATATTAGAATGTATAGATCATCATCGAAGTCAAGCACGATAAATTCGACAGGAAAAATGAATTGCCTAACCCTCACTAACACATCTTCAAGGAATCCTTTGGGACAAACTTAGGATCGATCGACTAATTGTAAGGTTACTTCTGTTTCCTTAACCTCTCCCAAACCTAATCTCCTATAAATAGACAATGGCATGAGGTTAATATTGGCACCTAGGTCACAAAGAGCCTTCTTGAAACTCAATCCACCTATCTCAATGGGAATGGTAAAGTTATCGTGATCCTTTAGTTTGGAAGGAACTCTTCTAGACACCACTATGTAGGTGTCCATTTAACTGAGATAGCCATAAAGGCATCCTTTCTAAAATAGTTAGCCACAAAGGTTTCCTTTAACAGAAATAACCACAAATGCATCCTTTTTACAGAGATAGCCACAAAGGTTTCCTTTAACATAAATAACCACAAAGGCTTTCTTATAACATAGATTGCCGTAAAGGATTCCTTTAACAGAAATAGCCACAAAGACTTACTTATACGACAATTGGTGTTTTTGACGATAGGGATTCACCGATAATCACCTTCGTGCGGTTTTCCCCTCATAGCTAGTACTCACCCAATCATCTTTTACATATTCTTTATGATGCCATGCCCCAGCCATAGTCTTACACTATATGTTCTTTAGAGTGTCATGGGTTTTTCCTTTTAGAAATTCTTGTTTTTAGTCTCGACCAACCTTTTAGACAACTCTAGAGACAGAAACATGCACATAATGCAAACTTATTCTTTTCAAACTTTTTTGTGACAGATGCATTTGTGCTGAATGTAAAGGAACTTTTTTGTGGAAAAATTTTGGATAAGAAATACTTTGTGGCGAGTATTGAATGCAGAGGAACACCTTCATGGCAACCTCTGTTAAAGGAACACTTTTGTGGCATAATTAAAGAAGGGCCCTTGTGGCATCTATTTAAGGAAACACCCCTGTGGTGAATAATGAACAAAATTAATTTTGGAAGACAAGGAAGGAACATCGTGTAAGATTTTTTGCAGGAATGGTAAGTATAGTACCCTGAAGGCATGGAAAATGTAATGAACTCAGAAGGAAAAAAGTATGGGACAAGTAGAAGGAATAAGGTATATAGAAAACTCTGAAGGAAGGACTTTTGAAGGAAAGTTATGGTGAACCCTACGTAAACTTAAGGTATAAGTAGAATAAATGAGACTTGGGAATAAATAGAAATTTTGGTGAACTCTACGCTAAGTAATTGGTGTAGTTTACCTCACCCCAAATGTAAATGATAAAATTTGTAAGTATGAAATGAAGTCATAAGTGCATTTATAAGGCGAACAAGATGACAAAGGTCTGTGTAAAGACAAGATCTTAAAGAGACATGAAAGTGATGAATTTGTATTACAATACACTCGTAAGAAGGAAAAATTTGCATGATTATGGGCTGTACACTGGAAAATGACAAGGAAATGGTTAATGATTTAGAACGGAAGATAAGTCCTTAATAATATTAAGAGAAAGGAAATGACCTCAGCTAAGAAAGAATAATCACGGTAATGGAGGAAAATCCCAGTATGTACCTGCCAGAGGGAAAAGAAAGATCAAAGGATACATGAAGGATATGCAAAGCATCTAAAGCATTAAGGCTTAATGAAATAGGTAATGAGGGATTACCTCACTAAGTTCTTATGAATTTACAAAATTTATTTCATGTTTCCGGTTGTAAAGAAGTGCGCACTGAGGGACGACGCCAGGGCTATGCCAAGGAGTGGCAAATTGAGCTACTGTGCATACAAAATGTGTTAAGAGATGCATTCAAGATTGACCCATGTTTATACTTTTTATTGATGCTTAAAGGTACTTAGTAAAGCTGAAACTTAAATATAGATGTCTTTGAAATATTTAAGTATGAATTGTATTGATAATCACTTGCAATACAAACATAGGAATCTTGATTAGAACACTGAACTTTTCATATTTATAGATAGAAGTTTCACATAGGAAAATAAAAATGTTAAAGTTACATCTGTAATAGGGCACAACGTCTGACATTCGGATCCGATAAATCAAATCGGGTTGAGGGCATTACAAGTTTTGGCATCAAAGCACGATTTATCCAGTTCTTGGACCGTGAAGAAAGATGGAAGGACCCTTCATGCATAATCTGCCAAGCGTGGTTTAGTCTCTCAGGTATGTTGAAACTTTTATCTATTTGGAAGACTATATGTTACTTTTGACTTAATAATTACTAATCTTCGTTACCCGACTATACGCTAATGCGTTTAAATTAGGTTGATAAACTATGTTTCTTAAATATGTTTAAGGTGTTATTTGGGTTGTCCAATATGGTGTTAAAATGAGTAAATGTGTTTAAAGGAGTTATGTTTACACTGTCCCTAATGACATTAATAGGCCAAATAGTTTGTGTTAATTATACTGCTCAATATGACATTTTGAAATTGTTTATTCGGTATTTTGATGCTTGGTTCGTGATGGAATATGCAAGTATACACAGTTGTTATCAAGTAACAAATAAGTAAAAAGAGTATCATCTCCACAGGGACTGTGTTTAAATCAATAATTTTAAATTTAATATTTACAAGTTGGTTAAGAAAGCACAATATTTTGAGGTGATGGATGTTAAAATTAAATTAATCAACTATATGCAAATGAATTAACCTAAATGCAATGAACTGGTTTAAAATGTAATGAAATGGTTTAGCAGCAATTCACAAGTTTTAACAACAATAAGATGAATAAGCTAGAACAATTACAACTTCTTAATTTAATCCATTCATCATCATGCTTAACAAATGTTCGGAAAAATTCCATGGCAACTCGATTATTCATTAACTTAGAATCTAATATAAGTTCTTTTGAAGTCTTATATTAGGAAAACATGCATATTTCTATGTCAATATTTAACGCAGGATTCATTAGAATTTATGTGAAGTGAGAACTGGGTCGATTTGAAACAAATTAATCATATAAACCTAAAATTATGTAAGGTAATAATATTCTTTTGGAATCATTATGATCCTTTAATTCATTTTGGTTCGGATATGAATTAAGCATGCACCTTCTAATTATTGCATCCATTAATCACCATATAGTTCAGATTAAATAACTAATTCTAATGCATTCAAACATATTTTAATGCATGAATAACATGAATGATTTTAATTGGAAGCATGAACAACTAAGGCAACAAATAATATAAACAAGAATTGAATGATTTTAATCAAAGAATTGCAATTATTCTAGCTGAAACAATTTAAGTCATTACCATTAGTGGAAAAGCAATCAAAAGTTTTGCAAACATGTTTATAAACTAAGAACAAATTAAAGATAAAGGAAGAAGAAACTTTGATATGAATCTGGGAATTTTTCGAAGATTATCTGTGGTAGCTTCCAACCATTTTCGTAGTTGTTCCTTTGCAAATTGCTCCTCAAGGTGGTCGGCCAAGAGAGCTTTCTCTCAAGGAAATGCTTGCTAAGGGAAAATGGGAAGATGGAGAGGAATGAAAGGCTTTAGGCATGGAAGAGAGGAGAGGAATGAATGAATGTTGGTGGCATGAATGAAGGGGTTTTGGCCTCTATTTATACACATGAGAGGAGGCTAAACATAGAGATTTTTAGCCACAATCTTCTCCCTCATGTGGTCATGAATTATGGAGATGATAGTTGGTTGGTTATGCTATTTTAAGCATGATGCTCAAAGTACAAAGCTTGAAAAGTGGAGGGGTTGGAATGGATGAGTAGGAGAGTTTGAGGATTAGTTTGCAAATGTTTAAAATCAGCTTAAAGGGCTGATTTGGGCAGCATTATGGTCGATTCTTGGGTGCTGGATTTGGGCCTTCCTTGGACATGTGGAGCTCACTTTCTTTGGGTAGCATTTTGGGTTTTGATCTTTGCTAGAAGTGATCCAATTTTTGCTGCTCATTTGCACCTTGGTCCTTCAATGATTTAAAGGTTCCAATTACTTTTTTTGGATTTCCCTTGATAAGTTTTTGGTAGCTTGATTGATGATGCTTTGCCAAGCTACATTGTCAAGGCTTCAATGGAAGAGAAATGATCAAATTGTCATCGATGCGTCAACTGCTAAAAAATAATACGAAATTAAGTAAAATTTACATGAAATTGAATAAAAATATGTTTTTAACATAAATTATTCAATTTATTAATTTTGTAATAAAAACTAGAAAAATCATTATCAATTACTCAAAATTTACAAGAATTATGAACTAGAAATTACTTTGGATAACTCTATATTCTAGGGTTATCAATGCTATCCTAAATTAAATCCAATGTGCTAACCAAAATGGAATAGGGTTGTTGAGTAAATGTCCTCTAATGGATATAATAAATATCAATAAGTTCTCTATTAACCTATTTGGTTGTATTGTCGCATCTTTAAGCCGATATGAGCAGTGGTACAAGGTGAATGTGGGTGAAATCCCCGGTTATCAAGTGAAGTATTAATGCAAGCGACATGTATGTATACTGTTGATATTTTTATCCATTTATATGAACTACACGATGAATCTTATTATTGTTTAGAAAAGGATGTTAAAATGTTGAACTCTAGTATGTTCGGAGTGTAATATGCTGTAAATAATAATATTTGAATGGTAAGATAATGATATTTACATGCCACACATTATTATGCTTGAGAGTTGAGTCTGGAAACACTTAAAGGTTGCAATTTATAATGTTGAAAGGTTGTGATTATTGTAATTAAAGGTTAAACCTGATGTTGTTTGTATGATGGATTTACCGTAATTATTTTAACATTAATGTGCTTAACTAAGCTATTTATGTGTTTTAGTGTGCCATGAATTAATAGTAATTTTGTGATATGATGTGGGACATATTGACCCATTCTACTGTCTAATGCCACATGATATTGCAGTTTACCTTTCCTGTGTTAAGTCAAATGTGAGAAAGTAAATTCTATATGACATGTATATATACAAGCTGTATTGTATTCGAACCACAAGTTATGTGTATATAATGTGTTATGATGTGTTTGAAGTGCGAACTAATACCAAGACTAAAGAAGGACTAAAATTGTAATTACGTAATAAGAAGAATCATTATGGGATTTGGGCACTTATTATGCTCAGATTGAATAGTTATGGCTTAGTGACTATGAGTACTTTCAATGTGGTATAAAAATAAGTAGATGTACATGTTTTATCTAAGAATAATCAAACACCCAACATTTTTGAGGAAGCCAGTGTTTAAAGAATTTTTAAGGCAACTGTTTAAATCCTCTAGTTGTAACTCATCTTAGTTTAAAAGAGGTTAGTGATGTTTTGGTTAATTTAGCCCCGACCCCTTATTCTAGTAGTAATTCTACTCAAGTTGGGAATAATAAAGTGATAAGAATTGATGAAAGAAATAAGAAAACGATACCTCTATGGAAAAGTGCTTATTGAAAACGATGATGAATATAGGAATACTAAACGGAAAGTGGAAAATCAAGGTTTTGATCGATTTAGTGAAAGTGTTTTTATGAAAGAAGTTAAGTGTCTATTTTATAAATATAAACGTGTACAGGAAGATTGACGTCTGTCAAGAGAAAAGTTACATAAAGTTTGAATTCGTAAGAGTAATCGTGAAGTTTTGAGTATGCCACCTTAGAGTTGATTGACGACATATCCTTAGTATGGAATCTCTTAAGTGTAAGTTTTCGGAGGGAAGCATTAAAGAGTTAGAGGGTTTTTGCCAAAGTATTAGTATGCCTCAGGCATGAATGTTTAGTTTTAGAGTGTTCTGGAACTCTCAAGTTAGAAAATTTCGGGGACAAAATTTTGTTAAGGGGAGGAGGGTTGTAGCACCCCAATTCCAGAGGATTAAATGTTCTAGCACGTAGACCTAAATAGTTGGCTTGGCGTGGTAGTATTTGCCAAAGTGTTTCTTTTTGCGCTTAGGATGGGCGCATTCCATTACATGTGAAAGTTAATGTTGGTTCAATGTCAGACTTCTATGTTTTTTTAATAAGATGTAAGCTAAGTGAAAGGGGGTAAATCATGAAAAGGGCATGGTATGATAAATTAGGGAATAATGGTATGAATGTACAAATATATTGATATGGTGCGTGTCATAGAAGGGTAAGATTGGCTGAGTAGTGTTCGCCCAGATACGCTTTTCGGCATGTAGCATGGGTGGACTCCAATATGAAAATAAGGGAATAAGGATTTCGACGTCAGATTATTATGAGTAGTGAAATGAGACTTATGGTAATGTAAAATGATTTTTAGGATGTGAGTTCATGCCAATGGCATAATACACCCTATAACCATTACTGTCTCGTGCCAGTTAATCTATGAGGTAAGCTTGTTAGGAACTAACCGAACGTGAACTAGAGGGGTTATAGGCTAAAGGAGAAATTGAATGAGTTTCTTGGAAGTGGTAGGTTTTGGTTGAGACAACTCAGTATTGATGTGATGTTTGCCAAGTTCCAATAGAGAGCTGGATTAAGCTAATAGGACAATCAAGTTTGGTTAAGGGGAGTTATCTTCTTCCCCCTTTTCCTCTAAAAAAATTAAGATTTATGGCTAAAGAAAGATAGAAACACTACTCTGAGTTTAGTTTAAAATCCTGGATATTTCTAGTGATTTTTTCACATCAAGGTACGTTTCGCGACTCTGTCTGTCAAGAAAACATAGATCTGTAAGTATGTTTGGTGAAATAGGGCTTTGAGAGATGTCTAGGTTTAAAATGATAATAATGGTTACTCGGATGGGTTCTAACAAAGTGCTTCTGTTCTAAAAGGCAGAAGAGGTTGTAGCATCTTATCGAATGATGGATTTGAAGTCTAAGCTACCCTTTGAGGTTAATAGATGAGTCCCTAAACTGACTCTTGCATGCATAATATGCCTTCTAGAAACCTCCATGCTAAGTGACCAAATCATGAAATTTAAACTAGTAAAGTATGATGTGATGACTTTGATGGGGAAAGGAAGAATTATGATCCTGCATATATGAATTGTATGAAGTTTGATGGTATAAGTACAAGGCATGAGTATGAATGATTATGGTGTGAATATGAGTCTAAAAGCATGAATATGTCTATCATGAGCAAGTCATTGTATGATGATTCTTTGCTTGGTGAGTTCGAGTCTGTCTCCGGAATCGTCAAAGGGGTCCTTAGAGACTAAAAACACGAATCTCTTAAAGAACAAGTCCATGGCCAAGGTGCTGAAAGACCATATCATGTAAGATCGTAACTGGTGGGTTATGGCATCATATGAAAATAAGACCATATCGTGTAAGACCATAGTTGGCCAGTGGAGCCAGATGGAAAAATTAAAGGAAGGTTATTACCTAACGTGGTTCTCCATGTGTCTCAGGACAATTAGGGGAAAACCTCACAAAATGTGGGTTTAGGCAAACCCTTATTGTCAAAAACACCAGGGAAAGGAACGTCTTTGTGGCAAAACTCTGGACAGGAAAGCCTTTGTAGCGAGTATTGAATGTAAAGGAACACTTTTGTGGTAAAAATCTTGTGGCAAAACTCTGGACAAGAAAGGCTTTGTGGTGAGTATTGAACGTAAATGAACGCCTTTTTTGGTGAGTATTGAATGTAAAGGAACACCTTTATGGAAAAAATCTGGATAGGAAAGCCTTTGAGGCGAGTACTGAATGTAAAGGAACACCTTTGTGGTAAAACTCTGGATAGGAAAGGCTTTGTGGCGAGTAGTGAATGTAAAGAAACGCCTATGTGGCAAAACTCTAGACATGAAAGCCTTTGTTGCGAGTACTGAATGTAAAGGACCGCCTTTGTGGAAAAACTCTAGAAGGGTAAGATTTGTGGCTACTTCTGTTAAAGGAATGCCTTCGTGGTGCAATTTAAGGAAGGGCCCTTGTGGTATCTATTCAAGGAAACACCTCTGTGGTGAACAATGAATGGATGTAATTTCGAAGGACAAGAAAAGAACGACGTGTAAGATTTTTTCCAAGAATGCGTAAGTATAGTATCCTAAAGGCATGGCAACTATATGAACTCAGAAGGAACAATGTATGGGACAAGCAGAAGGAATAAGGTATACAGAGAACTCTGAAGAAAGGACCTCTGAAGGAAAGTTATTGCGAACCCTACATAAACTTAAGGTATAAGTAGAAGAAATGAGACTCGGGAATAAATAGAAACTTCGATGAACTCTACACTGAGTAATTGGCATAGTTTACCTCTCCCCAAATGTAAATGATAAAATCGGTAAGTATGAAATGAATTCATAAGTGCATTGATAAGACGAACAAGATGAAAAAGGTCTGTGTAAAGACAAGATCTTAAAGAGATATGGAAAGTGATGAAGTTGTATTATGGTACACTGATTGCCTCTGGACATACCAATGTCCAGAGTAAAAATCTTGCACAAAAGATGTGAAAAGGGGTATCCGCAAGTATACAAGTCAGGTTGTAATATAGTTATAACAGAGTAGGTAGTACTCCGAGAATCGTACCCAAGGGAGGCAAGCACTAAATTAATTCAAATATAAACATAAATAGATCTAAGCAGTACTTTAATTGGATTATAGTACGAAGAATCAAAAGAAGGATTTTGGTAAACTATATTTAAAAGACTAAAAAAAGAAAGTAAAGAAATCAATGAAACACAAGAAATCAAAGAGTAAAATATATCAAATCTAATCATCGGTGAGTAGCTTCAGTAATCATAACCAACTTTCGTCTCATGTTTTCTTCAATTAACTAGACAATACCCCAGCAGGATCTTCCAATCTTCCACTGACATATTGAGTCAGCAATAACTACTTATCTCTCGACCTCACAGTCCAGACCGGTTAAGGGTTAAGGTCTTCATGAATAGGCAATACCATATCTGGGTTAATTCCCACCTTAATGACTTCCTAGGGTTGTCAAGCCTATGGTTTTATGTTCTACCTATCCTGAACAGCTGATTCGTTAAGAAACCTCTATAAAACAGTTAATTAGTCATACCTCCACTCGCTAATCCCCCATATGAGGATTAGTTCTTCGTGGATCTAATAACCAATATATACTTGATAGAAAGAATAAACATGAAGAACAATTCAAGATAATAAAGTTTAGAAGAAGCCTGATTTGTATTAAAATTAAGCATTGAATCCTCACAAAGTTTGATAGTAATCCAAAAATTGATTTCTCCATAAAAGTAAATAGTAAGAACAGAAATAAAACGTAAAACCTAAGTAAAAAGAAAAACTAAAGACTAAATCTAAAGAGAAAATTATAAAATATGAAATGTATCCATAACATGTGTTAAATGAGCCTATGCATAGACTTTAAGGTGGCTAACGTCCTCAACCCTAGGCTAGTTGTTGTTCTTGTGCTTAACATTTGATTATACGGACCAAAATGCCCCTAGCTCGTAATTATTTCCCGTACAGAGGTGATGTCACAACACACTAGGTCCTGTGTCAAGACATCGAGGGTAGTATGCTCAACTTTAGGGTGTTTTCAAGGGTATGTAGCGACATCCTCAGGTTGTGTTGTGACATTGAAGACAATCTTGGAATTCTTTTATTCTGGTCCTTGTGTTGCGACATCTAGTGCTCTGTGTTGCAGCCTAGCGACCAGTATCGAGTTATCACACCTTCTAATGGTCTCCTACAATCTCTTGAAATGTCTTAGCTCACTTTTAGGTCTCATTCTGCCCTTAAGGTCAATAAAAGACTCAAATTACACACTTTATTAAACTTAACTAAACTTTACTAAAATGCTTATGTTCATGCTCCTAAAGTGCAAAAACTAGTTTAATCTACTGCCCCAAATTACAACATATGAAAGTCCACCACAATTAAGTCATTGCTTGTCCTCAAGCAACACAAACAAAAGCAATAAATGAAAATACGACACTTGAGCAAGTATAGTACAAGTGTTACCTTTTGATCACATGAATAGGCATTTCATATTCACACATAATCTTGGCATGAGATATAACTGACTTACCACTTTTGATATCTAACACCTAAAGTCAATATATTACAAAGTATACAAGCATTAAGCGTCTCGAATTTAAGAATCCATCAATAAATTATACAAGTAATTTGATTATCCTAATGGAATACAAATAGTCAAATGTGTCATTATTCAGTATGAAGTGAAATTGAGAATAAGCCTACCTAGATCACATAGGGCTTTTTGGCTTGTAACGCTTTGAAGTTTAAGACATGTATGGATTTTAAGAATAGTAAGCATCAAAAAGCCTGGAGCATGAAAATAGTTTGGCACATCAAATTGTCCTTTACTCTCGCCCTTAGTAACCCTTTCTCGCTCACCGCATTATTTCTCCTTCTCTCACCTTCCTTTTTTCTCCACATAGGAAGTCACAACATAATATAACAATTATAGTTACCTTTACGAGTTTTTGTGCACTAATGAATGAGCTTTTCTACTTTTGTGACTTTATCATATTTTTTTTCAACACATCTCACTCAAAAATGTTTTTGTTTTTCAAGTATTTTTTCTAATCGTTTGATTTTCGTTTTGATTTTTTCTTTTATTGTACATATTGGCTAACCTATAATCACTATACCACACTGATCCTTCCTATTTCACTCTATTTTTACAAAATTCTCCACAATGTGTCTACTTTACCCTCAACATGTATGGCCAAATGTCTATAGTTGTGTAGTTCAAGACCAAAGAAAAAGGGTAAGTGCAAATTTATATTTTGGCTTGCGTTTGTATGAAGATTCATCAAGAAGTGTTTTCTGGCTCAAAAATAGATACTAAAGATAAATAAATAGGGTTGGATTTTTGGCTCTGGGTGTATACCAAAAAATGTCTTAGGTCATCCCTAGGTATCTCAATATTCACAACTCTAATCAACTAAGCAATCACAGATTCAATGATTTCTCATTCATACCAGTATGCTCGTTTCCTTGTATTCTCTACATCATTTGGTACATTTGATTGCCTAATACATATTGACAGTGTAAATATAGAACTTATTAGTCTAATAAAATAAAATAAAATCATCTATCCTCATGCTAGATTTACTATAAATACAATCAACCTATGTACATGCTCCTAAAAATAATAATGAATTACAATAACCTAAAAATAATAATAACAAGAAAACTAATTTAACTCTCCTAAAGTTATCTAATCCTAAAAAAAATCCTACTACAATAGTTTGATATATTAATCATCGTCCTCTTAGAATCCTCTTCTCCTCCTTTCCTCCTTTTGTTTTTTCTGCAATATGACAAACTATTTATATACCTCATCTCCTAGCAGTTTCTTTGGAGGGTTCATCATTTTATCCAGTCGCTCTATAGGTACCCCTGCTCTTTTGCACAATTCTGTTATCAGATGGGGAAAGAATATTCCTTTTTTCAGATTTCTTGTGCATTCAACCATATTCCTATATATCCACATACCAATACATATTTTCTTCCTTTGTAGTATTCCATATGATACAATAGTGTGGATCAGATTAATATCAAACATGTCAGCTGTGGGCCAGATTTTTTAGCATACAAACTTCATCCATATTTTGGCTTTTGGCATCATTAATGCTTGGTTGAATGTTTCGGGTATTATTTTCCCCGTCCAATATGTCCGTATCCCTTTTCCTAAGATAAAAAATCTCAAGATCTCCTCTGTTTATGTTTCTGAACTTCTTCAGGTCTGTTTTCTAAAGGTAACTATGATAATAATATGGTGCATCATAAAATTGAAAGATACTTTGTTTAGTTACCAGGACATTAACCCTTCTGACCTTGACAGATGATCGCATCTCATAAAATGGTCTTGTTACTTCCCTCTCTTTTAATGCTAAATAGAATTCCTGCACCATAGGAATTATTATGGGTTCTTCAGGCGGTAAAAAAAAATAAGTCCACTCCCTTTCTATTGCAATCTCCCATATACCATTACAATTCCTTATTAAGGGATCAAATCATTGTTCTTGAATAAAAGTATAAGGCTGCACCTATTGTAAGTATTTATTTATGTTGCATTCTTGGAATTCGATGGATGGGCTTGAGCGCTTGCACAAAAACTTGCCATTACTCAGACCTCACTTTGGTTGTAATCTTTTGTTCTAAAATTCATGAGCTTTCAACAGAAAAATTGCATTTCTTTTCAACGGTTGTAGATGATGAGATTGTGACCTATTTATTCAAGAGGAAAATAATAACATATTTAAGAGTTATAATTTAATCATACTTAGCAATGGGTTCAAGAGTTATAAATATAATGGAACTAAACTACACAAATGTCAGTAGCTAGTTTCAAATCGGATAGTAGAGTAATGCAGGGGTGTTGCAACATCGTCCAGTGGTGTCACAACGTTGAAGACATTTTACTTGCTCTGAGTGTTGTCAGATGTCGCGACATAAGGTTCTGGTGTCGCAACATATGGGCCACGTTTTACTATATTCCTTTTGTGTTTCAAAGTCATCAATTTCGTCACTTTCTTCTTCATCATCCTTTTCATTTACCTAACATCCCTTCAGTTCCCCCTGAACTCCATATAGTTTTGCATTGTAAGAACTTCGTGTCAATAACTGTATTCATCCTTCCTCCAATATAATGTTTTACACATTGTCCATTTGCAAGAAAATATTTTCCCTATTTTCTGATGAGTTTTATTGCTCCATGAGGTGTTACCTGGTTTATAATATACAGACATGTCCATCTTAATTTAAGTTTACCAGGAAGTAATTTTAACCTTGAATTGAACAATAGATCTTTTTTCCCAGGCAAGAATTCTCATTTTCGGATCTTTGCATCATATCGGAGTTTGCTCATTTCCTTGTACATATTGGTGTTCTCATAAGCCACAAAATGAAATTCTTCCAATTCTTGTAATTGGAATAATCTTTCTTTTTTTTGCCAATTCCAGATCTAGGTTTAGTTCTTTGATTGCCCAATATGCTTTTTTTCTAACTCAATTGGTAGATGGAAACTTTTTCCATAAACTAACTTGTAGGGAGACATATCTAATGGAGTTTTAAATGTTGTTTTGTAAGATCATAATGCATTGTCCAATCTTTATTATTTGGATTCACAGTTTTCTCTAGAATTTGTCTGATTTCTCAGTTAGATACCTTTGCTTGACCATTAGTGTAACACCTCTAACTCGTCTCCATTGCCAAACCAAGATTTCAAAGTATTACAGAACAATTAAGAACATTTAAACTCAGATAGAAACAATTATACAAAGCATCTTATAACATTAAATAACTCATATAAATCAAATTATAAAAAAAAAATTTATGGACCTTAAATTGAGCCTACGGGACCCTAAAAATAATTTGAAAACAATCAAGGGTCAATTTGAATCAAAATAGAAAAAATTCGAAAAATTAGAAAATAGGGGTCACACGGTCGTGTGACATAGCCCAGGCCGTGTGAGTACTTGAAGTATGGACACACAGTAGTGTCCCAACCCATGTGTCCACCTATGTGAATATTCAAAATAGGGCCACACAACCGTGTCGTTTGTTGTGTGTTAAACCCTGTGTATATCCAAATTATGGACACACAGCCGTGTCGCAAGCCGTGTGCCAACCCAAGTGTGCATTCAATGTTAGGTCACACGGCCGTGTTGTAGACCGTGTAACATACTGACTTGAGACACACGACCATGTCACAGGTCGTGTCTCAAATTGTGTGAAACCTGAACCTAAAACAACAATGACACACGGTGGCCGTGTGTGGCATACAACCATGTGGGGTGACCATGTGGCACACGGCTGTGTAACAGCTCGTGTCCTAGGCTGTGTGCTCTTAAATGTACCTTTAGATTCAAGTTTACCAAAACATGCCTACTTGGACAACCAGTAATTCAATTAGTATCAATTAGGCCAACTCAAAACACGATTAAACAAGCTTGAAACATGTTAAAACATCCATCCTAAGTGCCTAACCAATGTGCCCTCATTGACACCACAATTCAACAAGAACAAAACAAACAATTCAATTTCAACTATTATAGTCTTGTATTACCTATACATTCATCATATCAACCACATTCCTTTCACTAAAACATATTCATATTAGGCATGTACATCATCACTTCACATATATAAACATAATTATAATTCAACTTACCAAAACTACCATAACAACTTACTTTTTATAACATCCATATAAACAATTCAAAAGGAACAAATTCATAAGTTCAACACCCAACACATATTTACATTACACCTATTGCATTACATCCATATAACTGAAAGTAAATGTTCAAAACTACCAAAAGATATTCGGATAGTGTGATTTCTTTGACTTGATCCGATCACCCGATTTCCACAAAATGATATCTACAAAGAAACAAGATAAATAACACGAAGAAGTTTTTTTTAAAACTTGTAATTTTGACAGTTAAAACAATAAAGCTTACCGAAATAACATGAAAACTTAAAATAACAAGATTAATAGTCAGTGTTTCCTGTTAACCACAATTTGTAACAGGTGAGTTATAAACAAATGAGTACAAGAAACATTTGAATATAATCATACGAGATAATTTAATATCAAGCCATAATGCTAAAAGGAAGTCATGAACAAACACTTATTACTGGAAATATTCCCCTATGAATGATATAATGGATACGAGTACATAGTTATCCACCCGAAACACGCCAAGAGCTCAAATGAGCCAATCCAACCGTAAACACACCTTGGCACCAAGTGCCTAGCCCGTCGGCTAACATCCCTCAGAAAACACCAAGTGCCAAACTTGAAGGCTATACATCTGCCCCCGGTAAGGCGCCAGAATCACTAAAATATAACTCGATAGTTCACAAAAAATATTGAACCTTGGTATATTCAGTGCATCAAAAAAATTAGGTATCATCACCCTTTCACATATCAATCGCGTATAGTGCACTCTATAACCTATTGGCATGTCAATCGTGCTCTATCCTACATTCATCTGGCTCAAATCACATTATCGTCAAATAAGTTCCAAACAATTTATATTCTTAATTTATATTAAAAACTCATCAAACATTCAATCAAGGTATTCAACAATCACTTTTTTATTCATCATAAATTTTAAAATATCTATTAAAATAAACTGGATGAACTTATCAGGAATAAATTGCAGTAATGGCAAAAGTCCAGGGGTTATTCTGCAACTTTCCCTTTTCCTCGGTTATCAATTTGTTCTTGATCTATAATATAATTTTATTTTAATTACTAGCCTCAATTTCATATATTATTCAATTTAATACATGCGACTTCTATGTACAATTTTACACATTTTCCCTAAACTTTTACACTTATTCAATTTGGTCCTTAAAACCAAGACAAGCTTATCCCTACAATTAAATCATAAACCATTTAGCTAAATTTTTGTCCATCTTATTACAAACCTTAAATTTCAAAAACTCACAAGAAAATCAAGCCAACTTTAATATTTTACCTATTTAGTCCCTAAACTCAAATTTACCATAAATCACTTTACAATTAAATACATCTATCAACCAAGCTTTCATCAACACCAACTAGCAACAAAAACATTCAAAATCATCAATGATAAATTTCTAAACATTTGACAGTTTCACAATTTAACCCTTAATTTAGCTAGACCTCAAGACAACACTTACAAAAAATGTAAAATTCATGGAAAATACATCAAGAAAAGACATACACGCACTAGCTTTTGTTTTCCGAATATAAAGCTCCTCTAATGGAGTTTCTTGGTTTCAATTTTCGGTGGATGAACAGAAGAAGATGATGATATTTCATCATCTTTTGTTTTATTCCAATATTAACTAAATTACCCTTTTAACCTTAATACTAACTTAAATTTTCAATTGTAACATGCATGAATCATCCCACTAACCAACCTTAAGGTATAACCTCCACTTGAATCCCTCCAGATTATTTCCATAGCCACTTTGTAACAGCCCGATTTAGGGCTTAGTCAGAATAGTGGTTTCGAGACCACAAATTCAAAGAGGAAAAATTTATTTTTAGTATATTTTTATCGTCTAAAATTTCACAAAAATATTTCATGAAAATTTCGTTCGAAAATTTCGATGTTTGGGCACTCAATTTAGTCAAAAGGACTAAATTGTAAAAAGTGCAAAAGTTGAGTTTTATTTGTTAAAGGTATTTAATTGTTATGGAATTATAAATTAGGGGTCCTTAATTAGACCATTAGTTAGTGATGGACAAAAATGGACAAGAAATAAGTGACATAGGATTTTTTAAGTAAGGGCATTTTGGTCATTTAGTAAATAAATAGAATTAAAATGGGAAAAAGATGTAAAAAAATTGTGTTATCATATTTGCTTGCTGCCAAAACTTGAAGGACTCCATATCTAGGGTTTTGGCCACTTTCAAGCTTGATTGTAAGTGCATTTTAGCCCTATTTTTAATGTTCTTTGCATTTTTGAGATTCCCATAGCTCGATTTATCTATTTCTACTGTTATTTTGAGCTAGGGTTGAAATTTGAAAAATTACCCATGTGTGAAATGTATGTATTTTGATGTTTTATGGAAGAATATGAAGCTAGAATTTATGTTAAACAACTTTTTCTAGTTGATTTTAAGTGAAACCGAGCAAAATAACATAATCGGTAAAAATATTTAATGTTCATAAGTAAGAGTTAGAGTGTGAATTTGATGTTTCCATAGAAGGGAAAAGTGTTCAGCATGTTATAAAACATAAGAATAAGGAATAAAATTTAATTTCCGAACTTTGGGGCAAAAATGTAAATATGCAAAAGTTTAGGGACAGAATTGTAATTTTTTCAAAAGCTGAGTCGAGGATTATTTTGATAAATGTGAATATTAAACAAGCTAAATTTGCTATTATAGATCAAGAAAGACGTGGAATCAACCTCGATAAGGGAAAGGAAAAGATTGTGGATTGAATTGCAAAATTCATATATTTTGCACCGAGGTAAGTAGTATGTAAATAATACATTGTCTATAACTATTTCTGATATTTTGTTATAATATATAGAAATGGTTGAATATGAAATAGTTATATAAAAATTAGAAATTTAGGATTGATAGTTGAATCAATTAAAATCTGCTTCAATTGTGGATATATCATTGACAACTAATAAGTGAAGTAGTTGAATTGAATTATTAATTTTTTTATGGGATTGGATTGAAATATTGAAATTTTGATTTGTGTACGGATAAATTGTAAATCCTTGAAAAGTAAGAATCTCTGTGGGACTGTCGGAATAAGAAAGGCTTGAATAAAGTGCCTCTAAACACGTGTGTAGTACTAAGTGCAGGCTACTACGTGTATCGATAGATAATGGTCACATGTGTAGTACTATGTGTAGGCTACTATGTGTACCGGAAGGCTTTGGTCACGTGTGTAGTACTATGTGCAGGCTACTACGTGAACCGGAAAGTTTGATCACGTGTGTAGTACTATGTGAAGGCTACTACGTGTATCGAATGATAATAATTACACGGGTGGTACTATGTGCAAACCACCGAATATTCGCTATTATACCGACGTGTTCAATGGGATAGGAGTATGTGATTGAAGTGTGAAAATTTGCTAAAGAGTAACTGGAGTGATGAAGTTTGGTACTGTGCTTACAAAATAAATTGTTGTAATGTTATGTAAATGAGTGAAATTGAAACAGAACAGATTCGAACAGTGGAAGTGATGTTAGTTTGAAAAATCACCAAAAATTTTAAAAATTGAGTTATTGATTGAATAAGATGTGGAATTAAAGATTAATGAGTCTACTTTCATATAAAATAAGAAGATCAAGCAAAAGAGTTGTATATTTTGAGATATTTGAATTTCAATGAGGCACGGCGGATTGATTTTAGAATCCCCTGTTCTGACTTGGAAAAATCATTAACAATTGTACAAAAATAATTATGAGATATAATTTATATGCTTAGAATCCTTAATGAGTATATTTTCAAAAGAAGCAAACGAAAATATCATCCAAATTCTTTACAGTGAGATAATTCATTTTTAGTGAAGAGAGGACAAAGATGTTGAGCAGTGAAACAGGGGTGACTTTAAAGAATAAACTGTAGTAATTGGCCAAGTAAAAAATTCTGAAAATTTTATGATAATATTTCATATGAGTCTAGTTTTATGGAAAATTTATGAAACTTAATTTGGAGTTCTATAGGGCTAGATAAAAATAATTTAGTGACTGTGACGCAGAAAAATAATTTGCTGGAATTTGAATAAATATCAAATTTATGATTGATTAAAATTATGTTATCTATAGAAACATGTTTTAAATTTTTATCAATTACATACGTACTTACTAAGCTATATTCTTACTTCTCTTTCTTTTTTCTTGTTTTATAGTGTTATAAATCATCTCGGAATTTGGACAGAGTCGGGGATCATCCACACTATCTACATCTTTTGGTATTTTGAAACCAATATTTCTGAATTATGGCATGTATAGAAGACTTAATGTTAATGTGATGTATATATATACTAATTACTACTTAGCTTAAGATGTTAATGTATATTAATTGATAGGTTGTTTTTTTTAAATGCTAGCGAGGTTACTTTGAATGTCGTGAATGATTTAATTATGTTTAAGTATATAGCTGTATTAGTTGAAATATTGAATTGGTTTGAGATTGCATTTTGAAAATTTGCAGGAGGGATTAGACATTTGTAAAAGGGATTATGTCAAAAATTTTATAAAAAAAAACTCCAATTGTATGAAAGTATGTATTTTATGTTTGATAACACTTTTTACCCTGTTTCGGCGATGAACACGAATAAGAGGTGTTACACACTTACCTCTATAGCTAATAGAAATTAACTTTGTAAATTTTATGCTTTAGTCCTTTTTAATTAATTAACTACTTAAACATTAAAATTTCTTAACCAAAATTTAAGACGACACTAATAACCCTCATAAATATTAATTATTTAATATTTATAGACTGACATGTTAGATTGCGGTCTCGAAACCATTGTTTCCAACACCACTGAAAAATGGGTTGTTACAATTAGCCTGGGGGTGTTATGTTGTTTTTATTTGATGTCTTACACATTAATTTTCCAAAGCGATCTCGAATCGTTTTCTGCAAAAATGGGATCCTTCGTCACTTACCAATGCATGTGGTGTTCCAAATTTGGCAAAAATATTCTTGCTCAAAAACTTAACTACTGATTTGGTATCATTGGTAGGTAAGGCCATAACCTCGACTCATTTTGAGACATAACCAACAGCTAAAAGAATGTATTGGTTCTTGAAAGAACTTAGGAATGGTCCCATGAAGTCAATTCCCAAAACGTCGAATACCTCTACCTCAAGTATCCCTGATTGTGGCATTTCCCCCCTTTTTTATATACTCCTAGTTCTTTGACATCTATCACATCCTTGTACAAATTCATATGCGTCCTTGTTCATAGTTGGCCAATAAAATCCTGATTGGAGTACTTTTTGGGCTATTCTTTCTACGCCAAAATTTCCCCCATATGTGGATGTATGACATCCTTGTAAAATGTCAGCTACGTCCTTTTCTGCTACACATCTTCTTACCAATGGATCTGCATATTACCGAAAAACATATGGATCTTCCCAGATATAATTTTTTTCTTCGTGCATAATCCTTTTCTTTTTTTGCCATGATAATGTGGTGGAAAGACGACCTTATCGATACAATTTACATAATTAGCATACCATGAAGTGCCATTATTTTTAAAGTTTGTTCTGGAGACGTCTACTCTGAACAACTATTCATCAACAAAAGTTTCTTTTATTTCTTCAAAGTCCAGTTGTTCTGAGGCATTCTTTATTCTGGATAGATGGTCTGCAATTTTTATTTCTATTCCTTTCCTGTCCATTATTCATAAATAGAACTCTTGAAGCAGTAATACCCATCTCTTTAATCTAGCCGTAGTTTCCTTTTTCTTCATGACATATTTTAATGTTGAATGATCAATGCAAACATAAACTCTATTTGCCATCAAATATGGCCGGAATTTTCCCAAGCAAACACAACGGCAAGAATCTCCTTTTTATTTGTAGTGTAATTGCATTGTGCCGAATTAGGTGTCTTACTCGTATAATGATGGCTCTGAATAAGTTATTTCTTTTTTATCCCAGCACTGCCCCTATAGCATAGTCACTAGCATCGGGCATTATAATAAAAGGTTCTGACCAGTTAGGAGTAATAATTATAGGAGCAAAAATAAGTTTTTCTTTTATTACCTCAAAAGCTTTGAGGCATTCTTGGTCAAATACAAACAGTGTCTCTTTCTACAATAATTTATTCAGCGGTTTAGAAATATTGGTGAAATCTTTTATAAATCGTTTGTAGAACCCAGCAAGGCTCAAAAAATTTCTCACACCTTGAATAGTTGTAAGATTCAAAAGTTTCTTAATAACCTCGATATTAGCTTTGTCAACTTCCAAGCCTTTTGCAACACCTCTTACCCATATTCATCATCGAAACAAAGTAAGAAGTGTTATCAAACGATCTGAAATATATATTTTTTTACAAAAATTTTGACATAATTCCTTGTCATAAACATTCAATTCCTCCTGCAAAATCTCGAAACACAATTTCAAACAATTTCAATATTTCAACCAAATACAATTATATGTTTAGACACAATTTATCCATCCACAACATTCTAATTACTTTGTTAATAGTTTAAGGAAACAATTTATCAATTAATATACACAAACATTTTAAACCTAACAATATTTTATACATATATATAATTTATACCACATTACATTAAGTCATCTATACATGCCATTTTTCAAAGTATTGGTTGCAAAATACCCAAAAGATGATAATGATAGTGTGGATGATGTTCTGACCCCGTCCAATTCCCAAGCTGATTAATATCACTATAAAACAAGGGAAAAATAAAGAAGAGTAAGCTTATAGCTTAGTAAGTATGTATGTAATTGATAAATAAATTTCTAGCATGATACCATATATAATATAATTTTTATCACACATAAATCTATTATCTATTAAATTTCCAGCAAACTGTTTCTCTGCGTCATAGTCACTAAATTATTTTTATCTGGAGATACGAAACTCCAAATTAAGATCTGTAAATTTTCCCTGAAACTAGAATCATATACCTTCTTACAATTAAAGTTTTAGAATTTTTGGTTCATCTAATTAGTATAATTTATTCTCTAAAGTTTCCCCTATTTCACTGCTTGACACTTCTGACCTCTCTTCACTAAATGTCAGTTATATCTTCGTACAGAGTTCAAATGATGTTCCCACTTACTTATTTTGAAAATAGATTCAATAAGAAATTTAAAAATGTAAATTGTAAAACATAATTATTTTTGTACAATTTTTAGTGATTTTCCAAATTCAGAACAAAGGATTTCGAAATCATTCAGACCTTGTCTCACTAAAATTCCAATATCTCAAAATATATAACTCCTTTGCCATTCTTTTTGTTCTATGTGAAAGTAGACTCATTAAGATTTAATTTCATGTCTTATTCAACCACTAACTCAATTTCTATAATTTTTGGTGATTTTTCAAACTGACATCACTGTCACTGTCCAAATCTATTCTATTCCAATATCCCTAATTCACATAGCACTATAACCATTTATTTGATAACACAATACAAGACTTCATCACTTCAGTCACTCTTTCGCAACTTATCACGTTCCAATCACATACTCATATCTCATTGAACATGTCGGTATAACAACAAATATTTGGGGCTTTTCACACAGTACTACCCATGTTACTTTTATCATTCGATACACGTAGTAGCCTTCACATAGTACTACACACGTGATCAAGTTTTATGGTTCACGTAGTACTACACACGTGATCAAGTTTTACGGTTCACATAGTAGCCTTCACATAGTATTACACACGTGACCAAAGCTTTTCGGTACACATAGTAGCCTTCACTTCGTACTACACATGTGACCATCATTTATCGATTCACGTAGTAGCCTTCACACAGTACTACACATGTGACCAAAGCTTCTTGGTACACATTGTAGCCTTCACTTAGTACTACACATGTGACCATTATTTATCGATACACGTAGTAGCCTTGACACAATACTACACATGTGTTCATCGATACCTTATTCAAATCTTTACCATTTCGACAGTTCCACAAAGATTCTTACTTTCTAATAATTTACAATTTCTCCATAGCACATTATAATATCAATCTTTTCACTCAACTCCTTAACCAATTTAATAATTCGATTTAAATCACTTCAACCATTACTTGCAGTTGGTATATCCATAAACCAAGCAGATTTTAAACAAATCAACTATCAATTTCAAATTTCTAACTTTAATATAACTATTTCATATCCAACCCTTTCGCATATATTGTCACGAAATATAACAAAAATAATTATAACAATGTATTAATTACATACAACTTACCTCGATACAAAATGTAAAGATTTTGGAATTTAATCCCCAATCTTCTCTTTTTCCCGATTAAGGTTGACTTCTCGTTAACATTCTCATTTTTAAAAACAAGCTTCGACTCAACTTTTTTCAAAATTATGATTTTGTCCCTAAACTTTTGCATAATTATATTTTTGTCCCCAAGCTCGAAAATTAAATTTCACTCCTTATTCTTATGTTTTACAACACGCTGAACACTTTGTCCTTCTATGGAAATATCAAATTCTCACTCTAACATTTACTTATGAACATTAAATATTTTTACCGATTATGTCGATTTACCCGTTTTCACTTAAAATCGCTTGGCAAAAGTTGTTTAACATAATTCCTAGCTTCATATTCTACCATAAAACAACAAAATAAACACATTTCAGCTATGGGTATTTTTCCAAATATGAACCCTAACATGAACTAATGGTAGAAATAGCTAAACCGAGCTACGAGGATCTCAAAAATGCGAAGAACATTAAAAACGGGGCTAGGATGCACTTACTATGAGCTTGAAAAAGTAAAGAAACCCTAGCTATGATGTCCCTTAAAATTCGGCAGCAACTATGGAGAAGATGACACCATTTTTGCATCTTTTAACCATTTTATTTCTTTTTATTACCAAATGACTAAAATGCCCTTACTTAAAAAAATCTATTTCACTAATTCTATGCCCATTTTTTTCCATAAATTAACTAATGGTCTAATTACCACATAAGGACCTCCAATTTAAAGTTTCATAGCAATTGGACACCTCTAACATATAGAACACAACTTTTGCACTTTTTATAATTTAGTCCTTTTGACTAAATTGAGTGCCCAAACGTCGAAATTTTCGAACGAAATTTTCACGAAATTTTTTCATGAAATTTTAGTCCATAAAAATATAATAATAATTATATTTTACCTCGTCGGATTTGTGGTCTCGAAACCACTGTTTCGACTAGGCCCAGAATCGGGCTGTTATAATTCTCCCCCTTAGTGATTTTCGTCCTTAAAAATCTTACCGAAAAAGAGGTTTGGGTACTGTTTCCTCATAACTTCCTCTGATTCCAACGTAGCTTCTTCCATTCCATGTTTTTGCCACAACACTTTTACTAAAGCTACACTCTTATTCCTTAATTGTTTGACCTCTCGAGCCAAAATCTTTATCGGTTCCTCCTCATAAGTCATATCTTGTCGAATTTCAATCTCTGTTGGAGAAACTATATGTGAAGGATCTGAACGATAGTGTCGTAACATCGATACATGAAATACATTATGTATTCTTTCCAACTCTGCTGGCATGGCTAATCGATAAGCTACGGGTCCAATCCTTTCAATAACTTCATACAATCCAATAAAATGCGGACTCAATTTGCCTTTACGGCTAAATCTAAAAATCTTCTTCCATGGAGATACTTTTAAAAACACTTTATCACCCACTTGAAACTCAATTTCTTTTCTCCTTAAATCTGCATATGACTTTTGTCGATTTGAAGCAGCCTTTAAACAGTCACCAATTACTTTCACCTTTTCTTCAGTTTCTTTCACCAAGTCAACTCCGTGAATCTGGTTCTCACTGAGCTCAGTCCAATACAAAGGTGTTCTACACTTATGTCTATATAATGCTTCGTACGGTTCCATTCGTATACTCGACTGATAGCTATTGTTGTAAGCGAATTCAACTAATGGTAGATATTTCTCCCAACTGCCTTCAAATTCTAAAATACAACACCAGAGCATGTCTTCAAGAACTTGAATCACTCTTTCAGACTGCCTGTCAATTTGCGGATGGAACGTAGTACTAAAGTTCAATTTTGTACCCAGGGCCTCTTGCAACTTTATCCAAAACCTCGAAGTGAACCTCGGATCTTTATCCGATATAATGGATTTAGGCACCCCGTGCAATCTCACAATTTCAGCAACATATAACTTCGCCAACTTCTCAAGTGAGTAATCAATGCGTACCAGTATAAAATGAGCCGAATTTGTCAATCTATCAATGATTACCCAAATAGCATCCTTCTTCCTTGGAGTCAGAGGCAATCCCGTCACAAAATCCATCGTGATGCTGTCCCATTTCCATTTTGGAATCATTACTGGTTGAAGTAAACCCGATGGTACTTGATGCTCAGCTTTCACTTGTTGGCAAATTAAACACTTTGATACAAATTCTGAGATATCCTTTTTCATGCCCGGCCACCAATACAATTTCTTCAAATCATTATACATTTTCACACTACCTGGATGAACTGACAAATCACCACTGTGTGCTTCACATAAAATGGTCTGAATCAACTCATCATTTTTCGATACACATATTCTATCTCGGAACATCAGACAATCATCTGATCTAATTCGAAAATCTGAATCAACACCTGATTCACACTGAGCTCTCCTGGCTTGTAATACACTGTCATTATTTTGGGCTTCCCGAATTTGCTGAAGGAATAACGGTCTAGCCCTCAATTCAGCCAAAATTGAACCATCATCTGATAAAGTTAATCTCGTACTCATAGCTCTCAAAGCAAATAAAGACTTTCTGCTCAAGGCATCAGCAACCACATTAGCTTTCCCGGGGTGATAGTCAATCACTAGCTCATAGTCTTTTATTAGTTCGAGCCACCTTCGTTGTCGTAAGTTAAGGTCTTTTTGATTCATTAAATACTTCAAACTTTTATGATCAGTGAAGATTCGGCATTTCTCACCATACAAATAATGACGCCAAATTTTTAAAGCAAAAATAATGGCAGCCAATTCTAAATCATGCGTCGGATAATTTTTCTCATGCGATTTCAGCTGTCTCGAAGCATAAGCTATTACTTTGCCCTCTTGCATTAACACACACCCCAGACCATTCAACGATGCATCACTGTAAATTATAAACTCCTTCCCTGACTCAGGTTGTACCAACACTGACGCCTCAGTCAATAATACCTTCAGTTTCTCAAAACTTTGTTAACATTTATCAGTCCATTCAAACTTGACATTCTTTTGCAGTAACTTAGTCATAGGAGAAGCAATCATCGAGAATCCCTTGACAAAACGTCTGTAATACCCAGCTAAGCCCAGAAAGCTTCTAACTTCAGACACATTCTTTGGTGGTTCCCAATCAACAATTGCTGAGATTTTGCTTGGATCAACCCGAATACCCTTACTTGAAACTATATGTCCCAAGAATCCAACCTCACGAAGCCAAAACTCACTTTTGCTGAATTTAGCATACAATTTCTTCTCTCTCAGAATCTCCAGCATAGTTCTCAAATGTTCGGCATGCTCGGATTCATCCTAAGAATAAATTAAAATATCGTCTATGAACACCACCACGAACTTATCCAGATACGGCCGGAAAATTTGGTTCATCAAATCCATAAAAATAGTCGGAGCATTAGTTAAACCAAAAGGCATTACCAGAAATTCGTAGTGTCCATACCTCATTCTGAAAGTAGTCTTTGGCACATTTGACTCCCTAACTCTTAACTGATAGTAACCGGATCTTAGATCAATCTTTGAAAACACTATTGCTCCTTTTAGTTGGTCAAACAAATCATCAATTCTCGGCAAGGGATACTTGTTCTTTATAGTCACTTTGTTGAGCTGACGATAATCAATACAAAGTCTCATAGAGCCGTCTTTCTTCTTCACAAATAATACAGGAGCACCCCAGGGAGCCATTTATCCATCAATTCTTGCAACTGAGCTTTTAATTCTTTCAATTCAGTCGGAGCCATCCGATACGGAGTAATAGAAATCGGTGCAGTACTAGGTAACAAGTCAATAGCAAACTCAACTTCTCTAATCAGAGGTAACCCTGGCAGTTCCTCTGGAAATATGTCTGGAAATTCACAGACTACCGACACTGATTCAAGCTTCGACCCAGTTATACCAGTATTCAACACATAAGCAAGATAAGCTTCACATCCTTTTCTCATGTACTTCTGAACAGACATGAACGAGATCACCATAGGTAATTTATTCGGCTCATCTGCTTCAACCCGAAGAATTTCACCATTTTCACACTTCAATTCAAGGATTTAATGTCTACAATTTACCTTGGCATCATGCAATATCAACCAATCCATCCCCAAAATAACATCGAACTCATTAAATGGTAACAACATCAAATTAGCCGGGAAACAGTGACTTTGAATCATCAAAGGACAATTCTTGCAAACCTTATCGACTAAAACATATTTGCCTAAAGGGTTTGATACTTTTACCACAAATTCAGTGCTTTCAACAGGAAAATTTTTATTAGATACTAAATTCACACATACATATGAATGAGTAGACCCAGGGTCAATCAAAGCAACAACATCAATATCATAGAGAGAGAATGTACCAGTAATCACATCGGGAGATGATGCATCCTCACGAGCACGTATGGCATAAGCTCTGGCAGGTGTTCGAGGTTCTGGTCTTGCAGTTGTACCCTTCATTACACTTTTACCACTATCTCTAGTTCCTGTGTTTCTCGGTAGTCTACCTCTGCTGACAGTATCACTCGATCTAACATTCTGACATTTTTTCTTCTTCAATTTTCTCAGGGCAATCTTTAATATAATGTTGTCGAGAACCACACTTGAAACAAGCTCGACTAATTAACCAGCATTCACCAGGATGTTGCCTACCACAATGCTGACACTCTGGTTTACTAGGCTTCACACTATCCACACTTGATACCGACGTAGCTTGAGCTTCGGGACCCAAATACAATTTTCCCCGGTCTCGACGTGGATATCCAGTTGAAGTAGTCACTCGAGGATTCATCTCTTTAGACTTCTTTGACTGAGTTTGAAATGGTTTACTCATGGGCCGCTTTCTTGTATCTCGAGCCTCCATCGCAGCTTTTCTCTTTTCTTTATTCAATTCTTCAGCCTTACAAGCTCGATCAACCAATACCACAAATTCCTTCAGTTCCAACATTCCAACAAATATCCTAATGTCTTCATTTAAACCATCTTCAAACCTTTTACACATAGCAGCTTCTGTGGGTACACATTCTTGGGCATATTTACTCAATCTAACAAACTCTCTTTCATACTCTGCCACAGACATTCGGCAATGCTTCAACTCGAGAAATTCCTTGCGTTTTTTATCGATGAACTGTTGGCTTATGTATTTTTTTCTGAATTCATTTTGGAAGAAGTCCCATGTAACCCTTTCTTTTGGAACCACAGATACCAATGTTTTCCACCAACGATACGCTGAGTCTTTTAACAAAGATATTGCACACTTTAAACATTCTTCGGGTACAAGATAATTCATCAAATACCCGAATGGAATTTTCGAGCCAAAACTCCACCTTCTGTGGATCATCATCTATATTAGCCCTGAAATCTTTAGCCTCATGCTTTCAGATTTTGTCAACGGGAGGTTTACTTGATCTTACCAAGTCAACATTTTGTGGAGCTACGGGAATCGGTTGAGGAATAGGAGGGGGTGGAGGAGCTTGAACATTCGGATTTGCACGAACAAATTATGTATACCAATTATTCATCATATCAAGGACGGCTTCCCGAGCCACATCCTGACTATGCGTCTCATGTCTACTTTCTTCAAGCGCGGTCCCTTGCGCGGGAGCCGGCGCGTTACTTTCAACATCATCTGCTACACTTAGGTTAGGATCCATTTACTATATAAAACAAAATTTTAAATTGTCAGAAATCATCACACTATCACAATATATTTATGGCATGTATAGATAGACTTTACACACATTATACTAATCTGTTAACCGGCTAAACGATAGCTCTGATACCACTAAAATATAACACCTCTTACCCGTATTCATCATCGAAACAAAGTAAGAAGTGTTATCAAATATTTGAAATTTTTTTTGTACAAAAATTTTGACATAATTCCTTTTCATAAACATTCAATTCCTCCTGCAAATTCTCGAAACACAATTTCAAACAACTTCAATATTTCAACCAAATACAACTATATGTTCAGACACAATTTACCCATCCACAACATTCTAATTACTTTGTTAATAGTTTAAGGAAACAATTTATCAATTAATACACACCAAAATTTTAAACCAAACAATATTTTATACATGTATACATAAATTTATACCACATTACATTGAGTCATCTATACATGCCATTTTTCAAAGTATTGGTTGCAAAATACCCAAAAGATGATGATGATAGTGTGGATGATTTTCTTACCCGTCCAATTCCTGAGCTGATTAATATCACTATAAAACAAGGGAAAATAAAGAAGAGTAAGCTTATAGCTTATTAAGTATGTATGTAATTGATAAATAAATTTCTAGCATGATACCATATATAATATATTTTTTATCACACATAAATCTATTATCTATTCCATTTCTGGCAAACTATTTCTCTGCATCGTAGTCACTAAATTATTTTTATCCAGAGCTACAAAACTCCAAATTAAGATCCATAAATTTTCCTGAAACTAGACTCATATACCTTCTTACCATAAAATTTTCAGAATTTTTGGTTTAGCCAATTAGTACAGTTTATTCTCTAAAGATTCCCCTATTTCACTGCTTGACGCTTCTGACCTCTCTTCACTAAATGTCAGTTATCTCTTAGTACAGAGTTCAAATGATGTTCCCACTTATTTATTTTGAAAATAAATTAAATAAGAAATTTAAGAATGTAAATTTTAAAACATAACTATTTTTTACAATTTTTAGTGATTTTCCAAAGTTAGAACAGAGGATTTCGAAATCGGTCAGACCTTGTCTCACTAAAATTCCAATATCTCAAAATATATAACTCCTTTGCCATTCTTTCTGTTTTATGTGAAAGTAGACTCATTAAGCTTTAATTTTATGTCTTATTCAACCAATAACTCAATTTCTATAATTTTTGGTGATTTTTCAAACTAACATCACTGTCACTGTCCAAATCTATTCTACTCCAACATCCCTCATTCACATAGCACTATAACCATTTATTTTATAACACAATACAAGACTTCGTCACTTCAGTCACTCTTTTGCAACTTATCACGTTCCAATCACATACTCATACCTCATTGAACATGTCGGTATAACAACAAATATTTGGGGTTTTTCAAACAGTACTACCCATGTTACTTTTATCATTCGATACACGTAGTAGCCTTCACATAGTACTACACACATGATCAAGTTTTACGGTTCACGTAGTAGCCTTCATATAGTAATACACACGTGATCAAGTTTTACGGTTCACGTAGTAGCCTTCACATAGTATTACACACGTGACCAAAGCTTTACGGTACATATAGTAGCATTCACTTAGTACTACACATGTGACCATCATTTATCGATTCACGTAGTAGCCTTCACACAGTACTACACATGTGACCAAAGCTTCTCGGTACACATTGTAGCCTTCACTTAGTACTACACATGTGACCATTATTTGTCGATACACGTAGTAGCCTTGACACAATACTACACATGTGTTCATCGATACCTTATTCAAATCTTTACCATTCCGACAGTTCCACAAGATTCTTACTTTCTAATAATTTACAATTTCTCCATAGCACATTATAATATCAATCTTTTCACTCAACTCCTTAACCAATTTAATAATTCGATTTAAATCACTTCAACCATTACTTGCAGTTGGTATATCCATAAGCCAAGCTGATTTTAAAAAAATCAACTATCAATTTCAAATTTCTAACTTTAATATAACTATTTCATATCCAAACCTTTCGCATATATTGTAACGAAATATAACAAAAATAATTATAACAATGTATTAATTACATACAACTTACCTCGATACAAAATGTAAAGATTTTGAAATTTAATCCCCAATCTTCTATTTTCCCCGATTAAGGTTGACTTCTCGTCTTTCTTGATCTATAACAACAACTTGAGCTTGTTCAACATTCACATTTTTTAAAACAAGCTTCGACTCAACTTTTGTCAAAATTATGATTTTGTCCCTAAACTTTTGCATAATTAAATTTTTATCCCCAAGCTCGAAAATTAAATTTCACTCCTTATTCTTATGTTTTACAACATGCTGAACACTTTTTCCTTCTAGGGAAATACCAAATTCTCACTCTAACATGTACTTATGAACATTAAATATTTTTACCGATTATGTCGATTTACCCGTTTTCACTTAAAATCGCTTGGCAACAGTTGTTTAACATAATTCCTAGCTTCATATTCTACCATAAAACAGCAAAATAAACACATTTCACCTATGGGTATTTTTCCAAATATGAACCCTAACATGAATTAATGGTAGAAATAGCTAAACCGAGCTACGAGGATCTCAAAAATGCGAAGAACATTAAAAACGGGGCTAGGATGCACTTACTATGAGCTTGAAAAAGCAAAGAAACCCTAGCTATGGTGTCCCTTAAAATTCGGCAGCAACTATAGAGAAGATGACACCATTTTTCCATCTTTTTCCCATTTTATTTCTCTTTATAACCAAATGACTAAAATGCCCTTACCTAAAAAAAATCTATTTCACTAATTCTATGCCCATTTTTGTCCATCAATTAAATAATTATCTAATTTCTACATAAGGACCTCCAATTTAAAGTTTCATAGCAATTGAAACCTCTAATAAATAGAACTCAACTTTTGCAGTTTTTACAATTTAGTCCTTTTGACTAAATTGAGTGCCCAAACGTCGAAATTTTCAAACGAAATTTTCACAAAATTTTTCCGTGAAATTTTAGGCCATAAAAATATAATGATAATTATATTTTTTCTTTTCGGATTTGTGGTCTCGAAACCACTGTTTCGACTAGTCCCAAAATCGGGCTGTTACACATTTTCTCGATATTTGATGCCCTAAAACCAATCCCACCTTGACCATGAAATGACATTCTTCCAGTTCAGTACTAGGTTGGTTTCTTCGCATCTTTGCAGGACTTTTTCAAGGCTGTCCAAACATTCTTGAAATGAATATCCATATATCGAGAAATTAGCCATAAACACGTCCAATCCTTCCTACAGCATTTCAGTGAAAATAGCAGTTATACATCTCACAAAAGTTGCTGGGGCATTGCAAAGCCCAAATGGCATTCATCTGAAAGCACAAGTACCAAAAAGACATGTGATGGTAGTTTTTTCTTGGTCTTCCGGATGTATTGGGATTTGATGGTATCCTAAGTATCCATCAAGGAAACAATAATAATGCTTCCCTACCAACCTATCAAGCTTTTGACCAATAAAAGGAAGTAGGAAATGATCTTTTTTTGTTGTATCATTTGATTTCTAATAGTCCATGCACACTCTCCAACCAGTAACTGTTCTTGTTGGAATCAATTCATTTTTATCATTTTCAACTACTATCAACCTGCCTTTCTTTAGAACACACTTCGTAGGACTAACCCATTCACTATTGGAAACAGCATAAGCAATACCTGCATCTAATTTTTTTACCACTTCCTTCATAGCTAGATTAAGCCGGCGTTGTGCATCCACTACATGTTTTTCCCTTCTTCTAATCTAATCTT
This sequence comes from Gossypium raimondii, assembly GCF_025698545.1. Lineage (NCBI taxonomy): Eukaryota > Viridiplantae > Streptophyta > Magnoliopsida > Malvales > Malvaceae > Gossypium > Gossypium raimondii. The sequence goes on from NC_068566.1 coordinate 15,234,744, forward strand.
ATGTTGACATAGCGCATGATTGATTCCTTAATGTCAGTGATTGTCCATCCTATGGCTTTTTTGTGTTTTTAAAACACTTAATAAAGCATCTTCTTTTCTTGAACTTAGCCCGGTAGCTATAATCACTGGTAATGTATTTTTCTCCCCCAAATATTCGTATTTTAAGTGTTTCAGTAAAGCTTTTAATTTTAACTCCGAAGGTTTAATAATAAACAGTGTCATTTTTGTTATGCTTAAAATAATTTGTTCTAATTATCCCTTACTTTGACGTCTCCAATCTAGCTGAATAGCTGTCTGAGCATTTTACTGTTCAGTATCATCCCATTTTTCTTCTTCTAATTCGTATTCATGATCAGCCAAATTTACTGTATTAGTCTCCAGTTTATTGCACTTTTACTCATCTGTTTTGCTTTCTCCCAATTCCTCTACTTCTAATTCTTGATGTATTCCCCAACAAAATTCATTTTCACATAATCTTTCTAATATTTCCATTACCTCCTTCCCGGTTTTCTTCCAAATACTCCCTCCAGTCATGATATCAATGTAACACCCCTAACCCGTATCCGTCGCCAGAATAAGGTATGGAGTATTATCGAAATTTATGATTTCAAACAACCAAATATTTTAAACGTTTAACATCATTCATCAATCATAGCAAAACCAAAACAAAAACATACATATTGTCCCTTATTCGGGCCCTCGAGGCCCTAAAAATACTTTAGAAACATATCGAGACTAAATTAGAAACTTATGGAATTTTTTAGAAAAAGTTAAAAATTTTCAAACTATAGGGGTCACACTGCCGTATGGTCAGGCCGTGTGGACATTCAAAGTAAGGACGCACAGCCATGTCCTTGTCCGTGTAACTCTCTGACTTGGGTCACACGGCCAAGCCACACACCTGTGTGCCAGGCCATGTACCCTTTGAAACGGCCTCACACGCCCGTGTGCCAAGCCATGTGCTAGGCTGTACAACAGCCAGACTTGAAAGCCTTAGTAAGCTATAGGGGACACACAGTCGTGTCTCCTAGCTATGTGTCACACACGACTAAGACATACGCCCGTGTTTCTGGTTGTGTGGACAAGAATTAGGCTATTTTCAATCCAATTCTTTCACCCAAAATGTGCATACTTGTGCAACTCAAATACACCAAATTCAAGCTTTAAAATTGTACCTAAAATGTGTATAATTATCATCCAACCAATATGCCCTAACGCACCTCAATTTACATGTAATTAAGCATATCCAAACACAAGTATAATCTAGTCATTATCAACTTAACATTTGCAACCTAAATTCCATATCATTTCATACTACATTTGCCATATTCAAACATACCAAAATGGCCATTCATAACATGTATTCAATTGATCATTCCAACACATACCACTCAAGTACCAAAATGTCAAATTATCAACCGTCATAAGGCTATATATATAAATACAAGCCAACATGACAACTAAATTCACTATCCAAAATACCACATTTACAAGCCAAACATAATGGCTATTTCATCAAGCATAGACACCTATACATGCCATTATAACCATGACTCAAAATCATCAAAATCTACCGATAATGTCGATGGATAGTGTGATAGATCTCCAACGACTTTCCAACCCGAACGAGCTTTCGATTAACTACAAAACATAGAAAATAAACACAAAGTAAGCATGTTATGTTTAGTAAGTTTGTAACATATAATCTATAATTGTCAACACAATACACAATCTTAAAAAATATATGCTAATCCAACATGAGAAATAAATTATTCATAAGCTTAAATCATATAAATCGATACTTTTCATTGTTATGAAAACACATATTTCCTACCTTCTATAGTAATAAGGTAAATTGCATCAAAAACTCTTACCGAAGCATACACAAACTAAAATCACGATGGTTGTTACCACCCCTTTTCATAGTTCGGTAGCCGAAGCTATCCCTTTCTATATTTTGATAGTTGAAGCCATCCATTTTCATGATTCGATGGTCGTCACCATCCGTTTTCATTGTTGATGGTCGTCACCATCTATTTCATAATTTGATAGACGAAGTTATCCCTTTTCATAATTCGATAGCTGAAGCCATCCCTTTTCATAATTCGATGGTTGTCATAATCCCTTTTCTTTGTTGATGGTCATCACCATCCCTTTTCATAATTTGATAGCTAAAGCTATCCCTTTCCATATTTTGATAGCTGAAGCCATCCCTTTTCATTGGTCGATGACCGTCAATACGTCGTTGTATTTTTCCATCGAGACACAATTTGATATTATAAAATAATAGCATTTATAAAATAATTTAAAATTCTATTTAAACATACGAACTTACCTCGACGATAAAAAGTAGAAATAAAGTCGGTTAATCCGAAGCTTTCTCTGTGCCTCTATCTAAAGCCGTACGAGGTCTATCTTGACTTAAATGAATAAATTCAATCCATTTAACAACCATTCTATTCAATTCAAACCAAATTCACATTTTTGCAAAATTACCCTTTTGCCTCTAATGTTTTGATTTCTTTACAATTTAGTCCTTAATCTCATAAAATGAAATTCATGCAATTTCACCCGTACCCAAGCCTGGCTGAATTTCTTACAAACTCATAGCAGCCCACACATTTCATTATTTCACAAATTACACCATGAATATTTCACATTTTTCAATTTAATTCCAAAATGACAATTTTATCAAAAATCACTAAATAAAAGTTGTTTATCTAACAACAATTAGCCATTTTCTTTCATCAAACATAAAAAACAATAAATACACATCATGGTAAATCCCTAGACTTTTAACAGTTTTGCAAATTAATCCCCGGGCCAGTTAGATTAAGCTATAACGACTTCAAAAACATAGAAATCATTAAGAACGGGATGAAAAATACTCACATGCAAGAAAATATGTGTTGGTCGAACCTTTAAGATCCTACCATGGATTTTCTAAGTTTAAATTTCAGTGAACTAACGTAGTTTAGAAGATAACAATTTATTTTACTTTATTTTTACTTAGTTTATTTATTTATTTACTTATTTAACCTTTTAATTAACCTTTGAAAACACATGTATAATGTCCATAATTTTCCACTCAAACTAAAAATGGTTTATTTATTATCCAAGTGCTCAAACATTTAAGTTTCATAGCTATCTAGTGCTTTTAACCTATAGAACTCTAACTTTGCATCTTTTGCAATTTAGTCCTTTTATCGAATTAAGCATGCAAACGATAAAATTGCTTAATGAAATTTTTATACAATGATACTATCATGCTGTAGACATTAAAATAATAATAAAATAAATATTTTCATATCAAATTTGTGGTCTCAAAACCACTAAAAACGGGCAGTTACAATCAAACTTTCACCTATTCTGACTATTCAATCTGTCATAAAAATGTTGAATTTGAACCGCAAAATGTAAGCATTCTCCAAAAATTGATCTGGAAATAGTGTCAACTCTTCCCAAGCTTGTCCCAATGTTTTAGTAATTTATTGTTTGAATTGAAATAATTTTTCATAAATATTGAGTACCTGAGTCATAAAGAGGACCCGACAAAGAAATAGTTGCACAAAATCAATCTAGGTAGTGATAGTATCAGGTGGGAGTGCATCTAGCCAAGCTTTCTCTTTTCCATCCAATGTAAACGAGATTAGTAATAATTTGATAGTGTCTGGCGGTACTCCTGCATAAGCGACAATGCTGCATATATATTCAAATTGTCGTAGAAATACTATAGGATCCTCTATCTTAGGATCGTTAAATGTGACATTGTTAGAAATCCACGTTAGTAAAGAAGGATTTAACTCAAAATGTGAGTTATAAATAATGGGACAAGTAATACTAGATCACAGCCAATTTGTATAAAAAAATGTCCCTAGTGTTTGCATCATATTTCCTGGATTTTAAAGCTAAAAAAAAAATTAAGGAATGTTAGTAACTTAGGATTTAAATTTTGTATCTGTAATGCATACATTTCCTAGTTATTCTATTAATATGCAAAAAATAAAATTAATATAGAGACTTTGCCTCCAAGGCAATGGTGCCAACAACTTCACTGCCTCTGGACATACCAACGTCCAGCGTCGAAATCCTGCACAAAAGATGTGAAAAGCACATCTGAAAATATACGAGTCAGGTTGTAATATAGTTACAACGAAGTTGATAATTACTTCGAGGATCGTACCCAAGAGAGGTAAGCACTAAATTAATTCTAATATAAACATAAATAGATCTAAGTAGTACTTTAATTGGATTATACTTCGAAGAATCAAAAGAAGGGTTTTGGTAAACTATACTAAAAAGAATAAATAAAAGAAAGTAAAGAAATCAATGAAACCCGAGAACTCAAAGAGTAAAATATATCAAATCTGATCATGGGTGATTAGCTCGCTTCAGTAATCATAACCAATTGTCGTCTCATGTTTTCTTATTATATCTACTAGTCAATACCCTAACAAGATCTTCCAATCTTCCACTAACATATTGAGCCAGCAAGAACTACTTATCTCTCGACTTGATAGTCTAGACCGATTTAGGATTAAGGTCTTCAAGGATAGACAATACCAAATCTGGGTTAATTCCCACCTTAATGATTTCCTAAGGTTGTTAGGCCTACAGTTTTAGGTTCTACCTCTCCTAAACAGCTGATCCGCTAAGAAACCCCTACATAGTTAATTAATCATACCTCCACTCGTTAATCCCCCCACAGGAGGATTAGTTCTTCATGGATCTAATAAACAATATAAACTTGATAGAAAGAATAAACATAAAGAACAAACAGAATATAGTTTAGAAGGAGTCTAATTTGTATTAAAATTAAGTGTTGAATCCTCATAGAGTTTGACAGTAATCCCAAAACCTAATTTCTCCACAAAAGCAAATGACAAGAACAGAAATAAAATCTAAAACTTAAGAAATGAGAAAGACTAAATACTAAATCAAAAGAGAAGATTATACAATATGAAAGTGTCTACAACATGTGTTAAATGAGCCTATTTATAGACTTTAAGGTGGTCGTTGGCCTCAACCCTAGGTCAACTGCCATTCTCGTGCTTAACAATTGATTGTACGGATCAAAACACTCCTGGCTCGTAATTATTTCTCATACAGAGGTGATGTCGCAACATACCAGGTCCTGTGTCACGACATCGAGGGAATCTGCTCAACTGCAGAGTGTTTTCATGGGTATGTCGCTACATCCTCAGGCTATTTCGTGACATTGAAGGTAATCTTGGAATTCTTCTATTCTGATCCCTATGTTGCGACATCTACTACTCCGTGTTGTAACCTAGTGACCAATATCGAGTTATCGCACCTTCTAATGGTCTCCTACACGCTCCCAAAGTGTATTAGCTAATCTTTAGGCCCCATTTTGCCCCTAAGGTCAATAAAATATTCAAATTACACACTATATTAAACTTAACTAAACTTTACGAAAATGTACTTAAAACCTAACTGAAATTCTTATGTTCAAGCTCCTAAAGTGTGAAAACTAGTTTAATCCGCTACCTTAAATTACGGTAGATCATACATTCATAAGAAAAAATAGTTTTCATGATAATGGGTTGTATACTGGAAAATGACAAGGAAATGGTTAATGATTTAGAGTGGAAAGTAAGTCCTTAACAATATTAAGAGAAAGGAAATGAGCTCAGCTAAGAAAGGACAATCACATGAAAGGAGGAAAATCCCTGTAAGTACCCGCTAGAGGGAAAAGAAATATCAAAGGGTACATGAAGGTTATGCAAAGCATCTAAAGCATTAAGGCATAATGAAATAGGTAATGAGATATTACCTTACTAAGTTCTTATGGACTTACGAAAGTTTTTTCATGTTTCAAGTTGTAAAGATGTGCAGGTTGAGGGACAATGCCAGGGCTACGCCAAGGAGTGGTGGATTGGGCAATTATACATATAGAATGTGTTAAGAGGCACGTTCAAGATTGCCCCATGTTTATACTCTTCATTGAAAATTTTCAGTATTATGAATTGTTAATAATCACTTGCAATACGCACATAGGAACCTCAAATAGAAAACTAAAATTTTCATACTCATAGATAGAAGTTCTACATAGGAAAATAAAAAAATTAAATTACATTTGTAATAGGGCATAATGTTCGACATACGGATCCGGCAAATCGGATCGCGTATAGGGCATTACAGAGATACTGATGGTTTGAGAGCATAAAGATTACTTATCCAATGTGATCTCCGCTTTAGTGGCTAAGAAGTTGGTTCCTAAGGGATATGAGGCCTATCTGGCTTACATTCTAGACACGAGTGTTAGCGAATCAACTGTGGAGAATATTCATACAACGAGGGAGTTTCCCGATGTCTTTCCAGATAAGTTACCTTGATTACCCGTAGAGAGTAAGGTTGAGTTTGGGATAGAATTTTTGCCTAGGATAGCTCCAGTATCCATTGCTCCCTACCACATGGCACCTAAGGAGCTCAAGGAAATTAAGGTATAGTTGCAAGAACTTTTGGACCATGAATTGATTAGACCGAGTGCTTTTCCTTAGAAAGCTCCAATCTTATTTGTAAATAAGAAGAAGAGATCTATGGGACTTTGTATTGATTATAGACAGCTGAATAAGTTGTTGTAAAGAACAAGTACTATTTTCCAAGGATTGATTACTTGTTCAATAAGTTCTGAGGTGCCACGGTATTCTCTAAGATTGATTTACGATTCAAATACTATTAGTTGAAGGTGAAGGAATCTGATGTACCTAATACAGCATTCAGGACTCGGTATGGTCACTACGAGTTCCTAATGGAGCCCTTCAATCTTACTAATGCTCTAGCTGCATTTATGGACCTAATGAATCGAGTTTTCCAGCCTTATCTTGATAACCTTTTTGTGGTCTTTATCGATGATATCTTAATCTACTCTAAGTCTAAATTTGAGCACTTAAGAGTTGTTTTACAGATTCTTCGTGAGAAAAAGTATTATGCTAAGCTGAGTAAGTGTGAGTTGTAGCTCCGTGAAGTGATGTTTTGAGGTCATGCAAAATGAGCTAAGGGTATCTCTGTTGATCCAAAAAAGATTGAGGCTATTTCGGAATGGAAGTAGCCTAAGAATGTTAGTGAAATATAGAGTTTTATTGGATTAGCTAGATATTATAGGAGGTTTGCGAAAGGGTTTTCTTTGATTGCGACTCTTATGACTAAGCTATTGAGAACGAGTGCACCTGTTAAGTGGACTGATGAGCAACAAGCTAGTTTTTGAGAAGCTTAAGTTTATGCTGACTCAAGCACCTATTTCTATTCAGCCCGAGTCTGGGAAAGATTACGTGGTTTACATTGATGTGTCTCATACCGGTCTTGGTTGTGTGTTGATACGAGATGGTAAGGTTGTGGCCTATGCATCGAGACAACTTAAGCAACACAAGTGTAATTACTTGATTTAGAGTATATCAAGCCTTATAATTTTAATTACGCATACCCTTGTATATATATTTTTTAAATTTTTTTGCTTATAAAACCTTGGCAACCACCCCTATGTCGTCCCCCTATAGTTTCCATATAGGAAAAATTTTCTTTCCTCCTTTTGTAAGTCAACCTACTATATTTAGCCTCCTTTTCACTCCACATGTCCCCCATGATCCATTTTTCAAGACTTTGTCCTCTAAAATTTCCATTTCCTCTCAATTTTCTACCCTGAACTATCCATCCCACCAGAAGTAGCCACCATTCACATCTTTTTCCTTCATTTTTACCCTATAAACTACCCTTTTGCTCCACCGTTCTTCCATTTTCCACTACCCATAGTTAACCGCACCACCGCTAGACCTCCACGACCATCATCACAGTCACGCTGCTGCACCACCATCATTACTAGTTTCCTACATTTTCCATTTTCTCTTTAACTCTATAGTCATAATAAGATTTCTACCCCTTTTCTTCTATTTTCTTAAATTGTTACTAAATCCCAAACTCATTCTTTTTTTAATGACGATTTTTCATAATTTTCACTTCTTCGAGTTAAGACCCCGTTGAACTACCGATCTTTCTAATACGATCTTATTAATGTAAGTATAGGATGATTTGAGTAGATCATCACTTCTTTCCCATTATTTTTATTAAGGGCCGAATATAGTAGTGGTATTAAATATTTTTTATCTTTCATATTAACATCTCGTGTATTATTCCTCTGTTGAAGGATCGATTGCTATCAACTTAGACCACCCCTAACTTTGTAACTGAATCACAACTTCGATTCTAATCATATAAGTGTAAGTGTGGGATTGGAAATTTTGATTAAATTGTTTCTTAATAAAGGAATAACTAGTAATGTTTTAATAATGGATCATCGTGTTATGCTCAAATCTGTGATTGATCTAGTTAGATCCAAGAGTGGGTATTTGAAGGAGTCTAGTGTTGCATTGGATCTATTAAGTTCAGGTGTGGTTTTAACTTAATACAAAATCTGTATGAATAATTGTTAACTAAAATATATATTAATGATTGATACTCTTATAAGTAATAAGAAATGTGAATATACGTAAATGCGGTATGTTTTCAAAAGGGATGATAAATTTATTAAAAAGGATGATTTCCAAGTAAGTGATTCTGAACTGATTAATTTGTGATGATATGAATGTGTTTGTATGTCTTATTGATAAATGAGATATTATGTTAATTTTCTAACACTCATTATATGTGATTTAGTGGCATTATCTGAAAAGCATGAAAAATAAATCGTGCCACTATTTCTGTTAATGGAAATATGATTGGCAGGTTAAGTATACCCATTGAACTGTCTCGTAATAAATATCTGATTTGGATGTTAAGCAAGCCCATTGAAAATTTATGTTTCTGTATGCCATATCACATGCATAGGGTTGGGATGAGTTGTACTGGAACATATGTGACTTGATGATTGGTTGATGAAATTTATGTTGGGTAATTGAGAAATTGATTATTATAAATTGAAATAAGGATGGATAATGGATATCAGATTATAGATTTGGATATGTAAAATTTGATCGTATAAATGAGATATATATTTTGACATGTAGATATTCATATTAATTTGCATTTGAACTCTCATTTGTTGATTCATGCATTACATGATTTATATAATGATTTAAAGTTCTGATATAGAAATATTGTAACAGCCCGTTTTCCAATGGTGACAAAAATAGTGGTTTCGAAATCACAACTCTGATGTGTCAGTCTGTAAATATTAATTATTTAATATTTACGAGGTCATTAGTGTCGTATTAAATTTTGTTTAAGAAATTTTAACGTTTGGATAGTCAATTAAGTAAAAAGAACCAAACCGTAAAAGTTTGTTTCTATTATCTAAAAGCGTTAAATTATTATAGGTTGGTGAAGTGGTGGGCTATTATGGTAAATAAACCATATAGAGTTATAGTGGATAAATTTGGACAAGGTTTAATGAATTATTAAGTTAGGGTTAAGGGTAAAATTTTAAATATCAAATTTCAAGTTAAATAAAACATAAAATGAAAGAATTAAAACATACCATCTTCCTACTCCATTCTAGATAACTTGAATAGCCATTGTTAGGGTTGGGAGAGCTTCAGTCAAGCTTTGGTCTCCTATTGGTAAGTGAACTTTCACTCGTTTTTAGTGATTTTTATGTTTTCAAGCTCGTATTAGCTTGATTTAGCTAACTCGAGGACTAATTTGTAAAAATTTCAAAATGTTATGGATTATTTCATTGGTGAGTTAGAGTTAATCATGAAGCTTTATGGAAGATTATTGAGTTTGGTTGTTAGATAGGACTGTTTTGTAGTAGTTTTTGATGATTTTAACATTTAAGGACTAAAATGTAAAAATAGTAAAATTGTTTGTACTTGATTAAAATAATAGAAAATATGGGCTGTAAGAAACTCCTACATGGTTTGGCTAAGCTGGGTTTAAGTTCAAATTTTGTTTAATTGCGTGTTTTGGACTTAAGGATTAAATTACATAAAAGTGAAATGTGGGGGTAATTTGTAAAAATGTCTAAAATGACTTAATTGCATAAAATGAGTTAATTTTATTGTTGGAATTAGTTAATTGAATGAAATTATTATTTTAGATCAGGAACGAGTTAAAAATCGAGTAAAAGAGGAAGTTACGAAATAGTCCATGTACCCTTGTCATTGCTGCAGTTTAATCTAGTAAGTTCGTTCGATTAATTCTAACACATTATATATATATTAGATGAAACTTATTTGTTGATTGTTGGTTAATGTATTAATATCATTTAGAGGTGTCCATGGGTTGGGCCCAACCAAAAATTTAGTCCCGGCCTGACCTGAAAAATAGGCCTAAAAGTTGCCCAAGCCCGGCCTAGCCCGCCCGTATTATTTTTATACTATTTTTTATATAATTTTTTTAAAAATATATATAATACATCAAAATACTAAAAACATTAAAATAAATGTTTCCCTACAAATTGAAAATAAATTTAAAAAAGTATATACACTTAAATAATACTAAGATAGGTGCAACTTAACAATCAAATTCCTCTAAAATAGTAACAACATTAACAATAAAACAAAAATTATACAATATCCAAACAATAACAACAAAATAGTAGCAACATAGTAGTGAAATGGTAACAAAATAATGGGAAAAAACAAGAAAATAGCAAAAAAAACAAGAACAATAAAAAAATACTTTTTTTGTATATTCGGCCAGGCTCGAGCCAAAAAAGCCTTACTCGAGGCTTGACCCATTTTCTAAATGGGCTTTTTTTGTTGACCAAGTCCATGTTTTGGGCCTATATTTTTACCACAACCCTCCCACTTTCCGGGCTATCATGTAAATGAGAAATGAACTCATAGATTGTTAAAGCACTAATTACTATTAGTATCTCTTGAGCCGAATGAACGTAGGATAGGGTACAATTGGCATGCCAATAGGTTATTTTGCGCGCGGTATGAGATTGGTTTGAGAGGTGATGATGATTCCTGTATATCTCCTGTCCATTGAATATACCGATGTCTTGCATTTGTTGTGGAATATTGTGTTATATTACAATGTTTTCTGGTGTGTTTCTAGGGGTGACCGTTAGCCTACAGGCTTGGCACTTAGTGCTGAGGTGTGTTATCAGTTGGATTAGCCCGCGTGAGCGGTTGGTGTGTTTCTGGATGGTTAACCGTGTACTCATATATGTATAACATTCATCTGTAATGTGTTAGTGATAATCAAATGTTATTAAAATGTCGAAAGTTTGATTTACATTATTGTTCGAGTATTATTCATCTATTGTGAACTGTGGTTGACAAGACCTCTGTTTAGTAATCTTATTATTTGATTTACTATGTTATTTGGTAAGCTTTATCGTTTTAACCATCGATCTTACTAAGCTTTACAAAAGCTTACTCGTGTTATTTGTCTTATTTCCTTGTAGATTATGTTTTTGTGGATAGTTGAGCGATTGGATCAACTCGAAGAAATACACTATTCGAGGATCCTTTTTGGCAGATTTTAAATACAACTTGGTTTATATGGCATGTAATAGGAGGATTTAAGTTTGTTTGTAAAGATGCATAATTGCTTATGCTATATAACTTGTTATGCTTATGATCTTGATATGTTTTACAACTCCTTGATATATGTATGCATGATTCCAACTTAGACACAAGTGGATGTAGTTGTGTGAGTCAATTGGTAAGCTTGGTTATCTTAATGTATGCTAGTTGAGATTGAGTGTTGATAGCTTGGAAGTCTAACTAGGTAATGAAATGTTAAGTGATTCAGTTGAGGATTCCTTGATGACTTATTGGTTAGATCTCTGATTGATTGAATCAGCATGTTTTGGTAACACCTGAATGTGTTTTAAGGCCTTGTGATCATGTGTTAGTAAGTAGGTTTAGGTACCTAAGCATTAGATGTGAAAATGGAATGTTTTGGGTAATTTTTTAGCACACACGACCTAGGGCACGGGCTGTCACACGGTCGTGTATCATATGCAGGCAAACCAACACAAGTGTGTACCCACAACGTGTTAGGCGCAGATTGGTCCACATGGGCACAGAGAGTTACACGGCCTAGCCACACAGCGTGTGACCTTATATTACATGGCACAGTTAGTTACATAGTCTATGTACATGGGCATATGAAGTAGTCACACGGGCATGTGGAATAGCCATACTGCCATGTCCTGGACACACGGCAGTGTGACCTCTGTTTTGAAAATTTTCAATTTTCCCTAAACTTTTAGATTTGCTTCAAATTGGTTCCTAATTGTTTCAAAACTATTTTTAAGGCCTCGTAGGCCTGATGTAAGTCCCATAAGTGTATGTTTGACTTTAGTTTGAATGATTTATGAATGTTGTTAATTAATTGATAAGTTTGATCTTACTTGTTGTTAAATGTTCTCAAATGTACGGTAATACTCTATAACCCTAATCCAGTGATAAAATGGATTATGGGTGTTATAAATATCACTGAGTTATACTTAGCGTATAGTTTTGTTTCTCGAGCGCAGGTTAGGTACTTTTTTATTTGATTGTCAAATTCAGCATCCAGCGGCAATCTAGGTCTCAAGTGTTGGTGATTTTTTTTGGTCATGTCATGTACCTAAGGTGTCATTGGTTAAAGAAGGTCTATCTTGGCATTTTGAGGATCAAGTATATAAATGTATATGTATGTGTTGGAAATGGTTATGTTAATATTATCTTGTTGAAATAGTTTGGCATATAAGCATAATGTTTTAATGTGATTTAATGGTTGAGAAGATAATATGCTAGGTGTGTATTTGGATGGTGCATAGATGTGAAAATGATGGTTGGTACATTTGTTTTGGTCTTGCAATTAATGGAAAGTTTGGTGCATGTTTTATAATTGAATTGGTATGTTTCATTATGTCTTTAAAGGGTTAGAAGATGCATGCTTAGTTGAACATGTTGAGCTGTCTTGATGGCATATTGGTTAGGCATTTAGGATGGTTGTTGTAAATGATGTTTTGGCATGATTATAATTATTTTGGAATTGATTGTAATATGGTATATTTGGCTGATTGTGGCATAAGTGAAATAAGGTTATAAAGCTTGTTTTGGAAGGTATGTTCCAAGTATACATGGCTTGGTAAACAGCCTGGCACACGGCGTGTGCCCTATATGGCTTAAGACACGATTATGTGGCCTGTAGATTTTGGTTGATTTTTGGTGCACATGGCCTAGCGACATGGTTGTGTGACATTTTTTAAAATATTTACACTTTTAACCCTCACGACCTTAGTGAGTATACAAGGTTTGCCTACACGGTCGTGTGTCCCATCCCACACAGCTTTAGCATTTCCACATGGTCAAGGGACATGGCTGTGTGACCCTTGTTTAATATCGAGTTGGTTTTAAGCTTCCATATGCTCAATATAAACCCGAAATAGATTGAATTACATGATGTATTTGATTATATGTGATATGATGATAATTAATTAAGATTTTGGTAAACAAATTGCATGTAATTGTTTAGTGTTGTACGTAGGATCCTATTACTCGGGTTCGACAACTGGACTAGGAAAGGGGTGTTACACAACATATCAACGAAGATAGTATTCATACATCACATGAATGTGGATAGCGCATTACATAACCCAAATAGCACTCGTCGAAATGCATACTCCCAAACGGGCATGTGAACGTAGCCTTTTCTTGATCATCTGGATGGATTGGAATTTGGTGATATCCTAAATACCCGTCAAGAAAGCAATAATACTCTCTTCTCGCCAATCTATCGAGCATATGATCAATAAATGGAACTGGGAAATGATCCTTCTTGGTTGCATCATTCAATTTCCTGTAGTCAATGCATACCAGTCATATTGTTATAGTTTGGGTCAAAATTAACTCGCTTTTCTCATTCGCAACCACTATCAGCCCTCTTTTCTTGGGGATGCATTGTGTCGAGCTTACCCTTTCGCTATTAGATATGGGGTAAATAATCTTTACATTAAGCCATTTTATAAGTTCCTTTTTCACCACTTATTTCATCGTTAGATTAAGGCATCTTTAAGCATATATGACTAGCTTCTTTCCATGTTCTAGTCATATCTTATGTTAACAAAGTACCAGACTAATTCCTTTGATGTCAGCAATAGTCCACCTAATTGCTTTTTTATGTGTCTTGAGCATCTCTAATAGCGCCTTTTCTTGATCCACTAGTAAACTAGCAACGATGATAACTGGTAAAGTATTGTTAGTGCCTAAATACCTATACTTTAAATGTGTTGACTGTAATTTTCGTTCCAATTTTGTGGTTTGATGATTAATGAAACCAAGATTGTCATTGAATTTTCTGGTTGACTCAAGGGTTTGATGATAAATATGTTCCAATTGATCTCTCAAAGTCTTCTAAAAATTCTTCCTCTATTATTTTGTCTGAATAAAAAATGTAAGAATCACCATCTCTTGACTATTCCTTACTCGTTTTTGAATTATCCTTATCAACCATTGATTCTTTTTCAATGACATTTATTAGCCTAGTTACCAATTTTGGTACTCTGATCAGCCCCCAAGTGTGATCGTTGTGCTTGCTTTTTCTAGGAGAATTGATCGCCTTCAGATGTACTAACGTCCAAAGTGTGAACACTGCTAAAAAATATATAGAATTGAGGCGGTGTTCACAAGTATACAGGTCAGGTTGTAATATAGTTACAACAAGTAGGTAAGTATTTCGAGGATCGTACCCAAGGAATTACAGTTTGGGGAGGACTGTTATCAACCCAATTACGGGAAATAGTTATTAATCTACTTGAGTCACAAATTAGTAGTATTAATGTGGAAAAAAGATGAAATAATATTAATAAACTAAATAAATTGAACTAAACCTAAATCTACTCCTAAGTTCATGTATCGACTTCTCCTATCCCTTGTTTCGACTACACGAGTTCATTTAACCTAGATCCAATTGTTTTACCTATTTTATTATTGATGTAGGGTTCTAATCAATCAACTGTTGATACCCTAGTAGGATCTTCCAATACGTCCACTAGAAAAATGAGTCGGCAAAAACTACTTATCTTCCGACCTTACAATCCAGACCGATTCGGGGTTAAGGTGTTCACAGATAGGTCATACCAATTTTGGGTTAATTCTCACCAAAATGACTTCCTATGATTGCCAAGCCTAGGGTTTAGGTTCTTTCTCTCCCAAATAGCTTATCCGCTAAGATATTCTATCATTCAATCAATTAATAAGATTATAACAATTGAAATCATGAGAGATATGGATAAAGCATAAATTAATTCTAATATTTACACAAACATTCAATTAAGCAATGTTAATGAAATAGGTATAAAGAATAGAATAAAGGAAAATAGATGCTCATGGATTTATTGATGAAAGCATGGCTTTGGAACAATCTCTACTCGTAAGAGTCTCACTTCGGAATAGGATCTTTCGATTACAAGAACATAAAATACTAAGAATGAAATAAAAGCCCTAAGTATATTTTTTGCCTCCCTAAAAATTGTGTGTTTAAACTGATTACAATGGCCTTTATATAGGCTAAAGTTGGAATATTAAAGTGCCTAAAATATTCTTGAAGTCCTTAGAGTTCGACTAGGACAAATACTCCTAATTTCCCTAAATAATGTAAATAAAACGTGCAGGAGTTTTTGGGTTACGCAGGGCTTTGGTTGCAACACAGGCTTGTGATGTTGCAACCAACCACAAGTGGTATGTTGCGACATAGGAGGATCATGTTGCGGCATTGAGGGCAATTTCACTCTAGAACTTGTTTTTGGCTTCTATCTTCGATGTTGAGACATCAATGTCTTGGTGTCGTGACATATGCATCAGTTTTGGCCCGAATAAGCATCTTTAGCTCTCAACTTGACCTACAAGACCATGTAACCTTATTTAGATAAATAAAATGTAATAAAAACTACTAGAAAACATAAATTACTACTTTAAGTATAAAAACCTAAATATATATTAAGATGCTTTGATTTAACTATTAAACAAGCTAAAATTATGTGTAAAAAGGATGTAAATAATAGTGTAATTCATGGCAGGTCAAGAACAACTATCTCATGGGTTGTCTTTGTCCAAATACTTCCCTCAGCCACAATATCAAACTGTCCTTTTTCTATACTAATCTAGGCCTCCATAAAGTGTTACAATTGAACGGCTAGATCAATGTCGCATCCAAGTATTTTCTAAAGGATTAACTTGAATATATCCCAAGCTTGTCCCAATGTTTTCGGTTGGTTATTGCTTGAATTTGAGGAGTTTGGCTTAAGTCTTTAACACAGAAGGCCTTGGTATGAGCTTGTGTAAGAATAATTTTACAAATTCTTCCCAGGATGTTATAGTCTCTAGTGGTAATGCCTCTAACCATTCTCTATCTGACCTCTAAGTGCGAAAGGAATCTAGAGTAATTTGATTGCCTCATCTGAAATTACAGGATACCCAACTGTACTGCAAATCTATTTAAATCCTCTCAGAAATGCCACCAAATCAATGTCGATATCATCACCAAATTGCTAGTTCATGGTCACCCAAGTTAGTAATGCGAGATTGATTTCAAACTGGGGTTTGGTAATAACTAGTTTAGCAATTCTAGGTTTTAACCAACTGGTTTGAACCAAGTTTACCCAAGGATTATTTTTATCGTCTCAGAAATTACTTCGAATAAGGATGTGGCTCAATTGGAGTGATTCCACTTCGGGTCATATACTGAAATTAGAAACAAAATTAAAATTAAAAACAACAAAAATAAAAGAAAGTAAAAATTTTATCAATAATTTTTAATTTTCCTATTTATCGTACTAATTGCAAAAAATAAAATAAAATTTAATGTTGAAACCACTCCGGCAACGACGCCAACAACGTAACCGCCTCCAAACATGGGAACGTTTAGAGGAAAAATCGTGCAAATAAAATATCTAATGAAGTGCGGTATCTACAAGCAAACAGGTCAAATTGTAATATAGTTTTGTGTTACAACGAAACACCAGGAAGTATTCCGAGGACCGTACCCAAAGTAGGATAAATTAAATCTAAAATATATCTATAATAGCAAGTCTAAATAGTAAACACTAAAATTTATATTACGAAAATTAAAACTAAAGATTAAGGTCATAAAATAAAAACTAAACTACTAAAACGAAGTTGACAAACAAAAAACTCTCAAATAACAAGCAAAAGATTAGCTCACTTCAGTGGTTGTAATTAACTCCAAAATTTGGGTTTTATTAGTGAATTAGTTATTAACTAACTGATATTACCTCTTGGTCTCTACCAGTTAATTAATTGACCAGTACTCACTTATCTCTCGATCTCACTTTTGTGACCGGGATAAATTACGATTTACTTGAAAAACTTATCTCTTGATCTTGTTTAACCTAGATTACTTCCTAAGGATGTCAATCTAAGGGTTTAAGCACACATAAATGTATACCAACTAATTCGTATGGAAAACTCTCATTCTTCCATTGATCACTCACACATCTGCTTGTTAATCTCCCTAAAAGACTTAACCACTCATCGATTCAATAATCATCTTCCTTACAATTAAGTTAATCATGCAAAAACACAATTTAATTTAAAAGAAATAAAGATAGAAATTGATCAATTTGAGAATCTTGATGTGCTCGGATCCATGAAATCCTTTAACAGTTATCGAGATATTGTCGTTTCAAGAGAAACATAACGGAAAATTATGAAAATACTTAACAACGAAGACTTGGACTCAAGTTGAATCCAAGTCGAAGAGCAAGAAGTAAAATTGTTTTTAAAAGAAAATTAAACCTAAATTGAAATCCTAAATCTACTAACTAAACCCTATAAATAGCTTGTCAAAAAGCTCCTAAGGTTAACTTATGTTTAACTATAAATAAGCAAAGTTAGTTGCTCAATTAGGTCAAATACAAATCTTAATCACACTAAATATGGGTTGTGCGGATGGAAACACCCTTGATGAATTTTTGCCCTCTGTGAGACCTGTGTCGTAACATAGGCTAGTGCATGTTGTGGCACACTACTTCGAATGTTACTTCTTGAATTGGCTCGGTCGTGTTGTGATCCCAGAAGCTTGTGTTGCGACTCGATTTTCGTTCCTGATACTTTTGGGCCTAAAAATAGGTGTCTTGCACACTCGATTAAAGCATCAAAACTACCTTAAGGCCGATATTGACCCAATGAGTCAACTAACTCGAAATATTACATAAAAACGTTTATTTTGCAATAGTTTAACTCTAAGCTAAGAAAATTGAATATGCAATAAAAAAATACTAAAATAACTAGAAAACAAATTCGTTAAGTGCCGAAAAATACTTAAATTACCACTACGATTTGTGTCAGGCCAAAATGCTTCTAAATATTTTAGGAAGATGAAGGAAGGTTTAATGCGAAACCAACTCTCGTATGTAATCCTTTCTTTCAAAGCATTAGTTGGGAATCTATTAAGTAGGTAAATAGCAACACTTCCATGGTTTGGAGTGTAAATTGCAGTGAATCAAGCTTATCCAAACCATAATTCTTCTTATCCAATCATCTTTATTCAAATCATCTATATCTCGATATCATCTTTAATCTAATCTTTATCCAAAGCGTACATAGAATGTATAATTTGTCAATGATAAGATAACTACAAATCTAGTATATATGTTCCATTTATTGTTCAACGTATTTGGTCTATGGTCTTTGTGTATTGCCTGGATTCAACGTATGTTTAAGGGAAAGGCCTTTATGGCATGTTCAAATAGCCCAAGGATGCAATTGAAACTGAATAAAGCTAATGCAAATAAAAATCTTTGCAATGCAGTTTGTTACCCAGCCAAATGGAGGCTTAATGTGGAGAATACCAGCTAGTGCAAAATTATTCAGTAATTAAGGTTTTATAAGGATAATCTTTCATTAAATACAATACGCAGCGAAAAAGATGAAAGTGAGAACCCAATATTTTCGCATTTATTATGGTATAATTCATAATTAAACACGTAATAAAATCACACTAGTATACTCCCTGATATTAGTCTATATATATATGTATATACTTTATTTTGTTGGATTAATATATAGCCTAGGTTCTTTTTTCCCCACAACATATAGCTTTAGCTCACACGAAAACCTTTGATTTTCCAAGCCCACAAAGAACCAAAAAAAAAAAAAAATCATCCTCAGGAAGACAAAATGTTGATAGACCACGTCCAACAATGGATCATCAACAGCCCCGAACAAGGTCGGTGATGATCAAGGGTTACGAATACTCAAAAGCTTCACATCGTCAACAACAGGACCGCATAGAGAAGAAAAGTCATCACTTCTCATGGTGTAGAACGTGCTAAGGAACATAATTCTTGTCCTGTTGGAAACAGCCACGAATCTAAGTGCAGCTCGCTTGAATCCACCAGTCCCTTTAGATTCGTATGGGACTTTGAGTGTGGCTTTACCGGCGAATGCCTCGACGACCAAAGAACCTGCACAGGAGTTGTTAGCATCGCCCACCGAGAAGGAGAGCCTGTATGTCTTGCCAACAATGGTTCTTGTTATTTGAGCGATTGCACTCTCTTTTCCACCAACTAGCTCCACGGCTCTTCGGCCTTGAGGCATGAAGTAATGGGCTGAATCGATGTACTTGACGGCCTTGAGGGATTCGACTACCCAGGCAGGGAGAGGAGAATTATCATCCTCAATGTTGGGTGGGATTAGGACACCCCATGGAGTGTTGGGGAATATATAAGGACCTTCTTCAAAACCACCATTTTTCATTATGTTCTCTGCAACAATACAAAATTGAAATTTTAGTGAAACAATAGCATTCAGTATCATGTGCAACTGGACCAAGGTGTTGGGTAGTTTCTTAAATGAAGTCGTCTGACAGATCAAATCAACCGTGCCTGCCTTCAATTGTAGCTTTGATAGTTAATCGGCTTAATCCTTTGGAAGTAAAAGCTTGTACTTGATACACTGAACCACTCAATGTCTATGTATAAAGTTTTATCGATGTCAAGGTGAAGAAAGGCTTACTGTTGGTGGGTCTGGGAGGATATAAAGCCTTGATAGCTACCGCATCGATGAGTGGTCCACAAGCAGGATCCTCCTCCACTCCAGGATTGTGAATAATCAACATGACCGCATCAGATTGTGTTTTGAATGCCCAAGCATAGTTGTCCCAACCGCTGCTGCTATACACTGTCTGGATGGGCATCACACCGGAATCGGGTGCTACCGTCACGTTCAAACGCTCCTCTTGAGCACAAGTACGGGCCGCACTGAAGGTGATGGAGTAATACATCCCTTTCACCACCTTTATCTCCTGCTTGATTGAAGCCTCGTTCCCCAACCTGACTGCATAGGCTCCCTCAGGCACCACCAGCAACATGTCCCCTTGCTTTTGCCCGGACTTTATGTATTCCACAAACCCTTCGTTTACCCATCCTGGTATTGCATAACGCCCCACAACAACCGTGCCCTTCATGTTTGAGGCATTTGGGGCTTGCTCAAAGTTACCATTATCTAACAGCCCTGAATCCAATAATCCAATCAATTGAAACTGAGACTGTCTTCACTAAAATCCAAAGCAGGCAAGAAACAGAAAGCTGTTCGGCAAACTTTGGCATCTTTTTTCTAAAATTAGTAAGCTAAGCTAAAAAGGCTAATAGCTTTCACCGGTTGATTCATGTGGTGATGTGGTCCATCACTGGAATTTATCAAAACCGTCCCAAATATCTGCTCCTATATCCAATTGGACTAATTAAACAAGGCCTTGCTTGCTCAAGTAAATTTTATTGCTATTGATGTCGGTGGCTATCGGTAAAATATCCCTGACAAACTCCTGCAGCTGCTACACTCTACAGTACACTAATTATCAAATATCCAAATGATCCCATCTGTATTATATATTATATTTGTATTATGTGTAGTATCTTATCATAGTGTTTTAATTAAGCTCTCGTGATTTAATCAAACCAATAAAATAATTAGTTCAATCTTTCAAATCCTAGTAAGCATATTCTTTTATTAAAATTTTGGTTTTATTTATGACAATAACAATTTTAAATCTATTTTTAACTGAGTAACAACTAACCATACTACTTGCTACGTTTCCTGATACCAACCAAAAATTCATGAAGAGAAAGTAGAGATGTTTATTTATTTTTATTAACTGTGCTTTCAAAATAAACAAAATTACTTTGCTCGAAATTTTAATTCAAAAGTAAAAACTCCTGTGTTTATGTATATGTATATTATATATGTAAATTCTTACCGTCCGCCACCGTAACGTTGGTCGCGGAAAGAGCGATATGGTAGGTGGCGCAAAGGAGCACCGACAACAAGACAAGCCCTTGCATTTCTACAAGTCTAGTAGTGTCTAATTTCTAATAAGAGAGAGAGAGAGAACAAATAAGGAAACAGATACGATATTATCGTTGAGGGGGAAAGGGCTTATATGCATGCTCAACTACGAAAAATCCCTCAGATTTTGTGAAAAATTACAAAGTTGACATCTGCAAATGTTTCTCGAGGTTTTTTAAGGAAGGATTCAATTGTATTATTGTAGAATTAAATCAAATTTGCCTATTTTTATAATATTTTTATGCTATTATATGAACTAAAAATATATTTTAATAATTAATTTTTATATTGAACAAATATTTTAACTATTTAAGTTTTTTTTAATCATTATCGTGGGAAACAATTACAAAACTTAAAAGGAATTAATTTTTTAGACCATAAAATTGAGATACAATATTTCATCTTACCAATATACATATACCTTAATGCATCTATTATAATCTTTTAAATGGCGGAATTGTCCTTTAAGGCTGAGTGGACAATGGTTTCATTACTAAGGTAGCAGAGCATGCAAGACCCCAACACATTAATTAAGATCTCGTGATTGATGCTGGGGATATTTTACCTTTTTAACATCCATAATGTTATAATATAAGATGTTCATTTCATTAAGTTATCTAAAATTATTAGTATAATTTTAAATTTTAAACTAATTTACCTTTTATTTTTGTTATTTTAATTAATTTAGACTAAATTAAAAAAATTCTTTACATATCAGACTTTAAAATTATAATTATTATATTTACTCGATAATTTATTTATTAGTATATTAATTATTATTATAATTATAATTATAGTTGGTGATGCATTCACATTTAATAAATTGTTATAATTGTGATTTATAAATTTATTTCTAACACCATATATATTAACTAGTTTCCATGTGTAACGCCTCAAAATTTTGAGTGTTGTTTGTTAAATTTTGATATAATTAAGTCTCTGTGTCTGTATCTAAGTGCTCTTCTTGTGTGTTGGAGGGTAGGGGTCAAATCTCATTTTTGGGAATTTTATTGTTTTGCTTGATTTGACCCTTACCTTTGAATGTTGGACTTAATGTTTATTTCTGTGTGAATCCATGTCAAGAATGAGCCTGCTGATTCGATGGTTAAACTTTTATGTATCTTCTCTAGTTTAGTGTTTAGGTCCCTGTGCATGCAATGAGGAAATGATTTTTACGCCTTTGAGTAAACCATTTTAGGTTTATTTATTTATTTCATTTAGTTTTTTTTTGTTTTTTCAAAATTAATCAGTTAAAGTGACGTTCCCTTCTCCTTCTCATTTTTTTTTCTTGTTTCCTTCTTTCATTCAATTGTTGTTATAATATTGTTGTCGGTGGTAACTGATGACTCTAGTTTGTTTGTTACATTAATCGTTTGTAGTTTCTTGTTGTTTTTGCATGTTTCACTTGTTTTCGATTAAGTTTTGTCAAAATGGTTTTCTGCTTGAATTTATGGTTTGATTGTTCAAATTGCTTCCTTGTTAGGTGAAGATATCGAGAGGAGCAATCCTTCATCGGTTTAGTTTCGGTTAATTGCTGTTAGAGTGTTGGTAAGCAAATAGTTTTACTCCGGGGGTTTGCGTCGAAGTTTTTGACGTAGTTAGTTTGATTGTCAATTTAGCATTTGATGTGGTTATTTCTTCTGAATTGGTAAATTGGTTGCCATTTTTAGGTTTTGGGGTGTTCTCTGCTGCTTCTATGTCAAATCTACATTAGGTGTGTGCCGAAAACCCGATTTTCTATCATTTTCAAAAGCTGGAAAACATGGATATCAATGTCACACGCTCATGTGCCAGGCTGTGTGGTAGGCCATGTGAGCCACATAGCTATGTGACAAGCCATGTGGCAAACCATGTAACTCATTGTTTATGAATTAGAGGCATATGGGCTGGGGACACGGGAATGTATCCAGGCCGTGTAACTCAATGTTTGTATTTTGGGTCACACGAGCTAGGGACATGAGTGTGTGTCTAGGTCGTGTAACTCGCTATTTTGGATTTAGGGCCACACAAGCCAGGGACACAAGCGTGTGTCCAGGTCGTGTGAAGGGTTGTGAGTCACACGGGCGTGTGCTTAGCCATGTGCCAAACCGTGTAACTCACTATTTTGAGCCACACCGGCCAAAAACCCAGGCTATGTGAATCTACACGGACGTGTGGGCCAAAATACTAAAATTTTCCTTAGGGTCGTAAGCATCGTTCGAATTGAACGTAGGCCTTCTATAGGGTCCTTATAATCTGGATTAGACTATATAAATTGATATTCAATATTCTGAGGCTAAATAATTGATTATTTGTACGTATAATTGATGCGATAACTGTTAATTGATATTAATATGTATTATCTGATTATGAATTGAAATTAAATAACTGTATGTACATCTCTGATATATGATATTTGTAATCTGCATCTGCATTGGGTGGGAATGGTATAAAGAAGGAAGTGCGTGCAGTTTAATGATCTACTGAACTGAGTGGCTAAGCCACAATTCTGTATCTGATTCTAGTGATTTTTCGCATAGTGATCTAATAACTAGTCTGTAATCAAGCTGTAATGTGTCATACTGACACTAATTGGTGTGTAGGGCTAGTTGGGTATTTGATACCCTATGTGGTGTGTTGGAATGGTCGGAGATGGTTGGAGATTGTGTGTAGTGGATGGGAGTTAGAAACTGTATATGATTCTAATATGTTTTGCATTTGTATATGATTTGTTCTGCATCTGTATCTATTATGTTCTGCATCTGTATCTGGTCTATTTTGCATCTACATCTAAACTGTTATGGTATTACTGAGTATCATCTATTTCTAATTATGTATCTAAATTTGGGAAAATATTGTTATATCTATATTGTTTGTCTTGCCTATATATCGGTTACACACGTTGAGTTATTAGCTTATTCTATTTGTTCTGCATTGCAGGTAACCCACAAACTTAAGAGGCTCGGCATGTCGGGAGCTCGGCCATCTCTTTTTTATAGATATTTTATAGTTTGTTTAAATTTGAACTAACATATGCTTTATTTTGGAATACGGTTTGTAAGCTCGGATTTCCACGTTGGCTTGACTGGTTAGGTGTTTTCTAAATGACAAACTTTAAATTATTTTAAGGTTGGTGTTTCTTAAACGTTTGATGTAGCCTCCAGACTTGGTCTTAACGTCTAGGCCGAATATGGGGTGTTACACCATGTCACATATGTTCCACGTAATTTTACATGTTTATTTTTTTAAAATTTATTAAATAATATATTTTTATAGTTTTAAAAAATATATCTACTAATTAAATAATTTTTTTTCTAATTTATAATAAAGGCCTATTAATTTTGAAAAATAACTAAGAGAATAAAATAACATTTTAAAAGTTAATGAAAAAAAAACGTGAGAAATAATCAGTAGTAAAATATTAAGTAATTGCATAAAATAACTTGTCAATTGAATATAAGTCAAAATTTCACCTACAAAAACCATTACTTTAATACTTTATTGCCTTTGACATTATATTTCACAACATAATGATAAATAACATTCACAATTATGAAATATTATTAAAATAAAATAATAGTAAAACTATCAAATATCAAATAATACCAAGTAAACATATCAAACAATAACAAAAATTATACCTTTTGGCGTTGGAAACAAAACCTATTAAATAATGCTAAAATGATTTTTCCAGTAATTCTTTAGATGCTATTTTGAATGAAAATATCTTGCTAATGCATAGGTATATGCTAAAATATTAGTTTTAATTGGTATATAATTGTAACACTAATTAAGAAATAATTAATTTAAAATAATATGTGTAACGTAATATTGGACCAAAGTCCAATTAAGTGATAATAATTATTACATTGATAATTAAAATATTATTAATAAAATAATTACTATATTATATTATGTTATTGATTTTATAGATTTAAAATAAAAAGAAACATAGATAATACAAAATACTAAATACTAAGTCGAGTGGGGATTTGTGTTAAATCGAACCGGTCGATTAGATGTAATTAATATTTGATATAATTGTAAAATATATTTATTTTCTTTTGAGTTTTGACATATAAATTAAGAATAAATAAATAAATTTATACATTATAGATTATATTACAAATATCTTGATAATATCATATTTAAAATAAAATCATATTTATATATAAAATTATATTTTTAATTAAAGAAATTTGATTTTTATTAATTTTAATTTATCCAATCATATTTTATGATTCTCTGATTTATAATATATTATGATATTTTTTAAGTAGACCTTTCAAAAGATATGACCAAATTAATTAATTTCACATTAAAATACTATCATATTAATTTATACTACTTTTATCATTATCACATAATAATGCTAATAAATTATTAATATAATGACAAATAAACGGTATTCTTGTCAATTCAAAAGTATTAAAGGAATTAAACTTATTAAATTAAATAAATCTATAACAAAGACAGTTTAGTAAAATGTGTTTCTAGGTAATCTTACATTCTATCAACTAAACACCAAACTTACATTCCAACCAAATGAAACAAACACAGTAATATAACATATCACCAGTAATATTACATTCTCGTAATTCTATTACGAAACATAATCTTATATTACTTCAATCAAATCCCCTTAAAATGTTTAACATAAACATCAATAATTAATAAGCTATCAATAAACCAAGTTAACTAGGGTATCAATATAATATAAAATTATTCAATTCGACTAAAAAATATAGCTTTCAATATTTTCAAATTAATAATTTTTTAACATTTACATAATAGCATGATATGTTTACTTTCATGTAATGTGGATTACAAAATGTATAAAATAAAATAAACTTAATATAAGTTTGAAAAAAAGCTAAGGTTGGACTTGAATATTATAACCTAATTTCAACTCATATTTTAAAGGGTTTAATTTTTTGCTTAAATTCATTTTTAATGTTTAAAATTTTTGTCTAAATCTTTTCAGATTTCAAGTAAAATTTTAGACTTAAACAAATAACCTTAAACATATTTAAGTAATATTTGATAAATTAAAAGTTAGGTTTTACAAATTTAATTGTTGAATGTCTATTATTGAATTTAATAAATACTGAACTGAATTGAATTATAAAATTTGCTTGGCCTGTTATTGAAAAGTAAGTGTTATAACTTTCATTAGTAAAAGTTAGTTAAATATAAAATATCATAAAGCTAAAAAGTATTTTTAACAATACTTAAATTAATGATAAAAATAATTAATTTAATTTAAATTGGATTGGTTTACAATTTAAAAGATAATAGATAATGCTATATTATAGTATTGTGATGACATGAGTGAAAAATTATATAATAAACATAAAAAATTGATATAATTATTACATATGGCATTGATTGAAATGGTAAAGTTAAATAAATAAAAGTTATGATGTTTTGAGTTTGAATATAATCATGTACAAATATTTTTACATTTATATGAAAAGATAAAATTACCTTTAAAATAATATATTGTTTTATAAAAATAAGAGACTTATTCTCTACTAAATTGGGACTTAGTTAAAGTGTGACATCAAATCAATAAGAATATTAAATATTAGTATAGATAAAAGAAATTATCTTTTCCAATAGTTTTTATAGAAAATTATATTTAAGGACTTATCTTTTGATATTTGTTATCTTAACATGTTTAAAAATTAATCGAGTAAAATTAGTTTTTATCGAATTGAGTTGTTTTCAATGAAAAGAAATCAAAACTAATATTCTTTTAACAATTAGACTACGAAGCAAAGCTCATATTCAATTAGAAGATGGAGAGATTATACGATAATTATGATTTTTAATTCAATAAATGTGATTACAAAATAATTTAAGTTTCATTTTAAAAGAAAAGTATTACCTTTGTGGTGTTGTATATATATATATATATATATATAAACGTGCCATTTTGCTTACCAACTTAAAATTTTTTAAAAATCATTGTAAATAAAATAATATAGGAAAGGTTAATCTCTGATGATCGTTTCTCCTCCCTTAAGTGATATAATATTTAAGGTAGTAATTGACATCTAACTATATTTTACTTTTCCGATTTATTCTTAGAAGTTTTTTAGGTGGTTAATTTTGTCTCAATCACTAAAAAATATGTCAGCTAATAAAATAGGATACATGACACATTCTTAATAAATGTTGTATACTTTTTAAGTAAAATGAGATAAAAAAAATTAGTAATTTAGAGGCCATTTTTGACAAAAAGAAAGGAATCAATATGAAAATTGTTAGGGACTAATTTACTAAAAAACCAAACCTTTTTAATTGGATAAGGGGAAGAAAGTGACAAAAAAGGACATCAATTCAATAGAAAAATTTGCATGATGTAGTACAAGAAACATATCACGAGGCCGGGGGAAGGGGTGGGTGGGGACACTGATAATTCAGGGTGGTGGAGGAGTCGGGTCCCGCAGAAACAAGGCAAACTATTGAAAATCCCAGCTGACCTAATTCAAAAAAAAAAAAACCTTTGAAAGGCGTGGCTTGTTTCTAGGCTTTCATGCAAAACAAAACACGTGGCCCAATATCCCTTTAATATGGACAGGAAAATGAGCAGCCTGACATGACCCGAATCACTTGCAATGGGACCCCTTGTGATCACCTGCATGTGAACCACCGAGCTTGTGCATCTTATCCAGGGAACCAGTGTCTCTTCTCCTTTCTTTTTCTCTTCTTTTCCTTTCTTATCCTTTTTCAACTTCAAACAAAACCTTTCTTTTCTTTTCCTTTTTAATCCTATAAACTATTATAGCTAATTATTTTTCTAATCAAAGGACCAAAAATTTTTGAGTTAATTGCACCAAACATTTTCAAATTATGACATTCATTTTAAATTAGTCCCTAAATTTTAAATCTTTTCAATTACATCCTCAAATTATCGAGATTATGTCAATTAGATTCTTCCGTTACTAAATCATTAATTTAACTATTAAATAACTCGTCAAATCTTATGTGTTATAATTTAAAATAAAAATTAAGAAAATGAATATTTTAAAATTAGATATTTTAAAATATTAATTTTGAGGTTTTCAAACTTTTACAAAAGTTTTATTCTTCACTCTTTCTTCTTTTTTTTTTTTCGTTTTTTCAGTTTCACTTTGTTTTTAATTTAAACTTTTAAAAGTTATGCAACTACGTTCTAATTTTCTTTAAAATTTTCTTTTAAATTTAGTTACATAATATTTGATGTGTCATTTAATGATTTTTAATAATAAATGGGCTTAATTAATATAACATTGATAATCTAGAGATATAATTATGATGTTTTAAAATTAGGGATCAATTTAGAATGATGATTATAATTTAAGGATGTTTACTGCAATTAACTCAATATTTATTTAGTACTTGTACGGTCTCAGGTTAATGGCAGATTTTCTTGTTCAAAGTTTTTAAGCTTGTCGGCTGATATAATGGGGAAAAGAAGCATAAAATATATAATATTTGAATATTTTTAAATAATAAAAATATTTTTATTTTCATTTCCATTTTCATTTTAGCAGGATACTAACACTTAAATCTCGAACTTTGAATTGTCAATACGTAATTTTAATGACTTGCTCTTTTGGTTATTGACTAATTTATATTATCTAAGTTATAATTGAATTGATGTAACGGGTTAAATGAATATCAATTTAGTTAAAAATAATTAAAATCACCACCTTTTACAAAATAATAAACACTATTTTGAAAGCATTTTTTTTCTTTTTAAATGTTATATAAAGTCTACAAAATCAATTTAAATTAGCATAATACGGGATTTAAACATAAAGCACCATAATTTCCAAAACATCAATTTTACCAAGTCAACCAAACTTTCATTTGTTAGCAACATAATTTTTTTATAAATATTTGTTATAATTTTTTTACCGACATCGTTAGTGTTATAGACTCGTTATTTAAGATTTTGACTGAATTGGTGTCACTTTTCAATCAATTAATATTTTTGGTTGTTGACTAGTCCATCTCTACTATTATCTAAGATTTTGGTTAAGTTTGTGTTGCCCATTAATTCGGTCTCAACTCAGTTGTGAATTTACTAGAAACTCATTATTTTTACAAAGTAATAAATATTATTTTGAGGCTATTTTACATGTTTATAGTTTTCTATATAAAATCCAGAAAATACATGCACATGAAAGAATTTGAACCCAAAACATTATCACCTTTACTCACTCAACATTACCATTTCAACCAAATAACATATAGGGAATTAACCCGTGTTATGCAACAAACAAGTAAATAAAGTAAAATTGAAATGATCGAAGACACAAATTTTACGTGGAAAAACTCCTCAAAAGAGAATAAAAAACCACGAGCAAAAGGAGATTTCACTATAATAAAAGAGAGTACAAAAGATGGAGAGAATGAAAGGAAAATTTGAAGCCCCAAAAGGAAAACCCTTCAAAACAAAGAACAAATAGGTTGAAATTCGTAGCATATATGACTACAACAACCTTAGGTTAATCAGAGTTTAAGTGAGAAACTAAAAACGGAGTTTAATTGGGAGAAGAAAGTCGAAAAACTTGAGGTGTATGTCGCCATGTCGTGGCGTGACATTCGAGTCATTGGGATGAGGGGACATTGTGTCGTCGGGACGAAGGCTCTCTTTTCATTGTGACATCAGCGATTCGTCAGGATGATGAACACTTCCTTGTTGCGACGTCATACACTGTTTAGTCCAAAATGCGAGGAATAACTTCACAAATCTTTACCTTGACCCATATTTGACTTAACTCCTTTGACAAGTCCTATTATTGGCCTAATTTTATCTTTGTCGGATACCCACCAAGTCCAAGCAATGGTTAAACTTTGAAACTAGAAGACTCTTTGTCAACATGTCGATCGGATTGTGTTCGTGCCGATTTTAAAAATTTGAACATCCCCTTGAATGATCACCTATCAAACAAAGTGGTAACGAATATCTATGTGCTTCATTCTCTTATGATGCATTTAATATTTGGTGAGATGTATGACACTTTGACTATCAAAATATAGGGCAGTTGCCCTTTTTTCACTTACCAATTCACTAAACAAGGCCCTTAACAAATTTGCTTTTTCTACCGCTTCAATAATTGCCATGTATTCTACTTCAGTAGTCAACAGATCCACTATAGCTTGAAGTGTAGCTTTCCAACTAATGACACAATTAATAAAAGAAAATAAGTAACTTGTGAGAGACCTCATTTGATCTAAGTCTCCTGTATAATCTGAATCAACATATCTGACTAAGCCCTTTTGGCTTCTTTTGAATTCTAAGCACATGTTAGAAGTACCTTGTAAATATATGAATATCCACTTAACTGCATGCAAATGTAACTTACCCAATTTGGCCATGAATCTACTAACTGTTGGAATGTCGGTACGCCTCGTGGCATAGTGAAAAAATTATTCCGGAGATCATTAACCATGGATCCATGTACAAGGAATGAGTCGGGTTGAAATAGAGTTCAAGATATACTTTTTTGAAACTGATGGAAAGTTATTAAAACATTATATCCTTTCCAAAAAGGATATTAACTTCTATGTTTTAATATTTGATCGAAATTATTATAATTATTTATTTTAATAATTTTAGTAAACTATATTAAATTAATGTCACATCCCAAAATTTTAAGTGCTGTTGTTAGTTCATTAACAAGCTTGAGAAGTGGTGTAGTGGTTAAGTATCTTAAGTAATTTCCTAGTGAACCAAGTTCAAGTCTCCATGTTCTCATTTAATTTTTTTATTAAATGATGATCAACCTAACCATGCATGAATGTAACTCATTTTCAATTTTTAACATTTTTTTTCAAAGCTATTCATATTATGTTTTGAAATTCCCATGTTTATTTCATCATTAATTCATTCTAACTCCCTTGTCTCCTCATGAATGAAATGTTGGGAGTTTGAATTTTGATTTTGAATTGGGTAGCTAGTGTTATTGTCCCATAGTAAGCATTTTGGTTAAAAAAATTTTCTTTGGTTTGCCATCAAATTCTCTTTTTTTTTTCTCCTCCCTATCAACCACCGTGAGCCACCTTCCTTTAGAAGTTCTCCTCCATTTTTATTTTATTTTTCTATTTTTGTGTGCTAATCAACATTTCTCCTCCACCATATCACTACCATGAAAATCACCTTATGCCACCACTCTTCTTCATCTTTCATTTTCTATCACCACCCTTGTTCATTTTTCTTTCTTTTCTCTTCTATTGATTTAATTACTTGGCTATTCTTCTTCTATCCAATATCATTTCAAACCTCATTAATAGACAACCACCATGCACCATCATTCGTCGGTTTTGATCATAGTCGCCAACCATCATATTTTATCTATTACTTCTCTTTTCTCTTTTATTTCACCTTATTAGGTCATCAACATTCGTAGTAGATCTTCTTTGACTTTTGGAAGTAAAGGTGTAAGTGCAAAGGTGGTGCAAGTTTATAGCAATTTCATGAAGTTTTGATTGATGAAGAAAAGTTGAATGATATTTTAATCAAGTGATTGTTTCAAATTGAAGGTTTGATTCGAGAATCATAATTCTTTTGTGGTTCTAAGTGAGAGTTGTGGTTGAAAAAGATTAAGGGTAAGTGTTTGTTACAAGTATGAAGAGTAAGTTGGATATTTGGTTTGAAGTTGATTTCTTTTATCAATTATAAATGAATTCTAATGTTCAATATAATATCATTAGGAACAAATCAAGTTTCTACTCATTTGGATCTGAAGTGTTCGACTTCAATTTAGGATTTACGATTTGGACAATTAAAGGTGCGTGTTTTATTCAAGTATTTTGTGTGAAATTGATAATTTTGATTATAATGTTTATATGATCAAATAGTTATTAATATAAGTATAATTTAGTAGCAAAAATTAATATGGTGAGTGATTATGTGGATTTAAGGTATGTATTTTTAACTTAAATCTCTTTGATATGTTATGTTAATGATTATTAATATGTGTTTTTGTTCTAATTCTCATGGCATGTGGCATTTTGTTTATCATGATTTGTTAGCATTGAAAATTAAAATGTCTGCATTTTGTAAAGAAAGGAATACTATGTCCATTGATTTTTTTTATTTGTATATGATTGCATGATTAACATTCATAACGTTTTGATAATGAGATTACATGTCATGTCACATTTCATGGGGTTGGGACTATATGGTAAGGAGGAAGATGTGACAGTTTAATGGTCTGCAATATTTGGTGGTTTAACCATACATTTGTTTTGGCAGCTTGTCTACAGTTTTGGTGACTTGACCACAATTATTTGTTCTGACAGCTTGTCTGCACTTTTGGTGGCTTTGTCCACATATTTGCTGGTGTGTTTTGGATGGTTGAGTTCTAAGGAACTCCTTTTGGTGCGTAGCGAAGATGGGTAGGATATTTTGGAAAAAAATGCATATATGTTTTCTTATAAAAATATTGCATTATCATAATCATGCACATAAAACTCTGCATATTTGATTATTATGTGTTCTATAATGTTTTTGTTCTCTTTAAAGTAATTTTGTTATTAAGCTTGATATAAAAATCACATTGAGCTTATTAGCTCACTCTTTTAGTTTTCTTAAACTTTTTAGATAGTACTCATGGATAGAACTTGATGCATCATTTGGAGGAGATTCTCGAAATTAAATAAATTAAAGTATTTAAAAATCTTTTTGGGACTATTTTGGACTTTGGACTTTGGATTGTTCTTATTATGTATTGAGTACTTTGATATGTTAATTACAATACATGCATTAACTTTGGATTTTAAATGTTTTAAATAACTGATTTTAAATATATAAATTGTTTTCATCAAACAAAAATAAATTGTAATAAATAGATTTTATAGTTATATTTAATTAGATTGTAATTTTTGAAAAATAGAATTTTACTATATAACATTTTAAAATTTACAATACAAGTTTTCTTATTAAATCTATTTAAAAGTAATTACTTGAAATACTACAATTTTTTTAAATTAAACATATTTTACTAAAGACTTATCGTTGACGATTTTTCTATTAAAATCAAAAAATGTTTTTCAGAAAAACAATTTAAGCACAATTAATTTGAAAAGCTTTTCTTCGAGATTGTTGTACCTTCTGAAATTTGACCATAATGTCTAGGCCAGGTTTGGGGGGCTACAGTTAATATTAAACTTTTATATGAATCAAATTCATATATTAATTTAACTATGTTCTCTATCCGTGTACAACAAGTTGTCTACATAATGCGTTCAATATTTAACTGTTAAATTAAATTAATTCAATAATTAATTTAAATCATGTGACAACTAAACATAATACCAATTGTGTTTGGATTCTGTTTGCTTCAACCATAAGGTGTAACCCTGTAGGCTCTTGTAACCTTAGTAGTAGTATTACAACATTTCTAATGTTACAAGCAATGAGTGGCATCTAGCATTGCTACCCAAGTTACAAGAAGTCGTGAATCAACATAACCTTTCTGTGATAAATTTTTATTTATTATATCATTTTATCTTTTATATCTAGATTGGACAAAAGTCATGGAACAATCACACTAGTATAGTCCAATATCATATTTCTTCATATTATGAGTAGACTACAATAAAAAACAAGTGTGATATTTCATATAAACTTATTTGAGCATCACCATGCATTTCTAGTCACACTCTATCATGTGACCTAAGATATTACTCTCATTATGTAGGAAGGACAAATCCTATTTTGATAAATCATATCTCACCACATAGATTGTGGCATATCCAACATCAGTTTTTATATTACAACCTGTTATGGTAGACGTTTGACTGTATCAAATTATACGACTCACAATGTTGAGACAATGATAATCTCAAGTATGAGGATCATATACATAGTTATCATTATGAGTAATGTTGTGACTATCACATAATAATCCAAGAAACATACTCATAGTGGGGTCAGTATAGTATGTTATTCTCCAACACATACTCATGTATTGATTTTGACATCCCTATATCAATAACCATACTTTGTCATCAATCAACTACACATTAGCCTTAATGCATTATTACTGTCCAAGCCCACAATAATACTTGACTAATGACCTTTTAAGAATAATCATATCATTATCAAGAATTTATTATTAATTAGTTTATTTATACACATAGAAAAAGAAACTGAAATAACAATGGAAATTCATTATATTAACAAATAAGGTAAAATGAATATGTGATTACAATCATCTCATGATTGGTCTTTAGGCATACTCTAACACTAACAACATTAACAACATGTGAGATATTTGGATGAGTACATACCATTGCATACATCAAATTTCCAACTGCGCTTGAATAAGGTACTTTTGACATGTACCTCTCTTCTTTTCTGTTTTGAGAGAAATCTGAAATAGAAAATTTAAAATGTGCAGCTAAGTAAGTACTTACCAGTTTTGAGTCTTGCATCTCAAATCACTCAAGGATCTTTTTGATGTGCCTCTTTTGTGATAAAATTTCCCGAAACTTCTATCCCTTGAAATTTTCATCCCCAAAATTTTCTTCGCTGCAGCTAAATCCTTCAGCTCAAACTTAAAGTTAAGCATGGTTTTAAGTCTTACAATTTCGGATGAATCCTTAGCCACAATCAATATATCATCAAAATAAAACAACAAATATATGAACGAACCATCATCAAGACATTGTAAATAAACACAACTGTCATACTTACTTCGTGAAAACCAATAGTTAGCATGAAGGAATCAAACTTTTTGTACCACTGTCGAGGAGACTACTTCAGACCGTATAATAATTTTTTAAGAAGACAAACATGATCTTTCTTACCTTTAGTTTTGAAGCCTTCGGTTGTTACATGTATATGTCATTCTTAAGGTCACCATGAATGAAAACAATCTTTACATCTAACTACTCTAACTCAAGATTGTTTGATGCAACAAGAGCCAAAAGTGCTCGAATGGACAACTGTTTCACAATGGGAGAGAAAACATCATAAAAATCAACTCCCTCCACTTGATTGTAGCCCTTTACGACCAATCTTGCCTTGTACCTAGTTTCGTTAGGACCCGAACCTTTCTTTTTCTTAAACACCCTTTTGCAACCAACTATTTTCTTACTAATGGGTTGTTTTACTAGCTACCAAGTCATGTTCTTTTGAAGTAATTTCATCTCTTCTTCCATAGCAATGGGTTATTTTCTAGAATTGGAGGTTTCAACTGTCTCAAAATAGCATGAAGGAATCAATGCTCTTTAGAACACTTAGAGTATATGCCTCTAGGTTTCCTTCACAATACTTCTGTAGTGGTTAAATTTATTGCCTTTTCCTTTCATAAGCCAACTTATAATTAGTTAACTGTGATGGTGAGGGTACCTGAAGGTCGGATGAAGTCCTAAACTGATCCGAAATAGCTTTAATTTTGCAAGAACCAAAATTTCATCGCTTCATGGCTTGCTTTTTCGTCAGGATGACAATCCTATTCATCGTGATGATGCGATAAGGCTTTTCGTGTCGCCACGACGTCACCCTTTGTTTCATCTTTTGACTCCACGCTTGCTTGAGACACTCTGAGTTATTGTGTCTTTAAAAGTAAATACCCCCTTTTCTAATCGAAACATGGCAGATTCATCGAACGTGAAATCTTTGTTAATGATGGTTTTATCAGTTTCCAGAAACCATAGTTTAAAACCTTTTGTATCGGCAAAGTATCCTAGATAGATGCACTTTACGACCCTTGGATTGAGCTTTCCTTGGATAACTTTAGCATAAGTAGGACAATAAAAAATTCTAAGATTAGAATAATTGAGAGGATCACCTGACCATATCTCTTTTGAAGCTTTACCATTCAATGCTCAATGTGGAGATCAATTTACCAAATAGCTTGCCAAATTTACGACTTCAGCCCAAAACTCCTTCCCTATTCCTGTATTAGAAAGTACGCATCAATCCCTTTCTAACAAGGTTCTGTTCATTCTTTCTTCAACTCCATTCTGTTGTATAATAGTGCGATGTTTTTTTTATCCCTTACTATTTGCAGTAGTTGTTACATTCAGATGAACAAAACTCTAGTTCATTGTCTGTTCTCAACCATTTCATGGACTTCCCGATCTATTTCTCTAACAGTGTCTTCTACTACTTGAAGATCCTGAAGACTTCATTTTTCTATTTCAAAAAATAAACCCAATCTTTCCTGGAATGGTTATCAATAAAAGTTAGGAAATATTTATTACCTCATTGTGATTTGTCAGGAGTCGGATCCCATAAATTAGAATGGACGTAATCAAGAGTCCCTTTTGTTCTGTGAACTACTGAATTGAAACTTACTCTCATCTGCTTTCCATAAGTGTAGTGTTCGCAGAAACCTAACTAACCAATTCCAGTGTCTTCCAGAAGACCTTGTTTGCACAATGTTGTCATACCTTTCTTGCTTATATGATCGAGTCACATGTTCCAGAGTTTGGTTGAATAAGAATCTGTAGAGAAATAATTATTTTGTGTTGTCACAACGTCAGGTTGGTTCTTATCTCGATGTGGCGACAGTTTCAGCTATTCTTCGGTAATTACAGTCGCACTAGTAACCATTGTCCTTTGCCACACATATAGGCTGCCTTTTGTTCGTCCTCTCATTACAACGAGAGCTCAATGAGAAACTTTTAAACCATTTGATTAAATGACTATCCTGCAACCATTAGAATCCAAAATTCCCAACGAGATGATATTTTTCTTTAAGTCAGGTACATACCTAACATTCAAAAGTGTTTAAATAATTCTATCGTGCATCCTGATTTGTATGGATCCTATGCCGGTTATCTTACATGAAGATTTATTCCCCATTAACACAACTCCATCTTTAACTAAACTGTGTGTTGAGAATCAGTCCCTGTTGGGGCACATGTGATAGGAGCACTTGGGATCTAGGATCCGTTCTAAAGTAAGCTTGGAGTTTTCGCTCGTGAACACTAATAAAAGAAATTGCCACCTCTATCTTCGGCTACACTAGAATCAAAAACTTCAGTTTTTTACTTATCTCTCTTGTCGTTCTTGACATCCCTTCCAATCTTATTCTGCAATTTATAGCATTCAGACTTAATATGACCATTCTTCTTATAGTAGCCACATTCTTTGTCATGATTTCTAGATTTAGATATTGCTTTAGACCTATTTCGATCTGACTTTTTGGATTGTTGTTTGCCTCTTGCAACTAGAACTGAGACTTGCCCCTCTGGCTTTTTGTTTGGACCTAACTCATTGTCGAGCTTATGCTTACTCAGTAGATTTCCCTTCACATCCTCAAACGAGAGGTTATCTCTCTCATATATTAGAGTTTCTTTGAAATTTTTATAAGAAGAGGGAAAAAAGCATAACAACAAGATAGCTTGATCCCTGTCACTAATCTCTGCTTTTAGATTCTTTAAGTCATTAAGAAGGGTAACAAACTCACTAATATGAATTCTAATGGACTCATCTTCGGCCATTCTAAACATGTAGAGACGTTGTTTTAATACTAGCCTGTTGGCCAAGGATTTCGTCATGTAAAGGGTTTCCAATTTCAACCATAATGTATATGTTGTTTTCTCCTTCAAAACTTCTTGTAACACATTATTCGTTACACATAAATAAATTATGGATAAGGAGTTTTTTTATCTAACCTATTCCATTTTGCCTGATCCATGTTCGCAGGCTTCATTTTTGTAATGATCCTCTCAAGATCACACTGAATCAGAATTGCTGACATACGAACTTACCACAAACCAAAATTTGCAATATCGTCAAACTTCTCAATATTAAACCTTGACGCTACCATCTCTGAATGGGTTGGATGCAAAATCGAACTAGCTCTGATATTAGTTTGTAGGGAATTAACCCGTGTTATGCAATGAACAAGTAAATAAAGCAAAATTGAAAAGACTGAACACACAAATTTTTTGTGGAAAAACTCCTCAAAAGAGGATAAAAAACCACGGGCAAAAAGAGATTTCACTATAATAAAGGAGAGTACAAAAGATGGAGATAATTAAAGGAAAACTTGAAGCCCCAAAAGAAAAACCTTTCAAAAAAAAGAACAAAATTCTATCAATCTAAATATTTTTGTTGTATGAAATCTAGAGTAAGGTCTATTTTGATTTTTTTATTCATGAAAACTATCTATAACAATAATTATTTAGAATAGTTTCGACCTTCTCACCTGATAATGAGAGGACGAAATCTGGATAAA
Source organism: Gossypium raimondii (assembly GCF_025698545.1). NCBI lineage: Eukaryota > Viridiplantae > Streptophyta > Magnoliopsida > Malvales > Malvaceae > Gossypium > Gossypium raimondii. The sequence continues at coordinate 15,273,187 of NC_068566.1, forward strand.
TACTAATACCTATTACTGGTAGAAAGATAGAGATCGAAACAAATAACTCTCGTGGTCCAGAATAAAAAAATAAGAACTTGGAGCATTATAGGTTGAAATTCGTAACATATATGACTACAACAATCCTAGGTTAATCAGAGTTTAAGTGGGAAACTAAAAACAAAGTTTAACTAGAGGAAGAAAGCTGAAAAACTTGAGGTGTACATCGCCACGTTGTGATGTGGCATTTGTGTTGCCGGGACGAGGGGGCATCGTGTCATCGGGTAGAAGGCTCTCTTCTCATTGTGACGTCGACTGTTCATCGAGATGAAGAACACTTCTTCGTTTTGACGTCACACACTATTTAGTCCAAAATGCGAGGCATAAATCCACATAACATTTAGTTTTTATATCAATTTTTTTATAAATTCGTTACATATTTATTTCCACCCATAGTAGGTGTAACATAATCTAGTAAAAATTATTCATTTTTACACATGAACACGTATTTTAAAGAACAATAATAGTAGCATCAAGATTGATGCCATTGCATGTATAAACCAATGTTATTTGAATTGGACTGAACCGTCTGGACAAATCACTTGAGATTAGAAATCGGCCGGTATATAGGTTTGAGTATAGGAGTTAAACCATCCTTTAAATAAACCATTCGAAATTGATAAAAATAAAAAACCAAGACTAAAAATCGACAGTTGAAATACTTCTATAATTTTTATAAAATTTAAAATTATTTATTTAACTATTATTGAATAAAACAATCAATGCGATTAAATAAAAAACCATGATATAACTAACTCGATTTCCAGTACAATCATAAAAAAAGATTGTATAATTTTTGAAAGGAAAAGGAAAAAGAATTGAGAGCAGAAACGAAACCTTGAGTGTGGGTCCAAATCTCCGAATATCTATCTATATATATAGCAACAATCAATTAAATCAAGCTACCACCGACATCCTAAGTAGAATTTTTTTGGCTTAATTCGTTAGGTAATCTTCCTTTAAGTACGATGATTATTGCAAGACACTGACGTTGCTTTATTTAATTAGAGCAATTTGTTTATAGTTATCAAGCCAGTTTCATTATAGTAAAGTTGTTTTAAGAGTAAGGGGGATCAAATTACGATTTGAAGTAGTCTTAATCTTTCTTTATTTAAAGTCTCAATCGAAAACTCCAGTTATACTAAATAAAATTTAAAAAAAATAATATTTATGATAATATTTATATAATAGGGGGTAAGGAGCTGCATGCAAAGTGCATGGGGGTGTTTGAAAGCGAAAGTGGGGAGAAAGGTGTGTTTGTGGTTTTCCAATCTGTAGGGTCTGAAATCTGGATTGGCTTTATTTATTGTAGTAGGGAATCACATCTAACGAGATTGTGGCCACGAAAGTTGAGGGTCTAAGACTAACAGCGCTGCTGATAATGACAGCGGCCGACGCTTTGGATAAAATACAAGGAATCCCCTTGAGTCAGTCTCACTCAACTAATCATCACATTGCAATCCAAGCACCAAGAAGGAAAATTCTATAAGAAGTTGCCTAATATCACCTTCAGTCAGCTCCAAACAAATATACATTAGTATATAAAGTTTTGGTTTTAAAATTTTTAATTTGAACTCATTAAGAAATAAGAAAAAGAAAAAGAGAATGAAAGAGTTATTTAAAACATGTTTTAATTCATAAAATTTAAAAGAATTGTTTAAAACATGAAAGAGTTACTATGAAAATGATTTTAAAAATTTAAGTAATTCATAAGATAGGAAGGAGTTTTAAGAAATTAATTACTGTGCATGAAAGAATTACATAAACATAAATACTTAATTAAATTTTTTAAGAAATTACATAATTCATAAAATGAAAGAATTAATTAATCCTAAAAAATTAATTAAAACATGAAACTATTCTAAGAAATTAAGTAATTTATAATCACTAAAGAATTACTTAAAAGCCGAAAGAATTACTAAAAACATGCAAGGGTTCTAAAAATTAAATAATTCGTAATATATGAAAGAATTTTTAAAGAATTCTAAGAAATTAAGCATTTTACAATAAATGAAAGAATTACTTAAAACAATAAATTTTTTTAAAATTAAGTAATTCATAAAACATGAAAGAGTTCTAAAAGATTAGTTTACGGTAAATGAAAGAATTACTTAAAATATGAAATAGTTACTTCAAACATAAAAATATTTTAAAATATTAAGTAATTCGTAAAACATGAAAAATTCCAAGAAAACAATTTATAGTACATGAAAAAATTACTTAGAGTATGAAATAGTTACTTCAAAAGTGAAAAGATTTCGAAGAGATTACGTAATTCGTAAAAACATGAAAGATAAGTGAATATTTCTACTTAAATGATAAACCATTTACCTTCATTTTTGCATTGTTTTAAGGTAAAATTAAGATGATTAGGCCCGAAATCAATGCTAACAATGAGCTTAAAGAAAATAACATTTTTTTTAAATTTTACCATTTTCCTATGTTTTATTAAAAGATTATTAATGAATCTTGAATTTCCTTGCAATTTTGTACTTGAGCATATGCAAAGATTAAATAGTCACCACCAAATAATAAATGAATAATGTTAGACAATATTTTTTTAATTTTGAAGGGTTTTAATATTCCTTCTTTTCAAATGAATAAGGTTATACAATATTTGTTAATTTTGAAAGGTTTTAATATTCATTTTTATTAGTAGTTTGAATAATTGTGAAAGAAAATTGATATAACAAAAAAAAAAGAAAAAAGGGAGATCCTTTTCCCCTTAACTTAAAAGTTGAGAAAGTTGAGAAAGTTTTAATAGTCACCATTCAAAATTATTGAGAAAGTTGGTGTCAAAACACAATCCATGACTCTACTAACATAAAACTTGCAAAATCTCATTTTCTTTACATAATTTTTAGGAAATTCCAGTCAACTTTATTCAAAGTACAATTTTAAGGCCATTAACCCATGACATCTCCTTTTCTTCTTCTTGGTCACATTGAAAGCTTCATAGGGAACTATGATATTGTCTTATAAAGGTAGCTTGAGCATTTAAGGTAGTATATCTCAACAATAGTCTCATTCTAGTGGTCATGATTCATGCAATGATTTTGTGGCAAAGTTGCAACAACCAATAAGTCTAAAGTGAGAAATTGCTTCTAGACATTGTTGCTTGAAAATTAGGATAATATTAATGGCTTTTAACCCTCTCAATAATTTGCCTAGGTTGAAGAAATCTTGCACCATTTTAACCACATCATTCTTAATATCCTATTACTATCTATGATAGAACAAAATAGAGAATCCATCTAGTCTTGTTCTTGAAAAGGCCCTAAACTAAAACCAACTTCATTGATCTCTCCTTTGTAATAGTATTTCAAAGTGGAGTATTCATTTCTTTTGAGCTTAGTACATCAATTGCTTCAAAAGCTTCTCCAGCACTCGATATTGATTGGTTTTCAAAAAGTTTCTAAAATTATCCGGAGATAAGATCTTCAACTAATCTTTTCTCTATGATGCAGTCCCTATTATAGCTTTTGATATGGTGGATTTAGTTAGTTTGTTTATGTTTGATGGTTGTGGAATGAAAGAAGTGATTATTTCTATTCCCTTCCAAAATCCACTAGACCTTTAATCTTTGATGTCAATGGCATTCCTAAACTTCAAGTATCATTATGAGTTGTAAGCTTCGATCTTTAATGCCCTTTATTACATATTCTGATTGACATTAGTTTGGAGTTCCAAAATTTCACTTTTTAATTCCATAATTTTCTGTTTGGGATTTCAATATTTGTTTTTATAACATTGTCCCAATTTAGTTTAACATTTTTAAATTTTTCTTGTAACTCACTATATTCTAATATTGATACATGTTTTTTTTTTACCATTTATTAAGAGTGGTTTCCTCTCTCTCCCCTATTTTATTATCCATTTGGATTCAAATATGATTTCCCCCTTGTTCTAGTTCTTTTATTCAAAGCAACTAGATTAGGGTTGTGGTCTGGCTCTATGGTTGGTTCGACAAATTCAAAGTTGTTAGGAAAAATCTGTTAGGATTTTTGTGCCATTAGTATAGTAATTTCATTATATTTGATAAATTGCTGAAATGATCAAAATGGTTATTCATAGAATAAACAAATGTTATGCATATTCTCTTTTGCTAGATTGTTCTCAATGGTTTTTGCTCAAAAAACAAAATGTATAAGCAAATATTGGTTCATTAATTACCTAGGTTTAACTAATGCTAAGCTATCATTATGTGGATGAACTATAATATGAGAAGACAACTTATATTGATAGGCAATCTAAATTTTTCATAGTCCAAAAAACCAAATGAGTAAATGATTCAAATAATAGAGGACTATTAAGTCGTTTATAAGTTCAACTGGGGAGATAGATTATCTTGACCATCAAAGCTAGATTGAATCTCAGAATTAGAGACATAGATGTGATTGTATGGTTCTCTACGTCCTTATCCACCGTATTTCTTGATTTCTTTGACATCATCACTAAAAATACAATAATTTCAAGCAACGTTAAGGACTCTGCTATAATCGAGACTAAAGAACAATCCTATATAATTTTAGAAATAAGTTAAAATCAATTTGAAGGCTTTAAAATAATATTTAAAGTATTTATAAATTTTTTCGCTGATTGGAGGTGTTCGATGGAAGTACAAGCTTCGGTGAGCTCAAAACAGCTAAAACAGTGCAATGGCACTATCCAGGGGCCAAAGTATCAGTACCTAAGGCCTAGGTATCGGTACCTAGGTCCTTGTACTATAGTTTTTAACATTCTACCAACTTGGGTACGGGCACCAAGAGCAAGGGTACCAAACACTAGTCCTCTAAAGCTGAAATTTGTAAATGCACTTAAAAACATTCTCAATTAACACCATATTTTACTAAGTCCTAAATCATTTAAAATATTCAAATGACTCATAGAACTATATTCATTCATAAAAACATGTATAGCACTTTTAAGAACAAATTATAACATATCATTCATCAAAATTAGAATAAATTGTACAACCTTGTTATTGAACAAAATTCAGTCTATGTACATGTCATGCTATATGATTCAAGAACTAATTATTAATACATACTGTAACACTTTATATCTAACCCGACCACCAAATCTAGATATCGAGTACCACAATTACCCGAATTTCTTAACAAGTTCCTAGCCGATTATTTGCAACACTAGCCAAATTATATACCCTTATCCGTTATACCACCGTTACTAAATTTCATAAGTAATAATAACTTCTCATTTTAGACATTGAAATAATTACTATTCCATACATGCACTAGGCTTGTGTCACCATTCCATCTTAAGAGACTCGAATAGTTATTACAACTTAATGAGACTTATGACTTTGCTACGATTATACTAAATAAATCCTTGAGGTGTAACCTCAAAGGGTGCCCTCTATGTGCATGAAACAACTACCACCATTCACATGGGATTGGCTATGTCTAGTTTGATCTCCCATCATAATCCGCGAGTCAACCATTGACCCAAGAACCATACATTTCAAACATACATTCAGACGAACTTAGTGAGATTTCATTCAGTAATGTCATACAAATTCTCAAGTTTAGGAGACAATAAATGAAACACAAAATTTAAAACTCCCTGTGTATTGCTGGGAGCACCAGGGATTTCCTGGCCTAGCTAGCGCCTAACATTCCTCGTACTATAGTGGTAGACTATCGGATGATTCGTCGGAATTGGCAGATTCTTACCGCGTTACCCTCACTATGTCCTTCTTGTAATTCAGCATGTTCTTGAACCTTCCGTTTGGGCAAAACCCCCTTTTCAATATTCTCATTAGCCATCTTGCTTGGGAGATTTAGTGAAAAATGTAATCTCCCCATTTATTACGATTTTGTACTTGCATAATGACCTTATAGGACTTTCCGCACTTTTGGTTATCCTTTCATGACATCCTCGAGGTGTCAGCATGTACTTGCATAACTCTTCCTCAAGTTTTCCTTGGAGAAATCATTTGATGTACTCATGGCTCCATTCCGTATTACCTTTTGCAAGCTTCGTTATTGTCTCGGTGGTCTATGCCTTTCAATTACTCATCATTCATATATACTTGTGACTTATCGTACCAGTCACGTTGCTCTTACAAATTCAGTTCCTGGCGTATTTCCTGAATGGAAAAATTCCTCGTTGGGATTCCCATGACTTACATCTTGGTTGACTTTTCCAATTTTATCGTCCCTATGGATTACCCATGGTCTTACTCAACCTAATCCCATTTTTAACGTCTTGGTAGACTATCTGTTCTTATGTCTCGATGGATTCTTTTGGTTGTCTTAGTTGAACTAAGGTCTTATACCCTTCTTACTACGTATTCACTTGGTCCTGGAAGATCACCCAGTGTTTATTGTCCTGGCAGACTATCTGTTATTTGTTTACAGTCCCAGCAGACCATTTGTTATGTGTTTAATGTCCTAGTGAACTATCTGTTATGTGGTTATTGTCCCAGTAGACTATTTGTACTGTGTTTACTATCTATGTAACAATCCATTTTTCAGTGGTGTTGGAAATAGTGGTTTTACAGCCACCAAATCTAATAAGTAAGTTCATAAATATTATTATTTAATATTTATGAGTCAAATGTGATTTCAAAAAAGGTTTTTTATTTGATAATTTATGTTATTTATGCGATTAATTAAGTTCAAGTGGTAAGACCCTAAAGTCAACTGGTTTTAGAAAATGAGGTATCGAGACTTTGTTTCTATAAAATCAGCCGTAAATATTTTTATAAATATTTACAAAATTTTATTAAGGTAGTATTAAAGTTTCGTTGAAAAATTTTAACGTTTCGATAGTTAATTAGCGAAAAGGACTAAATTGTAAAAGTTAAAAAATTAATCGCTATTAGTTTAAAGGTTTTAATTGATTAAAGAATTAAAATTGGATGACCTTATTTAGTAAATTATCCATCCTAAAGATAGTGGGACGGTTGGATGCTTTAATTGTTAGAGTATGCCCAAAGATTATTCAAGAGATGGTTGTAATAACATACTTGATTTATCATGTTTATTAATATAAGGCGTTACCATTATTATTTCAGTTTTTTTTCGTGTGTATAAATAAACTATTTTATAATAATGTCCTAAGAATAATATGATTATTCTTAAAATATCCTTAGTCAAGTATTATTGTTGGATAGGACAATGATAATGCATTAAGACTAACATGTAGTTGATTGATGATAAAGAGTTGTCATTGATATGGAATGTCAGAATCGATGCATGAATATGTGTGTTACAGAACAATATATTGGACTGACCCATTATGAGTATGTTTCTTGGATTATTATATAATTGTCACGATAATGTTTCTTGGATTATTATATAATTGTCACGACATTACTCATAGTGATTAATATGTATATGATCCTCAGACTTGAGATCATCATAATCCCATACATCGTGAGTAGTATATTTTGATACGATCAAGCGTTATCAGAATCGGTTGTTCTATAAAGGTTGATGTTGGATATACCACAATTGATGTAGAGGGATATGGTTGGTCGATATAGAATAAGTCCCTCCTACATAATGGGAGTAATATCTTAGGCCACTTGATTAAGTGAGACTAGAAATGCATGGCCATGCTCAAATAATTTGATATGAGATGTCATTCTTATTTATATATCGTAGTCTGCTTAAGATATCAAGGAACATGTAATGGACTATACAAGTGTGACTATTCCATGACTTGTGTCCAATCCAGAGATAAAGGACTTAAGGATTATTGCATAAAAGGTTAATCATAAAAAGGTTATGTCGAATCATGATCTCTTGTGACTTAGGTAGCAATGATGCATTGCTAGATGCCACTCATTGTTTGTAACATTGGAATCGTTCTAGTATTACTGCTAATGTTACAGGAACCTACAGGGTCACACCCTATAGTTGAAATGAACGGAATAAACCATAGTTGGTATTGTTTTTGGGTGTCACACCCTACAGGGTAATCAAATTTCCAACACATTATGTACAAGGTTGTTGTACGCATAATGAGGACATGAATTTGGTTAGCATATGAATTCAAATAAATATATGGTTTACCGAAATTATATTATAATTAATGTAATTATAATTTTTGGTTTAAAATATTATTATATTTATTTAATTCCTAAAAACCCTAAAATAAAAGGATATATAGGAATCCCGTTTTTCTTTATTTTTGGGTCTAGCAACCGTCAAAGAAAAATTACTTTCAAAACTATTTTGGGGATTTCTTCCGTTTGTAGTCAACTGGGTGGATTACGTAGAGGTCGGAGTCTCGATAGATTGCGGCTTGGTTCGACTGTAGATCAGACTACACGTTGTTGAGAAGTTGTTGTCTACTCAGAATAAACATTAGGTAATTTCGTAACCTTTTTCACCTCGATTCGTTCCTCACAAATGGATCCGTGGTTAGGGTCGCCGATTTTTAATTTTTTTCACTGCAACGTAGGGGTGCCGGCGATCCAACATTATTTTCTTTTAAATATAATGTTTTATATGTTATTTTACTAATAAAATAAAATTAAAGGTTAATATAATATGAAAACATAATAAAAATAAAACATAAGTGAATATTCATCTATCTTTGTTTTATTTTGGAACCGAATACCATGGATTTAAGGATGAAGCTTTCGGCCATGGTGATTTTCTCTTGCATGGTAAGTGATTATTACTCGGTTTTTAGTAAGTTTAATATTTTTAAGATCATTCCAACTAGGTTCAGCTAGTTCGTACCTTCGATTTTGAAACTGTTAAAGGTTTTGAATGTTTCCATTGATGAATCTAGTGATTTTTGATGTTAAATGATGAATTTGAAATATTATTGTTATTTAAAAGTATTTTGTTAAGTGTTTTTGATGAATTTATCGATTAGGGACTAAATTTCTAAAATAATAAAAGTACAAGGATTTGATGTGAAATTGTTGCAAAAATGGCCTGAAAGGGAGGCTATGAATATTCGGCTAGTGTAAAATTTCAATAAAAATGGTTAATTTGCAAGTTTTAGGCTCAGGGACTAAAACCATGACACAATATGAAAATGGAATAAGGCACAATAATAAAAACGACATTATGAGCATAAAACTATGGCAAGGTCGTGGCACTACACATGTAAGACTAAACTTGGACTATGACATAATATGAAACATGTACAGGGGTTTCAATTGTCTTTACAGTGTTCATCGAATATGAAAAGGGATGGTTTCGACCATCGATTAAAGAAAGGGATGGTTTTGACCATCATTTAGCACACTTGTGTGAGCTCCGGTAAGGGTTTCGATTGACTTTACTAGAAAAATAGGGAAAGATATGATGTACCAATGATCAAAGTATGAATATTCATGATTATGAAAGGTATGATTTAAGTGATGTTATGTTTATGTACCATATCTTACCATGTGATGATATTGCTAAGTTATGTGTTTAATCACTAGCTTGTGACTAGGGTAAATGTTATGTTTATGTCTTTTGTGTTATGCAAATGGAATGGTAAGTGTTCAATATGAACCAAGACATGTGTGTATGAAACTTATTGAAATGGTGATACATGGAAAACATGATATGTTATGAAGGATGATAAATCCAATTGGATCATGCTAAAGTATAATGGTTATCTATGTTAAGTTCACATGAATTATATTCAATTATGCTAACATTTGTTATTGTTGGTGCTTAGGCTTGTGCAAAGTTTATGATTGAATTATATCATGTTTAATCTTAATGAAATACATTGAAACGGTAAGTGCTCAATTGGTAACGTGCTTATGTCCATGAAAAGGTGGAATAAATCAAAGTATGTAATATCTTATGCAATGGTTGATTATGTAGTTGATTCCAAAAGAACTATGTTTAAATGCACTAGCTTATAGTCATGGTTGATGTTATGCTTACAACTTGTGTGTTATGCATATGAAACGGGTGAGGAAAGGTAATGAAATGATAAATTCATAGTTGAAGTTTGAATGATGTACTATATGTGAGAAATTTACGTATGTTATGGATGAATATACCTATTTCATGGATAAATACACTAAGTTGGGAATTGATAATGTTGTTTGGGCTTATAATAAGCTTTGGGAATAGAATGAAAAGAGAGTAAATTAAAAGTGTATAATATTATAGAAAGGTTGTTGTTTGTCTATTAAGACCCATAAAATCTTATCATGTTATGAACGATAAATATATGTGACATTAATGAACTTACTCATTTGTGAGTTGTTGATCATATTGATTTATGAATCTTATGGCATTGATATAGATTTATGTTTATTATATAAAGTTTATTATTGAAATGGAATATTATGCTTAATGTTTATACGAACTTATTAAGCATACATTGCTTATGTAGTTATTTTCCTTTACTTTACAGATTATCGGAAGCTGGATTGAGATGGAATCTAGTTGGAGATTCATGACATTATCCATCAAATTTATCGGTAGATTTTGAGGTTTTAGTCGTGGTTATAATGGTATGTATAGGTGGACTATGTCTAATATTTAATTGATGATTTTGACATGTATATGTCATTTTGGTTGATGATTATTGCATGAAATGGTGCCTTGGATTTGAGTTACTTAAGGTACTAATGATGTTTTGTTGGTTGTGGATAATATGATCAAATTGCTGCATGGTTTTATGGCCAAACTGGTATGTGTTGGCATGTATATATATATATGGTTTTATGAGTGATAACATTTTTACATTTTGGTGCTTAAATCGTTAATGTTGAAATGGTCAAGAATATGTATGTTTTTAATGTTCAATTTGGTATATTTTGTTAAGGTTTGACATATGGTCAATTGTGCTATGTCTTGGCATGATGATTTATGGTTGTGTATATTGATTTATGCCAAAACAGGTATATGTTCAGGTTGATTTTAAGATTTATGTTTGAGGTGACTTTTGGGCATATTGGTTGTATGCAAAAATGCCATATTGATCTAGTTTTATTTTGCATGTTTTAGGTAAATTTTTGAATGTTTGAAATTGGTGCAAATAGCTTGTATGTATGAACGTGTTTTGGGTAAGAGGAATGACTTGAAAATGACCTATTTCTTGGCCACACGGCCTGAGACACGGGCGTGTCTTAGCTGTGTGAGTGACAAGGCCATGCGACATGCCCGTGTGGTCCCTGTAGGTTTTTAAAGGTTGCATTTCGAGAGTTACACAGCCTGGCACATGCGCATGTGGCTTGGCTGTGTGAACCAAATCAAAGAGTTAGACGGCCATGAACACGGGCTGGGACACAGCCATGTGTCCCTACTTCGAATGTCCACATGGCTTGAGACATGAGCGTGTGTCTTAGCCGTATGAGCCACACGGCCTGGCCACACGGTCGTGTGACCCCTGTAGTATGAATTTTTATTTCTTTTACCGTGAAATTCTAAATGTTTTTGATTTAGTCCCAAATTGTTTCTAAACTATTTCTAAGGCCTCGAGGGATCAAAAAAGGGACATTATGCATGTGTTTGATTGGATTTTGCAATGACTATGAAATGTTAGAAATGAATGATTTGAGTTGCATTTTTACAGTAATGCTCTGTAACCTTATTTTGACGACGGATACGGGTTAGCGGTGTTACAATCCCAGCAAACTATCTTTGTGGATGCCATGGAGTATTTCATCCATGATGTTACACTGATTCATTATCTTGACGTACTATCATATGATGCCATGGAGTCTTTCATCTATGGTCTTACACCGTATACCTTATACCTTGTACCATGTTGCCATGACTTGGCTTCTTACGATGGTAACAACATGGAAAGCCTTCTACATCTACGTCCTCTTATTCTTCAGATTGTCTGAAAAAGATGATACTTGGTTTAGAGAAAGAGAAGATATGTAAATAGAATTATGGAGAATTTAGTTTCCAACTCATACTATTTATACTTCCTTGGCACGATCTTCACAGACTGTTGCTATCATTTAATCCTAATAATTGTGTCTTCTACTATGGAACCAGCCGAATCTAATCTAACCAAATTAGATTTGAGATCTAAATTTTCCTAACTAGCCACTTAAGTTTCTAAGTGCCTTGATAGTGCTCGTGAAATTCTACTCCAATTCAATTAGATCCCTGACTCTTCCTCGAGTTCGAGTATTTAAGATAACTGTGTATGACAACTCCCTCACCCTTAAAGAAAATTTCATCCTCAAAATTTCTACCCGTGGTAAGTCTAGGGCAGTTAAACGGTATCACGTGTGTGTGCATAAAATAATGATTTTAGAAGACAATTTTTAAAGCACAGTTTTACTACAAGCGTACAGGTCAGTTATAATATTTATAGTGTTATAATGGAACACCAGAGCATTCCAAGGATCGAACCCAAAGGAGATGGTGATTGAGTGATAACTAGCATACAAGAGAGAGTCTAAGCGACTGCTTATACGATTTTATAGTATGACAAATCATAACAAACAATTTGTGCAAGAAAAGTAAATTATGCTAATCTATCCTCTAAATTGCAAAGAGTACGAAACTAAGAAATTAACCAAATAAATACTAGCGGTGGTTGGTTGATTTCAATGTGGTTCATCGATTCTCAAACAAGGGACTTCAATCGCTTAAATTACTAGATGACTCCATTTTATTTTTTGATCTCAATTTTGCCAACTTAGATGGCTTAGTTCTAATTTATCTCTCGATCTCACCGGTTAATCCATGACTAATGAATGTGTGAGCAACAAGATTACCTTTCGGCACACTTGCCTAGATTTTCCCTTAGGGGTGTCACTAACTAAGTTTTTAGGTCTATTCAATTTAGTCCAATTTATTACAATTTAGTCATTGGTAAAAAAATCAGCTTACCCACATCTCCATCAACCAACCCACTTTGAGGTTTAGTTACTCATATTGAAAATAAAGAGGATGAACATGGAAATGAAAAACAAAACAACCATGAAAGTAAAACTTAACAAAAATATAAAATTTGAGATTTTTATGCAAGAAAACTTAAATAGCATAAAACTAAAAACATTCAACAAGAAAATCTAGAGCAATAAACATAAAATGAAAAAACTTTAATAGATTTAAAGTAAGAGAAACTGAAATACATTAAACTACAGCTAAAAATGTCTTGCAACCAATGTATAGGGACTGAAAGTGTAAAAAACCTAAGCTACAGTGATAACTAACTTAACTAACACTAAGAACATCAAGAACAAGAAGTAAATGCAAAAATTTAAACTCTAAACTAAGAAAGAAAAAGAAAAAAATGAAAACCCCCAAAAAAGTGTAGAAAAACTAAGAGAAAACCTATAGAAAACTAAACCTAAAACTAAGCTAATGTGTGTGTATCTCCTCCTCAGCCAACTTTGGTTGTGTAAGGTTGTCTTCTAATGAGTTTTCGTTGCCAAAAATGCCTCTACACAAGCCTTGGGTGACTGGTGGACCAGGTGGATAAAGACTACCCTTTTTGTTTAATTTTGTCCTCTTAATGATGTTAGTGTTTCGATACCCAGAAGTGGATATTGCGATATCTTGGGTAGTGTCGAGCTTTGGGGTCTTTTTTGAAAGGTGGATATCGTGATACATAAAGAGGATATCATGATACCGCTGAAGGGTGTCTCTATTCTTTAATACTATTAGAGGTATCGCAATTCCAAGGTGTGAATGTCGCGATACCCTTTTCCTTGGTGCCATTATCGCTCATTTTCAACCTCCAACGCATCCCTACTCCACTCAATCACATGTTAGGCCCCTCAAAGGCACTATTGGCAAAATTGGGTCACAAAATAGGAAAAAATGAGACATTTTCACTTATTAACTTAAAATCTAAAAATTACGAAAAGCTATACAAAAGACGCTACTTTGCTCGAGAATAAGCTCCTTAAGTATGCTGAAAAAGCCTAGTTTGCCACATCAATTTTTTATATGTCAACAGTCTTCAGGAAAACTTGTCATTCTTATAACCGCTTAATTTAACGTAGAGGCAGACATCCCTACTTATATCGCTAGTCTAGCCTGCTCCTAAACACTTAGTTACACCTCATCTCTCAAATGTTTTCAATCACATATCACACATCTAACATAAATTAGTTTCAGGTAGGCTAAACTCATTTTCTTAACATAATCATACTTCAATACACGTTTCACACATATTAACACGATCACATATCATAATATACATTTCAGGCACACACACTTAGTTGTCTCACAGAATCACATGCACCATACACACATTTCATTACATACTGGACTCACAAAGATGTATACCAAGAATACATATTTTCAGCAGTCATTCATGAACTTATTCATCGGTTCTAGAAAATCGATCACAAGAGACTTTTCTTGAAAGACTTGTAGGAGTCGATATTAGGAACTCACCTGACTACCTACTTCAACTACAAGCTCTAAACTCAGACGTCCAGTTTGAACAAAAAACAACAATTGTTTAAAGAACATGAATTCACCATTAAAACCCATTTATAGACAGATTGCTAACGTTTCATCTATAGATAATCCACATGTAAGGCTTCTTATTCATAACTTACTGTCTATATACTTCATAGCATCCTTACTCTTAACATGCAAAGTTATTAGACTTAACAGGAGATGAAACATCTTTTATTTATTCCCCAAAATCCTTAGCTTCCTATTTACATAAGAAGAAAAATAAACAAATAACATTTAATATTTAAGAAAAAGAAAGAATTAAAGAGTCAACTTGAAGAAAGAAAAAACTCTTTCATGAATCCTTCTCACACATTTTTATAATCCATTTTCACTTAGTGGAATTTGACAAGTGTCAAGAAATTTCAGAATGTGCCCTTCCTAATGGCCTATAAAATTTGTAAGAAACATAAATGAGAGTCTTGTTCATAAGCTATTTCAGCAGTTAGTTTAGTTGGTTTACAACCAGATCTAGTTGCCTAAACTTTCTCTACGCAATGCTTGAACAAACTAGGCATACTATACCTTTGGCAGTATCCTGCACAAAACTTACTTTTCCTTTTATCAAATTCTTTCTTTTATTGAATAACATGTCAAGAACTAAATCTTGATATACTTCCATGGGCAGATACTCAATTCGCCAAAACCTTAGTTTGCAAGAAGCTTACAATTTCACGAGCTTACAACCAGAGTGCACCAGAACATAAAATTTCACGTTTATTCCCCTTGAATTTGGATCAGACATATTCAGGGTGTGACATTTACTCTTTATTTTCTTCGTGTTTTGCCTCACATTAATCATATGTAATTACTTGAAGAGATAAGCCATAGCCATTGTATCATGTATATAGGGTTGTTTTAGAACTTCATACTTCTAGAGGATGGGTTAAATCGAAGCTCTAATACCACTAAATTGTAACATACTATATTTGACCCGACCACCCAATCCTGATACTGAGTGCTATAAATACCCGAATTTCTAAATAAGTTCCTAGCCCATTATTTGCAACCCTAGACAAATTATATACCCTTATCCATTTTACCACTGTTACTCAATTTCATAAGTAATATTATTTTCTCATTTTAAACATTGAAATAATTACTATTCCATACATGTACTAGGCTCGTGTCCCTATTTCTTCTTAAGAGACTCGAACATTTATTAGAACTTAATGAGACTTATGACTTTGCTACGGTTATACTCAATAAATCCTTAAAGCGTGACCTCAAAGGGTGCCCCTCTATATCTATGAAACAACTACCACCATTCACATGGGCTTGGCTATGTCTGACTTGATCCCCTATCACAATCCTCGAGTCAACCATTGACCTTGCAAACATACATTTCAAACATAAATTCAGGCAAACTTAGTGAGATTCCATTCAGTAATGTCATATAGATTCTCTAGTTCAGGAGACACGATATGAAACACGATATGAAACACAAAATTTAAAGCTCCCTGTGTATCGTTGAGAGCACCACGAATTTGCTAACATAGCCAGCACCTAGCATTCCTTATACTATTATGGTGATATATTGGATAATCCATCTTAATTGGCAGATTCTTATCTTGTTACCATTTCTATGTCCTTATGACGATTTAGCACATGCTTGAACCTTAATTTAGGGTAAAACACCCTTTTTAATCATTCTCATCGGTCATCTTGCTTGGGAGATTTAACAAATATACAGACTCCCCATTCCTTGTGATTTCGTACTCAGAGATGACCTTATAGGACTTTCCTAAATTTTGGTTATCCTTTCATGACATCCCTGAGGTATTAGACAATACCCGAGGGGTAACTCTTCATCAATTTTTCCTTGGAAAACTTATTTGACATTCTCATGGCCCAATTCCATAACCTTCGATGAGTTGCCTTATTGTCCTAGTGGTTTATGCCTTTTGGTCATTCCTTACTCATCTATACTTGTGATTAACCGTACCAGTCACACTGCTTTTACGGATTCAGTTCTTGGCGTACCTCCTGAAGGGAAAACTTCCCTGTTGGGATTCCCATGACTTACATCTTGGTGGAATTCTTCATTTTTATCATCCCGGTGGACTACCCATGATATCCTAATGTCATACAACCATGGTCTTACTCAAACTAACCCTATGTTTAACGTTCTGGCGAACTATCTATTCTTATGTCTCAACGGACTCTTTTGGTTACCTTAGCCAAACTAAGGCCTTATAACCTTCTTACCATGTATTCCCTTGGTATTGGTGAACCACCCCGTGTTTAATATCTTGATGGACTATCTGTTCTGTGTTTACTGTCCCAACAAACTATCTGTTTTGTGTTTACTATCTTAGCAAACTATCTATTCTATGTTTATTGTCCCAGTAGACTATTTGTTTTGTGTTTACTGTCCCAACGAACTATCTCTGTGGGTGTCGTGGAGTCTTTCATCTATAGTCTTACACCAATTCTCCATCCTGACATACTATCATTTGATGCCATGGAGTCTTTCATCCATAGTCTTACTCATTACACCTGGCTACCATAACATCTTTCATTTACGGCCTTACACATTGTACCATGCTACCATGACATTTTTATCCATGGCCTTATGCTACGTACCTCATACTAGACTAGTAGAACATCTTTTAAATATTATCTTACGTCATATACCATCATCACGGTGTTGTTTTGAAGGACCAGTCTGTACCACTATCCTTTCCATGATTCTCATTTCCCAAATCTTTATCCCATTACCTCTTTTACACTACCTAGCCTTGATGGTCGAACACCGGAGTGTTCCCTCCACAAGGCCTGAAGCTTCGCCTGTGATGGTATCTAAGAGGGTCACTCCCTTTTTCCCTTCCTTACTTCATCTATCCCTTTAATGATTTCCCCATGATTATCATGCAATACATGGAAATATTATCATACAACATATTAGCATGGAGTACATCATACCCCTAAATCATACAATTATCATTTCATGCATACTGACATGAATTGGCTAATACTCATGTTACCATGCATGCATGTCATTCTAAACCATTAGAGATCATACCACTAGTGTTGGAGTATAGAATCTCACATTGCTTCCTTATTCCTGGTAGCTTAGGTTGTCAAACTCGCTAGAGCCTCCCTCGTTCTGGTAGTAGTTCCTTATTTATCTACTACTAGATTGGCTTCTTATGATGGTAACAACATGCAAAGCCTTCTACGGTTATAGTATCTTCTTTTACAGATTTTCTGAAGAAAATGATACTTGGTTTGGAGAAGGAGAAGATGGGTACACAAAATTATGAAGAATTTTATCTCCAAATCATCCTATTTATACTTCATTGGCATGACCTGCACAGACTGTTGCTACCACTTAGTCCTAATTATTGTGCCTTCCACTATGGAACCAGTCGATTTTAGTCTAACCAAACTGGACTTGAGATCTAACTTTCCCTAACCTACCACTTAGTTTTCTTAGTGCCTTGTTAATGCTTGTGAATTTCTACTCCTATTCAATTATATCCCCGACTCTTCCTTTAGTTTGAGTATTTAAGAAAACTGTGTGTGATGAATCCCCCACCCTTAATTAAAATCTCGTCCTCGAAATTTCCGCTTGTGGTATTTCTAGGGAAACCTTCAAGAAAACTTCCCAATGGTTTTGATTTTCACATGAGGTGGTCCATTCCTACCGATTTTACTTGCCACAAGTCCCAGCCCTTGGACACAGAAATCACGGTTAAACAAATTGAGAGGTTGAGTTTGAGGCAAACTCTAGAGTTAAGGAAGTTCTTTATTGTTAGAAATGTCTTTCATTATTGCTTGAAGGGTAGGAGTCCCAATGGTTTGCATGCATTCGATCGATATCATGGTGTGAATCCTAGAATGGTTCAGCCTGCCGAAGAGGCATTGCGGTTTGGGCTGATGGCAAGTTAACTGGGGCTCTTGTAGGGAAATAGAGGGAGCCCTCAAATTTCTTCTATACCATTTGCAACATTCTACCCTGCTCGTGGCTTGTCTCAACTCCTAAATTTAAGGGTGAGTACTCTGGTAGGGATTTAATTGAAGTCGTTGTTGACCGTACTATTCCTCCTGCAATTCCTATTCGTCTCTTGCGTCTGACAGGCTTGTCCCAACCTAGAGTCATGGACATTGAGGCCTTATTTGAGAGTGCGCTACAGGCCATGGATGTGATTGCCTCAAGTGTGCGAGGTGGTAGTAGCAGCCGCAAGAGGTTGAGACTTGAAAGAAGGTCCTCAAGTGTCGGGGAGAGCGGTGGCAATAGGTGGCATCATCATAGGCCTAACAAGCAGCCGATCCTTCCAGAGGGTGAACTTCCTACTCCCTAGTCAGTGCTCGATATCATACTTTTAACGCTTGACTCTCTATCGCATGCTTTATTCCCTCATCTAGCCGTTCCTAGACCTCTTGTTGAGTCCGCCAATGTTGCGAATCTGTGTGCTACTATAACTGTCCTTTCTTTCCCTCTTGGTTACCTTATGCTCCATATTTAGGGGAATTCCAAACCTTTTTCTCTTGGTGACACCACCTCTGCACAGGCTAGTATCGCTGTTCTCCCTTCGCGATTTGGAAATGGCAAGACCAAGAGCTGTCCCCAAAATTGAAGGAGTTTGCCTACCAGCTTTCCTCTTATTCTGGCATTCACAAGCTCGTATTGTATGAGGCAGTGGGCTCTATTTCTATGTTATTTACAGAGGGTAGCTTAGCTAGCTGGGCCTTCCAACAAGCTTGTGTCGCTGTTGAGGCCAACCAGGCCAAATCTGAGAGGGCCCTTCTCTCTACTGAGAAGTCACTTACCCAACTCCGCCAATCGTATAAAATTTCTGTTCAGTAGTGTAACAACCTGATTTTAGTTAAATTAGAACAGTGGTTTCGGAACCACAAATCTGATGTCGAAAATTTATTTTAATATTATTTTTGGTATTTAAAGCGTAAAAGTCGTGTTCCATAAGCTAAAGGTGTCTAATAGCTATAGAACATAAAGTAAAGGTCCTTAAGTGGTAAATAGGTTGTTTATGAGTTAGTGGAATGTCATGGCTTCGTAAAATTGTAAATTGAAATAATTTTAAGGTTAAATAAGTAATTAAGTAAATAAAGACAAAATTTAGTAAAATAAATCCAAGTATCATCTTTTATATTCTTTCGTCAACCGAATAACCAAGAAAATGAAGCCATTTTTGCTCTTTAGGGTTTGGCACACTCCTAGCTTGATTAAGGTATGGTTTGAGCTTGGTTTTTGATAATTTTTACGTTTTTGAGATCGTTGCTTCGTGTTCTAGCTAGCCCATGCCTTAATTTTTGTTTTGGTTGATAAATTTGTGAGTTGCCATTGATGATAGCTTGATGTTTTTGAATGTCGATGATGGAAAATGAGTAATTGTTGATAGATTAATATGTTTTGTAAAGTGATTTTTGAGAAAAATGTCAAATAGGGATTAAATTGTGAAATATGCAAATTGAGTGGTTGAAATGTGAAATAAATGAAAGTTTTGGGCTGCTAGGGGCACTATAGTAGTTTTTCTAAGCTTGGGTTATATTGAATTGTGTGAATTTTGTGTATTTGTGAAATAGGGACTAAATTGAATAAATGTGAAACTTTAGGGGCTAAAGTGCAAAAATGTCCACATAGGTATTTTTGGATGAAATTGAATGAATAGGTGATTAAATGAGTTAAATTTGAATTCATATAGATCGAGAAAGAAAGAAATCAAATTTAGATTGGGGGAAATCGAAAGTTGATAAGTAGTTGATCCAATCCGTTTATCTCCGTACGAGGTAAGTTCATAAGTAAATAAATGTTTTTGAATTTAAATGTATATGTTTTATACATTACTGAATTGATTTGTATAAAGATATACATTACCGAATTTGATTTGTTTATAGATATACATTGCCAAATTTAATCTGTTTATAGATATACATTGCCGAATTGATTTGTATATAGATATACATTGCCGAATTTGATTTGTATATGGTTATACATTGCCGAATTTGATTTGTATATGGATATTCATTGTCGAATTGATTTGTATATAGATATATATTGCCGAATTTGATTCGTATATGGATATATATTGCCGAATTGATTTGACCATTGGATGACTGGTTTCGTGCATGAATTGATTTATTTACGAAGTCGAAAGCTCCGAATGAACCTTAGTAAATGTATTGGATATTGATGTCATAATATTAGGACTTCCGAGGTGTGATTTCGTGTATGACCATGTTTGGGACATTGGCATCGAAGTGAGAAAACGTGCAAGACCATGTCTGGGACATTGGCATCGTATATATATTCGTATAAGACCCTGTCTGGGACTGTGACATCGATATGCATTAACATGTAAGACCATATCTGAGATATGGCATTGTACGAGTTTTATATGATTTCCGTATAATTTTAACAATTCCGAATGTGAATTTGAGTTGAATGGTTCAAGTATGTGTGAAGTTATATTTTCATGAAATATTAAGGTAAGTTTAGCACTTAATGTGATAATATGCAATTATATGTGTTAGTTAAATGTTTGTGTTTGAGATTTATTTGAATTTGACCTAGTTGAATTGAATTATAAATATCATTGAGATGATTTATTTGCTTACTATGTGCATTCTTCTATTATTTTATAGATATATAAAGCTAGCTCGAGCTCGGGGATTGTCACGGGTTATCGTCACATTATCAATAAAAAATTTGGTATTTTTGAAAGCTTCATATTATGACATATGGCATGAATATACTATGGTTAATTTTGAGTTGTATATAAGTGGCCATGTGAAATGGCTTGTTAGAAATACTAATTATTATGTATATTCGGTCATGTTATAAGCTCTTTTGGGAAGTATGTTTCGATGTATATATGTATGATAATATCTGGTTATAAGATTCAGCTTGTGTAATGATGTAGTTGGTTCGGAAAAAAAAATGGTTTGTATATGAAATATGATTTATAGACATGAATTGTGATAAATGACTGTGTTAGTCTGTGTTAAGTTAGGTAGTGCCTCGTAACCCTAATTCAGCGACAGATACGGGTTAGGGGTGTTACATTTTAATTGGTATCAGAGCTACGATTTAGTCGATTCTAGGACTAAATTAGCGTGTAAGAGTTTAGCTATACATGCCATATATATGAAATGCGATAGTGTGATGATTTCTGACAATTCAAAATATGTTTATGTATATCAAATGGTTCCCGATCGAGCCGTAACTGACGATGTTGAAAGTAATGCACATGCTCCCACTCAAGGGGCAGTGCAATCTGATTCTAGAGCAGAAAAGCAAGTCTTTTTCCAAATGATGAATGAGTGGTTTATAGAGTTCGTTCGAATGAATTTGGCTGCTTAACAACCTCCACCCCCACAAGCTCTTGTAACTCCCCAAGTTATTGATTTGATACGCTCGAGTAAGCCACCTGTCGATAAGATTCGTAAATATAGGGTTGAAGAGTTTAGAGCTACTATTGATGATGATGCTGATAGAGCTGAGTTTTGGTTAGATAATACTATCCAAGTGTTTGGTGGATTATCTTGCACTCCTGATGAATGCATTAAGTGTGCTATTTGCTTGTTTAGAGATATCGCGTACCATTGGTGGAATACCTTAGTATCTGTGGTTCCTAAGGAATGTGTTACTCGGAAATTCTATCAGATTGAATTTCGGAAGAAATATATCAGTCAGAGATTGACATATAAAAAACGTAAAGAATTCCTCTAGTTGAAATAGGGTTGCATGACAGTGACAGAATATGAGAGGAAATTTGTGAGACTTAGCATATATGCCTGAGAATGTGTATCGATCGAAGAAATTATGTGTAAGAGGTTCGAGGATGGTTTAAATGAAGACATCAAGTTATTAGTCAGAATTTTGGAAATCAAAGAGTTTGTGGTACTTGTCGAGCGAGCATGCAAAGCTGAAGAACTCAGGAAAGAGAAAAGAAAAGCTGACTTTGAAGCTAGAGATTCATGAAAATGATCATCGAGTAAGTCATTTCATTTGACATCAAAGAAGTTTCGAGATGATCTTAGCCGTTCAAAGGCTGCTGTGGGTTATTCTAGACGAGATCGAGATAGACCACCTGTGAGTTCGAAAGTGACCTCAATAGCTAGTGTTGGTAACATCAGACCTAACCGACCCGAGTGTAGACATTGTGGTAAACATCATCCCGGTGATTGTAGATTGAGTGATAGGGCCTATTTTAAATGTGGATCGTTAGATCATTTCATTCGTGATGGTCCCGAGTTGGTTGAAAAAGACACTGTACAAAATATGAGACCGAGTAACACGGCAGCTAGAGGCAGACCACCCAGAAACACGGGTAAAGGGAGTAGTAGCCAGAAAGGAACTAAAGAAACTACTGTTAGATTTAAAGCTCGCGCACCTGCCAGAGCTTATGCTACTCGCGCTCGCGAAGAAGCTTCATCTCTAGATGTTATTACCGATACTTCCACTCTATATGATACTACTGTAATTGCATTGATAGATCCAGGATCAACTCATTCTTATATATGTATAAATTTAGTACCTAGTAAGACTTTGCCTATAGAGTCTATTGAATTTGTGATTAGAGTATCGAACCCTTTAGGCAAGTGTGTATTGGTAGATAAAGTGTGCAAGAACTATCCGTTGATGATACAGGATTTTTGTTTTTCGGCCAATCTGATGTTGTTACCATTTGATGAAATTGATATAATTCTGGGTATGGATTGGCTAACATTGCATGATGCGATTGTGAACTGCAAACGAAAGACGATCGATTTGAGATGTCAGAAGAATGAGATTATTCGGATTGAGTCAGATGTTCTGAATAGGTTGCCGGCTGTGATTTCATAGATGAAAGCTCAGAGTTATGTGAGAAAAGGTTATGAAACTTACTTTGCTTATGTTCTTGATACAAAAGTGACTAAAAAGAAGATTGAAGCTGTGCCAGTTGTGTGTGAGCATACATATATATTTCCTAAAGAGATACAGGGATTACCACCGATTCGAGAAGTTGGATTTGGTATTGAACTAGTGCCGAGAACTACTCCGATATCAATAACTCCATATAGAATGGCTCCAACTGAGTTAAAAGAATTGAAATCTCAGTTGCAAGAATTATTCGATAGAGGATTTGCATGACCGAGTTTCTCTTCCTGGAGTGCTCCAGTATTATTTGTGAAAAAGAAAGATGAAACTATAAGAATGTGCATTGATTATAGATAGCTTAATAATGTGACAATCAAGAACAAGTATCCTCTGCCCAGAATAAACGATTTGTTTGATCAGTTGAAAGGGGCTACTATGTTCTCAAAAATAGATCCAAGATCTAGTTACTATCAGTTGCGAGTAAGAGAACCGATGTGCCAAAAACTGCTTTCCGAACGAGGTACACGGACATTATGAATTTTTAGTTATGCCTTTTGGATTAACGAATGCTCCTACAGTCTTTATGGACTTGATGAACCAATTTTTCAGATCGTTCTTAAATCGATTTGTTGTCGTATTTATTGATGATATATTGATTTACTCACGAGATGAAATTGAGCATGCCGAGCATTTGAGAATCGTGTTGCAGACTCTGCGAGATAAACAGTTATTTGCAAAGTTCAGGAAATGTGAATTCTAGTTACGAGAAGTTGGTTTTCTGGGACATATAGTGTCAGCATCGGGTATAAGAGTCGATCCGAGCAAAATTTTTACAAGAATGGATTTGAAACCTCCGAGAAATGTATCCGAAGTTCGTAGCTTTCTGGGACTCCGAAGTTCATAGCAAATTTTCTACAATAATGGATTTGAAACCTCCGATTTGTGAAAGACTTCTCAATGATTGTTACTCTGTTGACGAGATTGCTTCAAAAAGATGTAAAATTTGAGTGGTCCGAGTTGCAGAAAAGTTTCGATTAGTTGAAAGCCCTATTAACTGAAGCTCTAGTGTTAGCACAACCAGAATCGAATAAAGAATTTGTGATAGATAGTGATGCATCGTTGAATGGCCTGGGTTGTGTTTTGATGTAGGAAGGAAAAGTCATAGCTTATGCCTCAAGACAGTTGAAACCACATGAAAAGAATTATCCGACACACGATTTAGAGTTAGCAGCCATTGTGTTCGCATTGAAGATTTGGTACCATTATTTTTTCGGTGAGAAATGTCATGTGTATGCTGATCAGAAGAGTTTGAAATATCTAATGACTTAGAGAGATTTGACTTTGTGACAACGAAGATGGTTAGAGTTGCTAAAATATTATGGGTTAGTAATTGATTATCATCCGGGAAAAGCAAATTTCGTTGTTGATGCATCAAGCCAGAAATCTTTGTTTGCTCTTCGTGTAATGAATACTCAGTTGACTCTATCTGACGATGGCTCGGTTGTAGCTGAATTGAAATTGAGACTGTTGTTTTTGCAGTAGATTTACGAAGCTCAGAAAGTTGATAATGAAATATTAGCAAAACGAGCTCAATGTGATTCAAACCCTGATTTAGAGTTTCAAGTTAATTCCGATGATTGTTTAAGATTTAGAGGTCGATTATGTGTTCCGAGAAATTTAGAGTTGATTCAGATGATTTTGAATGACGCACATAGTAGTTGTTTATCTATTAATCCAGGAAGCACGAAAATGTATAATGATTTGAAATAGCTTTATTGGTGGCATGGCATGAAACGTGATATTATAGAATTTGTTTCGAAATGTTTAATCTGTCAGCAAGTCAAAGCTGAGCATCAAGTACCGTCTGGTTTACTACAGCCGGTTATGATTCCCGAGTGAAAATGGGATAGAATCACAATGGATTTTGTATTGGGTTTGCCTCTGTCACCAAGTAAGAAAGATGCGATCTGGGTAATTGTCGATAGACTGACTAAGTCAGCTCATTTCATTCCGGTATGCATGTATTATTCACTTGATAAGTTAGCTGAGCTATATATCTCTCAGGTTGCGAGGTTGCACAGAGTACCTATGTCTATTGTTTTAGATAGAGATTCGAGATTTACATCGCATGTTTAGAAGAAATTGCAAGTTGCATTGGGTACAAAGCTGCACTTTAGTACTGCTTTTCATTGGCAGAAAGATGGAAAAATCCGAGTGGATTATTCAAATACTCGAGGATATGTTGAGATGTTGCGTTCTTGAGTTTTAAGGTACGTGAGAGCGATACCTGCCATTGATTGAATTTGCGCATAATAACAACTATCAATCGAGTATAAAAATGGAACCGTACGAAGCTTTATACGGTCGTAAGTGTCGAACACCATTGTACTGGGCTGAGTTAAGTGAGAATAAGATTCACGGGGTTGATTTAATTAGGGAGACATAGGAAAAAGTGAAATTAATTCGTAACAGTTTGAAAGTGGCGTCAGATCGATAGAAATCTTACACAGATTTGAAACGGAAAGATATTGAATTTCAGATCGGGGATAAAATGTTTTTAAAAGTATCACCGTGGAAGAAAATAATTCGATTCGATCGTAAAGGCAAACTAAGTCTGAGATTCATGGGACCGTATAAAATTATTGAACGAGTTGGACCAGTGGCTTATCGGTTTGAATTACCGTGTAAATTAGAAAAGATACATAATGTATTTTATGTGTCAATGCTTCGATGATATCGATTCGACCCTTCACATTTCATTTCCCCGATCGAAGTTGAGATTCAGTCAGATTTATCATACAGTGAAGAACCGATCTAAATTCTAACTCGTGAGATCAAAGAGATGAGAAATAAGAAAATTGAATTAATGAAAGTATTATGGCACCGAAACTGGGTAGAAGAAGCTAGGTGAGAACCCGAGGATGGTATGAGAAAGAAATATCCAAACCTATTCACTGGTAAGATTTCTGGGGACAAAAATTCCTAAGGGGGAGAGTTGTAACAACCCGGTTTTAGTTAAATCAGAATAGTGGTTTCAGAACCAAAAATCTGAGGTCAGAAAATTATTTTAATACTATTTTTTGTATTTACCGCATGTGATTATATGTGTGTGAAATTTTTGGAAAGCAATTTTACTGTTTGAATGCTTAAGTCGGTAAAAAGGACTAAATCGCGTAAAACGTAAAGTTGTGTTCTATAAGTTAAAGGTGTCTAATAGCTATAGAACATTAAAGTAAAGGTCCTTAAGTGTTAAATAGGCCATTTGTGAGTTAGTGGAATGTCATGGCTTCGTAAACTTGTAAATTGAAATAATTTTAAAGGTTAAATAAGTAATTAAGTAAATAAAGACAAAACTTAGTGAAATAAAGCCAAGTATCATCTTTTATGTTCCTTCTTCAACCGAATAGCCAAGAAAATAAAGCCATTTTTTCTCTTTAGGGTTCAACACACACATAGCTTAATTAAGGTACGATTTGAGCACGGTTTTTGATAATTTTTACGTTTTTGAGATCGTTGCTTCGTGTTCTAGCTAGCCCAGGCCTTAATTTTTAATTTGGTTGATGAATTTGTGAGTTTCCATTGATGATAGCTTGATGTTTTTGAATGTTGATGATGGAAAATGAATAATTGTTGATAGATTAATATGTTTTGTAAAGTGATTTTTGACAAAAATGTCAAATAGGAATTAAATTGTGAAATATGCAAATTGAGTGGTTAAAATGTGAAATAAATGAAATTTTTTCTTCTAGGTGCACTATAGTAATTCGGCTAAGCTTGGGTTATATTGAATTGTGTGAATTTTGTGTATTTGTGAAATAGGGACTAAATTGAATAAATGTGAAACTTTAGGGGCTAAAGTGAAAAATGTCCAAATAGGTATTATTGGATGAAATTGAATGAATAGGTGATTAAATAAGTTAAATTTGAATTCATATAGATTGAGAAAGAAAGAAATCGGATTTAGATCGGGGGAAATCAAAAGTTGACGAGTAGTTGATCCAATCTGTTCATTTCCGTACGAGGTAGGTTCATAAGTAAATAAATGTTTTTGAATTTAAATGTATATGTTTTATACATTGCCGAATTGATTTGTATAAAAATATACATTGTCGAATTTGATTTGTTTATAGATATACATTGCCAAATTTGATCTGTTTATAGATATACATTGCCGAAATTGATCAGTTTATAGATATACATTGCCGAATTGATTTGTATATAGAAATAAATTGCCGAATTTGATTTGTTTATGGTTATACATTGTCGGATTTAAATTTTATATGGATATAAATTGCCGAATTGATTGTATATAGATATACGTTGCTGAATTTGATTTGTATATGGTTATACATTGCTGAATTTGATTTGTATATGGATATTCATTGCCAAATTGATTTGTATATAGATATAAATTGCCGAATTTGATTCGTATATGGATATATATTGCTGAATTGATTTGAGCATTGGATGACTGGTTTCGTGCATGAATTGATTTAATTACGAAGTCGAAAGCTCCGAATGAACCTTAGTAAATGTATTGGATATTGATGTCATGATATTAGGACTTTCAAGGTGTGATTTCGTGTAAGATCATGCCTAGGACATTGGAATCGAAGTGAGAAAATGTGTTAGACTATGTCTGGAATATTGGCATCGTCTATATATTCGTATAAGACCCTGTCTGGGACAGTGGCATCGATATGCGTTAACATGTAAGACTATATTTGGGATATGGCATTGTTCGAGTTTTATATGATTTCTGTATGATCTTAACAATTCCGAATGTGAATTTGAGTCGAATGGTTCAGGTATGTGTGAAGTTATATGTTCATGAAATATTAAGGTAAGTTTAGTACTTAATGTGATAATATGCAATTATATGAGTTAGTTAAATGCTTATGTGTTTGAGATTTATTTGAATTCGACCTAGTTGAATTGAATTATAAATATCATTGAGATTTTTTATTTGCTTACGGCTTACTAAGCTTTCAAAGCTTACTATGTGCATTCTTCTATTATTTTATAGATATATAAAGCTAGCTCGAGCTTGGCGATCGTCAAGGATTATCGTCACACTATCAATCGACAATTTGGTATTTTTGAAAGCTTGATATTATGGCATATGGCATGTATATACTATGGTTAATTTTGAGTTGTATATAAGTGGCCATGCGAAATGGCTTGTTAGAAATACTAATTATTATGTATATTCGGTCATGTTATAAGCTCTGTTCGGAAGTATGTTTCGAAGTATATATGTATGATAATGTTTGGTTATAAGATTCGGCTTGAGTAATGATGTAGTTGGTTTGGAAAAAAAATAGTTTGTATATGAAATATGATTAGTAGACATGAATTGTGATAAATGACTGTGTTAGTTTGTGTTGAGTTAGGTAGTGCCTCGTAACCCTAATCTGGCGAAGGATACGGGTTAAGGGTGTTACAAGTAGAATCCCCAGCTCATCGAGTCTGTCTCTTCTTGGGAGACCATGTATCCATCTTTAAGGACCAGAAATAGAGAGTTGGAGGATAAGGCTCACCAGTTGGAATCCCCAGGTAGCAACATCTCACTGGTATGGAGTGTTTCCAAAAGGAGAATGAGGAGGCGTTAGCGAAGTACAAGGCGAACATCAAGTAGGGAATTCAAGATTTCCTGCCTAGGTTAAAAGCTAGCCTAATGCTACATGTTTATGTCGCTGTAGATCCTCTTGACTTAAGTCAAGTAAATTTTAGCTACATGCACCATTTTACCAAGGCTAACCTTGACTTCAATGTTTAGAGCCCCTCAGAAGCTAGTTGGGAGGAATTTAAGAGAGAATAGAGGTGTAACAGCCGTTTTCCAGTGGTGTTGGAAACAGTGGTTTTTGGACCACAATTTCGACGTGTGAATTTGTAAATGTTAATTACTTAAAATTTAAGAGGTTATTTGAGTTTCATAGTAAAATTTGGTCTATAAATTTTATTGTTTGTTTAGTTAATTAAAGAAAAAGGATTAAATCTTAAAAGTTGAAAAAGTCAATTGTTAATTGTTTAAAAGTGTAATTGGTTATAAAAATATATTTAGATGGTGTAATTTTGCAATTTAACCATCCATTAATTAGTGGACTGTATGCATGTTTAGTTTAGATTAAAAATGTGATGTTTTAATGGCTTTTTGTAATCAATAAAATAAACAAACAAAACAAAAGATAAAATAATTAATCTTCTTCTTCATTTTTTTTCTTTTGACTTGAACCGAAATACCATTTTTTTGGGAGAAAGGAAGCTTTGATCTTACTAGTTTCTTTGCATGTAAGTGTATTTGTCATTTTTTTTCATGAATTTTACATTTTTGAGGTTGTTGTAATGAAATATAGCTAGTTTAGCGACTACTTTGTGAAATTGTCAAAGTTTAGAAAACTTGTCATTGATGTTCTTGAAGTTGACTTGATGTTTATGCTTGAGTTTGAGTCTTGGTGTTAAGTTTGAGCTATTTTGAAAAAGTAATTTTGTATAATTTTCAAATTTAGGGATTTAATTAAGAATAAAATAAATATAACATGTTTTTCTTGTGAAATTTTAGCATGTGAGGACCAATTTTGGGTGGTTATGAATTCGATTCAATGGGTATAGGGTTTAATTGTGGAACCAATCTTGTTTTGGTCTTCGGGATCAAATTGAATAAAGTATAAACGTTTAGGGAAAATGTGAAAAAAATTGTAAATAGGAAGACATATGCATTAAATTGAATATTACATGAAGTTGAAGCTAATAAATTGAAATAAACTACTTTTTAGATCAAGAACCAGTAGATAATCGTGGAAAAAGGGAAAGTTGCTGATTAGTCTCTGAATTTTGCTATCTCTGAAGTATAACCCTGGTAAGTTCATATAGTTTAATTTAGTCTAGATTTTAATACAATATTGACTTATGATTTTTTATTTGTTGAATATGTGTATATATATAACTAAATTGTATCAAATTGAATCAAGGTGAGAAATGTAATTGAACTGTAATGTATTATGTGATTTTGGTGTATCGAGCCCGGATGAACATAGGATATGATACAATTGGCATGCAAATAGGTTATTTTGTGCAGTGTATGGGATTGACTTGTGATGAGATGGCGATTCTTAACTTGTTATGATACACTGAATATATCGGGTCCAACATTTGTTACGAACTTCCAAGTTATATTTGCAAAGATGTTGGCATGTTTCTGGGGTCGGAAGAAAAGCCTACGGGCTTGGCACTTGGTACCTAGGCGTGTTCCTAGAGGGATGTTAAGTTATGGGCTTGGCACTTGGTGCCCAGGCATGTTCCTGGTTGGATTAGCTTAGTTGAGCACTCTGGCGTGTTCTGGATGGATAACCTTGTATCCGTATTTGCTTATTTAGTTCATTGGTTTAAAATCTGTTGGCTATAATGAATTGATAATTATTTATATAAATGTTTACGTGATATTTGATTTGTTCGGTTGATTTGATTATGCAAACTTATCGATATAGAACTCACTTATTGAGTGATTATGGTTGACAGGATTAACAATTACTAAAGTTAGTATTAAAATTTATGCTATGTTTCTCTAGTAAGTTTATTTGTTTCAATCTATGAACTTACTAAGCTCTGATGAGGCTTACTCATGCTATTTTTTTATGTTTTCCTTTAGATCTTGTTTTACGAAACTGGGCAATCAAAGCAAGTCGAGGATAACACTATCCAAATATCTTTTGTTAGACTTTGGAACACTTATTTTAGCATATGTGGCATGCAATAGGAGTGTTTTATAGTTTCTAATTAGCATTAACTTATAGGGTATAATTTGTGATTGTATATATATAAATATTTTTAACTCCATGGTTGATGGTAAATGATGTGGCCAGTTATAGCTAATTTGGTATGAATAGATATAATGTTTCGTATTGTTTTTAGGAGGTCATTTGTTTGATAAAAGAAATGGTTGAAAGTTAGAAACGCATATGTTTTGGTCATTGGATATTGGGTGATGGTACCGTATTTTGATTGTTGGTTTTAAAATTTTTTATTTGAATAGGAGATTTAGTATATTGCTATGTAAAAGAATAGGCAAATATGGATACTTGGCATATAAAAATTTGATGTCATTTCACATTTGTTATGGCATTGTGGCAAGTAGAAGCTTGGTAAGAAATGAATTTGAATATTGGTATGAAATGTTTTTTGTGTGGTGCCTTTGGCATATTGGTTAGAAACAGGTTGATGACATGTTTTGGGTACGCTTTTTAGGGTGTTGGAACAGGTAAAATGTTAGGGAATGGTTTTCTTGTGGCCCAAGTAAACATATTTTGGTAATCGTGCATTGAAGTTACATTTAGTCAAATATGGGCTGCCGCACGATTTGACACAGGGTTGTTACTCTGTTTGTTTTCGATGGTAATTTAGTTCACAAGGTTACAGTTAGTTACTCGGCTTGACGACACATCTGTGTCACGCATCGTACATGGTCTAGGTCATGTTACATGGTTTAGGGTCACGACTGTGTGGTTCAGCTCCACACAACCTCGGCCTTTCACACGGTCGTGACCCCTATTTCCTATTTTTGGCATGATTTCATGATTTGATTTAAATTTGTCCTTGACTATTCCTAAATTGATCTTAGAGTTCCATAAGCTAAATTTAAGTCCCGTTTTGTATGAATGACATGATTATTGATTAATTACTTCTTATTACCTGTTTCAAATGAAATTTTGTTTGGAATTGAAAAATCTTGTTTCATTAATTTTCGTTGTATCTCTTAACCTTAATCCAGTGATAGAGGCGGGTGAGGGTTGTTACAGGAGGGAATATAGAAGTCTCTTTTATCATCAGGATGTGAAAGTAATCGACCCTGACACTCCACACAAGTCTGCTCCAAGGGAGAACTGAATGGTTTACATACTTTGTATCTACCTTCTAGCTTATAATAAGATCTACCTTTTCTTTCTCTATTTATTTTCTTCGTGTTTTGCCTAGTATTTCTTCTTTTGGTCATGGTATGCCCAACACTGGTTTCCATAGTTCGCAACACTACATCCATTGTTCATAATAAACATTAATCTTCTGTAATGACCTGAGAGACTAAGCCATAGCCACTATATCATGTATATAGGTGCTGTCTTCCAACTTCATACGTCTCGAGGATTTACTAAAATGAAGCTCTTATACTATTAAATTGTAACATCCTATATTTGACCTAAGCACTGAATCTAGATACCGAGTACTACAATTACCTGAATTTCTAAATAAGTTCATAACTGATTATTTGCAACCCTAAACAAATTCTATACCCTTATTCGTTATACCACCATTACTGAATTTCATAAGTAATAATAATAAATTCTCATTTTAAACATCGAAATAATTACTATTCCATACATCTACTAGGCTCGTGTCACCATTCCATCTGAAGAGATTCAAACAGTTATTACAGCTTGATGAGGTATGATTCAACTCCATGCGGCCTCAGCCTTTCACATGACCTTGCCACACGACCTTGTGACCCATGTTTCCTATTTTTGTCATGATTTCACGACTTGATTTGAATTAGTCCTTGATTATTCCTAAACTGATCTTAGAATTTCATAGGCTCAATTTAAGTCCCTTTTTTGTATGAATGACATGGTTATTGATTAATTACTTGTTATTATTATTTTTAAATGACATTTTGTTCGGAATTGAAAATTCTTGTCTCGTTAATTATTGGAGCATCCCGTAACCCTAATTCAGTGACGACGATAGGTGAGGTGTGTTACATTTAGGGGTATCAGAGATATGGTTTAGTCTATTCTCAGAATGAACATGGCGTGTCTAGAGTCTAGAAATTACATGCCAAATAAACCTGTGATAGTTTGATGTTACTTGATCCAATCTAACCCTTTTTTATAGATGAAAAGATGTTGGCATAAACCAATCGTGATGCAAATGATGAGGTAGACAGTAATGTCTCAACTTTCGAGTAGGAAGTGTGTCATAGTCTTCCTGTTTCGCTAATGTATGAGAGTGCAGCTAAAAATTCCCTTTTCAGCATGATGAGTCAATGGTTTACAGAGTTTATGCAATCTGATCTGGCTACTCAACAACCTCCACCCCTATTGTGCCTTCTGTTGCACCCCCGTGTCCTCAAACGACTGATTCAGTTTGTTGGCCCTCGATCGAAAAAATCAAAAAAGTGTGGTACCGAAGAATTTAGAGGTAAAACAGATGATGGTCCATCTAAGGCTGAGTACTGGCTCAAAAATTCGTAGATAGTTTTTAATGAAATAGCTTGTTCACTTGATGATATGTTAGATGTGTGGTGTCTTTACTTAAAGATGAAATTTATCACTGGTGGTCAACATTAACAACTGTGGTACGAAGCGATCGTATTTACTTGGATTTCTTCAAAACTGAGTTTAGAAAGAAATATGTTAGCAAACGATATTTGGAAAAGAAAAAGAAAGAATTCCTTGAAATGAAATAGAGGAATCAGTCTGTTATCGAGTACGAGTGAGAATTTGTGCAACTCAGTAAATATGCTCGTGAAATAGTACCGACCGAAGAAGAAATGTGTATTCAGTTTGAAGATGGGCTGAATAACTAGATTAAAATGCTAGGTGGTGCGATGGAAATGCGTGAATTTGATGTGTTATTTGATCGAGCTCAAAAGATTGAAGAAATCTACAATAACGAAAAATAAAATGAAAGAAAAGCTTAAGATTTCACTAAATGAAGTTAATCCAAATCATTTTAGCTCATTTGACAAAGAAATCGTAAGAGGCTTTTAGTTGGTTTACTTCTCCAACTAGGTCTTTGGGTAAAATAAATCGAATCAGAATGATTTGAGGTTTCAGTCAGTACTTGTGAATAGTGTTGGTAGTGTCCGTAATGTTCCGCAACGTGTATGTGAACATTAGGGAAAACTAAATGCTGGTGAATGCAAAACTAAGTTAGGTGCATGTTATAAATGCAGATTGACGGATCATTTCATGAGAAATTGTCTGAGGAAAGCTGGAAAGACTGCTAAGCAAAGCGTAAAATAGTTGCCTATACCTCAAAAGTGTTAACGTCCTAGTTAAAGCAGTAATACCAGAGCCAATTGCAATGGCGCCAAGGGTAAAACTGTTAAATCTAAAGCTAGATTGCCTGCTCGAGCATATGTGATACAAACTAGGGAGGAAGCTACTGCATCTGACGTTATTATTGGTACATTCTGTCTCTTTGATGTTACTGTGTATGCACTAATTGACCTCTTGGTCAACTCATTTATATATTTGCACTGCATTAGTAACATATAAGAATTTACCAGTTGAGTCAACCGAATTTGGTATCCAGGTTACTAATCCACTAGGTCAAAGTGTATTACTTAATCTTATTTGTCGAAAGTGTCCACTGAGAATATAGGGCTGTGACTTTCCTGCTGATTTGATATTGTTGCCATTTCACGAATTTGACATTACTCTTGGAATGGATTGGTTGACATTAAACGATGCTGTAGTGAATTGTAGGCTGAAATGGATTAATCTGATATGTTAGACTGGTGAGGTAATTACAGTTGAGTTCGATATATTAAACAGTGTTACTAGAGTTATTTTAGCAATTTTTGCACAAAAACTGATTCAAAAATGCTATGAAGCATTTCTGGCATATATACTTGACATTCAAGAGTTAGAATCAAAGATTGAACAGATGTCAGTTGTTACAAGTCCACTGATGCATTTCCTGAAGAATTACTAGGATTACCGCCTAAGCGAGAAGTTGAGTTTGTAATTGACTTGATATCTGGGACTGCCCGGATAACAATTTCACAGTATTCTAATGGCGCCAAATGGGCTAAAAGAACATAAAGCACAGTTTCAAGAACTGTCAGATACAGGTTTTATTTGACCAATTGTATCTCCCTAGGGTGCACCTATGTTATTCATAAAAAAGAAAGATGGGTCGATGAGATTATGTATTGACTACTTAAAATTGAATAAAGTCACTATAAAGAATAAATATTTTTTACCTCATATTGATAATCTGTTTGACCAGTTGAAATGCGCGACAGTGTTCTCAAAGATAGACCTCAGATTTGATGTGCCAAAAGCTTCTTTCCAAATTTGTTATAGCCATTATGATTTTCTGGTAATGCTGTTAATATTAACTAGTGCCCCTGCTACTTTTATAGATTTGATGAATCGGGCATTTAAACCTCATTAGGATAAATTTGTGGTTGTGTTTGTTGATGAAATACTAATATATTCTAAAATAGAATTCAAGCATGCTTAGCATTTGAGAATTGAATTAGAGATGTTGCGTGAGAAACAATTGTATGCAAAATTTAGTAAGTGTGAGTTCTTGCTTAGCGAGGTCGACTTTATTGGTCATGTAATTTCGACGGATGGGATTCGTGTGGATTCGCGTAAGATCTCTACTATTTTTAATTGGAAAGCTCTGAAATATGACTTTAAGGAGTGTAGTTTTCTTTTGGTTTAGCTGGTTATTACAGGCGATTTGTTAAAAAAATTTCAATAGTTGCTCTACCGATGACGAAACTGCTTAAAAAAGATGTTGAATTTGTTTGGTCAGATAAGTGCCCATAGAGTTTTGATCAGATAAATGTTCTATTAATAGAAACTCCTATGCTGAATCAGCCTAAATTTGGGAAAGAATTTGTTGTTTATAGTGTTGCGTCACTTAGTGGGATAGGTTGCGTGTTAATGTAAGACGAAAAATTTATAGTTTATGCTTCCCAACAACTAAAACCATATGAGAGAAATTACCTGAGTCATGACTTGGAGCTGGCTACAATTGTTTTGGCTCTGAAGATTTGGCAACGTTACTTGTATGTTGAGAAATGTCACATATATACCAATTAAAAAAAGCTAAAAATATTTAATTACTCACAAAAAATTGAATTTGAGACAACGACGGTGGCTCGAGTTATTGAAAGATGATGATCTAGAAATTGATTATCACCTTGGAAAGGCTATTGTTGTTACTGACACGTTAATTCAGAAATCATTATTTTCCTTGAGAGCATTGAACACTTAGTTGACTTTGAGTCGTGATGTTTTCATTATAGTTAAATTGAAAGCTAGATCGATGTTTATTCAGAGAATTCAGGAGTTGCAAGATGATGACTCGAAATTGTTAGCTAAACGAGAACAGATTCAAAGTGATCAGTTCGCAGAGTTTGATGTTGGTATTGATGGTATGTTATACTTTCACAACAGATTATGTGTTTCGAATGATCTATAATTGAAACAGGGCATCTTGTTAGAGTCCCATAGTAGTACGTACTCAATTCAACCGAGTAGTACCAAAATGTTTTGTGATTTAATACATGTGTACTGGTGGCTGGGAATGAAACGAGAAATTTTAGAGTTTGTAGCTAAATGTTTATTTTACCAGCAAGTGAAGGCCGAGCACTAGGTATCGTCTGGGTTGTTGTAGCATGTTATGATTCGTGAGTAGAATTGGGAGTGAGTTATGATGGATTTCGTATCTGGATTGTCTATGCCACCGGGAAAGAAAGACTCAATTTGGGTTTATGTTGACAGATTGACAAAATTGACTCATTTTATTCCAGTGAAAACATATTAGTCACTTTAGATGCTAGATGAGTTGTATGTGTTTGAGATTGTCAGATTGCATGGAGTGCCATTATCTACTAGCTCTGATGAAGACCCAAGAGTCACCTCTAGATTTTAGGGTAAACTTCACGAGGCTCTGGTTACTAAACTTAATTTCAGTACAACACTTCATCTGCAGTCAAACAGACAGTCAGAGCGAGTAATACAGATACTGGAAGATATGTTACGGTGTTGTATTCTTGAGCTTGAGGGTAGCTGGGAAAAATATTTGTCGTTGGTCAAAGTTACATATAATAACAACTATCAGTCTAGTATTAAAATGGCACCGTGTGAAGTTTTATATGTACGAATATGTAGAACTCCACTATACTGGTATGAATTGAGCGAAAGTAAATTGGTTGGGAAAGATTTAATTTGAGAAACTGAAGATAAAGTTTGTGTTATTCGAGATTGTTTAAAAGTGGCATTGGATTGCCAAAAAATTGTACGCAGACTTGAAAGAAAAAGATATAGAATTTACTAGTGGCGATAAAGTGTTTTTAAGGTTTCACCGTGGAAAAAGGTGTTGCAGTTCGAAAGAAAAGGGAAACTTAGTCCAAAGTATGAGATTATTGAAAGAATTGGTCCTATAGCTTAAACATTAGTTGTACCTCTTGAACATGAAAAGACTCACAACTTTTTTCGTGTTTCGATGTTAAGACAGTATAGGTCGGATCCTTTACATGTTATTTCTCCTAGTGAGATTGAATTACAGCCTGATCTGTCGTGTCCTTAGGAGTCGACAATGATTTTAGCTTGCGAGGTAAAATAAATTTGAAGTAAACGAGTACCATTAGTAAAAGTTCTTTGGTATCGACATGGTAAGGAGGAAACTACTTGAGTACCGAGGAATTGATGAAGTTACAATACAAAAGTTTTTCTCAAGTAACAATTTCAATTACGAAATTTCCTTAGGGGGAGAGTTGTAACAATCATTTTCTAGTGGTGTCAGAAAAAGTGGTTTTGGAACCATAATTTCGA
The DNA here is from genome assembly GCF_025698545.1 of Gossypium raimondii. Taxonomy (NCBI): domain Eukaryota; kingdom Viridiplantae; phylum Streptophyta; class Magnoliopsida; order Malvales; family Malvaceae; genus Gossypium; species Gossypium raimondii. The sequence continues at coordinate 15,311,001 of NC_068566.1, forward strand.
CGTGTGAATTGGAAAATATTAATTATTCAATATTTATGATGTTATTTGAGTGTCATATTAAATTTTGGTCCAATAAATTTGTTGTTTGTTTAGTCAATTAAAGAAAAAGGATTAAATCATAAAAGTTGAAAATGTCAATTGTTAAGTGTTTAAAATTGCAATTGATTATAAAAATATATTTATATGGTCTAATATGGAAATTTAACCATCCTTTATTTAGTGGACAAGTATGTATGTTTAGTTTAGATTAAAATAACAAACAAAAGAAAAGATAAAATAATTAATCATCTTCATTTTTTTTCTTGTGAGTTGAACCGAAACACCATTGTTTGGGAGAAAGCAAGCTTTATTCTTGCTAGTTTCTTTGCATGTAAGTGTATTTGTGATCCATTTTTCATGAATTTTACATTGTAGGGATCATTATAATGAAATCTAGCTAGTTTAGGGACTCTTTTATGAAATTTTCAAGTTTAGAAAACTTGGCATTGATGTTCTTGAAGTTGTCTTAATGCTTATGCTTGAGTTTGAGTCTTGGTGTTGAGTTTGAGTCTTGGTGTTTAGTTTGAGCTATTTTGAAAAAGCAATTTTGTATAATTGTAAGTGAAAATAAAATAAATATAACATGTTTTTCTTGTGAAATTTCAGCATGTGAGGACTGATTTGGGGTGGTTATGAGTTCGATTCAATGTGTATAAGGTTTAATTGTGGAAATAATCTTGTTTTGGTCTTTGGGATCAAATTGAATAAAGTATAAACGCTTAGGGAAATTGTGAAAAAAATTATAAATAGGAAGACAATGCATTAAATTGAATTTTACATGACGTTGAAGCTAATAAATTGAAATAAACTACTTTATAGATCAAGAACCAGTAGATAATCGTGAAAAAGGGGAAAGTTGCTGATTAGTCCCTAAATTTTTCTATCTCTGTAGCACAACCCTGGTAAGTTCATATAGTTTAATCTAGTATAATTTTTAATACAATATCGACTTATGATTTGTGATTTCTTGAATATGTGTATATATAACTAAATTGTATCAAATTGAATCAAGGTGAGAAATGTAATTGAACTGTAATGTATTTGGTATATCAAGCCTGGATGAACGTAGGATAGGATACAATTGGCATGCCAATAGTTTATTTTATGCATTCTATGGGATTGATTTGTGATGAGATGGTGATTCTTAACTTGTTATGATACACTAAATGTGCCGGGTCCAACCTTTACTGTAGACTTTCGAGTTATATTTCTAATGGTTTTTGCGTGTTTCTAGGGGCAGATGTAAAGCCACGGGCTTGGCACTTGGTGCCTAGGTATGTTCTTGGTTGGATTAGCTCGGTTGAGCACTCTGGCATGTTCTAGGTGGATAACCGTGTTTCTGTATCTGTTTGTTTTAGTTCAATGAGTTAAAATATATAGGTTATAATGAATTGATAGTTATTTATATAAATGTTTACATGATTTCTGATTTTATATCGTGATTGGGTATGGAATGAATTCATTCAGTTGATCTGATTATGCAAATTTGTGGATATAGAAGTTGTTTATTGAGTGAATGTGGTTGACAGGATTAACGATTACTAAAGTTATTATGAAATGTTATGCTATATTTCTCTGGTTAGTTTAATTGTTTCAATCTATGAACTTACTAAGCTCTGATGAGGCTTACTCTTGTTTTTTTTTATGTTTCCTTGTAGGTCTTGTTTTGTAGAACTAGACAATCATATCAAATCGAGGATCAGACTTTCCAAATATCTTTTGGTAGACTTTGAAATGTTTATTTTGGGATATGTGGCATGAAATAGGAGTTTTTTTGTAGTTCCTAATTAGCATTAACTTATATGGCATAATTTGTGATTGCATATATATAAATATGTTTAAGTTAATGGTTGATGGCAAATGATGTGGTTGGCTATAGCTAATTTAGTATGAATGGATATAATTTTTGGTATTGTTTTTAAGAGGTCATTTGTCTGATAAAAGAAATGGTTGAAAGTTAGAAATGCATATGTTTTGGTCATTGAATATTGGATGATGGTGCGGTAGTTTGATTGTTGGTTTTAAAATGTTTTATTTGAATAGGTGGTTTAGTGTATTGCTATGTGCAAGAATAGGTAAATATGGATACCTAGCATATAAAAATTTGATGTCATTTCGCATTTGTTATGGCATTGTTGTGGCAAGTAGAAGCCTAATAGGAAATGAATTTCAATGTTGGTATGAAATTGTTTCTATGATGGTGCCTTTGGCATATTGGTTAGAAATAGGTTGATGACATGTTTTTAGTACATTTTTGGGGTGTTTTGAGTAGGTAAAATGTTGGTGAATGGTTTGCTTGTGGCCCAAGTAAACATATTTTGGTAGTCTTGCATTTGAAGGTACATTTAGTCACATACGAGATGCTACACAGTTTGACACACGATCGTGTGTTTCACATAGGCATGTGACACGGCCGTGTGCTTTATTTGTTTTTTATCATAATTTAGTTCTAACGGTTATAGTTAGTTACACAACCTGGTGACACGGCCGTGTGACGCATCGTATATGGTTTGAGTCATGTCACGTTGTTTGGGGACACAGTTGTGTGGTTCAACTCTACATGGCCTTGGCCTTTAATAGGTCCATGTAACCCCTGTTTCCTATTTTTATCATGATTTCATGATTTGATTCGAATTAGTCCTTAACTATTCCTAAATTGATCTTAGTGTTTCGTTGGCTAAATTTAAGTCTCGTTTTGTATGAATGGCATGATTATTGATTAATTACTTGTTATTATTATCTTTTAAATGAAATTTTGTTTGGAATTGCAAATTCTTGTCTACTTATTGTCGTAGTATCCCCTAACCATATCCAGTGATGGAGATGGAAGGGGTGCTATAGGGTGGAATCTAGAAGTGTCTTTTATCATTAGGACGCAGAAGCAACCGACCCTACCTTTCCAGAAGAGTCTGGTCTAGGGGAGAACTAAATGGCTTACATACTTTGCATCTACCTTCTAGTTTATAATAAAATTTACTATTTTTAATTCCTTCGTGTTTTTCCTTGCATTTCTTCTTTTGGCCATCGTATGCCGAACAGTAGTTTCTATAGTTCGCAACACTGCATCTAGTTTTCATAATACACATTAATCTTATGTAATGACCTAAAGGACTAAGCCATAGCCACTTAATCATGTATATAGGCATTGTCTTCCAACTTCATACGTCTAGAGGATTAGCTAAATTGAAGCTCTAATACTATTAAATTGTAACACCCTATATCCAACCCGGCCCGATCATCGAATTTTAGATACTGAGTGTTACAATGACCCAAATTTCTAAATAAGATTCCTAGCCGATTATTTGCAACCCTAGATAAATTATATACCCTTATCGGTTATTCCATCATTACTCAATTTCATAAGAAATAATAACTTCTCATTTTAAACATTAAAATAATTATTATTCCATATATGTACTAGGCTCATGTCGCCAGTCCATCTGAAGAGACTAAGACAATTATTACAGCTTAATGAGACTTAGTACTTTGCTATGATTATACTTGATAAATCCTTGAGGTGTGACCTTAAAAGGTGTCCCTTTATATGCATGAAACAAGTACCACCATTCACACGGGCTTAGCTATGTCTGACTTGATCCCCCATCAAAATCCTCGAGTCAACCATTAACCTTGCAACCATAAATCTCAAACATAAGTTTAGATGAACTTAGTGAGTTAACATTTAGTAATTTCATACAAATTCTCTAGTTCAGGAGACAATAAATGAAACACAAATTTAAAACTCCATGTGTATAGTTGGGAGCATGACGAATTTCTTGGTATAGCCAGTGCCTAGCATTCCTTGTACTATAATGGTAGTCTATCAGATGGTTCGTCCGAATAAGGGAATTCTTATCATGTTACCATTACTATGTCTTTTTTGTGATTCAACATGTACTTGAACCTTTCTTTGGGGTAAAACCCCCTTTTTTAGTAATTCTTATCAACCATCTTGCTTGGGATACTTAGCGAATATGTAAACTTCCCATTCCTTGTGATTTCATACTCGTATAATGACCCTATAAGACTTTCCCCACTTTTGGTTATCCTTTTATGACATCTTTAAGCTGTCAGATAGTACCCGACGACTAACTCTTCCTCAAGTTTTCCTTAACAAACTCATTTGACGTGCTCATGGTCCCATTCAATATTACCTTCAGTGAGTACCCCTATTGTCCCTGTGGTCTACGCCTTTCGATCACTCTTCACTCATCTATACTTGTGACTTATGGCACCAGTCATGCTGCTCTTACAGATTCAGTTCTTGGTGTACCTCCTAAATGGCAAACTTCTCCATTGGGATTCCCATGACTTATATCTTGGGGGAGTTCTCCGCTTTTACCATTATGGCAGACTACCTGTGATACCCTAGTGTCATACACCCATGGTTTTACTCAACCTAACCCCATGTTTATTGTTCTGATGGACTCTTTTGGTTGTTTTAGTCAAACTAAGGTCTTACACCCTTCTTATCACATATTCCCGTCCTAGCAGACCAACTTGTGTTTAGTGTCCCGGCAGAATATCTGTTCTATGTTTACTGTCCCAATAGACTCTCTGTTTTGTATTTACTGTCCAAGCAGACAATTTATTCTGTGTTTGCTGTCCCAGCAGACTATCTATTATGTGTTTACTATCCAAGCGAACTATCTCTTTGGATACCATGGAGTCTCTCACCCATGGTTTTACACCCATTCTCCATCCCGACGCACTATTATATGATGCCATGGAGTCTTTCATCCATGGTCTTACTCATTATACCTGTTTGCCATAACATCTTTCATCTATGGTCTGACATCATATACCGTATACCTTATACCTTGTACAATGCTGTCATGACATCTTTCATCCATGGTCTTATGCTACGTACCTCATACTAGACTGCCATAGCATCTTTTATCTATGGTCTTACGCCATATATTGTCATCACTGTGTTACCCCGAAGGACAAGTCGATATTGCCATCACGGTAAACACCTTTTCATGATTCTCATTTCTTGAATCCTCTTCCCATTACCTCTTTTATACCACCAAATATTGATGCTCGAAGACTGCAGTGCTCCCTCCATAAGGCCCGGAGCTTCGCCCATGGCAGTATCTAATAAGGTCACTCCCATTTTCCCTTCCTAACTTCTTCTATCCCCTTAATAGTTTTCCTCACGGTTATCATGCAATACATGCAAGTATTGTCATACAACATAATAACATGGAGTACATCATACCCCTAAATCATACAGTGATCATTTCATGCATACTGACATCCATTGGCTAATACTCACATTACCATGCATACATGTCATACTAATCCAACAAAGATCATACCAATTGTGTTGGAGTATAGAATCTCACTTTCCTTCCTTATTGGTAGCTTAGTGTGTCAAACTCTCTAAAGCCTCCCTCATCCTAGTAGCAGTTCCTTATTTCTCTACTACCAGACTTGGCTTTTTACGATAGTAACTACATGCAAAGCCTTCTACAACTATATCCTCTTCTTCTTTAGATTGGAAGTCGACGACACAAACGATGAGAAGAAAATGTGAAAAATTTCTCTTCATTCTTTTATTCTATTGGTTGTCAAAGTTAAACTCTCCCTTCCTTAAGAAGTTTTTTTCTAAATATTTTTCTCATAGTTACAAGAAATGATTTTCTACTCAAAATGATTTTCCTTAATCAATATTAATACTCTAACACATAATCTTCTTGGTTTATACATTGCCACATAAGATTCCAATATGGATGATTGATAAGAGGCAAATGGAAGAAGAAAATATTCTAGTTGTTCAACTTAAGAAAGAAAGATTCAGATCGACTTGAAAAGAAGAAAACCATATAGATTTATAAAACAAGATAAACAAAGAATATAACTAAAATAAGAAATTTTAGGAATAATAAATAAATATTAAAAATAATAAATAAATAAATGATAGAATAAAAAGTGAAAGATGGATCAAATAAATAGATGGACATGAAAAATAGATAGATAAATGTCCAACCTGAACCAATCGAGATATAAAACCCCAAAAACATAATTAATGACTTTAATACCCTCCAAGAAATAATCCTTGGAAAATTGAAGGATGAATAATGAATTCTCATGACTTCTTGATGAAAATTGAGAAGAAAATTGTTTCTAAAAATCACAAAAAGCAATCTTGCACAAAGAAACTAACTCATAGAGTTGGAAATTTTATTAATGAACAAAACCATTGTCTCTAATTAATATAAACAAGTAGTTTTAAACTAAAATTTCTTGTTGACTAAGAAACATAAAAATCATAAATAACTTAAAATACTTAAAAAATCCAAAATTTGGAATAAATAAATGATAAAATAATAAAACCTAATAAATACAATATTGGGCTCATATATGAGTTATGAGTTAAACTCGAATTAAAAGCTCAAAACTTGTAATTTCTGTAATAATCCCGTCCAAAAATTTTGCCTGCGCAGTATTCACTAAGATGGTTATAACTTGAGCTCTCAAACTCTAGATCAAGTGATTCAAACTGCATTGTGAAACTAAAAGACAAATATTCAATCGATATGAAGACATATTGGCCCAAAAATGCCTATATCCCTTCCAAAAATGCACCACAAGTCAATTTTTGATAACATGGCTAAGCGTGTAGGTTTGATTAGGGTCCTTGAAGTGTAATGCCTAAGCTTGTTAACATCTTCCACATAGACTTGTCATCATGGATTGAAATTTCAAGTCCACGAATAAAATTGGTCTCATCTAATTCGTTCTTGCTTTGTATTGAACTCCAAAGCTAACCACCTTCAGATGTAGTAACTTCTAGAGTGAGAATACTGCAACTAAATATATGAAATTGAGGCCGTTTTCGCAAGTATGAAGATTAGGGTGTGATATAGTTTTTACAACAAAGTAGGTGAGTACTCCGAGGATCGTACCAAAGAGAGGCGAGTAATAAATTAATATTAACCTAAACATAAATGAACCTAATTAGTACGATAAATAAATTATGTTACGATAAGACATAAAATAGAAAATAGTTAGGGTTTTATAAGAAAATAAATAAACATGAAAAATAAAGCTAACATAATAAACTAATGTATAAATAAACCAAATCTAAGGCATGGGTGATTACTTCGCTTCTATGGTCATAACGAATTATATTTCATGTTTCTACTGAATGAACTAGTCGCTACCCTAGTAGGATCTCTCGATCTTCCACTAAACTAACGAGTTGACAAGTACTTATCTCTCGACCTCATAGTCTAGATCGGATTGGGGGAAGGGGTTCATGGATAGATAATACCAATTTTGGGTTAATTCCCACCTAGATGACTTCCTAGGGATGCTAGGCTTAAGGTTTAAGTTCTTATCCCAAAAAGTTGATCCAGTAAAAAAACCCTACATAGAAATGACTTGTCATAATTTGATGTTACAAATTAAACTAGTTTTCATACTTTGAATACAAGATATTTTAGTATGTTTGAATACAAGAAATTTTAGTATATTTTAATTATGTTTCTTAGTTTAGTTTAAATTCAATAAAAAATTCATTTTGAGTCTTTTATTGAGCTTAGGGATAGAATGAGGCCTAAAGGCAAGCTAACATACTTAGTAAGTGTGTAGGAGACCATTCAAAGGCATAAGAACTCAAAACTGGTCACTATGTTGCAACACAGGGAATTTGATGTCACAACATAGGGAGTCGAATGACAAAATTGCTATATTGCCTTGGGTGTTACGACATAGCCAAGGGATATCGTGACACACCCCTAAAGCTACCCCTGAACCATGCATATTGCCTTCGATGTCAAGACACAGGGATTAGGGTGTCACGACATTAACCTTGTATGGAAGCACTTCTGAGCTAGGGGAGTTTAGGTCAACACAATAGAAATTAAAACACAAGAACGTCAGCTGACCTAGGGTTGAGGATGATGAAAACCCTAACTCTATAAATAGGCTTATAAAACACTTGTTGAAGGATAACTTTCCGTACTTTAAGTTTTCATTGTAATTTTAGTTTTCAGTTTTTCTTTCTCTTAGGCTTTAGGTTTATTTTTAGTTCTTTTCTTTTAGTGTTTTTCAGAGAACTTGCTTTGTAGAAGAAATTGACTCTTGAGGATTTTTAGCTCTTTAATTATTAAATACAAAATAGGATTCTCTAAACTCTACTATTTTTTTACTCTTTATGCATATATTTTATATCAAGTTTACGGTGTTTCTTGATTCTATGATAAACTAATCCTCTTATGGGGGATTAGCGAGTGGAGCTGTGATTAATTGATTATTTTGTAGGGTTTTCTTAGCGGATCAACTATTTAGGAGAGGAAGAACTTAAACCTTAGGCTTAATGACCCTATGAATTCATTTAGGTGGGAATTAACCCAATCTTGGTATGGCCTATTTGTGAACACCTTTACCCTGAACTGGTCTTGACTGTGAGGTTGAGAGATAAGTAGTTCTTGCTGACTCATTTGTTTAGTGGAAGATCGAGATATCTACTAGGGTAATGGCTAGTTAATTGATTAGAAACCCGAAATAAGAATTAGTTATGATCACTAAAGTGAGCGAATCACCTATGCCTAGATTTGATTAAATTTATAAATTATTTTTCCAAAGTATTTTCTTTTAGGTTTTTTATTTCCTTATTTATAAAAACCAAAATTTTTTTTATTTTTTATCATAATATATATTTTTGAAAGTACTAATTAGATCTATCTGCGTTTAGGTTTGAATTAATTTAGTACTTGCCTCCCTTAACTACGATCTTTGTAGTACTCACTTACTTTGTTGTAAAAACTATATTATAACCTAACTCGTATACTTACAAACAATACCTCGATTTCATATCTTTTAGTTATAGTATTCACACTCTGGACGTCAGTATGTCTAGAGACGGTTAAGTTGTTGGCGCCTTTGCCGAGGAGGCAACCTTCCTAAATTGATTTTAAATTTTACGTTTTAATAGAATAATTAGGAAAATTTTGAATTATAGATACGATTTCTATTTTTAATTTTCTTAATTTAGTTTGCTAACTTCTTTCTTTTTCTTTGTTAATTTCAGTATATGCCTTAGAGGAGAGGAACACCTATTTAGTTAATCATTAATCCATAGATACTAATCCGGAAAGAATAATTTAAATATGAATGAAACTGATTACATGTGGTTCAACAATGAGATGATTTTTGATGACGAAATATATGAAGAGAGAGTATATGAAGAATTTGAGATAATGGGAGATAATGATATGCCCAAACATTAAAACAAGCCTTATTGTAAGTCTTATGAGATGCTTTCATGTGAAATCACCAGGACGGTCAACTTTGAGGTCTTATCAAACATGTCAAACATGATGGCACAAATGATGAAAATAATGAAAGAAATATCTGAAGGCTGCCTCCAAGGAAAGAGGACATGTCTGACGTTCACAACTCAGATCATGAGAACCCTGGTACTATCAATGACCATGACAAGATTGATGGTGAGATTCAACCTGAGTTTGCAACTGAAGATCATGAGGATGAGTAGAACATAGTTGAAATGGTCTCTAATCGAATTGACATAGTAATAGAACTATCCGTAAAGGTAGAAATGAAAGATGAACTAACCACTAACATGGAGCTTAAACTGATATTGAAAGAAAGTATAGAAGATTCAATACACTTTCTGGCCATAGTAGAAAAGGTGCCAATCGAAGAGGTTGAGGAGGTTGATTCATTATCATATGAAAATGATAACAAATTGGGGTTGGGTCAAATTTGGCACTAAATGGCTCACAATGTGGATGTCATGTCATCGAAAATAAGAAAAATCATTAGAATCAACCAAAGAGGTTGGCTCATATACATCAACAGAAAAACAAATGTTAGATCAAGGTGTCAGGAACCAGCTGAAGGTTCTTCTATGGTGGTAACACATATCGTCCCAACATTTAAAAAAAACTTATATTTCTTGTTCTAAATTTTGTTTCATTTTTTTACTTTAGTTTATATTTTATTTTATTTTTTTATTTATTATTGTCTTTTCCCATATAGTATATTGCATTTTCCATATTTCTGGTCATAGTATTTTCTTGTAGGTACCTTCTGTTCGCTTGGAGCAAACAAATCTCGATGCCAATATAACAACAAGGATTTGGCCTTCTTAGGGAAGTTTTCTTATTTGCACTTTAATCATTTTACAGTAAGGGCATTGTATGCTCTAAAGTGTGGGGGGAAGTGCATCAGGACTCATTAATATTAGGATTTAATTATTAGGTTATGTATGTTCCAAGCACTTTGAAACTCAAGAGGAGGGGCCAAAATATAGCAGGTGTCGCAACACCGAATACAGATTTGAGAAATTGAGAAAATTAACTCGATGTCGTGAAACAGATGTGTAGTCTCGCGACATAGGAACTAATATACCTCAAAATAAAAAATTTCAATATGTGTGTGTCACGACCTCAAACCATGATGTCCCAACATTAGTATCTTGGAAGGGGTGTCGTGTCATCGCTGTAATTTTTTGCAAGGTCGAGCCAACCTATTGTGCAACCCATTGATTTCTAACTCATTTGAACCCATTTTTTAAAGTCTAAAAAAACCAAAATTTTGACCTAAAAACCTTTTAACTGAAGTTTTAAACCCTCCAGAACTTCAAATCCTCTCCAAAAATTTTTAAAAACTTTAAACCCTTATATCCCAAAAACCCCTCTTTTATCGTGTTGCAAATGTTTTATTCTTCTAATATTCATACTAGGTGCAAGAATAAAAGTATAACATTGACAAAGGAAAGCACAACAAAGCTCTTTAAGGAATACAATTTGTTAAGCGAGTTTTGATGAATTTTTCAATTAGGGATTTAATTGAAAAATATGAAATATTCATGTTGTAATTTATGAAATAGTGAAATGTGTGGGCTGCTATGAGCTTGTATGAAATTCAGCTAGGCTTGAATAGGGGTGAAATTGCATGAAATTCATTTTACAAGCTTAAAGACTAAATTGTAAAGAAATTAAAACACTAGAAGAAAAAGCATAATTTTGCAAAAATGTGAATTTGGATTGAATTGAATAGAACAATTATTAAATTGATTGAATTTATTCATTTAGATCAAGATAGACCTTGTACGACTTTAGATCGAGGCAAAGAAAAAGCTTCAGATTAACCGACTCCATTTCTACGTTTTATCATCGAAGTAAGTTTGTACGTTAAAATAGAATTTTAAATTATGCTATAAATGTTATTATTTTATAATATCAAATTGTGTCTCGATGAAAAATCAAACAGCGTATCGACGATCATCGACTAATGAAAAGGGATGGTGACAACCATCGAATTATGAAAATGGATGGCTTCGACTATCAAATTATGAAAAGGGATGGCTTCAGCTATCGAATTATGAAAAGGGATGGCTTCGGCTATCGATTTATGAAAATGGATGGCTTCGGCTATTGAATTATGAAAGGGGATGGCTTCGGCTATCGAATTATGTAAAGGGATGGCTTCAACTATCAAATTATGGAAAGGGATGGTGACGACCATCAACAATGGAAAGGGTTGGTAACAACCATCGTGATTTTACTTCGGGTGTGCTTCGGTAAAAGTTTTCAATGTAATTTACCTTATTACTATGGAAGGTAAGAAGTATGTGTTTTCATGACAATGAAAAGTATGAATTCATATAATTTAAGCTTATGAATCATTTATTCTTATGTTGGATCGATCCATATGTATTTTAAGATTATGCAATGTATTGACAAGAATAGATTATATATTACGAACTTACTAAGCATAACATGCTTACCTTATGTTCATTTTCTATGTTTTGTAGTTAATCGAAAGCTCGTTCGGGTTACAAAGTTGTCTGAGATCTATCACACTATCCATCAGCTATATCGGTAGACTTTGATATTTTTAAGTTTTAGTTATAATGGCATGTATAGGTATTTTTTTGTAGGATGAAATGACCAATAGATTTGGCTTGTAAATATAGTATCCTTGGTGAAAGGTTTGGTTGTTATGTTGGCATGTTTAAATGGTTTTATGATTGTTAACATTTTTGGCATTTTGGTACTTGAGTGGTATGTGTTGGAATGGTCAATTGAGTACATGTTATGAATGACCATTTTGGTATGTTTGAATGTGGCAAATGTAGTATGAAATGGTATGGAATTTAGGTTGCAAATGTTAAGTTGATAATGGCCAGATTATGCTTGTGTTTGGATATGCTTAATGTCATGTAAATTGAGGTGCCTTAGGGCATATTGGTTGTTTGAATTGGTATCATATTGTCTATCTTGATTATGCATATTTTAGATACATTTTAGAGGCTTGATTTGGGTTCTTTTGGTTACATGAGTGTGCACAATTTGGGTGAAATAAATGGCTTGAAAATGACCTATTTCTTGTCCATACAACCTAAGACACAGGCATGTGTCTTGGACATGTGTCCCGTGTTGCTTACAAAGGGTTGCAAGTCTAGTAGTTACACGGCCTGACACATGGGCGTGTGAGGCCGTTTCGAATGGTACACAATTGACACACGGGCTTGTGACCCAAGTCAGAGAGTTACACAGGCTACGACACGGCTGTGTGTCCCTATTTTGAATGCCCACACGGTCTGAGAAATGGGCGTGTGTCTCAGCCGTGTGACCCCTGCAGTTTGAAAATTTTGAACTTTTTTGCTAAAAATTCTATATATTTTCGATTTAGTCCCAATTCGTTTCTAATGTGCTTCTAGGGCTTCGAGGCCTTGTATAAAGGTCAATATGTGTGAGATTGATTGATTTTGCTATGAATGATGTTATGTTTTAAATGTTTTGAAAACTTGATAGTTTTGAGTTGTAAACTTTGGTTAATGCTTTATAACCCTCTTTTGACGACGGATACGGGGTAGGGGTGTTACATTTATTGATATCAGAGGTATGATTTAGTCGATTCTTGGACTGTGCATATTGTGTGTGAGTCTAGAAACACATGCCATTATATAACCTATGATAGTGTGATAACTCCTGACTCGTTTGAACATGTTTTCTTATAGTAATGACATCCAACCGAGCTGACTCCGTTGAATTCAAAAGTAACGTGCAAGCCTTCATTCGTGGAGCAGCGTCGAGTAGTTCAAATCCTGTATCTAAGGGCCGGGGAGGAGAAGCTAAGGTTCTAAGGAAGCTTTCTTCCAAATGATGAGTGAGTGATTTACCGAGTTCGTACAAATGAACTCGACGACTCAATGACCTCCACCCCCAATTGTTCTCCAACCGATCCTTGTCGTTCCTCAAGGTTTGGAAATTGTGCGAGTTAATAAATCGCCAGTTGACAAAATTCAAAAGTATGGGGCTGAAGAATTTACAACAATGGTTGATGATGATCCTAGGAGAGCTGAATTTTGGTTAGAGAATACTATCAGAGTTTTTTTGACGAGTTATCTTGTACACTGGATGAGTGTGTAAAATGTGCTATATATCTACTAAAAGACTCAACATATCAGTGGTGGAATACTTTGGTTTTGGTTGTGCTGAGAGAGCATATTGACTGGGAATTCTTTCAAACCGAGTTCAGAAGAAGTATATAAGTCAGAGATTCCTTGATTAGAAACGTAAAGAATTTCTCGAACTTAAATAGGTCTGAATGTCAGTGTCTGAATACAAAAGAGAATTTTTCAGATTAAGAAAATATGCCCAGGAATGTATTCCAACCGTGGTTGCTATGTGTAAGCGATTTGAGGAAGGATTAAATGAAGATATAAAGCTTCTAGTTGGGATACTTGAACTGAAGGAATTTGTTGTGCTAGTTGATCGAGCTCATAAATTCGAGGAGCTTAGCAAAGAGAAGAGGAAAGTTGATTTTGAAGTTAGAGAGTCAAGAAAGAGATTATCGGGAAAGTCATATCAGTCGTCATCGAAGAAATTGAGAGAACATTATAACCATTTGACTACTTCAGTGGGATATCCTGGTAGAGACCGAGGCAAACAACATGTAAGTTTAAAGATGTAAGCTACGTCTGTAATGAGCGTAGACAGTGTTAAAGATAAGAAGCCTGATTGTCAATAGTGTGGACATTGACATTTTGGTGAGTGCAGGGTGAAAGACGATGCATGTTTCAAATGTGGTTCAGAAAAGCATTTTAATTGAGATTGCTCAAAAGTATCTGAGAAAGAAAAAATTTTAAAATATTCGACCTAGCAATATTGCCGCGAGAGATAGACCACATTGTAATCCTAGAAATGTGAGTAATAGTCGTATTGGATTAAAAGATTCTGTGGTGAGATCTAAAACATGAGCACCAGCCAGAGCTTACGCAATCCATGCACGAGAGGAAGTTTCTGGGCCAGATGTTATTACTGGTATTTTCTCTATCTTTGACACTAATGTTATTGCTTTGACTGATCGAGGATCAACCCATTCATAAGTATGCACGAATTTAGTGTCAACTAAGAAATTTATCTGTTGAGTCCACTGAAATCGTGGTTCAAGTATCGAACTCCCTAGGTCAGTATGTGCTAGTTGATAAGGTTTGCAAGAACTGTCCTTTGATGATTCGGGGTTATAGCTTTTTGGTTGATTTGTTGCTACTATCGTTTGATTAGTTTGATGTGATTTTGGGCATGGATTGGTTGACTCTGCATAATGCTATTGTGAATTGTAGACAAAAGCTTATTGTGTTAAAATGTCAGAATAGTGAAAAGCTTCAGATTGAATCAGATGGTTTGAGTGGTATGTTTAATGTTTAATGAGAAAAGGCCATGATGCGTATCTTGTGTATATTTTTTATTCTAGAGTTTCTGAGTTTAAGCTATAATTGATTCCAGTGGTTTGCGAGTATCCAGATGTGTTTCCAGAAGAGTTACCTTGGTTACCGCCAATCAAAGAGGTTTAGTTTGTCGTTGAGTTAGTACCAGGAACATCACTGATATCAATAGCTCTTTACAGAATGGTTCCTACTAAGTTGAAAGAGTTTAAAGCACAATTTCAAGAGTTGACAGATATGGGTTTTGCTCAACCAAGTTTTTCACCTTGGGGTGCACCATTTTTATTCGTGAAGAAAAATGACGGATCAATGAGATTATGTATTGACTATCGCCAGCTCAACAAAGCTATGATCAAGAATAAGTATCCATTACCACGAATTGATAATCTTTTTGATTAGTTGAAAGGTGCAACAGTATTTTCAAAGATTGATATTCATTCTGGTTACTATCAGTTGTGAGTTAAAGATTCTGATGCGTCGAAAACTGCGTTCAGGACCACGCACTGATATTATAAATTTCTTGTGGTTCCTTTTGGTTTAACTAATGCACCTGCAGTATTTATGGATTTGATGAACAAAATTTTTAGACCATATTTATATCAATCTGTCATGGTATTCATTGATGATATCTTGATTTACTCTCGGGATGAGTTTGAACATACCAAGCATTTGAGAATTGTATTACAAACCTTGCGTGAGAAGCAGTTATTTACCAAGTTCAGCAAATGTGAAGTTTGGCTCCGGGAAGTCAGTTTTCTCAGACATGTTGTATCAGCCGAGGGCATCATAGTTGATTCGAGCAAAATTTTAGCTGTTTTCAATTGGAAACCTTCAAGAAATGTGTCCGAAGTTAGAAGTTTTCTAGGACTAGCCGGATATTACAGAAGATTCGTCAAGGGATTTTCGATGATTGCTACGCCGATGACAAGATTATTGCAAAAAAGATCTTAAATTTGAGTGGTCTAAGAAATGTCAGCAAAGTTTCAATCAGTTGAAAGCATTGTTGACCGAGGCACCAGTGTTAGTTCAACCTATGTCGGGTAAAGAGTTCATGATTTTCAGTGATGTGCCTTTGAATGGTTTAGGCTATGTTTTGATGTAGGAAGGTAAAGTGATAGCTTGTGCTTCTAGACAGTTAAAGTCGCATGAAAGGAATTATCCGACGCACGATTTAGAACTGGTAGCTATTGTATTTGCGTTGACGATTTGGCGACACCATTTGTACAGTGAAAAATGTCACATCTTTATAGACCATAAGATTTTGAATTATTTATTATCGTAGAAAGATTTGAATTGAGACAACACAGATGGCTTGAGCTATTGACAGATTACGACTTGGTTATTGATTATCATCCATGTAAAGCGAATGTAGTCACTAATGCTTTTAGTAGAAAATCTCTATTTTCTTTACGAGTGTTGAATACGCGATTGATGTTATCTGATGATGGTTTCATTAGAACAAATTTGCAAGGCTCAGAAACATTATGATGTGTTGTTAGCTAAACAGAAACAGAGTGAGTTGACTTATGATTCAGATATTCAGGTTAAATCCGATGATTTTTTATACTTCAAAGGAAAAATTTGTGTTCTGAGGAATTCAGATGTCGTCCAAGATGATGCGATCCCGGTCGCATCATGTTACGACACAACTCGATGCTACCGAGATTGGTCCAAACTCGAGGGGTCCAAGTGCAAAATGAAGTTTTTAATTTTAGTTTGTCTATTTGGTCTTTGGAAAATAAGGACTTTGATTCATTAATTTTAGTTATTTTAGTTTGTGTTTTTAATTATGTCATAGTTTGCACATCATTAATATGTGTTCGCATTTAATAAAGTCATGCATTATGTAACTTTCATGTTAGTTAAGTTTGCATCATTAAATTAAGTCAAGTTAGTTTAATTATGTAACTTTCATGTTAGTTAAATTTGTATTTCAAAACCATGCATTTAAGCATCTTAGTTTAATAAATGAGTTCTTGGACATTTATTCAACTCATCTTAGTTTTAATTAATAAGTGTTTTTGTTGAACTTTATTTAATAAGTGTTGTTCTTAATTGATCTAGTTCCTAGGATTATTTATTGATGCATAAATTAAGTTTTTTAAAGTATGCTTCTTTAATTAAACTAGTTCTTTGGAATAATTATTGCATATATGTTTTAGTTCATTTATTTAAGTAAGTTTAATGTTTGTTATGATTAATAAGTGTTTTCATTTGTTTAATAAACTCATTTTAATGTGTTTATTAAATGTGACTTTTAGCTTATAGTGGTTACAATTCAAGGTCATTACACATTTAATTAAGTGGCTGTTCAAGTTCTTTTGAGTTACAATTAAAGGGGCTGTTATAAAGGGAGCTTAAAAATCATTAAAGGAGTTCTTAAAGAGCATTTTATGCCCTTTAAAATTCAGCAGCAACTCTTCCACTTCTAGCCGTTTTTGGAGCTTTCAAGAGAAATTAATCAAGCCTTTGAATGTCATTAAGGAGCTGGTTAAGAGATGGTGTCTATTCAACTAGCCAAGGACAACTCAAGAGTCATTTTCTAAGCCATTAAAGACATTCAAATAAGCTGAATTAAAGTGATTTTATGGAAGGAGTTATTTGGTTCAAAGAATAAGAAAAGACATCAGTTTTTTTATGGCACATTAAGTGGATGTTTTTGACCATTCGGTTACCTTGTTCTAGCATTATAAATAGATGTAATCAGCTATAGAGGGAGGAACTTTTTGCTTGATATAGATGAAATATTTGAATTGTGAGCTATCCAATTCTCTTTGTTCTTTCGGAATTGATTTGACTTATCAAGCATAGCTTGTGGCGTCCATCTTTTCTTTGTTGCTGAACTTATCACCTTTGGTGTGGCGTTCAATATACCTTTGGTTCCTATCATAGTTGATAGTGGGTCAAGGTTTCTTTCCTGTTTCCTTTAACCGAAAAACACCTAAAGGCCATTTTGAGATTCGGGTCAACAATTCGTTATTGTTGGTTCATTTTCGGTCTTAGCCAATTAATTTGTTATTGTTTCCTCTTTATTTTGTTTATTACCTTTGTTTGAAGCCATTATCTCTATTTTGTTTCATTTTAAAACTGAAACGAATCCATCCTTACTCAATTCATGATTGGGCAACACATACGACTCAAAACATCACGAGACGAGTTCCTATCACAAGAGGTTTTGCATGAAGCCTATAGTGGTAGCTTATCTGTTCATTCTGGTAGCAATAAGATGTACAATGACTTGAAACAAATGTATTGGTGGCCGGGTATGAAACGAGAAACTTCTAAGTTTGTATCGAGATGTTTAGTATTTCAGCAAGTTAAAGTTGAACATCAGGTACCTTCTAGTCTGTTACAGAAAATGATGATACTGGAGTGGAACTAGGATCCCATCACTATGGATATCGTATAGAGATTACCCTTGTCTTCGAGGAAGAGAGATGCAATTTGGGTTGTCGTTGACCGTTTGACGAAGTCTACACATTTTATTCCGGTAAGTAAAAATTATTCTCTTGATATATTAGCTGAGTTATATGTTGCTGAGATTGTCAGATTGCACGGGGTGCCAGTTTCCATTATTTCGGATAAAGATCCGCGGTTTACATCACGATTCTGAAACAAGTTATAAGAGGCTCTGGGTACGCGGTTACATTTTAGTACTGCTTTTTATCCTCAAACAGACGATCAGTCCTAAGATAAACCTTGTTTATCAATCTTTAGTACCTATTTTGAGGTAGAAAACACTTCTTGATGAACCTTCATGCAAAACATATAACAACCCATTTTCAGTGAAATCAGAACAGTGGTTTCGGGACCACAAATTTGACATGAAAATATTTAATTTATTATTATTTTAATGTATATAGCATGTTAGTATCGTATAAAAATTTCGTTAAGAAATTTTATCGTTTCAATACTTAATTCAATAAAAAGGACTAAATTTTAGAAGGTGCAAATTTAGAGTTCTATAGGCTAAAAGCACTAAATAGCTATGGAACATAAATGTTTGAGCACTTGGATGGTAAATAGACCATTTTTAATTTGAGTGGACAAAGATGGACATGAAATAGATGAATTTTAAGGTTTATAATAAAGGTTATATATGTAATTTAATAAATAAAATCAAATTAAGTAAAACAAAGCCAATTTTCTTCTTCATTCATCTTCTTAACGAAATTGAGGGGAGGAAATACACAATTTTAGGGTTCTTAAGCATTCGGTCAAGTCTCCTGGTGCATGTAAGTGATTTCCGGTTTCTTTTTTAATGATTTCTATGTTTTTGGAGTCATTGTAGTTTAACCTAGCTAGCCCAGAGACTAATTTACAAAACTATTGAAAGTCTAGGGCTTTACCAAGAATGTATATTAGTTGTTTGTGATGTTTATAGAAGAAAATGAATCCTTGTTGTTAGGTAAACAACTTTTTGTAAGTGAGTTTTGATGAATTTATCAATTAGGGATTTAATTGAAAAATCTGAAATATTCATGGTGTAATTTGTTAAATAATGAAATATGTGGGCTGTTATGAGATTGTATGAAATTTGGCTAGGCTTGAGCAGGGGTGAAATTGCATGAATTTTCTTTTACGAGCTTAAGGACTAAATTGTAAAAAAATCAAAACATTAGAGGCAAAAGCATAATTCTGAAAAAATGTGAATTTGGATTGAATTTAATAGAATATTTATTAAATTGATTAAATTTATTCATTTAGATCAAGGTAGACCTCGTATGGCTTTAGATCGAGGCAAAGAAACAACTTCGGATTAATCGACTCTACTTCTACGTTTTATCATCGAGGTAAGATCGTACATTTAAATAGTGTTTTAAATTATGTTATAAATGCTATTATTTTATAATATCAAATTGTGTCTCGATGGAAAAATCCAATGGCGTATCGACGATCATCGACCAATGAAAAAGGATGGTGACGACCATCAAATTATGAAAAGGGATGGCTTGAGTGGTTAAGTAGATATATCGCGGTGGATTTTGTAAAAATAATAGTGAAATAGGAAGAAGCAATGCGATATAGTAATTATAGGTTAGCCAATATGTGCAAGACAAAAGAAAAACTAAAAAATAACAGTCAAACGAGTAGAAACAATACGTGAAAAAAAAGGCATTGTGAGTGTGATGTATGAAAAAGATCAAAAAGTGAAAAAGTCACAAAAGTAGAAAAACTTAGTCATTTATGCACAAAAACTCATAAGCTAGCCATAGTTGCTATATTATGTATTGACTTCCTATGTGGAGAGATAAGGAAGGTGAGAGAATAAGAAATAAGGTGGTAAGTAGGCAAGGGTTACCAAGGCGGAAGAATAGGGAACAATACAATATGCCAAATTATTTTCGTGCTTGAAACTATTTTGATGCTTCCCGTTCTTGAATTTCTTACCTGTGCTAAACCTCAGATCGTTATAAGCTGAAAAGCCCTATGTGTCCTAGGTAGACTTATTCATGAATTAACATCATATTAAGTGATTGCATTTATGACTATTTATATTCTGCTAGGATAATCAAATCACCTGTATGATTTATTGATGGATACTTATATTTGAAAATCTTAGTACTTGAATACTTTGTAATATACTGAACTTAGGTGTTTGATATTGAAAGTGGTAAGTCATTTATATATCATGCCAGGATTATGTGTAAATATTAAAATGGTTAGTTCTGTACTCCAAAACCAATCTTTGTACCATATTTGTTTAAGGGTCACCTTTTATGTTTCTATTTTGTATTTTTCTTTACTTAAGGACACGTAATGAATTAAGTGTGGGGGAGTTTGATTTGTCGTAATTTGGTGTAGTAGATTAAACTGGTTTTCGTTCTTGACGAGCTTGAATATGAGTAATTTTTGTATGTTTTAGTTATGTTTTCTTAGTTTAGTTTAAATTCAATAAAAAGTGCATTTTGAGTCTTTTATTGTCCTGAGGGGTCGAATAAGGCCTAAAGGCTAGCTAACGTACTTAGAAAGTGTGCAGTGGACCATTCAAAGGCATAAGAACTCAAAACTGGTCGCTTTGTTGCAATATGGGGAATTTGATGTCACAATATAGGGAGCAAAATGACAGAATTGTTATACTGCCTTGGGTGTCGCGACATAGCTGATTGGTAGTTGTCGTTACGTCCACCGAATTTAATCCCCTTCTCAACCAATATTAACTGGTAATATAGAGTGAGTACGAAATCGTCCCACGAAGAAGCTCGTGTTAAACCTATTTGAAAAGAATTGAAATCAAGTTAGTATAAACATATGCGAGAAAGGAAAAATGGGGGGGGGTTTCTAATAATGCTCTTTGGTAACAAATAAAATGTAACGTAAATTGTAAATGCTGAAAGGTTGTCAAATTAAGAGAAAGAGTGCTCAGTTAGTACTCCTTAATCCACCTAGCACAAGTCCTTAGCGTTATTTAATTATTTTAATAGTCTAATCTAGCAACAAGGCTGAAGAAAATCACTTACGAAATGAATTCTTATCCCAAGTAAATTCAAATTCAAATAGAGAACATTCATACTTGAATACCTACCTTTAATTTTTAATTAAAAGTGCACTAATTATTTTAGAGATTTCACCTTGCGTTAATTAAAGAAAATCCTCCAGCGGCTTCCAAAATTAAATCCGAAGTTGAGTTAATTAGCGGCATGCTAATTCATTATCACTGATTCTAAGTTTAATTAAGAAATTCGATTACTCAATTTCACTTAGATGATTGTGAGAAAAGTCCTAAATTAGATAGGCGATCAATCTAATTAATTTAGAAAACATTCCTTGAACGATAAAATTAGCAACTCAAGAATGCTAAATCCGAATTTAAACAAAATAAACCTACAATTTCCTTGTGCTAGTTTCATAAGTGTCTAACTGAGCTTAATTAATTTAACCACTCATAGCAATCGAAATGAAAAAAAAATCAACTGTAAACAACATAAATTATAGACTGAATCTTGGAGAAGAAAATTCCTAAAATCGTCGAGCTTCCCTTCTCCCGATTAGCTGAAATCTTGGACTGCTGCTACAGCTGCTTGATCGGTTTTGGCTAGTTAAATTTGAACTTCTTCTTTGCTCGAATGTTACGCTCCTCTGCTGCCGTATCTTCCTCTGTTTTTCTTCACTTTTTCTTTTTTTTCAGCTGTTGGTCACCTCTATTTAAGGAGTAATGATATCCCCCAATTAGATCAAAAATAATTTGATCTTATCTCCCTTTTCCCTAGCTGAAACCGTCGCATAAAAATAACTCCAGCCTACTAGATTTTTACTTTAATTAAAACTCTTCTAGGCTGATTTGATTTCCTTGAATTAATTGAGGTCGGCCACCGCTAGCAAGATGGAAATTTGGAAAATTAAAAATAATTCTCCTTGTACATTCGGCCTGCTGCTTTGTATTGGACCGATTTTTTTCCTCAATGTTAATTTAATTTCTTCAGCCAGCATATGATCATCATTCAACAATTTGTTCACGTGGATTAACTTCCAAAATTGAGCTTATACGGGCATCAAAATGTTCCTTACATGCACATGAAATAAAATTAAAATTAAATTGTTGAATTGGGGTGCAATTAAATTATTACGGCATAGAATGTATTTAATCAATTTAGGCAAAATTATAACTTAATTAACCAAAAATTAATCAACAATTTAATAATTTAATTGAATAAGTTAAGCTCAAAATTGAACTTAACAAACTCCCCCATACTTAAATTGTTGATCGTCCCTGAGCAATCAAGTAAAAAAGAATCAAGAAGAATTTCAAAAATGTCAAGACTAATCAAGAGTTGTTGCATCGCTCGTGCTTGGGGTGAATTTTTAAAATCAATCAATTTAGATTTTGGTTTATTCAAGAGAGGAAAATCTAACATATTATAAAGAAGAAATTGATGATGCTTCTTTGATCAATTCTCACTGGAAAGAATAAAATTATTAACACTCCTCACTCATTGTGTTTAGGCTAGTATAATATGCTCTCAAATTGAAATCAACCACAATTAACCACCATAGGCTTGCTTGTCCACCTTATCTTATAACATAACACATAAAATTCCAAAAATATAATTAAGGCTAAAATAAATGTTGTAATGGGGCTGAGGTGATGTGCCGTGGACGGGAGGAATTTATTTGGATGGTGGAGCTAGTTTTTCTTAGGCTAGTAAAATCATCCGGAAGTCATCAATTCTCTTATTTCTCTTTTTTCCCGAATTTAACAAGAAGATGATTAATTCAATCAGCCTTTCATTGTTTCCATATCCCTAGATTCAGCCGATTCACCTCATTGTGATAACATAATGCTTTGTTTATTTAATTCACTAGGAAGGCTACAACTTGCTGCTTCTTTCTCATGAAAATCATCCTTTAATTTCCAACTAAACATCACCCCAAATTGGCCAACATATGTCGAAATTATGATGAACTTCCAGACTGAATTAACTAGCCTAAAAAGGTGGGTTGATTCAGGCTTTAGGTTCAATTTCTAGAGGTACATAAAAATTGGGAAATTAAGGCTTCAAATTGCCAAACTAATTGGAATAATGTCAAGGTCGGCTTTTATAAGTAGTCGTGGCTTAATTCCTATTGCCTCTTAAATCATATTAATGGAAATCAAATGTATTACTAGACTTAATAAGATCTAAAGCAAGTTCTAGAGTAATTAACAGTTGATACAACAATCACACATGAATGAAGAATAACCTCTCCAGTTGGCATGGATGTCCCAACTTACGCTCTAGGCTCAAATTCCTCACAAGGACCACATAATTGATCAATTAAGCAGAAAATTTTTTTAAGATTTTTTTAAACAAAATAAACAAAATCAATCAATTGAAAACAAAATTAAACCCAACCAATCGACATACAACCACCCCAATCAACTTGAATTCATGAAATACATCTTTATTCTTTTATTAAAATATTCTCCTAAAGGAATTTTAACAAAACTTATTCATGAAAGTTGCTAAAAACAAAACAAACATCAAATACGTAGAAATCAATGAATTGATTCTCCCCCATACTTAATGTTTGCATTGTCCCTAATGCAAAAGAGAATTAAAATTACCAATGGAAAGAATAATACTAATGGAAAAGATAAAAGAAAACTTCCCTGAAAACGTGGGTTGCCTCCCACAAGTGCCCTTGTTTTAAGTCGTTGGCTCGACATCACAATTCTTCATGGATCCTCAAGATTGATCTCCTCCAACCAAGCTGCTTGCTCCCCTTCATGAAAATGTTTCAGCCTGTGACCATTCACTTTGAAAATTTTATTAGTTTCGAGGCTCCTAATTTCGATTGCCCCATGATGATGCACCTCGGTTATTATAAATGGACCAAGCCACCTTGATTTTAACTTACCGAGAAATAGTTTAAGTTTAAAATTAAATAGCAATACCTTTTCCCCCACCTTGAACTCCTTGCGAATCAGCTTTGAGTCACGAAATGCCTTCGACTTACCTTTGTAGATGACCGAATTATCATATGCCTCTAGGCGCAACTCCTCCAATTCTTGAAGCTTCAACTTGCGCTCTTCACCTGCCAAACTATAATCCAAATTGCATTGCTTAACAGCCCAAAATGACCTATGTTCAAGCTCTACGGGAAGATGACATGCCTTCCCAAAAACAACCCTATAAGGCGACATCCCTATTTGCGTTTTGTAAGCTGCTCGAACAGCCCACAATGCTTCATCTAACCGTTGGCTCCAATATTTCCTATTAGGTTTAACAATTTTCTCTAAAATGCCCTTAATTTCCTTGTTACTACTCTCGGCTTGCCCATTGGTTTGAGGGTGATAAGCTGTCGACACTCTGTGGGTGACACCAAATTGTGCAAATAAAGCTTTCAAGGTTCTATTACAAAAATGTGTTCCCTTGTCACTAATTATAGCCCTTGGTACCCCATATATATTTAAAATGTTGGTCTTAAGAAGTTTCACCACAGTTCTAGCATCATCAGCTCTAGTTGGGAATGCTTCTACCCATTTTGACAAGTAATCAACACAAACAAGAATGTATAGATAACCAAAAGAAGAAGGAAAAGGCCCCATAAAATCAATACCCCATGCATCAAATATATCACAAACATAGAAATTATGAAATGGCATTTGATTTCTGCTACTTAAATTGCCGGTCTTTTGACATGATGCGCAATTTTTACAAAATGCATATGAATCTTTATGAATAGTCGGCCAAAATAACCCACACTCAAGTATTTTATGAGCTGTTCGCTTAGGCCCAAAATGTCCCCCACCCTCTCGAGAATGACAAAAATTAAGCACCGAATCTATCTCACTATCATCGACACAACACCTAATTATTTGGTCACTACAAAATCGCCACAGGTACGGCTCCTCCCATACATAAAATCGGGCTTGACTCCTAATTTTTTCTCTCAAATGTCTAGGTGCATTCGTAGGGAACTCTCTAGTCACTAAGTAGTTCACTATGTCGGCATACCATGGAAAAACACTAGACATACTATAAAGTCGCTCATCAGGAAATAGATCACTCGGGTCATCCCTCAAAATTCCAGTCTCTAACCTACTCAAATGATCGGCCACAAGGTTCTCTTTACCTTTCTTATCTTTAATTTCCAGGTCAAATTCCTACAACAACAAAATCCACCTAATTAGTTGAGGCTTGGCTTCTTTTTTATGCAACAAATATTTAAGAGCACTATGGTCAGAAAATACAACAACTTTGACTCCTAACAAATATGCTCTAAATTTTTCCAGAGCAAAGACTACGGCATATAGCTCTTTCTCGGTCGTGCTGTAATTACATTGAGCTGGGTTCAATAGCTCGCTAGCATACCTAATAATATAAGACTCCCTACCATTTCTTTGCCCAAATGCCGCACCAACAGCCCTATCACTAGCATCACATAAAATCTCGAAGGGTAATGCATAATTCGGTCCTTGAATGATAGGAGCCATGATTAATTTCAATTTCAATTCATCAAAAGATTTTTTGCAATTCTCATTAAATTCAAATGCGACATCCTTACCTAGAAATGCACATAAAGGTGACGATATCTGCGAAAAATTCTTGATGAACCTACGGTAAAAACCTACATGACCCAAGAAAGATCGAATTCCTTTCACAGTACCTGGATAAGGTAGATTTTTAATTACCTCGACTTTGGCTTGGTCGACTTCTAAACCTTTAGCTGAGACGACATGCCCCAATACTACGCCTCTTTGAAAAGTGGCTGGTGCGTTGCACAGACCGAAAAACATTCTTTTGAAGGCGTAAGTTCCAAACAGGCAAGTGAAAGTGGTCTTCCCTTGATCCTCAGGTACAATGGGTACCTGTAGATAACCTGAATAGCCATCCAAAAAACAAAAATGTGAGCGACCAGCTAACCTTTCTAACATTTGATCCATGAATGGGAGGGGGTAGTGGTCTTTTTTAGTGGCTTTGTTCAACTTCCTATAGTCTATACAAACCCGCCAACCGTTCTGCACTCTTGTGGGAATCTCTAATCCTTCTGCATTGGTAGCTATTGTGATTCCCCCCTTCTTAGGTACAACATGAATTGGACTTACCCATTTTAAATCGGCTATAGGATAAATGACATCAGCTTCCAACCACTTTAAAATTTCAGTCTTGACTACCTCCATCATTGGTGGATTCAATCGACGTTGGGGGTCTCTTTTAGGGACTGAATCTGGTTCTAAGGCTATCTTGTGAGTACATAAAATCGTACTAAGGCCCCGAATATCAGCTAGTGACCAACCGAAGGCTTTTTTATGTTCCCTAAGAACTCTAAGCAGCTTGAGTTCTTGCATTTCGGTTAAAGCATTCGACACTATCAATGGTAAAGTTTGATTTCCCCCCAAATAAATGTACTTTAAATTGTCGGGCAACTCTTTTAACTTCAATCTAGGAGGTGAAATCAATGAAGGAATTTGCTTACCAGTCACCGTAGGGTTAGGGTGAATCGGCTTGAATCGTGTCAATTTGGACGAGTCTAATGCGCAAACTGATTCAATTAAAGAATCAGAAATGATAAATTCATGCTTGTCGATATCAAAAATGCTCTTAGCTAGAACGTTTTTCAACTCGTCCTCATCCCCTAATTCATAGACATCTTGAACAAAATTGTCAATTACATCAAGAGTAAATACGGAATTAATATCAGTGGAGTATCTCATAGCATCAAATATATTAAATTTAATTATCTCACCATCAAATTCTATAGTTAAATTCCCTTTATGCACATCAATTTTCGTTCTAGCAGTCTTAAGAAAAGGTCTACCTAAGAGTAAGGGTACATCAATCGAATTATCATTAGGTCCCATGTCTAAAACATAAAAATCAGCTGGAAAGACTAACTCATTTACTTGCACTAAAACATCTTCTAAAATGCCATCAGGGTAGGCATTACTTCTATCCGCAAGTTGAATTATCAATCCCGTGTCTTTTAATGCACCTAATTGAACTTTATCGTAAATACTCCTAGGCATGACATTTATAGAAGCTCCTAAATCAAGCATAGCTCTATCTAGTTTAAGGTTTCCTATCTTACAAGGTATCGAAAACATTCCCAAATCTTTGCATTTAGTTAGGAGTTTCTTTTGAAATACCGCAGATACATTTTCGCCTAAGCTAATTTTTTCATTTCCAATTAATTTCCTTTTAGATGTGCATAATTCTTTTAAAAACTTAGCATATCTAGGCACTTTTTTAATTGCATCAATCAATGGAATATTAACTTGTACCTTGCGGAAAGTCTCTAGAATTTAGCATTGACGTCGTCTGACTTTTCCTTCCTCAAACGCTGTGGAAATGGCGCCTTCGGCACATAATACCGGGGTTGGTTATTAGCATTCTGACTTGCTTGTGCTCTAAGCTCGGGAACCCTCATTTCCTGCTCAAAGTTTGCTGCATCGTGCGAAATAGTGGGTTGTTGTAAACGTGATTTCCCTCCTTCCTTTGGTGCTGTTTGCGGCGGTTGTAAATCAGCCTTCGGCAAGGCTAAATTGTCCTCTTCAATATCACTAAATCGGACCTTTTTTACCTCAGTTTCTTCTTCCTCGTCACTGTTTTGGACCTTCTTTAGTGTCGATCTCAACTCCTTCCCACTTCGCAAGGTTATAGCACTGACATTATCCCTCAGATTTGCCACAGGCTGTGACGGTAACTAATTATTTACCTATGCTTGTAAGTTCCCAAGATTAACATCGGTTGACGAGGCTCTGGTTTGCAATTGTGTTATTGCCGATTCCAAAGATTGAAACCTTCCATCGGTTTCCTTCTTCTGGTCAGCCGTCATCTTCATCATTTGTTCAAGCATGGTATGGGTCTTTGTTTCAGCACTAAGGTTTTGATGGTTGGGTTATTGCTGTGACGAATTATATGGTCGGGAATTTTGCTGCTCAAATCTTGGGGGTGTGGCACGGTTTTGGTATCTGAGATTGGGGTGATCTCTCCATCCCTCATTATAGGTAGCTGAATATGGATCATACCTTCTCTGATTTGGAAAGACGGCGTTAGCTTCCGCTTCCTGTAATGTCGGACACATATCTGTGGTATGCCCTTCTAAACAACAAATGCCACATAGTGAAGCTTTCGCAGTACCTCCGGTCATCAGCTTACTTACCATAGCCGTTAAATTAGCTAATTGAGCCTCCATCATGCTCGACTGGCCTTTATCCATTCGTTTACCCAAGTCGGACCTCCTGAGACCGAATTGCTGTGTATTCTGCGCCATATTAGTGATCAAATTTCGGGCTTGCTCAGCAGTTTTATTAACCAATGCACCTCCACTCGCTGCATCGATCATTCCTCGATCTTGTGGTGTCAACCCTTCATAAAAATATTGCACTAAGAGCTGCTCACTAATCTGATGCTGTGGACAACTCGCACATAGCCGTTTAAATCTTTCCCAGTACTTGTATAGTGATTCACCTACCAGTTGCTTAATTCCACAAATTTCCTTCCTGATTGACCCTATTCTTGATGCCGGAAAATACTTCTCAAGGAAAGCTTTATGTAACCCTGTCCAAGTTGTGAATGAGCCTGGCGGCATATGATATAACTAGTCCTTCGCCAAACCTTGTAATGAGAAAGGACAAGCTCGGAGCTTGATTTGTTCCTCTTCAATGCCATTTGGCTGCATAGTTGAGCAAGTAATTAGAAATTCATTAATATGACGGTAAGGGTCCTCACCTGGTAACCCATTGAATTTTGGCAACAAATTCAGGAATCCCGAATTAAGCTTTAATGACCTATCAAGAGCGGGATACGTGATAGATGGTGGTTGCGCAGCCAAGTTAGGAGCGGCCAATTGCTTCAAGGTCTGGCTAGCTATGTTGGAATCCTCTGAAACGTTAGGCTCAACGTGGGGGTTGGAATGATCGGCTTGCCGATCAGAGATATTAACAGAGTCTGTCGATGTTCGTCGCCCGCTCTTTAATATCATATACTAAATAAATTAATCTACCTGCAAAGACAAAAACAAGAAAATGAAGTAAGTTCTGAAAATCAAATAGATTTGACTACGGCGCTTCCCCGGCAACGGCGCCAAAATTTGGTAGTTGTCGTTACGTCCACCGAATCTAATCCCCTTCTCAACCAATATTAACTGGTAATATAGAGTGAGTACAGAATCGTCCCACGAAGAAGCTCGTGTTAAACCTATTTGAAAAGAATTGAAATCAAGTTAGTATAAACATATGCGAGAAAGGAAAAATGGGGGGGTTTCTAATAATGCTCTTTGGTAACAAATAAAATGTAACGTAAATTGTAAATGCTGAAAGGTTGTCAAATTAAGAGAAAGAGTGCTCAGTTAGTACTCCTTAATCCACCTAGCACAAGTCCTTAGCGTTATTTAATTATTTTAATAGTCTAATCTAACAACAAGGTTGAAGAAAATCACTTACGAAATGAATTCTTATCCCAAGTAAATCTAAATTCAAATAGAGAACATTCATACTTGAATACCTACCTTTAATTTTTAATTAAAAGTACACTAAGTATTTTAGAGATTTCACCTTGCGTTAATTAAAGAAAATCCTCCAGCGGCTTCCAAAATTAAATCTGAAGTTGCGTTAATTAGCGGCATGCTAATTCATTATCACTGATTCTAAGTTTAGTTAAGAAATTTGATTACTCAATTTCACTTAGATGATTGTGAGAAAAGTCCTAAATTAGATAGGCGATCAAAAATAATTTGATCTTATCTCCCTTTTCCCTAGCTGAAACCGTCGCATAAAAATAGCTCCAGCCTACTAGATTTTTACTTTAATTAAAACTTTTCTAGGCTGATTTGATTTCCTTGAATTAATTGAGGTCGGCCACCGCTAGCAAGAAGGAAATTTGGAAAATTAAAAATAATTTTCCTTGTACATTCGGCCTGCTGCTTTCTATTGGACTGAATTTTGTCCTCAATGTTAATTTAATTCCTTCATCCAGCATATGATCATCATTCAGCAGTTTATTCATGCGGATTAACTTCCAAAATTGAGCTTATACGGGCATCAAAATGCTCCTTACCTGCACATGAAATAAAATTAAAATTAAATTGTTGAATTGGGGTGCAATTAAATTATTACGGCATAGAATGTATTTAATCAATTTAGGCAGAATTACAACTTAATTAACCAAAAATTAATCAACAATTTAATAATTTAATTGAATAAGTTAAGCTCAAAATTGAACTTAACACTGATCGCTAGTACAAGATCAATTTTAACTTAAACACCAAAAGATTTAATTAGTACTTAAAATAGGTTATATTACACAAGTATCAATAAAATAGATTTTCGGGAGTTTTATACTAATAAAATATAATAAATAAATATCAAGAAAATTGAATGTGGAATCAATCGAATATGATTATGGGTGATTAACTTGTTTTGGTACTCTTCAACTTTTGTTTCGGGTTCCTCATCAATCAACTAGTTGATATCCTAGCAGGATCTTCCGGTACGTCCACTAGACTGGCTTGGGGTGAAGGTTTCCACAAATAGGTCATACCAATTTTGGGTTAATTCCCACTTTCATAACTTCCTAGGGTCGTCAATCCTAGGGTTTTAGGTTCTTCTTTACCCAAACAACTGATCCATTGAGTAATCCTACAAAATAATTAATAGATCATACCTCCACTTGCTAATCCCCCATAGAGGGATTAGTTCCTCATGGTTTTCATAAACACTATAAAATCAATATAAAGTATAGTCATGATAAATGAATCGAAAGTATAGAGTTTAAAAGAAATCATGATTTGTATTATTGATAAAAGCGAATGCACAAGAGTTCAATGTATCCACAAATTGGATCTCTTAAGATAAAACAAAGAACAAACTAAGAATAAATCTAAAACCTAAGAAAAGAGAAAAACTAAATTGAAATTAAAAAAGAAATTCTAAGCTAAGTAAAAACTGGTGTCTATAATGTGTGACAAATGAGCCAATTTATATATTTTAGGTGGTCATCATCATTAACCCTAGGTTAGTTGATGTTTTTGAGCTTTAAGTTTGATTCTACGGGATAAAACATTCCCTAGCTCGTGTTACTTCCCATCCAAAGTCGATGTCGTGACATATCAAGACCTTTGTCACGACATAAAAGTTAGTATACTCCTCTTCAAGATGTCTCTATGTTGCGACACCCTTAAGTTTTGTCGCGACATTGAAGGCAGTCTCAGAATTTCTCCATTCTACTCCTTATGTTGCGACATTGAGCCCTCCGTGTTGCAACATCGTGACCAGCATCAAATTAGCATGCCTTTTAATAGTCTCCTGCACAATCACAAAGTTCATTAGCTCACCCTTGGGCCTCATTCATCCCCTAAGGTCAATAAAAGACTCAATCTACACATTTTATTGGATTTAGTTAAACATACTAAAAACATAAGTAAAACTTAATGATAGTGCTTGTTTTCAAGCTCTTAAAGTGCGAAAATTAGTTTAATCTGCTAAATCGAATTACGACAGATCAATAGCCAAGGGATATCATGACACACCTCTAAAGAATGTATACTGCCTTAAATTGTGACGCAATGATTAGGGTGTCACGACATTGGCCTTGTACGGGAAGAACTTATGAACCAGGGGCGTTTTGGTCCACATAATGGAAATTAAAACACGAGAAGGTCAACTGACCTAGGTTTGAGGACGAAAACAAACCTAACTCTATAAATAGACTCTTAAAACACTTGTTGAAGGATAACTTTCCGTACTTTAAGTTTTCATTGTAATTTTAGTTTTCAATTTTTCTTTATTTTATGCTTTAGTTTTATTTTTAGTTCTTTTCTTTTAGTGTTCTTCAGAAAACTTGCTTTGTAGACGAGATCGACTCTTGAGGATTTTTAGCGCTTCAATACTTAAATACAAAATATGATACTCTAAACTCTACTCTTGTTTTATATTTTATGCATATATTTTATATCAAGTTTACGATGTTTATTGATTCAATGATAAACTAATCCTCTTATGGGGGATTAGCAAGTAAATTTGTGATTAATAGATTATTATGTAGGGTTTTCTTAGTGGGTTAGCTGTTTGGGAGAGGAAGAACTTAAACCCCAGGCTTGACAACCCTATGAATTCATTTAGGTGGGAATTAACCCAAAATTGGTATGGCTTATTCATGAACACTCTAGCCTCGAACTGGTCTGCACTATGAGGTTGAGAGATAATTAGTTCTTATAGACTCATTAGTTTAGTGGAAGATTAAGAGATCCTACTAGGGTAACGACTAGTTGATTGATTAGAAACTCGAAATAAGAATTAGTTATGATCATCGAAGCGAGGTAATCACCCATGCCTAGAATTGATTATGTTTATAAATTAGTTTTTTGAAGTCTATTTTATTTAGGTTTTTTTTATTTCCTTATTTATAAAAAAACAAAAAAAATCTTTTATGTTTTATCGTAATATAATTTGTTTAAAGTACTAATTAAATCTATTTGCGTTTAGGTTAGAATTAATTTAGTACTCACCTCTTTTGAGTATGATCCTTGGCGTACTTACCTACTTCGTTGTAAAAGCTATATTACAAACTGACTCGTATACTTGCAGACACTGCCTCGATTTCATATCTTTTAGTTGCAATATTCACACTTTGAACATTAGTATGTTTGGAGGCGGTCAAGAAATTAATTAATCACACTTCCAATCGCTAATCCCCCCACAAGAGGATTAGTTCCTCATGCATTTCAGAAACAATATAAACTTGATAAAATAAATAAACTTTATGGAAGAATCAAGAATAAAATTTTAAGAAGAAATCTTGATTGTATTAAATATTTAAAGCGTATAAATCCACAAAATTTGTGTTAAATCTACAAATCATCTCTTTCGATGAAAACAAATGAAAATAACTAAAAATAAATCCTAAGTCTAAAAAGAACTAGAAATTGAAAATAAAATTCTATGTTACAAAAACGATCTTTTATCAAGTGTCTTATGAGTCTATTTATAGTGTTAGGGTTGGCCATCATCCTTAGCCCTAGGTTGGGTGACATTTCTATGTTAATTTCCATTGTACAGACAAAAATGCCCTCAGCTCGTAATATCTTCTCGTATAGGGCTAGTGTCGTGACATCTAGTGCCTGTGTTGTGACCCTGAATGCATTTTGCTTTGGCTCATGTTTAGCTTTAGGGTTGTGTCATGACATCTAGTAGCTATGTCGCGAAACCAAAGGTAGTCTTGGAATTTTGGTACTCTGTTCACTATTTTATGACATTGAAATCCTGTGTTGCAACATGGCAACCAACCTCGAGCTTTCATACCTTTGAATGTTGTCCTACACACTCACTAAGCACGTTAGTTTTCCTTTAGGCCTTCTTCGGCCCCTAAGGTCTTAAAACGACTGAAATTACACTTTTTATTAAATTAAAACTAAAATTGAAAAACTATATAAAACATAGGAAGATTACTTAAATTCAACCTCCTTAAATATGAAAACTAGTTTAATCTGCTACAACGAATTATGGTAGATCAAACCCCTCGACACTTAAGTCATTGTTTGTCCTTAAGCAAAGTAAGATAAAAATAAAAAATAAAAGACGTCCCTTGAACAATTATGATACAAAGACAAGTTTTGGAACACAGCTAGGACAAATCATATATATACACACAATTCTGGCATGATATGTAAACGACTTACTATTTTCAATCTCAAGCACATAAGTTTAGTATATTACAAAGTATATAGACAATAAGGTGTTCAAATATATACGTCCATCGATAAATCATGCAGGTAATTTGATTATCCTAGCAAAATACAAACAGTCAATACTGTAATTTCTCAATATAATGTTTATTCATGAATAGGTTTGCCTTGGTCACATAGAACTTTTTGGCTTGTAACATTTTGAGGCTTGGGACAGGTATGGAAATAAAAAATAGAAAGCATCAAAACAATTTCAAGCATAAAGGTAGTTTGGCACAGTATATTGTTCCCTATTATCCCTCTTAACAACTCTTGCCCGCTCACTACCGTATTTCTCCTTCTCTCACCTTCCTTATTCCTCCACATAGGAAGTCACAGTATAATAAAGTAACTATGGTTAGCTTACAAGTTTTTGTGCTCTAATGACTGAGTTTTCTAATTTTGTGACATTGTCACTTTTGACTCTTTTTAGCACATCTCACTCACAATGCTTTTGCTTTCATTGCTCAATTACTTTTTTTCTACTCATTTTGACTTTTTCTAAATTTTCCTTTTGTTTTGCACATTTTGGCTAAACCTATAATCACTATATCACACTTCTTCTCCCTATTTCACTCTAATTTTTAAAACATCTGCCATGATGTATCTAGCTATCCCTTAATACATTTGGCCAGATGTCTAAATTTTTGCAATTCAGGACCAAAGAAAAAAGGTAAGTATAAATTATTTTGGCTCGGGTTCCTTATGGAGGTTCATCAAGAATAGTTTTCTGGCTCAAAATTAGTAGTAAGGATTGATGAATAAGGTTAGCTTTTTAGCTTTGGGTTATACGAAACAATGCCTTAGGTCATCCCTAGGTATCTCAATATTAAAAATTTTAACTATTTATCATACATACTAGCATGCCTGTTTCCCTATATTTTCTATGTCATTTGGTATATTAAAATTTTCTATTCTTAGAACCATGTAGTATCATCCAGATTTCTTAATGAATCAATCCTTTATCCTTTTCTACTGTTATACTTATTACTTTACAATGGCAACTATCTTTCACATACTTGAGAGACTAAGTCAGGTTTGGCGTATTATGCATACAGAACGCCTTCCACAAGATCTATCTAAGAATCAACTAAACCGTGCTCTAACACCAAACTTGTAATGCCCAAAACCTGATCTGATTCTCTAAGTCCAAATCTCGAGTGTTACTAAATGATAAAAAAAAACATTTAACAAAAATGGTTTACACTTTCTTATTTAATTTAAACTGTTATTTGAATTTCTAAAGGAACGACATTTGGAAATTTAAAATAAAATATATGAAAAATAAATTATTACATCAATTTTGATATAAATAGTTACAAGTTAGAAATTATTTTTCAAGATCGCACCACAAATCCACTGTATGCATAACAACCCACTCTGCCTCAAAATTGGAGTACTCCTGGTGTTGACATTCCAAGTGAAGTCCTTTTCCAATTCCTGAAAAGAAACAACAAATCTTGTAAGTACAAGAGTACTTAGTAAACTCATTAACCAAACCTTGATGGAGGCTTTGCAATCCTGTAGAAGTTGCTATGAGTTAACTAATACTCTAAGTCATTTACTTTAGCTGACACCATACGACTTTATCACTCTCATATACATCAATTAACATACCTTTGTTATACTTAATATTTCATACCTACTTAACTAGAGAATACTCCCCCTCATTTCATAATTCTCTTATCCCATAATACTTTCTTAACATAATATACCCTTAAAAAACACTTCCAACAATCTATACCTTAAACCCATGCTTTTCTCCAAAATAGTTACTCACTGACATTATCTTGTGTGGGTACATACATATGGCAGAGACTTACATAGAATTTCCTACTATTGATTCACATTCAAACATACCTTGATCTAGTTTTGTACAAATATCTATACTGATAATTCACTACGTATAACATTTAGATGAACTTTGTATCATACTTTATCGAATTTCAGTATTCAAAATAACATTAACTTAGATTCAAAATAATTTAGAAGAAGATGACATACCCTTTACTTTTTATACTTACAGATCATCATAACAGATACCCTTATTGACTAACCGATACACATATCTTTTTCTTGAAAAACCCTTAAGACTTTATTTAACTCTTATTCTAGAGTATATCAATACCTTATCTTGGTTATACTTGTTACAGAACTACTAAAACTTACTACTATTTTACCTTAGAGATAGACATTCAAATTCATAGCTTACCAGATATTCCTGATAGTTAATCCCTGACTGCATCCGAATGTACTAATGTCCCTAAATTCAAATAAAGATATAATATTGAGGCGGTGTCCAAAAGTAAACAGGTTAGGTTGTAATATATTTTTTACAACGAAGTAGGTGAGTACTTCGAAGATTGTACCCAAGCGAGACGAGTACTAAATTAAATGTAACCTAAATGCAAATAGAATTCATTAGTAATCTAAATATTTTATATTACAAATAAACATAAATAAGAGATTTTGTACGTTTTTATAAATAAAGAAATAAAAATTTCATAAAATAGAGAACTTCTAAAAGCTAATATCTAAACTCAATCAAATCTAAGCATGGGTGGTGATAACTAGCTCCTATTCCGGACTTCTATTCAATCAACTAGTCGTTACCCAAGTAGGATCTCTCGATCTTCCACTAAACTAATGAGTCAAAAAAAGCTACTTACCTCTTGACCTCACAATTCAAACTAGTTCGAGGATAAGGTGTTCATGGATAGGCATACCAATTTTGGGTTAATTCCCACCTAAAAAACTTTCTAGGGCCGTCAGACCTATGGTTTAAGTTCTTCCTCTCCCAAACAGCCGATCCACTAAGAAAACCCTGCATAATAGTCAGTTAATCACACCTCCACTCACTAAGCCCCCATAAGAGGATTAGTTCCTCATGGAATCTATACACACAATAAACTTGATAAATAAGTTATGTATAAAGAATAAATCAAGAATAAGGTTTAAGAGATTCCTGATTGTATTTGATTGATGAAAGTGCAGAAATTCACAATAGTTTGATTGGGTCTATAAATCAAGTTCTTCGAAGAATAGGAATGGAAATAACTTGAAAAGAAATCTAAACCCTAAAATAAAGAAAAATAAAAAACTAAATTACAAGGGAAAACTGAGAATATGAAATTGTCCCCTAAAAAGTGCTAATGAGCCTATTTATAGAATTAGGGTTAGTTGTCGGCCTTAAAACTAGGTTAGTTGACATTTTCATGTTAATTTTTATTATACGGACCAAAACACCCTTCACTCGTAATTGTTCCCATACAGGGCTGATGTCTTGACACCCTAGTGCTTGTGTTTTGACACTGAAGGCAGTATACTTGCTTCAGAGGTGTGTCGTGACATCTTATGGCTATGTTGCGACACCAAAGGTAGTCTTGCAGTCCTTGTATTTTGTTCCCTATGTTGCGACATTGAACTTCCCCTGTGGCAACACAATGACCAGCCTTAAGCTTCTATGCTTTGAATGGTATCCTACACACTCACTAAGTAGGTTAGCTCACCTTTAGGCCTCATTCGACCCCTATGGTCATAAAAAGACTCATTTTACATTTTTTATTGAATTAAAACTGAAATAAGAAAATTAACTAAAACATAATAAAAATGCTTGTATTCAAGCTCTTTAAGTATAAAAACTAGTTTAATCTACTATACCAAATTACGGTAGATTAGTCCCGATGGACTCCATTAGACACCACTAATGATAAATAGACATAAACTCTCTTGGCAGACTCTTCATGCACTGACACGAATTAATTTCAACCTTTTACTCCACTAATACACACCCAATTAGAACACTCACATCACATAACATACATTTCAGACATATATATACTAAGTCATACTTCAATGTTTCAATTCTCATACACCAATCATCCCATACTATACATATCATGACTTTGGAACCATAGTTCAATTAATTTCTTACAGATGACTCATAATATAAACAATATACATGCAGGAGTCATCATAAAACTCACCTGGCACCCACGTACAGTAGCTTTAACTCCGGATTCAAACTTCCATCACAAAATCCCAGTAACCACTGCTTATAAAACATAAGAACACCATTACTACTCTTATGAATACAAGTTGCTTATCATTTCAAGTGTTGTCAGTCCATGCAAAAACCTTATACTTACAGTCTCATTGTTCAGTTACCAAATGCATATTTACTCATTCAGAACATAACATACAAAGCTGAAATACTTACCCTGATACAAAGTAACTACTGATCATAAAAGAAACTTAGCCTCTAGATTATTGAGTTAGGATACATTTAGATTTAAAGAAGGTTTTAGTAGATACAACTTAGGGAAAAGAAAGAAGAAGAAAGAGTCCCTCTTTTAGAACACACTCTCACATATAAATATGATTCATCTTGCTTATTAGAATTTAAGAAGTGTCATGCATATCAGAACTTGTCTTCTTCTTGGCCTACAGTTTTCGATAAAAATATTAATAAGTTTCCTTCATCAAACTTATCAGGCTAAACTATACATATGTTTTCTAATCAGATTACTTAAAATCTAACTAACACAGTATTTCATACAATCCAGGTGTACTATACCTTTAGCGAATACTCATCCCATATTCCTTTTTATCCCTTAACACAGACGTTTCCATAATATACACGCCCACACGTATACGCCAAAACAATTTTTTTGGAAAATAAAATTACACCAGACAAACTATTTACTGCTATACGCTGAAACTTTGGATCCACCAAATTTGGGGTGTTACAATGGTACTCGCACAAAGGTATTTTAAAGGGGAAAAAATGGTCAGTATCAATAAATTCTATGTAATATGTTTGCTTGAGTGCATGTATAAATCTCTTATTACTTCAAGTGTTTTTATGTTAACTGATTTTTTATACGAATGTGATCTTAGTGGTTGTGTATAGGGCCAATCATGAAATTTTAATTCCCTAGAAAAAAAACTAAGCATGAATGAAGGTTTAAGTCTTTAGGATTGACTTGATAATCTCCTCGAGGTGAAATCCTTGGAGGCATAGCGGTTTAAAGATGATTTTGGAAAATATTTGTTTGAATCGTTTGAGTTTTTCGAGCCAACCTTATTAAATATTTATCCCTGGAAAACATAATTTGAGTTGTATAGCATGTTCTTTTTAAAACCTTACATTAACGAGTCATCCATTGTTTATATACTTGTCTTTATTTTTTCCACTAAACCTTAGACGAAGTTTGTTTTGGCATTTTTGTGTTTAAGTTTAGGGGAGTTAGAGTGGGGTATTGGGTACTCATTAAAAATTCTCAATGTTGATTTATATGTAATTCTATGCTTGAGTAGGTACCCTATATTATGCAAAAAATATTCAAAAATTGTGAAAAGGGGTACTAGTGAGCACATACTTCTGTATTGAGGAAAATAAAATAATTAGGTATTTTAGGGGATGGTTGCATTTTGGAGGCCCGACTTAAGCTTAGTTCAAGGTTGTTTAGCCTAAAAATATCTATCTATTTCCATACCTTTAACGAAGTCACATTACAACCTTGTTAAAGACCTATTAGTTTAGATTACTGATCCGCCACATTCGTTGTTGCAAATCAAGGTCTTTATAGCACTTCACGAGCTTATTTTATAGTGTTTTTGTTTTCTTTTTTGTTTTTATTTTTTGAAGTTTGATTTATGCAAAATAAGCATTTTTTACGCAATTTTGAGTTATGTCATCACCTAATGGGCCACTACGGGCCTAGGGATGATTTAACAACTTTATTTAGTATGTAAGACACAATTTTATGGCTAAAAAGTCAAAGGACAATTGCAGTGTCACGACATCAAGGAGTGGTGTTGCAACACCGAACTTCAAAGTCAAAATATCTAGAAAATGAAGGCATTGTCGCGACACCGGTCCTGTGGTGTCACGACATCAGGCGATGATTAGGAAAATTAATTGTGAGTATTATTGTCCAGACAATGAATCGTAATCAGATATTTAGGCTATTTAGCAACGCTAATTAGGTCAGATCATAAACTCTATAAATAGACATGTTTAGCCTCATATTAGGAGGCTTGGCCAAGTGAACCATTTAGTTAATTTTAGGTTTTTATTTTATTTCAATTTAGTACTTTAGACAATTTTTGTTCTTATTCAACTTGGATTTGATTTTGATCCCAACTTTCAGTCTAATAATTTTTCTTTATTTTTTTGGATTCGAATTGCAATCGCGGTGATCTTCGTAATTGTTAAAGGAAATTTTTCTTCCGTGGACAAATCAATATTGAAACGAATCTATTTTCTTATTCATGTCTTTTATTTAATTTACTATTTTCCAAGTTAAATATGAGTTTAGGAAATATTGTATCTAGATCCATTAGTAGCTAATTTCTTTGGGAAGATTCATGAATGGATGTGTGACTAATTAACGGATGAATTAGGGTTTAAATAAGAGTTAGTTGGCTTAAATTATGTGCGATTAAACCTTAGGAAGTAATTTAGGATAAACAAGATTGAGAGATAAGTTTATCGAGTAAATCTTATTTATCCCGGTCAAGAAAGTGGGGTCAAAAGGTAGGCATGTATTGGTCGATAAATCAAATTTTGGGTTAATTCCCTCATTCATGACTTCCTACGATTGTCAAGCCTAGGGTTTGTTTCACGTTCTCCCTTTCCAAAACAGTTGATCCATTGACTAACCCTACGAAATAGTTAACAGATCATGCCTCCACTTGTTAATTCCCTATATAAGGATTAGTTACTCATGGCATTGATAAACTATATATAATCAATGTAAAGAGAAAACATGCTAAATAAATCGAGAAGATAGAGTAAATGAAATAGCCTAATAGTATTGATAGTAAGTGTAAATCTACAAAGTTGAATGATTTCACAATTCAGATCTCTTAAAGGAAAACAACAAACAAACAAAGTAAACTATATAAACCTAAGAAAGAAAGTGAAACTAAATATAAAGGAAGAAACTAGGTTAATTCGCAGCTGTCTATAACATGTGCCAAAAGAGTCTATTGATAGCCTTCAGGTGGTCGTCAACCTTAACCCTAGGTTAGCTGACGTTCTTAAGCTTTAGGTTTGATTGTATGGACCAAAATACCCCTTCTTCGTGTTTAATTTCTGTTCCAGAGTTGATGTCGTCACACACTAGGACTTGTGTTGCTACATAGCAACCAGTATGCTTCTCTATAACCATCTTTAGAGGTATGTCGCAACACCTTCAGTTTGTGTTGTGACATTGAAGGCAGACTTGAATTTTCTTCATTATATTCCGTATGTTGCGACATAGTGTCCAGTATCAGCCTAAAATGCATTCTAATGGTCTCCTACACACTCACAAAGTACGTTAGCTCTCTCTTA
Organism: Gossypium raimondii; assembly: GCF_025698545.1. NCBI lineage: Eukaryota > Viridiplantae > Streptophyta > Magnoliopsida > Malvales > Malvaceae > Gossypium > Gossypium raimondii. The sequence continues at coordinate 15,352,238 of NC_068566.1, forward strand.
GGTGTCATTCGGGCCTTAAGGTCAATAATTTTTTTCCATATTTTATTGAATGTAAGTAAAACTAAAGAAACTTAACTAAAATGCAATGAAAATTCTTGTATTCAAGCTCCTTAAGTGTTAAAACTAGATTAATCTACTACACCAAATTACAGCAGATCACCGACTTACCCCAGAAGAATCCTTTGTTTGAAGAACTACTAGATCCACCAGCACAGTTCCAAAGAGAGCCATTGATGGCTTTACCAGAGCGAACCTTGCGTGAATACGTGCTACCTACTTTAGATGTTGTCTGAGGTAGTATCAAGAGGCCAATAATTAACTCGAACAATTTTGAGATTAAGACGGTCACAATCCAAATAATACAAAACAATTTTCAATTTTGGCATAATATGATGGAAGACTCGAACCAACATTTAAAAAGATTCTTATAGCTGTCTGACACGTTCAAATATAATGGAATGACATATGATGTGGTCCATATCTAGTAGTTCATATTCTCGCTTTGTGAGAATGTCTATGAATGACTCGATTCACAAGAGTCGGGTTTCATAACGACATGGGATAATTTAGCGGGGAAATTTTTACATAAAACTTTCCTTATTAGTTGAACCATCCAATTAAGGCATAACATTGCTAATTTTAAGCAATTTGAATGAGAGACTCTATACGAAGAGTGGGAACGCTTCTATTTGCTGCTTAGGAAATGTCCACACCATGGTATGCAAGACTAGTTACAATTGTAATCTTTTATAAAGGATTGGATAGGAGCTTAAGAGCCGGCTTAGATGGCACATCGGTCGAAGCCTTTATGAACAATACCTACGAGCAAAACTATCAATTAATTGAGGACATGACGATAAACTTGTACATGTGACCTAATGAGCGCTTTTCATATAGCTAGAAGTCATCAACGGCTAAGGTGGTCAAGGAAGAGAACATGTATCAACAGATTTTGGAGAAATCAATCGTCTAGAGACCACTGTTATGTCGTTTATGAATGATGTCGCTCGAAGATGTATGTCGCACTTGGAACACAATAAGAAGAAGTGAATGATTTGGACGATAGGGGGAAATCCCTATTCGAATACTTACAACCCCGGTTGGAAGATCTTCTATATCTAAAGTGTGGAGGTAATCAAGGATCGCAAGAGAGATCCATGGGTAATGACCATGTTGATTGTGGTCAACGCTTTAACATAATTGTAAGTAAGATGCAACTCATGAGGTCCGACATTCAACACGTAAAGACCGAATGTGCACAAACTTGTACCGATATTGTCGAACTAAAAAAAGAAATGTGCAATATCGTGAGCATGTTGAATGAGATGCAAAGGCAAATAGCCATGCATATTCCAATCAATACCGAGAACAATACCACGAGGGACAAAAAATGAAAATGCAATAGCACTCCGTTCAGGTAAAACTTTAGTAAACTTGAAAAAGCTTGCTAATAAGGAGGATGATGAGGTCGAGAAGGGAGACCAAAATAATGATGAGCCTAAAACGGAAGTTCAAATGGATGAAATATCTAAACTGATAGATGAGCCAAAAAAACTCCAAGCTCAGAATAGTGCCAAAGAACGTAACATTTCCATCAAGGTTGGAGGATAAACAATGAAGGGATGACACTGAATTTTTAATTTTATTAATCTTTTTAAATCCCTTAAAGTTAATTAACCAGATACTGAAATATGCCAAATACATAATTGGATTAACAAGGTACCGAAATATGCCAAATACATAAAAGAAATAATGTCTAGGCATAAGAATCTAAAGAAAGGTGAGTAATACTTGTAGCATAAACATAACAATAGTAACTTCATATGAACTTAATGAGTTTTGAATTCAACTTACCTTTTTTTTTTTACTTTTTGTGATAGATTCTTCATCTTGAATAATTGTATTTTCCCGTATCTATCTTTGGTGAATGCCTTTACATTTTCAATTGTATACTTTCATCCTTATACGCCACTTATCATTCATACCATAACCTCATTCATCCAACTACTTGGCTAACTTCAAATGTAACATCCTATTTTTCAGTGGTGTCGAAAATAGTAGTTTCGAGACCACAATTTCAAGGACTAAAGTGTATAATTTTTAGTTAAGAAATTTTAATGTTTACATAGTTAATTAATTAAAATGACTAAAGTGTAGGAATTACAAAAGTTAATTTCTATTAACTATATAGATAAGTGTCTTTGGAAATAAAATTGGAGGGACCCAAGTGGAGATTATACCTTAATGTTGGTTAGTGGGATGATTCATGCATGTTACAATTAAAAAACTAAGTTAGTATTAAGGTTAAAAAGGTAATTGAATTAATATTGAAATAAAAAAACAGATGATAAAATATCATCATTACCCTGTGTTCATCCACTGAAAATTGAAACCAAGAAACTCCATTAAAGGAGTTTTATATTCGACAAAAACAAGCTAGTGCATGTAAGTGCTTTCTTGATTTACTTTTCATGAATTTTATATTTTTGTGATTGTTGTCTTGAGGATTAAATTGGACACGGTTTTTATTGATAAAATTCAGAATTTTAGGGTTGATTTTGAATGGTTAAAAATTAAGTTCAATGGCTTTAAAATTAATTGTGAGAAATAAGCTTGTTTAGGTTTTAATGATCAAATTCAGTAAAGTGTAAATAGTTGGGGAAAATGTACAAAATTGTAAATAAAAAAATATGTGTATTAAATTTATTAGTATATGAAATTGAGATTTATAATTGAAATAAACCGTATTATAGATCAAGAACAAGTTGATAACCGAGGAAAAGGGAAGGTTGCAGAATAGTTCTTGGACTTTTTTGTTACTGTAGTTAAGCCATGGCAAGTTGGTTTAGTTTAATTTAATTAGATAGATTAAAATACGTGATGAATATAAAAGTAGTTGTTGAATATTTTGATTAAATGCTTGATGAGTTTTAATATAAATTAAAAATATAATTGTTTGGAACTTGTTTAACGATAATACGATTTGAGCCGGATAAACGTAGGATAGAGTACGATTGGCATGCCAGTAAGTTGTAGAGTGCACTGTATGGGATTGAGATGTGAAGGGAGTTGATACCTAATTTATGTTTATGCACTGAAGATACTGAGGTTCAATGTTTGTAGCAAACTATCAAGTTACATTATAGTGATTCCGGCTTGTTACCGGGGGCAGATGTAAAGCCTTTGGGCTTGGCACTTGGTGCTCATGTGTGTTTTTGAAGGGATGATAGCCTTCGGGCTACGCACTTGGTGCTAAGGCGTGTTTTCAGTTGGATTGGCTCATTAGTGCATTTCGCTTGTTTCAGATGGATAACTGTGTACTCATATCCGTATATCGTTCATCAGGCAATATCTCCAGTTTTAAATATATTGTTGATGAATTCCTGTTAGCATTATAACTTGATGTTAAGTGATCTAGTATAATTATACTCAAGTGTATTTGTATTTGTTGGTGTATAACTCATCTATTACAAGTTGTGGTTTACAAGAAACACTGAATATTAATCTTGTTATTTAACTTTTCATGTTATCTCTTTAAGTTTTATTGTTTGGAATAGACAAACTTACTAAGCAATACAAAAGCTTACTTGTGTTATTTGTCTATTTCTTCGTAGATAACATTTGTGGAAATCGGGTGATCAGATCAAGCTGAAGAAATCACACTATCTAGATATCTTTTGGTTATTTTGAAACATTTACCTTCGGTTATATGGCATATAATAAGTGTTTTGTAAATATTTTGATTTATAGTTTCCTGAGGTAGTTGCTATACTTGAATGATATTGTATTGGATATCATGCTTTTGGTTCATAAATATGTGTTTTAGTCTTTTGGTTATATGCTACTATTATAGGTTATGTTATGCTAGAAGTAAACTTGAATGGTTTGTGTGAATGAGAAAATTTGATATGTGTGCATGGTGTGGAGTTATAAGCTTTGTTTGTAACTTGGTTGATAAATTGAATTGTGGTGTCAATGAGGACACATTGGTTAGGCACTAGGGATGGATATTTTAACATGTTTTGAGCTTGTTTAATCGTGTTTTGAGTAGGTCTAATTAATGGTATTTGGGTTGCTTACTGTCCAAGTAGGTTGATTATGGCAAAATTGAATTTGAAGGCACATTTTGAAGCACCACGGCCTGGGAAACGAGCTACCGCATGGTGCCACACACTGCCTCCCCACATGGCCATGTGTTATATTTATTTTAGGTACAGGTTTCATATGGTCTGAGACACGGCTGTGTGTCTCAAGTCAGAATGTTACACGGTCTGGCAAATGGCCTACGACATGGCCGTGTGGCCCAACATCGAATGCATACATAGGCTAGCACATGGTCGTGTGGCCATAATTTGAATATACTCACGGTTTGGCACACATTTTGCGACACGGTCGTGTGGTTCTATTTCGATTATTCACACAGTCGGACACATGGGCTAGGATATGGTTGTGTGTCCATACTTCGAGCACGACACGGTCTGTGTGGTGTCACACAGCCTGGCCACACGGTCATGTGACCCCTGTTTTTCAATTCTACCTAGATTTTTCTAATTTGTTCAAAATGACCTCTGGATGTTTTCAAATTGTTTTTAGGGCCCTTTAGGCTTGGTTTAAGGTCCGTAAATTTATTTATATCTTTAATTCAAATGAATTATTGAATGATATAAAATGATTTGTATAATTGTTTCTATTTTAAAGTAAATGTTCTAGATTTAACTGTAACAATTTGTAACCCTAAACCGACGACGTAGACGAGTTAGGGGTGTTACATCAGGTCTTCTCAATCGATACTACCTTTTTCTTTTCTAATCAAACAACTTTCAATAGTTACTATTGAGCAGTTAATCACAGGCACTATTCTTGGCGGATACCACTTACTATTCATACTTTTGGCTGAAACCCATATTTATCCTGCTAAGTCAAATCATAATTTAGACAATACCTTGATTCAACCCAATACATACTCATACTAATGAGGAAACCTCCAGATCTTTTTAGAAGAATTATGCACATATTTGATATAGGGCACAAGACATTCGATATATTAAATAACTCATATTCCATCAGAGCTCAGAACAAGACATAATATTATACAAATACAATGAATATCATATAAATAAAAATTTACACCTTAATTTCACGGTAACTTAAATTGGTGGACTCTTATATTGAATACGTCCATATTCTATACTGACAGATAACCACAATGAGTACCCTCTTTGAACAAACTGAGTCGTACTTCTTCTCAAGAAACTTCTTTAAAGACTTGTTCAATTTTATCACAAAACTTTTCACACTAAAGTTTTAGGAGATCATATCTTTAACATAAAATTACCAAAGTACGCCACTAAGGCAAACAGAATACACCAAAAAGTCTAGCAAAATGCCACAAAGGCTAATAGAATATGCCACAAAGGCCAAATCAGAGTACGCCATAAAGGCAATCAGAATGCCACCCAGACATCTTATGAACTACTATGTTTGTGATATGGATATGTTTAAAGTCACATCGTATAAGGTTTGCCCATCATCACCTCGAGACACGTAAAGATCCCCATTCGATAAATGTGGCTCGTCTACCCTTTCTAAACTTTGTCATGGCCATGGACTTTTCTTTAGAATTTTCAAACCTTAATTCATGTTTACTGTCCCAACAGACTTCATCGATATCACCGTGATGATCAAAATCACATCTCAACCTCTCCACACTCAAATGCACCCTAGTCCTAAACATTTTTAATCTCACATCATACATCCACATAAACACATATTTAGGTGGTCTATACTCATTTTCTTAACCAAATCTTACTTAAATAAATGTTTCACGCACATCAACATAATCACATTTCCTAGTATACATTCCAGGCATACACATATAGTTACTTCACAATTTCTCATACACCCATAGACACAATTAATTATGTAGACATCCTTTGCTTATTCCCCAAAATCCCTAGCTTCCAGTCTACTTAAGAGGAACAACTAGAAAATAACATTAGATATTCAAGTAAAAGGAAAAATTAAAAAGTTATCTTCCAAGAAGAAGAAACTTCTTCATGAACCCTTCTCACACATATACATAATCCACTTCTATTTAGTGGAATTTGAAAAGTGTCAAAAAATTTTAGAATATGCCTTTCCTAATGGCCTACACAATCCGAAGGACACATAAATGAGAGTGTTTTTTCGATATACCATTTGTCCAGTCAGTTTAGTTAGTTTATAACTAGATCTAGTGACCAAGACTTCCTCTTCATAGTGCTTGAACAAACTAGGCGTACTATACTTTTGGCGGTAACCTACACAAAGTCTACTTTCCTTTTATCGAATTCTTTCTTTTATTGAAGAACACATCAAAGACTAAATCCTGATATACTTCTATGGGCGTATACTCAATTTGCCAAAATATTAGTTCGCCAAAAGTTTACAATTGGGCGAACTAACTACCAAAGTGCACCAGAATAGACAACTTCTACACGCCTTAAATTTGGATCATCCAGATTTGGGGTGTGACAACTTGTAACACCCCAATCCCCCATGGTCAATCAAGGCATTACATCGAAAGTAAACTTATACATAGTTTCAAATTTCAATAATTGAAATAAGGTGTTAACCCGGAAAAGTTTCAAAAACACAAATTGTTAATTGGTACATGCCATAATGTGTACACAAAAGAATTTTAAACTTTCAGTTGAAAAACTCCCTTTAGAAAAATACAATTTTGGCGAAAATAATAATATATAAAAGCAGTTTAGGGTATACAAGCAGATAACACTTCACAAACAAAATTCATAAAACTTATCCAAAATTTCAAGGTATAATATTCTTATGAAACTATAAATTAATGAAAAGGGTATTTTATTACAAATTTAGAGTAAAATACTGAAATAAATGTTGTTCCCAAAGAACATACGCATGTTACAAAACTAACTATTTAACTTTTGACTTTTCATTTCTATTAATCCTCCATAAGTCATACTATTATTTACATTCCTTTTTACACATAATTTTAGCTTGTTTAATCATAAATCAAATTATTTTAGTATATATTTAGGTTGTTATACTTAAATTAGTAATTTATGCTTTCTAGTAATTTTTATTACATTTTATTTATCTAAATAAGGTTAAATGGTCTTGTAGGTCAAGTCGGGAGCTAAATATGCTTATTGGGGCTAAAGCTAAGGCATATGTTGTGACAATAAGATACTGATGTCTCAACGTCAAAGAAAGAAGCTAAAAATTAGTTCTGGAGTGAAACTGCCCTCGATGTCGTGACATAGCCCTTCTATGTTGCAACATACCCCCTGCACAGCCCAAAATTCCTACACGTTTTAACTATGTTTTGGAGGAAAATTAGGTGTATTTATCCTAACCGAACTCTAAGGAAGGATAATTTATGCACTTTAATATTCCAAAATAAGCCTATATAAAGGCCATTGTAATTAGGTTAAACACATAATTTTTAGGGTTCTGATTCTTAGGTTTTTCTTTAATTCTTAGTTTTACTTAGGTTATTTAATGTTCTTGTAATCGGAAGATCCTATACCAAAATGAGACTTCTACGAGAGGAGATTGTTTTGAAACCATGCTTTCATCGATGAATCCATGAGCATCTCTTTTCCTTATACTCTCATTTATATTTCTTTCTTTAACATTGTTAAATGAATTTGTGTAAAGATTATAATTAATTTGTGCTTTCTACATATTTTGCATGTTTCAATTACTTTAACTTAATTAATTGCTCTAATGATTGAGTTTCTTAGTGGATCAACTGTTTGGGAAAAGGAAGAACGTGAAATAAACCCTAGGCTTGACAACCCTAGGAATTCGTCTAGGTGGGAATTAACCCAAAAATGGTATGGCCTGTCTGTAAGCACCGGACCGTCTGGACTGTGAGGTCGGAAGGTAAGTAGTTCTTGCTAACTCATTATTCTAGTGGAGGATCGAAAGATCCTACTAGGGTATCGAATAGTTGATTGATTAGAACTCTACTTCCATAATTAATTAGGTAAAACAATTGGAACTAGGCTAAAAGAAACTCACGTAGTCAAAATAAGGAATAGGAAAAGCCGATACAGGAGCCTCGGAGTAGATTTAGGTTTAGTTAAATTTATTTAGTTTCTTATTATTATCATCTTGCTTCTTGATTAACGCTATAAATTCGTGACTCGATTAGATTTGTAATTATTTCCCGTAATTGGCTTGATAATAGTTTTCCCCAAATTGCAATCCCTTGGGTACGATCCTTAGAATATGTATTACAACCTGACTCATATACTTGTGGATACGACCTTATAACTCTCTATTTTATTACAGTATTCACACTTTGGACCATAGCATGTCCGGAGGCGGTCAAGTTGTTAGCGTCGTTGTCGGGGATTGTGACGGTTATAATTGTTATTGAATTGATTACTTCTAAATAATATTAGTCAAAAGAAAAATTAGTTAGATAGTGTGCTAATTTTATTATTTGAACTTAATTTCCATTTTCCATAATTTTTATTATTTTATTATTTCCCTTGTCGATTAAGCAAATTTAATCATGAGTGTAATTAATTATGATTATAGTTGGTATAAAGGCAAGACGTGGGATAATTTTTACGATGACAAGAAATCAAGTTGGTTAGATGGAGGTTCAATAGATCAATGGAGTTTTTATAGCAAGCATAGAAAAGAAGAGTATTCATATGAACCTCTATATAAGTTAGATGATAAAAAGATTTATATGCTAGAATACACAATAGAGTCTCTTTCTAATCCACCAAAGATATTGTCATGTGAAACAATCAAGCCCGACAAAACTTTAGCCCAGAACATAGATGCGCACATGATGCGCACATGGATAAATTCGTTGATTACAATAGTGGGTTTGAGTCAGATGAGTCGTCCTTTTGGTATAACAAGTGGCACGATAATGAAGGACAAATTTGGTGGAACGTAGCTTCGATAAATCAGCGGAATGATAACAATAAATACAATATGGCCTAACATCTAGACGAGTTACCTTACGATGCATATGGGAGTTATGACCATAAAGATAAAAGAAAGTATCCGAAGGAACTCGTACGTAAGCCGAATAAACATCCATCAGAGTGTGATCAAATCTACCAAGCTAATAATGAAACATCCAACATTTTATCAAGAATGTCAGATAAGATGACACAAATGATGGAATGCTCCGAGAGTTATCAGAGGCATTACCTCCACGGGAAGAGGTCGTACATGATGTTCTCAACTCTAACCATGATGACCACCATAGTACCATCAATCGTTCGAACTTAGATTGACAAGAGTTTGGAATTAGGGACTGTGTTGATGAACTAAACATACTCGAAGGTGTCCCCAATCCAATTGACATAAATTTGGACATAACAATAGATGTAACTGCTAAAATAAAAGTAGAAGTAACCACTAACATGAAGCTTAAACCGATTTTAAATAGAGCTGTAGAAGAGCCAATACACCTTCTGGCCATAGAAAAAAGGTATCAGCCAAAGAGATCAATGAGTTCGACTCATTCTCATTTGATAAGGGCAACAAAGCTCAAGTGACCAAAACTTCGCGGACATGGAGAGAAGGAAGCTTGAGGTAATAATACCCCGAAAAACAATTTGGGGTTCGCTCAAATTTCGTACCAAATGGCTTGTAATGTGGATGTCACGTCGGTCGAAGATAAGGAAACATCATTTGAATTGATAAAAAGGGTTGGTTCATATACATCAATAGAGGAACAAAGGTCGGATCCAAGTGTCGAAAACCAGTTGAAATTTCTTTTATGGCGGCGACACGGATCATCCCAGTTTTTAAAGAACTTCTACTTCTTGCTTTAAATTTTGTTAGTTTTTTTATTTTATTCATTTATTTTTATTATTAATTTTAGTTGTGTTTAGCTTTTTTCCATAAGAGTGAGTGACATAACTAAAAAAAAATAGAAGAAATTAGAAATTGGGCACGATGTCATGACATCACATCCTAATGTCCCGACATCCTAAACAAAACTCACCTTGCAACATTGAAGGCCGAAGCTCATCTGAATATTTGTAGACGTTCTTTCATCCATTATTGACACTTCATCTTTTTATTCTTATTTTTATTTTATTTCATTTTTCTTTTTGTAGAATTTTTTTAGGTACTCTCCGTCTGCTTAAAGTACACAAACCCCAAGATTATCATAACAAGGATTCGATCTACTCAGGGAAGCTTTCTTGTTTGCATTTTAATTATTTTACATTAAGGAAAATGTATGTTCTAAAGTGTGGGGGAAGTACATAGGATTAATATTTTGTGTGTTTTCATTTGTGTGCTTACTTTGATTGAATTGATTATTTATTATAAAAAATAAATATTATTTTTTTTGTTGCATGGTGCTTGGATTATATTAATTTGTGAATAGTGGTTGAAAATAATGAAACATGTAATGATTTTTGTCAAGAATATATTTTTTATTGATATAAGATAATTTGATTATTTTTTAGGGAAATTGATTAAGTTACTTAGTTAAATTGAATAATAGATTAGAAGTACCTAATTAAGAGTGTTTGATGATGCCATATGAGATATAAGTCTCTTAGATAGTCATAGAGACATGAATGCTTGAATTGATTATTATTCACTCGGTTTAGTTCGAAGCGTGAAAGAAATTGTGTATGGTGGGATACTTAGGGATAACCTAAGGGATTGTTTGAATAACCAGTTCTCAAATAACCATATCTTAATGCTATGAATCCCTAGTCTCCTCATTTGAGCCTGATAACTCCGTTTTGATGAACCTACAAAAAATTGAAACCCAAAGACCACACATAAATTGAAAACTTGAACTATTCCCTATCCTTGGTCCTTTAATACATTAAGAAATAGACGTCAAGCCATAGATATTGAGTGTTTAAGTAGATACATCATGATGGTTTCAAAAAAAAAGCGAAAAAGGAAGAAACAATGTGATACAGTGATTATAGGTCAGGCAAAAATGTGTGACAGAAAAATTGGGAAATAGTCAAAAGTAAAAACGAGAAGAAAAAGTACAGTACATAAACAAAAGCACTGTGATTGAGGAGAGACTAAAAAGTCAAAGTGACATCAAAGAGTCACAAAAGTAAGAAAAATCAGTCATCAGTGCACCAAAACTCGTTAAGCCAACCATGTTGCTAGTATTATATAGTATATTCCTACATGGAGAGATAAGGCTGGTGAGATAGGGAGAAGAAAGGCGGTGAACTTGGATGGAACATTAAGGGGGAAGAAAGGGAACAATGTCTTGTGCCTAACTATTTCTAGTGTTTGAACCGTTTTGAGCTATATTTTTCTTTGAACTCATACCATCTTAAACCTCAGAAAATTACAAGTTTAAAAGACCAATGTGACTTAAGTGTTCTCTGTGCATAATCTTCCGGAATCACTGCTAATTTTATTTAATGAATGTTTTTTGTTCACATGACTGTGTATGGTACATATTTGTTTGATTTATCTTAATGGTGATACTGCTAAACATTTGGTCATGGGAATTATTTCTAACTTGTTAGTAATGTAACTTTGTAAACTAATATTGATTTACTTTAAAAATTCTCAAGGCATCGAACTATCGAGATTAAGTTATATGTGTGATAATAATTGTTAGACCTTTAATATTTGACAACAATGTCCTTTGTAGTAATAAAATCCAAGGGATGTCTTATTATTATGTGCTATGTGTCTAGACTTGGTTTGCTTGAGGACAAGCAAAAAGTTAAGTTTGGGGGAGTTTAGGTGTGAGGTTCTTATGTACATCCATCTTCACTAACTTTCGCTTGTTTAAAGAAAGAAATTAAGTCATTTTTGTATTTTTTTATTTTTTAATTTTTCCAATATATATGATTTGGTTGCCTGAGGACAAGCAACAAGTTAAATGTAGGGGAGTTTCATCTGCCACAAATCATACTATTATTTACATCCCTTTTTACACATAATTATAGCTTGTTTAATAGTAAATCAAAGAATTTTTGTATATATTTCGGTTGTTCTACTTAAAGTAGTAATTTTTGCATTCTAGTAATTTTTATTACATTTTATATATCTAAATAAGGTTACATGGTCTTGTAGGTCAAGTCGGGAGCTAAAGACGCTTATTTAGGCCAAAACTGATGTCTATGTCGCAACACCAAGATACTGATATCTCATCGTCAAAGAAAGAAGCTAAAAATGAGTTTTGGACTGAAACTGCCCTTGGTGTCGTGACATAGCCCTCCTATATCACGACATACCCCCTGCGCAGCCTAAAATTCCTGCACGTTTTAACTACGTTTTGGAGTGAAATTAGGTGTATTTATCTAAATCAAACTCTAAAAACTTCAAGGATAATTTAAGCACTTTAATATTCCAAGTTGAGCCTAATTAAAGGCCATTGTAATTAGGTTAAACACATAATTTTTAGGGTTTTGATTCTTAGGTTTTTCTTTCATTCTTATTTTTTACTTAGGTTACTTAATGTCATTGTAATCGAAAGATCCTATTCCGAAGTGAGACTTCTACAATGGGAGATTGTTTCGAAACCACGCTTTCATCAATAAATTAATGAGCATCTATTTTTCTTATTCTCTTCTTTATATTTATTTCTTTAACATTGTTAGATGAATGTTTGTGTAAAGATTAGAATCAATTTGTGCTTTCTACATATTTTGCATGTTTCAATTGCTTTAACTTAATTAATTGCTTGAATGATTGAGTTTCTTAGCAGATCAGCTATTTGGGAAAGGAAGAGCGTGAAATAAACCCTAGGCCTGACAACCCTAGGAATTCATTTAGGTGTGAATTAACCCAAAATTGGTATGGCCTATCCGTGAGCACCTTAACCCCGAACCGGTCTGGACTGTGAGGTCGAAAGGTATGTAGTTCTTGCTGACTTGTTATTCTAGTGGAAGATCGAAAGATCCTGCTAGGGTATTTACTAGTTGATTGATTATAACTCTACTTTAATAATTAATTAGGTAAAACAATTGGATCTAGGCTAAAAAGAACTCACATAGTCAAACAAGCAATTGGAAAAGCCGATACAGGAGCCTAGGAGTAGATTTAAGTTTAGTTAAATTTATTTAGTTTCCTATTATTATTATCATCTTGCTTCTTGATTAACACTACAAATTCGTGACTCGATTAGATTTGTAATTATTTCCCATAATTGGCTTGATAATAGTTTTCCCCAAACTGCAACCCCTTGGGTACGATCTTCGAAATGCGTACCAAGTGTTTAGTTGTAAACAAACTATATTACAACGTAACTCATATACTCGCGGATACCGCCTTATCACTCTCTATTTTATTGCAATATTCACTCTCTGGACGATAGTACGTTCAAAGGAGGTCATCTCTTTACAATTTTTACATATTCATTCATCAGGGAAGTAATAAAATGTACAGTGATTTGAGACAGATGTATTGGTGACTGGGAATGAAACGTGAGATATCTGACTTTGTATCTAAATGCTTAGTATGTCAGCAAGTTAAAGCTGAACATCAATTACCTTCTGGATTATTTCAATAAGTGATGATACCAGAGTGGAAGTGGGATGGAGTTACCATGGAATTTGTAACTGGTTTACCCCTATCTCCGAGAAAAAGAGATGTCATTTGGGTTATCGTTGACCGTTTGACGAAGTCTACACATTTTATTCCGACACGTACAGGCTACTCCCTTGGTAGATTAACTGAGTTATATGTTTCAGAGATTGTCAGATTACACGAAGTGCCAGTCTCCATTATTTTGGATAGAGATCTGCGAAGCTCATAAATGTGATAGTGAATTGCTAGCTAAATGGGCACAATTTGAATCGATTTCTGATTCAGAACTTCAAATAGGTCACAATGGTTGCTTATTATTCAGAGATATAATTTGTGTACCAAAAAATCCAGAGCTTATACAGAAAATTTTTCATGAAGCTCATAGTGGTAGCTTGTTTGTTCATCTGGGAAGTAACAAAATGTATAGTGATTTGAGACAGATGTACTGGTGGCTGGGAATGAAACGTGAGATATCTGACTTTGTATCTAAATACTTAGTATGTTATCAAGTTAAAGCTGAACATCAGGTACCTTTTTTATTATTACAGCTAGTGATGATACCGGAGTGGAACTGTGATGGAGTTACTATGGACTTTGTAACGGGTTCACCATTATCTCCATGAAAGAAAGATTCCATTTGGGTTACATTGACCACTTGATGAAGTCTACACATTTTATTCTGGTACATACAGACTACTCCCTTGACAGATTAGCTGAGTTATATGTTTCAGAGATTGTCAGATTACACGGAGTGTTAGTCTCTATTATTTTAGATAGAGATTCGTGGTTTACATCACGATTTTGGAGAAGGTTATAGGAATCTTTAGGTACACGGTTGCATTTTGGAACTGTATTTCACCCTCAAACTAATGGTCAATCTGAGCGTGTGATTCAGATTCTTGAAGATATGCTTTGTTGTTGTGTATTAGAGTTCGAAGGCAACTGGGAGAAATATTTACCATTGGTCGAATTTGCGTATAACAACAGTTTTTAGTCGAGTATAAAAATGGCACTGTATGAATCTCTGTATGGTCATAAATGATGAACTCTATTATACTAGATCGAGCTCAATGAGAAAAATATACACGGGGTTGATTTGATTTGTGGCCTAATATGTCGTACAATGAAGAACCAATCAGAATTTTGGGACGAGAGCTGAAAGAATTGAGAAACAAGAACATAGCATTAGTAAAAGTTCTCTTGCAATGACATAGAAAAGAAGAAGCCACCTGGGAATCCGAGGAAGCTATGAGAAAGCAATACTCAAACCTCTTTTCTAGTAAGATTTTCGGGATGAAAATCCCTTTAAGGGAAGAGTTATAATAGCCTGTTTTCAGTAAAATTGAAATAGTGGTTTTGGAACCACAAATATGAAGTCAAAAGATTTATTTTATTATTATTTTATGGTCTAAAGCATGATGATATTACTGTATAAAAAATTCGTTAAGAAATTTTACCGTTTACATGTTCAATTTGATAAAAAGGACTAAATCGCGTAAAGTGCAAAAGTTGAGTTCTAATAGCTAAAGGTATTAAATAGCTATAGAAATTTAAAGTGGAGGTCCTTATATGGTAATTAGACCATAATAGTGATAGTGGATAATAATGGCTTGGCATTTTGTGTAATATTTAAAGTATCAAAAGGTTAAAAATGTAAATAGGTAAATAAAGGTTAAAAATTAAAGAAGCAAAATATGCTATCATCTTTTTCTCCCTTATTCAACAAAAACTTCAAAGGAATGAAGCCATTTTTGGAGACCTAGGTTCGGTAAGCTCATTTTTTTAATTAGGTATGCATTTTTGTCCTGTTTTTAATGATTTTTATGTTTTTGGGATCGTTGTAGCTTAATCTAGCTTGCCCGGGGACTAATTTGTGAAACTATTAAACTGTTAGGTTTTATCATTGATGAACATGCTTGAGTTTTAAAGTATGATGATAGAAAATGAATGGTTGTTGTTAGATAAACAACTTTTGTAAAGGAATTTTTAGTAAAATTGTCAAATAGGAAATATTACATGATGAAATTATGAAATAATTGAAGGATAGTATATGCTAAGGACTTATTTGATATTCGACCAAGGTGGGTTGTGGTGAAATTGTGTAAATTTTCATTTTTATGAACTAGGGACTAAATTACAAATAAATTAAAAGTATAGGGTTTAAATTTATTGAATGTGAAATATATTGAATTGGATTAAATTTATCCGTATAGATCCAATCAGTCCTCGTACGGAGTTAGATCGAGGCAAAGAGAAATATCGGATTAATTGCCTCCATATCTACGTATACTCGTTGAGGTAAATTCGTGTAAATAAATTGAGTATTTGTAAGTTTTAATTGAATTATATGTATGTGATTTGTATAATAGCCATGTATAAATACCGATCGTATATCCGACGATGAACGGTGATTACCAAGTCTCGTTTGAACCTTAGGAATTTGTAGGATACAAATGACATGTCATTAAGGATTACCGATTCTCAGCTCATATGAGCATACCAATTGCAGCTCGTGAGAGCTTACCGATTGTAGCTCGTGAGAGCTTAGCGATTCTCAGCTCGTATGAGCTTACTAATTTCCAGCTCGAGAGAGCATAGCGATTCATAGCTCGTATGAGCATACATGAACAAAAATTGATGAATTACAGTTTAGCACACTATGTGCGAGTTATCCCGAGTATCCAACGATATTCTAAATGGTTCAACGGGAAATGTTCTGTTACGAGATGATATGAGTTCGATACGAACTATTACAGGTATATACATGAAATACATGGGAATGATATTACATGATATACTGAAACATGAAATGGATGATATATGTATATGAAACTTGCTTAGTGATTATGTTCATCCATGTTTATTGGCTATTATATGTGTTTTACATGGCTAACATGTTGGTGAATATGTGCTTAGGCATTTGGCTAAATTGAGTTGGGATATGCTATGTTTACTTACCTAAATTGTGACTAAATGGTAAGTTAAATTCTATGCTATATGAACTTACTAAGCTTAAATTCTTACTCGGCGTAATTTTTGTGTTTTTAATGAATTGGAAGCTCGTTCGGGTTGGAAGCTTGTTGGAGCTATATCACACTATCCATCGGCTCTTTTGGTACTTTCAGTTGGTTTAATTTTGTTTATAATGGCATGCATAGGTTATTTTGGCTAATTTTGGCCTATATGTTTTGTTGTGATTATAGCCTTTTGATTTGGCTTGTGTTTTGGTATATTTTGGTATGTATCTATGTGGCCTTAATTTGGTTGATGTGTGCTTGATTGGTGGTTGAATTAAGAAAGGTAAAATGATAATTATATATGGATTTTATATAAGTGTTCTGTGAGTTGATGAATTGGTTGTGAATTGATACCTAGTTGTGTAAGACATATATGTCTAATTATTTTAGAAATTGAAGGGCGTGTTTAACATCAATTGGTATGTTTCGGTAAAGAGATCAACATGATATGTATTGATGCAATTATGCATATAAGTTAGTTGAACATTTGGTTTTATTGAATACATGGTTAAACATGTTTATATTTGTCATTTGAGGTGCCTAGGGCATATTGGTTTTATGTGATCATACCATTTGTATAAGGCTTGATTATGCTTGTTTTGGATGCCTTATTATAGCTTGTATATATGTGCATTTTTGGGTGTAGGGTTATACCAAATTGGGTGAGAAATATGGCTTGTAAAATGGCTTATTTTCGTCCACACGGACAGAGACATGGGCATGTGTCTCAGCTGTTTGTGAAACATGGCCAGGTGACACGGCTGTCTGTCCCCTGTAGATTTCAAAGGGTTGCAAGTCAAGCTATTACATGGCCTAGCACACGACCTGGCACACGGGCGTGTGAGGTTACATCGAAGGGTACACGGCCTAGCACACGGGCGTGTGGCTTCACCGTGTGGCCCAAGTCAGTGAGTTACATGGGTACGTACACGGGCTAGGACATGGCTGTATGTCCCTATTTCGAATGCCTACAGGGTCGTGTGACCTCTGCAACTTTGAAATTTTTTAACGTTTTCCAAAAAATTCTCTGAGTTCCTAATTTAGTCCCAACTTGTTTCTAATGCATTTTTAGGGCCTCGAGGACTTGTATAAGGGAATATATATATGATTTTGATTGGTTTTGATATGAATATTGACATGATATGAAATGTTTGAAATTTCTGTCCATTTGAATTGTATACTCTGGTAATGCTTTGTAACCCTGTTCCAGCGATGGATCCGAGTTAGGGTGTTACACGGATAGTTTTTTTCGTGCGGCTTTAACTGTCTGGAAGCATAAGCTATTACTTTGTCTTCCTGCATCAAAACACAATCTAAACCATTTACATATGCGTCACTTAAAATTACAAATTCTTTACCCGATTCAAGCTAAACCAAAACTGGTGCTTCGGTCAACAGTGCTTTCAACTGATTGAAACTTTGCTAACATTTTTCGGACCATTCAAATTTCACATATTTCTGTAAGATTCACGTCATCGGTGTTGCTATCATCGAGAACCCTTTAACAAACATTTGGTAATAACCAGCTAATCCTAGAAAACTTTTGACTTCTGATACTTTTTTCGGAGGTTTCAAGTCAACAACTGTAGAAATTTTACTTAAACCAACTCTGATGCCTTCAGCTGATACTACGTGTCCCAGAAAACCGACTTTTCAGAGCCAGAACTCACATTTGCTAAATTTAGCAAACAGTTATTTATCTCGCAAAGTTTGCAAAACAATTCTCAAGTGTTCGGCATGCTCAGACTCATCTCGGGAATATATCAGAATATCATCAATAAACACCACAAAAAACCTGTCTAGATGCGGTCGTAAGATTTTGTTCATCAAATCCATAAATATTGTAGGTGTGTTAGTTAAACCACATGGCATCACAAGAAAATCATAGTTTTCGTACCTGGTTCTGAATGCAGTTTTCGGCACATCCAAATCTTTCACTCGTAGTTGATAGTAACCAGAACGAAGATCAATCTTCGAGAATATTGTAGCACCTTTCAACTGATTGAATAAATCATCAATACGGGGTAGTGGATATTTATTCTTGATTATAACTTTTTTGAGCTTACGATAATCAATACACAATCTCAACAATCCATCCTTTTTCTTAACAAACAGAACTGGTGCACCCCAAGGTGAAAAACTAGGTTGAGCAAAACCTCTATCTGTCAGATATTACTGCTGTGCTTTCAACTCTTTTAACTCGGCAAGAGCCATTCTGTAAGGTGCTATCAATATCGGTGATGCTTCTAATACAAGTTTTATAGCAAACTCAACCTCTGTCATTGGTGGTAATCCAGGTAACTTCTCTGGAAACACATCGGGGTACTCACAAACCACTGGCACTGATTTCAGCTTCGATTTAGACGCTTTAGTATTCAATACATAAGCAATGTAAGCATTGCAACCTTTTCTCACATATTTCTACGCCGACATAGCTGATAAGACCATAGATAACCCACTCTGACTATTTGATTCAATACGAAGTATCTCTCTGTTCTAACTTTTCAATACAATAAGCTTTCTTTTACAATTTACAGTAGCGTCATGTAGAGTTAGCCAATCTATGCCCAGAATCACATCAAATTCATCAAATGGTATCAGGATCAAATCAGCTGAAAAACTGTAACCCTGAGTCATTAAAGGACAATTCTTGCAGAATTTATCAACTAGCACATACCAGCCTAGAGTGTTTGATACTTTAACCACGAATTTAGTGGACTCAACAGGTAAATTTTTACTAGATACTAAATTCGTGCACCCATATGAATGGGTTGATCCCGAATCAATCAAAGCAGTACATCAGTATCATAAACAGAGGAAGTACTGGTAATAACATCTGGTGCATAAGCATCCTCGCATGCACGAATAGCATAAGCCTAACTAGTGCTCGTGCTTCGGATCTCATAGTAGAATTTTTCTTCACATCACAGCTACCACTCATATTTTCGAGATTACGAGGTGGTCTACCTCTCGCAGCAATGTTGCTCGACCTCGTGGTCTGAGCTTTCTCTTTCTCAGATTTCTCTGGGCAATTTCTAAAATAGCGGTTTAAAGAACCACACCTGAAACATGCTATGTTCTTTAATCGACACTCGCCATAATGTGGTTTCTTACAGTGCTTGCACTCGAGCCAAAAATCTCTGACACTACCCATGCTTGCTACAGATGTAGCCTGAGGTTTTGGACTGGAGCGTCGGGTACCTCTGTCTCTACTAGAATATCCTACAGAAGCAGTAGAACGGTTGTGATGTTGTTTTGATTTCTTTAATACTGACTGATATGACTTTCCTGTCAATATCTTTCTTGAATCACTAGCTTTAAATTCAGCATGTCTTTTCTATTTACTCAATTATTCGACCTTATGTTCCTAGTCAACCAGTACAATGAACTCTTTCAGTTCAAGAATTCCAACTACATGTTTTATGTCTTTGTTTAACCCTTCTTCAAATCTCTTACGCATAGCAGTCTCGGTCGGAATACACTCCTAGGCATATTTGCTCAATCTAGCAAATTCTCACTCGTATTCTGATACAGCCATATGGCCCTGTTTGAGCTCCAGAAATTCTTTACGTTTCTGATCCAGAAACTTCTGACTAATATATTTCTTTCAAAACTCGATTTGGAAGAATTCCCAAGTGATCTGCTCTCTCGGCAAAACAGAAATCAACGTGATCCACCACTGATAAGCCGAATCTTTCAATAACAATACTCCACATTTAACATATTCAGTCGGTGTATAAGATATCTCATCAAAAACCCTGATCGTATTCTCTAACCAGAATTTAGCTCTCTTGGGATCATCCTCAGCAATAACTCAAAATTCTTCAGCCCCGTACTTACGTATCTTATCAACAGGAGGCTTACTAACTTGAATTGGTTCCATACCTTGAGGAATAACAAGGATCGGTTGAGGAGTAAGAGGGAGTGGAGGTTGTTGAGTAACCAGGTTCGTCCGTACAAACTCGGTGAACCACTCACTCATCATCTGGAAGAAGGCTTCCTTAGCCTTTCCTCCCCGACCCTCAGATATGGGCCTCGCACCGCTTGATGCTACTCCATGAATAGAGGCTTGAGCGTTACTCTCTACTTCCTCAGTGTCAGCTCAGTTGGATTTCATTGCTATATGAAAACATGTTTCAAACAGTCAGTAGATATCACACTATCACTGGTTATATAATGGCATGTATAGCTAGACTTGTATACACTATGTTCAGTACAAGAATCGAATAAACCGTGGCTTTGGTACCAGTAAATGTAACACTCCTAACTCAAATCCTTCGCCAGAATAGGGTTACGGAGCATTACAGGAGTTTACAAATCAAACGAACAAAAATTTCAAACATTTCACATCATGACAATATTCATATCATAAACCAATAAAAATCGTATATATTATCCCTTATACGACCCCTCAAAGCCTTAAATACGCGTTAGACACAAGTCGGGACTAAATCGGGAACTCAAAGAACTTTTTAGAAAACATTGAAAATTTTAAAGCTGTAGGGGTCACAAGACCATGTGGCCAGGCCTTGTTGGCATTCGAAATGGAGACAAACGGCCGTGTCCCAGCCCGTGTCTGTGCCCATGTAACTCACTGACTTGGGCCACACGGCCAAGCCATACGCCCATGTGCTAGGCCGTGTACCCTTCGAAGTAACCTCACACGCCCGTGTGTTAGGCCGTGTAACAGCCTAACTTGCAACCCTTTGAAAGCTGCAAGGGACACACGACTATGTCACCTGGCCACGTGTCACACATGGCTGAGAAACACGCCTATGTGGACGAAAATAGGCTATTTTATAAGCCATTTTTCTCACCCAAATAGGCATAAACCTACATCCAACATTGTGCATAACAACAAGCCATAATAAGGCACCCAAAACATATGGTATATTCACATACAACCAATATGTCTTTAGGCACCTCAAATGACAATTTATAAACAAGTTTAACAATGTGTTCAATATAATTAAATGATCAACTAACATATGTGCATATTTACATCAAAATTTACCATGAAACTCACTTACCAAAACACACCAAATGGTAACATTTAAACAGTTAATCACTAGCATTAATATACACATATGCCTTCCCACAACAAGGCACCAATTCATAACCAATTATATGACATATTTAATATGCATATTCAACTACCTTTATATCTTTCATCATTCAACCATATCAAGTCACATAACAACCATTACCAGGCTACTTATATACACATCAAAGTATACATTTCACCAACACAGGGCCAAAATGCAAACCAACCAAATGGTCATTTCCAACAATCAAAACACATATAAGCCAACATTAGCCAAAATAACCTATACATGCCATTATAACCAAAATTAAACCAACCGAAAGTACCAAAAGAGCTGATGGATAGTGTGATATAGCTCCGACAAGCTTCCAACCTGAGTTTCTGATTCACTATAAACACGAAAAATAACATAGAATAAGCATTTAAGCTTAGTAAGTTCTTATAACATAGAATTTAACTTACCATTTGATCAAATAATAGGTAAGCAACAAAGCAAATCCCAACACAACTTGGCCAAAAGCCTAAGCACATATACACCAACCACATTAGTCATGTAAATTCATATATGAATCAATAATCATGAATGAGCTCAACAATTAATCAAGTTTCCATATACATGTAACATCCATATCATGTATCAATATATCATGTAAAATCATTTCCATGTATTTCATGTAAATACCTGTAATAGTTCGTATCGGACTCATGTCATCTCGTAACAAAAAATTGCCCATTGAACCATTTAGAATATCATTGGATACTCGGGATAGCTCACAGATAGTGTGCTAAACTGTAATCCATCAAATCATATACATGCATGCTCATACGAACCGTGAATCGGTAAGCTCATACTAGCTGTGGGGCGGTATGTAGCTACACGATGCTACTTACACGAGTTGTGAAGTATTTGCAACACATGTCGGACCTCAGCCATCAGTAGAACGTTTAGAACCAGCACCCAAATTATGTAACTCTAATGACATGTCATTTGTATCCTACGAATTCCTAAAGTTCAAATGGGACTCGGCAGTCATCGTACACCGTCGAATATGCGATTAGGATTTATACATGGCAATTATACAAACATACATATATCTAATTCAATTAAAACTTATAAATACACAATTTAATTACATGAACTTACCTCGATGAGTATACGTAGATACGGAGGTGATTAATCTGAGATTTTCCCTTTGCCTAGATCTAACTCCATACGAGATCTATCTTGATATATATAGATAAGTTTAATTCAATTTAATATGTTTCGCATTCAATTTAGTCTAACACATATTTTGGAAAAATTATCATTTTGCCCCTATAATTTCTTTGTAATTTAGTCCCTAGGCTAGGAAAATGAAATTCATGCAATTTTACCCCTACCCAAGCCTAGTCAATTTTTACACATGCTTATAATAGCTCACATATTTTAAAAATTCACAAATTTTACAATGAATTTATCATATTTTTTAATTTAACCCCTAATTGACAATTTCACCAAAAATCCCTTTACAAAAGTTGTTTTTCTAACAACAACCACTCATTTTCTATCATCAAACTTCAAAACTCATATATATTCATCAATGGTTAAACCCTAATAGTTTAAAAGTTTTACAAATTAGTCACTAGGTTAGCTAGATTAAGCTACAACGATCACAGAAACATAGAAATCATAAAAAAACATAACAAAAATCACTTACCAATTGAGCTTACAAGCTTGGTCGACTATCAAGCTTAAAAAATGGCTATTTCTTCTTCTACATTCAGTTTTGGTTGAGAAAGAAAGATGAAAGCTTTATTTGTTTTCTTTATTTTAACACTTATTTCCTTTTTACTAATTTAACCTTTAATAACTTTAAAAATTACACAAATGCCTAGCCAACATCATCCACTAACTCATTTATGGTCTAATTAATATATAAGGACTTGCAATTTAAATTTCTATAGTTATTTAATACATTTAGCTATTAGAAATCAACTTTTTCATTTTACGCGATTTAGTCTTTTTTATCAAATTAATCATGTAAACAATAAAATTTCTTAACAAATTTTTTATACGGTACTTCTATCATGTTGTAGGAAATAAAATAATAATAAAATAAGTTTTTTGACTTTGAATTTGTGGTCTTGAAACCACTATTTCGATTTCACTAAAAACGGGCGGTTACAGTATGCCATCTATATCCAACAGTCTTAGAAGGTCACAATGCCAAAATATCCACAATATATCACACATTTTACTTACTGATTTTCTGGTCTCTTTCACTGTATATCAGCATCATTAACACAACATTATCATTGTCATTTGGCATGAATAACATGCCCACATTTACACTTCCACAACAGTCATCACAAGCATATCTTATAAGTCATAACATCACATCTTAGTTCTCATTTTCAAAAGCACACAAGAACATATATCACAACTTTAACATGGGTATAAGAAAACATATACTCGGAATTTAGAGTAGGGGTTTAGGCTAATTCTAAATTCCCAATTATCACAATGAATCATGTCTACAAGCAGCGATTCTGAACACTCACCAATTACGCTTTTACTAAGATGTCAAAAGCTCAAACTAACTTCTCCTTAACTTGTATAAGGTTCTAAAGAATCTGAAGCTTTAAATGAATAATTCACACAATCCACATTCAGCCAAAGACTCTCCTAGATCAACAAAAAACACAAGCCTAAACTAAATTCTCTTGAAACTGAAACCTTCGACATATCAAACTTGAATTTTAATTATCTCAGTCTACACTTAATCTTTTTACCTAAAATGTATTCTATTCATCTAATTATCCACCTACGACTGATTTTCAACCTTTAAACTATGCAAAACTACCCAATTCATGGTATCAACATTTTTTACGTGCTATGAAAATTTGCACGAAACTTCATTAAAACATTGGAAATATTTAACAAAACTTTAAACTCAGTTTAGAAACCTTATCATTGTGTCAAAACTAATTGAAAAACATGTTGAAACCACATTTGTACTCCAAATCATGAAATCCATCCTTAACGACCCAATTTTTTACTTTTATTTGAAACGTACGTTTTAATGGCTAAAAACTTAGTCTAAAGGACCAACTAACATTTAAATCTAATAGAAAGATGAATTGTTACCTTCAATAGAAGAAAAATAGAGCTTTAGTCAAAAATTCAGAAAACCCACAAACTTGACAATAGAGAAATCTTTGGGGTTCTTAGATGTTTTTCTTGAAATTCTATGAAGATTTACGACTTGGGAAATGATAGAAATCAAAAGAATTCAATTTGCAAAATAAAATTGAGTGATTGGGGTTTGGGAATGTAAATGGACGACAAAATAAAGAAAAGGGGAAGAACTAACGTGAAACCTATAGATGGGGGATGATATTAGGCTGTATTTTAAAATTTGGTTTACCTGCCTTAAAAACACTCATAATTTAGACACTTTTACAAATCAGTCTCTATTTCAAAATTGAAAGCCTTTTCAGTATTATTTTCAAATTTTGATTTGATTTTCAAAAAGACATAGACGAAAACATTTTTAATTAACCATGTTACGAAATTTCGAAGCTCACTAGAGCTAAAATCCCTAAAATACCCCTAAAGCTTCTAAGCCCAATTTTATGGTGTGACACTACAAACACAAAACTGGCAGATAGGATACAAATCTATCTTACACTAGCTTAAACCTAGGCAACTATTCGCCAAAAAAATTCACCAACCAGGACTACGTCAGGCGGTGTATAGTACATATGAACTTACTGGTGTTATAGTTATGTTTCATGTATTGCTGTTTAAGTGAAAGAGCTAAGAGAGACAACACCAAGAATGCATTAGAGATGCTGCAGACGGGGATACTATGCATAAAATGGGTGTTTTGGAAAAATTGGCATTTATTAGGGCTATGCCCTAGAAGTTTATCTTTTGTAACCCATGTGTTGTAATAAATAACAAGTTTGATGTAATATGTATATTTTTAATTAATTACTTTTTTTTGTTCTTTAATTGGAGTTTTTCATTAAAATAATAAGAAAAGGATTTTAAGTAAGGGGTATCTGTTAACTGTTTTGGAAATAAGGCTAAGTGGTTTTCATAACACATGAGATCCAAACCCGATGAATTGGGTCAGGTTGAGGGTGTTCCAAGTTGGTATCAGAGCCCAATTCAATCGATGCTCTGACAGTTAATGAAGGAAGGAGCCTTGTATGCATAGTACATCAAACCTGACTTAGTCTCTCAGTTGCCTTAATCTTTTGTTTGTATAAAACATTGTG
The DNA here is from genome assembly GCF_025698545.1 of Gossypium raimondii. Lineage (NCBI taxonomy): Eukaryota > Viridiplantae > Streptophyta > Magnoliopsida > Malvales > Malvaceae > Gossypium > Gossypium raimondii. The sequence continues at coordinate 15,378,095 of NC_068566.1, forward strand.
ATACGAATTATAATGAATGAACAAATATAGTTTCATTAATAACTAGAGAAGATGTCACACGAATGATAGATAAATAAAAGGTAAAACAAAAAAATACTTAATTATCTCCTTCGACGAGCTGATCTATGGGATCAGTAGGGATATTTTCTTATAGAGGATAGTTTTTAGGATTTTGCTCTACATCTGTTGAGTTCTCTTTTTAATCTACTACTTCGGGCATGATAGGAATGAGAAATTCAATTGATTGTTTCCACTCACTCTGAAAGGTTTCCCATTCTTCGCCACCAGGGTAGTAAAGATTAAAGTTCAATAACTCAGTAGAGATGTCACTAAAGTAGTTGATTTCGACTCGACAAGATCAAGAGGACCCACAACCACTTGGGTGTGTAAAATCAAGTTGAACCTCTATTTTGGCAAAGCTTCATTGAGATTCTTTTTGGTATCCTCTTGGAATTTTTTGAAGGCCTCTTCACTGGTCTGGAATAAACTTTCCAACTCTACTTTGTGACATTCCTCGTGATCTTTGAGCTTCTCCTCAAAAGTATCTTATTTATCCTTCAGCTAATTAATGTCCTCTTTTAACTGCTCGCACTCATTCTATGCGTCCTTATATTTTCCCGTCAAAGCTATGACTCAAGTATCAAGTCTTCCAATCAAATTGTTAGACTCTTGATGATCTCGGCATAATTTAGCTAGAGTCCTCACCAGTTTTTAAAGTATTTTCCAAATTTGCAATCTTACCATTGTATTGATTACTGGCGTCTTAGAGTGCCCGACCCCAAAATCAATGCTCCACAGATAAGGCTTGTGAAGCCTTTCCCATGAGAGAAAGAGGGGACTCATTAAGAATGGAATAAAAGTAAGAGGAAAAGGCCTCTATTAAATATTAAGGCACTAAATTTTTTTGCTGCTGAAAAATGGAATTGAGTGAAACAAAAGTTGGTACTGACTCCAATAGATCATGCCAAGGAAAGACCCCTTCTATTTCAACTGAAGAAGCACCGTAGGGTAGAGTACTAGGAGGATTTATTTATTGAATTAAAGGTATTACTTCTATAAAATTTTCTGTTAGTGGAGCGTTAGAACTATGGGTTGGAGAATTTACTTCGTGGGGGTATTCCACAAGTTGTGTCGGAATTTTAGGTAAGGTTGGAATGGAAGAAGTGTAAGTGACTGTAAGGGTAGACTCTTTTCCAGGTCTACGCTGTGTCAAGGGAGGACATTCATTACTACAAGTCTTTTGATTACTTTCCTCCAATCTAGGCCTCTTATTAGTTTTCTTTGATGCTGGTTTTCTTGATAGAGCAGCAGAAGTATTCTCCTTTGTTTGAGCTTCATTAAGAATGGATGTAATGTCCATGTTTTAAGTTGAGACAAGCTTAGTGGGTGATTGTGAGGACGACCCTGCACTAGCAACATGAGAATTATCATGGTTTGAAGAAGAAGTAAAGGTTGTAACAAGATTACATATGATGTTCCGATTGTGTGGGTGAAGACCAAAAATGCTGTAAAAGGAGAAATGAGGCTCTCTTTTGTACCCCAGTAAGATATGTGCCAATTCACCATCTGCGTTGTTAGGTCAAGCCTCAGAAGTAGAAGGCATGATAAATTTGTCCAACCAGGTTGTAGAATCATTTGGTCGGCAACCATTTGGGCTTAAATCTTGTAAAAAATATTGGAATTCGTTCCTAACTGAAACAAGTTCCACCAAAATGAAGTACATGCCCCCTTCTTAATCGTTTATATTGTTTTGTAATAATTTGTCAATCTACTAGCTGATATTGTGCACAACTACTTCTTGAGAAAGGGACCATCTTGTTGGAAAACCAAATCCAGATTCAAGCTTGTAAATAACTCTTATATAATTGTCTTTTCTTTAATGAAGATTTGAAATAACGTGTTGGATTGTGGGTTCACAGCCTAAGCGTACACTGAAATGGGCACTACCAGCAGTAGTCCCTTACCTTTGCACCTTTAATTGGTAGAATTTCTAGAAAACACCCAATAATGGTGGCTCGTTGTACATACAACAATCGATATAGAAAGCCACCAGTGTCCACCAAGTTGGGGCTGATAACTACCCTAGTTCAATGCCATATTTATTTAGCATAGCATAAAAGAAAAGGTTCAATGGAAGATGGAATTCGGCCTCTAAAAATATTAGGGGTAAGATGAAACTTATAGAATTATCACTTAAACGGAAACAGTGGAGTCGTTGGAAGTCATAAGAGAATTTTGGGTCTTGGATACACTGAACTCCTAAGTATCGGTTTATTTCGTCCTAGGTAGTGCTATAGTTGTACATCTGAGCCTGTACTCGCGGTGGAGTATCTTTGGGACCTTGGGTCCGTATGTGATTGGATTTTTAGGGATGATTTTTCGATTAGCTTGGCCTTATCCCCTCCCTCTGGTGGTTATTTGAACCATTTTTTCTAGAAGGAAATGAAAGAAAATAAAAAGAAAGAAAAATAGTAGCTACCTTTGAGAAAGATGAAGAGAGAAAAAAGATTAAACAGAGAAGAAATTATGGTTTCAGTTGATTCAGAAAAGTGTTTGAAGGGGTGTTTGAGTATCTCTTGTATAAAGAAACAAATGTGTGCAAGAAGTTGAATTCGTGGTAAATGTTCTGGTTCTCTAATATAAAATCAACATATGTCACAGAGTAAGTTATGAAACATTTCAAATTTCACACGTAACCACTAAGTTTTGGATCTGCCCATGTGAATTAAATTGTTAGTATTCTCCTCAGTATGGGATTTTTAAGGTATATACCTTTAAAAAGAAATTTCTTTAGGTATATGCCAAATGGGGTATGTGCTTGGTGCAAATGGTCAGTTTTCAATTGTATAGTGGAATTCTCTCAAGTTAGAAAATTTTAAGGACGAGATTTTGTTAAATATGGATTTGTCACACCCCAAATCTGGATAATCTGAATTTAAGGCACGTAGAAGTAAATTTGTTTGTTCTGGCACCCTCTGGTAATTATTTCTCCCAATTCTAAACTTTTGACGAACTAATATTTTGGCGAATTGAGTATATGCCCATAGAAGTATATCAGGATTTAGTCTTTGATGTGTTCTTTAGTAAAATAAAAATTTTGATAAAAGGAAAGTAGGCCTTGTGTAGGTTACCACCAAAAGTATAGTACATCTAGTTTGTTCAAGCATTGTGAAGAGCAAGTCTTGGTAACAAGACTTGGTTATAAACCAACTAAACCGACCGAAGAAATGGTATATGGAAAAGACTCTCATGTATGTTTCCTTCAGATTCTCTAGGCCATTAGGAAGGGCATATTTTGAAACGTCTTGACACTTGTCAAACTCTACTAAACGGAAGTGGATTATATATATTTGTGAGAAGGGTTCGTGAAGAAGTTTCTTCTTCCTTGAAGATGACTATTTAATTCTTCCTTTTTCTTGAATATTTAATATTATTTTCTGATTGCTCTTCTTAGGTAGACTAAAAGTTAGGGATTTTGGGAATAAGTAAAGGATGTTCCATCTCCTAGTATGTTTGGTAACTCTACATGTTAAGAGTAAGGATGCTATGAAGTATATAGATAGTAAGATATGAACAAAAAGCCCTGCATGGGGATTTTCTGTAGATGAAGTGTTAGCGATCTATCTTTAAATGGATATTAATGGTGAATTCATTTTCATTAAGAAGTTGTTGCGACTGGTTTGAATTGAATGTCTAATTCTGGAGCTGGTAGCTACAGTAGGAGAGTATCAGGTGAGTCCCTAGTATTGACTCCTACAAGTCTTTCTATGTAAATCTCTTGTGACTGATGTCCCAGAAGCGGTGAATGGGTAAATGAGTGGTTACTGAAAACTTGTATGAATTCTTGATATCGGTCCCTGTGAGTTCAGTATATAATGAATTGTGTGTATGGGTGTATGAGAATCTTTGAAAAAACTATATGTGATTGTGTTGATGTGCATGAAGCATCTATTGAAGTAAGATTCGGTTAAAGAAATGAGTGTAGACTACCTAAATGTGTGTTTATGTGGATGTGTGATGTGAGATTAAAAATGTTCGGGACTGGGATGTATCTGAGTGTGGAGAGGCTGAGATGTGATTTTGATCACCACGTGGTATTTGATGAAGTCCGTCAAGATAGTAAACATGAACTAATATATGAAAATTCTGAAGAAAATTCCATGGCCATGGTACATTCTGGAAAGGGCAGATGAGCCACATTTATTGACTGGGGTTCTCTATGTGTCCTAGGGAGATGATAGGCAAACCTCACTGACCGCCTCCAGAAGTACTAACGTCCAGAGTGTGAATATTGCAATAAAATATAGAAAGACAAGACGGTATCCACAAGTATAAGGGTAGAGTTGTAATATAGTTTTACAACGAAGTAGGTGAGTACTCTCAGGATTGTACCCAAGGGAGGTGAGTGCCAGATCAATTCTAACCTAAACACTAAAAGATATAATTAGTACTTTTAAATTGGATATAGTACGAAAATATAAAATAAATTAATTTTTGGGTTTTTATACTAATAAAGACAAAATAACATAAAAGAAATAGACTTCAAGAGATAGAAAAGGTGAATAAATCAAATCTTGATTACGGGTGATTTGCTTGCTTCGGTAATCTCCATCAACTATTGTTTTGGGTTCCTCGTCAATCAACTAGTCACTACCCTAGTAGGATCTTTCGATCTTCCACTAACATAACAAGTCAGCATGAACTGCTTATCTTCCAACCTCACAGTCCAAACTGGCTTGTTGTGAAGGTGTTCATGGATGGGCTATACCAATTTTGGGTTAATTCTCACCTTGATGACTTTTCGGGGTTGTCAGGCCTGGGGTTTGTTTCACGTTCTTCCTTTCCCAAACAGTTGATTCATTGAGTAACTCTACAAAATAGTTAACGGATCATCCCTCCACTCGGTAATCCCCCATAGAGGGATTAGTTCACCATGGCTTTCATAGACAATATAAAGTCGATGTAAAGAGAAAGCATGCAAATTAAATCAACAAGATAGAGTAAATGAAAGAGCCTGATTGTATTGAGATTAATCACGAATCCACACAATTTAAATGCTTCCAAAATTCAGATCTGTTGAAATCAACAATAACAATTGAAATAAATTTAAAACCTAAGAATAAAAGGAAATACTAAACTAAATTTTACACAGAGAATCTAGGCTAAAGGAATGGTGTCCATAACACGTGCCAAAGGAGCCTATTTATAGAGTTCAGGTGGTTGTTGTCCTCAACCCTAGGTTAGCTAACATTCCTGTGCTTTAAGTTTGGTTGTGTAGACCAAAACACCCCTGTTTCGTATTTGATTTCTGTCCTAGAGTCGATGTCGTGACACACCAGGGCATGTTTCGCTAGATAGTAATCAGTATACTTTTTTTAGGATATCTTCAAGGGTATGTCGTGACACCCTCAGGCTGTGTCCCAACATTAAAACCTTCTTGGTCCTCCCATGTTGTGACATAGTAACCTGTATCGTCTAAAGGTCTCCTGCACACTCACAAAGAGCGTTAGCTCTCCCTTAGGCCTCATTCAGCCCCTAAGGTCAATAAAAGACTCAATTTGCACATTTTATTCAATATAAATAAAAATAATAAAAATTAACTAAAACATAACGAAAATGCTTGTAATCAAGCTCCTTAAATGTGAAAATTAGTTTAATCTACTACATTGAATTATGGAAAATCACTCACACAGTGTGAGTTTAGGCAAATCCATATCGCAAACATAACAGTTCATGGAATGCTTAGGTGGCATTCTGATTTCCTTTATGGTATTCTGCTAGCCTTTTTGTTGTATTCTGTAGGCCATCTTAGTCGCGTATTCTTTCTGTCCCTGGCGGCATACTCTGGTAAGTTTATGTTAAAGATATGATCTGTCTAAATCTTTAGTGTGAAAAGTTTTGTGATAAAATTCAATAAGTGTAACATCCCTAACCCGTATCCTTCTCTAGAATAGTGTTATAGAGCATTACTAGAGTTTACAAATTAATTTTCAGACATTTCATTTCATCAAGCATTCATATTTATAACCAATCAAAATCAAAACATTTATGAGCTAACATTAACCAATTTAACTTATACAAGTCATTATAACCAGAATCAAATCATCCAAAATTACCAATAGAACCAATGGATAATGTGATATATCTCCAACAAGCTTCCAACCCAATCGAGCTTCTGATAATCATTTCAAAACATCAAATAATTATACCTATTACCAATAATAATTCAATTCCAATAATAAAACACACACATATATAATATTCATTGCCAAATAGCATTCACTTTTATTAAAATCAAAACATTAATGATTATAACCCTTTGTATCTCATAAAATACAGGTATTGTCTGGGTTAAAAAATATTGTAACACCTCTAACCCGTATCTATCTCCAGAATAGGGTTATAGAGCATTACTGGAGTTTACAAATTAATTTATAGACATTTCATTTCATCAAACATTCATATTTATAACCAATCAAAATCAAAACATTAATGAGCTAACGTTAGGTAATTTAACTTATACATGCCATTATAACCAGAATCAAATCATCCAAAATTACTGATAGAACCAATGGATAGTGTAATATATCTCCGACAAGCTTCCAACCCAATCGAGCTTCCGATAATCATTTCAATGCATCTAATGATTATACATATTGCCAATAATAATTAAATTACAATAATAAAACACATATTTATATAATATTCGTCACTAAATAACATTCACTTTAATTAAAATTATATAGAATATAGTTCATACGAACTTACCAGGCTAAATTGCAGAAATACCAAAATTCAGGTACATTTTGGTAATTTTCTATTTTCCTCAAATTTCCACCCAATCTTGATCTAAATTAATATTTCATTCAATTTATTAATTTAAATAATAAAACAATTCATTTCATGCAATTTGGTCACTTTTTATATTTTTACAAACTTACCCTTAAAATTTACTTTTATTCAATTTAGTCCCTGAACCTAAAACATGCAAATTAGCCATTTTAATGAAAACTCATGCTAGTTGAATAATCATATATTTTCTCCTCCTCCTCTTCATTCCACATCCTTAATGTATATAACATGCTTATATGTAACATTATCTATAATTTCACAATTTATTTATATATTCATTCAAAGTCGTCCACTTGATTCATAGTCACTAAATTATTTATAACTTGAGCTACAAAACTCCAATTTGATATCTGTTAATTTAATTTGAAACTAGACTCACATATATTATTACCATAAAATTTTTAGAATTTTTGTTTAGCCAATAAGTACATTTTATTCTTTAAATTCACCTCATTACTGCATTCGATAGTTCGATCTTTCTTCACTAAAACTTAATTATCTAATTGTACAAAATTCAGATAATATACCTGTTTATTTTATTGAAAATAAACTCTTTAATGATTTTAAACATATAAATTATAACCCATAATTATTTTTTACAATTTTTATAATTTTCCAAAGTTAGAATAGGGGAACCCGAAATCATTCTGACCTTGTCTCACAAAATCTATTATATCTCATGATTTAATATTTCATTACTTACACCGTTTCTTCTATGAGAAACGAGACTCAGTAAGATTTAATTCCACATTTTTTTCATTCTCTAATTTCATTTCCACAATTTATGGTTATTTTTCAAAATTAACCTACTGCTGCTGTCCAAAACTGTTTTAGTGCAAAATGTTAATTACTAAGTTTATAACTTCCTTATTCCCTTTCTCTATAATATTTCACATCACTTTCACTTATTTCTCTTCACTAATATATCAAGAACATAAGACTTTATATAATAAAACTCTACTATAACATCTTTTCCATGCTATTTCAATAATATCAAACTTAAAAATATATTGAAATCTCAATGTTCTTACCTTGTCCTATTGATTTCAATCTTTAACTTGATTTTCTCTCTCCTCCAGCATCAATTTCTTGAATCCAACTTGATATTCTAGCTCCCCATAGTCTCCTTGTTATCTTTCTCTCTTGATGGATATGGAAATTCTTTTGATTTCTAGGTGAAAATGGTAAGTTTTTGGAGGAAGGACCAAATTGTAAAGAAAGCAAAACTTTCCTTCCTTCTCTCTTCTCCTCACGTTGGATGCATGGAAGATGATGGGTTGGTTGCTTTTAATCTTTCTTTCCACATATATATATATAAATTAATTAATAATAAAATAATAAAATATCATTTAAAAATCAAATTAAAATATTAATAAACTAATATTTAATTAATTAATTAATCTAAAATATCACCAATATCATCATTGCCTTCTAGATTTCTCTCTCTTCTAATTGACCATTTTGCCCTTTATGTTCTTTTAAAATTTCATCCTTGAGTCATCGCTTAATTTGGTAAAATTACTATTTAGTCCCTCAAAATTCTTCACCTTTTCAATTTGGTCCTAATTCATCCATTTTCCTTGGTTTTGTAGATTATTCTACCCTTAAAATATTTTCACTATTGGTCCTTCAACTTTTTCATATTTACACTTTAACCCCTTAAATTTTGAGTAGTTACTCTTGGGCCACAAAACTTTTCTCACTTTTTCGATTTAATCCTTTCTTGAATTAATATGTCATAATATACTTCTCAATGTTGACATAACTCAAAATTACCCTTTTTATCACATTATTTCCTTATTTTACTATATCAGGAATATTATCTTACTTTCTTACTATAGTATTTTTTTGGGTATTATAATAAGTCTTTAAGGAAGTTTCTTGAGAAGAAGTATGACTCAGTTTGTTCAAAGAGGGTATTCATTGTGGTTATCTTCTAGTATAGTATATAGACGTATTCAATATAAGAGTCTGCAATTTGTGTTACCCTGCAATTAAGGTGGAAATACTAAGTTGTATGAAATTCATTGTATATGTATAATATTATGTCTTTTTCTAAGCTCTGATAGAATCTGAGTTGTTCGTTATATTGGATGTCTTGTGGCCTATATCAAATATGTGCATAATTATTCTAAAAGATCTAGAGGTTTCCTCATTAGTATGATTTTGTATTGGGTTGAATCAGGGTATGGTCTAAATTATGATTTGATTTAGCAGGATCGACATGGGTATTCACCAAAAGTATGAATAGTAAGTAGTATCTGCCAAGAATAGTGCATGCGTTTAACTATTCGAGAGTAACTATTGAAAGTTGTTTGATTAGAAAAGAAAAAGGTAGTATCGACTGAGAAGACCTAAAGTCAGCTAAGTAGTTGGATGAATGATGTTATGGTATGAATGATAAATGGCGTATAAGTATGACAGTGTACAACTAAAAATGTCAAGGCATTGGCCAAAGATAAATAGGGAAAATCCAATTATTCAAGCTGAAGAATCTATCACGAAAAGAAAAAAAGGTAAGTTGTATTCAAAACTCATTAAGTTCATATGAACTTACTAAATTTATGTTTATGTTTCAGGTATTTTTGTTTAAGTGAAAGAGCTAAGAGAGACAATGCCAGGAACGCACTAAAGATGTTGCAAACAGGGATACTATTCTTACAGTAGGCATTTCAGAAAAATTGGCATTTAGTAGGACTACTCCCTAAAAGCATGTCTTTTGTTACCCATGTATTGTAATAAATAACAAGTTCGATGTAATATGTATATTTTTCACTAATTACTTTCCTTTATTCTTTAATGTGGAGTTTTTCGTTAAAATAATAATAAAAGTATTTTAAGTAAGGGGTATTTGTTAACTGTTTTGGAAATATGGTTAAGTGGTTTTCATAACATCCAAGATCCAAACCCGGTGAATCAAGTCAGGTTGAGGGCATTACAAAGGGTTTTATAATCCCTGTTGATTTTGCCGTCCTGGACTTCGAGGAGGACTAAGATATTTCCATTCTATTGGGTCGACCATTTTTTACTACGTCTACATCGACCATCGATCTTGAAAAGAACAATTAATAATGAAGATCAATGGCAAGTTAGAAGTATTCAAATGTAGTCATAATTCCCAAAATACAAAATATGGAAACTAATTAGGGGAGGATTGTCACGTAATTTCTTTTAGCACCCCTAACAATGTAACACCCCTAACCCGAATTCCTCGCTGGAATAGGGTTACGGAGCATTACTGGAGCTTACAATTTAATTATCAGACATTTCATTTCATCTAGCATTCATATTTGAAACCAATCAAAATTAAAACATTAATGAGCCAACGTTGGCCAACAAGCTTCCAACAAGCTATTATAACCAGAATCAAATCATCCAAAATTACCGATAGAACCAATGGTTAGTATGATATATCTCCAACAAGCTTCCAACCCAATCGAGCTTCCGATAATCTGTAAGGTAAATAAAAACAAATACGTAAGCAATGAATGCTTAGTAAGCCCGTGTAGTCTTTAATCATAATAGTTCATTTAAAATATGAAATCTATACATGTCAATAATACCTCAATATTGATATCACAATACTCATGAAGTTATATTCATTAATTCACAAGGTGAATAAATCCACGGTATCACTTATACATATTATCCCAAGCTTAGTAGGATTTTATATAACTTTAACTCTTCATAATTTCTTTATTTTCATTTGCATTTCTTTACTTTCCACGCTTATTCCATATGCATGACACACAAGTCATAAACATATAATTCAACCATGGTTACAAGCTAGTGCACTTAACCAAAGCCTTTTTCGAATTGATCACATGATAAGGCATTTCATAAGAAATTGCATAATTTAAATCTTACCACTTTTTCATGAGCACTAGTATATTTTCACTTAAATACTTATCAATTTAATGCATTATATAAATAATCATTCAACCAATAGCTTGGCACTTGCCTAAGCATCAAGCAACAACACTGGTTAGCGTACTTGCACACATTACATATAAACTCATCATACATAATTTTTCTTGTATCAACATATTAAAGATAATCATACATGTACATGTCATGATACATATCATTCTCTTGTCGTTTCTTCATAGGCGTATATCATTTATTTCATTATTTCGATATCTCATGTACCATCATTTTCATGAATTTCGCGTACATACCGGTAATAGTTCATTTCAAACTCATGTTATCTCACTTGTAAATTTGTCCGTTATATCATTTAAATATCAATGGTTACATTTATTTTAGATCAATACCAATAATAATCTATAAATATTTCAATTAAATCACATAAGTCTTTTACCGTTTCTTTCTGAATCGATATTTAATTCACTTTTCAATACAATTTCCATCTTAGTTCAATATCAATTATAATTCCTTATTTCAATCAATTTCACAGTATTGCAATAATTCATTACTTCAGTAATTTCACAATTCAATGCAGTACACATAACAATATTCAGTAACTTCACAATTCAATTCAGTACTCAAAAACAATATTCAGTATTCCATAATGCAGTTCAATTTCAGTCTCACTTTCAATACCCAATCAAAAATTTTCATTTGATTCAATTTCACATTTCAATCGATATTTCGTTCAATTTCGATAAGCAAAATCACTTCCAACATCAGTATCACATATCAATTTCCACTTTCTCAATTCAATTCCAATAAAATCCATATCAATCAACAATTTCAATATTCCAGTTCAATACCACAATAGTTCAATAATTCAATTCAAACCATTTCAATTTCTATTCAATAATCACATTTCAATTTCACTTTCTTAATTCAATATTCATCTCAATTAGTCACATATAATCACAGTTCAATCTAATTTCATCCAATTCAATGTCAATACTTAATTTCAATAATCATATTCACTTGAAATCAACTCCATTCAAAACAATATTATCATACCAAATTTCTTACCTTATTTATTTACCATGCATTTCAATCAAAACACAATAATTAATAATAATTAGATTTGAATTACGATAATACAAACTTACTAGGCTAAATTGTAGAAATACCAAATATTTAGGGACATTTTGGTAATTTTCCATTTTCTTCAATTTCCACCCAATCTTGATCTAACTTAATATTTCATTCAATTTATTAATTAAAACAATTCATTTCATGCAACTTGGTTATTTTTGACATTTTACAAAATTACCCTAAAAATTTTATTCAATTTAGTCCTAAAACCTAAAACATATAAATTAGCTATTTTTTAAAATAAAATCATATTAGCTAAATATTCACATATATTTTCCTCCTCCTCCACTCCATTCCACATCCTTGATATATACATAATAACACTATTTACTCGTTTACTCATAACAAGTTGTTCACTTGAGTCATAATCACTAAATTAATTGTATCTTAAGCTACAGAACTCTGAATTGAGATCCGTTAATTTTCTCTAAAACTAGACTCACATATATTCTTACCATAAAATTTTCAGAATTTTAGGTTTGGCCAATAAGTATAGTTTATTCTTTAAAGTCATCCCTATTCTACTGTCTGACAGTTTCGACCCTTCTTTACTAAAAATTAAGTATCTCCTCGTACGGGATTCGGATGTGTTTCCGTTTGTTTCTATTGAAAATATACTCATTAATAATTTTAAACATATAAATTATAACCCACAATTATTTTTATACAGTTTTTAATGATTTTCCAAAGTCAGAATAAGGGAACCCGAATTCATTCTGACATTGTCTCACAAAATTTATTATATATCATGATTTACAATTCCATTACTTACACCGTTTCTTCTATGAGAAACTAGACTCAATAATATTTAATTTCATATTTTGTTCATCCTCTAATTCGATTTTCATGATTTATGGTGATTTTTCAAAGTTAACCTACTGCTACTGTCCAAAATTGTTTTAGTGCAATATGTTGATTACTAAGTTTATAACTCCCTTATTCCCTTCCTCTGTAATATTTCCCATCATTTTCACTTATTTCCCTTGACTAACGTAACAATAATATAGAACCTTATATAATGAAACTCTACATTAACATTAATTTCCTACTTTTTCAAAAATTTATTGAAATATTGATGTCCTTACCTTGTCCTATTAGTTTCAACCTTTAACTTAATTTTCTCTCTCCTCCAGCTTCTATTTCTTGAATCTAACTTGATATTCTAGCTCCCCATAGTCTCCTTGTTATCTTTCTCTCTTGATGGCTATGGAAATTCTTTTGATTTCAAGGTGAAAATGGTAAATTTTTTGTGGAAGGATCAAATTGTAAAGAAAACAAAACTTTATTTCTTTCTCTCTTCTTCTCACGTTGGATGCATAGGAAGATGATGATTTCTTTTCATCTTTCCTCCCTTTTATATTAATCATATAATAATAAAATAATACTAAAATCTTAATAAAATATTAATTAAATAACATTTATCTAATTAATTAATTAAAAATATCGCCAACATCATCATTACCTTTTAGAGTTCTCTCTCTATAATTGACCATTTTGCCCTTCATAATCTTTTAAAATTCTATCCTTAAGTCATCACTTAATTTGCTAAAATTGTGATTTAATCCCTCAAAATTCTTCACCTTTTCAATTTGGTCCTAATTCATCCATTTTCCTTAGTTTCTAGATTATTCCACCTTTAAAATATTTGCACTATTGGTCCTTTAACTTTTTCATATTTACACTTTACCCCCTAAAATTTTGAGTATTTACTCTTGGTCAACAAAACTTTTCTCACTTTTGCGATTTAATCCTTTCTTGAATTAATTTATCATAATATACTTCCCAATGTTGCCATAACTCAAAATTTCCCTTTTTGTCACTTTATTTCCTTATTTTACTCTATCAAGGATACTATCTTACTTTCTTACTGTAGTAATTTTCAAGATATTACAAACAACCTTGGTCAAAGGTACGATTCAAGCTTAATGTGTATAGGAAAATTTCGATCAAGGAAACGTGATAAGTGGAAAGACCCCAAATGGAAGGGCACATGTTGGATGGACCAAGGCAATTGCCAAAGGAGAAAAATGGCGATGCATGGAATGCAAGAGCTATCGGATGAGTCCAATAGCCACACTTAATTTCATCAAGAAACTTTGAATAATTGTTGTAAATTTTTGTACATTTGAACTTTAGATTTTTATTTTGGATTTTAATTAGGTTAGAAGTTTTAATTAAAGTAGCATTAAGGCCTTAGGCAGCTAGAGGAAGCCTATTAGGGGCCTATTTGGAATTAGGAGTAAAACAGAGGGACCGACATGCCCCAAAACACGAGAATAGGGAAAATAAGGGTGGTGTCATGACATTGGACTTCGAAACTCGTAGGATTTTTAAAATTAGGGTGGTGTTGTAACACCATATCTCTATGTCGCGACACTGTATTCTGAGCCTAAATTTTTTTTCAAATTCCATCTCTTGTCGCGACACTGCACCCTAACGTCGTGAAATAGCATTTCGAACCAACGTAATAATTTGGAATTTTAGGCCTATGTCACGACATCATGTTCCTTTGTCATGACATAAAACAAAGATCCTAAAACCTATAGTATTCAATGTACGGTGTCCCAACACCAACACCGAATGTCACGACACCGACATCAAGTCTGCAATATTTGACCCATTTTCTATGTGACCCATACGGCCCTATAAATACCAAAACTTGTTTTAAACCTAATTTTTTCACATTAAACACATTCTAAACACCCCTTTAAGCCCCCTAACAGCAGTTGAACCCTTCCCGCTCCTCTCTATATTAGATTTCATCCATTCCTCGTGAGTTCTCTTCTCCTCGACTTTGGATTGTAACCATTTCTCGATTAACAATAGCTATGTCATCCAATAGTCTTGGTGAAATGTTCTTAACTTTTTTCGTTTTATTTATTTTTATTTCATTGTATTAATTGTTTTTTAGATTATATTATTATATATTGCATTTAAATGGTGCCAAAAAAAGTTCATAGCACTACAGAACCGAGAGAATCAGGGGAATTCGATTCTACCCAATTCTAGAGCCAAGAAGTTGAAAGTTACTCCTTGGAACTCCAAGACAAGACTTTCATTCAAGAACGCGGGTTCAACTCGTCGTTGCACTTGAATAATGAAATTTGGGATTTGATTTGGCTGAACCATTGGATCGAATTTCGTCTCACACCGAAAGAGTTAGGGATTGACTCGACGGTGTACAATTTTATGCATCACTAAAAGAGAGAGAAAAGAATAAATTCCAACACGAAGTGCACACTCATGTGACCGTCCGAGGAAAAGAGGTCCTCTGTACTCCCCAAGAGATTTGTAACTTTTACAATGAGCCATACTTTGTCTCTGATGCTTTAGACACCTTAGATATTGATTATTTCAGAGGTATAGATATGGACTAAATTATTTCTTACTTAACCAAGGGGAGAGGTGTTTGGAAATGCCAATCGAGCACCAACATCCCATTACCATTCAATCAAGCAATCATGTTCTTGATTGCAAAAATGTGGATTCAGTTTATCTACACACAAATCTCACGAGCTTTAATGTGTATAACGCTAATGCATTTCAAGCTATTCTAGTTTATTGTATTTTGTAACACCGATAGGTGTGCATCACCAAATGAATTTACAAAGAGATGTTACTAATGTCCACAATGGAGCAATTCATTAAGCTGACGAAGAGCATTCTTGGGAACTCTATCTACACTCAATACATTGAGCTCAATCAAAAGCACATCAAAGATTGGAACGTAACTAGGAAGCAAAAGATGGATGCTCCACCATCAATAAAGTGGAAGAGCAAAGAGAAAAACCAAACAAGCCAAGGGCCAGGTGACATGACCGACATGGAGTGGGTCATCCAGTGGATGCAATCAATGACACCTTTGGACATTGACTATGCTTAAAGGTTCGAATCCCAGCGCTTGAGCCACCACCAAACCGATACTCACCCATGCAATTTTTTGGGCAAGCCGACAATGAAGAATGAGAAGAGGGAGAAGGTGAATACAAGGATAAGAAGAACCATCCATTGAATGAGTCAAAATTTGTACTCCAAGCCGTAACAACCCAACTAATTCTGTGGGTGAGAGGGCCACCAAACTAGGCATAAGTTAAGAGAATGAGCCAATGATCGAGGAGAATCAGCCACAATCCGATTCTGATTAAAAACTTTTGAACTATTTATTTAGTTTAGCTTTTTGGGGGGGATATATAATTTTAGTTTTGGGATGATTTTTATTTTGTTCTAGAACTTTATTTAACTTTTGTATTAGTTTTTTATTAGCTAATTTCTATGTAGGAACCCCGTACGATATGAAGCACTATACATAAGAGAAAAATTGACATGAGAACCACTTGAACACATTCGAGGAACTTCAGTGCTCAAACTGGGTAGTCTCTTCTCTTATCTATTAGGAGCACATTAGGGACAATGTGCCAAATAAAGTGTGGGGGGTAAAATGGAAATTTTTCAAAATTTAATGTTTTTATTTGTGTTTTCATTATTTTTTGTTTTTTGTGTTTGTTTCTGCATGAGCTTGTAACAATACAAGTGATTGGTTAGGAGCATGTAAATAGGACTCTGTGTTTAAATTGTAAATTTAACTCGATAGTAATCGATTTTAGGTTGTTTAACATGTAACACCCCAAACCTGATTGAGTAAGTTCGACCCGAATTTGACGAGCTACATTAGCCACTGAAATGACTCTTTGTTAACTCCTAACTTATCCTCCAACACACCACAAAATTGCAACATATAATGTTCTAAGTTAATATACAGTAGTGGAATGTCACATAATTATACATGGAATGCAAAACATACGAGCTTACAAAAACAAGTAGAGGAAGGGTTACTTAAACATGGTACTTCACCAACAAACATGAATACAAGATAATAGACGTTATTATTAAGGTTCGCACAACAACATAGGTTCGTATAACGAAATAACACATGAGCTTGCATTATCATACAAAATACGGGTTCGCACAATAACACGGTTTTGCAAAATAATAATGGTTTTCATACCTCCTAAGTTTCCATCTAAACGTATAATTAGGTTCGCATGATAAATAGACTTCGCAATAAAGGGCCATTAATACAAGGGTTTGCATATTTTATAAGGTTCACTAAATAGCAAGGTTATCACTTCTAGGGGTTCGCATGCCTGTTAAGGTTTACAAACATAAAGAGGTCGTCCAAGATAGTACTATGCCATAAAACTGGCTCACATATGGTATTAAGACATACTTTAGAAAAATTAAGAGAGTACAATACGGCACACATGCGAAGGAAAATATTGAAGTCATTAAACTTTATTCATGCCGAGAAAGAGAAATTAACAACAAATATTAACTTCAAGGTTCATAATATAAAAATAAGTTAAACTTAAGGAAATTGTTTCAATATCAGTAGCAAAATTATAAAACTAAACCCACATAAATAAAACTCCATCGCCTTTTTCTCAGGTTCGTTGATATCTGTTAAGGGATTTGGCCTCACCCAAGTCATCTAACTCGCCACTGCCATCTGCGACCTACTTACTTGCTAAGTAAGAGAGGAGAGGGTAAGTTCATTGAGAATTTAGTGAAAATAAAAAAAATTAGAGTTTGCTTAAAATACAAAGTTTAAAACATAAAGGAACTTAGCATGAAAATCGTTTCGCGATCTAGGCTCACCATGAAGGTGTGAGACCCAATTCGTAGAACCTACTTGTTAGAAAAAACAAGTTTGTACAAATAGTTCCACATGTGCTTGTTGAAAAACATACTTAAAACTTGGCTTGTTCTTATTCATATGCAGATCTTATGTAGCATGAAACATGCTCTTATACTTGTCTTATCAGAATGGTGAAGAAAATTAAACATGTTCTTAACATTTGTCTTAACTTACTATTGGATAAGCGAATCTTCTTACAATGCCTCAGAATGACTAAAAGAGTCCTTAACATATCCCATAAGTGTAGCAGAAAGCTAAACACTCTCCTATATGCCAACATGTCCTTGTGAATGGAGCATAGCTTGACATTCCCTTATTTCTCCACATGTATCAAAGCCTCAACACCCAAATCAGAATCCTTTGGTATACAAATATATCCAACATAAGGGCTCGCAAAGGAGCTCGCTCAAAATACTTATCATATAGAGCTCACATAAGAAGCTTGCTTGAAAACACTTATTCATATAAAGCTCGAGGCTTGTAAAAACACAGTTTATATAATCTTACTTTAAGAATATATCTTAAATCATAGGCTCACGTAGGAGCATGCATAAAACTTAACTTGAAAACAGAGTTTCAGAACTTGGAAACAAAGTTTATAGAAAAGCTTACTCTTGGGAATTAGTTTAAAACTTTAAGTTCTTTGAAAACATACCAATTCGCACATAGTAACAGACCTTGAACACACACACACATTAAAAACATAATAGTTAGCAAACGGATGGTGATTACTGGACACTCACTGTAAAAGCTGAAAATTTAAATAAGTTTTATGTTGCCTTTATCCTTGTTGGTAGATGGTCTAGCTGGTTTGCAACATACATAACACACATAAATTACTAAACGAATAGAATATACACAGTATACGAACATACAAGTGAACCTAGCTTTCTGGATAATCAACCCTAACAGGATAAAGGCTTACCTTGGTTGCTACGAACTTGGTTCAGAACAGAGACTTGACAACAAAATATTCGATGAGAGAATTTTCATGGAATAAGGGTTGTATTTATAGGAAATAAGTGTCCTACTAATCTTAGGATACCTTCATTGTCTTAGGAAAAGAGTTACGTGCATGAAAAGTATCATAAATACACAGTATCTTTATTTCCTAATTTTAGTCTAACTTGACTATTGACCGGTGAACCCCTGTTCGCCCACCAACTGATGAACTTAACTTACAATAAATCTGGTGAACCCCCATACCGCATCCTTACTGATCCTTCTGAAACATTGGCGAACTTCTTACTGATCCTTCTGAAAGACATCAGCCCACCAAAACACTGGAAAACTCCTTGTTGATATCCTTTTGGCAAACCTCAATTCGTCAAAACACTGGTGAACCCTTACTTGTGAGGCCAAAACTTCCAGGCCCTACTTCGATATGCTACATAATATTACACTAATTAGTTTATTTTGCTACACTATGAATAAGTGATATTGTGTTATGTATACCAAATGACTCATAGGTACATAAAAAGTATATGTCTTTGTTTGAATAATGAGTTTTCAACGTATTAAAATTTAGTTTATTGTAATCCATGAATTGAGACACTTGGGGATGATCTAAGGCATTTTTTGGTAGACAATTCCGAGCTGAAAAGCTGACCTTAATTTAAAACCCCTAGTACCCAAATTTTTTAGCCTAAATCCCTATTTCTTAATGAAACACAATGGAAACCATAAGCCTAAAATATAATCTCTTGATTTGATTTTCTTAGTCCCTGCACAAACTTCGACGTCAGGGCCTTGATATTGAGGGTTAGGTAGATATGACACATAGGTTTCCAATATAATAAGAAAAATAAGAGTGAACTTAGGGGATAGTATAGTATTGTGAGTATAAAAGTCTTGCAAACATGTGCGTAAATAGAAAAATAAAAAAAATTATCCAAAGAAAAAGTTTGGAAAAGGTTAAAATAGCCAAGCGAGAAGTTCTCGAAAAAATAAAAAAGCAAAGTGAGTGAAAGTGAATGAATAGAAAATTTCCTCATTTTTTTGCACAAATATCTCACTAAGACAATTGTATTCACTAATACTGTACTATACCTCAAGAATCGGAGAGAAAGGCAAGTGAGAGAAAGAGATATAATATGGTGAGCTAAAGGGTCTAATCGAGGAAGTATTTGGGTTAATATAATCTGCCAAATTATTTTCATGCTTAAATCATTCTGTTGTGCCTGGTCTTTAATTCTGAACAAACCTAAGTTGTAGAAGTTACAAGCTGAAAAGACCTATATGACCTAAGTGATACAGTTCATGGATGAAAATTAACTGAATTTTGACATTTCTAATTTTTTTATTCTTCAAGTATAAATGTAGATTTTGTGTACCTGTTTCGATGGATGAATGTACTTGACATTCTTGAATTTGTTTACTTTGTAATTTTATGAACTAATGTGTGTGATACTAAAGATCAAGAGTTAATTTTATATAGTGTTAGAGTTACTTATTTATTCACATTGTTCTATGTACATAGCTATGAACTAATCGTTGTATGTGGCATGCTCAAGCACTATTTGCTTGTTTTATTTTATTATTCTGTGTGTTTTTCTTTTGTTGCTTGAGGACAAGCAACGGCTTAAGTATGAGGGAGTTTGATTTGCCACAATTCGTTGTAGCAAATTAAGGTCCTTCTACCACTTAATGAGATTGTTTTTCCAGTTTTTTTATATGTTTTTATTTCAGTTTTGCTTTTTATTTGCTTAATTTATGCAAAATAAGCATTTTATGTAATTTTCAGTTATGTTATGATCTAATGGGCCACTACGGGCTTAAGAATGATTTAACGGCTCTATTTAGTGTGTAGGACACTATTTTCAAGCTTAGAAGACGAAGGATGATTGTAGCATCGTGATACCGAGGAATGGTGTCGCAACACCAGATGTCGAAGCCAAAATATCTAGAAAATGAAGGTAGTGCCGCGACACCGGGTGATAATTAGGAAAATTAATTATGGGTATTTTTTACCACACAATAAATTGTAATCAGATTTTTGACCTGTTTAGCAACCCTAATTAGGTCATATCATAAACTTTATAAATAGGCATGTTTAGCCTCATATTATGAGGCTTTTCCAAGTGAGCCACTTAGTTAGTTTTAGGGTTTTATTTTAGTTATTATTTTATTTCAATTTAGTCAATTAGACAATTTTTGTTCTTGTTTAACTTGGATTCGATTTCAATCCAAGCTTTTAATTTAACAGTTTTTATTTATTTCTTTTCAGATTACAATTGCAATCTGACTGATCTTCGCAACTATTAAAGTAAATTTTGCTTCCATGCACAAATCAATATCGAAACAAATTTAATTTCTTATTCCCTTCTTTTATTTAATTTACTACTTTGTATGTTAAATATGAGTTTAGGGATTATTGTATCTAGAGGCATGATTAACTAATTTCCTTAGGGAGATTAACAAATGAATGTGTGACTAATTAATAGATGGATTAGGGTTTAAACCTTAGGAAGTGACACCCCTAGGAAGTAATGTAAGATAAATGAGATCGAGAGATATGTTTACCAAGTAAATCATAAATTATCTCAGTCAAGAAAGTGAGGCCGAGAGGTAAGCATTATTGGTTAATAAGTTACTTAGTTAGAGGCCAAGAGGTAATAATTTGTTAATTAGTAGCTAATTTGATAAAACCTGAGTTCTGACGTTAATTAGCAGCACTAAAGTGAGTTCATTTCGTGCCTTTTTTTATTTAATTTCAATTGTTAATTGGTTTCTTTTATTTTAGAAAATTTTAGGTTAATTTAATTAATCCATTTTAATTTGGTTTTTCGTAATATAAATTTAAATGAGTACTATTTAGCCATGTTAGTCTAGGAAGCTAATTTAAGTTTAATTCAACCTCCCTTGGGTACGATCCTCAGAATGCTTCCTAAAGTGTTTCATTGTAACATTCTTTACTATATTACGATTTGAACCGTATACTTGTAGACATCGTTACTTAATTTTATGTCTGTTTTGCTACAGTATTTCCAGTCCATACGTTAGTGGAGAGGATTGTTGAGTTGAACTTATGAAGACATAATTTAAACCTTAGGATTGTTGCTTAACAAAATCAAGGGAAACAAAAATTGATTGGGAATAACTAAGTTCACATTTCATAATTTTGTTAGCACTTTAATACTTTGAGAGAAATTGGATGATATATGCACCTAAGTTACATATTTGCAAAATTTGAGAGAATAATTTCACTGATGCATGACCTTGTGAGAGGGTTAATTATGCTCAAGTGTGGCGTGTTTATTTTCAACATCTGTTAAGTGTCATCACTTAGGGCGAGCATTAAATTAAGTTTGGGGTGTGATAACTCTAGAATATAGAGTTATCTATAGTACTTTTTAGCTTCTAATTTTCATGCAAATTTTTAGTGATCGATATCTATTTTTTTAGTTTTACCTATAATTTTATTTTATTTATTAACTCTACGAAAAATTGTTATATTGACTAACTATTATGTTGAAAACATGATTTATCATCTTTAAAGGAAGTTAGTGGATTTAGTGGAAAGAAGCAGTAGAACTTCACAAGCTAATGCCCAATGTAATAGCATAGGACCAATGGATTGGGCATTAGATGTAACACCCCTAACCCGAATCCGTCGCCGGAATAGGGTTACGGAGCATTACTAGAG
The DNA here is from genome assembly GCF_025698545.1 of Gossypium raimondii. NCBI lineage: Eukaryota > Viridiplantae > Streptophyta > Magnoliopsida > Malvales > Malvaceae > Gossypium > Gossypium raimondii. The sequence goes on from NC_068566.1 coordinate 15,400,303, forward strand.
TTTACAAATTAAGTATCATACATTTCATTTCATCTAGCATTCATATTAGAAACCAATCAAAATCATACATATTGTCCCTTACACAAGCCCTCGAGGTCCAAATTACGCATTAGAAACAAATAAGGACTAAGTCGAAAACTCAAAAAAATTTTCAGAAATATTTAAAACTTTCAACACTGCAGGGGTCACACAGCCGTGTGGCCAAGTCGTGTGACTCATACGGTTTGAAGACACGCCCGTGTCTCAGGCCGTGTGGGCATTCGAAATACGGACACACGGCCGTGTCTCAGCCCGTGTGAGTATAATGACTTGGGTCACGCGACCAAGTCACACGCCCGTGTGCTAGGCTATGTGAGCATTCTGTTTTGTGCAAATTTAAGATATAAGGGACACACGGCCGTGTCACTTGGCTATGTGTCACACACGCTTGAGACACACGCCAGAGTGGAAAAAAATAAGTCATTTTACAAGCCATATTTCTCACCTAATTCTGTGTCAATCTACAATCAACATTACACATATCAACAAGCCATAATTAGACATCCAAAACAAGCCAAAATAAGTGGCTAAACTCGACAAATTACATATAAGCCATCATTAAATAAAATACCTATACTCATTTCATATCCATAACACACCAGTTATAACACACCAGTTATAAGCATATCATTCAACCATAGCTACAAGCTAGTGCATTTAAACATAGACCTTTTTCGAATTAATCACATGATAAATCATTTCATAAGAAATTGCATAACTTAAACCTTACCACTCTTTCATGAGCACAAGCATATTTTCATTTGAGCACCTAACATTTCAATGCATCTTATAATTCAACATATTACCATTCAACTAGTAGTTTTGCACTTGCCCAAGCATCAAACAAAACTTGTTAGCGTACTTGAACATATTTCATATAATTTCAACATTGATAACCTTATTTTCTCAACATGTCACACTTGAATTTATGACTCATTTCAACTTACATAATTTCCATGAATCAACATATCAAGATATTGATATATATATACATTTCATGATATATATCATTCTTTTACTGTTTCTTCATATACATATATCATCCAAGACAACTCTCGATAACTTACCATTCGAAGAATGACTTACGGATATGAGTACATCGTTTTCAGAAGCCCGAAGGCTGAATAGAAGCTCATGGGAGCTAAACAAAAACCCATAAGGGTTGAACGGAAGCTCGTAAAAGCTGAACGGAAATTCATAAAGGTTAAACAAAAGCTCAATAGAGCTAAACGGAAACCCATTAGGGTTGAACGGAAACTCATATGAGTTAAATAGAAGCTCGTGAGAGCTAAATAGAAAGTAAACACAAAAGTTTGCAACAAATGTTGAACCTTGGTTTACTTGGGTAATTTGCCGTCAATTCTTCCTTTGTTGTCTTTTGCCACTCAACGATTGTACTCAATCCCGCGTTTCGTTTAAACCGAATATTCACTTCAAATTCATAACTTAACAATATTATATTTTTCAAAAATATACTAAATACATAATATCATTCATCATTTCAATATAATTATTAAACTTAAACCATACGAACTTACCTGAATTGAATTGTAATAATTGCAGGAGTTTAGGGACTATTCCGCTATTTTTCCTTTCTTTCACAAGTATCTATGGAATCTTAATCTAAAATATAAAATTACTCATTCATTAGCATATATTTTAGTTCCAATTCATTTCACAATTTATACCCTTTAATTTTTCATATTTACACAATTACCCTAATTTTTATAACTTTTACAATTTAGTCCCTTAACTAGTTAATCTATCAAATCAACTAATTTTTCTCAATTAATAATTTATACAAGTATTCTAGGCTCTCAGACAGCCCTTAATAAAAAAATTTAATACCAAACCCTAATATTTTAACCATTTTCACAATTTGATCTTAACATCAATATTTAACAAAATCACTTTATAATATCATCATACAACAACATTAAAGCTCTAAACCTACTTGATATTAATAATTTCTTTCAATATATTAATTTAGACAATAAAAAAATTCATTTCATGCAATTTGGTCATTTTTGAAATTTTTTACAAAATTGCCCTTAAAGTTTTACTTTTATTCAATTTAGTCCCTGAGCCTAAAACATGCAAACTAGCCATTTTTAATGTAAACTCATGCTAGCTGAATATTCATGGCATTCAAAACAGCCCATTATCATGCTTTTCTATCACTACTAAACTTAAAAATAGCATAAAACCTTAACAGCCATACCTTATTCTCTTAAAACCAAACTTTAACTTAACTTTCTCTCTCCTCCAGCTTCTATTTCTTGAATCTAACTTGATATTCTAGCTCCCCATAGTCTCCTTATTATTTTTCTCTCTTGGTAGCTATGGAAATTCTTTTGATTTCTAAGTGAAAATGATGATTTTTTTTGTGAAATGACCAAATTGTAAAGAAAAGAAAATTTCTTTCTTTCTTTTTTCTTCTCACGTTAGTAGCATGGAAAGATGAAGAGAATTCTTCATCTTTCTTTCCTTATATAGTAAATAAAATAATAATAAAATATAATTAAAAGTCAAATCAAAATATTAATAAACTAATATTAATTTATTTAATTAATATAAAATATCACCAACATATCATTACTCTTCAAAATTATCTTCATGCTAAATGACCATTTTGCCCCTTATGATTCTTCAAAATTCCTCTATTGACTCATCACTCATTTTAGTAAAATTGTGATTTAACCCCTCATACTTTTTCCACTTATTCAATTTGGTCCTAATTCATCCATTTTCCTTAGTTTCTAGACCATTCCACCCTTAAAATATTTTCACTATTGGTCCTTCAACTTTTTTATATTTACACTTTAACCCCTCAAATTTTAAGTATTTACTCTCGAGCCACAAAAATTTTCTCAATTTTTCAATTTAGTCCTTTCTTGAGTTAATATATCAGAATATACTTCCCAAACATATTTTGTTGACATAACTCAAAATTCCCCTTTTTGTCACTTTATTTCCTTATTTCATTATATCAAAGACAATATTTCACTTTCTTACTGTAGTAACTTTCGAGATATTGCATTAGAACTCTATATTTTTGGACACCCAAATCAGCGTTGTTGGGTTTAAGAACTTATCCCAATCCAATGCTAGAGGAGCTTATTACTCTAGGATGTCCAATAGAGGCCCAAACCGTATGCCTAATGAGAGAATTGGAAAAATCAATGGATGAAGGACCTAGTCTTCAACCTCATCAAATGCATGCCATAAATTAAGGAGAAAACTTACCAGCCTTGAGAAGATCATAGGGATGCTTCCTACATGGATAAAATCAAGGGGAATTATACCGAAAATAGTAAAGGAAGAGGGGGCTCATGACCGCCTCTGGACGTACCAACATCCAAAGTAAGAAACCTGCACAAAAGATATGAAATAAGTGGTATCCGTAAGTATACGGTCCAAGTTGTAATATAGTTACAATGAAGTAAATGAGTACTCCGAGGATCATACCTAAGGAAGGCGAGTACTAAATTAATCCTAATCTAAACACAAATAGATTTAATTAGTACTTTACATAAATTACATTACGAATAAACATAAAGAAATATTTTTGGGGTTTTAATAATAAAGAAAATAACATAAATTAAGAGACTTTGGGAAACGAAAGATGTAAACTGAATTAGATCTAAGCATGGGTGATTTGCTTGCTTTGGTAATTATAACCAATTTTCACTTTAGGTTTCTATTCAATCAACTAGTCGTCACCCTAGTAGGATCCCTCGATCTTCCACTAAACTAACAAGTCGGCAAGAACTACTTATCTCTCAACCTCACAATCTAGATCGATTCGAGGCTAAGGTATTCATAGATAGGTCATACCAATTTTGGGTTAATTTTCACCTAATTGACTTCCTATGGTTGTCAAGCCTAGGTTTTAAGTTCTTCTTCTCCCAAACAGTTAATCCGCTAATAAATCCATACACAAAAACTAATTAGTCATACCTCCACTCGTTAATCCCTCATAAGAGGATCAGTTTCACATGGATTTCATAAACACAGTAAATTTGATGTGAAAGATAAACATGAATAATAAATCAAGTGAAAAAAGTTTAAGAGAATCCTAAATTGTATTGAATGAAGTGCAGAATCCACAAAGAGTTGTTTGAGTATACAAACCAGATCTCCTGGCAAACACAAAGATAAAAACTAGAAGTAAACTAAAGCCTAAGAAAAGGAAACATTGAAAACTAAAATTACAAAGAAAATTCTAAAGTATGAAATTTTTCCATAACAAGTGCTAAATGAGCCTATTCATAGATTTAGGGTTGTCATCGTCCTCAACCCTAGGTCAGCTGATGCTCTCGTACTAAACATTTGATTGTGCAGACCAAAATGCTCCTGGCTCATAAGTGTTTCTCATACAGGAACGATGTCGCAACACCCTAGTGCCTGTGTCGTGACATCGAAGGTAGTATGTTTAACTTCAGGGTGATTTCAGGGGCGTGTCGCGACATCCCTTGACTGTTAACACCGAAGGCAATCTTGACATTCTTGTACTCTACTCTCTATGTTGCGACATCAAACTCCCCATGTTGCAACACAGCGACCAATATTGAGTTTGTATGCCCTTTAATGGTCTCCTACACACTCACAAAGTATATTAGCTCACCCTTAGGCCTCATTCAGCCCATGAGGTCAATAAAAGACTCAAATGAAACTTTTTATTGAATGTAAACAAAATTATGAAAAATTAATTAAAACATAATAAAATTTCTTGTATTCAAGCTCCTCCAATGCGAAAACTAGTTAATCTGCTACACTGAATTACAACAGATCAGCTCACTAGTATAAATAAGATCAAACATTTGAGATCATTCACCCATGCATCCATCAAAACACCATCACACAACACAATTGAGTTCCTCACAACACGGAGTTGAGAGAGCATTTTAGAGACATTGAGAGTTGCCAATTTCGGCAATCTTGAGAGCATTTATGCCTAGTAGCAATGCATAGGAGAAGAGAGGAGGAGGAACAACGTGAGCAATATACCACAGAGAACCACCGGAATTGACTTTACAATTTTTCTTCCTTTAATATTTTATTTTTCTCAATGTTGATAAACATGATTGCAACTTGCTCTTTTGGTTTTAATTTAATTTTGATGACTTATTTTTGTTGATGCTAGATTAATTATGATTATTTATTTTAGTTATTAATGCTCTATTGAAGATGTTCTGTGCATTTGGTTGTTTTACTCATTCAAGTATTATCATGATCATGCTTGCTTATGCATCAATAACATGGGTAAGTTTATGAATTAATCTGTTAATCAGAAAACATGATGATTAATGGACACACTACTTGAATGGTGCATGTTTGATTTCCTAATAATCAGATTAGTAATAATATTGAGAAATATTGTTACCTTGCATAACCTTTAGGTATGATGCCTGAATATGTGACCTTAAATTTGATTAGACATAGACATGTGTAAAAGAAACTAAAAGGTTAGACATTCACGAGTAGCATACTAAATGTAAAATTTACTTAGTAAATCACCAATTTTCCATGGGACCATCGTAACATCCTTTAGCATTGTTTTTAATAATTCTAAGTTAAGGGAAAGTAATTAGTCTAGCCCTTCTTACCATTGTGATTAAAATTTATGTTAAAATTTGCTATCTTTTATTCTTTGTTTATATTTTCATCCTTAGTTAATCTTAATCAAACTATTTAGTTAACTCATTTCACCATCATTATTCTTCATCACCAATTTTCCAATTATTAATTTTGCAACTATTAACTTACATATACAGTCCTTGTGGAGATGAAAACTCTTTACTCACTACTTTATTACTTATAGATGACTGTTTACACTTACACATTATTCGAAAATCTGGCGAACACCTATTAATCATAAGCTCATTTAGTCACAAAGTCATTCCACTATATTATCATGACTAAGCTCTCCCCAATGACATACCATTACAAAAGCAACTTGATAAGTGTTCGTCCAATGACCTTGTCATAAGTGTGTTACCCTCATAAGATATCCTTAATCTCTTTGGGATAATATTTGTTTCCCACTATGATTCTATTTTGCCCCATGGTAACCATTACATCTTTCTTCATGAAAAGTCAATTACTATCAAATAGTAATCAAATCATTCATCATAAAGACAAACAACTTGTGGCCATGTTTCCTTTTCATCATCCATGTAATGCCAATGAGAGGATATCATTTACCCATGTCTTGGGCTATGAATTCAACTATTGTGAATGACACTACATACTGTAGAAGTCGTACACCTAATGCACCAACTTACAGTTCCTTATCTATTCTAACTCAGGCTTTTACTTACATCAAAGTGTACGAGTCATGTATACATAGACTAACATCCACTCAGTAATTAGGTATGTCACACTATGAATGTCACAAGTGAATAAATTCATAAATGATTTCAAGATCTATTTTTCTTGGGTCTTGTCTAATGTACTGTCAGTCTAGTCGATCATATCTATGTCTCTATCTTCTAGGAGTCATTCGCTCCGATGCCCAAGACAAATCATCTCCATAATTGAACTTGATAGATGACATATTAGTTTTTAAATTAGTTTGCTCATTTTTAATTAGATTAAGGACATGTTTAGGTTCGTCTATTAATATAAGTTTTCTTCTTGTATTATGATCCGACCATGTAATACCGCTTAGTATTAGTTTAAACATTAGACAACCAATGAGCAACATTTGCTTCCATTTTTTTTTTGCGTGCAAAAACCATATGATGACAATTATACAAAGAATATTAATGTAATCCATGAATTGGTTTTATTAACCAATCTGTTCAAAAAAATTACAAGTGTATATAGACGAAAATATTACACTTACGGCACCAAATCCAACAATTTGTACTTTGAATTGAACGTGGGTTCATAAACATTGAGGGCTAGGTAGATACATCATGGTGGTCTCGTGTTATGCACTTGAGTGGTAAAAGTGAAGAGACAATTCAATATAGTGGGTATAAATCTTGCTTAAAAGTGCTGAAATGAAAATTTTATGAGTGACTAAAAGCAATGTGAGGGATAAAAATATAGCAAGTGAATAAAAGCATTGAATTGGTTAAAAGCCTTGTGAGTGAAAAGAGTGATTTATTTTGAAATGTGCTCAATGTTGAAACTTCTTCTAAGTTTGAAAAGAATCTTTTTATTTTGTAGTGCATTATTCTTGCAAGCTTTTTACACTTACTAATATTAAATTGTCTCTTCCAACATTTCGGAGAAATAATGGAGGTGAGGAAGGAGAAGTAAGGTGGTGAGAAATATGGTTGTTCTTGGGGGTGAATAGGGAACAATGTCATGTGCTACACCATTACTAGTGCTTGAATCGTTTTGAGGCTATTGTTTTCTTTGAAATCAAACTGTTCGAAAGCCTCAAAACTTTACATGCCTAAAAGTCTTATTTGACCTTGACTTCTCTATTTATAAGTTCTTAACTTGTGATACTTGTATTAGAAATGAACGACTTGAATTCTCTCATTTGTATAGACATTACATCTTCATAGGTTATTTTGATGGAATAACATGAATAATAGTATTTTGCATTATAAACTCTAAGTCTATTCATTCTAAAATTTTGTGAACTAATTTGATTTACTTCAAAAGTTGTGAATTTACAATGCATCATCCTTAAGTTGTATGTTAAAAGAGTCGTTTAGATTGTACATATCTATTGACTAATCATCATAGTTCATCATTGCTCAAGGGTCATCTAACTGCATGTTTTATGTGTTAAAGTATGCCCAAAGATTAGTCATGAGATGGTTGAAATAACATACTTGATTTATCATGTTTATTAATATAAGGCGTTACCATTATTATTTCAATTTCTTTTTTATGTGCATAAATAAACTATTTTATAATAATGTCCCGAGAATAATATGATTATTCTTAAAAGGTCCTTAGTCAAGTATTATTGTTGGCTAGGACAACAATAATGCATTAAGACTACATATAGTTGATTGATGATAAAGAGTTGTCATTGATAGGAATGTCAAGATCGATGCATGAATATGTGTGTTAGAGAACAACATATTGGATTGACTCGTTATGAGTATGTTTCTTGGATTATTATGTAATTGTCACAACATTACTCATAGTGATTAATATGTATATGATTCTCAGACTTGAGATCATCATAATCCCAACATCGTGAGTTGTATATTTTGATACAGTCAAATGTACACCGTAATTGGTTGTTCCATAAAGGCAGATGTTGGATATACCATGATCTGTGTAGAGGGATATGGTTGATCGATATAGGATAAGTCCCTCCTACATAATGGGAGTAATATCTTAGGCCACTTGATTGAGTGAGACTAGAAATGCATGGCCATGCTCAAATAAGCTGATATGAGATGTCATACTTATTTTTATATCATAGTCTAGTTAAGATATCAAGGAACATGGAATGGACTATGCAAGTGTGACTATTCCATGACTTGTGTCCAACCAGAGATAAAGGACTTAAGGATTATTGCATGAAAGGTCAATCATAAAAAGGTTATGTCGAATCATGATTTCTTGTGACTTAGGTAGCAATGATGTATTGCTAGGTGCCACTTATTGTTTGTAACATTAGAATCATTCTAGTATTACTACTAACGTTACAAGAACCTACAAGGTCACACCCTATAGTTGAAATGAACGGAATAAAAACATAGATGGTATTGTGTTTGGTTGTTGCTTGAATTAAATTAATTATAGAATTAATTTAATTGGGTAATCAAATATCGAACACATTAAATGTACAAGGTTGTTGTACGCATAATGAGAACATAAATTTGGTTAGTATATAAATTCAAATAAATATATAGTTTACCGAAATCATTATTATAATTAATGTAATTATAATTTTAGGTTTAAAAATATTGTTATATTTATTTAATTTTGAAAAACCCTAAAAATAGATATAAAATCCCATTTATTTTTTGCTTGGGGGTCTAGCAGCTGTCAAAGCAAAGTCTTTTCCAAAACAGTTTTGAGGATTCCTTCCGTTCATTGTCAACTGGGTGGATTACGTAGAGGCTGGAGTCACAATAGATTGCGACTTGGTTCGATAGTAGATCAGATTACTTGTTGCTGAGGTGTTGTTGTATACTCAGAATAAATATTCTGTAATTTCGTAACCTTTAATTCACCCCAATTCATTCCTCACACATGGATCCATGGTTAGGATCGCCGAATGTTTTATTTTTTCGCTGCATCGTAGGGGTGCCGGTGTTCTAACATTATGGTCTTGAGTGTTTGCTTAAAGACAAACAAAAATTTAAGTGTAACGCTCTAATTCTAACGGGTACAAGGTTTGGCGAATAGCCCTAAGGTATTATGACTGGCAGAGTGGTACTTGCCCAAGTACATTTTGTGTGTTTAGAGTGGGTGGATATAGTTATGTGTTTCAGTTAATGAAAATGCTATGTCAGATTTCTATGTCAATTGAGTGGGTAGTGACCAAGTGGACGGGTGGTGAAAGTGTGAGTTCATGTCAAAAGAATAATGCGCATATAATCGTGGTGTTGTGCAAATTATGTTGCAAAGCAAGCTAGTTAGGAACCAACTGAATGTGAACATGAATAGTTAAAAGATAAAGGGGTAATCAAGTAGGTTTCTCAAAAGTTGTGGACTTTTGGATAAGGTAATATAGTAAAATGTGACACTTGTCAAGTTCCAATAGGGACTTAGATTATATTAATAGATATTCAAGATTTGGATAAGGGAGTTCTCTTCTTCTTTCTTCTTGAATATTGTTATCTAGGGCTTGAGAAGCAAAAAGGTATTCCTTTGAGTTGAAGATGAAATCCTAGATTATATGGATGATTCTCCATGTCAAAGTAAGTTTTATGGCTTTGTGTGTAATGAAAGATTAGACCTTTAAGAATGTATGAATCGTAATATGAAGAAGGCCTTTTATGTGGGTTATCTGGGTTAGAGATGATGACAAGGTTATTTGAAATGAGTTTTAATAGTGATTTTCTGTTTAATAAGGCAGTGGTTACTGTAATTCCTGATTGGATGCTGGATCTAAGGTTCAAGCTACTATCCGTAGTTGTCAAGTAAGTCTCTAAGCCGACTCTTGTTTGCATATTGTTCATGAGAGAGCTTTTGTGAAAGGTGATTGATCTATGAATCCAGATCTAGAAAAGTATGGTCTGATGATTATGCTGCTGCACATATGTTTTGTTAGGCCCCAAAAATAGGTCTAGTAATTTCGGGTAAGTTTAAAGGGTTCCGAGTGAAAATTGGGAATTACTCGGGTTAATTAGCGATTTATATTCTTAATTAGTTAGCTTAATTTCATCTAAAAATCAGTAAATAATATTTCGAAAAAAATATTTTTAGAAAACTTAATTTTATGGTTTCAAATAAATTTTGGGTAAAATGGGTTAAATTGGAAATTAAAAATAATTTAAAATGGGGATTTAATTCAGTGATTTAAAATATTAATTCAATAGGACTAATTTGAAAAACAAGGGAAATGTGTAAGAGGTTTTACAATAAATAAACCATATTTTCAGAATTTTGGAGGGAAATGAGCAAATTGTAAAACAAGGGAAAAGAGGGAGGGCCTGATGGCAAATTCCCCAAATTTTGAAAATCAGGTGGGGTTTTTAGTTTTAAAAACTCTGCAACTACCTCACTTTTCACTCATTTTTCACCTGAATTGAGAGCTTTTTCTCTATTTTTTTTCTTGTTTTCATAAACCAAATATTAGAGAATAGATCTAAACATTTTTTCTCCCAAAATTCTCTCTAAAATCTCTCGAAATAATTTTCAAAGTTGGGCAAAAAGTCATCTAAATTTCTTCAAGCGTTTTGATTCAAATTTCTAAATCAATGATTTGAGTTCAATTTAAGGTAATCCTCATCTCTAAATTTGTTTTTAAGTTTATTTCAATCCTTATTTGTTAATTAAAAGGATTATAATGGATTTTCAACTTTAATTTTTCTTTCTTAAACTTGAGGATCAACAATGGTGGATCTTTAATTTTGAGTTGGAATCCAAATATTAATGGATGTCTAAGATCAAAATAGCTCTAATAAGAGGTTTCTAATCTTAAACCAAAAGATCAAACACATTTTATGGGTCAATTTTGAGAAATTGAACTTGATCAAGAACATAGATGATTATTTTGAAAAATTATGAAATGGATTAAATGATGAAATCAATATTTAGAATACATGTTATTGGACTAGTAATGAAGATTAGAAGTGGTTTAAGATGCTAAAAAGGGAGTTTAGTTGATAAATTCCATATTTCGGCTTAGTTGTGCAACATAGGTAAGGTAGTTTAGAGCAATGATTTAGATTTGTATACTTTATCAAATTGCGTGTTTCTTGTTGCTAATCAGAATTGAAGCTCAAACTTGCTTGTTTGAACACATTTTTGCTTAAAAAGCTAAGTGTGAAGGTGAGTGATATTAAGGGTAATTTGGTAATTTGGCATGATTATGAGTTAAATTAAAGGTTTAATTGGCGTTATTAATGACTTAATTGCATATTGGATGGTTGTATTTGCAAGCATATGTTTTATTTTATAAAAGAGAAAAATGGGCTTTTAGCATGATTAAATTGTATGGAATAAATTCATATTTGAAGCATGAATTGCTGATTTATTGAACATTTGATAAAGGTGTTCTAATTGGTATATGATTATTGGGAAAATGATACTTACTATGCTTAACTTTGTTGATGTTAAAATTGCTTAGCAACATGTTTTTACTTGCATTTTAACATCCTAAATTAAGTGATTAAACAATAGATTTTATGCCTTGTATGTATGATTACATTGGCAACATTGCATGGCGGATCCATTGCATATAGTTGGCATGCCATAAGATTTGTGAGTACTCACCATTATTTGTGATATTGTGAGCATATGACTCTTGGTGGATTGATTTGTTTGGAGTAGATAAGGGGGTATTGAGCTTGAGTCTCCATCCATCAGGTTATTTGAGGCTTTATAAGGGAGCGTGTGGCTTCAGCCTACTCAATTCGGAGGACTGTATTTGATTTGTGGGAGTTCGAAGATCCATTTATCCATTGTATGGTAACACGGTTACTCATTGCCATGGATGTATTATGCCAATATAATTGAATGTCTATGTGTTAAAAGATTATTTTACATGCCATGGAAAAATTGATTCTTAATTCTTGAAATAGCATATGATGTTATAGTGAAATGTTAACATGTTGTGACTAAAAAATTAATGCTTAATTGCTTTGATTTATGCATGATTGGGTACAAATTACTTGATGCTTTTACTATTATTCACTGAGCTTTTTAAGCTCATACCCTCACATTTCGTGCAAAGAATTTCCAGGCGTAAGGAGTCGAGAAGTGAATGCAAGGGCAATCCAAGAATAAGGCTCAGTAGTGGCTTAAGAAATTTACTTCAAAGACTATATAGAGGCATTTGATGCTTTTGGGACTAGTGTTATTTTACTTCTAATGGACAATGGACATTAAATTTTGGACTTTAATTTTGGTGATTTTATAATTGCTTTATTGATGTTTGATTTATGGTATTTTGATTAGTGTTCGTACGGTGGTTGATAACATGATGTATGAAGCATGTATTTTATACTAACAATGTTTAATTAAAGTTTACCAAGAGAGTGGATTGCTTGCGACTAAGGTATGTAGCTTGTCTGAATTAATTGTTGTTTGATAAGTGTGTAATTAAGTGTTAAATTTTGATTAATTGTTGCATATTTGTTGTAGAAGTTACGATTTAGTCCCTAATAATAAAACTTGAATTAGACATAGTAAATGAACTCGAATTAAGCTGAATTTTTTATGGCTTGCATAATTTAACTAAAATAAGGTTGGCAAACAATTTAGAAATAAAATCGGGATAGTTTAACCTTAGGTGGTAAAATGACCAAAATATCCTTAGGTTTAAATACTTAGAAAAAGTTTAAAATGGTTCACAAATTACTTCTGTATTAATAAATGATAGTTAAATAGTCATAAATGAGGTGTTATAAGGTTGAGGTGTGCGTCGGGTGGTCGTTAGCTGGAGAGTCGCTTCGGTGGCTAATGTAACACTTCGAATTCGGGTCAGTTCGTCTTGGTCAGGTTTGAGGTGTCACATGTTTGATGGACTTTGCATGTGTAGTTTGTATGAATTTGATGAGTTTAGGTAAGTAAGTGATAGGAATCCTGAAGTTAAAGTATGGTTGTATAGGCATGTCTAGAAGTAGCTTAGATGTCTGTATGAATCAAGCGTTGAGTCTTGAATGATGTCAGTGTATGAATAGTATGTGCCTATTCATTGTGGTGGAGTCTAAAGTGGTCTGTCTGAATTAAAAACACGATCTCTGATATGAATCTCTAAAAGGAAAAGTCCATGGCCATGGCACCATATTGTGTAAAACCATAGTTGGGCTATGGCATCATATGGAAAAGAACTAAAGTAAAGTGATTACCCAAAATGGGTTCTCAGCGTGACCCAGGATAATGAGGGGCAAACCTCACAAAATGTGAGTTTAGGCGAATCCCTATTGTAAACATGCCAGAAAAAGGAAGCTTTTGTGGCTATCAATGAAAAAGAAGTCTTTCTGGCGATCTATGAAAATAGAGTCTTTGTGGCGATCTATGAAAAGGAAGCCTTTGTGGCGAACTCTAAAGAATGGCTCTTGTGGCAACCATTCAAAGGAAACGCCTCTGTGGCAGCCCTGAGGGAAAGAAATAGCATTCACGGCGAACTTTGAAAGAACGATAGTGGTAATGAACTTAGAAGGAAAAGCCTCTATGGCGTATCTATTACACATTCAATGAGATATTCTAATGAGCTTTCTTTGTGGAGAGTTTCGTATGAAATGTTATAGTGTATCATGTATGGTCTTAAGATAAGAACAAAGAAATTGAAATGCGCCAGAGCATGTGGTGAATTCAAAGTATGGGTTAAGTAAAATTAAGAATAAACTTGAGTAAAGGCTAAGTCTGATTGTTTGAAGAAGGGAATCTATCAGTGAAAAGTAAGAGGAAAGGGTACTCAAAGAAACTTAAGGCAAGGAAAGTGAATTCAAACATTATTTTGTGAATAACATTGAGTAAGGGAATCATGATCAAGATGAGTATAAAAGGAAGAAATTCTAAAAGGATGAAGCCATTGATGAAATAATGTTAAGGGGAACTTGACCATGATATAGTAGATAGAAGGAAGTATTATGTTTCATTAATGGTAATTGTTCCTGATGATAACCAACTAAAGATTTAAGAAAAGGAGCTGATGGTGATGGACTATCCGCCCATGTTGGGGAAATCAACGGTTAAGGTATAAATGATTATTTCTTACTAAGTTCTCATGAACTTATATGGATTGTGTTTTATGCTATAGGTTAAATGCGTAGTTGTGCCTGGGAGAATGATGCTAGGACTACACCCAATGAGTGGTATATTGGATTATTATGCATACATAGCAAGCTTTGATGGCGTGATCGAGTCTATTTGGCATATAGAAACCCTTAATGTAACACCCCTAACCCGTATCTAACGTCAAAACAAGGTTACGGAGCATTACCGGACTTACAGATCAAACAAACAGAAAATTCATTTCATATCACAGTCATATCAGAAACTAATCAAACGCAGTCATATCATCCTTAATGCAAGCGCTCGAGGCCCAAAATAAACATTAAAAATAAGTCAAGACTAAACCGGGTACTTAAATAATTTTTCAGAAAACATTGAAATTTTTCAAAGGTGTAGGGGACATAAGCCCGTGTGGCAAGGCTGTGTGTCTCACACGATCAAGAGACACGCCCATGTCTTAGGCCGTATGGGCATTCGAAATGGGGACACACGCCCGTGTCCTAGCCCATGTCCTAGCCCATGTCCAAACTAGTAAGCTTACTGACTTGGGTCACACGGCCAAGCCACACGCCCGTGTGCTAGGCCATGTGAGGCTACTGACTTGTTCTTTTTAAAAGTTACAAGGGACATACAGCCGTGTCACCTGGCCGTGTACCACACACGGCTGAGACACATGCTCGTGTCTCTGCTAGTGTGGACAAAAATAGATCATTTTCCAAGCCATATTTCTCACCCAAATTTGGTACCAACCTAACACAACAATTTGCATATGACCTTGACATAAATAGGCATTCAATATCAACCAAAATCAAGCTTAAAACATGTAATATCATCACATACAACCATGATGCCCATAGGCACCTCGATTGACCATTTATAAACATGCCAACTATGTATCCCAAACTTACCTAAATGGTCAAACACATATATACATAATTGTGCCAAAACTCAACATGTATATCACTTATCAAGTTCAACTATTTGGTACCCAAAATATCAATTCACAAACTAACACATTCACATGATAACCATATACCAAATATAATAAGGTCATTTACATATATACATAACAAAATACAACCAAAATACAAGCCAAATCAAATGGCTAAAACATAACAAAACATGTGGGCTATCATTAGCCAAAATGACCTATACATGCCATTATAACCAAAATTATATATCCATAAGTACCAAAATAGCCGATTGATAGTGTGATGAAATCTTTAACAACTTTCAACCTGAACAAGCTTCCGAACCACTATAAAACACGAAAAATAACACAGAGTAAGAAATTAAGCTTAGTAAGTTCGTATAACACAGAATTTAACTTACCATTTAACCACAATTTAGGTGAGTAAACCAAAGCATATCACAACTCAATTTGGCCAAAAGCCTGTCACATATTCATCAACTAAGTTAGCCATGTAATTCATATGAAAATCGAGAAATCATATATGAGTTCAACAACCATTTAAATTTCGTATACATGAAACATCTATACCGTGTATTCATATATCATATATCATATATAAACCATTTCTATGTAATTCACGTAAATACATGTACTAGTTCATATCGAACTCATATAACCTCGTAACTGGACTGTGCCCATTGAACCTCTTAGAATAATATCTGGTACGAGGTTATCTCGCACACTATATGCCAACACGTGGTCGAAACCACTACTATCTCATATCTAATATCAATGCTCTCTCTCGAGCCATAACTAGGTCTGCTCACACAAGCTGTTAGTCAAGACGTAGCTACATGGTGCTGCTCACACAAGCTATCAAGTAACCGCAACACATGCCAGAAACTCAACCACCGGTAAGACGTACGAGACCAGCACCCTAAACATGGTAACCCCTAATGACATGTCATTTGTATCCTATTTATTCCTAAGGTCCAAACGGGATCCGTAAGTCACCGAAACTTCGTTGGATATTTCCGTAGAGTTGTAATACCAAGAATATAATATAAAAGCATTTAAATCAAATATAATTTAATGCTTATTAAACATACAAACTTACCTTAAGCTTGTATGGAAAAAACGATCGATTAGTCCAACACTTTATCTTTTCCCCGATCTAAATCTTTATGTTGCTTTTCTTGATCTATATAATCAATTTTAACTAATTCAAACTTCATTCTAATCAATTTAGTCCAAAAATCATGTTTTGGAAAAATTATCATTTTGCCCCTATATTTTTTGATTTCTTTACAATTTAGTCCCTAGGCTCAGAAAAAATGAAATTCATTCAATTTTATCCATACCCAAACCTAACTAAAATTTAAACATGCTTATAGCAGTCCATATATGTCACAATTTCACACTTTTACCACACAATTTATCACATTTCTCAGTTAAACCCTTAATTGACAAATTTATCAAAAATCACTTAACAAAAGCTATTTATCTAACAAAAACCATTACTTTTCTACCATTAAACTTCAAAAACCTAACATATTCATCAATTAAAAATCTCAAACAATTTAATAGTTCTGCAAATTAGTCCTCGGGATAGCTAGGTTAAGCTATAACGATCTCGAAAACATAAAAATCATTAAAAATGAAACCAAATTTCACTTAAATGCAAGGGATTATTTAGTTGAAATTTTCAAGCTCCCAAAGCTCCTTTTTTTTTCTTGTATTTTTGGTTCAAGAAGAAACAAAGATGAAAGCTTTGTTTTGTTTTATTTATTTTATCTTTTATTACATATTTACCAAATTAACCTTACCTAACTTTAAAAATAACAAAATTGCCAAGCCATGCACATCCACTATCAGCTTTAATGGTCTATTTACCATATAATGACCTCCAATTTAAAGTTCTATAGCTATTTAATACCTTTAGCTAATAGAACACAACTTTTGCACTCTACGTGGTTTAGTCCTTTTTAACAAATTGAACAAGAAAATGGTAAAATTTGTTAATGAAATTTTAATACGATACTACTATCATGCTGTAGATCATAAAATGATATTTAAAATAAATTTTTTAACCTCGAATTTGTGATTCCAAAACTACTGTTCTGATTTCACTAAAAATGAGTTGTTACACTTAAATCGGGATAACTATGTTAGACCAGGACATCATTTCAATAATACTTGTAATCAGATTCCTTATGTGTTATAATCAAAATTCTTCAATGTTTATACTTATGTATTGTATTATGAAGCCTTGTAATTAAGTAGTTCAAATCAATTGTAATTTGTGTAAGTAGAGTTAAGTTTCATCTGTATTAGAGTGGTAACACCCAAGATTCGGATTCGGTTCATCGGATTGGATTTGGGGTGTTACATTAAGTGTGGGGGAACTTGATTTGCCATAATTTGATATGTCAAACTAAGCTCTTTAAACTCTTAAAGAACTTGTTCTCAGGTGGTTTATAAAAAGCTTTTTACTACTTTTTTGTTACTTATTAGATTTTTATGTTGGATGTTAGTTTTTGTTGCATTTCCATAATTTTTAGACCCAAAATGAAAAATTATACAGGTAGATGTTTAATGGTTGAATTGGCTTGTATAGGAATGTGACTGAGGCAAAAATGTAACGAAGAGCCATCGTTGTTGCCAAAGTCATAACACTAGTATCTTAGTTCGTGACACCAATGCCTCTATCTCCACTCAAGGAGTTGGAATTCAACAAATTGCAACCCAAGTGGCCTGCCTTCAAAGTCGTGACATCAAGGGAGTGGTGTTACGACACCAGCCTACATAGTCGCGACTCTAAGTCACCAAAGTGGCAACCTCGAGCCCAAACACCAAAGTGAGGAAGCTAGGTCACTTGAGTACCAGGTTGCGACACGGAAGCTTGCCAAGACCTCATGAAGTATACTATCGAGGGTGTCGTGACATCAAAGGTTGGGTGTCGCAACATTAAGGCTTGACAAGGAAAATTTGTAAGGACAAATTGATGTCTAGTTAAGCTTAAGTCACATTTTATAATAGGGCATTTTTGTCATTCTTAAGCTAATTTGTGTAGACTATATAAACAACTCTATGACACAATTTGAAAGGAGACAATCATTAGATTCTTAGTACTTCCTTTTCTAGGTTAGGTTTGAGAAAATTCCTTTTAATTTTCTACCCTTGTACCTTTTTTAGCCTAAAAAGTATAGGGACTTCCTTATACCTTTCGTATATTATTTAATATTTCAATAGATCTTTAGTGTTTTTGTTATCTAATTTTGAAAACTGATAATTGGGTTGTTGACATACAAGGAGTCAACATTTTCTCTATCAATCAATTTAAGGGTTTCATCAATATTACTAAGCATTTCTCAAACCTATCCATTTTGCATTATTTTCTTGTTAATCTAACATGAAATTGATTGAGTCTTATGAATTGATAATGGGTAGGAACTAAATTAATTAGTGGTTGGTTAATTGAAGTGTAATTAGTTGATTTAAGGTTTAGGGACTAGATCATAAAATTTGGATTAAATTGAATAAGCTTAAAAATCTAGAAGATGATCTAAGGGAATATTTAGATAAGTGAGATAGAAATTAGAACTTATCAAGTATAAATACGTTTATCTCAATTTAGTTTAGTGATGTCAAGATATAAATTGGACTAAATCGCTTAATTGATTAAAAAGATAACCAAGAGATAAAATTGGACCAATTAAGAAAATTAGTCGATCTAAATCCCTAATCCAATAGTTAATTATTTACATGAATGTTAATCAATCACTTCATTTAACTTATTATTGAATTTGTGAAATTGGTATTATTGAATTTGTGGTAATATACTACCTTCTAATTAGCTAGCTAGCTTTCTTGTTGCATGATATCATCTTTGACCCATCTTATCATCCGATTTTGTTTATATTTAATCATGAAAATACTTCATATTCCGTTATAAAATTATAAATATTACAATTTACATGTCTCATTTATAATAAAAACAGCTTCTTAACTCTTTATATTTTGTGCCTATTTATATGTTCAATATTCATACACTCTAACGCGATCAATCAACCCAGCTCCAACCCGCAGATCAACATGTCTAATTACCATCATACGACGTTTTTATACAAGGTGGATCGTAAATTTAGGTTGCCACATCACTTATAAATCAGGAGCCTTTTCTTCCTTGAAATCAAAATAAATAGGAGACACAGGCTTGGAAGGGAACTAAGCTAGAGGTAGAGAGAAAGAAGGGAGTTGCCAAAATGTCGTCGTTCTTGCAGTCATTTCTGGATCCCAAGAAAAGCTGGTTGGCAGCTCTGCACATGAAATCCCTTTCCAAGCGCCTCCGCAAATACGGTACGCTTTTCCCCGTAAATGTAACCCTAATTTTTTTTTTTAATTAATTCGATTAAACTTAATACGACAATTTGTTTAGGCCTTCGCTATGACGATTTATACGACCCTTACTATGATTTGGATATCAAGGAGGCGTTGAATCGGCTGCCCCGTGAGATCGTCAATGCCCGTAACCAACGCCTTAAGCGTGCGATGGACCTCTCTATGAAGCACGAGTATCTTCCCGAAAACCTTCAGGTTTCCTCTTTTTTCATATTATTTTAAATTTTCACTTCAGATTTTGTAGAATATTATTTTTCTCATTTTCTTTGGGGGGTAGGGTCTTTGTTGTTTATCTGTATATTTGGATTGGATTTAACAATATATTTCTCTTTAGATTTTTTTTTAAATCTCGAATTTGTATGTGTACGTAATCGTGTAGTCTCGGATTGGGATGTAACTGAGGTAGAATAATTCACTTGATTTATTTACTATGATTTGTTGCTACAGTTTGTGCTATATTTTGCTTGTAATCAGCAGGTAACACCATTAGTATAGAAGCCTTAATTATAGTTATTATTATTTACCTTTAGAGTTCAATCCGTATAAAACTAAAACAAAACGGATGCAGAATAAGGAACTAAAATTGCATAATTCATATGCTATGGTTATGCAATGTCTATATTTGTTAACATCAATTTGTATCTTTGATTATGTTTAGTAAGCAGAAAGGGCATGAGGAAAAAAATTGCTTTAGCTAATCAGTGTTTTTTATGTGAACATGTATCTTCCCTTCATGAGTCATGACTATACTTCGAGGTCTTATAATTCATTGGATTTTATTGTCCTTTGCAGCAAATGCAGACACCATTTAGGAGCTATCTTCAAGATATGCTTGCTCTTGTAAGTTCTTGAACTGTAAAACTCTATTTACTAATTCCCTTGAGCTTCGTTTTCTTGGCTTTGGTTATTTCATGGAATTTCATGACATCTATAAGTGCTCGAACAAGAGTATTCTATTTATTCTAAGTATTCCTAACATGAAAGTCATACATATATCCCATGTCTACTTTGAGGTATATGTCTCCTACATGGGTACTTTATGCGATGCTTGGAATGAAGTTAGCAAAGGAAAAGGAAGAAAAAGTAAGTAAAGAAATATAGAGGTTTTCATAGAAGGGAAAAGATTCTCCATTCCCTTGTTTGGATGCTTAAATGAGTAATGGGAAGGACAAATTATGAAGATCCTTTGTTTAATGAATGGAAATGTAAGGAATGAGTGTGTTGTATTGTTCCTATTATGTCCTTTCAAATGAAATGTTTAATTAAATTATTATGTGAATAGTGAAATTAAATGTTTTAACTAGGTTTAATTGTTAGAAAAGAAAAACAATTTCAAAAGATGTACTTTTATGAATCAGTAAAATGTATGATTGGAATCTTTTATAGAGACCAATATGATTTTTGAAATTTAATTCCAATGAGAAAATGCAAGAACCGAAACATTTCTCACTAAAATAAATTTATTATAAACTTGTATATGTATTTTTATGTTTTGATAAGTTTAAAACCTCCATTGTTATAGGTATTAATTTTCCATTTTTACATGTTTCTTCATCTTTATCTTGTTAAAAAAAAAGAAGAAGATTTTGTGAGGTTATAATAAAATGAGAAGAAAAATTAAGATCCAGGCACAAATTAAAGAAAAAGTTTATGAATAAATTATTAGGGAAGGTTGTTATGGCCTTTGAAAATTGAAGAACAGACTTGGTATGAAATTTTGGTAGTAAAAAAAAAATGGAACATTTGAGGAAAAAAGAGGGGTGCTCAACCCCATCCCTTTATTTCATTTTAAAAATTTATCCAAATAATGTTTATATGTTTTTCTTTTCATTTCCTTTCTCCCACCGGAACATAGTTTTTGTAAAACTGAGAGATGTTGTGATTGTGAGATGGCATGACTAATAATTAGTATATTTCAATCTGGATATGTAGAATACTTGTGTCATTACTTAGTATGTTTTGAAAAACATGATTGATAACATCCTTCATCGACTTGATTCCCTTGAATTCTTTTGGTTCATGGGCTCTTGAACTGTGCTTTGTTATGTAAACTGCCACAACTCGGCATAATGTTATGGTTTACATTTTCTATTTTTTTAGCAGAGAAGGGAATTAGTGCTTGTGTTGAATTTATAGGTCTTTTGTTAAGGGTGCAGAAATCAATGTAGGTTTAAGGCCCTATATTGCCTAGGAACAATTACAATCCCTGGTAAGGTGCATATATTATATATTTCAAAGAAATTTAATGATTTCATGTATTATAATCTTGATTTTAATTTATAATTTATTGGATAAACTCAAAAGATACACTTGACCTTTAGGAAAACTTAAAGTTTTAGAAGCCTGCTTCAATCTGATATAAATAACTAGAGCAAGGATTTCCTTGTTTTTGTCTTCTAAAACAGAATTATTTCTCTTTTGTCTTCTCCTCTTTCATACCAAAGCATGTTATCATTTGTTTTGAAAGAGAGGAACAGAGGTATGAACCCCCTGTTTTTGAGAGCTAAAAATATAGGCAAGGGTGAAGGAAGGCCTTCCAAAAGGAAACGAAAAGGGTGTCAATTGTTAACAAAATATGAAAATGGTCAATAACGTGCTTTTGAGTAATGTATTTTTAATTATTGTAAGTAGTATAAAGTAATATTTGTTATTTAAATTGTTGAATATAATTAAAACATATTAACTTATTTAACAATTCAAATATTATTATAATAAAAATTCAAATCATAATTAAATAAAATTTACTATATTCTATGTACAATATTGATTTATTTCATATAACTAATACAAATCTGCATTATTCAAAATAATAACAAATTAGCATAATCAATGTATATAAATTATTTTGACTATTTAAATATAATTTCCTAATCATTATTAAACCATTTATACAAACTATAGAAAAATTGATATATTGTATATTAAATTATTTACTATTTAATTTTTATGTTTTCTTAATAATAGAAAGATTGGCTTCATAGATAATATATAATTAATATAATCATAATATAATACATTTGATTATATAAATGTATTATTTCTAAAATTTCATATATGAAAATATAAAGTTACTATGATATGAATAATTAAAATTTTCTATTTAGAACAAAATTAATATTTCTTTCTTTTGGTTAATGGAAACATAATAATTTAAATATAAAGTACTTTTTATCTAATAAATATAAAATAAAATTTAATATAAAATTTATTTTTACTTATTATCTTATAAATTCATTTAATAAAAGTTTTTAATAGAATCGAATTCTTATTTATAAATATTATAAAATTTTTTTCAAGTAAATTTATTTAACCAAATATTTTAGTAAAATTAAAATTTTATTTATAAATGTGATAAAGCTTATAAATAATAAAAAAATATTTAAAATGATAAATTCAGTTATATATTGAACAATAAACGGTATATTGGTCAGTTCAAAATTTTCAAGCTTGTGCTTATATATTTATTATATTAAAAATATAAAATAACATTCTTTTTTTAGAGTGTGGTTGTAGCTTTTGTGGGAGACTTTCTCTTAGCTTAAAAAGAATTGGAGTCTAGCTCAAAGGGAAACAGCTTTTATAGATGTTATTACCCATATTTATACAAATAAGTGTGGTTTTGAATTTTAAACTAAAAACTATTGAAGACTTATAAATAGAAATTCGAAAGACCTATAAAAATATGATGACTACCACACCATTATACCTTCCTATTACTAACAGTTGAAACCGATAGGGACTGTGGACCTTCACAAATTTATTCTCATTTATCAACACCATTTGATAAATCTCTTCAAACTTCTTACCAACATTCACAATTTTCAAAATATCCCAGCAAGTTTAGACCCATTAAACTTTTCCGTTATAGTTGGAAGTTTTTTGGATCGGGTTTAAAGAAAAAGATGCATTGTTGGATATGAGTTTAGAAGGGGTTAATGGATAAGTGAGAGCAGTAGACGCTGCCATGGTATGGTTTTATTCAATTAAAGGGTCTACCCCGGTATGATGTATCAACCCCAGAGTTTCAAACCTGTTTGCCAACAATTATGTTATCCATTCCCTTGAGCTTTCTTTTGATCGAACACTTGGGTTTTGTTCTCAGCAAAAATTTCATCAACAAGCTGCATGCATATGTGTTCTTTGTTTGCATATGTTTGAGCTTCTTGCATATTTCTGCTCGCCACTTTGCTAACCACTGTTCTGCCATTGTCAAAAATTGTTTGCTTTCATACTAAATCGTTACGACCATGAGTTTGGGATTGATACTTCAGTGCATCAAAGCAAAGACTAAAACCTTAGGATTAATTAGGGAGAGATCCATCTCTTTTTAGGGTTTTGGTAAAATTCAACTTCCTTGATGTTATTAATTTGTCCCTAGATTCAGTGATTTCTAGTAAAATTTCATTGATTTTACTTCTCTTATTAACTGTAGTCCTTATATTATATTCAGATTTTATTTTGGTACTCGACTATTCTAATGTGGAAATTTGCCTTGTTTGGATTGAATTGTCATTATAGGTATTGGATCTGAAGATTTCACTGCAATCACTGTAATTGAATCCTCTGGAATCTAATGATATTAAAAAAAATCCTCTGGGATATTAATTGTGATGGTTGAAATTTGGATTTGCTTCTACCATTTAAATTTCGCTGTTTTAGCCTGTCTACTTCAATTTTAGCAAATTTAATCCTTACAGTCTTATTACAAGTTGATGGAAAGATAATTAATTGTGGTGCTAAAATCTCCCATTAATTTAGATGATGTGGCATTCTAGTGGTGACATGACATGCTAAGATGGATTTATAGTTGGTTGTGGTATGCTTCAATTTTTTTTTTAGTCATATTATAGTTTAAATAAAATAATATTTAATAGTTTAGGCATTGTAGCTTAAGTTCATAACATACCCCACTTTCAGATTGGGGGTTATGAGTAGTTTAGGCGCTGTATAAAAAATGATGGTGTTTTTGGTTGAGAGAACCTTTTTAGCCTTCTTAAAAAACTATTAATTCTTCTAAAGAAGAAAAATTATGTTAAATGTGTGGATTGTGCCATGTCATCAACAAAAGACCGTATGGCTGAAACTGATGATGATTTTAACTGTTGTCTATTTTCCTTAAAGCAACTTTTAATAGACGTGAAAAATTATGTTCATGAAATTAAGATGGATGGTTCTGCGTGTTCATATTCATGTCACAATGGTATATTTGTAGTTATTAAATTCTGTTTTGCTAAATTAACTTGTTTGTATGAAGTTTACATGGAGTGTTGCAATGTTTACCGAGAGGGATTTTATGTGGTTGAGAACTTCTAGTTTGCTTTGCTAATGGTACTCGTCAATTTTCATGCTATACTGGTTGTTAATCTTATGCTGCCGACACAATTTCTTTATTTATAGGATATGATTACTAGAATTTTTAATCTAGTATATGTTTATTGGTGTTTGATAGAAGCAAGGCTTTAGATTTAATGTTAATTTTTTGGATTTATGTGGCAGGTGAAGAAGGAGAGAGCAGAGCGGGAAGCTTTGGGAGCTTTGCCTCTGTATCAACGAACCATTCCTTGAGGTTTTTAGAGTTTAGTAACTGTTGTTGAAATTCAACTTGGTTTTTTATGTCAAATCTTGCTTTGTTAACACCAACTGAACATGAGTTTTGCCTTTCCTAATTGGTTGGTTACACAGTGAATCTGTGTCAGCTTTTGAAGGGAATCAATCTGTTT
Source organism: Gossypium raimondii (assembly GCF_025698545.1). Lineage (NCBI taxonomy): Eukaryota > Viridiplantae > Streptophyta > Magnoliopsida > Malvales > Malvaceae > Gossypium > Gossypium raimondii. Next base: position 15,425,713 of record NC_068566.1, read on the forward strand.
GAAATGTCCTAATAAATGTAATAACTGTGAACTGCATTTTACTTTATGCTGGAATGCAAGCAATTCTTCAATGAACTCTTAATTTTTCAAAAGGGTTTTCTTCTAACTTCTGATGGTGCTGGCTGTTAACTTTCACTGTTGGAGCAAATCTGTTGTCTCCTAGTCGTTTTCCCTGCTTCAAGTTGATGTTAAAATCTGTCGGGCTTCTTAAGTTTCACAATCTTATAACACCATTGCCCCGCGGATATAATTCTGATGTTTCCCTTGGTTTTTAAATATCTCTTCCTAGTGCTCCAGCTTTTTCCCGGCAATTAAATACTAATGAAGTTTATTCTGAGAGGAAGTGTTTTAGAAGAATTTGCTAATTCAAAGTTAATACCAAAAGTAACTTGAAACGTGTAATAATCTTGTTGAATTAGGCCAAATCTTATTACGGAGTTTGAGACATGAAAAAGCCACACTCTCGTTATTAGGGTTTCTCGAGCTTTGATTGGCTCATCTTCTTGGGATTTTAATCCCCTTGTCAGCGCCATTCCTTTTGTTAACCCAAGAGGTGCGTTTCTACTGGTTTGATGACTTTTCCCTTTCTTGCTAGAGGGTATGGGAGACCTTTTGAATGCAGAGCTCCTTTAATCCCAAGGCTGAGTAAAGAAACTGAAAAACCTATTTGAACCGATATATTCGATTCGGGTTTTGTATTATTCGGTTAGATTTTGGGTTTATGTTATCATTCAAATTGCTCAATTTGATTTAGGTTTGGTTTTCCACATTAAACTTGTTTTTATATAAAAATCTATATTTAAAGGAATAGTCCTAATAGAATAATAAACTGACCATTTCAATAAATATGTAGATTAATTCATTTAACCCTACTACTACTACTACTACTATTATTATTATTATTATTATTATTATTATTAACTAGATATGATCATACAAAAACATAAAGTTAAGAAAATATTTCAGTAAAGAAGGTTGTAAAAGTGTAGTTTTATATTAGAGTAATGAACCATTTCTTAAGATAATAATTATAATTATAAGTATAATTCTAATTTTAAGAAAATATAATTCTAATTTTAAGAAAATAGTTTGTTAAACTTTATAATATTTTATTTATGAAAGAAAATAACTTTTCACAATTATATATGTTCGGTAGTCATGAATTTAATCTATTATATGACATATTGTAATAAGTTAATTATAACTAATTAAACTAATTAGAAAATGACACAAAAAATCATTAGGTATACTAATGATTTATGTATTAGCGTTTCTTTTAACAACTTTGAATGATTTATCAACTTAATAGCTTAACTAAAATATTTTTTTAAATAGTCTTAATGATTATTACGATATTAATTTAATTATTTAATTCACTTTAAATATGTATAAATGAATCTAGAGCATGTATTATGATTGTTGTAAAAAAATAGTAATTGCTCTATTAGATTTTGGGCCCAAAACAAGGTGTTATTGTTTTTTTACAAAGCCCAAATTTGATAAAAACTGTTGAACCAAACTGTTATTATTGGTTTTAGATATTTCAATTTTTATTCTATACGACTTCGATTTCAAATGTGAAAAATCGAATGGAGCGGTTTTATTCAATTTGTCCAAAAACTGAACCAAATCAAACAGAATTGAATACACCCCTACAACTAAGTTATTGTTTCTCTTTCTGTGCTTTCTTTAATACAATTTTATTGTATTGGAACTAGTTTAGGTCAACTGTCGGTGGTTAATGCCTTAAAAGAAGTAAATCGAATTCATAAGTCTATGATTATCTTCCTTATGGAAACCCTAAAAGAACTAAATTTAATTAATAAGTCTATGATTATCTCTTTATGGAAACCAAAATGAAGAAAAAAGAAGATAGGAAGTGTCAAGAAATGAATTAGATTTCTTAGAGGGTTTCCATGTTGCAATGGAAAGAAAATTGTGGAAACAAGAAGCAACCATTGATGTGGTTTTTTCCGTAAAAGAATATTATTGATTGTAATACCGTACATCCAATTTTGAAGATGATTAGATGTAAAGCGCCACATTCGTTGTCAAAGCAACACAAACAAATGATCATACATTCATATATCACAAATTTTGAAGTTAAAACATGCTAACCAATGCATTGAATGTTTATATATCATTACTGGTGAAAATCGAACTCAAATTGGTGCATATACAATGCTCCATGGTCAAACACAGGTTTTGTAACACCCTTAACCCAACCAACTCATGGGATTCGAGTAAGGAGCATTACAATGGATCAGGTTCACCTATCCTTAATTTTTGGCCGAATTAATTGCATTAAAACAAACTAAAATAAAACTAATAATAATTCTTACAACAAAGACCTTAAGCCACTAAATGTTTAGATCCTCACAGTTTCTGTCTCTTATCAGACTATTTGTTTACAATATAACTCTTAAAATTTAACTAAGGGCTAACTGTCTTGAAAACCCATTTCCTATTGGCATAACTATAACTGCCTACGATCCCCAATCTCATCACCAACTGATTGGTTCCCTCCTTTGAGTCCTTGATCATCCTCGTAAGTTCTGTGAATTGCAGTCATCTCTTGTAAGTTCAATGAACTTAGTGAGTTCTTTTACTGCACTATAATTAAACCCGATCACATGAGGGTAACAAACGTAAAGTAAACTGAACATAAATTAACTCTCTGCTCGTTTAATGCAGTTATTCTTTATTAGGGTGATGAACTCCAGTAGATCCTTTAAGATACTCAGATCATCATAAAACCTTCCATTGATAGAACTCTCCACTTGACCATAATCCAGATACCTCACCATATTAGTGGGTCCTATCCTTACTTTTAGTCTTTCTTTCCTTTCATACACCTTATATACAGGGTGTTTGCTGACTTCTAGCTTAATTGGTTGTACATCTGCTTTCCCATATAGTACTTCTGTATTAGCTTTCTCGTCTTTCCGCCTAAGGGTTCCTAGGACATACCTTTATTAGGGGACTTCCATGGTTGGACCAGCCCTTGGTGGACTCCCTCTTCTCATACACTAGTCTTGAAAGACTTGTTGCAATTTTCGTATTGCGCTGACTCCCAACAGGCCTCGTCATTCTGGCAAACCCATTTTCGTTCCACCTTATTGTTCGCAATGGTGGGTTTAATTCCATTAACCAACCCATAACTTGGACCTTTCCTGAGAACTCACTCGCCTCATAATTGAAGGTCAGTCTAACTCGTCGAACCAACATGTTATCTTCCATGAAACTATACGAGCCTACCACCTCACTTGCTTGTTTCCTCCCTACGGTGCTAACATCATGGCAATGTACCCGCGATAATTCTTTTTCAAAGAGAATTAGTCTTGACAGGCATACTGTCCCCTGGACAGAATCCTTATCTTGGGAGTGGAACTCCTATCCTTCCAACGAGATTTGTTTCTAATGTACAACTTCATTGCGCACCAACTGGTGGCTCTTGAATGCATATTTTTTCTTGTGGTCTTTGGAGGATTCTCATTAGCTCTGCCCATATACAGGTCGATCCCAAGTCCCTAATTCTTTCTTGGATTCTTATTGGGTCCTTACCCACCTGCCTTATCAGCATTCATGTCTATCCTTTGATAGACCCTTCATTTTTTTATTTCGCTTGCCCTTTTTTATGGACTCCTCGAGTTTCCGCTTGCTGCCCTGTGTATCGTACTTCGCACTTACCATCTTGGTGTTTTGCTTTATTTTTCACGTCCCATCAGACTCACCTCGTGTTTACTATCCCGACGGACTCTATCTGTGTTTACTGTCTCAGCGGACTATCTTTGTTTTGTGTTTTTTTATCCCAGCGGACTATCTCTTTTTTGTGTTTAGTGTCCCAACAGACTATCTCTATGGATTCCATGTAGTCTTTTATCTATGGTCTTACACCAATCTACGATATTGGCATACTATCATATTATGCCATGGATTCTTTCATCTAGGGTCTTACTCATTATACCTGACAACCATAGCCTCTTTCATCTATGGTTTTATACCGTATACCTTATACCTTGTACCAAGCTTCCATGGTATCTTTCATCCATGGTCTTACACTATGTATCTCATACCAGACTGTCATAGCTTCTTTCATCTATAGTCTTACCTCGTATAGCGTCGTCACAGTGTTGCCTTGAAGGAAAGTCGATACCACCGTCGTGGTAAATACCTTTCCATGGTTCTTATTTCACGAAACTCCTCCCATTACCTCTTTTACACCACCTAACCTTGATGCTTGAACATCATAGTGTTCCCTCCCCATGGCCTGGATCATCGCCCATGGCAGTATCTAACAGGGTCACTCATTATTTTTCTTTTTAACTTCATCTATCTCGTAGATATTTTTCCCACGATCATGCAATGCATGCACATATCATCATATTTCATGTTTATGCAAACATGGCATACTTAGACAACATAGATCATAACATCCATGGTTGGAGTTTTAGAAACTGACCTAAAATTTCATCGTCTCCATAGCTTAGCCTTCTCGAATGCTAGAGCTTCCATTCTCCTAGAAGCTAAGCATTTCAACCAAAATCATGGGTTATACTCAATGTTCTTCGCTTAAACCCATTTTTCCAGGAACATGCAGAATCTTTTAAATGGTTTTGAAGTCCATAATTTCATTTCCTTAACTTTTACGTACACAAAAGGGTTAAGAACCTTACCAGCTAGCTGGTTTCCCTATTTTTCATCTCAATCCTCATAAAGTCTACTCCATACAGAACCTCCCATGGATATTCCTTATTCAGGCTACCGGAGAAAATGAAACAGATTCGAGAAAGGACTCATCCCTGGAAAGCCATTTCCCAACTATTTATAGACATTCCCATTCTAATACCAACCTTATGAGAACCATTAATTTCAAATTATGCTGTCTCGTACTAAAGGATTGACTGGTTCCATTCTAACAAAACTAGAATTGGATCTCAACCATGTCCAATTCGATTTCTAACTTTTGTGTTCCTTTCAATAGAGGCTACCAACCTACGTTCTCTTTAAATTTAATCCCCAAATTATTTCAAATTTACGTGTTATAGGTTTAGGTTATAAATCCTAAGCCAAAATACAAAACATGGTAGGATGTCTCGAGACATAGGGTCTATGTCTTAAGACTTATAACCCGTAAAAGTTTTTTTACCTACTGACTTCCATGTCTTAGGACAATAGAGTCGTGCTGCTAGAAAAATGTAGTGGGTGTGCTTGGCGGAATTTAAATTTTTTCTTGCATCTAGGATCAACTCAAATAGTTAGGAAGAATATTGAATCAGTAATCTAGTACTTGGTTGTGTTTTGATCCGCTTTGACAAGTTGAAGAAGTTGATTTGCGATTGAACTCAAACTTATTGCAAGGAACTGCACTTGCTTACAGAAATAACCATATCTCGAGTTACAGATATGCAAATCTGGTGATTCAAAAATTGTAGTGAAGAGGACTTGAAGCTCTACGATTTGGAAATAAGAAAGTGTCCAAAAGGTCTTATAAATTCAAGTCAATGTTTACCTTATGAAACACAATGATTAATCTCAATTGCACTACTCTATGAAAATGACCATATCTCAGGCTATGAGCCTTAAAATCAGGTGATTCAAATATCATTTTTAAGAGAACATGAAGATATATGATTTAGGCATAAGAATCTCAAAAATTCTGATCAAACTTGTCACTATAGTATCCTTTGAGATTGGTTTTAGATTCTCACATAACTTGAATCTTTGCTTTCAAGTGATCGGATCTTCTCTACTATTATCTAGGTCGAGGGTTGTGCAATGTGTGAGCACCGTTCCAAACACAAACACATGAACCCACTTGAAACTCCATAAAGAAAAAGGATTCTAAATAAACTCTCTTATAACTGAAAGAGTGAATTGACAACTAAGGATTTTTAGTTTTTATCAATTAAAAGATTTTCATCAATCTTATTTCTTCAGTCAACATGAGAAATTTATTGAGAGCTGATTATAGATCTAATTACTTGGAATTAATAGTAAAATAGGGTCCTAGGCTAACTTTAACAACAATAGATGACACACCTAGTCCCAAAAGGACTCCTATTGTCACCTACATGCTTGCTTGGGTAGCAAGCAATCCTTCCATATGTTAGACGACCATCGTTGTCCCTTTTTAGGTGACTTTAAGGCCTATATATGTATTTTGGAATCTTAAAAATCAATTACCTAATTAAATAATTTACACAAGTCCTATTTTAATCTCATTTAAGTCATGACGACTTCACTATATTAAAATGTTTGTGTCACTTTAATTAATTAATTTTATTTCATTCCAAATAATTAGATAACATGATATCTTAATTTAGGTCCTCTTTGAATTTATTATTTAATCCAATTATATATATCTAAAGTGACTAAAATTAGTTCCATATTAGTCAAATCATTAAACCGAGAAAACACATATTACTCCAATGAGTAAATCCACTAATCAATTTCTTATTGTTCAATTGTTTATGGTTCCATGCAAGTGTTCATGTTAAATGTAATTAGTTAAAGAGTTGTGCTAAGCTAGTGAAGGGACTACTTTGACATATATAAATAGGGCTTAAATAATTAGTAATTAAGTTCCAACTCTTCATTTTTTTTAATGAAAAGTTATTTAGTCATAGAGTCATCCATCTAAGGTACCATGAATGAACTCACTATTATATACCATTACAAAAGCTACTGATTACAAGCTTTAGTCTAATAACATTGTCATGATCCTTTTAAGTTAAATTTGTTCACCTAATTCGATCTATTTTATCTCATGGTCACCATTTTATATTTCACAATAAAAATGATGATTACTCAAATTAGTAATGATAAAATCATTTGTCTCAAACAAATGACCCTTAGCCAAATTCCATTTTCATAATTCATACAATACCAATGAGAGGATAACATTTACTCTTTTATTGAGCTATGATTCCACTATTGAGAGTGAAGTCATATCATGCTTAAGTCATGTACCCAACATACCAACTTTTTGCCTACAACCATGAGAGGTCGAGTTTTTAATACAGCAAAGGACATGGACTATACATATATGATTTGTCACTTACTTTGCGTTTGCATAAGTCACACCATGAACGTCACAACTAAATAAATTCAAAAATAAATCTAGGATAAATTCAACTTGAGTCTTATCCAATGTATTGTTAGTTTAGACAATCACATCTATGTCGTATGTGAATATCATATGCGAATTGTGCAAGTATACACGTCAGCTCAAGTAATAAAATGATAAGTAAGATCGTCTCCAAAGATATTAGATTACGTATAAAAGTAATCAAGTTATTATAATGAATTATGATTATTGCTATGACAAACATAAATAAGTATGAAGTTGTAATTTAGAGGGATAATAATATGTGCTAAATCTGTACTGCCTAATACTGGAAAATGCTCACGCAAAAAGAGAGTAAAAATGCAATGAAAATTACATTTGGAAAATGATAGAGGATATACAATGTTGATTTGGAAGGTTGGTATTACTAAGAATCTACCCTTCCTATCAATAATGCCTCAGCAAAATCATACTCAATCTACTGCTCAGAAGGGTTCTAAAGTGGTCTGTTTCTTTCAAGAGCAAAACCACAAGTTACCTTGCCTCAAGCGATATATGTCTATACACCTTTAGCATGGTATCTTACACTGCTTTTTTTTCTTTCTATATGAACGTTGCTCTATGTCTATAGTTTACTACAAGTATCGGTTGAGACTTACTCATATCATTCAATTTCAGTCCAACTAATCCAACCTTTTCAGAATTAGATTCATTCATGGGTATGCTACACAGTCGTCTATGTGTAGGGATTGCACGCATACAATTTAAAAATAAATACAATTGAATGAAGCAGTAAATTAATTTAGATCTATGCTTCAACCATTAAAGAAAGTGAAGTTTCATCATGTAATCCCAACCCTATGAGATTTAGTTCATGAGCTGGCAAGTAAAATTCAAAACCAAAATATCATCCAATATCGTTTCAATCAAATTAATTCACGGGAGAACAAATTAAGAAATAATGGAAGAACTTTGGGAAAATGGCTTCTGCCAAACTAATCCACGTTCCAGCAACATAGTGTCTTGTGGTGACTAAGAGGGACTACCGTTGGTTTCCTCTTTCTATTTTGACTTAGCTACTACCCTCTATTTCTACCTACAGATCTCCCCCATCCTTTAGGGTTTCCTCCTTTAGCCTTTTATAATATTTTCTTCCTAGGGTAAATCCAATAGCACTCGATATCTTCTCATCTTTTTTAGGAATATTTTTTTTGTACAAGTAGAGTTGGGCTGAGACTTGTATGCGTTGAGTGTTGACTTGGTAATCTTCTCGGAATTGCCATGGCATACAAAGTGGCAAACTATCGAACCTTTTACCCCACTAAACTTTATTTTTTTATTTCTTTCTCCATATTCTGCACCTGCCAAACCACCAAACACAACCCTTCCATATGCAATTAAAAGTACTTAGCATTTAAGCACGTACCAAGCTCCTAATGCAATGATAAAAATACTAATGAAATGTCCTAAAATGCCACTAAATGTACCCAAGTACAAGCAATTAGCTAGGTCTAAAGGCATGAAATATAACTTTTTCCAAGAGTTATCACACCCCCAAACCTGAGTTATTGCTTGTCCACAAGCAAAATATGCATGAGTGCATGTATGCAACAATATTGCCAGCGCATATACCCATATTGTACTGTCAATCTATTCGAAGATCAATATATACATCAGTTCTCAACCATCTTCTTTCTCTTAAAACTTGTTCAAGTTTCAAAGGTTCGGTTTTAAAAAGATAGTGCAGAAAATTACTCCCTAAAAATAGAATTTCCTAAGTTCCTGGTCGTGTTCTAGCCATAGCAAATATCTCCTAATTTACTAAGTTCATTTGTTACCTAAACTCAAGTTACTCTTGCTCTAAGCATACTTGAATTGTATAAACCATTTATATTTCTTTTTCTATTATTATTATTATTAGGGAATTTAGTATGTCACAGAATTCTCTGACTTGACAATCATAATGGAGCATACACTGAATTACCAAATACTCAACCACAATGGAATATACACTAACAATCACAATAGAAATCACTCTTGAAGCTAAGGCTTTTGAATTAGAAGATAGATGGAGCAAACAATTACCTCCTTAGCTACCCAGCCTATTACTATAGTGGAGTGCTCCAAATTTTTTTCTTTTTATTACACACTCTTACTTAAACTCAACTTTCTAGTCAACAACATGATGGAGCAAACAAAGTGGTGTTGACTTACTCGACAATTCTAAGCATTGGAGCGCCTACTGTCTTTTATTTAATAATGCCGACGCAATATGATTGAATTTTGCTTCCAAAATTCTCTAAGTTCATTAGAAGATACTCATTATAATAAAAAAACTGAGTATAGAACATCTAAATTTTAGAAATTAATTTTCAAGAAACCAATCCTAAGCTAAATTCACTTAATCCACTCTCACATGTTCTAGGTGTATTGAAGAATCTAAGCTCATCATTGAACATCATAAGTACAAATTGTACTCATTATTAGAAAACAATACTTAATAGTTAGATGGTAGTGGCAAAACAGATTTAACTATACTAAAATAACTATACTAAAATGATCATTTATACTAAATATACAATGCAGCCTAAATGCGGAACACCCCTCCAAAACTAATGGATGCATTGTCCTCAATGCATGACCAGATATATAAGAGAACAACCAAAAGAGAAATTTGTACAACAAATTTCATGGCAAAAGAAATTAAATGCAAGATGCATGAAAAAATAGTAAACTTAGTTGGCTTGGACTAGTATGTAGGTACTTCATTCTGTACGATGAGTGGATTTATGGGCACTAACTTTGTATCGCCACTTCCTCTTTTTGGGGGTCATTTTTCCCCCTCCTTATTAGTTTTCGTGAGCTCATCGATTAGAAGATCAACATCACGATTCTATGTAGTTACGGAAGCTGGTGGCAAAGGTGGAACAGGGTCCTTACCTTTGGTGGTTGCAGTAGTGGCAGTGTCATCTTTTTCTTCTTCTTCATCCTTCTCAATATTTAGGGATGTCATCTTTTCGGGCTCTTCAGAAATAGTTTGAGTGGGCTCCTCGGCAGCATCAGAAAATGGGAGCAAAGTGGCAGGGAAGATAGTATATTCTAACATTGGCTTTGTAAAATTCTTTTACTGCTACTGTTCGGCCTGGACCATCTCTTCTGCCTGGTGGAACTGGTGAATTTCAAAAAGGGACATCTTTTGCTCCAACTGCTTTAAGGAGCGCAACATTTGTTTTTCAAGGGAGCTATGAGAAACTAAAGGTGTTGTAGTGGGAGAATGTGCAATAGTAGAAGTGGTGGCTTGACTATGCTGAGTTGCCTTGGTAGCATCACTGCATTGGATCTTGGCAAAGAGGTCTTGGACAGTCTATCCTTGTTAGGGGTAATATCCTTATTTGCATTGAGAGGGACTCGGGCGGTTCGACATAGAGCAGTAATAAGGGAGAGGAAGTTTAAGCTACTGACATTTTTCTTAGCACACCGGTGTACCTCGTGAAAAATGATCCTACGACATTAATTCTTTTCCCTTTTATGATCGAGTGTAGTAAAAACATCCTCTCCTTTGAAACAGTTGTATTGTGCGTAGACGACATAAGTCGACTCTTTAGAAAATGATACCACACTTTCCCAATAGGCTTCAACAAAGCCCTCACAACAATATAACACTCTTGACTAGAAACTGTCCATTGTGTACCTTTGGTGCATAAATCATCCAATACCTAGGTTAAACCCTCAGCAGTGACATTGTCAGCAAACGGTGTGTGTTCGTCTTGCACACCAGTGAGACCAAACTATGCACTAATATGACTTTCATCAAAAGGAATGGAAGTGCCCCTTATGTAGATAAAAGGAGAATCTGGAGAATTGACATGGGCAAAAAACTCTCGAATAGTATCCCCTAGAACGTCCTCAGGGTGCAAACAGAAAATACTCCACCCATGCTTTTCTACTATGTAAGACATAGATTTTTCATATCCCATGTATGGTTCGTCCTTGAACAAGAACCCTTTCTCAAAACAAAAAGGGTGCTTTCTGACGTTGTTATTGTATTTTATGGCTGCAACACTGTTAAAGAACGTCTTTGGTTTAGTAGCACTAGCCCTTGATGGTTCAACAATTTTGGAAGCAGTCTTGACGCCAGCCATTGAAGAAGAATGGACGAAATCTTTGAGAATGTAGTGGAAGAAAATATAGGAGAGATTGAAGAGAAAGAATAGTGAAAATGGAAAATTTAAGAGAAACTTAAGAGACGTGAGTAGTTAAGAAGAGGAAAATAAAGGAGATAGTGATGACAGTTAAGCTAAAATGAAACATGCTAAGGAAGTTGCATGGCATGGAGGAGGAAAGAAAGAAATTAAAAAGATTTGGGGGGAGGGGGAATGTGAAGTGACCTAGTCCTTAAATAAAAAGTTTAGCTTCTCCTCCATGGGCTCGGCAAGTAACAAAATTGGCCAGCTATCAAAAAAAAAAAAAACAAATCTCTCCCTTGGACTTTTCTGCCCGATCAACCCATATTACATCGTACCATGCTATCCATTTACCCAATTTGTCATAATGTTATGACAAACTCCTCTTAATATCACAACTGCTAAGTTCACATTCTTTATTCTGTCTCTAGAAATCATAAAAAACTACTCAAAAATAAAAACAAAAATGGAAACAATATTAAATGAATACTAAAAATAAAATTAAAGTAAAACAATTAAAGAAAAGAAATATAAAAGAAATTGTTAGCTAAAATATCTCGGAGGTCAATGGAGTGCTTGTCTCAATCCACATGGGCATCCCAGTAGTGCTTTAAGCGTTGCCCATTAACTTTAAATGTGACCTCCATTTTCAAGTATTTGATATTAACAACTCCATTAGGATATACTTTGGCTACTTCAAAAGGACTTGACTAGAGAGATTTTAGTTTACCAGGGAACAGTTTGAGCCTAGAGTTGAACAACAACACCTGTTGTCCTAATTCAAATTGCCTTGCCATTATTCTTTTATCGTGCCAACGCTTGGCCTTCCCCTTGTACAGCTTAGCATTATCATATTATTGTGCTTGGAACTCCTCCATTTCATTCAATTCTAACAACCTTTTATGGCTAGTAGCGACCCAATCCATGTTCAGCTTCTTACTAGCCCAAAATGCTTTGTGCTCAGGTTCAACAGAAAGGTGACATGGCTTGCCATAGACAAGCTTAAAAGGTGACATCCCCCATGGTATTTTGTATGCGATACGATAGGACCACAAAGCTCCATCCAATCTAGTAGACCAATCCTTACGAGTAGGATTCACCACTTTCTCTAAAAGAATTTTAATTTCTCTGTTAGAAATTTCAGCTTGTCCATTTGTTTGAGGGTGATATGTAGTGACAATCTTATGTTTCGCCCCATATTGATGGAAAGCATTAGCTACCAACTTGCAATCAAAATGAGACCCCTCATCAATAATAATGGCTCTAGGTGTACCAAATCTTGTGAAAATGTTCTTGTGTAAAACTTCATTCCTGACCTTGCATCATTAGTAAGAAGGTGTAAACTGAAAAATATATAGGATTTTTCATAATTGATTACCTTTTACCTAAATTTGTTGTTAAAACCAAGTAATTGTTTAATAAATTAATGAAATATGAAAAAAATATGAAATTAGGACATAGAAATTATTAAAATGTGATTTTATACTTTATTATATAATTTATGAATAAAATGGCTTATTTTATATTAATTTGAGCATATTATATTTTTAATCTATAAAGTGGGCCATGCATGATTAAATTAAATAATAAAATATAAATTTATATTTAATAATTCATTTTTAATAATTCATTAATAAATTGGTTTTTAATTAATTAAGTAAATTGATTAATTAAAGTGGTTAAATTATATTATTTGGTCCTATAAACTAACTACTATTTTTGGACAGGTCTGAGAGTTTTATTCTAATTGCAAAACCGCCCAAATTGGGGACCAAGTCAACCCAATTTTCGGCTGCACATGGATCTCATAAACTATTTTTTGGTTTAATTATACAAAGTCCTTGAAGAGTTAAAGAAATTGGAGATTTTTTTGAAGATTTACTGATGATCGAGTCTTAGTCTTGAGTTGTTGTGGCACTCAAATTGACCAAAAATCAAGGAAAAATCAGCCACCTTTCCTCAATTCATGGCCGACCACTCTTGGAGGAAGTTTCAAAGGATGGACACTCCTATGTTTTAGCAAACTAGCTCCCTTGCCTAAGCTATAAATAAGAGCTCATTTCTCACTTTTTCAATCATCCTTCATCCCATCATCTCTCACTCATTCATCGTTCTCTCACCTCTTTTAGCTATCTTTCCCCTTCATCATCCTTGCATAAGGATTTTAGCAATTAAGCCTCTTAAAGAAACCTTGGTCGACCACCTTGGAGAGCCATCAGCAAAGGATCAAAGCAAAGGAACGAAGGAGTCTCGTCATTCAGACTCTTAGGTGACAGCCACTCTGAATTGGGTTTAATCTTTCTTTTCTTTAAATTTAATTTAAATATGTTTGCTATGTGTTCTTTGTTCTTGTTTACAACAATGATAGCTTAATTTTATTTAAGCTAGGATGATTATTTTGATTAAATAATATTTATTTGGTTCATGCTTATAATGTTTGTGCCTCAATTGATCATGTTTTCATTTAAAATCAAGTCTGTATTTCGTTCATACGTGATTGAAATGCACCTGAATTAGATGAGCGATCCTAACCAGACGACGGCTAATGGACGCATAATTGAAATGTGCATGCTCAATTTAGATCCTAACCCGATTGAATTGTAGGTTGCATAACAACTCTAACCAATGTCTGTTATCTACATAGTTTTTAGATTTGTGTGATAAATTGTTTCAAACCTAGCACGTCCCTGTTACCTCACACGAATGCTAAGAAACCCTTAGTAAATAAGGATTAGTACAATGCGTATTTACTAAGTAAAGAATTTTGAAAGGACCTAATGTGGTTTCCAAACTCATGAAAGATCGAGTTTCCATGGAATGTTTTTCCGAATGTTATTAAGTATGTTGATAATAAATTGAGTTTAATTAAAGTAATTATCCTAGTTTATTTATGTTATAATTGTTGCAAATTGTGTTTAATTTTACTAAAATCTTTTTCATTTATATAGTTTGCATACCTAGGATAATTTGCATTAGGGATCATTGGATTTAGTTTAATATATTTTAATCACCACTTCTCAACTATATTGTGTCTTTATTTATCAAATTGTTAATATAATTTTACAAATTAAGTGACTTAGCACAAATACAATCCCTGTGGAGATGATAACTCGATACTTACTTATTACTTGATAACGACTGTGTACACTTGCACAAACTCCAGCGTTACAAGTTTGTGGCACCGTTGCCGGGGATTGTCAACTGTTGTTATAGTCTTTTGTTTTCGTGAAATTATGTATTTTCAATTTGATTTATTTCTAACATTACTAACTTATTCTTTTTTATTTTTGTGATTTTCTTTACAGGTGTTTATGAGCATAGATCAAATTATCGATTTACTCCCTATAGACCCTAAAATTGAGAGAACTTTCAGACAAAGAAGACGTGAACGAATTGCTGAAAGACAAGTCGAGATGGACCTTGGAAATCAAAATCAAGACCAAGGTAATGAAGCCGATTATGTACGAAATCCTATTGTCATTTTCGATGATAGGGAACGATGCATCAGACAATATGCTGTGCGACTTTTCAGTGAGTTAAACCCAGGAATTAGAAGGCCAGATATTGAGGCAACCCAATTTGAATTGAAACCAGTGACATTTCAAATGCTACAAATGGTTGGCCAATTTAGTGGTATGCCCACGGAAGATCCACATCTCCACCTTCGATTATTTATGAAGGTGAGTGATTCATTCAAGATAGCCAGTGTGACTGAAGATACACTGAGGTTGAAGTTGTTTCTGTACTCGTTGTGAGATTGAGCACTACCATGCTCAATTCATTACCACCAAGTTCCATATCTACATGGCAATAATTAGCAGAGATATTTTTGGTTAAGTATTTCCTACCTAGCAAAAACGCTAAGTTAAGGAACGAGATCACAACTTTCCAACAATTGGATGACGAGTCTTTGTATGAGGCTTGGGAGCGATTCAAGGAGTTACTTCGTAAGTGTCCTCATCATGGGATTCCACATTGTATCCAGTTTGAGACATTCTATAATGGACCCAATGCACATACAAGATTGATGGTAGATGCTTCCGCGAATGGTGTAATTTTGTCTAAGTCTTATAATGAGGCTTATGAGATCATCGAGAGGATTGCGAGTAATAACTATCAATGACCAATAAATCGAACAGCTTTAGGAAGCCTTGTAGCCGGAGTTCATAAAGTTGACTCTCTCACTTCGTTATCACCTCAGGTATCGTCTATTTCCTCTATGTTAAAATAGTTAACCGGCAATAGTACTAATAATTTTACAGCTCAGCCACCAAGTCCGTTTGAAGTAGTTTCTTGTGTGTACTGTGAGGAAGGTCATTCTTTATCAGCTCAGCCATCGAGTCAGTGTACTATGTGGGGAACCAATATCAAAATAGGAGTGGACAAGGACCCCAGCCCGAATTCGACAATCCTTCATGGCGTAATCATCCTAACTTTTCTTGGAGCAACAAAGGAAATGGACCGAACAGTAACTTATTGCAGCAAAGACCCAACCAATCTCAAGGGTTTAATCAGTAAGCTCCAAAACCACTTCAAGCTGAGGCATCAAATAGTTTGGAGAACTTGTTGAAAGCGTACATGACAAAGAATGAAGCTTTGGTCAAAAGCCAAGTAGCAAAACTGAAAAATTTGGAAAACCAAATGGGTCAGTTGTCTACGGAGCTTCGTAATAGACTGCAGGGAACCTTGCCGAGCAATATTGAGAATCCAAGGAATTTGGGTAAAGAACATATCAAGGTAGTGGCATTGCGAATTGGTAAGACTCTGGAACCCTGATTATTGATGTCGAAGATGAGCATGTTGAAAAGGAGGAAAGTCAACCAGATGTTGAAGTTCGTACACCATAGGAATCAGAATCTACAAAGTTTGACAATGTAAACCCTGAATTAATGAATTTAGATATTTTAACATCTTCTTTAGATGCAGATTTACCTACTCAAAAAAGTTGTCCGATTTAACCGAAAGTTCCATCACCTCCATATTCGCAAAGATTGCAGCAACACAAGCAGAATCATGAGGTGCAATTCAAGAAGTTTTTGGATGTTCTGAAGCAGTTACACATCAATATTCCATTGGTGGAGGCTTTAGAACGAATTCCAAATTATGTGAAGTTTATGAAGGATATACTGTCCAAGAAGAAACAACTGAGTGAATATGAGACTGTTGCCTTGACAAAGGAGTACAGTGCGTTCTTACAGAACAAATTGCCATCGAAATTGAAAGACCCAGGAAGCTTTACTATACCCTGTAACATTGGTGAATCTTACTGTGGTAAAGCTTTGTGTGACTTAGGAGCGAGTATCAACTTGATGCCGAAGTCTATTTTCAATATGTTAGGGATAAGTGAAGTAAGACCTACAACTATGACGCTTTAGCTAGCGGATCGATCGTTAGCATATCTTGAAGGAAAGATTGAGGATGTTTTGGCAAGAGTCGATAAATTTATTTTTCCTGCTGATTTCATTATTTTAGATTTTGAAGAAGATAAGGAAGTGCCAATTATCCTTGGGAGACCTTTCCTAGCCACGGGGAGAAAGTTAATTGATGTGCAGAAAGACAAACTCACCATGCAAGTTCAAGACGACCGGGTAACTTTTAACATTCTTAAAGCGATGAAATTTCCCGATCCAACAGAGGAGTGTTAAGTTATGGAAGAGATAGAAACCTTGGTTTCTATGGAAAGAAATTTTGAGGAAGATCCATTAGAGAAAGCCTTAGAGTTTGACCCTTTGGAGAATGAAGAAGGTGAAGAAAATATGGCTTTGATGGAAGCCAATCCGAGAAATTTTATTCAATCCACACGGGTTGAACTGTTGGAGTTGGAAGTTAGAGAATTTGTGCAACCCAAGTTGTCAATCGAAGAACCACCTACACTCGAACTAAAGGTACTTCCTTCCCATTTGAAATATGTTTATTTAGGTGACTGTTTTACTTTGCCTATGATTATTTTAGAAGAACTAACAAAAGATCAAGAGGAGCAACTAATTGTTGTTCTAAAGAAATTTAAGAAAGCAATTGGTTGGACCATAGTTGATATCAGAGGTATAGGCCATTCTTTTTGCATGCACAAAATTATTTTAGAGGAAGGTGAAAGAGCTTGGATTGATGGGAAAAGGAGGCTCAATCCTATTATGTAAGAAGTTGTGAGAAAGGAAGTGATCAAATGGTTAGATGGGAGAATCATCTATCCTATTTTAAATAGTTCGTGGGTAAGTCTGGTGCAGTGTGTGCCGAAGAAAGGTGGAATCATGATTGTTGAAAATGAGCGTAACGAGTTAATTCCAACGAGAATTGTTACCGGTTGGAGAATCTGTATTGATTACAGAAAGTTGAACAAAGCCACTCGGAAGGGCCATTTTCTAGATTAGATGTTAGATCCTAAGGTAGTCATGTCATTCCTACATAAGCATGTGTTTACATGATTTGGGACACCAAGAGCTATTATTAGTGATGAAGGTTCTCACTTTGTGAACAAATGGCTTAAGTGGTTGCTTGATAAATATGATTTGAAGCACAAGATTGCTACTGTCTATCACCCCCAGTCCAATGGGCAAGTTGAAAGAGTGAACCTTGAAATCAAAGGTATCCTTGAAAAGGTAGTACGCCCTAGCTGAAAAGATTGGTCTCGAAGGCTCGATGATGCATTATGGGCCTATTGAACAGCATTTAAGACTCTATTAGGAATGACTCCTTATCGGTTAGTATTTGGAAATGCATGTTATTTGCCATTAAAGTTAGAGAATAAAGCTCACTGGGCTTTGAAGCAGTTAAATTTTGATCTTAAGCAAGCCGGTGAGAGAAGGATATTACAATTGGATGAGTTGGAAGAGCTGAGGTTTTTTTCCAATGAGAATGCCAAAATGTGTAAAGAAAGATCAAAGACATGACATGATACTCATACACAACTTCGTGAGTTTAAAGAAGGTCAGAAGGTGTTGTTGTTTAATTCAAGGCTGAAGTTATTTCCTAGGAAGCTGAAATCCCAATGGAAAGGACCCTATATCATATACCGAGTTTATCCTTTCGGAGCTATTGAATTATACGACAATTACGAACATACGTTTAAAGTTAATGGTCAACGTCTCAAACACTACTGGGATGGTGAAGTTGAGCGAATTGAATCCTCGCTCATCTTAGCAGGCCCTTAATTTTTCATGAACTTATTGTGTAAATAAATAATTATAACTTATTTTCTTAATTTATTACATTTAATTAATTCTGTCTAAGGAGATTGGAACTTAAGCAGGACTACTGTGACCCCTCCAACCTTTCCTGGGAGTTAATTTAATGTAATTTTTTAAGAAGAAATTTTCTAATTAAAATTTTTAAGTTTCATTTTGTTCAGTTTAAATTTTAAATTTTTATGTTAATAAAGGGGGTCAAATTTGGCCCATGTTCTAATCATTTTTTTTAAAGATATAGTCTGAGTTTGATGCCCAAGACAGCAAAAAGGAGGAAAAAAATTAGGCCTTTCCGTCACACCCATTACTTGCCGCCCAAGTAACCTTAATGTATCTAAACTTTTGCTACATGTTGTCCTAATTTTTCCTTATATAAACCCGTCTTCATTCTACTAATTTTCATATCACTCAAAGCAATTTGCTTCCACCCTAAAAATCCCTAAATCTCTTCCTTGTGTCGTCAACCTCAAATCCTGAAAGAAACCCTAGTCCTTTTCTTTCTTTTTGTCAAAATTCCCTATTGCTACCTCAAAGAGATCGCTGCCGCACCATCCCTGCTATCGCAAGATTTTTGCCGTAGCAAGTTATACCAACTTTGTCAATTTCTCTTTTCTCTCTTGTGCAGAAACTCTGCTGAATTTTCGAGAAAATACCATGTCTCGCAAAAAAGAACTAGATCGTCAAAGACTGCTCCTAAAAACCCAATTGTGGTTGATAAAGAAGTGAAAGAGCGATTTAATTAAATTGAGCGATTTAATTAAATTTTCAAGCATCAACCTATGATGCCGGAAAAAGATTTTGACCTGAAGAGCAATGATGTAATGGTTGTTCCTGTGCCAATTAGAAAGATAATCAATGCTCTCAAATGGGAACGATTCTGTGATGCTCGTTCACTTCCCAATGATGAACTAGTTCGAGAATTCTATGCTAGTTTGACTAGGCAAGATGCTACTGAAGTCATTGTTCGAAACAAAAAGGTACCTCTTACTTCTAAGTCCATCAATGATTTGTTTAATTTACCCGATGTTGAAGAAGATGAGTACTACCCTATGATGAACAATATTAATTGGATTTTTCTTCAACAAGTGCTTGATGTTGTGATAAATCGGGGATCCCAATGGATTTTAAGAAAGTATGGGAGCCATTCTTGTCGAAGAGAATACTTAAAACCAGTAGCAAATGTATGGTTTTATTTTGTTCGTTACAGTTTTATGCCTATCTCACATAGTTCCACCATCTCGATAGAACGAATGCTCTTGTTATATGCAATCTTGATAGAAAAATCCATTAATGTTGGGAAAATTATCCTCAAGGAGATTCATGATTGTGCTAAAAAAAAGGCAAGAAGTGCTTATTTCCCATCATTAATCACTTCACTTTGCTTAAGGGCCTGTGTTAAAACACAAGCAAATCTGAAGGGGCAGTATGTTCAAGGGTGTATTACAAGTCATGATCTTGAAAGGTTGGTAGAAAGAGTGCATGAGTTGAACCAAGGTGAGCAAGAGGAACCAACTGAGCCAGAAACTGAAGAGTCAACAAATAAAATAGAAACTGAAGCTAATTTAGTTACATACACTGAAGAAGAATCTGATAAGGAACCAAATAGTCCTCAACCAATTGAAGGAGCTAAAAACCCTGAACCTAGGGTTGAGCCAGAAGAAGAACTAGTCAAGCTAAGTGTTGAACCTGAATATACAACTCCCATCCTGACTTCTGCAAGTACTTCAAGGAAATCAGAGTTGTCAAATTTGATGGATATGTGCAAGTTCATGCACAATCAACAACAAACTTACTGGAAATATGCAAAAATTAGAGATAATTCAATTCGAAATACTTTTAAGAATATCTCTAATACTTTTGTTCCTAAGTTCTCAGATGATATCTTTGAGACATAGACAGAAGAGACTGTCGATGCAAGCAAGGATAGAGCTAAAGAAGACAAGGGGAATAAGTCAAAAAATAAAAGGGGGATTCTTGTCTTGTTATTTATTTAATTGTTTTTAGGTCTTTAGGAATTAATTTCTTTAGTAATTACGATTTAATTTTTACAAAATAAAACATAACAGGCATGAATAAATACTTCTTTAGAAAGAAAAAGACTAAGTGATGTGGCAATGGGAATGAACATGTCTAGGATTGGGTTATTAGGAAAGACTTGGTATTTAAGCAGTCTTAATGACTCACCTCTCTTTCTTTACAACCCTACCTGGTGTTTATTTTTCATTTATTACTTTGTTTTTCCAATGAGGACATTGCTTTTTTTTAAAGGGGGGTAAGGCATATTGCTCAAATTTTTAAAATTTTCAAGTATGTTTCAAATCATTCTTTCATAAGTATGTCTTAATAAATGAAAGTTTAGAGAAATTATTTTTAATAAGATAGCTTGTATGCAAGCATGAATGATGATTTTGTCTGAGTGATTGTATGTTATCATGAAAAATGGAATGTTTTTATGATCTTAGTCTTAGGTAATGTTTGCCATGAAAACTTAGTTTCTCTTGAGATTAGACATGCATGAAGGTTTATATCTTTGGCATTGACTTAGTAACTTTCTTGAGGCGAAATCCTAGGGGACATAAAAATCTAAAATGATATAGGCACCATTTTTCTTTGGATCGTTTGAGCCTTTTCAAGCCCACCTTATGATATTAGACCCTTGAAACTATAATTTTGAGCTTAAAGGCCTATTCGTTGCAATAAACTTACATTATAAGCCAGTACCATCTTTTTAAAATTATACTAATTTTGTGCACCTATCTTAACTAAAGTTGTCTTGGGAATCAACATTTGAGGAAATTTTCATAAAGATTTATGTGCTCATGCTTATACAACAACAACAACAAAGACAAAGAAAGAGTGAAGAAAAATTTGCTCATTCTCCAAAAAGAAAATGTATAAGTATGAGTTAAAAATAAGTTTGAGGGAGTTCCACAGGTTCACTTGAAGAAAGAGGTTGAATTTTGAGAAATCCAAGACAAGTAAAAGGTTAAGATTTTGAAACCGAAATGTCCCATCTCTTAAAATCCCCACCTTTAACCGAGCCCCATTACAACCTTATAAAAGACCTATTGATTTGATGATTATGTCACCTACATTAGTGGAGAGGAAGTATTAAGTTTAACATATGAAGATCATAAATAAGCCTTATGATTGTTTTGCTTGATTGATGAGAAATTGTGTTGAATGAAAAATATTATCTATGGCTATGACATACATGCAAACTATGATTCATGTTGGTATATCTTGAAACTTAGAATAAAATTTTTAGAATGTTTGTATATGAGTTACTTGTTAATAAAGAAGTTCTATGAGCATGAATTTATTGATGCATGATTATGAGACAAAGATTGATGCTACTTACACTCTTATCAAAATTTGCCTTAGCAAGACCTTGTGCTTTGCATGAACATAGCTCGAGACGAGCAATGATTTCAGTTTGGGGGTGTGTAAACTGAAAAATATATAGGATTTTTCCTATATAATTCATTACCTTTTTACTTAAATTTGTTGTTAAAACCAAGTAATTGTTTAATAAATTAACGAAATATGCGAAAATATGAAATTAGGACATAGAAATTATTAAAATGTGATTTTATATTTTATTATATAGTTTTCATGCATAAAATGATTTATTTTATATTAATTTGAGTATATTATATTTTTAAGCTATAAAGTGGGCCATGCATGATTAAATTAAATAATAAAGTATAAGGTTATATTTAATAATTCATTAATAAATTGGGTTTTAATTAATTAAGTATATTGATTAATTAAAGTGGTTAAATTATATTATTTGGTCCTCTAAACTATCTACTATTTTTGGGTCTGAGAGTTTTCTTCTAATTGCAAAATCGTCCCAATTGGGGACCAAGTCAACCAAATTTTCGGCTGTACATGGATGTCATAAACCATTGTTTAGTTTAATTATATAAAGTCCTTGAAGAGTTAAAGAAATTAGAGATTTTCCTGAAGATTTACTGATGATCGAGTCTTAGTCCTGAGTTGTTGTGGCACTCAAATTGACCAAATATCAAGGAAAAATCAGCCACCTTTCCTCAATTCATGGCCGGACACTCTTGGAGGTAGTTTCAAATGATGGACCCTCCTATTTTTAGTAAACTAGCTCCCTTGCCTCAACTATAAATAATAGCTCATTTCTCACTTTTTCAATCATCCCTCATCCCATCATCTCTCACTGATTCATCATTTTTTCAAATCTTTTAGCTATCTTTCCCCTTCATCATCCTTGGAGAACCATCAGTAAATGAGTAAAGGAAAGGAACGAAGGAGTCTCGTCAGTCAGAGTCTTGGGTGACAACCACTCTAAATTGGGTTTAATCTTTCTTTTCTTTAAATTTAATTTAAAGATGCTTGTTATGTGTTCTTTACAATGATAGCTTAATTTTATTTAAGCTAGGATGATTATTTTGATTAAATAATATTTATTTGGTTCATGCTTATAATGTTTGTGCCTCAATCGATCATGTTTTCAATTAAAATCAAGTCTGTATTTCGTTCATACGTGATTGAAATGCACCTGAATTAGCTGAGCGATCCTAACCAGACGATGGCTAATGGACGCATAATTGAAATGTGCATGCTCAATTTAGATCCTAACCCGATTGAATTGTAGGTTGTATAACAACTCTAACCAAGCTCTGTTATCTGTATTGTTTTTAGATTTGTGTGATTAAATTGTTTCAAACCTAACACGTCCCTGTTACCTCACATGAATTCTAAGAAACCCTTAGTAAATAAGGATCAGTAAAATGCGTATTTACTAAGTAAAGGATTCCGAAAGGACCTAATGTGGTTTCCAAACTCATGAAAGATCGAGTTACCATGGAATGTTTTTCCGAATGTTATTAAGCATGTTGATAATAAATTGAGTTTAATTAAAGTAATTATCCTAGTTTATTTATGTTATAATTGTTGCAAATTGTGTTTAATTTTACTAAAATCTATTTCATTCATATAGTTTGCATACTTAGGATAATTTGCATTAGGGATCATTGCATTTAGTTTAATATATTTTAATCACCACTTCTCAACTATATTGTGTTTTTATTTATCAAATTGTTAATATAATTTTACAAATTAAGTGACTTAGCACAAATACAATCCCTATGGAGACGATAACTCGATACTTACTTATTACTTGATAACGACTGTGTACACTTGCACAAACCCTAGCGTTACAGAAGGCAACGACCTCAATCCACTTACAGACATCGTCTACTGCTAACAATATGTACAATTTGCCCACTGACGGTGGAAATAGACCCATAAAGTCTATTCCCTATACATCAAACAACTCAATCTGCAATATACTTTGCAATGGCATTTCATGTCTCCTAGATAGATATCTTGTTCTCTGACAACGGTCACATGACTGATAGAATTAGTGAGCATTCTTGAACTGATTTGGCCAATAAACTCCTGATTAAAGTACCTTGGCAGCAGTTCTCGTCCCTCCAAAATGTCTTCCGTACGGAGCTGAATGACAATGCTACAGAATGTTATGTATTTCGTCATCAGGAACAAAGTTCCTATTATTTGATCAACACAATGTTTAAATAATAAAGGTTCATCCCAATAGTAGTGCTTGACATCGTGAAGAAATTTCCATCTTCTTTGACTATTGAGATCAGGTGGCAACACAACACTTACTAAAAAGTTCACAATATTGGCATACCAAGGTAATGCCGGGGCAGCTAACAACTATTCGTCTGGAAATTCTTCTTTAATAAGTGTGTCATGACCATCTTGATTTCCAGATTCTAACCTCGACAAGTGATCAGCCACTTGATTCTCAATCCTTTTCCAATCTCTAATTTCCAAGTCAAACTTCTATAGTAAAAGTATTCACCTAATCAACCTCGGCTTAGCATATTTCTTGCTCATTAGATACTTAATAACAGAGTGATCTGTGTAGACTATAACCTTTATAACAACTAGATAAGAATGAAATTTATTGAAGGCGAACACCACAACCAATAATTCCTTTTCTTTGGTAGTGTAATTAATATGCCCATTCGATAAAGTTTTGCTAGCATAATATATTGCACGTAGTATTTTTTCTTTCATTTACCCCAACATGGCTCCCACAACATAATTGCTGGCATCATACATGAGTTCAAAAGGTAGTGTCTATTCTAGAGTTACTACAACAGGTGCTGCTGTAAGTTTTTTCTTAACTTTTCAAAGGCTACCAAACAATGTTCATCAAAATTGAAAGGTTTATTTTGCTCCAACAAAGTGCACAAAGGTTTAGATATCCTCAAAAAATCCTTAATGAATCTTTTATAAAAACCTACATGACCTCAGAAAATTCTATTACCCTTGACATTGGTGGATGTGGCAATTTTTCTATCACTTCAATTTTTGCTCTGTCCACTTCAATTTCTCTCTTCGATATCCTATACCCCAATTTAAAACAAGATTTGTTTCTTCACAGCGGCATAGAACCAATTCCATATTTTTCAAACAATCATCAAAATCATTGTCGAACATAGAAAAATCGTCCATGAAGACTTCAAGAAACTTTTCCACCATGTCAGAGAATATGACCATCATACAACGTTGAAAAGTTGCTGGGGCATTACATAACCCGAATGACATCTGTCTAAATCAAAAGTACCATATGGACATGTGGAAGTTATCTTATCTTGGTAATTAGGAGCTATGGCAATCTAATTATATCTTGAATAACCATCCAAAAAATAGTAGAAAGCTCTCCCAGTTAATCTATCCAACATCTGATCAATGAATGGTAGGGAAAAATGGTCATTCCTAGTTGCCTTGTTAAGCTTGCGATAATCCATACAAGCTCTCCAATCCGTGATAGTGTGAGTTGGTATGAGCTCATTGTTATCATTACTTACCACTATGACACCTCCTTTCTTAGGTACACATTGTACAGGACTCACCCATGAGCTGTCTGAAATCGGGTAAATGATGCTAGCATCAAGCCACTTAATAATCACCTCCTTTCTTAGGTACACATTGTACAGGACTCACCCATGAGCTGTCTGAAATCGGGTAAATGATGCTAGCATCAAGCCACTTAATAATCTCTTTCTTGACAACTTCTTCATGATCAGATTCAGTCTTCACTACTATTCAATGGAATTGCTAGGGTAATCCTCCAATAAAATTTTATGAATGCTAAATACAGGGCTAATTCCCTTTATATCAGCTAGGGTCCATCCCAATGCCTTCTTAGATCGCCGAAGAACTTCTAACAACCTTGCCTCTTGATCAGTTGTCAGATCCACAAAAATTGCTCCTGGCAGAGTATTTTTGTCGCCCAAATATGCATATTTGAAATGCTGCAGAAAAGGTTTTAACTCCAGAGTAGGAGTTTCCTCAATAGAAGGTTTAGGAGGATTGAAAGATCGATTTGATAAATCCAAATATTCAAACTTCTTCCATGGTCTATCCATTATCTACTTGGCTTCCATAATTTCACCGAGTTCCTCAAAACTTACTGTATCACTCGGCTCAAGTGAGTCTT
The DNA here is from genome assembly GCF_025698545.1 of Gossypium raimondii. Classification (NCBI taxonomy): domain Eukaryota; kingdom Viridiplantae; phylum Streptophyta; class Magnoliopsida; order Malvales; family Malvaceae; genus Gossypium; species Gossypium raimondii. The sequence goes on from NC_068566.1 coordinate 15,451,663, forward strand.
CATCATTGTCGAAATTGCTAGGGAAAAATCTGGTGAACTCCTCCACTATTGTTTTTATCAACCCAATGGCATGGCATTCATCATTAACATTAGTACATTTCAAAGCATTAAATGTATTGAAGGTAACATGTTGATCATTTACCCTCATAGTCAGCTCGCCTTTCTGTACATCAATTAACATCCTACCTGTAGCAAGAAAAGGTTTTCCAAGAATAATTGGCACATCTTGGTCAGCTTCACATTCTAAAATAAGAAAATCTGCAGGAAAGATAAATTTATCTACTCTTACCAGTACATCTTCAATTTTACCTTCTGCATCCGTGTAGGATCGATTAACCAGTTGCAACGTAACCATAGTAGGTTTTGCTTTTCCAATTCCTAACTTCCTAAAAATAGACATAGGCACTGGATTTATACTTGCTCTTAGATCACATAACGCCTTGCCATCATAATGATTTCCAATTGAATATGGGATAGTGAAACTCTTTGGGTCCTTCAACTTTGGAGGTAATTTATTCGTCAACATTACTATGCACCCATAAGTGAGAGCAATAGTCTCACATTCTCCCAATCTGCACTTCTTTGACAATAAATCTTTCATAAATTTCACGTAACTGGACATTCACTCCAAAGCTTCTACCAGCGGTATGTTGATATGTAGTTCTCCAATACATCCAATAATCTTTTGAATTGAATATCTTACTTAGAATTATGAAATTGCTGAGGAAAAGGTAGAGGTGGTCATCCTTCAGGTTGTTGATATTGTTTAGCTGTGACATTTTTGTTGACAATATGATTTAATTTTGCCATAGCATGTTGCTACTTACCCTTTTTAGGTGCAGTATGTTTTCCAGATGAGTCTGAATTCTTTCCCTGGTTGAGGCTGGAGTTATCTTCTTCTATAGTGGTATCTTGAACAACGCCTTCCAACTGAGTCCCACTTCTAAGAGTAATTGCTTTGCAATGTTCCTTGTCTTGTGTTCTAGAATTCTCTGTATCACTTGGCAATGCTCCTTATGGCATCGAATTCAAAGCATTTGCTATTTGTCCCACTTGATTCTTATGAGATCGGAGAGACGTAGGATGACTCTAAATTAAGTAACCTGATTCTAAATTACAACATCATTTTAACCATATATTCCTTCAACAAGGCTTAAATGGATGTCGAGGACGATGATGTTTGACCCTGTTGAATATTTTGTCTCGGTAGAGGATGATTATAACCAGGCGGTGCATTCTGTCTTCTAACATTGTTTGAATTCGCTTCACCTTAATTATTCCAATTAAAATTCGAATGCTGCTTCCAGCCTGAATTGTAGGTGATAGAATAGGAATTACTATTCCGGTTAAAATTACCCATGTAGTACACAAATGTTGGGTTTGATGGGGATTCATCAAACACATGATCTTCACCACAATAAAGACACGATAGCTCGAATGCTTTCATCTCCTGAATTGTAGTGGGTTTCTTCATTGTTTTGATCATATTAGCTAAAGAAGATATTTGGGTTGTCAACAAAGTGATTGCATCAAGTTCCATAGTACCGATAGCTCTCTTGCCCGTTCCAACTCTTGTGGTCGGATATTGATAATCATTGTTGGCAATCTTTTCCAAAATCTCATATGCTTCAGTATAATATTTACCAACAAAGTACCATTGGCAGAAGCATCAAATACCATCCTCATATGTGCACTCAACCCATTATAGAATATCTCCATCTGAGCCTAGTGTTGAAATCCATGCATCAGACAATTTTGAATTAAGTTTTTAAATCGTTCCCAAGCTTCATATAGTGTTTCATCCTCTGACTGTCGAAAAAATGTGATGTCATTTCAAAGCTTGACATTCATATTTTTTGATTACACCGAAGCAAAAACCTCTGGAAAAGATCATTCCATGATACCACTATTCCTAACGGCAAAGCATTCAGCCATGCTCTCGCACGATCACTTAAAGGACATGGAAACAATTTAAGTTGTAGAGTGTCTTCAGGAATACCCTGTTACCAAAACGAGTCACAAACCTCTAGAAAAAGTAGTAAATGCCGTCTTGGATCTTCAGTGGGTAGTCCACCAAATTGTCCTACTGTTTGCAACATCTAAAATATTACTGGTTTCAGCTCAAATTGCTGAGCTTGTATTTGTGGTCTGACTATCCCTGGATTTAGCTAATCCAAATTTGGCACAACAGGCTCTCAAATCGGTCTGTCTCAGTCACCTATCACCCTATGAACAGGAGGATTAACATTCTGACCATTCAGATTATCATTGAGACCAGGATCATTTCCATTCTTAGCCATTTTTCGCAGTTCTTTTTGCCTTCTTTGTAAAGTTCTTTCTATCTCTGGGTCAAAAAGATATTCTTTGTTAGTAGGCCTCTCCTCATGCATTGATGGTAAACCTATAGAAATTAAATTAAACTAAGCTTAATAAAACTAATAGAGTTAAGTAAAATAACCAAACTAAATTACACCAAATTGCTGATCCCCAGAAAAGATACCAAAAACTTGCTGCGTATGAATATGATATGCAAATTGTGAAAGTATACATGTCAGCTCAAGTAATAAAGTGATAAGTAAGATAATCTCTGTAGGGATTGGATTAGGTATAAAAGTGATCAAGTTATTATAATGAATTATGATTACTGCTATGAAAAACAAAGATAAGAATGCAGTGGTAATTTAGAGGGATAATAATGTGTGCTAAATGTGTATTGCCTAATATTGGAAAATGCTCAGGCAAATAAAGAGTAAGAATGCAATGGAAATTACGAGAATAACTATGAGGATAATATGTAATGAACAAGTAAACAACTAAATATGTGCTAGCAAGATGCTGTGGCAAAGGATAGAGGATATACGATGTTGATTTGGAAGGTCAGGATTACTAAGAATATAACCTTCCTATCAATAATGCCTCAGGAAAATCATACTCAATCTACTGCTCAGAAAGGTTCTAAAGTGGTCTACTTCTTTCGAGAGCAAATCCTTAAGTTACCTTACCTCAATTGATATATGTCTATATGCCTTTAACGTGGTATCCTGCACTGTTTTATTTTCTTTCCATATGAACGTTGTTCTATGTCTAGAGTCTACTACATGTACCAATGAAGTACATGCTCATATCATTCAATTTCAGTCCAACTAATCCAACCTTTTTAGAATTAGATTAGTTTATGGAATGCTTCACAGTCATCTATGTCTAGGGATTGCATGCATACAATTTAAACATAGAAAAATTGAATGTAACAATTAATTAATTCAGATCTATGCTTCAACCATTAAAGAAAGTGAATGTTTCATCATGTAATCCTAACCCTATGAGATTTAGTTTATAAGCTGAAAAGTAAAATTCAAAACCAAAATATCATCTAACGTCTTTCAATCAAATTAATTCATGGGAGAAAAAATTAAGAAATAATGGAAGAAATTTGGGAAAATGGCTTCTACCAAACCAATCCACAATCCAGCAACACAATGTCTAGTGATGGCTGAGAGGAACTGCCATTGGTTTCCTCTCTTCATCTTGACTCAGTCGTTACCCTCTATTTTTCCTATAGATTTCCCCCTTCCTTTAGGGTTTCCTCATTTGGCTTTTTATAAGCTTTTCTTCCTAGGGTAAATCCAACAGCCCTTAATATCTACTCCTCTTTTTTAGGTAGATTGTTCTGGTACAAGTAGAGTTGGGCTGATACTGGTATACATTGAGTGTTGACTCGACCATCTTTTTGGAATTGCCATGACGTACAAGGTGGCAAACTATCCAACATTTTACCCCAGCAAAACCTCAATCCTTTATTTCTTTCTTCGCATCCTGCACCTGCCAAACCACTAAACACAACCCTTCCACACACAATTAAAAGTACCTAGCATTTAAACACAGTCCAAACTCCTAATGCAATGATAAAAATACTAATGAATGTCCTTAAATGCCACTAAATGTACCCAAGTACAAGCAATTAGCTAGGTCTAAAGGCATGAAATATAATTCTTTTCAAAAGTTATCAATAATCACATCTATGTATCTATTTTTGGGATTCAATCCAGCTCTTGTAGCTAAGACAAACTATCTCCCCAATTTGAATTATAGGTGACATAGTAGTCCCCTATTATTTTCACCATTTACTCAATTTGATTATGTAAACTATGGAAAATTTGGATTACCTCTTGATACAAGTTATCTTATCACATTATAATTCATTCATATAATGCAACTTAATATTATTTAAACCATAGGCAATCAATAAGAAAATATTTGCTTATTCATTTTACTTTGTATACAAAGAGCAAACACATGTTTATTATTATTTTTATAAATAATTAGTTCGACCATTTTAGTGAAATATAATGAATTTACTACATTAAGGGCAGAAAAGTCCAAACTTATATTTTGAGAGTTTACTCTTCATGTCTCAAGACATCCTTATTGTTCCTCAAGATATGTACCCAAAAAATTTCTTTTGGGCATATTTTGTTATTTCATTCTTGAGACATGTTCATCCTGTCTCAAGACTTAAACCTAGAAATACAAAAAAAAAGACATTTCAAGTTATGCAATCTTGCTTCTAAGTGCATCTTAACATATTTAACATAACATTAAAGTTATACAAGTAAGATTGTCATATCAATTAAGTCTAAAACATACAATTTCATGAACAAAAACTCACTAAAGCAAAATTTACCCATGTCACTAAAATAAAAGACTAATGAAACTTGCATACCATTAATTCTCAGTATAAAGTCATAGAAATAAGTAAGAAACGTTACTAAAAGGGTGTTAATATCATTCAACATAATAGCAAATAACCAAAGACAACTCATAACATCAAAATAAGTATTACTATGGCAATTCTAGGGCTTAATATTTACCAAATTTACTAAAAAGCTTAGAAAACTTTACCAAAGCCAATGGCTACTAAGAATTCAAAATCTGGTGCAACTTAAACACATGAACTACTCATTAGTCACCTATAACATGTGCATGGAACAAAAATCCATACGTTGAGCTTTTTCATTAAGCATAATGGTGCATTTCAAATTTCTAATAAACCTTATGAATAAGCTAAATTGAAAGCACACAAAACAAACAACAATTTGCAATATCATAATAACATTAAACATGATAAAAAATGCCATTTAAAACATTTTATCATCAAGATTATACATTAAAACCATAACATATCCACTTTTTATTAAAAAATGTTGTAACATACATAGTTGCATTGTAGTTATGTACCCTTTGGTGTGTTTGGTGGCTTGGAACTATGTAACCTTTGGTATATACAATACTTAAAAATATGTGCTTTTTGGTGTGGCGGAGGATTCTTATGTATTCGAGTCTCATTCTACTAGTGTTTACTAAGGGTTAAATATTATAAGAAAGAAAATGTAAAGTAAAAGAATAATGAACCAAATATGGATCATGTAATAAATTCTAAAGGCCAAATGTAAGATAATAAAAGCAAAATATATGAAAACATTGATTCAAATGTGAAACATGATATGAACTCTAGGGGTTAAGAATGACTTGATGTAATGCCATTTTAAACATAAGTCAATATTGAAGTATAAGCCACATGGAAGTAAGTAAATGTAGAATAAATTTTACAGATTAATTTAATTAAAAAGGAATTTGAATTATTTTCGTTATAATTTTTTTATAATAAGAAACAATCCCTTACAAGCCTTCAAGGTAAGTTAAGTGCCTTCCTTAATTACTTACTAAGCATTTATGCCTAACACGCTGTTGTTTCTTGTGTGTAGATTTTATTAGAGATCACATGAAGTTGCGTATGTTTTGAAATTTTCCTTCACTTTGACCTAGTTGAAGAGTATGTATTGATAATTAGTTCTTGACTCCTATAACATGGGATGTACATAAGTTGAGTTCTGTTCAACAACAAGGTTATACAATTTATTCTAATCTTGATAAATGATAAGCTATAATTTGTACTTAAAAGTGTTATATGTGTTTTTATGAAAGAATATGAGTTCTATGAGTCATTTGAATGTGTTTCAAATTATTTGAAACTTATTAGTACAATATGGTGTTGATTGAGGACGTTTGTAAGTGTTTTTGGCTTAAATTTCAACTTCAAGGGACCAGGGTTTGATACCATTGCTCTTGGTATCAATACCCAAGTTGCCATAATATAAAAAAGATACAGTATAGGGACATATCTGTCAGTACCTTGGCCTTTGGATAGTGCTCCTACACTGTTTTGGCCATTTTGAGCACTCCGTAACTCGTACTTGACGTTAGACACCTCAAATCACCCACAAAAAGTTTCTAAATGGTTTTAAGATCATTTTAAAGCTTTCAAATTGATTTTAAAATATTTATTAAATTTTATTTAAATTTTTGTGAGTTTTAGTTTTTAGTAAAACTCTTATTTCTTTCAATTTGAGCAATATCGATTTTAAGTTGAAATTTGAACACTCATTTAATGAATTGTTAATGTCCATATAGGTTTTCAAATACTCAAAATGATTTATAATTGTAAATGAAACTTCCTAAACTTTCAAAATTTATTTATTGGTCAAAATCTAAAAGTGCTCTAGCAACACCTTCTATTTGTACTATACGTTAGGACGAGTAAGGGTTGTTATATTTAGTTGTATTAGAGCTAAAGTTTAGTTTATTATAATACTAAAAAGAACATGAACTCTAGATGTACATGCCATATAGGAGAATAAAGGTGATGAGATTCTGTGACTCGATATAGTCAAAAGTGACAAAATCACTATCGATTTGGTAGTGACGATTAAGTGATTTGAGATTTTGAAGATCTTGAAGGATCAAAATTGAAAAATTTGTCAATGGGGAAAAGATAATTGAGTAAATGATAATATGCAAGTAGAGACTAGGTTTGCCAAAAGACTAGCATGTGGGAACCTAGGTTCGCTTGTGTTATGTATGAGTTTTAATGTGTTGTTAGTGATTTGTGTATGTTTGTGAAATTGCGAACCTAACAGAACTATCTACAAGCAAGGACAAGAAAAGGTGAAGCTTGTTTAAAGCTTTCAACAAACTAGAGAGTGTTTAGGGATCGCCACATTTATGTGCGACCATAGTGTTAATTAGGAGCTTAGGGCTTTATCCTAAGTTCTGAGAGTAAGCCTTCTCTATAACTTTGTTTTATGATTGTGTTTAAATATGTGTTTTTATGAATAGTGGTATGTGAGCTCTATATTGCGAGCTAGTTATGAACAATGTTTAAGTAAATGTTTTGACAATATAATCTTCTGTAACTGTTGGATATAATGGTATGCCATAGGATTGTGAGTACTCAACTTTGTGTTTTGCGATTTGGGCGAGAGGCCCTGGGACAGGTTTGGAGAGATAAGGGAATGACGAGCTAAGCTCTATTTAAAGGCATAAATTGGTGTGTTGGAGAGTGCTGGCTTAACACTATAGTTATGGGATATGTCAGAATCTTTGAGTCAAAGTGAAGAGTTATAAGGAGATCTGCTTATCCAACTAAAAAGAACATGTGATTAAGATTGTGTTTTCCAAAATATTATGTTTTACTATTTTAATCTAACTGACATAGAGTATTCGCGAAGTGAGCTTCGCGTAAGTAAGGTGAACCCAGTTCACAATACAATAACCATGCTAGAACTTTTTCAACTTATGTTTTGTGCGTGCTATGTGGTTTTTCTATATATTCACTAGGCTCATAAGAGCTTACACACTATTTACTAAACACTGCAGGTAGCTAGATTGCATGATTAGTAGCAGCGAAGCGAGGAATAAATACTAAACAAGTGGTTCAAATGAACTCTAGACTAAAAGGCAATGTGGGATTCTGCTTGTGCTTAGTGATATCTTCCTATCTGTAGACTTCGTCGATTGTTCTAAGACTTAGTTTTGTTTTTTATTTAATATCTCATGTGAACCGATAAAACCATATATACGTACCATAATTTTAAATATATATATAGTTCAAATCTTTGTTTAAATGTTTTCTTAGTTTACAAGTTCATGATTAAGTACTTAACTTTTAACAGAGTTTTCGCCATAAGTAGAAGTATGAAATAATCAAAACAGGCTAACTTATATAGAGTTCGCCAAAGTTGCTGTGAAGTGACAAGGTTATTGAACCATGCAAAGTGTGAACCCAAAACAATTGGTGAATTGCTACCTACGAACCCTTAATAATTTATGATACGCGAAATAGAAGAGACCTTGTGAAACGTGTTCGTAGATTCTAAATGCGTGAAGGGGTCTTTTACGAGGACTTACCATGTTTAAGGAAATTTACCCCATAAAAGAATTAGAATGCTTGAGTTATGCAAGGTGAGAACCCTAATATCAAATCATTGAACTACTGTGTCCCATGGGGTACATTGTTTTGCAAAACTTAGGGTTTGCATGTTCTTAATTCTTTTCATCAAATATTTATGTCTTCAAGAAAAGAGTAGTGAAGTTTTTGCAAGTGATGTAGGTTTGTATTTACTGTTGTTGCGTACTATGAAGCAAGCAATGGAGTTTGCGAGCTTGTGTTTTCTTAAATCTAAACATGTTTTGTACAGTGTGTTGGAGGCTCGATTGGTGTTCGGCTGGAAAGTCACTTAGGTATCTAATATGGTGTTCCATAGCTCGGGTCTGATGACAGGACTAAGTATGGGGTGTTACAAAGTTCATGAATCTTAATTCTCAAGACTCCACACAAACCAATGATTTTTTAACATTTGACCATCATCTCTAGCTTAAATATTGTTTATTGGGAAACTATTTAATAATAGATGATCTTGAGTATGTATCCATTGGTTAACACCCACCATGGACATGCTTTCATTTGTGAGTCATCTTGGGACAATCTTACTGAAAGTCATGCTTGACTGGTTGTCCTTAAAAGGAAATCCCATATAGTGAACCCACATGATAAAAGTTTATCTTGGGGTGTGGCCAAGGTAGGAACTGACTCGAAACTTTATCATGCTATCACTTAGGGACCATCAATGGAGATTGTAGGTCTTGTTTAAGGACCTTCTCCCACTCAATTGTAACACCATAAACCTGACCTGGTTGCTAAGCTCGAGTAACAAGATGCTACACCTTCGTCACACATCAAACTCATAGTAATTTTTCACGTTATTAATAAATCATTCTTATTATAAAGCATTCGCTTGAATTTTAAGTCCAACATACATCAATCAACATTAAAGCATGCTCAGCATGCTTCAAACAAACTTATGATATCAATTAAACATGTATGAGAGCCATTTAGCAAAATTTCAAAACTGACTATGTACGTATTGATACTGAAACAAAGTTATCAATGTTTCTCTTATATGGTATCGATACTGATTGGAAAATCGATACCAAAACAACATTCTGTTTATCGTGAAATAAATCAAACCCTAGAATTTATAGGTACCTTTATTAACATGTTGATTATTTTACCCCAAGTATCAATACTCGTGGTAAGGTATCAATACCAAAATAGAATACTGACTTCCTGCACATCGAAATATCACAAAGGTATCATTTTTATAACTCGAATATCGATGCCTCTGCTCCAGACCACAAAAATTCAGCACTTTAAAGCATATAATCCATTCAAAATAATAACTACTCAACATGCAACTTTTACCTTATCAAGTAATCACCAAAATGACGACAATGACAATTCAATCATCGAAAACATGTCTAAGTAAGGAATCAATATAACAAGATCCACGTCTATAAATCCTAAAAGTAAATAAGCTATGTAAACATTCAAAACATCACAGCAATATTTATGCAACAAACCTATCATATTATTCAACGTCTATTGACCATACATACAGTTCATGGCACTTCAACATTGCAAATATTCAAACTAAAACAATACCAATGAAATAATTATAACATCCATCAAAAGTGATAGAAAACAAAACTTAGAAAATATCATGAGGACCACAATAATAATCAAACAAAGTCTAACCACATTGCTTTATCCCGATAATTCAAAGAATAATGTTAATACCACCTATGCAAATATAAAGCCTAACTTGGATCACTTCCTTAGTATCCTCGCACTGCTCACACCCGCAAATGCTAAATATCTGCAGTGGTTAAAGAGAGTGGGTGAGCTTAAGCAAGCTCAGTGAATGTTGGAGTAACCAAAAAGTATACACAATATCAAAGGTTAAACAAGAGCATACTACAACACGTTTACAACCATATTCTAACCAAATCAAGATAACATATTCACGTTTCATTAAATCATAAAACTAACATATACTCTTACATGCAATTACACTCAACTCACTTATATATATAATTCATTTAGCAATAATTCATCAAGACTAAACAATGTATACATACTTTAATAACTCATAAGTCTAGCTTATATATTCACATGCATTCACAAGTTAAATGAAAATGACCCAAACCACAATTACATACACAATTAATATGAGAACATACTAATACTTTCATGAAACTTATATAGACACATTTAGCTTATTAATCACATGTTTATGCATCCATCTCACATCATATTATCACAATATAAACAAAAATTTTGCACTTGAGGGTATGAAACATAAAAGTGGTCTCTACCACCACACATTAGATACACGGATCTCCAACACACCAAATGACTCGTAAAGTCAAACATATCCCAAAAGTGTAGGACATAGCTAACACTCTCGAGCACACCAACATATCCCGGTGAATGGAGCTTAGCTCACATTCCTTTATCTCTCTAAACTGTCCCGGGGCCTTAATGCCCAAATCAAAAAACACAAGGGTGAATATTCACAATCCTATGGCATGTCAACTATATCTAACGGTTTCAAAGATCACAAGACTAAAATATCCACAATTACACAATTTTGAGTATTGATCTAGTGCACATCATCTCTGTTCAAATTCGTCAATTTACATTACAAATTTGTACACAATGCATGCTTATTAAATTCACATTTAATTGCAGTTTAAGTGAGACAATAATGCTCATTGAGCCATCACATATCTGACCACATATGTGTGCATTAAAATTAGTACATCATATATCACATACAAGTATTCTCACATATTACTTGTCATATTAACATCACATTCCACGATTCAACACATATGTACTTACCAAAATATCGCTCACTTCTGCTGCATATTTGCATTATTAGCATATCATTATAACTGCCATTTGGCATGCATATCATTCCCACAGCACAATACAATTCACAATAATCATCACACATATTTCATATCGCAATATAGCATCATAATAATCAATCAACAATTATTCACATAATCATATAATTTTCCAAAATAAAACAAGGGAAATAGAAAGCTTACACTCGAAACTTAGGATAGGGATTTAGGTTATTACTAGGCTCACAATTAACATGATGAATCATGTCTACAAGTAGCGATTCCAAACACTTATCAATCACACTTTCACCTAATTGCCAAAGCTTAAACTAGTTTTCCTTGCCTTTCGCCTTGCTCATAGAAGGCTCCAACGGTTTCGATGCTTCACACATAATAACCACATAATATACACAATAAATTAGTAGCCAAAGACTCACCTAAACCAACCAAAAATGCAAGCTTAGGCTATATTCCTCATGAAACTGAAATTTTGACTAACAAACTTGAAACTCAAATATCTTAATCTCTAATCATTCCCATTGCCTATAATCAATTCCAATAATCTAATTGTACATCTAAGAACAATTCCCAACCTTTAAACTACTCAACACTATGCAAATTCATGTATCTAAAATTTCGACATACAATGACAATTTAAAAAAAAACTTAATAAAATGTTGTAATTCTTTAACGAAACTTTAAGAAATGTTTAGAAACCTTCTAATCATGTCAAAACTAATTTAAAATTAGTTTGAAACCATGTTTTTACTTAAAATCCTTAAATCCAACATTATCAAAACCAATTTTTTACTTTTATTCAAAACACGCGATTAAATGACTAAAACATCAGTTTAAAGACCAGATAACATTAACAACTAATAAGAAATCAAACTGTGACCTTCGATGGAAGAGAAATGAGCTTTTGGTTGAAAACTCAGAAAACCCAAAAGCTTGAGAGATGATAAAATCAATAGTGTTTTGGTTGTTTTTCTTTAAATTCTATGGAGATTCATGGGTTGGGTGATGATAGAAATTAAAATAATGAAATTTGTAAAATAAAATTGAGAGGGAGAAGCTTGGGGAGAACAAGCGACGCCAACAAAAAGATGGAGAAGAACCTAATGTGGTTTTATAAAGATGGAGGGGGAAAATAGGGTATTTTTAAAACTATAGGATATTTAATGATACTCCTAATTCAAACCCTTACACAACAATCCTTATTTTAACATTAAAAATATTTTCAACATTATTTTCAAAGTTTGATTTAATTTTTAAAAAACCATAAACGAAAAAAATTTTGAGTTACCACAATGCAAAATTTCTGAACCCATTCCAAGCCAAAATTCTTAATTTACCCTCAAAACTTCTAGGCACAATTTTGGGGTGTAACACTAATAGTTTAAAAACATGCAATGTTTTTATCCAAGATTTCAAGAATGATCATGCAATAGTTAGACATTCTTACCTAATCTATATGACATGCTTCGAATATATGCATGGCATGCTATAACAATTTTATAATATTTACATTCATTTATTCAGAAAAATTAATCAATCATAAAACAAATAATTTTGATTCTCCACAGTTTTTCTTTCAAGGGAAAATCTGAAGAAGTGAATGTGAACCGTGCACCAGGTAGGGTCCCAAAAAAGGGAGGAGAGTCATATTTGATCACTTAAAAATCAAGTCTTTCCTTGCTAGAGCCAATCCTAGACATGCATCTTTTCATTACCATACTTTTTTTAATCGATCAAGTGATCATATCATACATATATATCAAACCTATAATAAAACATAATATACATATTAAAACAATTATAAAATTGATATGTAAGGAGATAATTAAAATAAAATTTTCAACCATGGTTTCCATGGTTCAAGAAAATAAATAAAAAACAAAAATTACACAATTTTTCACCACAAGGCAGTCCTATGTCCGCTTTCGGCTTACAAGAATTTTATGAATTTAAAAAAATAATAATCCTACGTGGAGATAATAGTCCATAGTCTATTTCCTAAGAACCACAACCTTGGCAAAAAAATCAAATATATAATATCACATTCATTCTTATATATAACTCAAAACATGCATAAGATCTAAAGAATGTCATTTTCTATGTAATTGAATAATTCAAAAAGAAGAGAAATCTATTATTATTATTTTATACTTATAGATAGAACACAACCTAGCTTTGATACCAATTGTTGGAAACTCAATTTGGAAAACGCAGCGGAAAATAGGTTTAAGGAAAAAAACATAGATTTAAATTTTTTTTCCAAAACTAGAACTTGGTTGTGATATCTAAAGTAATAAACACTTAATCAAAATTGTACATTTTCGATTTGTCTAGGATGAATGCTTCGATCGAGTAGTCTTCTCTGCTATCTTCAAGCTCACGTGTGTTGAGTGTGAGCTCATTTCAAAACAAAAAATTGTTCACAAAAAATACCAGTGAGACAATTTTGCAATTTCTCTAAACCTTTGGGCCAAGTTATAAATAAGAAAAATATCTCTAGAAATCTCCTGAAACAATTTATTCAGAGAATTTTCTCTAAACAACTTTCTCTTGAATTCAAGTGTGTGAAAAATAATGACCCAAGATTTTATTTATATAGAAAGAGTTTAAAGAGTTCAATTATGATCAAACTTAATCACTTTAATATTAAATAAATATAATACTTATTAAGATAAATATTAGATTAAATTTAATATTAATCTATTAAATTAATAGAATACTTTTCTATAAGATGAATATTAATTTAATTTAATATTAAGATAATCACTTTAATATTAAATTAATAAAATACTACTAAGATAATTATTAGATTAAATTTAATATTAAATCTATTAAAATAATATTAGTTTTGGAATAGTTAATTTGAAATCAAATTATCTAGTAGAGTCCCAATAGCAGTGTGATTCCCCACTGCTCAACTACTGAAAGACCATGCCGCTGACATCGTTGTGTTAAGTGGTGCCATCGCAAGTGCGACACCCTCATGACACGTCCAGCCGGTTTGACTGTTACCAATTCGGTTCAAGCATGTTATAACCCAATTGGTCCGGTCCTACCACTGTTTGGATCATCTGCCCGATTTCACATAGTAGACCCGATTTGACTAGTTTTTGGGTCTCGGTCTTAGTTTTGGGTTCTCTGGCCTAATTTTCAATCTAAGGTCCAATTTTCAAGTTCAATTACCCATTAGGCCAATTGTTTGACTTGAAAATTAATTTCCAAAAATATCATATTAATTTTAATTAGTTTGATTAATTTAATTTTACTTGATCATAATTAATTTTCCCAAAACCAACTTAGATTTTCCAAATTAATTTTTCAAGAAAATTCTTTAACCAAATTCTCTAGTTGAACAATTCTCATTGCCGTCTAATTTAATTCCACATCGAATAAATTAACTTAATTAAATTATTTTCGAAGTCATAAAATTTTCTTCTGATTCAAATGCATTCTGATCGAGCTTTTGTTGAGCTAGCAAAGGGACCAATCAGACATATACAATTAGCCTCGAGTAATTGCAATCATGTCCAGACAATATGACCATTGTCAAGAAATGACTGTGATATATTGCTCGGTTGAGAACTAGCAACCCATGGTCATGTTCTATATTTATTAATCCACACAATACCAATGAAAAGATATTGTTAACTCTTTAATCAAGCTATGAATTTCATTGTAGCTAGTAAAGCCATGCCATACATAAGTCATGTCCCAATATACTGGCTATGGGCTAGATCATCTTCAGAGCATAAGCCTCTACTTATATGAAAGCACATGAGTTACATAAGCATGGTTAGTGAATAACTCAGGATTTAGGTAAATCACACCATGAATGTCACAAGTGAATGAATCCACAAATGGATTCAGAATTAATTCAACTTGGGTCCAGTCCAATGTATCATTCTTCCAATGAATACATCTATGTCTCTTCCTGTGGAGTCAACTGCTCTGATAGACAAGACTAGCAATCTCCCCAATTGGTATTGAAGATGACATAATAATCCTTTTAAGATTTGAATCACATACTCACTTAGATTCTTTTACGGGATTACAGACTCATTTAGATTATCTACTAAAGTAAGTTGTCTTTATTGGAATATAAATGTTCTTACAGTGCCACTTATCATCAATTTGAACTTAGACAATCAATGAGCTAATATTTGTTTGTCACAATTTCGCTATGCATGCAAAACATGAAAGACAGAAACACAAAAGACATAATAATGAAATGTGAAATTAATTTTATTTATTTATCATTCAAATACATAGAAAACAACATGTTTACTACAATATGGACACATTTCCCAATAGAAATGAAATCTTCTGGTAAATTGGATTAATAAGATAAAACCCTAGTAGCTTGGTGAGTTAACTAGGATACGATTGGCATACCAATAGGGATGTATGCACACATTTGTTAGGAGATGCAGTTCAACCGTCGTTTAGCATTCAGGCACTGTGGTGTGTAGCACTTTGGTGCATTATGGATCCATTTTGTTATTGTCCTTGGACATTAGTGCTGTAACATGTTATTGCAGTGTGTTTGGTTGGTTAGTCTCATGTATCCTACCTATGTCTTTAAACTTACTGAGGGCATAATGAACTAAAATCTAATTAGTGAAAATGGCCATGAAAATAAGTTTTGAGTACCTTGAATGGTAAGTACCAAAAAGGTGTTAATGTATATGAATTGTAAAGAACTAAATGTATGGTTATGTTGCTAAGAATGTGGTGTAATACTATATATTAAGAAAATGTGGCCTATGTGAAAGCCTTAAAATGTTATTAAGGTGAGTGTCAAATTGTGTAAGTTCTTAGGGATGAAAATTGAAATTGAAATGTGAGGCTAATTAAATGGAATCAAATGACCAAACTTGATACATATGCATAACTAGAATTGATAACAAACCATCAAAATATCAGTTGAGCCCTTAATTTGGTAATATGTATGAATGGGATTAAAATAGAAGAATGTGACTGAAAAAAACTAAGTATGATGATTAATTTGAAGGGCTCAAACATAATAAGGACTAAGGATAAGTTTGATTATCCTTATTTGTAACACCCCTCACCCGTATCTGTCGTAGAAATAGGGTTACAGAGCATTACCAAAAACTTTTAACATAAAAACATTCATTCTCAAACATTTCATAAATCATATCATAGTCCATGCAAACACTTGCATAACGTCCCTTTTTCGAGCCCTCAAGGCCTTAGACACACTTTAGAAACAATTCGGGACTAAATCATAAACATTTAGAACTTTATGGAAAAAGATAGAAAAATTCGTACTATAGGGGTCACACGGCTGTGTGGGCATTTGAAGTAGGGACACACAGCCGTGTCCCAACCCGTGTCTGTTCTTGTGTAACTCTCTGACTTGGTTCACACAGCCAAGCCACACGCTCGTGTGCCAGGCCATGTAACTCTCGAAATGCAACCTATAAAAACTTACAGGGGACGCTCGACCGTGTCGCGTGACCATGTGTCACACACGGTTGAGACACACGCTCGTGTCGTGGGCCATGTGGACGAGAAATAGGTCATTTTCAAGCCATTTCCATCACCCTAATCATGCTCACACATACAAACCATTTGTACCTATTTAATGTAACACCCCTAACCAGAATCTGTCGCCGGTACAGGGTTACGGAGTATTACCAGAGTTTACAAATCAAACAAACAGAAAATGCAAACATTTATATCATATAGTAATAATGTCAAAACTAATCAAAATCATACATATTGTCTCTTATACGAGCCCTGGAGGCCCAAAACATGCATTACAAACAAATCGGGACTAAATCAGAAATTCAAAAAAATTTTCAAAAATATTTAAAATTTTCAACACTGCAGGGGTCACACGGCCGTGTGACTCATATGATCAAGTGACACGCCCGTGTCTCAGGCCGTATGAACATTCGAAATAGGGGCACATGGTCGTTTCCCAGCCTATGTCTGTGCCCGTGTAACTCACTAACTTGTGCCACACAGCTAAGCCACATGCCCATGGCCGTCTGAGCATACTGACTTGCGCCCTTTAAAAGATACAGGGGAAACACAACTGTGTCACCTGGCCGTGCGTCACAGACGGCTGAGGCACACACTCGTGTCTTTGCCTGTGTGGACGAAAATAGACCATTTTACAAGCCACTTTTCTCACCCAATTTGGCACCTACCTAAACTCAATATTTTTCATATACACAAGTCATAAATAGGCATCCAAAATAAGCCTTAAACATGTAATATCTACACATACAACCAATATGCCCTTAGGCACCTCAAATGTCAACTTATAACATGTATATCTAAACATTCAATATATCCAATTGTTTAACTAACTTATATGCATATTTGTACTCAAAGTTTTCCAAGCTAATTTGCATCATTTCAAACCAAATCACTTATATACCAAAACATACCATTTGGTGCCAAAAATGCATTTCAAATACTAACATATTTAAATATATAAATCTTTCATATCAAAGTACCAATTCATGATCAATTCATCACATCCCAAAACACATGTATAAAATGCACACTTAGCTAACATTTTATCTTTCACCATACAACCATAAACCAAACACACATCAACCATATAAGGCAAATATGCACAAACCAAAATGTGTCAAAACACAAGAAAAATAAGTGTCTAATCTCAACAAAATACATATAGGTTAACATTAGCCAAAACAACCTATACATGCCACTATAACCGAAAATAACCAACCAAAAGTACCAAATGAGTTGATGGATAGTGTGATATAGCTTCGACAAGCTTCCAGCTCGAACAAGCTTTCGAATCACTATAAAACATGAAAAATAACACAGAGTAAGCATTTAAGCTTAGTAAGTTCATATAACACAAAATTTAACTTACCATTTAACCATAATTTAGGTATGTAAACATAGCATATCCCAACCAATTTGACCAAAAGCCTAAACACATGTTTACCAACATATTAGCCATGTAAATCACATATAAAATCCAATACAAATGGATAAATTCAACAAGTAATCACATTTCATATACATGTATTATTCATTTCATATATCAATGTATCATGTAAAATCACGTTCATATATTTCATGTAAATACCTATAATAGTTCATATCGAACTCATATAATCTCGTAACAGAACTGTGCCCATTGAACCATTTAGAATATCATTGGATATGCGGGTAGTACACACGAGGTGTACTGAATTGTAATCCGTCAATTCCTGTACATGTATGCTCATACGAGCTCTGAATCAGTATGCTCTTACGAGCTATAAACGGTAAGCTCGTCTGAGCTAAATAACAGTAAGCTCCTCTGATCTGAATAACGGTAAGCTCATGCGAGCTAAGTATCAATAAGCTCATACGAGCTGAAATCGGTAACCCTAATGACATGTCATTTGTATCCTACGTCGTATGTCGTCGAATATGTACTTGGTATTTATTCATGGAAATTACACAATTCAAAAACATATAATTCAATTTAAAACATATAAATGTACATTATAATCACACGAACTTACCTCGATGAGTACACGTAGATACGGAGGCGACTAATCTAAGGTTTTCTCTTTGCCCCGATCTAACTCCATACAATGTCTAACCGGATCTATACGAAAGAATTGAGCTTAATTCAATATAATTCACATTCAATTTAGTCCAACATATAATTTTGGCAAAATTACCATTTTACCCCTATACTTTTAATTCCTTTGCAATTTAGTCCCTAGGCTCAAAAAATGAAATTCATATAATTTAATCCTTACGCAAGCCTAGCCAATTTTTATACATATTAATAGCAACCCATGTATTTCATAAATTCACAATTTTACCACATAGTATTCTCTATTTTCTAATTTAATCCTTATTTGACAATTTTACTAAAAATTCCTTTACAAAAGTTGTTTATCTAACAACAATCATTCAATTTCTTTAATAGTTGTTTATCAAAACTCAAGCATGGTAATTAATGGTAAAACCCTAATACTTTAACAGTTTCACAAATTAGTCCCCAAGCTAGCTAGATTAAGCTACAATGATCCCGAAAACATAGAAATCATCAAAAGCAGGACAAGAACCATGTAACCCCGAGATTTTGGGCCTAGAAACAATAGGTTTTGAACAAGGGAACAGTTAGGAGACTGCACATAAATATTTAGTTATGCAAGGAAGTGACATAAATGAATGTCTGCTTCAGTGGTTAAGTGATTTAAGAGTGTTTGGAAGTGTCTGATAAGTCAGGGGTTCAAGTCTTGGCTTATGCAAATTTTTTATTTTAAGTGAATAAAATCCTTGGATCTAGATAGTAGGTTCTTAAATTATTGTGATTAAAATCCTTAAATTATTGTGGTTAAAATATGATACTACAGGTAAGGGGCGTGTGGAGTGTACATGGGGTCTAAGGTTCGAGTGGTGGCGCACCACACGAGTGTTCGATCGCTCGTGTGGAAAGCCAAACTTGTGAATCATGGGCGATAAACTGTAGAGGCCTCTATGAGTATTACCATGGGAATAGGCCGTAATGGGCCACGTTGGGCCGAAATGGGCCGTGTGGGCTCAATGGGCTTGTGGGCCCCACATGGATGAAATCCACGATTTATGGCAAATTCTGGACTGGGTTGTGCAGATCTCATAACCATGGTGAAATCTAGGTTGAATGGGCCACACGAGCATGTGGGCCCACTTGGGCCGAGTAATGGGCCTTATGCCCATTTACACTGTTATGACTAAAATACCCCCATAGGGTAGAATGACCGAAATACCCCCATAAGATAAAATGATCGAAATACCCCCATAAGATAAAATGACCGAAATACCCCTATAGGGTAAAATTACCAAAATACCCCCACAGGGTAAAATGACCGAAATACCACTATAGGGTAAAATGACTGAAATACCCTTATAGGGTAGAATGACCGAAATACATCTATATGGTAAAATGACCAAAATACCCCCATAGGGTAAAATGATCGAAATACCCCCTAGGGTAAAATGACCGAAATACCCTCATAGGGTAAAATGACTTTTATACCCCTAGAAGATGAAATGACTGTTATGGCCTTATGATTTGTATGACTTTGATTGAGTATGACATTCTGTATACACGTATGATTTATGACATGACATACTGCATGGGATTGGGATACTGTTTTGGAGGAAGTATATCGTCTTGGCGACTTTCTTTGCGATCATCATCTTGTCGACTTTGCTACGATATTGTTACTGGCAGCTTTGCTACGATACTATTTCTGGAAGCTTTGCTACGATATTAGTGTGTTGGCTGGGTGGGTCGATTTTATCCCCACATGGTGTGTTGGTGGTACGGAGTGGTGTGTTGGCTGGATTGGGTTGGGTTGCATTATTGCCTTTGATCGACATCTTGTATTGGGCTAAGGCCCACACTGCATCTTATTCTTGAATAGCGCTCGAGCCCCATCATTCATTGCATGTTGTATCTTGTTGTTTGGTAGGGGATTACACACTGACATTTCGTAAACTCACCCTTTTCTTTTTACTGTACAAGTAATCCTCAGCCATGGGCGATTTGGTGCTGCGAGGGACTCGGAAGTGGCCACACAACCATAGTTGTTCTGCAATTGTTTTTATTTAAATGACTTGAGTTCGATTTGGGTTTTGTTTTTGTAATAATGCCATTATGTTTCTTTAAATTTTAAATTGGGCTTTTGCTTACTTACTTAAAACTGAAATTTAAACCTAAGAGTTTTCAAAAGCTTCTGCGGTTTTTAGGTCAACCTTTTACAATAATGGCAACAACAAGGAAAACTTCTCGACTTGATGATTTGTTAAATAATAATAAAGGGGTTTTTAAAATTTAGAGACTAATTTTTATCAACGAGTCCTAGTTTTCAAAAGACACTTCAATGTGACACACCAGATTCGGCCATAACTCCTAGGTCAGGTTTGGGGTGTTACAAACCATACCTAAATGAACAATGGAAGCTTGGCTGGATGTTAAGGACAACAATGGCTTCCTTCTTCTTCACAATCAGTTGAAGAAACAAAATTAAAGATGACAACTTTACTTGTTTTATTTATTTTATCTTTATTTACTAATTTACTTAATTAACCTTTAAAAACATTAATAATTACAAAATTCCCAAGCCATTATCATCCACTAACTCATTAATGGGCTAATTACAATATAAGGACCTCCACTTTTAAGTTCCATAGCTGTTTAATACATTTAGCTATTAGAACACAACTTTTGTACTTTACGCGATTTAGTCCTTTTTAACAAATTGAACATGTAAACGGTAAAATTTCTTAATGAAATTTTTATACGGTATTTCTATCATGCTGTAGGAAATAAAACAATAATAAAATAAATTTTCTCAACCTCGAATTTGTGGTCCTGAAACCACTGTTCTGATTTCACTAAAAACGGGCTGTTACATTTCAAACATTCAAAAAATGTACTTAAAACATACATAATGGAGCTAAATCAATATGGTATCTATCCATAAAACCAATATGCCCAAAGGCACCTCAATCACAAACATCAAACATGCTTACACATTGTATACGAAGTCACTTAGTCGAACTATAAAGAAAGGGAGGCTAAGCTTACTATTTTAACCATTAACTAATCATACATTTCTCATCTAATTTTCTTACTGAACTTTCCACCAAGACCACATGCCAAAGTCATATACAAACATACCAAAATGGTCACTAAAATATACATCAACTTGACCATTCTAATATCAACCATGAAAGCACCAAAATGTCAAGATATCATCAATCATAAAATACCTATACATGTGCATATTTAACAATTAAGCAATTAACTTGTTTCTATATCAAACATATCAAAATCACCTTACCATTGGGACCACTTCTCACATGCATTTAAACCATTTAAATGTCATCGTTCTAGCCATTTCCAAATAGTTCCAAAAACTTACATATATACATACCAAATTATGTCCAAATGGTCATAATTCAAACAAACTTATTTGACTAAATTTTATACCAAAACATCCCCTAAATGATCACTTTGCAAACATGCCAACTCTTACCACTTTGGGCATAAAACCATGTATCAATTTGATCTTATACACACTAACCATTAACCATCAAAGTGCCAAAAGCACACCAACCATCAATGCATCAAAATAACATAAGTTTCACAAGTTCATAGTAACATTACATGTCATTATCATCAACTAAACAATAGACATATTCCACCTATACATGCCATTATAACCACGACCAAAGTATCAAAATCTACCGATGAAATCGATGTATAGTGTGATGGATCTCCGACTAGCTTCCAACCCGATCGAGCTTCCGATAATTTGTACAATAAAGGAAAATAACTACGTAAGCAAAGTATGCTTAGTAAGCTCGTATAAACTTTAAGTATAAAATTCTACTTCGATAATAAGCTTTATAGAATAGACATAAACCTATAACAATGCCAAAATTCGAACATTAAAGGATTTTATGGGACATAATGTATAACCATCAATCTTTCTATAAGATTATACACCTTTCAATTTATTTACTTTCATTTTGTTCCCAATGCTTATCATAAGCCTAAATAACATTATTAATTCTCAATTCAAAGTGTACTTATCCATGGAATAGATAGATTCATTTAAGGCATAAGGAATTGACTCACATATGAATACATCATTTATCTTATTAAACCTTTTTATAACATCATAATACATTCCAATTACGTACTTACCGTATCATTCCCTTTTCTTACCTGTTTCATATGCATAGTACAAGCATAATCATAAACTTCAATCATATCCACAAGCTTGGCATAAGCCTAAGCACATCAACAACAAATGTTAGTTCATTTAAATATGATTCATATGAACTTAACATGGATAACCATTATACTTAAGCATAATTCAATTGGATTTATCACCCATCTCATAACATATCATGTTTTCTATGTATCACCATTTCAATGAGTTTCATGCATACATATCTTAATTCATATTGAACACTTATCATTTCATTTGCATAACATTTAAGACATAAACATAACATTAACTATAGTCACAAGTTAGTGATTAAACACATAACTTAGCAAAAATCGCCACATGATAAAATAACTTTCATGAATATAACATAAAAGCATTCATACTTTTCATGAACATGGCTATACATACTTTAATCATTAAGAACTCATACAGTTCCATACTTTCATGACATTGTCAATCAGAACACTTACCGTTCCTTCCCTTTGTATGCCCGTTGAACCACTTAGAATAATATCACACACGTAAGAATCTCACACACTGTGTGCTAATATATGGTTGAAATAATTTCTTTCATTTTCCTTTACATAGATGCTCTCTCCCGAGCTATAAATGGGTCTACTCATACAAGCTATCAATCAGAACGTAGCTACACGGTGCTACCCACACAAGCTGTCAAGTATCCGCAACACATGTCGGAACTCAGCCACTAGTAGGACGTTCAGGACTAGCACCCGAAACATAGTAACCCTAATGACATGTCATTTGTGTCCTATATATTCCTAAGGTTCAAACAGGGCTCGATAATCATCGTACCTCATTGAATTTTCATCGTTTCTTTACTCGATAAATTGTATAATTAACATATATATTGATCCATTTTCAATAAAATCATATAATAACATTAAATTTAATCACTCAACATTATACATAATACAATTCATACGAACTTACCAGGCATAATTGCAGAAATGTCAAAGTATAGGGGCATTTTGGTAATTTTTCATTCTCTTCGATTTTCCACGCAATCTTAATCTAAATTAATAATTTCATTCAATCTATTAATTTTGATAGTAAAACAATGTATTTTATGTAATTTAGTAATTTTTGACATTTTTTAAAATTGCCCCTAAAATTTTACTTTTATCCAATTTAGTCCATGAGCCTAAAACATGCAAATTAACCATTTTTACCCAAATTTGACCCTAGCCGAATACGTATGCATCCAATATAGTCCATTATTGCAAAAATTTCACATCAAATCCTTGTACTTTTACTCTTTCAACAATTTAGTCCCTAATCTAAAAATTCATCAAAAATCACTTAATAAAATACTTTTAAATAACAACTAATATCTCAAATTCATCAATTAACATCGAAAATCACAAGTTTCATCAATGGAAATAATCAAAATCTTTAATAGTTTCAAAATCAAAGGTATGAGCTAGTTGGACCTAGTTGCAACGATCTCAAAAACATAAAATTACTAAAAACGGGTAAGAATTACTTATCATGCAAAACTTTGAAATTGGCCGAAACCTAGCTTAACATCCATGGAAGAATTCAGTTGTAAAATGGGGAAGAGGATGGCAACCATTCATATTTTACTTATGTTTTTATTTTTATTTTAATTAATTTATCAAATTACCATTTTAACCTTGATTAATAATTAAATAAAACACGAAATTCACGTACATATTTGTCCACTGACTCCTTAAATGGTCTAATTACCATTTAAGTCCATATTCCTTTATTATAGTGATCAAATTTTACATCTTTTACAATTTAGTTCTTTTTAATTAACTAACTATCGAAATGTTAAAATTTTTCAATGAAACTTTAATACCACCTTAATGACACTCCGTAAAGATTTATAAATTTATTTATAGCTCAGTTTATAGAAACGAGGTCCCGATACTTCATTTTCTAAAACCACTTGACCTTAGAGCCATGCCACTTGAACTTAATAAATCGCTTATATAACATAAACTATCAATTCAAAAACCTTTTTAAAACCATATTTGACTCATAAATATTAAATAATAATATTTACGAACTTACTCGTTGGATTTGGTGGCCCTAAAACCACTGTTTCTAACACCACTGAAAAATTGGTTATTACATTATTGCTTATTTAGCTTTAAAAGCACACGCGTTAGTGGTTTAAAACGCGTATGTACGGACTTTTCGAAAAGTCACTATGATAGCTTGGGAGCATTGCATCACCCAAAAAACTTTTAAGATTATATTTCAAGATTGTAAATATCATTATTGAATTAATGGCATGTATTAAATTAGTTGGGTTGTAGTAAAGTTAAATGTTGAATTGAGACTCTTTTACATTTCTCTTAAACAAGACACACACCTTATTGAACTTTTAGTGTACATACTAAGTTTTTATGTTTAAATTAGCCTAAATTTTGATTTATAATCTTTTCATTCATAATGAAATGACATGGTGATGTTTAGACAAGATTTTAGAGTGGTTTTTTTCATATATTTTCGATTTTAAGGTCTCAAGGTCTAGTACCCTTGTGAAGAGTATTGAACTCGGATCAAAAGATGCTGCCCAGATTAGTACAAGGACCTAGGTTTGGATCCCAAGGCCTTAGATACCAATACTTGGGTCTTGACTGTGCTACTATACTATTTCATAAAGAATGAGCCTTCCAAGTACCACATATGGTCCCAAACACCTCTGAACACACTTAAATTGATTCAAAATGGTTTTAACATGATTTTAAAATTTTAAAATTGATTTTATCTATTTTATATGATTTTATGAAGGTTTTTTCTTAATTAATTTCTTAAATAAAATTTGAATTTTTTAAATGAAAGTGGTATGGTGGCATATTCCATCCATACCGATCGTTAGGACAGATGAGGGGTGTTACAAGTAAAATATAGATTGTTGTAAAATAAGGATAGTTTGGATAAGGACATTTAGAGATTCCTACTACTGGGAATTCTATGAGATTATGGCATAGTGAAAACCATTAGACAAATTTGACATGAAACAATGACAAATGATAGTTTGAAAAGGTATATTGGATGAGAATAAAATATTGAAGGGATTTTAAATGGTGAAATTTCTAAGTGTATAGTCAATGAGAGATCTCGAACTCTAAATGAGTTATATGAGGCCTAAGATAAGAAACTGGAACGACGAAAATGTGCAAGTGTACACAATCACAACAAGTATTAAAGTGATAAGTAAATGTCGAGTTATCGTACCCACAGGGACTGTAAAAAGGAATATTTCTGAAATTAATGTTAAACACTTTGGTGATAGAAAATATTTTGGTTTAAAGATGATTAAAAAATAAGGGTTAAAAACTAAGTTAAAAAAATTTAGAAATAAAAAGGTTCTAATGCAAGATTTCAAATAAGGTTTAATCAAGATGATATAATTGTGTTGGATTAATTACATTCCTTTAACTTAGAATTATTAAACTTATGTTTATACTGCTACGAACAAATTCATGGCAACTCGGTAATTTGCTAACTAATGGCATACTTATTAAATTAATCAATCTCTTGAACATTTTTCAATGTCAATCCAAGCGATTAATCAATCTTCACAAGCATATAAAAGATCAAGTGAGGTAACAGAGTATTTATACCTTGAAATAGTTTAATCACAATAATCTTGCAAGTTATGCAAGGCATATATATCGCCAAATACAATGCTAAATTAACTTCAGCTACCTTAGAAGAATAAACATGAACTGATTAAGTATTGTGTCAAATAATTACAATTTCAATACAATTTAATAATTAATTCATTAGTTATCTAACAATAACTTAGGCATGATTTTACTTAATTAAGCATCTTACTGAGGCCTATAACAACACAAACACAATTTCAATAATTCAAGCAGGCAAAATATAATCAACCTAACATGGATTAAATTCAAGCTAGATTGATTAAATTAACCATTTCAATAGCATAATATTCATAAACATGTTTGTCAAAACAACAACGAATTTTAAAGAGATAGGGAACAAGAAGCAAATCTGGTGTTTCTCCGTGGCTTGACTGATTTCTCAGTTCCTCGTTCTCTGTTGTCCTTGGCTATCAAGGTGGCTTATGAACACTTTAATTTCTATTCAACAATGGCTGATGAGGACCTCTTTCCCAAGAGAAGAAATCGGCACTTGAACAAAAGGGAAAATGGGGAGGAAAAGCTTAGAGAAAGTGAAAGAGGAAAATAGAGAATGAGAGTGTGAGGGATGAGTTGAATGATCAGTAAGGGGTGGCTTTTATAGCTGATTGTGACTGCTAAAAATAGAAAATTCCATCAGCCAAAGATACCCCCATTGGCTGGCCACACATATGAAAAAGTTGAGAGATTCAACTTTGCTAAAAATAGCCTGAGGCAAATCCAAAAAGCCACATTTTTTGGAGGGGTTTGAATGCAAGGTTGAAAGTTCTTCAAGGGCTTCTTTGCAAGCTTATTTAGTCAGATAAAATGCTGATTTGGTTCAGCATATGGACAGTTCTGGGCAGCCCAATTGGTGGCTGGTTCGGTTCACTAGATTCGGTTTAACCAATGCGGTTCAACTGGACCCTTTTTTTCCATAATTAATTAATAATAATGTATTTAGCCCAAATTAAATTGGGAATAAATTAAAATTAATTATATTATGAATTAGCACACATTTTTGGACCATCTTAGGCTGGAAATAAATTTGTCTCGATGCTTCAAATTGCTTGTCGATTTTATTCTTCGAGCATTGTCTGCCGAGCCAATTTTCGCCCTTTGTGCGAATCTGTCGAAAATAGTCAAAATTAATCAAAATTAACTATAAAATTTTCATCGTGTTCATATTTTTAACATTATTTAATTATTTTATAATATTTAATTATTTTTCGACAAGAATTTAACCGAAATAGCATGATTTTAATTTAAAAAGGGCATGTAAAAACACATAAATTTTCGTGTTTCCACGCCCCCTAACTTAATTCATTGCTCGTCCCAAGTAATGCACAAATTTGAAAAGAATTTTCTCGAAATTTTTTTTTGAAAAACTCCTTCAGAACAACATTCTTCCCAAAATCATGAAATCAATATACTTATGCTTAAAAACAAGAAATTTGATAATTATGCTACTCAAGTATATATATTGTTCAAATTAATCTCAACAATTACTAAAATAGAAAATTTAGACTAAATGTTTCTTAATAAAGACATGTTATTCCCTAACAATTTGATTTTAATCCCTTATTCAAAATTAAACTGCAATCATTAAGCTTAACTGATGTCTTCATATGTTGAACAGAGCAATTTCTCTCCACTAATGTAGGTAACATTGGAACTTTGAATCAATAGGTCTTTAACAAGGTTGTAACGTGGTTGGGCTTAGGGGTAGGTAAAAGATAGATAATTTTAGGTAAAAAAAGAAACCCTAGACTCAGCTTGTATCCGGCCTTTTAAAATAATTATCTTCAATACATCAACTTTTCTTTCCTTTTCACATGCTCTTTAGTGCAATTTACTTCAAGTACATAAGCTTTTCTTTTTAGTATTTTACTGCATGTACTACAATTTTTAGAGCATTTCATACTTCTTTGCAACTCCTCCAAACTTATTTTCAAAGAATACTCTGAATAGTACTGAGTCTAGTGTTTGGGACATTTTTAAGATAATTAAGAAAAGTGATGGCTAACTTTGTAAGGGTTCAAATAAAATTAGGCCATAAAGTCTCAAAGTTGGGTTTCAAAGGATAAAAATTTCATCGTGGTTGGCTTGAAAGGCTCAAACGGTCCAAACAACAGTTGCCTAAATCATTTTCAACATTCCATGCTTCCTAGGATTTCGCCTCACAAGTCAATTCTAAAGACTTAAACTTTCATGTATGCCTAACTTTCCTAAAGAAAGAAAATTTTATGGTATGATTTGCATACTCTATTAGAAATACATTTCATGTCATTATTAAGCTAACATAACAATTTATTGAAATAATCAAACTTTATTCATACTTAAATTTAGCATACTTAACAAAATTCAAATTTATTGAACAAAAATATATCATATTCATAATTAAAAAAAATTATTCTGAGTGGAAATAATTTCAATTTTCGGTCCCCCCATCTTAAAATGAACAATGTCCTCATTGTTTAAAGTGAATAGATACTATACATCAGGTAGGATCCAGAAAAGAGGAGGTGAGTTAATTTGACTGCTTAAGTACCAAGCTCTTCCTAGATCCAATCCTAGACATGTATATACCTATTGTCACACTTTAGACTTTACTACTTGTCCATATTTACTTTTGATTCCCATATCTTATTTTCATGTGCAGAAATAAAAAATTCCTAAATTCTAAGCTAAGTTGATAAAAATTAATATATAAATTATAAATAATATAATTTTATATTAAAGTTTATCAAATTATTAATAATATTAAAGATATTTATTCTAGATGCTTTTTAAAATATTCACAAAGAAAGGCACCTAGTTTTTTTTATTTACGAAAAGAGCAACTAAAAAATAATTCAATTAAGTCCCTAGACTTAATGAAAATTTAAAATTGAGTTGCAAATTAAAACTTGGATCAAAATTGACCCTTTTATTTGAAACTAAAAATTTATTTTTCCCTTTAGGGGATAATTTCTTGGAAAATTATGTCAAAATAAATTCCCAGGAATGATTGGAGGGGTCACAAACGGTCCCACTTAAGTTCCAATCTCCTAGACAGATACTTTACCCGAAAATATACCCTAAATCATTTATTCAAAAAGAAAATTGAAAAATTAAGTATTCGATAAAATGAATGAGATTTTATCCCGTTTAATTTTATCTCCCCAATAATGTTTCAAGCGCTGAGCATTAACTCGGAAACTACCTCCCTTACCTTGGAGTTCAACAATTCCGTATGGATAGACTTGGTGAAACGTAAATGGACCGGACCAACGTGATTTTAGCTTACCTAGAAGGAGCTTCAATCTGGAATTAAACAACAAGACTTGCCGACCTGCTTAAAATTCTCGAACTCAAATGTGGTTGTCATGCCATTTCTTGAGTCTTTCTCTAAGTACTTTGGCATTTTCATATGAGAACATTCGGAACTCTTCTAACTCATTGAGTTGGAACATCCATTTCTCTTTCGCGAGCTTAGGATCCAAATTAAGTTGTTGAAGAGCCCAGTAAGCTTTGTGCTCTAACTCCAATGGTAGATGGCAGGCTTTCCCAAAGACCAACCTATAGGGTGACATCCCTAACGGTGTCTTGTCTGTTATTTTTTAAGCCCATAAAGCATCATCTAATCTTGTGGACCAATCTCGTTGGTTCGGGCAGACTACCTTCTCAAATATGCATTTGATCTCCTTATTTGCCAGTTCAGCTTGCCCATTTGTCTGTGATGGTAAGTTGTTGCAACCTTGTGTTTCACTCCGTGCTTGTCTAATAACCATTTTAACCACTTATTCACAAAGTGGGATCCTTCATCACTGATGATAGCTCTTGAGGTTCCAAACCTTGTGAACACATGCTTTTGTAGAAACTTCATCACAACCTTAGCATCTTTTGTCAAATATGCCTTAGCCTCGACCCACTTAGACACATAGTCTACTGCTACTAGTATGTACTTATGACCCCAAGATGGAGGAAAAAGGACCAAGAAAGTCAATACCCCATACATCGAACAACTCTACCTCAATGATGTTTATTCGAGGCATCTCATTTCTGTTGGTGACATTTCCAACCCTTTGATACCTATCACAGCTCTTCACGTAAGCATATGCATCCTTGAATAATGTTGGCCAAAAGAATCCAGCTTGCAATACTTTGGACACTGTGTGTGTACCTCCGAAGTGTCCCCCACTTGGAGTTGAGTGACAGTGGTATAAAATCTTCGATATTTCATCTTCTATCACTCATCTCCTGATCATCTGATCTGCACGCTTTTTAAACACATATGGCTCTTCCTAGAAATAGTACTTCACATCGTGAAGAAACTTTTTCCTTTGTTGATATGTCTTATCAATTGGCATCAAACCACAAGCTAAATAGTTAGCAATATCAGCAAACCAAGGGGTATTATGGACATGATTTACCTTCAGGATCTGTTCGTCTGGAAACATCTCCTGAATTGGTATAAGAGGAGAATTCTTTTCTTTTGGCTCCAATCTTGACAAGTGATCTGCTACTTGATTTTTGACTCCCTTTCGATCTTGAATTTCTAGATCGAACTCTTGAAGTAGAAGTACCCATCAGATCAGCCTCGGCTTAGCGTCTTTCTTCGCAAGTAAATACTTACTTGCCGAGTGGTCCGTATAGAAAGTCACTTTGGTACTTACTAGATAAGATCGAAACTTATCGAAAGCAAACACAATAGCAAGTAACTCTTTTTTTGTTACCGCATAATTCAATTGAGCTCTTGTAAGGGTTCGACTTGCGTAATAGATGTGATGAAAAACTTTGTTCCTTCGCAGGCCCAAGACAGCTCCAATTGCGAAGTCACTTGCGTCACACATCAATTTGAATGGCAAATCCCAGTCTGGTGTGACGATTGTGGGTGTCGTGACTAATCGACTCTTCAAATCATTGAAGGCTTTGAAGCATTCATCATCAAACTTGAATATAGAGTCCTTCTCCAATAATTTACATAGGGTTTAGTAACTTTGGAGAAGTCCTTGATAAATCTTCAATAAAAACCGGCGTAGCCTAAAAAGCTCCTAACACCCTTTACAGATGTTGGAGTTGGGAGTCTCTCAATAACGTCTACCTTTGCTTTGTCTACCTAAATCCCATGTCTCGTTATCTGATGCCCTAGAACAACTTCTTCTCGTACCATAAAATGGCACTTTTCCCAGTTGAGTACGAGATTCGTTTCTTCGCATCGCCTTAGTACCTTAGCTAGATTAGCTAAGCAATCATCGTAAGTATCTCCAAATACTGAAAAATCATCCATAAAAACTTCCAAATATTTCTCAACCATGTTAGTAAAAGTAGACATCATACATCTTTCAAATGTAGCAGTGCATTACATAAACCAAATGGCATGCGTCTAAATGCAAACGTACCATAAGGGTAGGTGAATGTCATTTTGTGTTGATCTTCCGGTGCTACTGTAATCTGATTATACCTTGAGTATCCATCGAGAAAATAGTAGTAATCTCGTCCTGCGAGTTTATCCAGCATCTGGTCCAAGAACGGCAAAGGAAAGTGATCTTTCCTAGTCACCTTATTCAGCTTCTGGTAATCGATGCAGATTCTTTATCCCATAACCGTTCTAGTCGGTATCAACTCATTGTTCTCGTTCTCTACGACTGTGATACCTCTTTTGTTTGGCACGCACTGGACCGGGCTTACCCATGAACTGTCTGAGATGGGATAGATGATACCCGTATCTAACCACTTGATGATCTCTTTTTTAACTACGTCCTTCATGATGGGGTTCAGTCTCCGTTGTCCATTGATCATCCCTTTTTTTCCATCTCTAATATAATCTTGTGCATGCATACAGATGGACTAATGTCGCGAATATCGGCTAGGGTCCATCTGATGGCCTTCTTGAATTTTTTCAGAACTAAGATAAGTTTCTCTTCTTGCTTACTGTTTAATTCTGCTGAAACAATCATAGACAGAGTAGAAGCGTTACCTAAATAAATGTATTTTAAATGAGAAGGTAATACCTTGAGTTCTAATTTTGGTGGCTCCTCGATCGACATTTTTGGTTGATAATAGTCCCTCTTTTCTAACTCCAAAGATTCAAAACAGGATTGTGGATTAAATCCCCTTTGATTAGCTTCTAGCAAAGCTAAGTATTCATCCTCCTCTTCGTCATTCAGAGAATCCGATGTCAAAAATCTTTCCAGTGGGTCCTTAACATAGTTCAGTCCCCTCTCTACTATTAAATCCTCTAAATTGGACACTGTAGAGCATTCATCCATTGTGTCAGAAAATCGCATAGACTTAAAGACGTTAAATGTTACCTGATCATCCTAAACACGTATAGTGAGCTCGCCCTTCTACACATCAATAAGGGTCCTTCCAGTTGCTAGGAACGACCTTCCTAGGATGATTGGCACTTCTTTGTCTGCCTCAAAATCTAGAATTACAAAGTCAACAGGAAAGATAAACTTATCTACACGTACCAATACGTCATCGATTTTTCCTTCTGGATGTGCTAAGGATCGATCTGCTAGTTGAAGCTTAACTGTAGTTGGTCTAACTTCTCCTATCCCCAACTTCCTAAATATTGACATAGGCATCAAGTTGATACTTGCACCTAAGTCACATAATGCCTTACCACAATATGTTGCTCCAATGTTGCACGATATGGTAAAATATCAAGGATCCTTCAATTTTGGGGGTAGTTTGTCTTGAAGATATGCACTGCATTCCTTCGTTAGAGCTACCGTCTCAAATTCTCCAAGTCTTCATTTCTTAGATAAGATATCTTTCATGAACTTGACGTAGTACGACATTTGCTCAAGTGATTCAACCAATGGGATGTTGATGTGAAGTTGCTTGAGTACGTCAAGGAACTTCTTAAATTGAATCTCCTGCTTCTGTTTCTGAAGTCTTTGAAGGTATGGTGGTGGTAGTGGTTTCATTACTGGGACTGATTCTGGTTGATTCATCTTTGGCGCTAATTCTGCATCTAACGACATTGTTAGTTTATCAGAATTAGCTATTCCTAAGGTTACTTTGTCAGGTTTTGCATATTCTGGTTCTGGTGAAACTGCAAATTCAACACTTGGTTGAACTTCTTCTGAATCTTGAGCATTAGCTGGCTCCTTTTCAACTTCAACAGTGTTGGGCTTTACTATCTTTCCACTCCTCAATGCCAACGCTTTACAATGTTCCTTCCCCAGATTTCTCGAATTCTCCGTGTCACTAGGTAGAGCACCTTGTGGTTGGTTCCTGAGTTCAGTAGCAAGTTGGCACACTTGATTCTCGAAATTCCTTAGAGTGGCGTCGTTTTTCGCCATGTATGCCTTTAATAGATTATCTAAGCTATTGGATGGTTCCACTTAGGTTGGTTTTTGAACTTGTTAGGGGAAACTAGGCGGGTGAGTTGGCCTTGGTTGGGTGTAAGTGTTACTGGTTCCAGCCCCTTAGTTACTCCAAGAAAAATTCAGGTGATTTTGCCACGATGAGTTATAAAATTTGGATTGCAGTCCTTGCTTCCCTCGGTTTTGTTTTTGGTTACCCATGTAATATACGAATTTGGGGTTCGATGGACATTCTTCAAACAAATGTCCTTCCCCACAATACACACAGGCTATATTCTCAAATTGGTTAGGTGGTTGGGCTGCAAAATTTTTAGACCCATCAGTGGTAAGATTCTTAAGCATTAAGGATATTGAAGATACCTGATATGCGAGTGAAGTGAGAGCGTACACTTCATGTATTCCAGCGACTCGTCTTCCTGACGCTGCTCGATTGGTTTGCCATTGATAATTGTTGCTGGAAATCTTCTCAATAATTTCATAAGCCTCATTATAAGACTTAGAAAGGAGAGCACCATTAGCAGAGACGTCCACTACCATCCTCGTGTGAGAGTTGAGACCATTATAGAATGTCTCAAGTTGAATGCAATGTAGGATTCCATGATGAGAGCACTTTCGTAATAAATCTTTGTACCTTTCTCATGCCTCATACAGGGACTCATCATCCATTTGTTGGAAGGCAGTGATCTCATTCCTTAACTTGGAATTCTTGCTCGGTAGGAAATACTTCAT
The DNA here is from genome assembly GCF_025698545.1 of Gossypium raimondii. Classification (NCBI taxonomy): domain Eukaryota; kingdom Viridiplantae; phylum Streptophyta; class Magnoliopsida; order Malvales; family Malvaceae; genus Gossypium; species Gossypium raimondii. The sequence continues at coordinate 15,486,202 of NC_068566.1, forward strand.
GAGGAATCTCTCGGCTAACTCTTTCCATGTAGAAATCGAATTCGGTGGCAAAGAGTTCAACCAGGCATGAGCTCTATCCCTTAGCGAATATGGGAACAGTTTTAGTCGTAATGCATCTTCGGGTACTCCGGCTAACTTGAAAGAATCGCTCACTTCCATAAATGTTCTTAAGTGAACATGAGGATCTTCAGTATGCATTCCACTAAATTGGCCCACAGTCTGAACCATCTAGAACACGACTGGCTTCAGCTCGAATTATTGTGCCTTGATTTCGAGTTTCTTAATACCTGGATTAAGATCATTAAATACTGGCACGGCATACTGTCGTAAAGTTCTGTTATCCCTATTATCAGCAAGAAGGATAGGATTCTGAGCAAGGTTTGCTCTGTTTCCTTGATTCATATTGTCAAAGTTTATCTTTTCGGTCCTTCTCTAGTTTGCTTGTCTTCTTCGTTGTCGAAAGGTTCGTTCTATTTCAAGTTCCACAGGGAGTAAGTCGATAATCTGGTCAATACTTATAAACACCTGAAATAATCACAGAAAGATTAAGTAAAGATTTAAACAGGAAAATAAATAAACCAAAATGTAAAAATATATTCACAAATAATGGCTTTTTTTTAAAAAAAATAGTCCCCAGTAACGGCGCCAAAAACTTGGAACGACGAAATTTTGCAAGTATACACAATTGCAACAAGTAATAAAGTGACAAGTAGATGTCTATTTATCGTACCCACAGGGGCTGTAAAAATGAATATTTATGAAATTAATGTTAAAACACTTTGGTGATAGAAAATATTTTGGTTTAAAGATGATTAAAAACTAAGGGTTAAAAACTAAGTAAAAAAATTTAAAAATTAAAGGGTTCTAATTCATGATTTCAAATAAGGTTTAATCAAGATGATATAATTGTGTTAGATTAATTACATTCCTTTAACTTAAATTATTAAACTTATGTTTATACTGCTACGAAAAAATTCATGGCAACTCGGTAGTTTGCTAACTACTGCTCATACATACTTATTAGATTAATCAATCTCTTGAACATTTTTCAATGTCAATCGAAGCGATTAATCAATCTTCACAAGCATATAAAAGATCAAGTGAGGTAACAGATTATTTCTACCTTGAAACAGTTTAATCAAAATAATCTTGCAAGTTATGCAAGGCATATGTATTGCCAAATACAATTGTCGAAACCATCTTTTCAAATTTTTTAAAAAACGGTGGGGATCGACTTTGGAAAATAAAGTGGGAGTCACCATCGATTTTTTTTTGAGGTGTGATTGGATCACCTTGAAAATGATTTTAGGTCTGTGAAATTTGAGAAAATAAGTTCGAGAGTCGGTTACGCACGAAGAAGGGTTAACACCCTCGCAACGCCTAAAATTGGTACCGAATTAATTGTTTAATGTCTTAGTGTCGAAACTTTGAAAATATTTTAAAATACAATCCTTTGAAGTCTAAATTTGAGTAAACCAAATTGAATAATAAGAGGCACTTATTTCGAAGAAATAAATTGCCACACTCAGTAAGTTAGGGTGCAACAATTCAATCGTCAAAATTATGTCTTTTTAATTTTTTTAAATTTTAAAATTCATATATTTTGAGAAGGTTATTTGGTTCTTTAAGTCAAACGAGAAAATCAGAAGCCAATAAGTTAGGGTTCAATTTCTCAAAATTCCTAAACATCAAACATTGCCTTTATTTTAAAATTGTATGGTTTTACCAAAATAAACACTTGGCTATTCAAATTCATCGAGAAGAATTGAAGCCCAGTAAGTTAGGGCACAATTCTCTCGAGAGCTACGAACACCAGGCCTTTTTGAAAATTATGAAATACAATGATTGTTGTTAAAAAAAATATGATTTTCACAAATGTAGCATGATTGAATGGTAATATACAATGTTCAAGATAAATGGTAATCCAAACACACATTAAAAAATAACAAGTAAATAATAGGTAAATGCAAATAGCAATAATAATTTTAATCATATCTTACAAACATCGATATTAACAATTTAACATCCAATGAATTAATAATCAATTTTCTAAAAGATACATCAAGACAATGAGAGGAAAAAGTAACTAATATATCCTATACATAAAAGTTCTAAAATAAATTAAATATATGAATTCAAAATAGACTCAAAATGGAATTAAAATAACCATTAAATAGTTGAATTTGAAATAAATTTGAAGCAAATAAAATACATATATTAGCTTAATATATATAAAAGATAAACATAATAATAATAATAATACATATACTCAATTAAAACATAAATAAAAATATTGAAAGTAAAACAAAATTTAATAGGTAGCAAACATAGATAAAAATAAAAGAAAGATTATATTTGTACTTCAAAAAAAACGAGGGATTAAAATAGTAAATAAATGCATAAACTCATAATCAAGTCAGATCACCGGAAACGGCGCCGTTTCGAGCGTTTCTCTCCTCAACTGACAGAAGGACGAAATTAAAAACAAGATCAAATTATGTGGCAAAATAAAAAAATCAAAAAGGATAAAATAGATGCAAATCAAGAAAAAGAGGATCCAAACACTCAAATAGACCACTGGAGTGAAACGCACGGATCCAAGGCAGGATGCGGGTCAGATATCGGTTATAGGCCAATACGGCGTCATTTTAGAGCCACTGACATAGGCTTAAAACGACACCATTTCCTGAGCTATATAAAAGGGTAAATAAACCCTAAAACCAAAGTAAATAACCTTCCACCATTCAATCTCACCCGCTAGTAAGAAACCCTTCTCCTCTCCACCGTTTCGAACTTTACCGATTTATTCACAAAACCTCTTCCCAAACTTCGATCACGGCGAAGCGAGCAGAGATCCGACGGTGTGCTTCGAGAAGTTAAAACCTCCCTCTCTTTCCTCTTTTATCTTTCGCCAAGAAGAGAGAAAATGAAAATGAAAATGAAAAAGATACAGAGAAAATCGGGAAATCGTCTTTCCTTATTCAGTTTTTTTTGTATTTCATAATGATTTCTCCCTTTTTTATTAAATAATAAATAAATCTCAAAACAAAGAAGCAGAAACAATGAACAAACCCTCGAAGAAAATCCAATCTCTAATCACCTTTTGAAACTCTTTTTTTATATTTCTCTGAATCTTTTTCTCTTTTTTTTTGTATACAATAACTGTGAATACGTGTGTTTTTTTTTATATATATGAAGAAGAAAAAAAAGCTCCTTTACAAATTCGAAAATGGCTTTATATAGCCGAAAATAAAATAGAAATTTACAGGAAATTCTTTTATCAATTTCTGCTATTTTTCCTCGCTATTCTCGTGTATTCTGCTGCTGTTGCTACCTTTGACGCTTTTGTTGCGTTGCAGGTATGAGTACAGAAGTTGTACGGAGGCCAGCTGGAGGCTCGTGGTGGCACTACGTTCGTGAGGAGGCAGGCACTCGTGGGAGGATCAAACGTCACGTGTGGAGGCTTGGCTGCTGCGCCTGTGCTAGGGCTGAATGCCTAGGGTGTCCTGATTTTGGTCTTTGGGGCTTAGGTGATTTGGGCCATTGTAATTGGGTTTAGTTTTTTTTGTAATTGGGCCGTGTAAATGGACACTATGGTTTTTATTTTATTTTATTTTATTTGGTTTAATAAAATGGGCCGAGCAAATATTGGGCCTTACAATTGCCCCTCTTTACTCATTGTCGTGTAACGGGAATGGAGCAAAGACTTAAAAAAGGTCAATTTTGCCTGGTCGTGCTGGACCTTAGTGCTCTTCTTCTTCAAGTTGCCTCATTCCATCCACTGCATCTTCAGAGGTATAGGAATTGGTGTCTCGATCCACTCTACCGCAACATCAGGGAGATAGGATTTGTAACTCGTAACTTTAATCTGTTTAACTGTGATGTCGAGGAAGCAAGATTTGCTGTTGTAGCTTCAATCTGTTCCACTAAACCTCCTGGGAAGTAAGATTCGCTGTTGTAGCATTAATCTTTTTAACTACAATGTCGGGGAAGCAAGATTCACCAATTTGGCTTTAATCTGTTCCACTGCATCGCCAGGGAAATAAGATTCGCTGTTGTAGCTTTAATCTTTTTAACTGCAATGTCGGGGAAGCAAGATTCACCGATGTGGCTTTAATCTGTTCCACTGCACCGCCAGGGAAATAAGATTCGCTGTTGTAGCTTTAATCTTTTTAACTACAATGTCGGGGAAGAAAGATTCACCGATGTGGCTTTAATCTGTTCCACTGCACCGCCAGGGAAATAAGATTCGCTGTTGTAGCTTTAATCTTTTTAACTGCAATGTCGGGGAAGCAAGATTCACTGATGTGGCTTTAATTTGTTCCACTGCATCACCTGGGGAGTAAGATTCGCTGTTGTAGCTTTAATCTTTTTAACTGCAATGTCGAGGAAGCAAGATTCACCGATGTGGCTTTAATCTGTTCCAGTGCATCGCTTGGGGAGTAAGATTCACCGTTATAGCTTTAATCTTTTTAACTGCAATGTCAGGGAAGCAAGATTCACTGATGTGGCTTTAATCTGTTCCACTGGATCGCCTGGGAAGTAAAACTGGTATTTTCGATCTGCTTCGTTGTTAATGCAGGAAGACAAGATCCGCTATCTTTACTGATATGTTCTCTGGGGAACATGACCTGTATAATAAACCTAATTATGCCTAATGATTAAGATGGCATGATCAAAATGAATCCAATGCTCCTAACTAGACATGTGAATAATGTTTGCATGAACGCAGAGTTTTATTTTTTTCCGAGAATGATCCCGCTTAGGTTGTCATTACTCCAAGTTTATTAAGGCTTTGTGACTGACGTGCTACAGCACCCTCCAACTTGACTGGCTTTTCTGAATAAACATTTAGCCAGGTTGCCCCCCACTGTAAACCTTCAAGTTTAATCCATTAGGGCGCAAAATTTGTACCATCATTCTCCCACTGTAATCCAAGTGTAGAAAGATATGGCTTTTTCTCAATCCTCTCTTATTACAATTCAAGGATATAAGATCCAACTCATTCTGGTTCCTTACACCATTCCCAAGGAGTCGTACTGAGGACTCACGTGCAAATGAAGGCTCTCTTCTCCTAGGTAACCTCTACCTATTGCCTGGTGATCATTGCTTACTTGTTTATTTAAGCTTTGTCATTAACACGACATCTTGTCATCTTGTTCAATCAATGCATTTGACAACAAAATCCAAAGAGAAAGTCTAAATTTAGACGCTTCCTTTTCAAATTTCCAACCTTTAAATTTGGTGTGTTCTAAACAATAGTCCTGTTTCAGGTTCCTATATTATTTAGAACTTTTCAAAGTAATATGCAAAACTTCCCTTGTGAAAGTTCAATCAGTCCATTAATCATTATTCCAATGCAACATGCTTGCAAAAAAGTTCATAACAATAGATAAGAATAAAGTTGGTTTTGAGAATAGCTCAAAAGGAATAAATTATCAAAAATAGTAAAGAAGGATAACAAAGAAATTGATTGGGAATGTATATCTTGGAAAAGAAAAAAGTATTCCAAGAACAACAAATTCAATATAAATAATATGAGAATTGGGTGCCCCAGATATCGCAACTTAAACTTCTCTGTACAAACTTTCTGAAGACCATTTTGAGTTTGACATGTGTTTAGAAGATCTACAGTGCTTTGTCGATGCCCCAAGATGTTGTCTACCATTTCCTGTTGATTCAGGTATAACAAGATTACCACATGCCCGAAGATTTGAGTTGCTCTGATCGCTTCATACCCCATTCTGATCAATATTTGAGCCGCCCTTTTCGGGTTTTCAACTCAAATCCCCTTTGGCCTAAGGTGCCCTTTGCGGGTTTTCCCCTTAACCTCTCCATTTTTACTTTTTCATTTTTTCATTTTTCATTTTCATTTTCATTTTTTCATTTTTCATATTTTTTCTAACTCAGAGTGCCCTTTGCGGGTTTTCACCTTGGTCCTTTCTTCTTCTTTAAACAAAGTGTTTCTTGACTGGATCTGAGTTTGTAGGATTAGCCATCTCATTCAGGATCAGTGCTCCTCTGAAAAAGGTCTTCTTTACAACACAGGGACATCCCCGGCTTAGCATTCATTTCCTTCTAGAATCTTTTTGTTGAGGAAGGATCTTTTTCAACATCCAGCCCTCTCGTGGAATTCTCTGAGACGGCCCTGTTTATTATGGGCTCGTATCATCTGGTACGTCTGACCCTGATGAATAGATTTTAACCCTTTTCCTAGGTCCAACTGATCACATCGCGATCGGATCATTCCAACTCTAATACCCGGAGAGAGGGGATTTCAATAGGTAAAACTACCTCAATCCCATAAACCAAAGAGAACAACGTTGCTCTAATAGAAATCTTGATAGATGTTCAGCAAGCAAGGAGGGCAAATGGTGATTTCTCATGCCAGTCCTTGTAAGTCTCAGTCATTTTTTCATTTCATTGTCTTGCAATACAGTGACAAACCTTGGTGTCTGATTTTGAATTTATTACAACTCTCAGCTATCGTGCTATCATTCAAGTTCAATGCATTTTCCAATACCATCGGCATATGATCACATTGACGCATGAAGTAGCCTCTATCCATATGATGAAGTAATTAATGATCTCAATAGTGAAGCAATGCCCATTAGAATTCTTCGATAATGGTGATGTCCATGCCCCATTTTGCTCAAAATTTGGGTCGCCCTTTTCGGGTTTTCAACTCAAAACCATCTTTGGTCACAAAGCGCCCTTTGCGGGTTTTCGCCTTGGCCTCTCCTTTTCTTTTCTTTTTTTCCTTTTTTCTTCTCTCTTTTTTCATTTTCATTTTTTTGACTTTGATTTTGATTTTTTCTCTTTCTTTTTTTTGTTTTTGATTTTGATTTTGATTTTTTCTTTTTGCTTTTGATTTTGATTTTTATTTTTATTCCCCTTTTTTTTTAATTGGATCTGAACTCATAGGATTACGCAAGTCTTTGTTATCCCTTTCAAAGAACCAATACTTTTCTTGATAAAGTCCCCCACATAAGGTATTTCACTTTCATCTTGTATGCGAAAACCTTCCTTGGTATCAGATTTCTTTCATAGAGCCTTTTGGGCCACAACTATGACAGAAAGCTTTGGATCCTCCTCTTTAATCAAAGTAAAATCCAACAACATCTTGAAGGGATGGAAACTCGACTTCAAATGGGCAAAGCTATGCTGAGTCAACGGGAGAGGCATTGCCTCTGCAAAGAATTGCATCGTTCATACTGCAAATTTCTGACATCGCGCTGTTGTGCAAATTTTATTATAAGCGGTTAACCCGGGCATATCCTGGTATGATCATACAAAAACATCTTTGAACTCTAGAGGTGACTCAACAAGGTCTTGCTTCATCTTTGCGGTCAGGTCAATTCTAATCTTCACCAAGCTCATAATTTCTAATAATTCCTTGTGAGGTAGGATCTGTCTATCCTCTTGTTCAACCATCCTCAACAAGTCCGGAGATAAGCTACAATCTTTGTCATTTTCAAAGTCATGAGATCCCTCTAAACACATGCCCCGCTCAAAAGGAAAATCTGGGTTTGTAGTAGAGTCATTCACGTAATTGATACATGGGGACCCATAATAAGCACCGAAGAATATATAAAAGAATGTATAAATTCATGAATAATTATTTGTACCATATGATTATGAATGAATGAATAATAATTTGGAAGAAAATCCAAAAAAATGAAAGAATCTAGAATTGTTTGTAAAGAATGAAAATATTGGCTCAGTAATAATTGCAAATATGTAATTCATAACATTCAGACATGAGCCTATTTCACAAAGGAAATTTCTATCATTTTTAGGCTAAAAACAACAAAAATGTTCTGAACATTACTCTAAATAAGTTCTAAAAACTACATTGCTTTCTTCCGCAGCCCAATTTCTTAGAACACTTCCAAATTTATAAGGGCGGATATCTAACAAGGTCCCTTTTTCAGTTGCTTTTCGTTGATGTGAACATTTCCCACTCTTCTTCATGCATTGCATTCACTCCATTATCAATTATGATTGGGTAACGGATTTTCTGCACTAGAGTCATCAAACTTGACAACACCCATGTTAATGAGCCTTTCAACAAGCTTTTTAAAGACGGTGCAATTTTCTATCAAATGTCCCCCAATTCCCGCATGATAATCACACTGTGCATTCGCATCATACCATTTGGGGTACGGAGGTTGCAGGGGCTTTGAGTAGAAAGGAGCAATAATGTGCGCATCGAATAAGTGTTGATACAGCTCCTTATACGACATCAGAATTGGTGTGAATTGGAGCTTCTCAGTACTTGGTTTCACTCCAGAGTCTTGTCTCAATGAACCTTGTTGACTAGCGATCCCTTTACCTGGATGACTTACTGACCTTGAGTAACCAATGTTATTCATCTCATCTTCTTTTCTCCTTGAGACTGATTTTTGTTACTCTCTCCACCCTCTATTCTTCCATTTCTGATGGCGTTTTCAATCATTTCACCATTCATGATTATATCTGAGAAACTCTTTGAAGCACTTCCCAACATGTACGTGATGAACGGGGCCTTCAATGTGTTGATAAAGAGCATCGTAGTTTCTCTTTCTATGAGTGGCGGCTGGACTTGGATAGTGACTTCCCTCCATCTTTGTGCGTACTGCCTGAAACTGTCACTCGGTTTCTTCCCTATGTTTTGTAAAGTGATTCTATCGGGAACCATATCTGTCACATGATTGTATTGCCTCATGAATGCTTGAGCTAGGTCCCTCCACGAACCAATCTTGGTACGGCTCAATTGATTGTACCATTTGGACGCTGCCCCTACCAAACTGTCTTGGAAGCAGTGTATTAGCAGCTGATCGTTGTTAATGTAGCCAGTCATCTTTTTGAGCCTTGATCAATTTTTCCATCATGTTTTCTTGGATTTTATCTAACCGCTCTTGGATTTGTACTTGTAACCGTTCTTGCATATCCTTTTGCATTTGCTTCAATTTCTCTAATCTTTGATCCATTTCCTTAGTTTTGTGACGAGTACCGTAAGGATGTTTGGTTGGTTGGTTTTCCAGATTAGCTGAAACAAATTTACTCAATTAGACTCTTTCGATGGGTTTTAATGATGTCATGTAATGCAGATGCATGAAATGAATGCCTAAAGAGATGTTAATTCTGATTCAATTACATTTAGAAAACTTTATTAGAAAGCAAATTCCTTTACATAAAGCAGATGCATATACGGCCTCTCCCTTATATTCCAAGAGACAACATCGATCTTTTTCTTCATCCGTATGCTTGAGATAATCTCATCGATAGATGTCACTGCTAGCTTCTTTTCTTGATCTTGGTCACAATCCATCATTTTCCCATCTTCATAAGGCTTGTCGGCTTCTTTAAGGGAGTTGGAATGTCGAAAGATCTTAAACAATCGCCTTGAATCCTCAGGCCAAGAAGTAAAGGTCATGAACTCTTTCATCACCCTTCTTGTGTTTCTCAGAATATATTCAGGCAGCCATATTGTTTTCCACTTTATCAAGGAATCCGTATCCCATGACAAACTTTCTAATTTAGTAATTGGATTTGAATCAATATCTCTTTCCTAAGATGAAATTGTAATGCAATCATAATCAAAACAAAACAAGAGGGGTTAGTAGAAAACATAAGCAAGCAAGGAAAACAAAAGTACGTAGTCAGGTAACGACTAAGGATTTGGAGTGGCTCTACCTAGGACGGGTTCCTACAGTCTCCTACATGTGGTTTAGCTCTAGAGTCAAGGTACCCAAACCAGCAGACCCCTCGATCCTCACCCATTATAGGCTCATATGGACCGAGTTCGGTTCAGAGGAATACATTTCCCTACGGCTGCACGGAGATGAAAATCTCACGAAGACATAGGTACGGATGTATTCCAAAAGTGATCCACTATCCTGTACGGAGGTGAAAACCTCATGAAGTAGTAGCTTCTCACTCCCACTTAAAAGGGTAACACTAAACAGCCTTTATGTAATATGATGTCAAAATATAGAGCTCAATTTACAGTAATCATGCCAAAAATGCAAAGAGAAGATCGTAATTTTTTCAAATCAAATTTTTAATTTTCGACAATAAGACAAAAAAAAACAATCAATTTTACGGTCTGACTCTCTTAGGCTCCCCAGCGGAGTCGCCAAGCTATCAAACCATCTTTTTAATTTTTTTTTAAAAACGGTGGGGATCGACTCTGGAAAATAAAGTGGGAGTCGCCACTGATCTTTTATTGAGGTGTGATCGGAACACCTTGAAACTGATTTTAGGTCTGCGAAATTTGAGAAAATAAGTTTGGGAGTTGGTTATCCACGAGGAAGGGTTAACACCCTCGCAACGCCCAAAATTGGTACCGAATTAATTGTTTAATGTCTTAGTGTCGAAACTTTTCGAAGATGCACTTACTTCAAAGGGTTAATACAATCCTTTGAAGTTTAAATTTGAATAAACCAAATTGAATAATAAGATGCACTTATTTCGAAGAAATAAATTGCCACACTAGTGAGTTAGGGTGCAACAATTCAATCGCTAAAATGAACTATGTCTTTTTAATTTTTTTTAAATTTTAAAATTCATATATTTTGAGAAGGTTATTTGGTTATTTAAGTCAAACGAGAAAATCAAAAATCAGTAAGTTAGAGTTCAATTTCTCGAAATTCCTAAACATCTAACATTGTATTTATTTTAAAATTGTATAGTTTTACCAAAATAAACACTTAGCTATTCAAATTCATCGAAAAGAATTGAAGCCCAGTAAGTTAGGGCACAATTCTCTCGAGAGCTACGAACACCAGGCCTTTTTGAAAATTATGAAATAGAATGATTATTGTTAAAAAAATACGATTTTTACAAATGTAGCATGATTGAATGGTAATATACAATGTTCAAGATAAATGGTAATCCAAACACACATAAAAAAAATAACAAGTAAATAATAGGTAAATGCAAATAGCAATAATAATTTTAATCATATCTTACAAACATCAATATTAACAATTTAACATCCAATGAATTAATAATCAATTTTCTAAAAGATACATAAGGACAATGAGAGGGAAAAATAATTAATATATCCAATACATAAAAGTTATAAAATAAATTAAATATATGAATTCAAAATAGACTCAAAATAGAATTAAAATAACCATTAAATAGTTGAATTTGAAATAAATTTGAAGCAAATAAAATACATATATTAGCTTAATATATATAAAAGATAAACATAATAATAATACATATACTCGATTAAAACATAAATAAAAATATTGAAAGTAAAACAAAATTTAATAGGTAGCAAACATAAATAACAATAAAAGAAAGATTAAATTTGTACTTCAAAAAAATGAGGGATTAAAACAGTAAATAAACGCATAAACTCATAATCAAGTCAGATCACCGGAAACGGCGCCGTTTCGAGCGTTTGTCTCCTCAACTGACAGAAGGACGAAATTAAAAACAAGATCAAATTATGTGGCAAAATAAAAAAAATTCGAAAAGGATAAAATAGATGCAAATCAAGAAAAAGAGGATCCAAACACGCAAATAGACCATTGGAGTGAAACGCGCGGATCCAAGGCAAGATGCGGGTTGGATATCGGTTCTATGCCAATACAGCGTCGTTTTAGAGCCACTGACATAGGCTTAAAACAAAATTGTTTCCTGAGCTATATAAAAGGGTAAATAAACCCTAAAATCAAAGTAAATAACCTTCTACCATTCAATCTCACCCGCTAGTAAGAAACCGTTCTCCTCTCCACCGTTTCAAACTTTACCGATTTATTCACAAAACCTCTGCCCAAACTTCGATCACGACGAAGCGAGCAGAGATCCGACGGTGTGCTTTGAGAAGGTAAAACCTCCCTCTCTTTCCTCTTTTATCTTTCGCCAAGAAGAGAGAAAAAGAAAACGAAAACGAAAAAGATACAGAGAAAATCGGAAATCGTCTTTCCTTGTTCAGTTTTTTTTGTATTTCGTAATGATTTCTCCCTTTTTATTAAATAATAAATAAATCTCAAAACAAGGAAGCAGAAACAATGAACAAACCCTCGAAGAAAATCCAATCTCTAATCACCTTTTGAAACTCTTTTTTTTATATTTCTCTGAATCCTTTCCTCTTTTTTTGTATACAATATCTGCGAATACGTGTGTGTTTCTTTTTTGTATATAGAAAGAAGAAAAAAAACCTCCTTTACAAATTTGAAAATGGCTTTATATAGCCAAAAATGAAATAGAAATTTACAGGAAATTCTTTTCTCAATTTCCACTATTTTTCCTCGCTATTCTCGTGTATTCTACTGTTGTTGCCGCCTTTCTTGCTCTTGTTGCCTTGCAGGTATGGGTACAGAAGTCGTACAGAGACCAGCTGGAGACTCGTGGTGGCGCTACATGCGTGAGGAGGCAGGCACTCGTGGGAGGAGCGAACGTCACGTGTGGAGGCGTGGCTGCGGCGCCTATGCTAGGGCTGAATGCCTAGGGTCTCCTGATTTTGTTCTTTGGGGCTTAGGTGATTTGGGCCATTGTAATTGGGTTTAGTTTTTGTTGTAATTGGGTCGTGTAAATAGACACTATGGTTTTTATTTTATTTTATTTGGTTTAATAAAACGGGCTGGGCAAATATTGGGCCTTACAACAATGCTAAATTAACTTCAGCTACCTTAGAAGAATAAACATGCATTGATTAAGTATTGTGTGGACTAAATACAATTTCAATACGATTTAATAATTAATTCATTAGTTATCTAACAATTAATATTGCAAGAATAACTTAGGGATGTTTTTCCTTAATCAAGCATCTTACCGAGGCCTATAACAGCACAAACACAATTTCAATAATTCAAGCAGGAAAAATATAATCAACCTAACACGAATTAAATTCAAGCTAGATTGATTAAAATAATAATTTCAATAGCATAAATATTCATAAACATGTTTTTCAAAACAACAACAAAATTTAAAGAGATAGGGAACAAGAAGCAAATCCGGTGTTTTTCCGTGGCTTGACTGAGTTCTCCGTTCTTCGTTCTTCGTTGTCCTCGGCTATCAAGGTGGCTTATGAACACTTTAATTTCTGCTCAACAATGGCTGATGGGGACCTCTTTCCCAAGAGAAGAAATCAGCACTTGAACAAAAAGGAAAATGGGAAGGAAAAGTTGAGAGAAAAAGAGAAAGGAGAAGAGAGAATGAGAGTGTGAGGGATGTGTTGAATGATCAGCAAGGGGTGGCTTTTATAGCTGATTGTAGCAAATTCCATCAGCCAAAGGGACCCCCCTTGGCTAGCCATACACATGGAAAAGTTGAGAGATTCAACTTTGCTAAAAATAACCTAGGGCAAATCCATAAAGCCACATTTTTTGGAGGGGTTGAATGCAAGGTTGAAAGTTCTTCAAGGGCTTCTTTGCAAGCTTATTTAGTCAGATAAAATGCTAATTTTTGTCAGCATATGGACGGTTCTAGGCAGCCCAATTGGTGGCTGGTTCGGTTCACTAGATTCGATTCAACCAATGCGGTTCAACTGGACCCTTTTTTTCCATAATTAATTTATAATAATTTATTTAGCACAAATTAAATTGGGAATAAATTAAAATTAATTATATTATGAATTAAAACACATTTTTGGACCATCTTAGGATGGAAATAAATTTTCCTTGATGCTTCAATTTGCTTCTCGATTTTATTCTTCGAGCATTGTCTGCCGAGCCAATTTTCGCCCTTTGTGCGAATCTGTTGAAAATAGGCAAAATTGATCAAAATTAACTATAAAATTAATTAAGATTCATCATGTTCATATTTTTAACATAATTTAATTATTTTAAAATATTTAATTATTTTTTGACAAGAATTTAACCGATATAGCATGATTTTAAGTTAAATGGGGCATGTAAAAACACATAAATTTTTGTGTTTCCAATTGACCATCGCTCCTACTGATTGAATGGTCCGGTGAACTGTTTGGATCACATCGATGTTGGTGGTTGGTTGCTCGCTACATCGGAAGAAGTCCTCTAAACCTTATCAATTAGAGGAAGAAGTCATAACAAGGTTTTTGTAGGTTAACCTGCGGAAGGATCGTTGTCAAAACCTGCCTAGCAGAATGACCCGTGAACGTATTGTAAACAACATTGGAGGTGGTGCAGGTGCATTGTCGCCACTCGCCGCCCCCGCGTCTCAGAGCGGTCTGTTTTGTCATCCCTTTGCCATCAAGTGGGGTGAGATGTCAGGATCAACATCTTCAAGGCAAAACGAACAAACCCCTAGCACGAATCACACCAAGGAATTGAAACAAGAAAGGTACACGTCTTCTATCACCGCACCGTTCACGGTGTCAGTGCTTCAGTGATGTTGTTCTTTTGTCTCAAAATATATAAAATAACTTTCAATAATGGATATCTCAGCTCTCGCATCGTTAAATAACGTATTGAAATGCGATACTTGGTGCGAATTGTTGAATTCTGTGAACCATCGAATCTTTAAACGAAAGTTATGCCCTAATCCATTAGGCCGAGGGCACGTCTCCTGGATGTCACGCATCATCGCCCCTATCCAACCCCGAGCCCTTGGTCCTCGATTGGACCGGGGAAAAAATTGGCCTTCCATGCGATCACAGCCAGCAGTTGGCCTAAATTCGAGTCCTCTACGACATCATCGTTGAGACGATCAATGGTAATGTTGTAAGCAACCTCGATAGGAGTTGTGCGTGTTCGTCGATCGAGACCCTTGAACCTTTTTGGCATCGCAAGGATGGTGTTCACATCGCGACCTTAGTTCAGGCGGGATTACCTACTTGTTAGAGTATGCCCAAAGATCAATCATGAGATGGTTGTAATAACATACTTGATTTATCATGTTTATTAATATAAGGCGTTACCATTATTATTTCAGTTTCTTTTCTGTGTATATAAATAAACTGTTTTATAATAATGTCCTGAGAATAATATGATTATTCTTAAAAGTTCCTTAGTCAAGTATTATTGTTGGATAGGACAACGATAATGCATTAAGACTAACGTGTAGTTGATTGATGATAAAGAGTTGTCATTGATATGGAATGTCAGAATCATTACATGAATATGTGTGTTAGAGAACAACATATTGGACTGACCCGTTATGAGTATGTTTCTTGGATTATTATGTAATTGTCACGACATTACTCATAATGATTAATATTTATATGATCCTCAGACTTGAGATCATCATAATCCCAACATCGTGAGTTGTATATTTTGATACAGTCAAACGTACACCGTAACTGGTTGTTCTATAAAGACTGATGTTGGATATACCACAATCTATGTAGAGGGATATGGTTGGTCGATATAGGATAAGTCCCTCCTACATAATGGGAGTAATATCTTAGGCCACTTGATTAAGTAAGACTAGAAATGCATGGCCATGCTCAAATAAGTTGATATTAGATGTCATACTTATTTGTATATCGTAGTCTGCTTAAGAGATCAAGGAACATGGAATGGACAATGCAAGTGTGACTATTCCATGACTTGTGTCCAATCCGAGATAAAGGACTTAAGGATTATTGCATAAAAGGTTAATCATAAAAGGTTATGTCGAATCATGATCTCTTGTGACTTAGGTAGCAATGATGCATTGCTAGATGCCACTCATTGTTCGTAGCATTAGAATTGTTCTAGTGTTACGCTAACGTTACAAGAACCTCTGTGGTCACACCCTATAGTTGAAATGAACGGAATATACCATAGTTGGTATTGTTTTTTGTCGCTTGAATTAAATTAATTATAGAATTAATTTAATTCGGTAATCAAATTTCAACACATTATGTACAAGGTTGTTGTACATATAGTGAGGACATGAATTTGGTTAGCATAAGAATTCAAATAAATATATGGTTTACCGAACTTATATTATAATTAATGTAACTATAATTTTCGGTTTAAAATATTATCATATTTATTTAATTCTTAAAAACCCTAAAAAAACAAAAGGATATAAATAATCACGTTTTTCTTTGTTTGAGTCTAGCAGCCGCATAAGAAAAATAACTCTCAAAATTGTTTTGGGGATTCCTTCCGTTCGTAGTCAACTGGGTGGATTACGTAGAGACCGGGATCACGATAGATTGCGGTTTTGGTTCGACAGCAGATCAGACTACTTGTTGTTGAGGTGTTGTTGTCTACTCTGAATAAACATTAGGTAAATTCGTAACATTGATCACCCTGATTCGTTCCTCACACATGGATCCATGGTTAGGGTCGCCAATTTTAATTTTTTCGCTGTGCCGTAGGGGTGCCGGCGATCCAACACTACTGAGTTTAAGCATATCATTAAGCCGAGGAAAAGAAACTTACCAGGATTCCCCTAGTAATGGCGAGCGAATAGGGAAAAGCCTAGCTTCAGAATCGAGCACCATCGGTATCTGAATTGTAGTCTGTAGAACCATCCTCAGCTAGGGACCAGCCCAAGTCCTTTATAAAGGGGCACCGGAGAGGGTGAGAGCCCCGTCGTGCTCAGACCTTGTCACACCACGAGGCGCTGTCTACGAGTCGGATTGTTTGGGAATGTAGCCCTGATTAGGCAGTAAATTCCGTCCAAGGCTAAATACGGGTGAGAGACTGATAGCGAACAAGTACAGCGAAAGAAAGATAAAAAGGACTTTGGAAAGAAAGTCAAAGGGTGCTTGAAATTGTCGGGAGGGAAGCAGATGGGGGTTGGCAATGAGCCCCGAGAGGATGTGGAACAGCGAGAGACGGTCCACCAATCGGCTCAGGGTGTGGACCAACACTGGTCGTGGTGACGGCCTATGCCCGGGACTTTGATACGCCCATGTAGACATCGTAGCCTCAATCGTGAGATCCAGCACCTGACGTCTTAATGTGGTTCGGCACCTGTATGCTCTGGGCGTCGGCTTGTGGGCTCCCCATTCGACTCGTCTTGGAACACGGGCCAAGGAGTCTGACATGTGTGTGAGTCAACGGGTTAAAAAACCTTAAGGTGAAATGAAGCTGATTCGCGGGATCCCTCACGGGTGCACCGCAGACCGGCCTTGATCTTCTGAAAAGGGTTCGAGTGAGAGCATGCCTCTTAAGACTCGAAAGATGGTGAACTATGCCTGAGCAGGGCAAAGCTTGTTGAAACTCTAGTGGAGGCCCGCAGCGATACTGCCGTGCAAATTGTTCGTCTGACTTGGGTATAGGGGCAAGAGACTAATCAAACCATCTAGTAGCTAGTTCCCTCCGAATTTTCCCTCAGGATAGCTAGAGCCCTTTGCGAGTTCTGTCAGGTAAAGCCAAGGATTAGAGGCATCGGGGGCGCAACACCCTCGACCTATTCTCAAACTGTAAATAGGTAAGATGGTGCGGCTACTTCATTGAGCCGCGCCATGGAATCGAGAGCTCCAAGTGGGCCATTTTTGGTAAGCAAAAATGATGATGCAGGATGAACCGAAAGCTAGGTTACGGTGCCTAAGTATGCGCTGACCTATAACCCACAAAGGCTGTTAGTCGATAAAAACAGCAAGACAATGGTCATGGAAGTCGACATTCGCTAAGGAGTGTGTAACAACTCACCTGTCGAATCAACTAGCCTCAAAAATAGATAGAGCTTATACGTGCGACCTATACCCAGTCGTCGGGGTAAGGGCCAGGCACCGATGAATAGGAGGGTGAGGTGGTCACTGCAAAACCCTGGGCACGAGCCCGAGTGAAGTGGCCATCGGTGTAGATCTTGGTGGTAGTAGCAAATATTCAAATGAGAAATTTGAAGGCCAAAAAGGGGGAAAGGTTCCATGTGAACGGCACTTACGCATGGGTTAGTCGATCCTAAGAGACGAGGGAAGCCCGTCTGATAGTGCGCCTAACGCGAGTTTCGAAAGAGAATCGGGTTAAAATTCCAAAACTGGGATGCAGAAGCTAACAGTAATGTTAGGGACTCTGAAAATGTCAGCAAGGGCCTCAAAAAGAGTTATCTTTTCTGTTTAACGACCTGCCCACTCTAGAAAGGGCTCAGCTGGAGGTAAGGTCCAGCGGCCAGAAGAGCACCGCATATCGTGTGGTGTCCGATGCGGCCCTGACAACCCTTGAAAATCTAGAGGAATGAGTGCCGATCGTACTCATAATAGCATCAGGTCTCCAAGGTGAACAGCCTCTGGTCAATGGAACAATATAGGCAAAGGAAGTCGGCAAAATGGATCTGTAATCTCGGGAAAAGGATTGGCTCTCAGAGTTGAGCATGGGGGTCCTAGTCCTGAACTCGTCAACTGTCGGTGTACTGCTCAAGCTACTCTCATGGCGAGAGCGAGTCATCATGTGCTGGCCGGGGGACGAACTGGGAACGGCTCCCTCGGGGGCCTTCCCCGAGTGACGAACAGTTGACTCAAAAACTGGTATAGACATGGGGAATCCGACTATTTAATAAAAACAAAGCATTGCGATGGTCCCTATGGATGCTCACGTAATGTGATTTCTGCCAAGTGCTCTGAATGTCAAAGTGAAGAAATTCAACCAAGCGTGGGTAAATGGCGGGAGTAACTATGACTCTCTTAAGGTAGCCAAATGCCTCGTCATCTAATTAGTGATGAATGTGAATGAATTAACTAGATTCCCACTGTCCCTGTCTATTATCTAGTGAAACCACAGCCAAAGGAATGAGCTTGGTAGAATCATTAGGGAAAGAAGACCCTGTTGAGCTTGACTCTAGTCTGACTTTGTAAAATGACTTGAGAGGTGTAGGATAAGTGGGAGCTCTCGGGCGAAATTAAAATACCACTACTTTTAACGTTATTTACTTATTCCATGAATTAGAGGCGGGGCACGGCCCCTCTTTTTAGACCCAAGGTCGGCTTCAGCTGAACGATCCGAGCAGAAGACATTGTCAGGTGGGGAGTTTGGTTGGGCAGCACATCTGTTAAAAGATAATACTGGCGTCCTAAGATGAGCTCAACAAGAACAGAAATCTCATGCAGAACAAAAGGGTAAAAGCTCGTTTAATTCTGATTTCCAGTACGAATATTAACAGTGAAAGCATGGCCTATTGATCCTTTAAACCTTCAGAATTTGAAGTTAGGGGTGTCAGAAAAGTTACCACAGGGATAATTGGCTTGTGGAAGCCAAACATTCATAGCGATGTTGCATTTTGATCCTTTGATGTCGGCTCTTCCTATCATTGTGAAGCAGAATTCACCAACTGTTGGATTGTTCACCCACTAATAGGGAATGGGAGCTGGGTTTAGACCATCGTGAACAGGTCATTTTTTCCCTACTAATGTCACATCGCAAAATTAATTCAACCTAGTAAGAGATGAACCATTGATTCGCACAATTGGTCATCGCGCTTGGTTGAAAAGCTAGTGGCACGAAGCTACCGTGCGCTTGATTATGATTGAACGTTTCTAAGTCAGAATCCAGACTAGAAGTGACACACGCACCCGTCACCTGATTGCCAACCCACAGTAGGGGCCTCTGTCCCCTAAGGGCACATGTCGTAAGTGTAGTGACTGCAGCGGACAAGTTGTGGGCGCCTCCTTGAAACGTAATTCCCACCGGACAGTGGGTAGAATCCTTTGCAGACGACTTAAATATGCGACTGTTAGAATTCGGCACCCCTACGGTGCAGCAAAAATTAATTCATCTGGTGATCCAAACCATGGATCCATGTGCGAGGAATGAATCGGGGTGAAATAAAGGTTTCGAAATTACCAAATCTTTAAACTAAGTAGACAGTGACACTTCAGCAATGAGTATTCTGATCTACTATCGAACCAAGCTACAAAATTTGATGACTCCGGCCTCTATGTAATCCACCCAGTTGACAATGAACAAAAGAAATCCCCAAAATTGCTTTTTTGAGAAGACTTTGCTTGACAGCTGCTAGACCTTTTTTTCTAAGCAAAGGAAAACGAGATTTTTAATTTTTAGGGTTTTTTTAAAAAAACACACTTTTACCCTCTTAAAATTGGTATATATATAATAAATCATAATTCATTAAATATTTATTCAAACATAATATCATAATTGAAATTAAATAAATATAACAATGTTTGAAACCGAAAATTATAATTACGTTAATTATAATAATGATTTGATAAACTATATTTATTTGAATTTATATCTGAACCAAATTCATATATTAATAGAACTATGTTCTCATTATGTGTACAACAACCTTGTACATATAATATGTTCGATATTTGATTACCCAATTAAATTAATTCTACAATTAATTTTATTCATGTGACAACCAAACATAATACCAACTATGTTTTATTCCGTTCATTTCAACCATAGGGTGTAACCCTGTAGGTTCTTGTAACTTTAGCAGTAATACTAGAACGATTCTAACGTTACAAATAATGAGTGGCATCTAGCAATGCATCATTGCTACCTAAGTTACAATAAATCATGATTCGACATAACCTTTTTGCGATTAACCTTTCATGCATTAATCCTTAAGTCCTTTATCTCTGGGTTGGACACAAGTCATGGAATAGTCACACTTGCATAGTCCATCCCATGTTCCTTGATATCTTGAGTATACTATGATATACAAATAAGTATGACATCTCATATCAGCTTATTTGAGCATGACCATGCATTTCTAGTCTCACTCAATCAAGTGGCCTAAGATATTACTCCCATTATGTAGGAGGGACTTATCCTATATCGATCAACCATATCCATCTACATAGATCGTGGTATATCCAACATCAGCCTTTATAGAACAACCGATTCTGATTGTACGCTTGATCGTATCAAAATATACAACTCACGATGTTGGGATAATGATGATCTCAAGTCTGAGGATCATATGCATATTAATCACAATGAGTAATGTTGTGACAATTACATAATAATCCAAGAAACATACTCATAACGGGTCAGTCCAATATGTTGTTCTCTAACATACATATTCATGCATTGATTTTGACACTCCATATCAATGACAACTCTTTATCATCAATCAACTACATGTTAGTTTTAATGCATTATTGTTGTCCTAGCCAACAATAATACTTGACTAAGAACCTTTTAAGAATAATCATATTATTCTCAGGACATTATTATAAAACTGTTTATTTATACACACAGAAAAGAAACTGAAATAATAATAGTAATGCCTTATATTAATAAAAATGATAAATCAAGTATGTTATTTTAACCATCTCATGATTGATATTTTGGGCATACTCTAACAGCGACGGGGTATTGTAAGCGGAAGAGTGGCCTTGCTGCCACAATCCACTGAGATTTAACCATTTTTCGCTTCAATTTGTCCCTTCTTTTTCAGCTTCATAGGTCATGGCATTAAAATCACCACCCACGATCCAATCCTCTCTGACCAATATTCTCACCATTCTAAGGATATCCCAAGGCCGACTTTTGAGATTCGGATCAGAATGGCCATAAAACCTCATAAACCTAATATTATTATGGCTTTCCATACAAACGAGTCAATATGGTGGCTAGAATAGTTTTGTATAGTCACATTAACATCATCTTTCCACAGCATCGCCAAGCCTCCACTATGACCTTCCGAACTCACCACAAAGCATCCAGCCATTCTACATAGGTTTCGAATGCAAGTGAAGTTATTAGAATTCATTTTTGTTTCACATAGAAAAACAACATTGGGGTTATTAGCCATAAGGAGTTGCTTAAGTTCCTGAACTGTCGCAGGCTACCTAAGCCCACGACAGTTCCAGCAAAAAAACTTCATTACTCTTGGCAGGGCTGGTCACCAACCACCGCCTTGCAAGGTGAAAGACCGTCCACTAATTTTCTTCAAACGAATCTGGTGGGGCTCTTTCCATTATTCTCCCCATTACTCCCTTGTGTTTTTTTCTTGTGCACTTCATTCTGCCTTTCCAGCACGCACTAATTTTGTTGGGTGTTTCTCCATAAGGGATCTAGATTCTGATTCCTCTTCCCCATATCTAACTTCTTTTTTTCCTTCAATGTCATGAAATCATTTTCATCCCCATTCCAAATTTTTTTATAGTTTTTCTTGTCATTTGAACTTATCTTCTTTTCTAGGATTTCGATCCCATTTCTCCAGTTTCCTCTATTTTGGGTTGACCCCCTAGCTGAGCTTTAAGCTAGCTCCCATATTGAAAGTTGAGGTTATTTGTTTCTAGATGTTCTTCTTTTCTAGAGCATTTCTGGGTAGTGTGTCCAATAAGGTCGCATATATAACAGAAAGCAGGTAACCTTCATACTTGATGGCCCAGACAGTCTCAGTTCCCTCACTTCCAACAAGATGAACAACCCTTCGAAGGGGTCTTAGAACATCTATTTTGACCCTTATCCTTATGTAGTCAGTCCAACCCCCATCTTTATCCCTCCAATCAATTTCCATAACCTCTCTTATCACCTTTTCCATGTCAATGGCAACCTGTCTATCCATTTACTCAAAGGGGATGTTGTAGATCCTTATCTAAAATGGCCTAATATTAAACACGGTCATCCAGCTCTTGACCCTTTACAAAAGGCAGTATCACAAACAGGCATTGATCAAAGAGCCATGGAGTCAAGTTTAATATTCTCGTTCTATCGTTAGTATTACCTAACTTCACAAGTATCACTCCTTCATTCAATGCCACAAAGTTGACTTTATCCATGGTAAACCATAAGAATTTTAGAACACGATACATGGCTTCTCTGTTAAATTTTTTCGTAGACATAAGGAAGGGGAGATTATCTATAGTATTAGCAGAAATAAGAAATCTATCCAACCCCTCTTTAACTATTTTATTACCCTCAAAGTTATTAACCCACGTGAACTATCCCTGGGTCGAAAGCCTAGAGAGGACTTTAAAGACTCAAGACTCTTCTTTAAGTTTGATGTGTGCTGAGCAAAATAGAGGGAAGCCAAAGACACTATTAAGTAAGCTTGGAGCAGGAGTGATACAAACATCATTGAGAAAATCGAGAAGGTGCGTGAGGAGCTTGGCCCTTGGCAACATGGTCGGTATAGAAGGATGAAAAACCATATTTGTAGGCTAGTTCTGAGGATTGACAAGCTTATTGATGACCCTTATGAGGATTCAAATGCTGATAGGTTGAAAAATGCTCGTCTTAAGTTGGGGCATCTTTATGCCAAAGAGAAGAGCTACTAGGCTCAAAGATTGTGGATTAGATGGCTCAAAGAGGGGGATAAAAATACTCATTTTTTTCACATCCGGGCTACCAGTAGATTTGAGAAGAATAAAATCGAAAGGTTAAAGGACTCAAATGGTATTTGGATGAATGATACAAATAATATATGTAATAGCCCGTTTTTAGTGAAATTGGAACAGTAGTTTTGAGACCACAAATTCGATGTGAAAATATTTATTTTATTATTATTTTAATGTCTACAAGATGTTAGTAGTGTAGTATAAAAATTTCGTTAAGAAATTCGATGTTTGCATGCTTAATTAAGTAAAAAGGACTAAAATCATAAAATGTACAAAAGTAGTGTTCTAGTAGCTAAAGGTATTAAATGGCTATAGAACTTAAATGTAAGAGTACTTATATAGTAATTAGACCATTTAAGTGATAGTGGACATTTATGGGATTGGTTGTATTGAAACTTCATAAGATTTAAAAGGTTAATCAAGTAAATAAGTAAATAAACTTAAAACAAAGTATCATCTTTATTTTAACCTAAAAACTAATTTGGTAAGGAAGAAAGCTTCCATTGATGAATACTCCATTCGGCCAAGCTAAATGTGTATGCATGTAAGTGAAATTTATCACGTTTTTTAATGATTTTTATGTTTTTGAAGTCGTTGTAGCTTAATCTAGCTAGCCTAGGGACTAATTTGCAAAAATTTTAAAGGGTTAGGGTTTTTCCATGAATGTATTCATGTGATTGTTGATGATTAATGGAAGAAAAGGAATCTTTGTTGATAAATAAACAACTTTTGTAAAGTAATTTTTGTTGAAAATGTCAATTAAGGGCTTGGATGTAAAAATAGTAAAAAATGCATAGTGAAATTGTGAAATAATGATTTATATGAATTGGTATATGTTCATGAAGAATTTGGCTAGCTTGGGTTAGGGATGAAATTGCATCAATTTCAATTTACGAGCTTAAGGACTAAATTGTAAAAAGCTAAAATATTAGGGGTAAATTATAAGTATGCATAAATGTGGTTTGTGGATTGAACTGAATAATTGAGGTTGATTGAAACATTTGATTGAATATAATTATTTATTTAGATCAAGATAAATCTCAGCCAAATTTAAATCGAGGAAAGGCGAAAGTCACGGATTAGCTCGATCGTACTCCTACACACTAGTTATCAATGTAAGTTCATAGTATTTAAACGTATAATTGAATTTCCATATGTATTTTTATCTTATAAATATGTAACTAAATGTTTATGTAAACTATACCCCGATTGCACATACGTGCCCCTATTTGTACTTTAGTACCCTTGATTGAACTTACGTGCCCCTGTTTGTATTTCAATAATTTCAATCAAGTAAAATAAGAGTTGCATTTAAATAGTGTTAATTTAAAATATTTACTATGTTCTTACTAAGCTCTGTAAGCTTATACATTTTTGTGTATCATTTTGTAGATCGTTATTGCTGACCTTTGGACAGATTGAATCTTTGGCTCACACTATCCATCGATACTGGTAGCTCTTATACTCTTTAGGGTAGTGGCATGTATATGTGGCTATATAGGTTGTTTAGGTATAATATGGTGAATTACTAAACTAGGTAATTAGGTACTTGTAATACCCAATTTTAGGTCTGGCCCGCAATTAAAATAGACCAAACAAATAAAAAAAAGAGTCCAAATTACATGGCCCAATAATACCAAACCCAAACCCAACTAAACCAAATACCCAATTCACCGAAACCCTAAAATCTAACAACTTCCAGCACAGCCCCAGCCGCCGCACCTCCACGTATGCCGCCTATAAGAGTCCAATAGCAACAAAAACACAGTGTAAAAATAGAGATAAATATAAAATAAGTTGTATTTCTGGGCTATAAAAAGAGCCAGATTTTCTGTTTTTTTTTAAAAAAGGGTATTCATAAAAAAAGAGAGGAAATCAGTGTAAAGGGAGGGAAAAAGAAATCAAAAAGTTTTAAAGAAGGTGGTTCTTTCACTTTTTCTTCTGTATTTTTTCGTTACATTTTTCCTTTTCTGTTTTTTATTAATCTTATATGAAAAAAGAAAAGAAGAGTTAGGAGATGAGGAATCTACCTGGCTCTGCCTACTCCGTCGCAATTGGAGTCGGGCAAAGCTTCAGATCGCTGAAGCGGCAGAGGGCAGAGAAGGTTTAGTTTTTTCCCTGATAGTTAATGTAAATAAAGAGTGTGCTGATTTTAGGGTTTTAAGTGGCTTTTATATTGTGCATAAAACGGCACCGTTTAGGGCCTATTTCAGTGGCTCTAAAACGGTGCCGTATTGGCCGTTTAGCCTCAGTAACTCGCATGGTGACCCGACCCGGGGAAGGATCTGCGCGTTTTGTAACACTTCGAAAAATTGTACAGAAAGTCCCTTTTCTTTCGCAGGGTATTTCAAATCGATTCTTTTATTTCATTTAAATTTGGCCACACTTTTTAGGTTTCATTCCAATTTGATCTGTGTCAAGATGCTGCGTTTTGAGGGAAGGGAATATGTCCCATTCGGTCCCCATGTTATCCGCGCGTCATATTTTGGCCCTCATTTTTGTTTTATTCTCATTTTTTTCCCTTTTAGTTTTGCTTTAAATTCAATTTAATCCACATTAGTTTGATTTAATTTGCTTGTGTTTTATTTATTTAAGTATCGATTATTATGCTATTTTTTAAAAAAAATTTAAATCTGATATTATTTGAATGTTTATACTTATTATTATTAAATTAATCATTAATATTATCTAAGTGTATTGTATATTATTATTTTAGATTTATCATGTTTGTTATTTCTAATTTATCAATATTATTATTTTAAATTCATCATTAACTTTATTTTAAATTTATCATGTATATCTATTTCAAATTTATCATTAATATTTTTAAATTTATTATATACTATTATTTTGGATTTATCACGTAAGATTATTCTAGAATTATCATCAAAATTTTTAAATTTTATATGTATTATTATTTCAAATTTATTATATATTATTTATTGTAAATTATCCAATTCATTTCAAATTGTAGATATTATTTGTATTAAATTGTACATTCATATATATATATATATATATATATATTTAATTCATGTATTGTTTTAAACTTCATCCATATACATACTGTTTATTTTGAATTATACATATTACTTTTTATTATTATTATTTTTCTATATAATGTATATTCTAATTTTTCTTCATACTTCATTTGCTTAAATATTTTTGTATATTGTGTTTTATTAGTTGTTTTAAACAATTTATTAAATGATTTATTTCAATTCATTTCATGTATTCATTTTATCTTAAATTGATTTGCATAATAGATTTTTTTAGCTTATTACTTACTTCATGTTGTTTTATTTATGTACCCTTTCTTTGGAATTAAGTTTGTTTTATATATTATTTCTAGTTCGATAATTATTATGTGCATTTGGGGTTTGTACGCGCATATTGTTTAGTATTCGCCTATATATATTATTCCATGTTCATACATTTGCTTTTCAGTTCGAACATTACATCATAGTTAAAATTTCCGATTTATTTGCCAAAATTTGATTATTTCATTTCTTTTCATTTCGAATAAATCAAATTTATATCATTGTTAATATTGCATTAAACCTTCACTTTGATCCAATTTTGTAAAAAAAGGGAAAATGAAGTATGCAATATGTCGTCTTTGGAACGATGAGAAATCATGCTCTAACTTATAGGGTTTCGATTTTCTCATCGAACTAAAACGACTAAACATTTTAGTTTTCAAATACACAAAGTTTCAATAAAAATTTTTTAAAAGGTTAGCTTATGCTCGGGATTTCAAACGTTGCATCCTAACTTACGAGATACGACATCTTGTTGCCTCGGGATGAGAAATCCTTTTACATTCGTTCAAATCTATCCAAGCATTGTTTTAAGATATGGCATTAACAATAAGGGGAATTGTTTCTAAACTTTTCAAATTTTCGACATTTGACTTTGAGACATTAATTAATCAATTAGATACCAATTTTTGGGCGTTACGAGGGTGCTAATCCTTCCTCGTGTGTTGTGTAACCGACTCTTGAGCCTATTTTCTTAAATTTTGTAGACCAAAATCATTATTTTAATAAATCAAAATGTTTTATTAAAATAATTATCTCAAGGTGACCTGATCACACCTCAAAAAAAGATTGGTGGCGACTCCATTTTCGTTTTAAAAGTCGACCCCGTTTTTCAAAATAAAATAGTTTCAATAGTACTTTTCTAAGTTTGTGAATAGATATCTTTTGGTACAAACAGAATGTTATGAAAGTAAACACTTATGGATTGTTTTGGTTTGTTGATGAATTAAGGTGATATGTATGGTTTATAAATATTATATATTGGTAGGTGTTCTTTTGGCACTTTGATGCTTTGTGGATTGGTATGGATATGACCAAGTGAAAGTATATTTTGAATAACCAATTTGGTATGTTTGAATTGTGGTTAATTAGGAAATGTTTTGGTATGAAGATAAGCTAGTTGATGAATGGTTAAGTGTGATCATATTTAGGTATGTTTTATGTAAGTGTTTGAGGTGCCTATATGGCATTTTGGTTGTATGGATTATTATCGTATTGTATGGATCTTTTTATGCAGGTTTTGAGCATGTTTAGAAATCTTTATCATGTGTGCAAAAGTGCCTAAGTTTATGCTTGTGAAAGGTGAAGGAAATTGCTTGATTTTAGCCATTTTCTTGTCCACATGGCCAAAGACACGGGAGTGTGTCTCAGCCGTGGTTGTGTGTCCCCTATAGGTTTCAAAGGGTGGCAAGTTAGGCAGTTACACAGCCTAGCACATGGCCTGATACACGGGCGTGTGAGGCCATTTTGAGAGTTACACGGCCTAACACACGGGTGTATAGCTTGGCCATGTGATCGAAGTCAGAGAGTTACACGGGCATGGGCACGGGCAGTATGAAAATTTTCTAACTTTTTACTTATTGTTTCAAATGTTCCCAAATTAGTCCCGAATCATTTTTAAGTGTTTCTAAGGCCTCGAATGCTCAAATAAGGGACGATATGTGTGTGTTTGAATGATCTATGATATGATATATTAAATGTTTGAAAACAAATGATTTAAGTTGCGTATTTACGATAATGCTCCGTAACTCTAGTTCGGTGACGGATACGGGTTAGAGGTGTTACAATACCTATAAAGTTGCGTGGAATTACTTTCATAATCTTTTTAAGTCAACAACTTCCTCAAATGATGAGCTCAATTTGAGTTCCATTTAGAAAAGTGTCACTCAGGACATCAACAATATGTTGGCTAAGCAATTCACGGATGAGGAGATCCTTGAAGCCTTCAATCAAATGAATCCTCGTAAAGCCCCTGGGATTGATGGCCTTTTGGGTATTTTCTTTTAAGAGAATTGGGAGGTGGTGGATAAAGATGTTCTTAACCTTTGTCATGATATTTTAGATGGCAACAAGGGCAACTTTTGTCTTAATGATACGATTATCGTCCTTATCCCTAAGATTAAGGATCCTATTTACATGACTAACTTTCGTCCTATTAGCTTGTGCAAGGTGATTTGCAAAATTATTTCTAAGGCATTAGCAAATCGTCTAAAGGCTGCCCTTCCACTTTGCATTATTCAAAACCAAAGTGCTTTTGTTCTAGGTCGTATGATTCATGACAACATTCTTATTGCCCATGAGCTGATGCACTATTTACAAAGCGCGAAGAATGGTCCAAATAAAGACTTTGTCATTAAGCTTGATATGAGCAAGGCTTATGATCGTGTTCAGTGGAATTTTCTCGAGAAATTCATGAAGAACTTGGGCTTTGAAGATGCTTGGGTCGATAAAATTATGCGTTGTGTTTGGTCGGTGAAATATGTGGTTAAATGTAATACGATTCTATCGGAGGTTATTGCTCCCGAGCGAGGTCTTCGACAAGGGGACCCCCTCTCCCCTTATCTCTTTTTATTTTGCATGCAGGCTTTCTCAAGAATGCTTCTAAATGCGCAAAGTGCCAACCTTATTCGTGGCATTTGGGCTAGTTAAAATAGCCCTCGCATAAATCATTTGTTTTTTACCGATGATGCCCTTCTTTTTATTAGGAGCAAAAAAAGTGAAGTCGAAGTCTTCATGAAAATCCTTAGGGAGTTTGCGTAGGTTTCGGGTCAAAAAATAAACCTCGACAAGTCAATGGTGTTCTTTAGCCCGAATACTCCCATAGATCAACGTCAGCTTTATGGTGATTTGCTTCGCATGAGAGTGGTTGACAATTTGGAAAACTATCTTAAGTTACCCCTCTACGTTGGAAAGAAAAAATCTGTGGCTTTTCATAGCATTCTTAATCGGTTTTCTTGCAAGATCAATAGCTAGTCTAAGAGGCTCTTTTCCTACTGTGGTAAAGAAATTTTTATAAAATCTATCATTCAATCACTCCCGACTTATGCAGTTTCTATTTTCCTTACTCTTACTGGCATTCTAGAGGAGATGCAATCTAAAATCTATCGGGTGTGGTGGACATGCAAAGACAAAGGAAGAGGGTGGGCAATGCTTGCATGGGACAAAGTTTGCTTCCCCAAGGGCATGGGAGGGCTTGGCTTTAGAGACCTTCGGCTTTTTAACCTCGCTCTCACCATCAAAGACACGTTGTGCTATCACGTGCTCAGCTCGAAATATTTCCCTGGTGGTGGCCTCATCCACCCCAAAAAAGTTGACAAACCGTTTTACACACGGACTAGTATTGCTACTGCTGCTAAGGCCCTCGAAAATGGCTTCGGTTGGCAAGTTGGTGATAGGAACAATATTGATATTTGCAAAGAAAATTGGGGCTTTGAAGGTTTAAACGGTGACTCACTATGCTGCACTATTCTGAATTTTCATAAAAGAAAAGTGCACGATTTATGGGTTAATAATCGTACGAGCTGGAATAAAAATAGGGTGCATGAAATTTATGGCTGCATTATGAGGGATCGTATTTGTAATTTACCTATTCTATCCAATGGCCCGAACGACAGCATGGTTTGGTCCATAACCCTCATGGCTTCTACATCTCTAAGTCAGCCTATTCGTGGCTTCTTCTTAAGCAGGCAGGTTTTGGTCCTCACAGATTCTTTTGGAAGACTATCTAGAAGCTAAAAACCCTTCCAAAATTTTAGGTTTTTGCTTGGCATATGGGACATGAGCTTCTCCCTACGAATGCAAAGATCTCCTCTATTCGACAGAACTTTAGGAGGGATTGCCCTAGGTGTGGTGCAAGTGTTGAAACCCTTATCCACGCCCTTAAAGATTGTCCAATTGCTCGAGCCATTATTACCCTCGGTGGACTTGATGGTAGGCTTCTCAACAAAGACTACTCATGCTGCATTGACTGGATCGAAGATGCTATGCGTTTATTGGATAAGAAAGCTATTGTAGATTTTATAACAACGTTGTGGAATAGTTGGAACAACCGAAACAATTATGTTTTTTGTGGTAAGAAGGAAGAAGCACAGGTTATTCGGGATAGGGCCATAACTCTTTCTCAGGATTTTCGGATTCACAATATGGTCAACAAGCCGGTGTTACCTTTAACCCCTGTTATTAAGAAATGGGAGAAACCATTAAGTGGGATAGTGAAGATGAACTTTATGCTATTGTTTCCAAAGATAAAAATAGGTTTGGTGTGATTGTACGTAACTCCGATCCCTTCGTTATTGGTGGGGGCTATGGTTTCAAAGATGAGAAGATGATGGCAAATTGGGCAGAGCTTTATGCAGTCGAAGAAAGCCTTAAGATTGCGCGCTCCCTTAACATTGCAAATGCCATCTTCGAAACTGATTGTACTAGCCTCACGAACAGGATTAAGAAACGAATGGAGGATATTACAATCATTGGTCATTGTATTAATGAGTCTTTTAAAACCACGGAGATGTTAAATAATGTTGTTGTTAATTGGGTCAACCGAAGTTCTAATAAGGTTGCGAACTTCATGTGAAATATGCCATTAATTGTAATTTGGTCTTTAGTATTGATTACCCTATGGAAATCCATGATCTTGTAATTGATGATTCTATTAATTGAATTTTAACCTTTTCGAGTCTTTTTTTTTTTTTTAAATCTATATCTCATCAGATTTTTTGGCTAGGTTTTAACTAGCCATGTTCATAGGTAGTAGTCACCTAAGAGGGAGTATCGTAATTCATGCACTTTATATGTTGTAATGGCTAGATACATAAAAATATTTTTAGTATATTTTACGAGATTCATGTACTTGTATGATATATAAATTATGAAATGGATCACCTTCTTCTATCCATGTAATTCATGTATGTGTTATTTATTGAATTGTAAAATCTATCATCCTTTATGTATTTATAACTCTAGAGTAAAAACATGTTTCAAACAATAAGAGTAATAAAAAAATTAGTAGCATAACGAATTCCTAAAAACTAAAATTACTAAAAACACCTTTATTTTAATCTTTCTCTACTTCTCACATCTATTGTTCATATTAAAGTGTTCATGATACGTTTGATGAGTATTATTTTTACATATATTTTAATATATGAACTAGCAATAAATTAATTTAATTGGTAATATTTAGTTAATTTTATGATTTAATTTTAGTAAAGAGTAGAAAAGCAAATTCCAGAGATTTTATTTTTGACCAAAATTTTACTTATCTTTCTAATATCGAGCTTAAATTTATATGACTATTCTTTAATTTATGTCTAATTATGATAATACATACATAATAAATAAAAAAAATTATGACCAAAGAAAAAAAAAACTTTTTCCTGCACGCTAGTAACCAAACCAGATAACAGTGTTGGATATAACGTTACCAAGCAGGATCTTATTTTCTTTTTCCTCTATAAACGTTTTATATGAAATCTGCAACTCCATGAAAACCGAGATAATCCAACTGATTCATTAAGTTACTTTCAAAAGATGACAGCCAATAAATCTGGAGTTTAAATTACAACATCTGCAAATGTTACCGACTATGATCTCTTTTGTATCAAAAATAATTCATCCCATAAGATAAAGTAGGACTCCGATAAACAAATCATAACTCGTCATAAATGCATTTCAGCATCCTTATCATCAAAATAATCCCCACAGTATAAGAATCAATAAAATTCAATAAGACAACAATGACCGATGACTCCTGAAAACCAGTTCTACCTTTTAACTGTTATTTGTTCGCTTGAGATGTGTAGTGATGAGCTTGGTAAGAACAAAGCAGTCAGGAGGGTCAATGTTTGTGTAATAGTTCTTGATTGTCTCGGTGATTTCAAACCCTAATTTCTTATAGAAGTTGATGGCATCATCATTGTTTGTCTGAACATGCAAGTAAATTTCTTGTATGTTTTGCTTCAAACAGAGATCAAGAACATGGTTCAGTAGCCTCGTACCTGCAAGAATACCAACATTTCAGCAAATTTCTGGACAAATAAGAAACCTGAAGACATTTCAGCAAATTTCTGGACAAATAAGAAACCTGAAGGTACATGGTTTTTAACCAAAGGAACAAATTTTCAGTGAAAAATGTTTGGTACGGTTCTTGCATTTCAATATTTGTTTCTTCAGAGTAAGCTCTCAACATCAGGTTGATTATTCTTTCATGATAGTTATCAATAAGCATGAATCAAGGTTTTATTCCATTGAATCCTTGCAAGACCTACACCAGAAGAAAATTTTATTTGTTTACTCACCAATGCCTAGCCCGCGATATGGTGCTAAAACACCTAATGTCATGATATATACGCGGATGGCCCCACCTTCCTTCTTCTCCAGCCGACAAGCAATTGATCCAACACATATGTCACTGTAATATGCTGAGTTAGAAAGCAAAAGAGTGACTGTTTAGACAAGACCGAACATTACTTAAGTATTAAATATAACGTATAATGTATATAATTATCATGACAGAAGGAAATGGTATGATAATTTTTCTCCGAAAATTAACAGGTTTTGAAATGTCTACACTTTCAGTGAACAGATATAGACCATAAACCTCAATAAGCAAGTACCTGCTACATAGCATCTTAATTTTTGGAATCAGGAAATGTTAGCTTCGTATTTTATGACTTTCAGAAGTTTTCTAGAAAACTTTAATACAGCTACAAACATGTCACTGTAATATGCTGAGTTAGAAAGCAAAAGAGTGACTGTTAGACAAGACCGAACATTACTTAAGTATTAAATATAACGTATAATGTATATAATTATCATGACAGAAGGAAATGGTATGATAATTTTTCTCCGAAAATTAACAGGTTTTGAAATGTCTACACTTTCAGTGAACAGATATAGACCATAAACCTCAATAAGCAAGTACCTGCTACATAGCATCTTAATTTTTGGAATCAGGAAATGTTAGCTTCGTATTTTATGACTTTCAGAAGTTTTCTAGAAAAGTTTAATACAGCTACAAGCCAACGACCTAGAAGCTCAAAAGCACAGCAGGGTTAAGATGGATGTATTAGCATTCCGTAATACGAGGACAAAGATAGAAGAGACGGTCCAATGTTGAAGATCCGTAATGGATTTGAGTCTATGGCAGCAGAAGAGATAATTAATAGTTGCATAGTAGGAACATATATGCATGTCTTGAAGAGGATGAATGGCACAGATGATGACACTTTTCTTAAGTTCAATAAGCCCAAAAAGTTGAAGATTGGGGAAAAAAAAGGTTGAAGGTGTTAGTTATCAAATGCTGTGGGACACAGTAATTAGAACAAGCAATATATATATATATATATATATATATAAGAAAAGGTTATTAAACCTAAAACCATGAATCCAACATCAAATTACTTTCAAAAAGGGTTCCCCTGAAACAATGCAAGGGGCAATTAATCAAATATAGAGGTTAATGTTTCAGGAACAAAGACTGCCAATTTCATTACCTAATTAAACATAAGGGCTGCAGTTTGGTCTTTCATAATAGAAACATAACCAATGGAAGTTTCAACTTCAATTAAATCCCGTTGCTAGGCTTATAAATTCTTATTAAACTACTTATGGATCATATGTAGGCCCAGAAAAACTGACATTTTGCAATGCAAAGAGATAAAACCCTAAAAATGCAAAGCCAAAACCAAAAAACACAATAAAAAAATTCCCATATTATGATATGCAGCAGGTAAACGGAAACAACAAATTACCCAATAGATGGTATACGCTAATGAACAGAAAAGAAAAAGCCATGATTGAGAAAAGCCATTGCAGAGAAAGAACTAAACAGCATGGAATAAACAAAGAGAACTAAGCATCATGTTTTCAATCTAAATAAGGAAAATCCAGAAAGGAATAGGCAAGAAATAAGGAGCAGACCAAGCTTGGTGAAATCGCCAGAAGCGAGAGCATCGGCGTAGTACTTGTCGTTATAACGAACAGGGAAGAGAACAGTGTTGAGCTTCTTCAGCTGCATCACATTCTTGTCCCTCACTCCGTCTAGTGATATTGCAAATTCTCGGCCACCCCCCATTGATTACTTTATGGGTCGAAGAAAATACAAGATTTTTGCTGAAACAATGGTGGTGATTGGTGAAGGAATGGTACGGACCAAACTGGAATTCTTGTATGTACAACAATGGTAGGCTTTTATACCAAAGACAAGGAAGGATAGGGAGGAAATTTTGGGTTTCCTTCATTTTTCTAATTTATTTTTGTTCGTTTCCCACGACTTTTCATGGTTTATTATTATTATTATTATTATTATTATTATTATTATTTATGCTTTCCTCTTCAAAGCTGGGATTGGGCGTTTAGAAAATATGCCAGCAAATGTCAAATGTAGTTACCAACGATAAACTTGTATACATTTCAAAATTATCTTCATAGAACAGTCAAATCAAACAATAACAAACTAATTCCATTTCAAATTCTTCTTAGGCCTTTTTACCAAAAAAAGCTTTTTTTTTCAAAATTTATTGAAATGGACCACTTTTTTAATTATTTATCGGAATGGACCATTTCCGCAATGTAAGCGCAATGTCAGGGTACGTAACAGATCATCGCGTCCACGTCGGTAGCGACTGGCGGCGTGGAAGGAAATCGCGCCCTCAAGGAAGCGATTTCCTTCCACGTCGCCAGTCATACCGACGTGGACGCTGATGACAACAGCGTGAACAGTGGCCCAACGGTCAAAAATTTGACCGTTGCCCCCCCCCAACGGTCACAATTTTTTTTACTATAAAACCCCCCTTACCCCTTATTTTTTCACAAACAAATATTCTCTCAATTTCCTTCCAAAATTCTCTTAAACTCTCAAATTCCTTCCAAAATCCTCTCAATTTCCTTCAAAAAATCTCTCAAATCCATATTTAATTTCTTTTTCCATTCAATTTCATTTTTTTAAAGAAAATTTTAAATATTTTTATTTTTTAAAATAATTTTAATATTTTTAATATTTTCAACAATAGCCGGATCATTGATTCGTCTTGATAGGAATCACATATCGGTGGAGCAAATGAAAATGGTAAGTATTAAATTTAAATTTTAAATTTTATTTAAGATATTTTTATTTATGTATTTTTAGATAATTATTAATTTATTTTTTGTTATAAAAGTCTAAAGATCGGGTATTGGAATGCAATATTCGGAATATGCATGGTCCTCCATCACCGTTAGTAGAGAACTACCTGCGGGAAGCGGGATTTTGGCACGTGGCGTGAGAGGTCGGGATGCAAGTTGGAGCCGAAACTGATCAGTGCGTTAATCGAGAGGTGGAGACCCGAGACGCACACATTTAATCTTCCATGTGGAGAGTGCACTATCACTCTAGAAGATGTCCATCTGCATTTGGGATTGCCGGTGGACGGGCACCCAGTCACCGGGTCTGCCCAATCTAGCAATTGGGAGGCGGTGTGCTCTGAGCTTTTGGTACTATTAGGATAAAATGGATGGAGGTAAAGTGGAGATGGGTGATTACGTGCCACCTTCCCGATCTGAATGCAAATTCAACCGAAATTGAAAGAATCGATATGCTCGATCATACATTCTTCAAATAATTGGGGCTATCGATGGCCGACACGCCACGAGCCGTGTACATCTAAGGTGGTCGCTAAAACTCGTTGATTTTAGAGCGATCGGTGAATTAAGTTGGGGTCTGCCGTCTTGGCAACATTATATCGGGAGATGTGAGGCGACCAAACCGAGGAGAGCAAAATCGGAGGTTGCTGTCACTCATCGCAATCATGGGCACGGTTTCGTTTTCCATTTCTCGTCCTCGAGTGAACCACCCATATACATTCCCACTCGTAACGAGGTAAATTTTATATTACATTTTGAAATTGTTATGTAGATTTTGTAAGAACAAAAGTATGCTAAAAATTTATTTAATTAGGTGGAACCATCCGGCAAGTTATCGTGGATTACCGTCTGAACTTGAAGATATACGGCTTCTATTGGAGCAACGGTCGGAAGCAGAAGTAAGTATTATTACAAATAGATATTTCCATATATTCGCTAGTGGATTGATATTTAGTATTTAGTATTTAGTATTCAGTATTTAGTATTTAGTATTTAGTATTATGTATATAAGTAATATTTATATCATGTTCATGTAGTTTCAATGGACACCATACGAGGATCCGGCAGTCCAGGAGTAATCCCGGAAAAGTTTTTACAAAATCCGAACGCTTGGCACGTGAAAGTGGTGTTGATCAACTATGCAACCGTGGAGCCCCACCAGATGCATGAGAGTCCTCGTCACGGATGTGACAACCGATCCCTGCGGACCCTGAGGTGTTTGACGAGCACCACAAAATCGACCTTCGGCTATTAGGTACGGATTGGACTAGATACTGGTCAGAGTACACAGAAATGTGGGAAAATCGGCATGAATATCTACCTACTCGGGAACAAATCATCGTTCCCGAGTTAGCGTGTGTTCCAGAATACATGCCATGGTTTAGGATACATGGGAAGCCGTATTTACTTACGCCAGAGGAGAGGCAGCGGCAAATACGTGTCGGAAGGGAAAGGCGCGGGCCTCTAAATCCAAGGGGACAAGACTACAAGGGCAGCCCCTCAACGAGGCCCAGACATTCACCCAGTTCATCATCAGCGGCCATGCAATCACCGTCCCCAACGAGAGCACCGACGCAGTCACCTGACGCAGCAATTCAACAGATGGTACCCACGCATTTGCCTTTCCCTATGATGCCAGGTATGTTTCCTAGCCCTTATATGTACCCTAACCCGTACATGTATCCTTTTCCGAATCCTATGGCAGGTTGGAGCCAAATGCCCGAATCAGCTCCATTTCCTGTAATGCCGAGCGGACCACCGATAACTAGGCCAACAGCACAGGAGGGGTCGCAAGGGGGGCCGTCAAGGAGCTCTCCTTTTTACCAATCGCCAGCAACGCATGGCTTTCAAACTCCGTCGCCGTTCATGATGCAAACACCTCCACATACACTATTATTTGAAGGTGGATCATCGTCCCAAGTCCGACAACCAGATGCCGAACCGGAAGAACAACAATCACCACCGGAGGAAGAACAACCGCCGCCGGAAGCTAGAGGAAGGAGGAATCCGGTACAGAATCACGACTACCGCCATGTGGAACCGAATCCCCCGGTCATAGACATTGATTACCGTATTAAAATTTATCATTTGATGTAATGAAATACAAGTTTATGACGATGTAATACACATAGAAATTTTTCCAAGTTATTTTGATATTATTTGATTAAAAACTCTAACCTAATTTAATTTAATTAAAAACTCAAACCTAATTTAATTTAATTAAAAACCCTAACCCTAATTTAATTTAATTAAAACCCTAAATCCTAACCTAATTTAATTAAAACCCTAACCCATTTTAATTAAAAACCCTAACCATAATTTAATTTAATTAAAACCCAAACCTAATTTAATTTAATTAAAACCCAAACCTAATTTAATTTAATTAAAACCCAAACCTAATTTAATTTAATTAAAAACCCTAACCCTAATTTAATTTAATTAAAAACCCTAACCTAATTTAATTTAATTAAAATCCAAACCTAATTTAATTTAATTAAAAACCCTAACCTAATTTAGTTTAATTAAAACCCTAACCCTAATTTAATTTAATTAAAACCCAAACCTAATTTAATTTAATTAAAAACCCTAAACCCTAACCTAATTTAATTAAAACCCTAACCCTAACCCATTTTAATTAAAAACCCAAACCTAATTTAATTTAATTAAAACCCTAACCTAATTTAATTTAATTAAAAACTCTAACCCTAATTTAATTTAATTAAAAACCCTAACCTAATTTAATTTAATTAAAATCCAAACCTAATTTAATTTAATTAAAAACCCTAACCCTAATTTAATTTAATTAAAACCCTAACCCTAATTTAATTTAATTAAAACCCTAACCCTAACCCATTTTAATTAAAAACCTAACCCTAATTTAATTTAATTAAAACCCTAAACCCTAACCTAATTTGATTAAAACCCTAACCCTAACCCATTTTAATTAAAAACCCTAACCCTAAACTAATTTAATTAAAACCCTAACCATTAACAAAAGTTTTTGGGCATAATAATTTTACACAGTTTTACAAGTTATGTTGGATTTCGTAAAATGTTTCGACTGGTACTAACATTTAAGAAATTGTAGTAATTTGATAATTTTACTAACAATTAATACAATTATCAAATAGTAATTGAATAAAATGTAATTGCATCTAAAATTACATTCAACTATTGCGATTAGGGCATGATCGACTTGTATGGCCTGGGTTCCTACACCATCCGCACAACTTCTGTTGATTGGCTGTTTCTCGGATATCCATATTGTTTCGTATTCTAGTGGAGCAAGGTCGACCCTTCGGCTTGCGACGCAATTCTCTATCCGGTAACAGCTTAAAAGGAGCAAGACATACGGGCGGCCACTTACGTTCATCTGGGACCGATGGGAAAATGTGTCTCCATACATGGTACATGTTTTCTAATTTGTACACTTCGTCCACATAACTCAGCGGATCCAGGCGGAGTTTCTGACAGGCTGCAACAACATGAGCTCATGGATAACGAAGTGCATCGAACTTCCCACAGTC
This sequence comes from Gossypium raimondii, assembly GCF_025698545.1. Classification (NCBI taxonomy): domain Eukaryota; kingdom Viridiplantae; phylum Streptophyta; class Magnoliopsida; order Malvales; family Malvaceae; genus Gossypium; species Gossypium raimondii. The sequence goes on from NC_068566.1 coordinate 15,525,288, forward strand.
ACAAGTCATGTTCCGCAAGTGTACACGATATTACCCGCTAACAACACCTTGGTGCGGTCTGTCAAACTCCGTCACGCGAAACCATAAATTGTCTCGATTGTGACACACTGCGTGCATGATGTTTGCCCTTGCGTTCGCCTTGTTAATTTCTTGAACTACCTTACTGCACCATACATGCCCACCCTGCATCTGGCCTACATAAGTTGCCGCTCGCTATGGAAATAGCGCCGCCAAACGGAAATGTCTCTCGCACAACCGCTGTTATCGGTAGATGGCGCATTCCTTTAAGAACAGAATTTATGCATTCTGCCAGGTTCAATGTTATATGGCCATATTATAGGCCTCCGTCGTATGCTTGTGCCCACTGTTTGAAACGTATGTTGCAAAAGTAGTCCGCCCCTTCTCCGTTTTGGGATCGTAAGATTGTCAACATCTCGTGAAAACGATCTTTATTCATTTCATACCCTACCAATATAAGAACATAGCGAATATTTTATACCACTTCTACCAATAAAACTAATTCAAAATGACAAACGAAATAATACAGTTATATAGTAAATACCCATGTTGGTCACTTGTCGTCGTTCGGTCTTAGATGGATATTGCCTGTAGTAGTTTGAAGCAACGTGTCTCAGGCAATATCTATGGTGTGTCTGTACGCCACAAGCTTCCTCTCGATCAAATGCAGCTAGTATACGGCGCCCCGATCTGAAATAACACAAATATCAGGTTGGGGGCGCACATGCCTCCTTAACCTAGAGAGAAAGAAATCACAGTCATCAGACGACTCCCCCGGTGTTATTGCAAATGCAATTGGAAGAATTCTCCCGCCGTCGTCCTGTACCACTGGAACCAATAGCCGATGAGTGTACCTACCGAACATGAAGGTACCGTCAATTTGTACCTACCAAAAGAGGCGTTTGAACACTTGGAATCCACGTAGCAATCGGCCGTTGTAGTACGCATGTTTCGTTTCAAGGTCTGTGATGGCACCTGGGACGTATCTCTCTAGCACCTGACACCATTGCCATATTTCATTATATGAGGCGTCCCACCCACTATGCATATTCTCCAATGTCTTTTGCTTAGCTATCCAAGCCTTACGGTAAGAGGGCGTGTACCCCATTTGGCTACGGATATTGGCAATTATCAAAGATCAAGTCCTAGGATCTGCTTTTATCGTGGGCAGTATCAAGCTAGCCAACATAGCTGAATCCATTTTCGGATGATCTTCTAAAACACCTACAGAGGAAGGGAGTACATTAAATAATGCAACATTGGAAAATAAAAATATTATTCAGACACATTCAATACTGTACCTGCAGCACATGTATGTGGACCTTTGTACTTTTTGATCTCCCACAACCCTGTCCTCTTCCTTAATGAGGCGACGATTTTCCATGAACATGTGCCGTCTTGCACCGCACACTTCACCTCAAACTTATCAGTTTTTGATTTAACGACGTGGTAATTAACGTTGTTTTTGATGCTATGCTGTTTCAAAGCACCAATAAAACTATCCTTATTGGTAAACTGATTACCAACTTCAAGTTCACCGAGATCTACCCCCGAACTTGTACGATCGCGCAACCGGTGTGGTAGATCTGGAAACTCTAACGCATCATCTGCTGACAGATCAACATTATGCATGTGGGCTGGAGGTGAGTATGCTCTGAATCGTGGATTTTCTTCATCATCGCACTCCTATCACCATCTTCACCTTCGTTGGAATAGGCTCGGTTCGAAAATAATCCCACCTCTCGCACCATCCGCCGGGCTCTCGAGGTGGATCCACATCGGACTCATCTTCTAACCCACAATCATCTACAACAGACGACGCCCCTCACCGGTTGATGTCGTAGGTAGTACGTCATCCCTTCTTCTGGGCATTTGATAACGTCCCCAATTGGATGTAGATTGTCATCCACTAGAACTTGATGCAGTTCCCCAGCTCGTATTTCCAACGTCAAACGTCGAGCCACCGACGTACATGTCCCATCCATCGACAGAGTGTCTTGGTGGGGATGTGCATTCGATACCGCTACCGAACATGGGCTGTTCCGTATTTTGTAACCCGCTAACCGAGTGTCAGCCAGGGGTCGTGTATACATCTCGAACACTGGATGGAAGTACATCAGTTGGCGACGTAAATTGTACATATAACTCAATATAAGTTGCTCCACTAGCAAGATGAGTCTGCACCTTTGCCTCCAAGCTACGAGCACCTTTTATGTCGAACGAGTCATATGTCACCGGATCAACAGAAGAATAAAATCGATACGTGATTGACAGAACTTTCATTGGCGTCGTTCCGAAGATTTTACGCCTAATTCTTTTACGAAGTTCTGTCAAATCTATGTTTTGGCTAAATGACAGTCGCACCGTATTCTCCGACAAAAAAACAACACCATTCTCGGTGTGGCAAACCTCACCATCGTAGTAAATAACAGCACTAATATGTTCACTCATTTTGAAACTCTAACTTTCTTAGCCTCTCTAAAATGTTTCTGCTATGACTTATGCATTCTAAGAACATTTTCTACCTAATTTATAGCATCAGCCCAAACTTGCTACTGTAGCAAAATCGCGTCCACGAGGGCGCGATTTGACACTATTTGCTCAGAAACGTCAAAAAATAATTATTTCTTACATGACCAACTGTAGCGAAATTGCGTCCACGAGGGCGCGATTTCACAATTTCTTCTCATATAGCATCCTGGTATCAGCGATTTTATACTATTTGACCAGAAACGTCAACTCGAAATAATTTTTCTCGGGACCCCTAAACCCTAAAAAGCTTGCACCCTAAACCCTAAAACCCAGAAAACCCAAACGTAAAATCAACGTCAAAATTGCGTCCCCGGAAATGCGCTACGTGACAGATCATCGCGTCCACGTCAGCACGACCTGCTGACGTGGAAGGAAATCGCTTCCTTGAGGGCGCGATTTCTTTCCACGTCAGCAGGTCGCGCTGACGTGGACGCGATGATCTGTCATGTACCCTGACATCGCGCTTACGTGGAAGCGATTTCGCGGAAAATGGCCAATTCCGGTAAATAATTAAAAAAGTGGCCCATTTCGGTAAATTGTAAAAAAAAATGGCTTTTTTTGTAAAATGGCCTTCTTCTTATAAATAAAAAGAGAAAAAATAAATAAATTTTTGAGGACCATAATAGCACGTTTGGTTTGCTGTATTAGAATAGAGGCGTAATGGAATAGAGGCGTAATAGCAAATCAATTGTTTGGTTGAATGTAATGGAATAGAGGCGTAATATTATTCTTGTGTTTGGTTGAATGGAATAGAGGTATAATAGCATAATGGAAAAAAACTAAAATGACTAGAATACCCTTAGCATAAATTTGTTTGGGTAAATGATTATTGTTGTTATTTAAATTTTAATAAGATTATTAATATCAATAATAAATAATTTAATCATATTTAAACATAATTATTATTAAATATATTATAATTAAAATATATAATTTAATAAAATTCTTAATAATCAATATTCTTATATGAATTTACTCAAATCATAATATATGATACTATAAAATATAAATTAACATAATTATTATTAAATATATTATAATTAAAATATATAATTTAATAAAATTCTTAATAATTAATATTCTTATATGAATTTACTCAAATCATAATATATGATACTATAAAAGATAATTTAACATAATTATTATTAAATATATTATAATTAAAATATATAATTTAATAAAATTCTTAATAATTAATATTCTTATATGAATTTACTCAAATCATAATATATGATACTATAAAAGATAATTTGAAATAATTATTATTAAATATATTTTAATTAAAATATATGATTTAATAAAATTTAAAATAATTATAACTAATAAATTTTCTTATATGAATTTGTATAATTTAAAATAATTATTATTACATATAATTTAATAATAATATATAATTTCATAAAATTCTTGATAATAAATTTTCTTATATGAATTTATACAATTTAAAAAATAATATTAAATATAATTTAATAATGATATATAATTTCATAAATTTCTTAATAATAAAATGTTCTTATATGAATTTACTAAAATCAAAATATAACTTGAGAATTATATTCTGCATAAACATAATTAACTTATATTAAGAAAAGGTTAGATGAAAATGAAATTCTACATCATAATCCATATGTTATATAGTTTTACAACATCAAAAAGTTTGAACATTTATTTTAATGGTCGGAAAGAAATCTTCTGACCCATTCCAATCGCGCAACAGAAGGTAAACTAAAGAAAACGATCATTTGAGTTGGATGATCTGGAATTTTACTCAAAGCTCGATACCGCTCATCGTCGGTTAAACCTTCAATTTCCCATAAGGTTGAATATAAATTTGAAGCTTTCTCATGCATGATTTGGAATTCTTCTGACTTCTGCTGAACTACAACATCGGAGGCAATACTCCTACTGATTTGATCGCCAACGGCCTTGATGTTTTCGGCCAATAAAGTGGCAGTCTCATCAAATGAAGAATACATATTATCACGAGCATCAGATTTCTTCTTTCTCTTGTTTGAAGATGAGGAACCCCCTTGGTCTCTATCTCGTTGCGGCTCCGCAGCAGAAACATCCATGTCATCCAAAGAGATGTCAGCTTCGCAGTCATAGAATGAGTTTCTTTCTTCATCCATACCTGTAGTAGGTACACCCTCAGCATTTATTTCTTCAAGAACATCAGCAGCTGTTTGAGCATCTTTCCTAGTTGCTTGATCTCTTGCGTATATGGTAGTAAGCTGGTCGTAGTAAGGGAAAGTACGATGTCTGAATTGAGCGGCTTCTTTGTGACTCTAAAAAAATGAGGAAATCATATTAGTTATAAGTTTGGTAAAAATAAGATAATAAAGACTTGAAATAATCTTACCTTTAAATAGGAGTCCCAAACCGCATCTTCAAAGAACAACGAGTCATTTATGCTCGTCTTAACCAAAACCGCTATTGTTTTGGCCATTAAGCATGTCATAGACGATTGACCACTCCCTTTTTAGTAACCTAATCCTCGATTCAATATTAGGTCTCGCCTTCAACATTGCATTTGGTAAAACCTTTTGTAGCATTCTTTCCAACTCGTTTAAATAACTGACTTTGAACCCGGTATCAGCATTAAATGTTCCAACATTGTGCAGGTCCACCATGCAGGAAACCAATGCTGCATCTTCTTCTGGAACCCATTTTCTTTTTCTTCCTCGAGAAGGTTGAGAAGAAGCATTTGATTCTGGAACACATGACATAATTATCATAAGAACAAAAAGAAACAAATTATATTAATTACTATTTTAATATCATGAATCAAAAGGTGAACACTTTATAAAATTATAATTAAGTTCAATATCATGAATCAAAAGCTCCATACCACAAAAAATTTAAAATTATAACACATGCTGAATGAGAAGAAATTAAATTATAATTCAACAAGTTTAGTACAATACAAAAATCAATACAAAAGTTTCACAAAAGTTTCACAAACTAATTTCTAGATGCTTACCATTCATCGAACATTTGGTTGGCTAGTTCCATCCTCCAAGTAGCCCAAGCATCTGATGGATGAATAATTGTGATATTCGGTTCATCGTCATCCACCACATTACTAGGTAATCCTTCTCCGACCTCCGCTTCAATGGGATCAATACTCATATGGGTTCGAATAAAATTATGGAGCAAACAACATACAATAATAATTCTATTGTGCACCCTTACAGGATAGAACGATGGACTCCTAAGTATTCCCCATCTAAGTTTTAATAACCCAAAGCATCTTTCAATAATATTACGTGCTGAGGCATGTTTCATATTAAAAAACTCTTACGGAGAACTTGGCTGATAACCCTGACGCCACTCGTTCAAATGATATCGTTGTCCTCTAAAAGGTGTAAGAAATCCCTCACAATTTGTGTATCCAAGATCAACTAGATAATAACAACCTATAAAATAATTTTTTAAAATGATTAATTCAGACAAAAGTTTGATCTTAATGAACAATATCAAAGTCCTCTAACTATCCACTTTACCATGAGGAACTTTTAGTCCATGTCTTCTACTAATGGCATCTCAAGAACCCGTCCATCGGCAATCGAACCTTCCCAACCAGGAAGAACATAAACAAATTGCATCTCAGGTGTACAAACACCTAGCATATTTGTTGCTATGTCACCTTTTCGCGTTCGATATCTAGGTTTATCAACTGTTGGAACCCTAATCTTGATGTGGGTTCCATCAAGAGCACCTAAGCAATTCTATATCACATGATATAAAACCTTGAGTTAGAATACTTTTAAATCTAAATCAACTAAATGTTGTACAAGCTATATATAAAACTCAGTCCAATACCTTAAACCATTTCCACCTTGTGTCAGAAGAATCGACTGTAATTGGCTCCGGCTTTTTAAATAACACATCTTGTAAGCGTATGACAACATTTAAAACACTATGAAATGCTCTGCTAACAGTTTCCCTGGACCTTCTAAAGTGATGCTTGATAACTCGATTTTTCAGGTGATGGGAGTGATATGTAAAAACATTGCTACTTGCTCATCAACAAGAATGTTTCTTGACGACTTCAATCCCCCTATCGATTCTAACATCTCACATAGTTTAAAAAAGGCAGTTTTATTCATCCTAACTTGTTCAATACAAGTCTCGTCACTAGCATATACAAGCCTTTTCAAATAATCCCGTTTTGCATAAAAATCTAAGGTATAGGACCTAATCCTTGGTCTATAAGTCTGTAGGCTAAGGCTGACACCCATTCTAAATAAGAACCAAATCGCAATTCTACAGATTTCCAACCATATTGTCAATGCAATATCAATTCTTTTCGCCTCACACTTTGTGCAATTAAAGCGCATTTGAGCCATTATCGCAACATATTAAAATTAGAACACACTATCAAAGAATTGAAGTTGCAATTACACATTATCAAATAAAAATAAACAATACAAATTTAGAACACACGAAGCAAAAAAGTATCTACTAAATGATATCGTTGCAACTTTAATTTCATTTACTTATCAATCATAAAGCATGTATAATTGACCTAAAATTAATTGTTGGTATATGTATAATTAACCTAAAATTAATTGTTGGTATTTGTTAGATTATAACTAAACTCATTATAATTTAAAATTATAAAGCATGTTCAAAGTTTGAACATTGATTAGTTTATTTATTGATGATTAGTTTAATTAAGGTGACCTAATTTTAAAACAAATAAAATAAAGAATGAGGATTTGGTTTAATAATGAAATTGAAGTTTTAAATCTTTTATAACATTTTAAATTTAAATTTCATTTCAGTATAAATATATTGATTAGTTCATTAAAGCATGTTCAAAGTTTTAACATTGAATAGTTTAATAAAGCATGTTCAAAGTTTGAACATTGATTAGTTTATTTATTTATGATTAGTTTAATAAATATTTTCTAATTTTAAAACAAATAAAATAAAGAATGAGGATTTAATTTAATAATAAAATATTAAAGTCCTTATTTTAATTATTGATTAGTTTAATTAAGGTTTATAATTATTGAAGGAATTGCTATTTTCGCATGAGAACTAATAAATTTAAATAAATCATAGTTCAACCTTCATATCAACAACAAAGTTAAGAGATTTTGGTTGGACAAATTTAAAAAAATCCTAAAAGGATTAAATTGTATTACTAAATAATTAGAAGGTTTAATCTGCAATAAATCTATTTTTATTCAAGGAAGCTAGATCCTCGCTTGCCCTCCCTTATATTAACTATAGTAATTAAGGTATCAAAACTTGTTTATTTTTATTGCCATCTTTTGATTATTTATTTATTCATTTTGTATATTTTGGTTCTTCTTTTGTTCAACAAATTTTGTGGTATGATTGAGAAAATATTTTGTTAAGCAAGAAAAACTGGAAAGAAACTAAACGTGATTATCTTTACAAGTATACAATCAAGAAGTTTCATGTAATTTGTATCACAGTTTTGCTTGCTCCAGAATTCTCATTTTGAGTATGAAAAGTTTTAGCGAATGTAATTTTAATGGCAGTAAGGTTACAAGGTGGTTGTAAGGTTGTAATTATGAGTGTAAGTCAATTTAAATGAAAATTATAACATATTACTCTGAAAAGCCAATTTTTTTGAATGCTTTTACAATAATTAAAGGAAAGGTATTTTAATGAAATTAATTACTTGCTTTTACAAGTTTTAGCGAATGCTTTTACAATTTTTTTGAAGGCCAATTTGAATGCTTTTTTTGAATGCTCTTTAATGAAATTAATTACTTGCTTATTTTAATGGCTGACTTTTTCCTTTGTATTATTATGGTTTATGTTCAAAACACATGCTCTTGAAATCATACTCTTATCCCAATCTATATGCCTGTTACAGCACGGTTTTAAAATTTTCATTTTATACATTATCACTCAATCACAACTTGGTTGACATTTAATAAAATTAAATTATTAGAAACAGAGTGGTCCTGCAAGTAACTCATTTACAACATTTGATTTCCATTTTCATATTCTACTGACTAACAAATCAAGAACAAATCAAGTTCCAATTTCATATTCTATTGACTAACAAATCAAGAACAATTTCCAGCAGACAATCAAAACAATTTCCAGAACAAATCAAGAATAATATCAAAACAAATGCAACAATTTCCAGTTTCATCTTCTACTGACTAACAAATCAAGAACAATTTCCAGCAGACTATCAAAACAACTGCCAGAACAATTCAAGAACAATATCAAAACAAATGCAACAACTTCCAGTTTCATCTTCTACTCACTAACAAATCAATAACATTTTCCAGCAGACTATCAAAACAATTTCCAGAACAAACCAACAAAATCTTTATCGCCTATAAAGTCTTCAAATATGAAGCAAGTAATCTCATATTTCCAGTCAAACAGGCTGACTTTGACTAGAAAACCATGGTCGCACACATCTTAAAACAATATAAGGCCTGTTACATTAATGTATCTAAGAAGGTTTGAACCAATCTCTCTTCTAAAATATATAAACCCAATTAAAATCTTTGCAATTTTGAAGGTTTTTGGAACTATGGTATTTTTGTTTTGCAGAGTACTAGGAAGCATTGTTATTGTAATTGGCCTGTATCTAGTCTTATGGGGTAAGAGCAATGACCAACCTCAATTGACACCGGACATCATGGTGGTGAGAGCTGATCAACAGATGGCTATAATTGATGGTCTTATTGAGAATCCAAATCTGAGTTGATTAGGTGGTATGCGAGCCACCAAATAAACGGCTACAATTAAAGGGAATATAAAGAATCCAGATCCTAAGTTTATCACTATAGAATGATGATCGGGATGAGACCCTAAAATCTAATCAAGTAGTCATTAGGAATAGATAGGAAGTTTTTAGTTTTTATATAAGAACATCGTAAATCAACCTCGCTACATGAAAATTGAATTAAATATGAAATGAACATTGATTGCGAGATTTGAGATAAACATCTAATCTAATCTAATCTAATCTAATGATTGTAGCTTAAGACTTGGATTGAATATTCCGTGTTTCAATTAATAAATAATCCCAAAGACCTGTATCTTCCCGTGCTAAATGATCAAGAAAATAATAAAGGGATTCAATGATAACAGAGACAGAGATAACAAATCTATATTTCAATCATATACATGCACAACAATTGAAGATAAACATCTCTTTTACTTCAATGATATATGATGACTCAAAATTCAGATTTAGATTTTATGATTAAATCGATGAAGAAGTCAATGCACTAACAAGGCAGTGATTTGAATCTGCTTACATGCATAAAAAACAAAAGACACTAACAAGGCAACCAATGAAACTCATTACAGAGAGAACAAGACACAATTTTATTTCAAAAAAAAACATTGTGCACAATGTATCAATACATACTTGCCTGACATAAGCCTTTTGCATTACATAACAAAGGAACAGAAACAGCAATAGAAACATGCAATCGGGGAAACTAACCTGTAATGAGCAAATCGGGCAGAAAAGCGATGAAGAAGAACTCAGAATCGAAAAGGGAAACCGATTAGGTGAACAGTGCAATAATTGATGAAGAAGTCAATGCACTAACAAGACAGTGATTCGAATCTGCTAACATGCAGAAAAAAGCTAAAGACACTAACAAGGCAGCCATTGAAACTCATTACAGAGAGAAAAAGAGAGTTAGAAAAATTAAAGCAGGTTGAGAGCAAAAGAGAGTTAGAAACATTTACCTTTCAGTTGCAGTAACCTGGAAACCCACCAACTGAGGGCAATCGAAAGAGTGACAGAGAGAAAAAGAAAAGAAAAAGGTTAACTGGTTGAGAAGGCCAAGCGTAAAATGTTGTAAAGAAAAAGAAAAGAAAAGGTTGAGAGACAGAGCGAGCAAATTGGCAGAAGCTAGAAGGAAGGAAGAGAAGACGCAAAGAGAAGACGATCGGGAGGGTAAAACATGGAGGGTAAACAAAGCAACACCTAAACTGAGCAAAAGGGGGGATTAGAAATCGGTGGATTTTGGGGATTAGGTTAGTAATGTATTAGACCCGTAATAGCAATACCATGAACCAAACAACGGATTAAAGAGGGATTAAGTGGGGCCCACCGATTAGGGGTGTATTGGCAACCAAACATGCTGTAATTGATTCTCACCTCCAAGCGGATACCACATATTATTCTTACAGTTAAAAATTATTACTCCTTTTAATAAAAGAGATCTAATTCATGTATAACCCTTAAAAATTATGTATTTCTATTTTTCAATTTAAAAATCGTTTATTCATTAAATTTATAAGTATTTTTTTAATTAAAATTTGTTAACAGGTTAGGATTGATAAAAAAAAGTATGATAATTTTTTACATAAACTACCAACAATTATAATTATTCAACTAGGACTTTTAAAATGAAATGGACTAAATTTCAAATTCTATACAATACAGGGGCTAAAAGCATATTTTAACCTATTCTTATTCACGTCTGCATCTACGACTACAATCAAAGAGATCCCATTGTCACATGCTCACCAACTCCCTTTCCTCACCACAAATTCCCTGCTAAACCAGAGCGAGAGAGCTCTAGAAATGGCTGAGAAGCAGAAGAAGAAGAAATCAAAAGTAATCATTGTAGGAGGGAGCATAGCAGGGGTCTCATGCGCCCATGCGCTTACTTCAATAGGATGGCAAGTCGTGGTGATCGAGAAAACTGCCGCTCCCCCAACCGGTAGCCCAACCGGTGCTGGACTGGGGCTGGACTCTTTGGCTCAAATGCTCATTACTTCATGGATTGCTAATCCCCAACTTCTCCAGCACGCCACCTTGCCCCTCACAATTGATCAAGTAAATGTCAAATCTTTTCACTTTCCCTTTACCAGATTTTCACTCACATTAGCTATGCAGTTTCTTAATAATTGGGCCTATCTAGATTGAATCTTGTGGTTTCTCGTATTAATTTGACATCTACATGACTACTTTGCCGGGTAGTTTTATCAGTCGGTAATCTTTACATTACATGATTGGTTGCTAGTTTTGTTACTATATTGTGTTAAAAGTGCCATTTTTTTGTGGAAATGTGTTATTAACAGAACCAAGCAAGTGATAGTTCTACAAAGGTGAATTGGACACTGACAAGAGATGAGGAATTCAATTTTAGAGCAGCACATTGGGCTGATCTCCATGGCCTTCTATACAATGCATTGCCACCAGATATATTCTTATGGGATCATCAGTTCATCTCTTTCAGCATTTCTGAGGACAAATCCTATATCAAAGTTAAGGCTAAAGTCCTTCGAAACGATAAGATCGTTGAGATAGACGGAAATTTACTGGTCGCAGCAGATGGGTGCCTGTCTTTAATCCGCCAGAATTTTCTCCCAGACCTTAAATTGAGGTATATTTCAGTATGTGTAGCTTAATAAAACTTTAAATTTGCTCCTACTTTGCTGACTGCAGTGCTGCATGATAAGTATCTTTTGTTAAACTGTGAGTTAACGTATAGCAATGCAACACTCTTCCCAGGTATTCCGGTTACTGTGCATGGAGAGGGGTTCTTGACTTCTCAGGAAGAGAGGATCCCAAAACCATTGAAGGCATCAGAAAAGCATACCCTGACCTTGGGAAATGCTTGTATTTCGACCTCGGCTCTAAAACTCATTGTGTGCTTTATGAACTTCCCAATAAAAGGCTGAATTGGATTTTCTATGTCAATCAACCTGAGCCTGAGATAAAGGTGCTTGCTTACTCTAATCTGATACATTTTGCTGCTTACATAGCAATTACATGTTATATTAATGATGTTTTCAGGACAGCTAAAGTCGGATACGATCGTACTCCTTTGACATGCCTCTGTATTTTCTTTTTGCTGCATGTACAGAGAAATTCAGTTACTATGAAAGTAAGTGAAGACATGATCGATGAGATGATGAAAGAAGCAGAGAAAGCTTGGGTTCCGGAGTTGGTTAAAGTGATGAAGGAGACCAAGAACCCTTTCTTAAATGCCATATATGACTGTGACCCTCTAAGGCAGATCTATTGGGACAATGTCGTGTTGATTGGAGATGCCGCTCACCCAACAACTCCTCATGGTCTAAGAAGCACAAACATGTCGATACTAGATGCAGCAGTTCTTGGCAAATGCCTCGAGAAGTGGGGAGTGGAGAATTTACACTCAGCTCTGGGAGAATATCAGTCGATTAGGGTACCTGTTACCTCTAAACAAGTTCTGCACTCACGGAAGTTGGGCCGTATTAAGCAAGGCTTGCATCTTCCTAATCGAGAACAGTTTGATCCGAAGAAAGCAACTTCAGAGGACCTCAAAGATCTTCAACAGAAGAACATGCCCTTCTTCACTAGTGTTTATTAATTACTTGATTCTATCTTACACCGTGTTTGACTCTCAAAGGATGAAAAATAAAAATTGATATTAAAGAACCCTGCAGAATACCTGAACTGTAAGAGAAACAATTTCCTTTGATCTATACATCGGCCCTCCGGTCAGAACATGGTGCATATAACTAGGTAACTTTTTTGCTGTTGACCAAAAACGGGAACTTTTATCAATAGGTATAGTATATACATAAGCAGCAAGGAAAAAATTTTCAACCATAAAAATATCTTTTATTTTTCATCATATTATTAATTAAATATTTTAAAATATTTAATTTATATTTATTAGTTAAAAAGTTACTTGAAATAAAGTGGTGATATTTATACATTTAAAAATCATTATAATTTAATTTACCAGTTATTATTTAAGAAAAGTTTGATGTTAACAAAATTTTGATAATTTTAAAATAGAATTATTTGTTGAATGGAACTCTAAGAATATTAATATAAGAAAAGTTGTGATAATTATAATTATATGTTAATTTACATTTATTAATTAAAAATAATTATCATTTAATTTTGGCATTATTATAAAATGACATCTTTATTTTTATTTAAAAATTGTGTTACTTTTATATATGTAAAATAGAATTATTAATTAAATAGAACTCTAAGCATTTTAGTTATCACTTAATTACTATTGTAGTTAAATTATCACTTAAGTATTATAGTTATGTACGGATTAAAATTTAACTTTAGCTTTATAGGTAGGACTTAATATTTACTATATTCGATCAAGTAGCATCTGAAAAAATTACTGATAAAAAGTAAAAAAATATTAACAATAGTAAACTATAATTATATAAAAAGAACATTAAAGCAATAGTTCTTGAAAAGACAGTTTTAAATCATATTTGAACAACAACACCAAAAGTAAACATAATATTATTTTGGTAAACATTTTTGTATTTGCTTTTCTCAAAATTGTATATTATTTTATTAGTTTTATGTATTAATTCAAGTTTTATTTTTGTTATTTTATTCTCTCAAGTATTTTTTCAAAACTAATTGAACTTTAATACAAATTAAATTAATTTTAAAATTATAAAAATATATTATTTAATAAATTAAAATATATAAAATCACGCATAGAACATGCGATGTTAGAAACTAGTACCATAAAAATATTATTCAACAAAGTAATATAGGTTCGATATTATCTACCAAAATAATACAAATGTAACGTGAGATTGAATCCAATGAGATTAAAAATAACAATGACGATGAAATTAATTATTATAGCCAAAAGAAATTCCCAGTGCCACAACTCATCCTCTTAACCATAAATCATGGTTTTCATAGAAAGTTTTATTTCTCACTCGACAAATGTGTTATAAGAACGAAAAAGAGGAGACACTTCCAAGCAAGTTTCTAAATAATACATACTACCAATAACAAAACAAAAGAAAAAATGTGAATTTCATTTCTGATATAACCGACACATGAAACAAACAGGTTTGCATTCTTGACCCAATAGCTATTTTCTACTAAGATCATGAAATTAGACCGATTTTGCAGGCCATGTTGCTTGAGCTGACATGATTATACCTACAATCACCCCGAACAGTCCAAGTGCACTGCCAAAAATCTCAATCACAAGAATCTTCACAAACAGTGAGGAGTTTTGTGCATCAGACAGCGCACAGCTACTTCCAATTATTCCAACACACAATCTGTCCCCAAAACAATCTATAAGTACACAGAAATAAGCAAAATATTAATTTAGATTAAAGAAAACATTAAGGCTAGGGAGGCACACCCGCAAACAAGGTTTGCAAACCCAACAATAATTCCTGAAGCAAAGATTGCATATCCAGCTCTAAGAGACTCTGGTTCATATATCTGTGATGAAGGAACACTCTCTAACTTTGTTTGTAAAATAATTGCCACAATAACACCATAGATAGCAACAGCTTCGCAGAAGATCACGCTGCAATGACAGTATAGAAGAGCAAAAATTACTATTTCCATAGGGCATATTACAGCATTTCAAAATCAACATTGCTGAGAAAATGTTTAACCTAGATTGAGACATATTTTAACAGCACCATAAATTGAAAAAATTCGCCTCAAAAGCATGGGCACTGTTTAGTATCTTCAATCCTATTCCATGACTCATAATTGTCCCCCCATTCAGCAATACACTCTAATTTAAAACTCATCCAACAGACAGACAGTACACACAACACCTAATCCCATAACGAGAAACTCTGAGGATAAGCTATGATATGTAAGTAGAAACTTGAGCTCATACATATGAGGCACCTTTTGTTGGACAAAACTGTGAGGCCTTTAGGACAAAGTGGATAATACCTCACGGGTTGGTGCTGTCTCACAGTACATGAATAGAGTTGATTAAATAACCAGCAACTTGTCTCAATATTTCAATTGCAGCCGGGCATATGAAAATTTGTAAGGCATTAAATGGGAAAAAGCCAGAGTCAAATTTCAAGTGATTGATTAACTAATTGGGTCCATTAGATAGCTAGCCCGTATCAAGGTCAGAGCCATTTATTTTGCGTATATCTTTTTACTATTTTACTGTTTCTGTTAAGTCGTTGGTAACAGCAGATAGGTGAGAAATGAGTGCACCAAGAATCTTGGAATATAACGAGCAAAAGGATCGAAGAATAGAGGAATGGACTATCATTTGAAAATTCTCTCTCAACAACATTGGCATCAAAGCTCTGATTCCGACACCATAGTTGATGGTGTAGCTACCAGAATGCAAAAGGAACTCACCCAAGTCCAACTGGACTTAGGTAAGACTAAACTCGATGTGCAGCAACTCAATAAGAAGTTTGATGACATTTGAGCAAAGTTGAAGCATGATTTATAGAACTTCTTTGATTTGATGACCCAGAGGACAATCAGATGAAGCATCTAACACAAGGATCAACTAAGAGTGACACTAGGAAGACAAGCCTTTACTCCAATTCAACCAGGGTATTTGGATCAAGGGAATCACTGTTTCTTCAAGTGAAATACCCCAAGTTCAATGGTGAAGATTTTAAAGGGTGGTTGCTCAAGCTTGAGCAATACATTGTGGCTGCATGAGTAGCTAACAACCATACGGCCAAGGTGGTAATGCTAAACTTGGAAAGGACGTGCCCTTCAATGGCACCAGTACTAGGCTCAAAATACGAGGGGGTCTGGATAATCTAATATGAGCTACTGGGAAGCAATGAAGGCTCGTTCGCTCCAGGAGAATATGGTAATCCTATGGAAGAGTTGGTCAACCTAAACCAATCTGGTACCATTGGTCACTACCATGAGAAATTTGTAGGTATACTCAATTTACTCCAGCTTGATGACACTTACACGTCGATTATTTGTGTTAGCAACATGAAACTTAAGATATCTCAATCTTTAAGGCTATTTATATCCAAGTCCATGAATGAGGCCATGCACTTAGCTAAACATATCAAGGCTATAAACCCTAACGACAAGAAAACACCTATTTTACCTACCTATAAACCAACTTGCCTTTTTCTTTGCCAGACAGCCTATACCTCCACTAAGCCATGATCCTTGCCACCATTGCAACCTACTCCAAAAATTCCACCAAATTCCAACCTGAACCTAAAACCAAACACCTTAAATACTGACAAAAGTCCCCCTACCTATAACCAATATACCAACTACAAAAACAAAAGGCTGACAGAAACCGGGGGAAGAAGGAAAAAGGTCTCTGCTACTGGTGTGGCTTGAAATTCTCATATGGTCACAAGTGTATGAAACCCCAACTCATTCAGTTGTTAGCGGAATCTATGGACGAGAAGAGTGAACCTAAAGTATTCTCGAACTGTTGAGACAACCTTGATGCTCTAGCAGTTGAGAATGAGCAGCCAATATTGTTTCTCCAGGCCATGATGGGGTCACATGATTTTCAAACTATGAGAGGCAATGGGAAAACTGGTGAGCATGCCATCAGTATACTTGTGGACTCTGGTAGCATTCATTAATTTTATTGACACTAGAGTGGTTAAGCAATTGGGGTTAAGGGTAGTACCTGGACCTAGAATGGGAGTGACATGCAAACGGTGGAAACCTATTTACACTGAGCAAATGTCTAAAATTACAATGGTCAGCACTGAACATTATGTTTTGCTTAGACTTTATGGTTCTACCCTTGGCTGGCTGTGAAATAATATGAGCACAATGGTTGGTCACTCTTGGACCAATCCTATGGGATTTCTTCTCACTAAGCAATTTGGATTCAATGATAAGTCGTACAAGCTATAGGGAGTTCAAGCTACTACAGCTAGCTTATCATCTCAGAAAGTTGCTACTGAGTTATTATTGTCATTTATGTCAATAGAAGCATCACAACCTTGTGCTTATTTGTTAACATTTTCAAAACCTCTTACCTTATCTAATTCTATCATTGATGAACAACAAATCAGTAACAAGGGGCAGATGATTAAATCAATGCTCTATGAGTTCAATCATTCATTTACACTCTTACAAGATTGCCACCTGTTAGGATCCAAGATCATAGAATCTCACTGAGGGATGAGAATCAAACAATAAAAATTAGGCCCTCCAAGCATCCTACTGCCATTGAAAGGTTGATAGAAGAAAAGCCAGACAATGGTGACCTTAGAAACAATACCAACTCATTTGCTTCTCCTGTAGAAATAGTGAATTTGAGGACCATTTGCTACATTTGAGAAAGGTCTTTGAAGTGTTACAAAAAACCAACCGTTCCTTAAACATAGAAAGTGTCTTCTTGCTGCTCAAGAGGAGGAATATTTGGGTCATATCATTAGTGTTGTAAGGATGACTATGAATGCTAGCAAAGTACAAACAGTGCTAGATGGCTTACCCCATGTCATGTGTAGACAGATTGTCAAAATATGCACATTTTATACTTGTCTATACCCTCTGTTACCAAGTCTTCATCAACTTTTTAAGCTACATGGTTTACCCCATATCATAGTCTTCGATAGAGATAAGGTATTCCTTAGTACCTTCTGGTAAGAACTCTTAAAGACTGGACTACCTTAAAGTTTTCAACATCCTACAACCCTCAGGCACATTGAAACCTATTTAAGGTGCATGACTAGTGAGACTACTAAAGAGTGGGCCATGTGGTTACCATTGGCTATGTGTTGGCTATGTATTGGCAAATTTAACCCATATCCCTTGTCCGTGCTGTGTCGACACAGGAATGGCTTCCCTTTTTCAGAGTCTGAGCAACAGAGGTTGCAAAGTCAAATTTCATGTTATTTCAAATTAGTTAAATTAGTTGTAATCAAAAGGGGCCTGGTTGTAGTGGGCCCATTAGTTAGTTAGCCCATGTCAAGTCCAGAGTCATTTACTTTGCAATTATCTTTTTACTATTTTATGGTTTCTCTTATGTCATTGGTAGCTGCAGATAGGTGAGCAATGTGTGCACCAGCAATCTAGAATATAATGAGCAAAGGAATGAAAGAATAGGAGAATGGAATTATCGTTTGGAAATTCTTTCATTCTCCCTTTCTTCTCTGTTATTCTAGTACTCTTCTTCTTCCGGTTACACATATGACATATCAGTATCATCTTGGGACACATTCGAGGCCAGCGGTAACACAAAAAGAGATAAAAAGGGGATTCATACAGAAGAATACTAAAATTATAGCTACTCTTGTTACTTATGCTTGACGTTAAAACCTTATACCCCAATTGAATTTCCAAGCAATAAACATTATAGAGAACGAAAGCCTAGGAATCAACAAACTTAAACAAAATTGAAGGGTGACCTAAAATTTTCTTGCTTCCTAGTTTCCCCCTAATTGATTTTAGAAGGCCAGTAACAAAATTTAATTCAATCCAATAATTTATAAACTGTAAAACAAACTTAATCAATAGATTAGTGTTTATGAAAAAAAATCGATGCATTTACAGATAAAATGACACAATAACTGCGAAAACCATAAGAAAAGAAAAAAATTTACCTAATAAGATTCTTGGAAGTGATTCGAGGAGCTTTAATAGCGGCACCGATCAAACTACTCCCAGTTATGTAAATTCCCCTATGAATATATATAAGCAATTTAACACATATTTCATGAAATTATGCGTAAGATTTATAGAAAATAAAGAATATATATATAAGAAGGGGTACCAGGCGGCGCCGAGGACGGAAACGCCGATGGCAATGGCGATACCGACGGCGGAGAAAGTATAAGGTGAAATCTTGACAAGAGCAGTGGACCAGGAGCTTGAGTCTCCGAATGTTGCTGCCATTTTTCTTAATTTGCTTTACTTCTTCCTCTGATGATTTGTTGCCCTTTGAATGGATCTAATGAGATCAGGGAAGAGAGGAGAGAGAAAGAGTGAGAGAGAGATCTTTTTCCCAAAAAAGAATAATTAAAGAAACAAAAATACAGATTTATGTCCCCGACTCAGTAAAAAAAAAACGAAATTTCGTGCTTTGGGTTGAGAGACGACGTCGTTTTCTCAAATTTGTTATTGGGATAAAGCAACATTTAGTCCCTAAACTTAACAACTTTTCAACTTAATCCTTACATTTTCTTTTATCTAGATTGATACTCAAACTTGGATTTCATCAAACAATTTAGTCTATTTTTGTGACACTTAAATGATGATGACATGATACCCTCTGATTGTGTCATATCATTATTTGAATTTCTTTATACTTCATTTGCAAACTTTTTAAAAATTTAAATTTAAATTTCAATCGTAATGTAAATTGTAAGAATGAAATGCATATATTATGTACAAATTAATTTAGATTCAAATTAATATATATTAAAAAAGTATAAAATTATGAATTTGTCAAAATTAAAAATATTTTAAGGATTTTGAATTATTTACTAAACATGAATATGAGAAATGAAATAGTTTACTACTCAATCTATACTATTTTTAAAATTCAAATTTAAAATTTGAAATCCTAATTCAATAAACACTGCCTTAAAGATAATGTGTCTAAATTTATTAATACCAAAACACAAAACAACAGATGATAGGTTAAATTTTCTCAAACCATTGAACCAATGTCTACGATTCCATACCCTTTTTTGCGAGATAACCAGCCACAATATTCGCAGGTTAACGGACATGCAGCAATCAATATGAGTGAAATCTAGAAGAAAGAAATTGGACATATTTAATGATACATCCAACCGAAGATTAAACAAGACTAGATAATTGAAGCTTGAATGGGCATTTGCCTTCCACCTACACATTCTAAAGGCCCAAAGCAAAAAGTAATAAAATCGTCAAATATTCAAATAATATGCAAATGTATATAATCGTCAACAAGTAATAAAGTAATAAGTAAAAAGTATCGTCTTTACACAAACTGTATAGGCAAATATTGTGAAAAATAAAATCTTAGCAAATTGGTGATGGAAATAATTGTGAGTAGATTGAATTAACTAATTAATTTAACTAAAACTTAACTAAGTATGCTAAAACTGAATGAAAGATGTAAACACAAAGCAATAAGCAACACTTCACAAGTTTAATTACTATGACATGAAAGAGTTAGATTATTTGTCTTTTCTAACTTGGAATTATAAAACAATGTTGATGATGTTACGAAGAAATCCATAGCAACTCGGTTATTTATTAACCCATGAAATCATGCTTATTAAATTATTAATTTTTCTAGCATATTTCTATGTTCAATCAACTTAGTAATTTTCATAAGCGAAATCATATTATGTGAGGTAACAATAATATTTCTATATTGAAACAGTTTAATCACATTAATATTAAGGTTATGCAATGTAATAAATTTATTTTGATATTATTACTAATTTGACCTAATTTATCATAAAAGATCAAACATGCACCATTTAGATATTGTGTTAATTAATTACAATTTTGTTCTGATTAAATAATTAATTCAATTGCATCCCTACATTTATAATGTATGAATAACATGTTCATGATTTTATTTGAATGAATAAGCAACCAAGACACATAACATCATTTTTAGCAAATGAGAGCCTTGAAAATCTCTCTTCACATGGTCGATCCTTACTTTAAGGAAAGTGGGTGGAAAGTGGGTGGATGGCTTTGGTATTTTTCCTTGATTCATGCTTGATTCATGGGAGAGAAACCTTGAAATGAAGAGGGGTTGTACAGTCACATGTGAGAATTTTGTGGCTGAATTTTAATGTTTTACCAAGTCTTGGGTGGCTGATTTGGGAACCTCTATGGACGGTTGGGCCTTCTCCTCCTTAATTGGTGGTTTAGGCTCTTATTTCCTTAGCAGACTGCCTTTTCCTCCAGTCCATCAACTATCTCAAAAAGTGTAAAAATCATGTGTTTTAGTGTATAAAATGATCAAATTAGCAAATTCATCTTAGTATCAGCTAATAAGATAAAACTATAACAAAAATTCCAAAATTTGTTATCAAACACTCAAAATTTGCACGAATTACTAGTTTAAAAGTGTTGAAGATAACTCTATATTTTAGAATTATCACACCTCCAAACTCAATTCATTGCTCGTCCTGAGTAATGACACTTTATAGATGCAAAAAAACGTAATTGCAACATAGTAAGTAAAATTAATTATTCGTCTAATCATGCATCAATGAGATCATACTCAATTTTTTTTTTTTTGCAAATATGTAAGTCAAGTATATACATTTTCCAAATTTACTCAAGCATTAGAGTGCCATAAAAAATTATGAATTGAATGCCTTCTCTTCATGAAAGTGCACTAAGTTCTCTCCAATCAATTTTTTGTTTCCCTCAAGTAATGTTAAGCAACAATCCTAATGCTTAAATTGTGTCTTCATATGTTGAACTCAATAGCTCCTCTCCATTAATGTACAGGCATAGAAATCTAAATCAATAGTTTTTTATATGGTTATAATGTGGCTGGGGTCAATGTAGGAAAAGATAGACAATTTTTAGGCTAAAATCTTAGACTCAGCTTACCTCGAACCTCTGAAATGCAATTATCCCCCAAAATACCTAATTCTTTTCAATTTGAGTATATATGCTCTCTGTACATATTTTCTCAACAACTGCATTTATTTTAGCAACAACAGATACTTTCTTGAGCATATAAATCAACATTTGTACTTGTATTGAGCATCCAGTACTTTTCTTTAGCTCCCCCAAACTTAAGCACAAAAATGTTCTAGACGAACTAAGTCTAAGGTATGGGACAAATAAAGATAAGTATTAAAATACGAAATGACTCATTAGTGTAGGGTTTAGAAAAAAAAATCAGGTCATATAGTTCAAAAGTAGGGTTTCATGGGATAAATATTAATAATGTTGGCTTGAAAGGCTTAAACAATCTAAAAAAAAATGCCTAAATCATTTTTAAATTACCATGCCTCTTAGGATTTCGCCTTAAGGAAATTACTAAGTCAATTCTAAACACTTAAACTTTCATGCATGCTTAGTTTTTTCTAAGGAATTAAAATTTTTTTCATGACAGCCCTTATACATAATCAGTAAGATCTACATACATATCATAACTTATTTAGCATGCAAATACTTGAAATAATAAGGATTTATGCATACACTAGAGCTAACATTATTGTGCAAAAAAAATTGAGCAATTTTCACTTAAAACATACCTTTATGAACAAAATTAATTATCTCAGATTACAATATGATCCCCCCACTAAAGAGAAACAATGTCCTTATTGTTTAAAAGCATAAATCAAAGGCATAATTACCAAAAAACCCTCAACGTTTAGGGGCTTTTAGTTTTGTACCATTAACCTTTTTATTTTTTAATTGACACCCTCAACGTTACGATTTTTCAGAAATCAGTCCAATTTTAACGGTAAACGTGACTTGATCAAAAGGGTTAGAGTCTATGGATCGAAGATAAAATCTAGAAATTTAGGCACAAAGTCAAAAGGGTTACGTGAGAGTTTTCTAAATGCACCCCTTATTGAGTCGTCTCATATTTTCGCATATCTCCAATAAGCTTGTTGTTGTCGATATGCATGTGCTACAGCATGTCCATGATTGCGAATTGGTCTGGCTGTGTAATAGTGCTAAATGATGTAAATGTGGGTGTCGGATTGGTCCACCCTGGATTAACAGATTTAGTTGGTGTTACAAAGTCAGGATAGGTAGTTAGTTCTAGCTCATTAACTGGTTCCAATATGTCTGGATAATTGGGTGATTTTGCTCTGGTTGGTTCATCATCTGGTTCTGCTTAGTTCTGCCTAGCAACATCACCCACTATTTTAGCTAAATTAACATCCTTGGTTGTATCTTGCTCTAATATCTATCTTTAGATGGGTGTGAGATTGGAAACATAGTAAAGTGATTAATGATAGGAAATAGGCAAAACCAGGTCGCTTTGTAGCACACTCTCGAATTTCCTTATGGATGATTCTTCTGATATCAATAGACATTTCTGTCACAATAGCACACAATAAGAGCATTTGTTCTATCGAGATAGTGGAACTATGTGAGATGGGCATAAAACTAAATCAGAGGAAATAGAACCAAAACTTTATTGTTGGTTTCAGAAACTCCCTTTGGCAAACATGATTACTAAAATTCGAAGTTATCTATTTGGTTCCAGGAATCTTAACTTCTTGCAGAACTTCTCTAAGCATCTTCTAATCAACATTTTGCAACATAACAGTATAATCATCGTTATCGATGTTAGGCAATCCAAGCAGATAATTAATATAAGTTGAAGTTAAAGTTACCTTCTTTCCTCGAACATATATCTCTATTGCAGTAGATAAAGTTAGGTTTGCATAAAATTCTCAAAATAATTCTTCTTTTGGAGGTGGTCTGACATCACAAAATAAATTCCATTCCAATGCATATACTATCGTCCGAATGATTGGCAACATTTTTGTGCAATCAACATTCGTCAAGCTAAACCCTTTGTTTGAAAGCCTCAGTTGATTCTTGAAGATGGATTCAAACCTCTCCATTGCTTCTTCAGTATGGAATCAATTTTGGAGTTCATTAGGTTGGGATGTAGAACTTTTTCTCTTTTGGGACATTATGCGAATAGTAGGTGTGCAGGCTTGGGATTTTTGTAAAATTGGTGAGAGTCGATTCAATAGGGTGTTTGGGAATGATGACAATGATCAATAATAATAGAGGTGCTATAACTAGAAGCAATGGCATTGATTAAGGCAATTGGGACGGTGGCTCTTTAGGGTTGCAAAGGGCGGTGTTTGGTGGTGCAACAATGAGGGTGTGCAATGGTGAGAGGTGACCGATGATGGAGGATTGTGACGACAAGGTGTAACTAAGGTGGTAAGACAATGTGTGACTTTGGTGTTGGGGGGAATATGCGATCGGCGATGATGGCTACTTGAGGGGAAGGAGCGACAACAAAAGGATTTTAGAGTGGGTGAGGCTGGTGGTGATGGGGGTTTTTAGGAGAGGGTGGCTAGTGGTATATGATATGTTGGGTATAAGGGTGGTTAATTTAGAAGGGTAGAGCTAGGTTAAAGTTTAACCTGAGGAAACAAAACATCATTAAACAAAAAAAAAACCTTTTATCTATTTTTAAAAAAATATAAATATATATGTAAATATATATTCATATATATTTAATTTTTTTTTTATTTTTGGTTGCTCAAAATATTTACAAAAAATTAGAACCATTTATTAAAAGAAATAAAATAAATAAACAACTCATGGGTGTGAAGTTTTATTCCGCCAGACTTCACTACCCCAATAATGTTTAAGGCGTTGACCATTTACCTTGAACTTACCCCCTTTACCGTCTTGCAGTTTGACTGCTTTACATGGAAAGATTTTGTAACACCCCTAACCCGTATCCATCGCTGGAACAAGATTACGGAGCATTACCAGAGTTTTCAAATCAAACAAACATAAATTTCAAAATTTTCAAATCATATCAATAAATACATTACAACCAATTCAAAACGTACATATTGTCCTTTAAACGAGCCATCGAGGCCCTAAATACGTGTTAGAAACAAGTCGGGACTAAATCGAAAACTTAGAGATTTTTTAGAAAACAATGAAAATATTCAACATTGTAGGGATCACACGGCCAAGAGACACTCCCGTGTCTCAAGCCGTGTGGGCATTCGAAGTAGGGACACACGGCCGTGTCCCAGCCTGTGTCCGTGCCTGTGTAACTCATTTACTTGGTTTACACGGCCAAGCTAGACGCCCATGTGCCAGGCCGTGTACCCTTCGAAGTAACCTCACACGCTCGTGTGCCAGGCCATGTGCTAGGCCGTGTAATAGCCTAACTTACAACCTTTTGAAAGCTTCAGGGGACACACGGTCGTGTCACCTGGCCGTGTGTCACACATGGCTGAGACACACGCCCGTGCCTCTACCCGCATGGACGAAAATAGACCATTTTACAAGTAATTTTTCTCACCCAACTTGTCATGTACCTACAACAAAAAATGCACATATACACAAGCCATAACAAGGCACCAAATTCATGCATAACCAAGTCCTATACATATGGTACAATATCATACAACTAATATGCCCTTAGGCACCTCAAAATAACAATATGTAAACATGTACAATCATGTAATCGATTTGGCCAAAATAATCAACTAACTTCTAATCAAGATTGCATCAATTCAAACTATTGAATTGATTTACCATAACCTATCAAATAATACTAAATATGCCATTCAATCACTAACATCATTAGACATATATGCCTTTCATAACAAGAGATCAATTCACAACTAGATACTAGACTTATGCAATATGCATATTTAACTATGATTTCATCATGCATATTCAACTATCATTTCATCTTCCATCATTCAGCTATATTAAATCATTCATCAACCATTATGAAGCTAATATTTACATACCAAAATATACCATTTCACCAACAAAATGCCAAATCACAAGCCAAGCAAAATGACCATTTCAACAACCAAAATAGATGGCCAACATTAGCCAAAATACCTATACATGCCATTATAACGAACTTAAAAACATCCATAGGTACCAATATAGCCGATAGATAGTGTGATAGATCTCCGACGACTTTCCAACCTGAACGATCTTCCGACAACTACGAACACATAAAAATAAACACTAAGTAAGCATGTCATGCTTAGTAAGTTCGTAACACATACAATCTAACCTTGCCAATACAATATACAATCATAAAGCATGTATAACCAATCCAACCTGAGAATAACTAACTCAAAAACTTATATATGTACATTCATACTCTTAATTTTCACAAGGTACACATTACCTACCTTTCATCAAACTAATGTAATTTACATTGAAAGCTCTTACTGAAGCTCACACAAGGTAATAATACGATGGTTGACACATCCTTTTTCGTAATTTGATAATCAAAGTTATCCCTTTTCATAGTTCGACAGCTGAAGCTATCCCTTTTCATAATTTGATGGTTGTCACCATCCCTTTTCATTGTTTGATGGTCGTTACCATCCCTTTTCATAATTTGATAGCCGAAACTATCCCTTTTCATAGATCACTAGCTGAAGCCATCTCTTTTCATAGTTCAATAGTCGAAGCCATCCCTTTTCATAGTTCAATGGTTGTCACCATCCCTTTTCATTTTTGATGGTCGTCACAATCCCTTTTCATAATCGATAGCCGAAGCTATCCCTTTCCGTATTTGATAGCCAAAGCTATCCCTTTTCATTCGTCGATGATCGTCGATACGCCGTTGGATTTTTTCGTCAACACTCAATTTGATATTATACAATAATAGCATTCAAATCATAAAATAAAATAAAAAAAATGAAACTTAAACTTACGAACTTACCTCGACGATACATGTAGAAAACAAAGTTCACTAATCCGAAGCTTTTTCCTTGCCTCGATCTAAAACCATATAAGGTCTGTCTTGATCTATACGGATAAATTTAACTTAATTTAAAATATAAATCATTTAATTTAGCCCAAAATTCATATTTTGGCAAAATTATCATTTTGCCCCTATACTTTTAATTTCTTTACAATTTAGTCCCTAGCTCATAAAAATGGAAATTTATGCAATTTCACCACAAACCCACTATGGCCGAATATCAATCTAGTCCCTAGCAAGACCTATATTTCATTTATTTCACAAATCCATCATGTAAGCTTTTCTATTGTTCAATTTAATCCCTAAATGATAATTTCATCAAAAACCACCTAACAAAAGTTGTTTATCTATTAACAACCATCCATTTTATATCATCAAACATCAAAACTCATGCACATTCATCAATGAAAAAACCCTAATAATTTAACATTTTCACAAATTAGTCCCCGGGCTATCTAGATTAAGCTGCAATAATCCCAAAAATATAAAAATCATTAAAAACGGGACAAAATACATACAAATCAAGAAAAGAGGAGTTGCCAAACTTAAAAGCTCCAAAAATGGCTTCCTAACCCTAACAACCTGTTGAAGAAGAAATAAAAGATGAAGGTTTTATTTTGTTTTATTTGTTTTATCATTTAAATACCTAATTACAATTTTAACCTTTAAAATTAATCAAAATTTCAATAATGCTAAACCATGCTCATCCACTAACACATTTTTGTTCTAATTACCATATAAAGACTCATAATTTAAGGTTCTATAGCTATTTAACACTTTTAGCTACTAGAACTCAACTTTTGTACTTTATGCAATTTAGTTCTTTTATCAAATTGAGCATGTAAATAGTAAAATTTATTAACGAAATTTTTATGTGGTACTACTACCATGTCAGAGGAAATAAAATAATAATAAAATAAATTTTTTGAATTTGAACTTGTAGTCTCGAAACTATTGTTTCAATTTCACTAAAAATGGGATGTTACAGATTTGGTGAATAGTAAATAACCCAAACCGTTGAGACTTTAACTTTTCAGGAAACAACTTTAATCTGGAGTTGAACAGTAAGACTTTAACTCATGGATCCGGATGTGCTTGTCATGCTATTTTTTTTTTTGCTTTCTCATTGAACAACTTGGCATTCTTATAGGAAAACATTTTGAACTCTTCTAACTCATTGAGTTGCAACATCCATTTCTCTCTAGTAAGCTCTTGATCCAAGTTAAGCTGCTTGAGAGCCCAATCAGTTTTATGCTCCAACTCTAATGGTAGATGGTAGGCTTTACCAAACACTAACCGATAGGGAGACATCCCTAAGGGAGTTTTGAAAGTTGTTTAGTAAGCTTATAACACATTGTCAAGCCTCCTAGACCAATCTCATTGATTTGGATGGACCACCTTCTCGAGAACACCTTTGATCTCTTTATTTTTCAACTCATCTTGCCCATTCGTTTGTGGATGGTAAGCATTGGCAATCTTATGCCTTACGCCATGCTTGTGGAGTAACCATTTTAACCATTTGTTCACAAAGTAGGACTCCTCATCACTGATGATGGCCTTTGGAGTTTTAAACCTCGTGGATATATGCTTTTGTAAGAACCGCATCACCACCTTGGCATCATTTGTCGGATATGCCTCAGCCTCTACCCATTTGGGCACATAGTCAACTGCCATTAATATATACATGTTACCATAAGAAGGAGGAAAATGATCAAGAAATTCAGTACCCTAAATGTCAAATAATTCTACCTCAAGCATGTTCGTCAAAGGCATATCATTCCTTCTTGATATGTTTCCAACCCGCTAACAACGGTTACAATTTTTTATGGAGGCATATGCGTCTTTAAACAAGGTTGGCCAAAAGAATCTGACTTGAAATACCTTGGTTATGGTACGTATACCTCTGAAATGTCCCCCACTTGGGGACGAATGGTAGTCATACAAAATATCAGTTACCTCATTTTTCGCCACAAATCTCTTGATCATTTGGTCTACGCGTTGTTTGAACAAATAGAGCTCCTCCCAAAAATAGTACCTTACGTCATGAAGGAACTTCCTCCTTTTGTTGATACGACATCTCAGGCGACATCAAACCTCAAACCACAAACCAAAAAGTTAGCATAATAAAAAAACCAAGGAATATTATGAAGACTTGCCCTAAAAATGTGCTCATCTGGAAAATGCTCGTTAATAGGAACGAGTGAGTTAATTTCTTCTTGATGCTCTAATCTGGACAAGTTATTTGCCACTTAATTTTCTAACCCTTTCTAATCTTGGATCTCAAGATCAAATTCTTGGAGTTGAAGCTTGACCGCCTATAAACGAGTTATCATTTATAGTAAAATAACACATAAAAATATAAGAAATTAAATCGACGATGTCTGCAAGTGCGTGGGTCAAATTATAATATAGTATAGTTTACAATGAAACACTTAGAAGTATTTCGAGGATCGTACCCAAGGGAGGATGAAATAAATTTATAAAAACATTTTTACAATAATAAGTCTAAATATTATTAATGATAGAAATTAATGATAGAAATTAAATAACTAAATAAATCAACAAGAAAAATAACAAATGACTTAAATCAATAAAACCAATTAAGAAAATTAACTCATTTCAAGGTTTGCAATTACTTTAGATTAGGGTTTTAGGGTGGATTAGCTATTGATTAACCAATTATTACCTCTCACCTTAAACTAATTAATCAATTAGTTGATACTCACTTATCTTCTGACCTAACTTTCTCAACTAGGATAAACTATGATTTACTTGGTTCAACTTATCTCCCGATCTAGTGTATCCTATGATAACTTCCTAGGGTTGTCAAGCCTAGGGTTTAAGAATGCATAATCTATACCAACTAATCCTATCAAGAAACCCTAAATCCTATATTAATCACATCCCTACCCACTCGTTAATTTCCTTAAGGGATTTAGCCACTCATGTTATTCATAATCTCAATCTCAATTGAATAAATCATGTAAAGAACATGATTGAATCGGAAGAGAAAAGAGATTAAAATAATCATGGATTGATATTGAATAGAGAAATGAGTAGTAAATCTCTCAATTAGAATAATGAAATATGCCAACATCAAAGAAGAAATAAATTGAAATACTTCAATCATATAAAAGAACTCTTAGATCGCAATCGGTTCTAAGAGGAAAAAAATAGTTTAGAAAAACCGAAAGAAAAATAATCTAATCCTACTCCTAAACTATTAGGTTTTTTTATTGCGTCTAAGATGATGTAGTTACATCAAACCCATAAGGTCTTATTTATAGGAGTGTTGGCAGCCTAAATTAGGTCTTCGACACGCTCTAAGTCCTCATATAAAATTGATTGTATGGACAAAAATAACCCTGGCATACTTGGGCGACAAGTCGACCTATGTCGCGTCATATCCCTTGTATGGTGCGACAGAACATGTGTTTTACACCCTCTTTGGTTTGTTTCATGCTTTAATGTATCAGGAAGCTTGTGCATCACTCTTCCTTTGCTCCTACGTCAATTGGGCCTATAAATCATCATCCTACACAGTCAATTACATATATTAGCACTATCTAAAGCCTGTGTCAGCCTAATGGGTCACAACAGTCACAAATTGTGTTAAAAACACTTATTTTTACTAATATTTAATTCTAACTACTAAATACCAAAAACATAATATTAAATACTAAATTGCATAGAAAACAAGCTCTTCAAGTGCGAAAGTAACCCAAATTAACTACTACATTTGATGATAGGTCAAAGCACCCACTGGATCGATACCGGCTTAGCGTCTTTCTTGGCAAGCAAATACTTGATTATCGAATGATCCATCTAAACCGTCACCTTAGTACTTACAAGATAAGAACGAAACTTGTCAAAAGCAAAAATAACAAGTAATTATTTTTCCATTATCGTATAATTCAGTTGTGCTCCCGTCAAGTTCTGACTTGCATAAGAGATGGGATGAAAAATTTTGTTCCTCTGATGTCCCATTACAAATCTTATCGTGAAGTCACTTGCACTGTACATAACTAAAAAGGAGACTCCCAATTTGGTGTGATGATGATCAGTGTTGAGACTAACTGAATCTTAAACTCATTGAAGGTTTTCAAGCATTCCTTGTCAAAGTTGAATGTTGTGCCTTTCTCTAGTAATTTACATAAAGGTTTGGAAATCTTGGAGAAATCTTTGATGAACCTCCGGTAGAACCCAACATGTACTAGAAAACTCCTAACGCCTTTAACAGACATCGGAGGTGGAAGCTTCTCAATGAACTTTACTTTCACTTTGTCAACTTCTACCCCTCATCTTGTTATTTGGTGCCCAAAAATGATACCTTCACTTACCATGAAATGATACTTTTCCTAGTTAAAGATAAGGTTTGTCTCTTCCCATCACCTTAGTACCTTGGGTAGATTTTCTAAGTAATCATCATAGGTATCTCCAAACACTGAGAAATCATCCATAAACACTTCTAAAAACTTCCAACCATGTCAGTGAAAATAACCATCATACATCTTTGAAACGTAACAGGTGCATTACACAAACCAAAAGGCATACACCTAAAAGTGAATGTACTATACAAGTAGGTGAATGTTGTTTCATATTGGTCTTCCAGGGTTACTGTGATCTAGTTGTAACCCTAATATTCGTCTAGAAATAGTAGTAGTCTTACCTTGCGAGTCTATGAACATTTGGTCTAAAAATGGTAACGAAAAATGATCTTTTCGAGTTGCCTTGTTCAACTTCTGGTAGTTCACACAAATTCTCCATCTTGTAACCGTTATGGTCGGTATCAATCCATTGTTCTCATTTTCCACAACCGTAATGCCTTTTTTCTTTGGCATGCACTAGATCAGACTTACCCATGAACTGTTTGAGATGGGTAAATGGAACCCGCATCTAACCATTTTTATAATTTCCTTCTTAACCACCTCCTTCATAACTGGGTTCAACCTTCTTTGTCCATCAATTGTTCTTTTTTCACCATATTCTAGTATGATCTTATGCATGCATAAAGTTGGACTTATACCTCGGGTATCAACTATGGTCCACTCGATCTCCTTTTTAAATTTCTTCAACATGTCAATCAGTTTCTTCTCTTGATTCTCAGTTAGCTTAGCTGAAACTGTAACAGGCAGAGTAAAAGAGTTACCTAAATAAACATATTTTAAATGAGAATGAAGTACTTTTAAATCCAATTTAGGTGGCTCTTCAATCGATGCCTTTGGTTGAACATGCTCACGGGACGCCAAATCCAAAGATTCAAATTGAGATTGTCGAAAACAAATCTCTTTGAATTAGCCTCTAGCAACACTAAGTATTCCTTCACTTCTTTATTACTTGGTCAGTCAAGCACTAAGACTCGCTCCAATGGGTCATCTACAGAATTGTGTTCCTATTTTGTAGCTAAACCTTCTAACTTAGACATTGAGGAACACTCCTCA
The DNA here is from genome assembly GCF_025698545.1 of Gossypium raimondii. NCBI lineage: Eukaryota > Viridiplantae > Streptophyta > Magnoliopsida > Malvales > Malvaceae > Gossypium > Gossypium raimondii. Next base: position 15,557,401 of record NC_068566.1, read on the forward strand.
AGTACCTTAGGAAGCCTTATAGATTTAAATACGTTAAATATTATCTGATCATCTTAAACTCGCATGGTGGTTTCACCCTTCTGCACATCAATTAAGGTCCTGTCGATCACCAAAAAAGGCCTTCCCAAGATGATTGATGCTTCTTTATCTGCTTTAAAATCTAAATTAATAAAGCTAGCAGGAAAAGTGAATTTATCTACATGTACCAATACATCCTCGATTTTTCCTTTTGGATGTGCTAAGGACCTATCTGCTAATTGAAGCATAACTGTTCTTGGTCTAACTTCGCATATACCCGGTTTTCTAAATACAGACATGGGCATCAAGTTGATGCTCGCTCTTAGATCACATAATGCTTTACCAAAATGGGATTATCCAATATTGCAGGGTATGATAAAACATCTTGGATCTTTCATTGTTTGAGGTAACTTGTTCTACAAGAATGTAATGCACTCATTTGTCAATGCTACTGCCTCAAATTCTCCAAGTCTTCTCTTTTTGGAAAGGATGTCCTTCATAAATTTGACATAGTTCAACATTTGCTCAAGAGCTTCCAGCAATGGAATATTGATATGAAGTTGCTTGAGTATATCTAAAACCTTTTTGAATTGGACCTCCTACTTTTTTTTTGGAGTCTTTAAGGATAGAGTGGTGGTGAAGTTTTAACTTTTGTTGAAAAATTCTTCTGTTACACTTTTGTAGCATCTGACACAGGTGTTACGTTATCAAAATTAACTGGTTTAGGGTTTACCTCATCGAAATTTTCAAAATTTGGCTTCTATGAAATTAGAGTTTAAACACTTGCTTAAGCTTCCTCTTTTTCTTGAGCATCAACAAGCTTATCTTCGATCTTGACACTTTTGGACTCCAATTTCCTCCCACTTCACAAAGTGACTACTTTGCAATGCTCTTTACTCGAACTCTTGGATTTTTTGTGTCATTGGGCAAACCTCATTGGGGTATATTTTGAAGTTCATTGGCTACTTGACCCGCTTGATTCTACAAATTTCTTAAAGTAGCATCATTCTTTGCCATATATACCTTTAAAAAGTTTTCCAAACTATTGGAAGATTCAACTTGCGGTGGTTTCTGAACTTGCTGAGGGAACCCTGGCAATTGATTCAGTCTTTATGGCATGTAAGTGTTTTTAGGACCAACTCTTTTGTTACTTCATGAGAAATTTGGGTGGTTTTGCCATGAGCCATTTCAGAAGTTTGACTACAATCTGTAATGTGTGAATATAATATGCGAATGTGCAATTGTACACTTCAAATCAAGTAATAAAGTCGTAAGTAAGATTGTCTCCTAAGGGATCGGATAGGATTAATTCGGTTAAGCTATTACTATAAAATATATGAATTAGGCTATGGAAAAACAGAATAGCAATTTGTAGAGGAAAAATCACGTATGCAATATTAAAATCAAATAACTAACTTAAAATGCTGTGGCAAAGATATAGAGACAAAGTTGAGAGGATCTATGCTGTTGAATGGGAAGGTTAGGATTACTAAGATTCATTCCTCATAACCAATCTATTATTCAGATTAAATCTAAGGTAGTCTGCTTCTTTCAAGAGTCAGACCTCAAGCTACCCTACCTAAGGCTTTGCATGTCTACAAGCCTTAAGAAGGATACCCAACACTGTTTATTCCTTTCTTTGTACAGAGCGCAACTCTATGTCTAAAGCGCTACGAGTATTGTATTGAATGCTCGTTTGTATCATTCGATCACAATCCAACTAATCTAACCTTTTCATAATTAAATCAAGTTTATGGACATACCATACATTCAATTATGTCTAGAGACTGCATGCATACATTTTCAAAATAGCACAAATCAAATGAAATAGTAAATCTAATCAGGATAATGCCTTGGTCATTAAAGGAACTAATGATTCATCTAGTAATCCCAACTTGATAAGATTAGCTCATGAATTGGAAATTAAAATCCAAAATGAAAGTATCATTCAAGAACATACTTCCACAATTAAAATTCACAAAAATCAATTAAGATAATGAAGGAAGAACATCAGGAAGCTTTCGTCAATTCAACCCTCAACTCTAGTGCTGCAATATCTTGCGAAGCCCAGGGTTGAATGCTTCTCCTTCTTCCTTGTGTTGCTGCTCTATTCCTTAGCTGCTACCCTCTTTCCTTGTTTCTGTAGATCTCCCACGAGAAAATTGTGTGAGAGGAAAAATAGTTGTCTTCCTCTCTTTCTCTTTCTTCTTTTTATAGGGTAGGTCACCCTCTCAGCACACACTTTTTTCTCCCTCTTTTTTTGGTGGATATTTCTGGTACAAGTACAGTTGGCTGAGAGTGGTACGGATTGACAGCTGAGTCAGTATATTCCTGTAATTGCCATGGCATTTGTGCTGGCAACCTATCCAAAATTTTGTCATGACAAAACATCACTCATTCTCTTATTTTCCTCCTTTCTGCACCTACTATAAACAAAACACAATTCCTTTCCTCCCATAAGTAAAAGTAACATATAGTGACATTGAAAGCACAATCCAAGCTTCATGATGCAATGTTATAAAAATACTAATATAATTTCCTAAAATGCAACTAAATTAACTCACGAACGAATAATTAACCAAGTCTAGAGGCCTAAAATATAACTCTTTTCAAGAGTTATCACACCCCCAAACTTGAGTCATTGCTTATCCTCACGCAAAATATGCATGAATGCATGAACATAATAATTGTCATAGCAACATAATCACCTTTGTATTGTTAGACCATTAAGAGAGCATTTTTTACTTCACTTCTCAACAATCTTCCATATCTAAAAATTTGATCAAGTTTCATAAGCTTATTTAGCAAAGGTAGTGCAGAAATTATTGCCCTAAAAGAAAGAAAAATCCTAAGTACTCCTGCAACTTTCACTATAGCAAGTATCTCCTAATTTACTTATTTCATCTTTTAATGAACTTAGTTTTCCCTTCTTCTTTTTTTCATCTGGCCTTATACATACTCAATACATACATATTCATTTATTATGCCTATTTTTTTACTAGGAGACTCAGCTCGTCACATAATTATTTGACTTGACAATTACAATGGAGCATACACTAAATTGTTGAATACTCAACTATGTCATGATTTGAATACTTACTCATAAAGTTAAGGCTTTAGACTAAAAAGATGGAGGGAGAAAACAACTACCTCCTTAGCTACGCAGCCTGTTACTACAGTGAAGTGCCCCTAATTTTCTTTTCTTTATTACACACTTTTACTTGGACTTACCTTTCTAGCCAATAGCACGATGGAGCAAACAAAGTGGTGCTGACTTACTTGGCGTTCTAAGCATCGGAGTATTTGATGACATTTTTTTTCCTTGAATTTTCTTAAACATTGTCACTTTATTCATTATTGAGTATTGCCTTTGTACTGAATTTAGCTTCAAGAATCTCTAAATTTATTAAAAGAAACTCACTATAGATCAATTTACAAGCAAACTATCCTAAGCTAAAATCACCTAATCCACTGTCACAACTTTCTAAGTTTATTGAAGAATTAAGCTCCTCATCAAACACCACAGACAAAAAACACTCATCATAGTTTAAACAATTCTTGCCAGTCATGTGTGCCATGGCAAAATGAATGAAAAATGAGCAAAAAAAATACTAAACAACATGCTTAACTAAATATCTAAAGTAATCTAAATGCACAATACACCCCAAACCTAAGGGATGCATTATCCTCAATGCATGTATAGATATGAATCTTGAATGCAAGAACATATATATGTACATAATGAGATGTAATAAAGGGAGAAAAACTTCCCAACCTTGGAACTGAAAGGTGGTACTTTAATTACGACGAATGGTCTTTCGTGTACTCATCTTATAACGCATTTGCCTTTTAAGTAAATTGAGTAGTACATCCTCCTTATCATTGTCAAATATGGTGATTTCAGGAATAATTTGATCGATCTCATGATCTTGTTCAAGCATCGGTTCATAGAAAGAGGTGGAACAACTACAATGTTGTCCATTGGTGGTGCTACTAAGGGACTTGCTTCCTCTTCATCCTCACGGTCAATGTCAATGCTGACAGACTTTGTTTTCTCTAGTTTTTCCTTCGGTGCTTTAGGTTCATTCTCTTCATTAGCAGGATTCATCTCAACGGGCTCTACATCACCGACTCTAACTAAGAGAAATTTAAATCGATAAAATAAAATAAAAATAAAAATAAAAATAAAAAGAATTTTCAAGATGTTGAAGTTAAACATCTCGAAGGTCAATAGATTGTTTGTCTCGCTCTACATGAGCATCCCGATAGTGCTTCAAGCGTTGTCCGTTAACTTTAAATGTATCCCTCATTTTCATGTCTTTGACATCAACAGCTTCATGCGAATATACATGAGCTACAAAGCATTTTTCGTCAAAATTGAAAGGTCTATTTTGCTCTAGCAAAGTGCACAAGGGTCTTTACTCAAATGAATCTTCATCACTATCAGAATTGTTGTAGCAAAATCTCGTGAACTCTTCCTCCATTTCTACTCTTATCAAGTCAATGGCACGACATTCTTCATTCTCATTAGCACATTTCAGCACATTAAATACATTGAACGTGACCTATTGATCATTCACCCTCATGGTCAGTTCACCTTTTTGCATATCAATTAAAGTCATGCCTGTAGCAAGAAAAGGTCTTCCAAGAATAATTGGCACATCTTTGTCAACTTCACAATCTAAAATAAGGAATTCTGCTGGAAAAATAAACTTATCTACTCTTACCAGTATGTCTTTAATTTTACCTTTTGGATGTGCGTAGGATCAATCAACCAGTTGCAAAGTAATGTAATAGGTCTTGCCTTCCCAATTCCCAACTTCTTGAAAATAGATAGAGGCATTAGATTTATACTCGCTCCTAAATCACATAATGCCTTACCAACATAACGATTTCCAATTGAACATGGGATAGTGAAACTCCTTAGATTCTTCAACTTTGGAGGTAACTTATTCATCAACATTGCCGTGTACCCTTCAGTGAGAGCAACAGTCTCAAATTCTCCTAATCTGCGCTTCTTTGACAGTATATTTTTCTTAAATTTCACATAATTAGGCATCTGCTCCAAAGCTTCTACTAGCGGTATGTTGATGTGGAGTTGCTTCAAGACCTCCAAAAATATTTTAAACTGGACATCCTATTTAGAATTTTGGAATCATTGGGAAAAATGTAGAGGTGGCCGTCCTTTAGGTTGTTGATATTGTTTTCCTGTGGCATTTTTGTTGGGAACACGATCTGATTCTGCTATAACAATCTTTTGCTTAGCCTTTTAAGCTATAATGTACTTTTTAGATGGCTCTAGGATCTTTACATGGTTGTTATTCGAGTTATCCTCTCATTTCGTGGCATCTTGAGCAACGTCATTCAACTGAGTTCCACTTTTAAGAGTGATCACTTTGCAATGCTATTTCCTTTGTGATCTCGAATTCTCAGCATCATTTGGAAAATCTCCTTGTGGCCTTGAATTTAACGCATTGACAATCTACCCTACTTGATTTTCTAAAGCTCTTAGGGATGCAGCTTGACTCTATATCACGGCATCGTTTTTGGCCATATATTCCTTCAACAGAGTTTCATAGATGAAGATGATGCTGAACTTTGTTGAACATTTTGTCGTGGCATGGGTTGATTTTAACCAAGTGGTGCATTTGTGGCATTCTATCGAACAACATTGTTGGACTTTACCATTACTTGATTATTTCAACTAAAGTTTGGATGTTGCTTCCACCCTAGATTGTAGGTGTTGAAATATGGGTTATTGTTCAGGTTGAAATTACCCATGTATTACATAGAGGCTGGATTTGATGTGCATTCATCAAAAATATGATCTTCCCCTTAATAAACACATGATAGCTCGGCTGTTTTCACTTTCTGAACTATAACTAGTCTCTTCACTGTTTTGATCATATTAGTTAAAGATGATACCTGAGCCGTTAATGAAGTGATTGCATCAAGCTCCATTGTGCTAGCAACTTTTTTGCCAGTCCCTACTCTTGTAGTAGGGTATTGATAATCATTGTTGGCAATCCATTCCAAAATCTCATATGCTTCATTATATGATTTATCCAACAAAGTACCATTAGCATATGCATCAACTAGCATCCTTGTATGCTTGTTTAATCTATTATAAAACATTTACATCTGTGTCTAGGGTTGGAAACCATGCATTGGACATTTCCTAAGTAATTCCTTGAATCACTCCCAAGTTTCATACAACTTCTTATCCTTTGATTGTCAAAAAGATGTGATATCATTCCTTAACTTGGCATTCATATTTGGAGGATTATACCATAGCAAAAACCTTTGACGAAAATCATTCCAAGATGCCACCATCCTTGACGGTAAAGCATTTAACCATGCTCTGGCACAATCTCTTAATGAATATGGAAGCAATTTAAGTTGCAAGGTGTCTTCAGGAACACCCTATTACCTGAATGAGTCACAGACTTCCAAGAAAAGTCTTAAGTGCAGTCATGGATCTTTAGTAGGTAATCCACTAAACTGTCCTACCGTTTGCAGCGTATGAAACGTTACCGATTTCAACTTGAAATGTTGAGCTTGAATGTGTGGCCGACTATTCCTGGATTCAAATCATCCAAAATTGGCGCAACGTGCTCTCGAATGGGTCTGTCTCTATCATCCATCACACGAGGGATAGGCAAATCAACATCCCAACCATTCGGATGTAATGGATCTTCCCTACCTGGATCATTTCCAATCCTAGCCACATCTTGCAATTCTTGTCTCCTTCTCAAAGTTCTCTCTATCTCTAGGTCAAAAGGATACTCCTTGTTAGTAGGAATGCCCCTACTCATGCACTAACAACAAACCTATTGAAATTAAAAGCAACAAAGTTAAATAAAACTAATGGAATTATATAAGAAAGTAACAAAACCAAATTTCACCAAGCTATCGATCCCCGAGAACGGCGCCAAAAACTTGTCACTTGTGAATATAATATGTGAATGTACAATTGTACATGTTGAATCAAGTAATAAAGTAGTAAGTAAGATTGTCTCCTTAGAGATCAGATGTGATTAATTCGGTTAAGCTATTACTATAAACTATATGAATTAGGCTGTGGTAAAACAAAATAACAATTTGTAGAGGAATAATCACGTATGCAATATTAAAATCAAATAACTAACTTAAAATACTGTGGCAAAGATATGGAGACAAAGTTGGGAGAATCTATGCTGTTGAATTGGAAAGTTGGGATTACTAAGATTCTTTCCACATAACACAATAATGCCATGGCAAAATCTTAACCAATCTATTATTTAGATTAAATCTAAGATAGTCTACTTCTTTCGAGAGTCAGACTTCAAGCTACCTTACCTAAGGCTTTGCATGTCTACAAGCCTTAAGAAGGACACCCAACACTATTTCTTCCTTTCTCTGTACAGAGTGCAACTCTATGTCTAGAGTTCTATGAGTATTGTATCGAATACTCGCTTGTTTCATTCGATCACAATCCAACTAATCTAACCTTTTCATAATTAAATCAAGTTTATGGACATACCATACATTCATCTATGTCTAGAGACTACATACATACATTTTAAAAATAGCACAAATCAAATGAAACAATAAATCTAATCAGGATAATGCCTTGGTCATTAAAGAAACTAAAGATTCATCCAGTAATCCTAACCCGATAAGATTAGCTCATGAGTTGGAAATTAAAATCCAAAATTAAAGTATCATTCAACAACATATTTCCACAGTTAAAATTCACAAAAATCAATTACGATAATGAAGGAAGAACTTCAGGAATATTTTGCCAATCCAGCCCTCAAATCTAGTGCTGCAATATCTTACGAAGCCTAGGGTTGAATGCTCATGCTTCTTCCTTGTGTTTCTGCTCTATTCCTTAGCTGCTACCCTATTTCCTTGTGCCTATAGATCTCCCACGAGAAATTATGTGAGAGGAAAAACCACCACCTTTCTCTCTTTCTCTTTCTTCTTTTTATAGGGTAGGTCTATCTATCAACACACACTCTTTTCTCCCTCTTTTTCAGGTGGATATTTATGGTACAAGTACAATTGGCTGAGAGTGGCACGGATTGACAACTGAGTCAGCATCTTCCTAAAATTACCATGGCATTTGTGCTTGTAACAACCTATTTTTAGTAATGTCAAAAATAGTAGTTTCAGGGCCACAAATTCGACGAGTAAGTTCGTAAATATTATTTTTTAATCCTTACAAATCAAATATGGTTTTTAAAAGGTTTTTGATACGGTAATTTATGCTATTTGAATAATTAATTAAGTTCAAATGGTAAGACCCTAAAGTTAAGTGGTTTTAGAAAATGAGGCATCATGACCTTGTTTTTATAGACTGAGCCATAAATAATTTTATAAATATTTAGGGATTATTATTAAGGTTATATTAAAGTTTCGTTAAGAAATTTTAATGTTTCGATAGTTAATTAAGCAAAAAGGACTAAATCATAAAAATTGAAAAAGTAAATCGCTATTCGTTTAAAGGTGTAAATTGATTAAAGAATTATAGTTGGATGGCCTTAATGGGTAATTTACCCGTACCTAAGATGGTGGGATGGTTTTAAGCTTTAAAATCTTTTAATTTATATGTTTTATAAGTTAATTTATTATTATAATAAAGTAAAAAGGTTAATAAAGTAATAATAATACAAAAGTGGTCATTTTCAACCTTAAGTTTTCTTTATTTCAACCAAAAGCCATGGCTATGGAGAAGTTAGGTTGGAGCATGTTTCAGTTTATGCATGAAAGTCTATTTTGCACTTGTTTTTAATGATTTTTATGTTATTGAGATCGTTGCAACTAGGTCTAGTTAACCCGTACATCTGTTTTTGAAATTATCAAATGTTTTAGAATGTGCCATGGATGAATTTAAGGTGTTTGTGAAAGTTTATGATATATTGTTAAACTTTGTTGTTAAATAAACGTATTTTATTAAGTAAGTTTTGGTAATTTTTAATGTTAAGGACTAAAATGTGAAATTAGTAAAATTACAAGGACTTTCCATGAACTTATACAAAATATGGGTTGTAAAGGAGTTCCACACCAAATGGCTAAGCTTGAAATTTAATAAAATGGTTAATTTGCATGTTTTAGACTCGTGGACTAAATTGAATAAAAGTAAAACATTAGGGACAATTTTGTAAAATGTAAAAAATGAATAAATTGCATAAAATAAATCATTTTACTATCTAAATTAATAATTGAATGAAATTATGAATTTAGATTAAGATCGAGTGGAAAATCAAGGAGAATGGAAAATTACCAAATAACCCTTGTACTTTGACATTTCTGTAAATTAACCAGGTAAGTTCGTATGAACTATAATCACTTAAATGTTGATTAAATTGAATGTTTAATGTGTGATTCTATTGTAAATGAATCAATATATATATGTTATTATACAATTTATCAAGTAAAGAGACGATGAAAATCCAATGACGTTCGATGACTATTAAGCCCTGTTTGAACCTTAGGAATATATAGGATGCAAATGACATGTCATTACGGTTACCATGTTTTGGGTGTTGGTCCTGAATGTCCCACCGATGGCTGAGTTCCGACATTTGTTACGGATACTCATCAGCTTCTGTGAGTGGCATCGTGTGAGCTATTTTGACTGTCAGCTTGTGTGAGTAGACCTAGGTTACCATGTTTTGGGTGTTGGTCCTAAATGTCCTACCAATGGCTGAGGTTCGACATTAGTTTTGGATACTCATCAGCTTGTGTTTGTTAGAGTATGACCAAAGATCAATCATGAGATGGTTGTAATAACATACTTGATTTATCATGTTTATTAATATAAGGCGTTACCATTATTATTTCAGTTTCTTTTCTGTGTGTATAAATAAACTGTTTTCTAATAATATCCTAAGAATAATATGATTATTCTTAAAAGATCCTTAGTCAAGTATTATTGTTGGATAGGACAACAATAATGCATTAAGACTAACATGTAGTTGATTGATGATAAAGAGTTATCATTGATATGGAATATCAGAATCGATGCATGAATATGTGTGTTAGAGAACAACATATTGGACAGACCCATTATGAGTATGTTTCTTGGATTATTATGTAATTGTCATGACATTAATCATAGTGATTAATATGTATATGATCCTCAGACTTGAGATCATCATAATCCCAACATCGTGAGTAGTATATTTTGATACAGTCAAACGTACACCGTAATTGGTTGTTCTATAAAGGCTGGTGTTGGATATACCACAATCGATGTAGAGGGATATGGTTGGTCGATATAGAATAAGTCCCTCCTACATAATGGGAGTAATATCTTAGGCCACTTGATTAAGCGAGACTAGAAATGCATGGCCATGCTCAAATAAGTTGATATGAGATGTCATACTTATTTGTATATCGTAGTCTGCTTAAAATATCAAGGAACATGGAATGGACTATACAAGTGTGACTATTCCATGACTTGTGTCCAATCCAGAGATAAAGGACTTAAGGATTATTGCATAAAAGGTTAATCATAAAAGGTTATGTCGAATCATGATCTCTTGTGACTTAGGTAGCAATGATGCATTGCTAGATGCCACTCATTGTTTGTAACATTGGAATCATTCTAGTATTACTGCTAACGTTACAAGAACCTAGAGGGTCACACCCTATAGTTAAAATGAACGGAATAAACCATAGTTGGTATTATTTTTAGGTGTCACTTGAATTAAATTAATTATAGAATTAATTTAATTCGATTTCAACACATTATGTACAAGGTTGTTGTACACATAATGAGGTTAGCATATGAATTCAAATAAATATATGGTTTATCAAATTATATTATAATTAATGTAATTATAATTTTCGGTTTAAAATATTATTATATTTATTTTAATTCATAAATAAAAACCCTAAAAATAAATAATAAGGATATAAGTATCCCATTTTTCTTTGTTTTGGTCTAGCACCGTCAAAGAAAATTCACTCTCAAAACTTTTGGGGATTTCTTCCGCTCAGTAGTCAACTGGGTGGATCACGAGAGGTCTGAGTCTCGATAGATTGCGCTTAGTTCGATTGTAGATCGACTACACGTTGTTGAGAAGTTGTTGTCTACCGTAATAAAGATTAGGTAATTTCGTAACCCTTTTCACCCCGATTCGCTCCTCACACATGGATCCGTGGTTAGGGTCGCCGATTATTAAATTTTTCTGCTACGCCGTAGGGGTGCCGGCGATCCAACAGTGTTAGTAGACCCATTTTACAGCTCGTGTGAGCTACGACTATATGTTTATCACACTTTATGTGAGCTTTCCCGAGTATCCGATGTTATTGTAAATGGTGCAACTGGTATGAAAAGAGAAGGAACAGTAAGTATTCAAATGACTTATATTATGAAAACTATGAAAATGAATGAAAAGGAAATGTTAAATGAAAGTATGACTATGTTCAAGGAATTGATGATTTCAAGTGAGGTTATTCATGTTTAATGACTTATCTTATGTTATTCAAGTGAATTATGAATTGATGCATTAACATGTGTTACTGATGATGCTTAGGCTTGTGTCAAACTATTGGTTGGATTGTATTATGTTAGTTTTAAAGAAATAAATTGAAATGGCAAGTAACCAAATGGAAAGATGCTTATGTGCATGAAAGAGCGGTAAGAATCAAAGTATGTAATTTCTCATGAAATGGCTTATTGTGTAGTTGATTCTAAAAGAATTATGCTTAAATTCACTAGCTTGTGGCTATGGTTAATGTTATGTTTATGTATTGTATGCTATGAAAATGAAACGGGTGAGAATAGGTAATGAAATGATAAGTTCATAGTTGAGATGTAATGTGATGAAATAAAAGGATTGTTGAGTTAAAGGACTTAGTTGTAAGGAAGAAATTCACTTATGCTATATGTGAGTTTACTTATGTCATGAATAAATACACTAATTCGTGAGTTAATAATGTAATTAAGCTTATGCTAAGTAAATGAAATTGTAAGTAAGTAGATGAAATGGTTCATCGTTTTAAGGAAAGGTTGATAATTATGTAAGTCAACCTATGAGACCTTATTATGTTATAAATGAAAGGTGTATATGATGTTTATAAATATACTCAATTGTGAGTTGAATGGTGTTCAATAGGTTTATACTAAGTTTAAAGTGTTGGTGTTGAATCATGTTTAATCTATGTATGATAGTATTGAAGTGATAAGTTATGTTTCAAGTTTATACGAACTTACTAAGCATTCATTGCTTACGTAGTTGTCTTTCTTTTACTTTATAGATTACCGAAAGCTCGATCGGTTTGGAAACTTGTCGGAGATCAATCACACTATTCAGCGATTATATTGGTAGATTTTGATGTCTTGATCAAGGTTATAATGACATGTATAGGTAGACTCGTGGTTTATAGTAGTTCATGAGTTTGGCATGTGTATGTCACTTTAATTGATATACCTTTGGTACTTTTGATGCCTTATTATTGGGAGTTATTTTGACAAAGTGTTAATACATGTTTGAATGGCCAAAATGGTAGGTGATGAATTGACCTCAATATGGTCAAGTTATGGTATACTTTGGAAAGGTTTTGAATAGATGTGCATGATTGAAATATGGTTTGTATATATGTCGTTGTTGGAACCATTTGGAAATGGCTATATTTGTGTCATTTCGATAGTTTTGATGCATGTGAGAAATGGCCCAAATGGTAAGGTTATTTTGATATGGCATAAGGCTAATATGGTATTGTTGATATGTATCAATTGTGATATGTTTTGGTATGGAAATAAGTTAGTTGATGAATGGTTAAATATGCACATATTTATGTATGTTTGTTACATTGTGTTTGAGGTATCTTTTGGCATATTGGTTGTATAGATAGATACCATATTGAATTAGCCTACCATGCATGTTTTAGGTATGTTTAGAAGCTTCATTATATGTGCATGTGACTTGTAGGTGTGAGCTTGAATTGGGTGAAAGAAATGGCTTGAAATCGGCCTATTTCCTGTCCACATGGCCTACGACACGGGCATGTGTCTTAGTCGTGTGTAACATACGGCCATGCGACACGGCCGTGTGTCCCCTGTAGGTTTTATGGTTGCTTTTTGAAAGATATACAACCTGGCACAGGGGCGTGTGGCTTGGCCGTATGACCCAAGTTAGAGAGTTACACAAGCTGGGACACGACCGTATGTCCCTATTTTGAATGTCCACACGGCTTGAGACACGTGCATTTTTAAAGTGTTTCTAAGGCCTCAAGGGCTCAAATCAGGGACAATATGCTTGTGTTTGAATGGACTAAGATATGATTTGTAACTTGATTGGAAATGTATGATTCGAATTACGGTTTTACAGTAATGCTCCGTAAACCTCTTCCGGCGACGGATATGGGTTAGAGGTGTTACAGTGTTGTCAATCTATCCAACCTTTTTTCATGACAAAACTTCACTCCTTCACTTCTTTTCCTCCTTTCCACACCTGCTATAAATAGCACGTAATTCCTTTCCTCCCAAGTAAAAGTAATGCAATGTTATAAAAATGCTAATATAATTTCCTAAAATGCAACTAAATTTACTCAAGTACGAACAATTAACCAAGTCTAGAGGCAAAAAATATTACTCTTTTCAAGACTTATCATGATCTTGACCCACTTCTATTCTGATTCTGATTACCCATGTTATAAATAGATTCTGGGTTTGATGGGAAAATTCAAAAAAAGTGTCCATCTCTACAGTACACACAGGAAATGTTTTCAAATTGGTTTGGTGGCTGTCCTATCATATTATTATTGAAAATGTTAGTAGTAAAATTCTTACGCATTGAGGATATAGAAGATGCTTGAGCCGCAAGGGGTGTAAGAGCATTAACTTCATGTGTTCCTGCCACTCTTCTTCGTGTGGTTACTGAGTTGGTTGGCCACTGGTAGTTATTGTTGGCAATTCTTTCAACAATTTTATAAGCTTATTGTAAGACTTAGAAAGAAGTGCACCATTACCAGACGCATCTACCACCATTCTAATGTATGCGTTAAGACCATTGTAGAATATCTCCAATTGGATACACTATGGAATCCCATGGTGATGGCATTTTGTAATAATTCTTTGAATATCTCCCATGCCTCATACAAGGATTCATCATCCAATTGTTGAAATGTAGTGATCTCATTTCAAAACTTAGCCTTTTTGTTGGGTGGAAAGTACTTCATCAGAAAGCGTTCTGCCAACTCTAGCCATATGGAAATAGAACCAGGTGGCAATGAATTCTGCCATGCTTGTGCTCTGTCCCTCAACAAGCATGGGAAAAAATTTAGGCTCAGTGTATCTTCGGTCACTCCGGTTAGTTTTAAGGAATCACTCACCTCCATGAATGGTTCATGGATCCTCAGTAAGCATCTCACTGAACTGGCCAGTTGTTTGAAGCATTTGGAACATTACAGGCTTCAACTCGAACTACAATGCCTCAATCTTGGGTATCACAATACCCAGATTAAGTTCATGAAAAAGCAACGTGACATACTATCTTATGGCTTGGTCTCTGTAATCAGCAACAAGGATCGAATTTTGAGCATAAACAACTCCATTTCCTTAATCTTGATTCTAATTTTCAATATTCATTTTTTAGCTTGTCTCTAGGCTTGTCTTTCTATTCTTTTTTGCCTAAAAGTTCATTCGATTTCAGGGTTAACTAGTAGTAAGTCAATAATTCGATTTATGCTCATAAAGACCTGAAAAGAAAAAAAACACAAAAATAACTAAGTTAAAAATAATAGAAGGAAAAACAAACTGGAAAAATAGTTAACTTTACAAATAATGTCTTAAAATAGTCCCCGGCAACAACACCAAAAACTATTGCAAAATATTCAAATGATATGCAAGTGTACACAGTTGTCAAGAAGTAATAAAGTTGTAAGTAAGAATTATTGTCTTCAGAGGGATCAGATAGGAAAATATTATGAAAATAAAACCTTAACAAACTAATTAATTTAACTAAAATTAACTAAGTATGCAAAAATGAATGAAAGATGTAAACACAAAGCAATAAGTAACACTTCACAAGTTTAATTACTATGAAATGAAAGAGTTAGACTAATTGTCTTTTCTAACTTAGAATTATTAAAACAATGTTAATGATGTTACGTAAGAAATCCATGAGAACTCGACTATTTATTAACCCATGAAATCACACTTATTAAATTATTAATCTTTTCTAGGATATGTCTATGTTCAATCGACTTAGTAATTTTCATAAGCAAATGTCATATTATGTGAGGTAACAATGATATTTCTATACTGAAATAGTTTCATCACATTAATCCTAAGGTTATGCAAGGTAATAAATTGTTTTCAATATTATTACTAATTTGACCTAATTTATCATAAAAAGATCAAACATGCACCATTCAGATATTGTGCTAATTGTTAGAGTATGCCCAGTGACCAGTCATGAGACGGTTGTAATCACATATTCATTCTACCTTGTTTATTAATAAAAGACATTGCCATTGTTATTTCAGTTTCACTTTCTGTGTGTAAAATAAACTGATTTATAATAATGTCCCGTGGATAATATAATTATTCTTAAAAGATCCTTAGTTAAGTATTATTGTGGGCTTCGAAAATAATAGTGCATTAAGACTAATATGTAGTTGATTGATGACAAAGTGTTGTCATTGACATAGGGATGTCAAAATCAATACATGAGTATATGTTAGAGAATGACATATTGGACTGACCCGCTATAAGTATGTTTCTTGGATTATTATATAATAATCACAACATTACTCATAATGATAACTATGTATACTATCCTTAGACTTGAGATCATCATTGTCCCAACATAGTGAGTTGTATATTTTGATACAGTCAAACGCCTACTATAACAGGTTATACTATAAAGACTGATGTTGGGTATGCCACAATCTATGTAGTGGGATATGATTGATCAAGATAGGATTTGACTCTCCTACATAATGGAAGCAATACCTTAGGCTAGTTGATGAAGTGAGACTAGAAATGCATGGTCATGCTCAAATAAGTTAATATGAGATATTACACTTATTTGTTTATTGTAGTCTACTTCGGGTATCAAGAAACATGAGATTGGAATTTGCAAGTGTGATTATTCCTTGACTTGTGTCCAACCAAGATATAAAGGACAAAAGGATATAATACATGAAAATTTATCGCAAAAAGGTTATGCCGAACCACGACTTCTTGTAACTTGGGTAGCGATGAAGCATTGCTAGATGCCACTCATTGCCTGTAACGTTAGAAGTGTTCTAGTATTACTGCAAATGTTACAATAGCCTAAAGGATCATACCCTATGGTTGAAACGAATAGAATCTAAAAACAATTTGTATTAAATTTAACTATCACGAGAATTATATTATTTATTAAATTAATTTAATTTGAAAGCTAAATAATAAACACAGTATATGTACAAATTCTTGTACAAGAATATAAAACATTTAATAGAAATGTGTGGAGAATGAGTGAGTGATGAGTGAAATGAGTGAATAGCTAGGGGCTATTTATACTTGTAAAGGCTAGATATTTTTAGCAAATGAGATCCTTGAAAATCTCTCTTCACATGGCTGACCCTTGCTTTAAGGAAATTAGGTGGATGGCTTTGCTATTTTTGCTTGACTCATTCTTGATTTATGGGATAAAAACCTTAAAATGAGGAAGGGGTTGGATAGTCACATGTAGGAATTTTGTGGCTGATTTTCAATGTTTTGCCAAGTCTTGGGTGGATGATTTGGGAAACTCTATGGACGGTTGCTCCACTTTAATGGATGGTTTGGGCTCTTATTTCCTTGGCAAGCTATCCATTTTTGTTGACCAAGTTCTTGGGCTGGGTCAAGAGAATTTTTAGAGTCCAATAAGCCTTCAATTGGGCGTCCAAACATGACCATATATCAACCCTCTTTTGAATGGCTTATGCAGTAGAAATGCTACACCATTGAACATTAAAAGGTGAGCTTCAAGACTGACTTTTCCTCTAGTGCATCAGTTGTCTCAAAAGCTGCAAAAATCGTGTGTTTTAGTATATAAAATGATCAAATTAGCAATTTCATGTTAGTATCAACTAATAAGACAAAATTATAACAAAAATTCCAATTTTTTTTTATCAAACACTCAAAATTTGCATGAATTACTAGTTTAAAAGTGTTGAAGATAACTTTATATTTTAGAGTTGTCAACCTGCCCCGCAAAAAAAAAATCAAATAAAGGATCAGCTGACAAAATAGGTACCCACCAAAGCAAGTCTTGATCATTGCAAACCATGAATTTTGAACTTCCTTTCTCAGAACTTTGATAAATGCCATATCAAAGTTGACCTTAACTATACCACGATGGAGCCAACTTGTAGAAACAATAATCATGCCAACAAAGAGACAATCAAAATGATCATTAGACACAAACTCCCTAAAAATGACCAAATAGTATGCAACCTATGCTATAAGGGATGAACAACCCTCTCATGTTTAAAAAAATTTCTCTCTCCCCCCTAAATAGACAACAAAGTAACAAGGAATTTTCCAAATTGATCCACAGTAGAAGAGGGGCCAACTTTCATCAGCCAAGATGAAAAAGATTCACTAGACTAAGAGAGATTAAACAAGAAATTTGACAACCACTAAATATAAGAAAGTAAAACACAAGTATTGAAGACATGGTCTTGATCCCGAAATGAAGAACCACAATAGTTACACGAAACATTCCCAAGGACACTGTTCTAAGAAAGATTATGATTAGTGGTAATAAGTTTTGAAACATCCACCACATAAATACCTTTACTTTATCAAGTATGCGTATGGACCATAATTCGTTATAAAGATGACCATATGAAGAGGTTATACACACTCTTGATTAGGGGGTTTACATGTTATAATGAGGTCTAGCATTTGTTGTAAATTCTTGGGTTATATGTATCATAGTTTAGCCTGGACGGGTAAACTTGATATAATGTCAACTTGTTAAGCAACCCTCATATAATGTCAGCATGTGTGAGCAACTTAATCACCCATGTATCCAAGTTTTTTATAATATAGTTCCATTAGGTGATATTTAATTGAATGAAATTGAAAAACCTAATTATGAATTGGAAATGAGATAGTATATGCATGATATTTGATATGTGATAGATATGTGATTTCCTTAACGTAGTGATATTACTATCGATATGAAAATATGGCTAACATACTTGCAATGTTGATATGCGTCTAGTTATGCCATTATGTGCCAAGGATAGCCATGATGAATGCCAAAATGATTAGTAAATATTATACTTATAATGATCAAGCTAAGTATGATAATTTCATTTGAACTTACTAGCATTTGTATGCTTACTCTAGTTGTTTTTCTTCCTTTGTAGACTAGCACCTTCCAGAATTTGTTGAGACAGATCAGCAAAGGAGCACATACTATCAAAAGACAATAGATAAATGTTCATTTTGAGTCTAGAATTTTTGGCATATACATAAGGACCTTTGTTGTTCAAATGATCAATTTGATGTTAATTTCTTTTTAAAAATAAGATAATGGATGAACTTGTGTAATAGGCTTGGTATGTGATCAAATTAATGCATGTTTTGGTCTTGTTGGATATTTGTATGTATAATGATATCAAAGGGTAGGTTTGACATAACAAAGATTGCAACAATGATAGTTGGAATGGCTATGTTGCTAAATAACTTGAGAAATGGTATAATTGAATGATAAGTATAAAATGTAATTGAATGTATGTTTTGTGTGCTTCATGTTGGAACTATTCAAGTACAAAACTTTCAGTTGTATTAATATGACATGTTTGAATTAGCAAATGATTTACTTTAAATATGGATAGTTGACATGGAATTGATTATGTCTTAAGGTTGAACGATTGAATTGTGTAATGTTGAATCGTTGGTTTAGGTAATTATATGTTTGAATTGAGTTTGTTTGACATGGTTGAAAAGCATCATAATGCCATATCAAAGTTGACCTTAACTATACCACGATGGAGCCAACTTGTAGAAACAATAATCATGCCAACAAAGAGACAATCAAAATGATCATTAGACACAAACTCCCTAAAAATGACCAAATAGTATGCAACCTATGCTATAAGGGATGAACAACCCTCTCATGTTTAAAAAAATTTCTCTCTCCCCCCTAAATAGACAACAAAGTAACAAGGAATTTTCCAAATTGATCCACAGGAGAAGAGGGGCCAACTTTCATCAGCCAAGATGAAAAAGATTCACTAGACTAAGAGAGATTAAACAAGAAATTTGACAACCACTAAATATAAGAAAGTAAAACACAAGTATTGAAGACATGGTCTTGATCCCGAAATGAAGAACCACAATAGTTACACGAAACATTCCCAAGGACACTGTTCTAAGAAAGATTATGATTAGTGGTAATAAGTTTTGAAACATCCACCACATAAATACCTTTACTTTATCAAGTATGCGTATGGACCATAATTGTTATAAAGATGACCATATGAAGAGGTTATACACACTCTTGATTAGGGGTTTACATGTTATAATGAGGTCTAGCATTTGTTGTAAATTCTTGGGTTATATGTATCATAGTTTAGCCCGACGGGTAAACTTGATATAATGTCAACTTGTTAAGCAACCTCATATAATGTCAAGATGTGTGAGCAACTTAATCACCCATGTATCCAAGTTTTTATAATATAGTTCCATTAGGTGATATTTAATTGAATGAAATTGAAAACCTAATTATGAATTGGAAATGAGATAGTATATGCATGATATTTGATATGTGATAGATATGTGATTTCCTTAACGTAGTGATATTACTATCGATATGAAAATATGGCTAACATACTTGCAATGTTGATATGCGTCTAGTTATGCCATTATGTGCCAAGGATAGCCATGATGAATGCCAAAATGATTAGTAAATATTATACTTATAATGATCAAGCTAAGTATGATAATTTCATTTGAACTTACTAGCATTTGTATGCTTACTCTAGTTGTTTTTCTTCCTTTGTAGACTAGCACCTTCCAGAATTTGTTGAGACAGATCAGCAAAGGAGCACATACTATCAAAAGACAATAGATAAATGTTCATTTTGAGTCTAGAATTTTTGGCATATACATAAGGACCTTTGTTGTTCAAATGATCAATTTGATGTTAATTTCTTTTTAAAAATAAGATAATGGATGAACTTGTGTAATAGGCTTGGTATGTGATCAAATTAATGCATGTTTTGGTCTTGTTGGATATTTGTATGTATAATGATATCAAAGGGTAGGTTTGACATAACAAAGATTGCAACAATGATAGTTGGAATGGCTATGTTGCTAAATAACTTGAGAAATGGTATAATTGAATGATAAGTATAAAATGTAATTGAATGTATGTTTTGTGTGCTTCATGTTGGAACTATTCAAGTACAAAACTTTCAGGTTGTATTAATATGACATGTTTGAATTAGCAAATGATTTACTTTAAATATGGATAGTTGACATGGAATTGATTATGTCTTAAGGTTGAACGATTGAATTGTGTAATGTTGAATCGTTGGTTTAGGTAATTATATGTTTGAATTGAGTTTGTTTGACATGGTTGAAAAGCATCATATTTGTAATAGGTTGATAGCTAGTAATTTGGATGTTGTTTTGGAAGCAAATGAATAGGTACCAAAGTCTTAAGCTGCCAAAATAGGGGTAACATCGAGACCTCAAGGTTTTGAAGTCGTAACTTAGGTCGATAGTGAGTGACATTGCGATGTCAATTAGCTTTAAGTCACAACGTGACTCACTGTTTGACGAAGTTGTGACATAAAGGTTATGAAGTCGCGACATCATTCCAGAACTTTGAATGTGATTAAATGTGACATATGTGTTGTGATATATGCTTAAATATTCATGTGATTAATGTGTAAAAGAACTCATGAAAGATGTTTAAACGTGTGAAATATGATAGTAGAGTTAGAGATGTTATGGATACGATATATGCATGTTTCGCTGTTGCATAATGACTTGTTTACATAGTGGTTATTCTAAGCATTCACTGAGATTGTTAAGCTCACCCACACATTTTTAACCATTGCAGATAAGTAGTGTCGGCGTGAGCGGTGTGGTCTCGAGGGGTAATCCTAGCAAAATATTTTAGTTGCTATTAGTAAGTGTTATTTGTTTAATTATGTTTCGGGAAATAAAAGGCATTGTGGTAGACTTTGCGTTGGTTTTGCTATGATTTTTAGTTGTTTGTATGCCAAATGTGCTTGGTAAGTTGCGGACTTAAAATATGATGTTGAGACTGATATTTGAGACATTTTGGTGCTAAATTTACGTGGTATTTAATGCATGATGTTTAGAACTAATTTGGAATGATCTATGTGATGATATATGTTGTGTTTTTAAGGTCCGACAGAGGTATTGATATTTGGGTTTTAAAAACGATACCTCGAAATTTTTGAAGTGCATGATGTCGGTTTGTTACTTGGTATCGATATTTTAGTACGAGTATCGGATTTCGAGATAAAATTATCAATACGTTTCCATTGGTACCAATATTTTTCGAAAGTTGGGTTCTTAAGACAAGAAACAAAACTAATTTGGTATCAATTTTCCAAGCGTATCGATACCACTTGAGAGAATTATCGATACCTACGTAACAGGTTTGGGAAATTTTGCCAAATGGTCCTAATGCATGTTTAGTACTTATTTTATGACTATTCAATGAATGTTTAGCATGATTCAACCTCCTTAAAGTGTTTATAACTTACGTTTCATGTGAATGTTATTATATTAAAAGAAAAAAAGACGCATGTGTAATAATGTGACGGTTTGTGATGAATACGAAGGGAGACGATGGTGTAGCTTCCTTGTATTCGGACTAAATGAGATTTTAAGAAAATAATATGTTAAAGAAGATATCTTTTTCTACTAAAAAATTATTATATTTAATTTTGTTAGTAATTATTATATTTAATTTTATTATGTTTTTATATGTCATTTATTAATTTATGTAAATTATAATTAATGTTTGGTCTTATATCTAAGAGGTTATAGGTTCAAACCTTGTTGGAAGCATTTATTTTGTAACTACTAGATTCGAATAATGAATATTCGAGGAGAGGGATTTATCTACAGAGATAGTAATTTTAATATTCAAATCCAAATATTATTCGAATCCATAATCCGAATTGCCATCATAGGCAAATATTAATATTAATATGATAAAATTTATTATTTGCTAAGTAAATAAAATATAAAGTATTTTAAAATAGAATAAATTATTATTAATTAGGTTGAATTGTGGATTTTAAAGAATATATTTGTTTTCAAATATAATTATTAAAAAGTTAATAAAGATAGAACACAAATAGAAAACACTTCAAAGAGTGAAATGAATGCAAATTTAAAAGGAAAAAGTTAGAAAGAAGCGAATGAATCAAGATCTATGGTTCGACTTGTATGGCAAGAAGCGAGTAGGGAAGTATAGTTGCATGAAAGAAAATATAGTTTGATGGGGAAAGTAACTGATTTTGTTGGATCCATTCATCAAATTTCGAAGATTACCATTTCAGCTAAACATGGTTTGGTACCATTGATGCAGTGAGCAATAGTTGGTGAAAGCGGGCCTAACTAGGGTCTTCTAAACAAAATGATGAATAAATTGGGCCTTGCTCTTTCTTGTAGTTCGATTCAGTATCAATACTTAAAAGCACTAGAATTAGACACCCATTACGGGGAGAAAATGTATATATTACAGAAAGTTACATAATTTTTTCCACCATTTTTTAAAATAAAAGATATATGACTAGGAAAATTATAAGTTTCTAGTTTTTTTAATTTGAATTTTAAAATGTAAAATGATAAGTACATAAATTTTAACTTATTTGTGAATTGTGTTATTCAAGTCTTTAAATATTTTATTTTTCATTGGGTGGAAAGATAGAAGAAAATGAGCTTAAACATTAATTTTGGCAAGTTTTTTTTTGAAATTAGACTTTTAACTTACATTGTTTTCTCGAGGGTAATCCTAGCAAAATATTTTAGTTGCTATTAGTAAGTGTTATTTGTTTAATTATGTTTCGGGAAATAAAAGGCATTGTGGTAGACTTTGCGTTGGTTTTGCTATGATTTTTAGTTGTTTGTATGCCAAATGTGCTTGGTAAGTTGCGGACTTAAAATATGATGTTGAGACTGATATTTGAGACATTTTGGTGCTAAATTTACGTGGTATTTAATGCATGATGTTTAGAACTAATTTGGAATGATCTATGTGATGATATATGTTGTGTTTTTAAGGTCTGGAACAGAGGTATTGATATTTGGGTTTTAAAAAACGATACCTCTGAAATTTTTGAAGTGCATGATGTCAGTTTTGTTACTTGGTATCGATATTTTAGTACGAGTATCGGTACTCGAGATAAAATTATCAATACGTTTCCATTGGTACCAATATTTTTCGAAAGTTGGGTTCTTAAGACAAGAAACAGTAAACTAATTTGGTATCAATTTTCCAAGCGGTATCGATACCACTTGAGAGAATTATCGATACCTACGTAACAGGTTTGGGAAATTTTGCCAAATGGTCCTAATGCATGTTTAGTACTTATTTTATGACTATTCAATGAATGTTTAGCATGATTCAACCTCCTTAAAGTGTTTATAACTTACGTTTCATGTGAATGTTATTATATTAAAAGAAAAAAAGACGCATGTGTAATAATGTGACGGTTTGTGATGAATACGAAGGGAGACGATGGTGTAGCTTCCTTGTATTCGGACTAAATGAGATTTTAAGAAAATAATATGTTAAAGAAGATATCTTTTCTACTAAAAATTATTATATTTAATTTTGTTAGTAATTATTATATTTAATTTTATTATGTTTTTATATGTCATTTATTAATTTATGTAAATTATAATTAATGTTTGGTCTTATATCTAAGAGGTTATAGGTTCAAACCTTGTTGGAAGCATTTATTTTGTAACTACTAGATTCGAATAATGAATATTCGAGGAGAGGGATTTATCTACAGCAGATAGTAATTTTAATATTCAAATCCAAATATTATTCGAATCCATAATCCGAATTGCCATCATAGGCAAATATTAATATTAATATGATAAAATTTATTATTTGCTAAGTAAATAAAATATAAAGTATTTTAAAATAGAATAAATTATTATTAATTAGGTTGAATTGTGGATTTTAAAGAATATATTTGTTTTCAAATATAATTATTAAAAAGTTAATAAAGATAGAACACAAATAGAAAACACTTCAAAGAGTGAAATGAATGCAAATTTAAAAGGAAAAAAGTTAGAAAGAAGCAGAATGAATCAGTATCTATGGTTCTGACTTGTATGGCAAGAAGCAGAGTAGGGAAGTATAGTTGCAGTGAAAGAAAATATAGTTTGATGGGGAAAGTAACTGATTTTGTTGGATCCATTCATCAAATTTCGAAGATTACCATTTCAGCTAAACATGGTTTGGTACCATTGATGCAGTGAGCAATAGTTGGTGAAAGCGGGCCTAACTAGGGTCTTCTAAACAAAATGATGAATAAATTGGGCCTTGCTCTTTCTTGTAGTTCGATTCAGTATCAATACTTAAAAGCACTAGAATTAGACACCCATTACGGGAGAAAATGTATATATTACGTAAAGTTACATAATTTTTCCACCATTTTTAAAATAAAAGATATATGACTAGGAAAATTATAAGTTTCTAGTTTTTTTAATTTGAATTTTAAAATGTAAAATGATAAGTACATAAATTTTAACTTATTTGTGAATTGTGTTATTCAAGTCTTTAAATATTTTATTTTTCATTGGGTGGAAAGATAGAAGAAAATGAGCTTAAACATTAATTTTGGCAAGTTTTTTTTTGAAATTAGACTTTTAACTTACATTGTTTTAGGTTTTTAGCTATAACTTGAGTTATAGAACTCCGATTGATGTCCATAATATACTATTTCAAAGGAAATGAAAATATGTAACCAAAACTATTTCTTGACTCGAGCCCCAAAAGATCAAAAAGTGTTTAAAATGACTTAGAAGCTTGATGCAAAAATCTACCAAGATTTCTAGAAAAAATGATTTATTTAATTAAGGAACTTTTATATTTTTTCATTATTTTTTGGCTTATAAATAATTTTTATTATGTTAGTAGTTGCATACCTAGAAATAGCCACTCTTAATATTATTTTGCTTTTGTGTTTTATTTACTTTTATGATTGTTAATCTCTCTTCTAGTCAAAGGAACTTCAAAGTTTGATTCTAAAAGTTCGTGAAATCTAATTTTCATCATTTTTTGTTCTTTAGTATTTTCATGTCTTCGTTGTAATTGCAAATATTCAGATTTGTTAAATATTTTATTTGTATTCAATAACTTACCACATTTTCCTTATTAATTGGAATTATTAAAATCGTAATTATTTAATTAATTTTAATGTTTGTGACAAACAATATAATTGGATATAAATTGTTATGCAATCTATGTTATATAGGCATGCAATCTAATCTAAATAAACTCACTAATGTTTGTTGATTAGAATTAGGTCTCTTTTGTTCTTAATGCTATTGGTAAGATAAATTCTAAGTGTGAAGTTATAGGTTATTTAATGATAAGGGAAATATTTTTAATGAGCTTTCTCTTGATTATCGACAAGATAGTAGAGATTGGTTATTATGAGCTACATCAAGAACTATAACTAATTTATTAAAGAACATTGAAATTATCTTTGCATCAATGAGCAAACTTTTGAATCAAAGCTAAGATTTAGCTTTGATTAGATCTTCATTTATTGATTCTTCTTATATTTTATCTTATTATTTGATTTTTCTAGTTTTAGTTTTTTTATCTTCAACACCCTTTAATATTATTTTACTTATTTTATTTAAAGAAATATATTTATCACCGATTTATGTGAATTCGACCTTACTCTTATCTACAATTTATTTTTAGTAGAATTTTTTTGTTGGATTCAACACCCATCATAAAATTAAGTATATCTATACTATATTTAAGATTTTAATTGAGCTAGTGCCATCAATGATCCCAAATTCAGTTATAAGGTTACCAAACCCCTTATTTTTTTGAAGTAATAGATATTATTTTGATAGCAATTGTCTTTTCATATAAAATCTAGAATAATACTTGCATGATATGGGATTTGAACCCGAACATGATAATTTTAGTCTTAATTTTACTATTTCAATTAAAGCTATATTTAACTATTATATCAATTTTTAAAAATTGTTTCTTGCATTTTCACTCCTACCATGGGTGTGACAAAATCTAGTTTAACATCATGGGTCGATTAAAGACTTCAAATTAGCATAAATCTTTTGTCACTTGACTAATTACTTGGTTAAAAATCTTTAATAAAACTAAAGTTTGATTAATTATTGATAACTATATAAAATAAAATTTAATATTGATATAGATAAATAAAATTAGAAATCTGTCATACACATATACATGTGGAAACTATGTATTTAGAACAAATAGGTGCATTTAAAAATAACATATAATAAATATTGAAACTAATTAGGTTAAATTCTACTATTAGTCTATGTACTTTGTAAAAGTTATAGATTTAGTCTCTATACTTTTATTTGATCAATTTTAGTCCCTGTACTTTTCAAATTGGTCACTTTTAGTCCTCAGATTTTTCAAAATTTGAAATTTTAGTACTAACCTAAATGGTAGCAATTAAATCCGTTTGGTTAAATTCAATTTCTTTGTACTATGCATTCAATTATAGATTTAGTCCATTTTCTCCAATCGGATCATTTTAAGTCCATGTGCTTTTCAAATCTTAAGATTCACTCTTGACATAAATAACAATTGTTATTCCATTAACTGGATTTTTAGTGTGTAATATGTGGAAATCAATAAGTGGCATGACATTACACATATGATAATATGTTTAGTACTTAAGATTTTAGAAATAATGAACTTTACTTAATGAATTTATGAGTTATTGTTTGGTGAGGACTAAAATTTTAAAAATTGAAAAGTATAATGACTTAAAATGTCCAAATAAATGTACAAGGATTAAATCCACAACTTTTGAAAAGGATAGGGACTAATGGTAGAATTTAACCAACTAATTAATAATAACACATGAAATGTGTACAATATTAAAATAAAAAGGTAGATTAAATTGTAAGTAATATAAAATTTAAATAGATAAGTACATCAAATTAAGAATACTAAATGAGTATAATTATTTATCATGGTGCTATCATCAATCCTAAGTTGGTGTTAAGTTAACTTATGAGAGCAACTCAAGCAGCAATATCATAACACCCTATACCCAACCCGGTCGTCAAACTCAAGTTATAAGGTGCCACATTCGTTGCTGAAGCAAGTACAATAAAATTAAAATTTGATTTAAAACCTTAAATATTCAAATATTAATAAAACATGTATATAAAATTGCACGTATTCATTTTCGAATCTTATATGAGCTTACAAAATCTTTAATGCTAACCCGAGACTGAATTAGGACTACATTGTAATGTTTTCAAAAGTTTAGGTTGACTTCACGATGTTAGGGGGTTCCTCATTATGAAACGACATACTGTCTAGGTCTCGTCTCAATGACCAGTAACACCCCCAACTCGGCCCAGACGTTATGGCCGGATCTAGCGATGTCACATGATAGGGTGTTTGAAAACCATGTCGTCGCGTTAAAACCATTTCAATTGAATTCCTTATCTTAATATCTTATATCTTATTAGTTCTAAAATTGTGTTGCTCATTTAATCGATAGTTTCAAAACATCATTCATTTGCAGAAGTTTTTAAAACAGATTAAACAATCATATGTTCAGGAAAAATATTTGTTTCTCTTAAAAACCAAGGTTTCCTACTACTAGCAGTTGTAATCCATAAGGTAAAGATAATTAAAACCCAAAACCAAAGCCCGAAAGTCCAATTACAACCCAAAAACTTAGCTAGTGAAAATAGAATAGAAATAAAACCAATATCGTAACTATGGGTTAAAAACCATAAAAGTCCAAAACTGTGGTCACTGCCGAGTCCTTCGCCGCACCGATCTGTCTAGATCTGGGGATTACCTGTGCACATTTAAAAAAAGGGGTGAGTTTACGAAAACTCAGTGTGTAATCCCACAGAAAACAAACAATAGCGAATCACGAGGCACGATTAAGCGGTCTTGGGCCTAAGCCCTTTTTCAAGATGTCGATATGATTTGGGCCTTAGCCCATCTCAGTACAGTATCAAATATGCAGTAGGGCCTCATAGTATCAGTAGCAGTGATGCAGTATTCAGTAACAAAGTCCTACCCAACCAGCCTCTACACACCATCTCCGTCTAATCCTACACTCCATGTAGGGATCAAATCCACCCACCCATCCCTACACTCAAGGTAGTACCGAATGCGGCACAAAACAGTAATTTGCAGCTGAGCTGCCAGTATGTTATGCTTAAGAGCCCTTCAGTACACTTCCTCCAAATAACAACCCCCATATAATTAACCCAACCCCATGCAATGCAACATACAAGTCATGACATGCTATCTCAGGACATCAATATATATAACCAGTTCAATATACAAGCATACTATCATCATGCTCAACACATATATAAATCAAACAGTCAGTTCGAACAATTAGGGGTCTAAGTGATGCTTACCGACCCTACAGTAGGTTCACAGTCGACTTGGGCGACCCGTGCAACATTAGTAATCAATTCAGTAAAAACGGGCTCACATGCCTGTGTGGCCCACTTGACCCAAATTAGCCTTGGCTGCGTGGTCCATTTTCAATGTAACCCGTGCTAGCTAAATATTCATATATGTTTTCACTATTTACTTATATGTTCCTTCAAAGTTGTCTACTTGAGTCACTATTACTAAATTATTTATATCTTGAGCTACAGAATTCCAAATTAAGGTCCACTTGAGGTCTTTGAAACTAGACTCAAATACCTTTATACTATAAAAGTTTTACAATTTTTGGTTTAGCCAATAAGTATAGTAAAATCTTCAATCTTACCCCTATTTTGCTATCTGACAGCTTCGACATTTCTTTGCTAAAAATTAATTATCTCTTAGTACAAAATTTGGATGATGTTACCATTTGTTTCTATTGAAAATAGACTCATTAATAATTTAAACATGTAAATTTTAACCCTTAATTATTTTTATCCAATTTTTGATGATTTTCCAAAGCCAGAACAGGGAAACCCGAATTCATTCTGACCTTGTCTCACAAAACTTACTATATCTCACAATTTACAATTCCATTACTTGCACCGTTTCTTCTATGAGGAACTAGACTCAATAAGATTTAATTCCATTTTTTCATCCTCTAATTCGATTTCCACAATTTATGGTGATTTTTCAAATTTAGCCTACTGCTACTATCCAAACAACAAGCAATTTTGGTTTTTTGTCGAATCTCATTTTCTGCGTTTCGGGCACACACTTGGTTTTGTTTGATGCTAAAACAATCCCTGAGCACTCCAAATCCTATAATTGAGGAAATAACACTAATTTAATCTCACATAACGTGATCCCAAATCGAACTCGTATCGAGGTTTTAACCCATAAGTGACTAAAGCTTACCTTCAATCGATGAACAATAATTCCCACACAAACTAAGACTCCGATTGGTGATTACGAGACCTTGAATCCTCCCCTGATTGGCATAAACAAAACACTTCAGAAGAAATTTAACAAACGGAGACAAATCACTTGTCAAAAACTTACCGAATGATCGCAGACAAACGTTAAGCGAAACGAGGCAGAGCAGAAATTCAACAACAATGAAGAGAAAAACGGTAAGAGGGTGGAGGGATTTTAGGGACAGTAAAAAGAAAGAAAAAAAAGATGAACAAAATATTTGATAACCACCTCAATCCCTTATTTCTCTCCATCAAACTCCCCACTAAATACACTACTCAGATTTTTAGTCCATCTCAAACTCTCCTGGACGCACGAGCAAAAATAATGCCCACATCAAGATTCAAAAATAGGACCTCCTTCACACCAACACTCCACTTATCCACTAGACCAATAGACCCATTCAGTTAATTATTTTCCAACTTTTACTTAAAAGTGTACTGACCAAAGATAGGGCTTATTCATCAAAATACCAAAATTTGCCCAAGTCTTAACTTGAACTTGGAACCTCCTAAACACACCTAGAACACATAACCACTAAAGTAGAAAAATATTTTGTGTCACGCATTCACAATACCCAAAATTAAAATTTTGGGGTGTTACAATTCTACCCCCTAAAGAAAATTTCGTCCTCAAAATTTACCTAATCAGAACAGATAAGGACACTGCTGACACATCGCATCCTTAGGCTCCCATGTGGCCTCCTTAGTGCTATGATTACGCTATAGAACCTTTACCAGTGGAATAGATTTTCTTCTCAGAACCTTAACGTCGCGATCTAGAATCTAAATTGGCTCTTCCTCAAAGGTCAAATCTGGCCTAACCTCGATCTCTTCAACAGGGACAATATGAGTAGGATCAGAGCGGTAGCGCCTCAACATGTCCTCAAGTATCTAAATCACCCTCTCAAACTGACCACCAGTCTGAGAATGGAATGCAGCACTAAAGTCCAAACTTAAACCCAGAGCCTCATGTAACTTCTTCTAAAACTGAGATGCCAAATGAGGATCCCTATCAGAGGTGATTCAAACTGGTACTCCACGCAGTCTCACTATCTCAGAAATATAAAGTTTCACCAGCTTCTGCAGAGAATAATCAGAAATATCCACGATGACCCATATTGAATCCATCTTAGTGGGTGTTAGAGGCAACCCATTAACGAAATCCATAGTTACGCGCTCCCATTTCCAAAGAGGAATCTTAACCGGCTGTAGCAAACCCGAAGGTAATTGATGCTCAGCCTTAACCTGCTGGCAAGTCAGACATCTACTCACAAAATCAGTAACCTCACGTTTCAACCCTGGCCACCAATATAACTCATGGAGGTCTCAAATCAGTATCATTCGGAACACAGATTCTCCCACGAAAATAGAGTACCCTATCACTGTTCAGTCCAAAATCTGTAGTACTACAACCCTCAACCTCCCGGAATCGAAGACCTAACGGCTCATCCTCCAACTGCTTACCCTAAATCTGCTCAATCCATGACGGCTTAACCTGAAGCTCGGCTAATAAACTACCATCATCAAATAAACTTAGGTGAGCAAATATCGCCCTCAAATCAGTCATAGCCCTACGGCTCAATGCATCAGCCACCACATTGGCCTTACCAGGGTGGTACTCAATGGTGCAGTCATAGTCTTTAAGCAGCTTAATCCATCTGCACTGCCTAAGATTAAGTTCTTTTTTAGTAAGGAGATACTTGAGGCTCTTATGATCAGTGTAGATGATACGCTTCTCACCATACAAATAATGCCTCCAGATTTTTAGTGCGAATACCACAGCGGCCAACTCCAAGTCATGTGTCAGATAATTCGCCTCATGGGTCTTAAGCTGACGAGACGCATAGACTACCACCTTACCATCTTACACCAACACACATCCCAAACAGACATGTGATGCATCACTGTAAATAGTGAACTCCTTTCTAGGCTCTGGCTGTATCAAAATAGGGGCCTAAGTCAATACAGTCTTAAGCTTATCAAAGCTCTCTTACTGTGCATCAGTCCAGTTAAACAACATACCCTTACGTAGTAGCTTAGTCAAGGGGCTACAATCAATTAAAAACCCTCTACAAATCATCGATAATATCCTACCAGTCCCAGAAAACTTGTATTACAAACTTGTATTACAATCTTTGCGAGATAAGCAGTTGTATGCAAAGTTTAGTAAATGTGAGTTCTGGTTACGTGAAGTCAGTTTTCTGGGCCATGTTGTATCAGCATCGGGTATTCGGGTTGATCCGAGTAAAATTTCAGCTATACTTGACTGGAAACCTCCGAGGAATGTTTCGGAAGTTCGAAGCTTTCTAGGGCTCGCTGGCTATTATAGACGTTTTGTAAAAGGGTTCTCTATGATTGCGACCCCGATGACAAAGCTACTACAAAAAGACGTTAAGTTCGAGTGGTCAGAAAAGTGTCAGAAAAGTTTTGATCAGTTGAAAGTTCTTTTGACCGAAGCTCTAGTCCTAGTTCAGCCCGAATCGGGTAAAGAGTTTGTTATCTATAGTGATGCATCTTTAAATGGTTTGGGCTATGTTTTGATGCAGGAAGGAAAAGTTGTAGCCTATGCCTCGAGACAGTTAAAACCGCATGAAAAGAACTATCCGACGCATGATCTGGAATTGGCCGCTATTGTATTTGCGTTAAAAATATGGCGTCACTATCTGTTTGGCGAAAGATGTCATGTTTATTCCGATCACAAAAGCCTGAAATATTTGATGACTCAGAAAGATTTGAATTTGAGACAGCGTCGATGGTTAGAATTGCTGAAAGATTACGAGCTTGTGATTGACTATCATCCGGGAAAGGCTAATGTTGTTGCTGATGCCCTAAGTCGAAAATCACTGTTTGCTTTGCGTACAATGAAGCACATATGGTTATGTATGATGATGGTACGATAGTAGCTGAGTTGAAAGCAAAACCGTTATTTGTTCAACAGATTTGTGAAGCCCAGAAAGTCGATAATGATTTACTTGCAAAACGAACTCAGTGTGACTTAAATGTTGATTCAGAATTTCTAGTTGATGCTGAGGATTGTTTGAGATTCAGAAATCGATTATGTGTTCCGAGAAATTCAAAGTTAATACAGGTGATTTTGAGTGAAGCTCATAATAGCCAATTTTCGGTTCATCCGGGAAGTACAAAAATGTATAACGATCTGAAACAGCACTATTGGTGGCATGGTATGAAACGAGACATTTCTGACTTTGTTTCGAAATGTTTAATTTGTCAGCAAGTTAAAGCCGAGCATCAGGTACCATCTGGGTTGCTTCAGCCGATCATGATACCAGAATGGAAATGGGACAGAGTTACGATGGATTTTGTATCCGGTTTACCGTTGACACCCAACAAGAAAGATCCATTTGGGTTGTTGTTGATAGATTGACAAAATCGGCTCACTTTGTTCCGGTTCGTATTGATTATTCACTTGATAAACTTGCTGAATTGTACATTTCTCAGATTGTGAGATTGCACGGAGTGCCTATTTCTATTATTTCGGACAGAGACCCGAGATTTACATCGCGGTTTTGGAAGAAATTACAAGATGCTTTAGGTACGAAGCTACATTTTAGCACAGCTTTCCATCCGCAGACAGATGGTCAATCTGAACGAATCATTCAGATACTTGAGGATATGTTGAGATGTTGCATTCTTGAGTTTGAAGGTACATGGGAACGATACTTACCTTTGATTGAATTTGCTTATAATAATAGCTTTCAATCTAGTATCAAAATGGCACCTTATGAGGCTTTGTACGGTCGTAAATGTCGTACACCACTGTATTGGACCGAGCTCAGTGAAA
Source organism: Gossypium raimondii (assembly GCF_025698545.1). Classification (NCBI taxonomy): domain Eukaryota; kingdom Viridiplantae; phylum Streptophyta; class Magnoliopsida; order Malvales; family Malvaceae; genus Gossypium; species Gossypium raimondii. Next base: position 15,590,838 of record NC_068566.1, read on the forward strand.
ATAAGATACACGGGGTTGATTTGATTAAAGAGACCGAGAAAGTGAAAGTGATTCGGGATAGTCTGAAATCAAGATCGGATCGTCGAAATCTTATGCGATTTGAAAAGAAAGGATATAGAGTTTGGATCGGGGATAAAGTGTTTTTAAAAGTCTCACCGTGGAAGAAAATACTCAAATTCGGTCGTAAAGGCAAATTGAGTCCGAGATTCATTGGACCGTATGAGATTATAGAGCGTGTGGGACCGGTTGCTTATAGATTGATGTTACTACTTTGAGTTAGAAAAGATTCATAATGTATTCCATGTTTGATGCTCGTGAGATACCGATCTGATCCTTCGCATGTGATTAGTCTGACGGAGATTGAAATTAATTCTGATATGTCATATGAAGAAGAACCGATTAGCATTCTGGCTCGTGAGATCAAAGAATTACGAAATAAGAAAATTCCGTTAGTTAAAGTATTGTGGCATAAACACGGAGTTAAAGAAGCAACTTGGGAGTCAGAAGATACAATGAAAGAACGTTATCCAAACCTATTCACCGGTAAGAATTTTCGGGGACGAAAATTTCTAAAGAGGGGGGGAGTTGTAACAACCCGGTTTTGACCCTAATCGGAATAGTGGTTTCGGGACCACAAATCTGAATTAGAAAAATATTATTAATATTATTTTGTGTGATTATTTTGTGTGCATTTGATTGTGTGAAATTTTCGTGTTTTAATTTCGTCGTCTAAGTGTCCGATTTGATAAAAGGGCTTAATCGCGTAAAATGAAAAATTAGGGGTTAATTATAAAAGTACGTAATTGTTGTTGTCTTTATAATTTAGAGGTTTTATTATGCAATTAGTCCACTATGAAAGTTAGTGGGTGATAATGGTCAAAAATGACCTTATATTATAAAGTTTATATATTTTGTATTAAAGGTTAATATAGTAAACTAATAATTAAATAAACATATGATATAATAAATCAATTGAAGCCATTATTTTCATTCTTCCTTTGCCGAAACTTAGAAAAACAAATAGGGTTTAAAAGCTTTGAGGTATTCGGTCATTAACATGCTTAATTCAAGGTATGTTTTACTTCGGTTTTTGATAATTTTTACGTTTTTGAGATCGTTGCTTCGTGTTCTTCAAAACCCATATCTTAAGTTTGTGAATTATGGATGATTTTGAAATGTGCTATTGATGAATGCTTGAGTTTTATGATGTTAGTAGGTGAAATATGAAATATATTTGTTAGATTAATATATTTTGTATTGGAATTTTTAGTGAAATTGAGTAAATAGGGCTAAATTGTGAAATTAAATTTTTGGGGGACTAAAGTGTGAAATAAATGAAATGCATGGACTTGTATGAATACAAGGAAGATTCGGCCTAACTATGGTGTTGTGAGATTTTGTGTAATTTGTGTTTTACGCAATAGGGACTAAATTGCAAAAAGTGTAAAATGTCTGGGGCAAAATGGTAATTTGCCTATTTATGTGTTTTTGGATAAAATTGAATGATTTGATGAATAAAAGGGTTAAATTTGAATATGTTTAGATCGCGAACTGAAGAAAACAGAATTAGATCGGGGAAAGTCGAAAGTAATCGAATAGTCGATCGTGTCTGCGGATATCCGAGGTAAGTCTATTAGCTATTTAATGTTATTAAATCAATATATATATGCATGAATATCTATTATGTTTTTGTTGAGCTATAATTAAAAGTAATTTAATTGAATAAATTCAAATTATAAATGGTATAAATATGTATATACAACGTTCAAATATATAGGTATATGCTTATATAAATTTTTGAACTAGTTTAAAGTATGAATAGTATAAAGTTATATATATAAATTCAAATAATTATATATGTATCTATATGTATACATATACTTGAATTTGGTTGGTTGTATGAGAGTTATATATATGTGCACTTAAGATTCAAATATATGTAAGTAAATACATGTATAAATTCTTGCTTAAATTAAAGATATGTATAGTACATATGTATACATAAGTTTGAACATATAGATGTATGTAAAAACATTTGGGTTTGATTAAAAGTATGTATGTTGTAATTGTACAGATAATTTGAATAAGTAAGTATATGGAGTTGGAACATCTATATATATATATATATATGAATAAGTCTTGATTATATTTTAAGGTATAAATGTTAAAAAGCGTACTTGGGAGTTTGAATATATCTAAATGTATATTTGTGTACTGATTCTTGAATTGAATCGAATGTATGATTCGCAAACTCTTTTGTGATTGAATATGGACTACAATGAATGTGTGTTAAATGAAATGGGTGAGTACAATAATATATAAATATTAGTTATTCGTGTTAATTGAAATCTCAAATGAAATAGATTAAAAGTAACTTTATTTATATATTTATATACATTTAGTTATCTTGTAGACTTACTAAGCTATAAAAGCTTACTTTGTTTGTTTTCGTCCATTTGCTTTTATAGATTTTGGAGACGCGTTACGAGCTCGGGGATCATCAGCATAGTCCATCACACTATCGACTTCTTTTGGTATTTTGTTAAATATTAGAACTCAATCTTATGGCATGTATAGGTTTGAGTACGATGTTAATTACATTTTGATTGTAAATTATAATAGCTATGCGAAAGTAATTAAATTTTTACGTTGTGATCAGTTTGGTTTTAAAAAATGTTGAATTTGTTCGGTAATGCCTCGTAACCCTAATTTGGCGACGGATACGGGTTAGGGGTGTTACAAACGACTCGAAGGTGCTCATCCTCAGTCCTTGAGTAAACCAGTATATCATCAATGAATACCACCACAAACCGGTCCAGATAAGGCTAGAACACTCGATTCATTAAATCCATGAAAGTTGCCAATGTATTAGTCAGTCTAAATGGCATCACTAGGAACTCGTAGTGACCATAACGAGTACTAAATGTCGTCTTATGAGCATCAGCCTTCTTAACCCTTAATTGATGATATCCAGATCGAAGGTCAATCTTGGAAAAAATCGAAGATTCTCGAAACTGGTGAAACAGATCATCTATCCTTAGTAGGGGGTATTTGTTCTTAATGGTCATCTTGTTCAATTACCGGTAGTCGATGCATATCCGCATGGATCCATCCTTCTTCTTTACAAGCAGTACTGGTGCCCCCCACAGAGACATACTAGGGCGGATGGACCCACGATCCAATAACTCCTAAATCTAGGCCTTAAGCTCCGTAAGCTCCTTCTGTGCCATTTAGTAGGGGCGATAGACACAGGAGCTGTACCAGGAATGAGCTCTATCCCAAACTCCACTTCACGATTCGGAGGTAAACCCGGTAGCTCTTCAGGAAAGATGTCTAAAAAATTCTTTACCGTTCTGATATACTTAACTGTAGAGTCCCTAGAATCTGAAACACTTACATAGGCCAAGAATGTCTCACATCCCTTACGAACCAACTTCTCTGCCACCAATGCAGAGATCACACTAGATAAGTAGTTCCGACGTTCTTCAATCATGACCACCTTTATATCCTCCTTGGTGATTTTTACCTTCTCGACCAGGGCAGAAAGATCTCACTCCCTCTACGGGGCTATCAAAACTCTCAAATTATCTCTGAAGCCATCCTCAAAGCGGACACATCGTTCATACTCAGATGCCACCATACCTCGCGCATAGCGGCTCAGTCTTAGAAACTCGACCACTGATCGATCCTCCTATGTAAGATTCAGAAACTCCCTCCTACGTGCATCCACATAACTAGCTCCAACATATGTCCCCTGGAAGGCGGTCTTAAAAAACTCCTAGGTTAGACGTTCGGGTAGAGTGCCCTCCTTAACGGTCAGCCACCACTAATAAGCCTCGTCCCGCAGTAGCGAGACTGGACCCTTTAATTTCTACTTAGAGTTGTAATCTAGATCATCCATGATCCTCTCTGTGGCCTCAATCTAGTACTCGACCATATTAGGGGCAACCCCAATGACACCCCTGAAGAGCTCAGCTCCATTGAACTGGAGTTGTTATGTAACCGACCTGAGACAATGCATCATCCCCAGCCATGTAATCTTGAGACCGAGTCTCAGTAGTGGGTGACACTGGCGTCTCACTTGTATCCAAATTTGGCAGGCTGCCCGATGATGAGGACTTAGCTTGAGCCCCTCTACGGCCTTTACCTCTTGTGCTCATATCTAATCAAATTTATTTGGTATTATAAGTTTTATGAATCAGTTACAGTTCCAGTGTTTATTAACAAATATTTTATGTGAAATAGTATTGATTATTCAGAGTTTATTTTCGTAAATTGCAGTCTCACTACAGTTTCTAGTTTCTCTACAATTTTCAGTATATACAAAATACCTATATTAGTTTCATAATATACTATCCATAATAGTTTCAATTTAAAACAAATCACAGTTCGGAATACTTACTAGATCGGCGCCGGAGACTCGGTGTACCACTTACTCAGTAAAAACATTTCAAATCATTTGGAAATCAATCAATTTTTCGAAAGCCCAATTTTTATAAAACCTATAATCCACAGCCGAGTGTTGCAACCTGATTCTGATACCACTAAATGTAACACCCCAAACCCGACCCAGACGTTATGGCCGAATCTAGCGATGTCACATGATAGGGTGTTTGAAAACAACGTCGTCACGTTAAAACCATTTCCATTGAATTCCTTATCTTAATATCTTATTATTTCGAAAATTGTGTTGCTCATTTAATCGATAGTTTCAAAACGTTACTCGTTTGCGGAAGCTTTTAAAACAGATTAAACAATTGTGCGTTTAGGAAAAACATTTGTTTCTTTTGAAAACCGAGGTTTCCTACTACTAGCAGTTGTAATCCATAAGGTAAAGATGATTAAAACCCAAAACCAAAGTCCAAAAGTCCAATTACAACCTAAAAACTTAGCCAGTGAAAATAAAATAGAAATAAAAAAATTATCGTAAATTTGGGTTAAAAACAATAAAAGTCCAAAACTGTGGTCACCGTCAAGTCCCCTGTAGCACCGATCGGTCTAGATCTGGGGATTACCTGTGAACATTTAAAAAAAAGGGGTGAGTTTTTGAAAACTCAGTGTGTAATCCCACAGAAAACAAATAATAGCAAATCACAGTGCACAGTTAAAGCAGTCCTAGGCCTAAGCCCATTTTCAGTATCAGAAATAGTTTGGACCTTAACCCATCTCAGTACAGTATCAAATATGCAGTAGGGTCTTAGCCCATCACAGTATCAGTAGCAGTCATATAGTATTCAGTAACATAGTCCTACCTAACCAGCCTCTACACACCATTTTCGTCCAACTCTACACTTCATGTGGGGATCAAATCAACCCACCCGTCCTTACGCTCCAGGTAGTACCGAATGTGGCAGAAAATAGTAATTTGCAGCTGAGCTGCCAATATGTTAGGTTTAAGAGCCCTTCGGTACACTTCCTCCAAATAACAACTCCCATATAATTAACCCAACCCTTGCAATGTAACATACAAGTCATGACATGCTATCTCAGGACATGAGTACATATAACCAGTTCAGTATACAAGCATACTATCATCATGCTCAACACATATATAAATCAAACAGTCAGTTCGTACAATTAGGGGTCTAAGTGATGCTTACCAACCTTACAGTAGGTTCACAGTCGACTTAGGCGACCCGTGCAACCTTAGCAATCAATTTAGTGAAAATGAGCTCACACGCCCATGTGGTATGCCCATGTGGGCCCACGCGCCCGTGTGGCCCATTCGGCCCAAATTGGCCTTGGTCGCGTGGTCCATTTTTAATGTAACCCGTGCTAGCTAAATATTCATATATGTTTTCACTATTTACTTATATCTTCCTTCAAGGCTGTCTACTTGAGTCACTATTACTAAATTATTTATATCTTGAGCTACAAAATTCCAAATTAAGTTCTGCTTGATGTATTTGAAACTAGACTCAAATAGCTTTCTACCATAAAATTTTTAGAATTTTTGGTTCAGCCAATAAGTACAGTAAAGTCTTCAATCTTACCCTTGTTCTACTGTCTGATAACTTCAACCTTTCTTTACTAAAAAATAATTATCTCTTAGTACAAAATTTGGATGATGTTACCATTTGTTTCTATTGAAAATAGATTCATTAATAATTTAAACATGTAAATTTTAACCCCTAATTAGTTTTATCCAATATTTGATGATTTTCCAAAGCCAGAACAAGGAAACCCGTATTCATTCTAACCTTGTCTCACAAAACATATTATATCTCACGATTTACAATTCCATTATTTACACCGTTTCTTTTATGAGAAACTACACTTAATAAAATTTAATTAAATATTTTGTTCATACTCTAATTCAAGTTCCACAATTTATGGTGATTTTTAAAATTTAGTCTATTGTTGCTGTCCAAACAACAAGCAATTTTAGCTTTTCGCTGAATCCTATTTTCTGCGTTTTGGGTACACACTTGGTTTTATTTGATGCTAAAACAGTCCTCGAGCACTCCAAAGCCTATAATTGAACAAATAACACTAATTTAATCTCACATAACGTGATCCCAAATCGAACTCGTATCGAGGTTTTAACTCATAAACGACTAAACCTTACCTTTAACCGATGAACAGTAATTCTCAGTCAAACTAAGACTCCGATTGATGATTACGTGCCCTTGAATCCTCCTCTAATTGGCATAAACAAAACATTTCAGAAAAAAATTAACAAACGGAGACAAATCACTTATATAAAACTTACTGAACGATCGCAGACAAAGTGAAGCGACACGAGGCAGAGTGGGAAAAGAAAAATCTAGAAGATGAAGGGTTAAAGAGAGCAGAAATTCGGCAGTAATGAAGCGAAAAATGACAAGAGGGTGGAGGGATTTTGTGGAAAGTAAAAAGAAAAAAAAAGATGAACAGAATATTTGATAACCACCCCAATCCCTTATTTCTCTCCACCAAACTCCCCACTAAATCCACTACTTAGATTTTTAGTCCATCTTAAACTCTCCTGAACGCATGAGCAAAAATAATGCTCACGCTAAGATTCGAACACAAGACCTCCTTTACACCAACACTCCACTTATCCACCAGACCAGCAGGCCCATTCTGTTAATTATTTTCCAACTTTTACTTAAAAGCCTACTGACAAAAGATAGGGCTTATTCATAAAAATACCAAAATTTGCCCAAGTCCTGGCTTGAACTTGGGACCTCCTAAACATACCTAGAACACATAACCACTAAAACAGACATATATTTTATGTCACACATTCACAATACCCAAAATTAAAATTTTGGGGCGTTACATGACTCATGCTGGACTTCACATCGTGGCATGATGATCTAATCTCGTAGCGATGACATGCACCCGATGTCGTAACTTGACATCCTGTTTCTGCAATTTCCATATAAAACTTTAGCTTGCACTTTTCAAACAAACCTATATGCACATCCAATCACATTTTCATCTAAAACATGCAATCTCTACACCTCAAACATAAACAAAACACATGCATCAATGGTGTACTAATGCCATCGTACCTATAAGTTAGCTATTTGATATGATTCATTCCCAACCTTCAACACACATACCTATTTACCTAATTCATTTGCATTTATATTATTTCATACCATTTCCAACATATTTGAATCCATTTACATGTTATATTCTATTAACGAAGTTTACACAATAACCTTCACAAACCAAAAGTGTAAATAAACATAGTTTTGTACTAAATTTGACTCAACCTAGGTACATGCCATACTTAAATCAAAATGGAATTTATACAAACTTTACTGAGTCAAGAATTGCTTTAAGAATGTTCAACCAATCATTCAAACTACCAGGAATCTGCTATACCTACACATGGAGAAAACAAACCGTATGCTGAGCAAATACGCTTTGTGATATTTCTATAATGACCTAAAAGTCAGTGATGTTGGAAAATATAATTTTGGAACCCCATTTCTGTAAATCGAACTCGTAAATTTTTAATAAAAATATTTACGGAGTTTTTATATAGGTGAATTGAATTTTTTATACGTAAATTAGTCAAAATTGCGTCTAATTAGGGTTCAGGGACTAAATCGTAAACTCCAATCACTATAGATTTTTAATAGGAAATACATAGAGGACTTAAATTGAAATTAAACCAAGGTCTAAAATGGAAAATAATCCCTGTTGAATTTATTATAGTGGAAAGTCAATGATGTTGATATATATATTTATATATTATTAAAATTATAATAAAGATTAAATGTATAATTTATGTAATAAAATCACAGAATGGGATGAAAGATAAAACATTGTCTTCTCCTTCACAATCAAAAACCATAGACAATGTAGGGAGGATGTTTCGGCCAAGGGTTTCAAATTTTAAAGTCTTCAATTGGTCAGTTCAAGTTAGTTATTTTCTTCTAATTTTTATGTTTTTGAGATCATGGGAACTTAATCTAGCTAACTCATGTATCAATTTTTAAAACTGTTAAAGTTTTGAAAGTTGCAATAGTTGAGAATTGAAAGTTCTGGGTACTGAATTGATAGATTTTAAGTTTAGATGTGAAAAAGGACTAATCAGAAAATTAAATTGATAGTTTCATGCATTAGGGACTAAACTGATTAAAATATAAAATTAGATTCAAAAATAAGAAATAGGAGGTCCTAATGGATTATAGTGAAATCAATTTCAAATTAGAGTTTTAGATTGAAAGTTAAGTTAGTCCCGATTTTAGAGATTAAATTGAATAAAATACAAAATTTGTATGAAATGACAATTGACTATGAATTTGGTTGGATATTGATAATATTGTATGTTTATGATAATTCATAGCTAACATCGACCGGATTCATTAAGAAGGATAGGAAAATCCAATACTATCGATGAATAGCTTAAAGTTTACGGTTAATATTTCTTTTATCCGATCCAACTTAATTATCTCTTGTTCTTGCTAAACTACATGATTTAGTCACGAGATAAGTATATAATGCTTGTATGAGTTAAATTGAGATGATTGATATGGTATATTGAGACAGAGAATTAAATTGAATAAAATAGAAAGTTGTTTGGTTTACATGATATATGAAATTGTTATGAATTTGAATTGAACATATAATGGAATTGGAAAGTGGTTGTCTATTAAATGCACAGGTTATACTTCAGTTTATTTGATGATGCACTATAGGTGCCAGTATAATTGCTTCGGTTTATTCGATGATGCACTACATGTGCTAGTATATTTCCTTTGATTTATCTGATGATGCACTATGTGTGCTAGTATATTTCCTTTGATTTATTCGATGATGCACTACATGTTCCAGTATATTTCCTTCGGTTTATCCAATGATGCACTGAGGTGATAGATTGGGGTGCAGATTGGTTATATGGTAAATGAAGTGGAATGTGAAATACGATTGCATGCGAAATGACCCGAAAATGAGCTCTTAAAGCCAATCGAGTGATTGAGATAATAAAATCAGAAATGATTAAAGTAAATGAAATGGAATTGAATGTTTATCCTTATAACTAATGTATGTAAGTGATTAAGCATATGTTGCAATAATGTTATGAAATTGAATAAGTATATGTGTATAGATGTGGTATCAAAATTATCAGGTAGTTGTGAAATATAATTTGGAATGGAATGGCAAGTGATAGTAATGTAGCAAAATAAGATTTTGGTATGAAAATTATATAGAGATTAATTTGTGAATTGAATTTGAATTAGGTGCATACCTTTACATAAGCTTGTTACTATTACCTTGGATTATAGAATGACCATTAATTTTTATCCTCAGCATATGGTTTTCTTTCCCGTGCATAGGTTAGGTATATGATGTGATCTCGAACATCGACTTCAGCATCTAGATAGAATCTCAAACTCAACAAAGTTGGTGAACCTCTTTAGTTAATTATATGGCATGTACCTAGTGGAGTCACCTTAATGTTTTGTTATGTTTTGGATTGTTGAATTTGAAATTAGTAAATGAATACTAACATGTATATACCTAGTTGGTGATTGTAGTTTGGCATGAGTTGATTATCTGTATGTTAATATTGATTGATGATATGCTAGAAGTATGCAAACTTGGTTTAAAGAATGGGGTAGTAATAGTTAGTACCTTGATGATATAGATATGTTTGGGTAATGGTTAGAATGTTTATAGATGTGTGAATTGGTATTATTAGGATTTGAATTAGCATGAAATGTAATGGTATTTGGTTAATGCATGAATTTTGTTCATAGTAGATGAAAATGATAGGTTGATGGATGATTGTATGATGAAATTGGTGGAGAGGATGTTTGTGGACAATTGCGCATGTTTAAGCATGATTTGGGAATGTTTTGGTATGAATTGGTTTAAGGATTGGAATGAAATTGGTACCAAATGCAAATGCTAGAAATTTTCTATAAGGTATTGATACATTGGGAAGGGTATCGATACTTTGGTGATTTTTCTTCAATTTTCAAAACATTGAATTGCAAAATGGTATCAATATTAAAGTAAAGTATCGATACTTTGAGAAAGTTACTGGTACTTTATGACAAGTATCAATACCATTGATTTTTATTCATTTTTTTCAAACATCGAAGGTTAGAATGGTATCAGTACCTGGCTAGGGTATCGATACCTGTTCTAGAATTTTGAAAACTTTACAATTTGGTCCTACTTCATTCTCGGGTAAACAAAAGAGCTTTCATAAGCTCAATTAAGACTCAGATTTTACTGTGTATCATAATGCGATTGTGTTTGTGGCATGATTGAATGTATTAATGGTTTATTTACAATGTATTTAACGATTGTTACTTTGGTAACGAATGTGATATCCTATTACTCAGACCCGATGAGTAGGTTGGGTATGAGGGTGTTACAATTTCCATGATTCAAGTCAATATAAAAAAATTAATCATATACATACATCAATATCAAATTTAATTCATAACCTAATCTCATACCAATTCATACCATAACACAATAATTTTCCGAGTCTATTGGCTCAATATTACTTGATTGGTCTCCAAGGTTTGTTTTAGTTCATTTCTCATATTGTCATATATAGAAATTCAATGTCATTCATCAATTTATATATCATTTATCAATTCTTTTGTTTATAACCCTATTAACAAAACATGGACTTGGAATGGATACACAGATCCGTCACCTCAGGTTACCCGACAATGACGACGTTATACAAGTACATATTACCACCTCAAATTGCCCAACAATGATGATTTTCTCAATCTGATTATTCTGTCACTCCGGGTTGTCTGGAAATGATGACCCACTGTATACTATCTACCAGTCCAGGTTGCTCGACAATGATGGCTTTCAATCAATAATCTGACCCTATGGCAAGCCAACCATATATACTCGGTCTGAATAGTTAATAGGGTAACCAAATTTTTGATTCATTACAAACAGTTCAAATCATATTTAATCATGCTCAAATAATCATTCATTCATCAATCATCATATAAACAACATAAATAAACTCGTTTTCTAACCAATTATCACATATTAATCAATTTTCACAACTTGCTATTCTATTCAATTTAGTCATTGTCTCGATATTCAATCTAAACTGTAGCAATTCAATTCAATAATCCAATAACAACTCACATCTACACCATATAATGCAAAATGACATGCACATGCAGAAAATAAGTGGTTCCCAAATAATAGAAATACAAATTGAATTTTCGAGCTATTCGTTGTCGACTTTCGATTTCTCTTTCCCTCTCGATGGTTCCATGCCAACGTTAGCCAAATAAAATCATAAAACATATAATATTATCAAATTCCATTCAAATCAGAACAAGTCACAAAATTAAGCATATTTTACAATTTATTCAATTTTGTCCCTAAACCCATGACAAACTTTCAATCCAGAGCTTTAGATTGAAATTTGATTTCACAATTACTAATTCAGGACTTCTTATTTCATATTCCTATGGGAATTTCTCGTCAGTTTTATATTTTATTCAATTTGGTACCTAATGTAAAAAGCTAACAATTAAGCTTTACAATTTAGGGCCCGTTCAACTATGCTTTTGAGATGGACTTTTCCCCAAAAAAACACTTCTCACTTGAAAGCATTGCCAAACAAATATCAGTTGAGTAACAAATTAAAAATAGTGCTTTTTGATAGATGGAAAAGTTGAAAATTTTAACTTTTTCCTTAGCCAAAAATGCTTTTGCTGGCAATTTACATTTTTAACCTCAGTTTGTCTTCTCCCAACAGACATGTTAGAATACCCATTTTTTCTTCATTTTCTATTTCAAAGTTCTTTTCTCTAGTTCTCTTCTCTTTTATTTTCTTCAAGTTGTTCCTTTTTTTAATTCCTCCACCGGTGAGCTTCTTTTCTTCTTCTTCTCTTTAATTTTTCCTTATGCTTTAGTTTAGTTGTTTTCTGTGACTGTGTTGGCTTGTGAAAGAATCAGATTTTTTAGCTATTGATATTGGATTAGAATATTTCAATATCTGGTTTATGATGAAATAAGAAAAAAATCTTACAGAAATTGAATGTTTGATTTTTTTTAACAAGATGAGTCTCATTTCTTTTTTATGATTTTTCTTGTGACAATTTTTTTCCTTCAAAGGGTAGTGATGATGTTGAAGGGTTTTTGTTTTTATTTTTCATCTTTTTTGTTTTTCACTTCCATTCTCTGTAAGCAATGATAGATGGGGGAGATCGGAACTCACATTGTTGGAAAATTCCATCACTAAAAGATCAAACTCTAGGCTTTAAGCATTAAAAAAAAAAAGAACTTTGTGTGATGTTTCATGGAGCAAACCTGCTCAATTTTGCTACCAGAGATAATTTTTTGTTTTCTCGAAACGTTGTTTATCGCAAAAGCTTCAAGATATCAATTATGGTTTTCTCTTTCTTGGAGACCATGTACAACAGTCTCTTCGATCAGCTGCTTTCTTTTATGCAAAAAAAGCACATTTTTTCTTCTCCAAAAGCTTATTTTCCTTTATTTGATTCAATATGCAGGAAGAGGTTGCTAAAGAGTTTGGCATACCAATGCAATTTCAGCGATTCTGGTTGTGGGCCAAGCATCAAAACCATACCAACCGTCCAAATTGACCATTGACACCTTTGGAGGAAACTCAATATGTAATATTCCTCAACATAAATTGTTTATACCCCGGTTCAAAAGTCTTCCTTGAGGAGTATTGGTTTATAGATTTAGCTTAAGTCGTTGTTCAGCGTAGTATTGGATTTAATTAATATGTTGTCTTCATTTGTTCTACTTTGCTTTGCATGCATCTCTCTTTCACTCTGTGTGTGCGTTGAATGAATATATATATGTACAAACAAACATGTACTTAAATATCGATAAGTTTCCTTTAAAAAACACAGAATGATCAAGGAAGATGTGATCTTTTCTTTAGTTGGTGATTTTCTTTTTCAAATTATTTTCCCTTTAGATTTCAAAATCCCAAAGCGTTTTTTTTATTTAAACCATGTTTTGCTGACCTTTTTGTTATATCATGCTTAGCCAAGGCCAACTTCCATGATATTTAATTAGCTTTTCTATTAAGGGAATGGAAGCTTAAATCACAACCATTGAGTTATATAAATAGAAGCTTAAATCACAACTATTTTTTGTCATGTGTGAAGGAAAGAGAAAGACAATTATTTTATACCAATCATTTTTTTCAAAGGGATTTTAAGTGAAATTAAAATAAAAATAAAGAGGAGTGATTATAGATTAATTATGAAAGATAATAGGAATGGTATTTTATCACCAAATCTGTAGAAATTTTAATTATAACAAGAAGTACACTTTTATCTAATTATTTTTGGTGTCAAAATATACCATAAACCATTGATATTCAAGACTTGTATTAAACGTATTCTTTTATTAATGTCATATATTGTATTATTCCTATGATTCAAACCGAAACATGAGTTTTGGTTTTGTTATTCAAATTCATATCGAATTGAAGTAAAAAGTGTATGTATTTGTGGAGTTGAAAGTCAACATATAAAACAATACATTTTTAGTTTTAGAAGTTGTCAACTAGGGTCAATTTTATAGTTGCATCGGCTATAAATCCTCTAAAATAATAAATAATGACAAATTCGCAATATTCATGATCATGATACCACTTATTTTAATTGCTTTTGGTTGAAAAATCAATTAGAAAATGATTTAGCCACATAAAATTTCTATTTAATTATTTTGTTCTACAATGTGGGTGATAAATGCAAGCCTAGATTCTAGAAGTTGGAGAGGTCAACATTTTAATTTTATCCTATTTTTAATTTTTATTTAATTTATTATTTTGTTATAATTAAATTAGATGGGGTCATTGATTTGGTATTTTAGATTTCATGATTACGTAAAAAACAATTGATAAAATATTGCTCATCCTGAATTTTTTAACTGTGTTTGATGCTATTATTAGTTGTGTTCTCTTTCTTGGTTATTATTCCAGTCTTGGAAAGTTGATTTTGATTGAGAAAAAAAATCTTAGGATCCTATCTTGATTTTGATACACATGTAAAAAATATACTTATGTGACATTTGATTTTCTTAATTGCTTTACTGGCTGAAACGGATATGTTCGTATACACAATATATGAGCACTTCGGCGGTTGAATTTAGTGGTGAAAAAGTCAAAGCAATGTGGAAATGTAGGATAAGAGGTTAACAGAAACATTTTATAATATTTGTATTAAAGAGATATTGAAAGGCAATAGACTTGGTACTCATTTCACAAATCTAAATGGTTGAAACTAATGACCAACTTCGAGAAAGAAACAAGCAAGGCTTATTCACAAAGACAACTTAAAAAGAGGTGGGATACCCTAAAAAAAGAATGGAAGGCTTGGAAGAAACTTAAAGGCAGAGATACTGGTCTAGGGTGGAATCCTATAAAAGAACCGTTGATGCATCAGATGATTGGTGGGAGAGTAAGCTAGAGGTACATTAATAATTCTAAATATTTTTTTTCTTATTTATGAGGTTATTGACAATTACTGTTATTAAACTATCATTTTATATGTAGGTTGTGCCTGAAGCTCAAAAATTTAGAACATCAAGTATTGATCTTGAATTCGAAGGGAAGTTGGACCAAATGTTCAGGGGTATAGTTGCAACAGGTGATAAAGCATGGGCACCTTCTTCTAGTACACTCCGTAGTCATTTTTTTTGAGGATGTTGACAATGAAATACCTGAAGAGAATGAGGAAGAAAATGTGAGAAATGATGTTCACATTTTAAATGATGTTCACCTTGATGGAAACAGTCAAAAAAGAAAAACATCTGAGATATCAACTTCACATTTTAAAACTAAAAGGAAGAATCCTCAAAGCAAATTGAAGGGGTTGCAAAATTGTCCAGTCAAATAGAAAAATTATGCAATGCAACTGAGAATATGAATCAAGCCACATCTATTTTGACTCCTATTATGGATCCATATGATATTCCTCAAGCAATTAAAGTGCTTAATAGCATGTCGGAGGAAGTTCCAGAAGCTAGTCTGCTATACTTTTTCTCACCAAAATTATTACTCAACAAGGATAAACGAATTATGTTGTTATCAATTAATCCCAAGATTAGAGCTTTGTGGCTTAAGGCGAAAATGGAGGATAGTTGAAAATTTTCTGATCTTTTAGGGTCCAGAGATATCTATTATGTGGCTAAACAACAATGCTAAACTAGTTTTATCAATAGTTGTTTATGTTTGGTTTTTGGATATTGAATTTATGTTCTACTTATTTATGTGTAATCTAGTTTTATCAATGGTTGTTTATATTTGGTTTTGGATATTAAATTTATGTTCTACTTATTTATGTGTAATCTAGTTTTATCAATGGTTGTCTATGTTTGGTTTTTGGATGTTGAATTTATGGTCTACTTATTTATGCTTAAGGCTAGTTTTATCAATAATTGTTTATGTTTAGTTTTGGATATTGAATTTATATTCTACTTATTTATACAAAATTAGTTTTATCAATAGTTTTTTATATTTGATTTTGGATATACAATTTATTCATAGGTGATGAGTATGGTTGAGAATTCCAGCGGTGATGAAAGTGATGATGAAAGGAAAAAGAAAGAGATTTTACAACGTATGAAATGTTTTAACCGATTATTTGTTGTTACATCTTTTTCTGTGCAATTATATTATGAGAAGTGTATATTGAAGCAACCATGCATGGATTCAAAATAGTCAGGTGAGACATGGATCCGAGAGATCCTTGACGGTCACAAATCACGTTGTATGATTAATTTTAGGATGTCTAAAATTGTATTCACAAGTTTGTTGAGAGTTTTGGAGACAAGATACAACTTTCAAACTTCAAGACACATATCTTCTCGTGAAATGTTGGGAATTTGTTTATACATCTTGGGCACCGGTGCAAAAGTTTCCCAATGTTGAGAAAGATTTGAAAGGTCTGGAGCAACAATAAGTCAATACTTTACAATTGTGCTTGAGAAAGTTTCAAGGATGATCATTGATCTAATTGCACCCGAAGATCATTTTTTTAGCTCAATACCCGAACAAATACATAATGATTCTAGATATATGCCGCATTTTAAGGTTAAAATTTAATTTTATATTATTATATTTTAATTTTTTTGGTCAATTAAAAATATGCATGAGACTAATATGATTATTTGTTCAAGATTGCATAGGTGCAATTGATGGTAATCATATTGTCGCTATTCTTCCACCAAATGAACAAACTCCCTATATTGGAAGAAAAGGTGTCCTGACTCAAAATGTTATAGTAGTGTGTGATTTTAATATGTGTTTCACCTTTGTCATGGCTAGATGGGAAGGATTGTCGCATGACACTAGAATATTTCTTGATGCAATTCGAGATCCAAAATACAAATTTTCGCACCCACCAAATTGTAAGATATTTCATTTATTTTTTAAAATAATAAAGTATAAGTTCTTTAATTGATAATTTTAAAAAATAATTCTTGAATTAATTGTTTGTTATATTATGAAATGTAGGAAAATATTATCTTGTTGATTTTAGATATCCTCAAATGAAAGGTTATCTTAGACCATACAGAGGTCAGCGCTATCATTTACCTGACTTTTGTAGAGGTAGACCGATATCTAGTAAAGAAGAGATATTCAATCATTCACATTCATCATTACGTAGTGTGATTGAATGAACTTTTGGTGTTTTGAAAAAATGGGTCATTTTAAGGGATATGCCAAATTATAGTTTTGAAAAGCAAACGATGATCGTTATTGCTACAATGGCGATACACAATTTTATCCGAAAACATGTCGGTCGAAATGGTGCAGATTTTATTAAATACGGAAATATTAACAGGACATATGAGAATATTATTGATTGAGAAAATGCGCATGGTGGAGAAAGTGATGATGATGATAATGATGATGGTGACTCAAACAATTCAAGTGGTTTTGAAATAGAATTAACAGGAGATGCTATAGCTTCTAGTTTAATGAATTCACTTTAAATTGTAAATGCTATATTGTAAAATTTTTAGTATTTATATTTGGTATATAGATATTATCCCTTTTGGAAACTTTAATCCAAATACATGTAATATTTTAATTTGTTAGGTTTATGTTTTCTATGTTATTTTAATATCTAATATGAGTTATATATTCAAATTACATTTTAAAATAAAATAATACAAATGTGTTAAAATTTAATTAAAAAATTAATTTTAAAATAATACAACTGTGTTAATATATAATTACAAATATTTAATGATTATATTTAAATATTTAAATATAGTTTATATATTCTAATTAAATTTAATAAATAATTAATATTAATTACTTAAAAATATTTAAAATTAATATTATATATTAAAATATTAACAATAAGTTATAATAAATTATTTTTATATTCTTGCTAAAATATCATAATATTAACTAATTTGAACATTATTTAAATGCATATTTGTTACTTATAATATCATGTCTAAAATGGACATTTTATTTCTCAAAAGTACTTTTTGATAGTAATACTAAACACTTAAATTTTAAACAAAACTTCTCAAAAGCACTTTTTCCACAGCATTTCTCAAAAGCACTTTTCAAAAGCACTTTTCAAAAGCAATACTAAACTAACCCTTAGTCATTTTTCTTAAACTAAGCTAAGTTTCTATCAATTTAACGCCTAAAGCATTCAATTATCAACAATTTCATCTCATTAAAACTTCACTAATTGATGAAATTGATCATTGGGTTAGCTTAATCCAGCTTCCAAGAAAAAATAAATCTATAAAAAATCAAAGAAAAATGAGTAGGGACTTACTTGAATCAAAGAAAAATAAATCTTCTTCTTTTTTTCTTCTATTCGGTTGGAGAAGCTGAGTTTATCTCTCTTCCCACCAAAATCTCACTTATATAGTGGGATTAATTTGTAAATTAAGTTAATTAACCTTAATTTTAACAAATAAATCTTAATTTGTTTAAGTTAATGGCCATTTCATCTTACCGTCCACTAACACACACTTAAAAATGGTTGTATTGATGTTTTAAACCTTTGGTTAATTGCAATTTAAGTCCCCAAGTCATTTTCTAATTAAAAATCTATAACGATTAAATTTTAGAATTTAGTCCTTGAGCCTTAATTAACCACCATTTCAGTTAAATTGATTACCCAAATTTCAATTCATCTATATAATAACTCTATAAATATATTTATTAATATTTACGAACTTGGTTTATGGAAACGAGGCCCCAAATCGTATTTTCCAACACCACTGGAAATCGAGTCGTTACAAACATTATCAATATATACAATTGATGGAGGTAATAGAGTGTGCATAATAAAATTAAAATGCATAAACATTTTAAACAAAGGTTTAGTTGAGTGGTAAATTTAAGGTTTTTCTAATGCAATTGGTAGGGTTCAAATCTCACCATATGCATAATTTTTGTAGTTTTTTAAATAAAAAGACTAAAGTGCTCTTGAATTATATAACTTACTTTAAATATGAAAAGACATTTTAGTAATTTCCTATCAAGTTGGTGCCTAGTTAACTTATGACACAAACTCAATTAGAAGTTTAAATAATAGTATAGATAAAGACTAGAAATATAAACATAACTTAATATGAAAATAACTATTTTTGATATTATAAGAAATTATATATTCTCAATTTCTACTTTAATTTTGATGCAAACGATATGATCCATAATATTATTAAGTTTTTTATTGAGTTTCATATTAGATATGTAACACCCATATCTCGTCTCCATTGCCGAATTAAGGATTGGAGTGTTACATAGCCAAACGAAACAATTTAACTTAATTCCAAACAAGTATTTAATTAATTTATAAATATATATCATTTCATAGAATAAATATTCACAAGGGCCTTAATTAGGGTTTACGGGGCCCTAATCTTAGTTTGAAAGCAATCTAGGATCAAAATGAATCAAAACATAAATTTTAGGAAAAACTTGAAAATTTGGTAAACATGGGACACATGGATGTACGACACAGCTCATACTGTGTGAACATTCGAATTCAGGACACGCGGTCATCTCCCAGCTTGTGTCATGGACTGTATAACTCACTGATTTGGCTCACACGATCGTGTCACAGGCCGTGTGCTAACCCGTGTAACTCACTGACTTAAGACATATGGCCGTGTCTTAGCCCGTGTCTCAGGTCGTGTGAAACCTGCACTAAAACTAATAGCTCACACACGACCGTGTGGGGTGACCGTGTGTGGTACAAGTCCGTGTGACAACCCGTGTCCCATGTCGTGTGCTTCCAAATTAACTCCTCCAAGAAGCTAAAATCAATCCAAAACTTGTTCAATAAGGTACACCTAAAACACAAACCATTCCATGACCAAAACAATCAAAACATACACTTAAAACATATCAAAATTAATAACCTAAACTTCTAACCAATGTACCATTCATAGGTACCTAAATTATAACCAAACATTACACCAAAACTTTATCCATTAACACACCTCAATTCAACTTTCATAACCAACCACACTATTATCTTTTAAACATACTATTAAAGTTTACTATTCAACATCACATCACATAACCACAAATACTAAATAACTTTTCATATTTTCCAAACTTCTTATATTAAATTTCTTAAAACAAAACCTATATGCATTCCACAACCCAAAAAGAGATATAAAAGCTACCAAAAGTAAATGGATAGTGTGAGCTTTGATGTCGATCCTTCGAGCCATCTGGAACCGTTAACTACAAAATGACATGAGAAAATCATTAAGCTTAAATGGCTTAGTAAGACCATAGTGTAAATTCTACTTGACTTGCTTTTAGTAAAGAAATCACTTACAAATTATAACATGTTATCTAAAATTCTCAACTGTTTTGTCTATAAGTTCTCAATAATTCATCATAACTAGAACATGTCAACTCCATGTAATTCTTCATATCATTTAATCAAGTTCATCATTACATGGTTCACATACTTGAACCTCACTCATTTTCAAAGGCATCATAGATGCAAAACAGGGGCACCAAAATGCAATCAGGAGCATGAGTATGCAATTAGGGGCACTGAAGTGCATTCAGGAGCACGAATGTGTTGTCAGGAGCACCAGAGTGCATTCAAGGGCACAGTTGTGCAAACAGGGACACCGAAGTGTTTACAAGGGCACCGAGGTGCAATGAAGGCACTTCAACATTTTCGTATACATATTAGAACTCAATATAATCTCATACAATTCATATCATATGCAAGAAATACTACTACTAACCATTTCTCAATTTCATATATATATGTAATACTTGCATTTCTAATAATTATATAATTAACTAATTTATATTCACATGTACATACAAAGAGATTAACTAATAAGATAATAATCATATAAATTACAAGTGAAACACATTAAATAGAAATAACTATGAACTTACCTTTAAAGCATTTCTAGTTTAAAATAAGGACTACTTCGTAATTTTTTTCCTCTATTATTGTCTTTTTATTCAAATCTGATCTATATAGTAATTAAATACAATCTATTAAATTCAAATTCACTTCAATAGATATGACCCTTAAATTTTCATTAATTACAAATTTTCCTTAAACTTTTACATTTTTACAATTTAGTCCCTAAACTTAAAATCTCCAATCTTAGCAAAATTTGTCATGTATTCATGCTAGCTGAATATTTATCCTCTTATTTCCAGCCCAAATATATTCTAAATTCAAAACATTTCCCCATGAATTCTAACATTTACTCAATTCAATCCTTTAATCAGAAACTAACAAAATTACTTAATAAACTAATTCAAATTAACACATATAATTTCCACTCCCTCAAATAACATCCAAATTAACAAGGTTTTATCAAAGGCATCATTTAAAATCTTTGACAGTTTTAAAAACGGAGGTACGAGTTAGCTGGACCTAGTTGTAACAATATCAAAAACATAAAAATTATAAGAAACAGTATAAAAATTACTCAAATGCATGCATCCAAAGCTTGTTCGAACCCCTAACCGTACATAAACATTGTGTTTCGATGGTGGAAGAGAACAATTCAAGAAGATGATAGTTTTATCATCTTTTTGTTTCTTCTATTATTTTTATTAAATTACCATAATGCCCTTTAATTAAACTTATAAAACATCAAATATGCTTACCCCTAACCGTCCATCATAACTACCAATGATTTAATTACCATTTAAGGCCACAAACTAAGTTTCTGTAGCTATAAAACTCAATTTACTAATAACAACTAACTTTTACCACTTTTACAATTTAATCCTTTTTACTTAATTAACTAACTAAACATTAAAATTTCTTAATCCTATTTTAATATGACCCTCATATAACTCTATAAGCATTAATTAAATAATAAAACACTTCACATATCGGAGTTGTGGTCCCAAAATCACTGTTTTGGACACCACTGATAAACGGAATATTACAACTCTCCCTCTAAATAAATTTTTGTCCTCGAAAATCTTACTAGAGAAAATGTTCAGATACTGAGATTTCATATTTTCTTCTGTTATTTACGTCGCTTCTTCAATCCCATGTTATTTCCATAACACTTTAACCAAAGGTATGAATTTAGTTTTCAGTTTTTTTATTTCCCAAGCTAAGATCTTCATCATAAGTTAAATCGGGTTATACTTCAATTCTTTCGTAGACAAAATATTCGACGAATCAAACCAGTATCGTCGAAGCAATAAATCGTGAAAATTATTATGAATTCTGTCGAGTTGTAGAGGTAAAGCCAATCAGTATGCTACCGATCATATTCTTTCAAGAACTTCATACGGCACAAAAAATTTAGGATTGAGCTTCCCCTTTCTGCCAAATCGTACTTTCTTCTAGGGTAAGACTTTCAAAAATACTTTTTTGCCAACAGAAAACTCGATATCTTTCCTTTTCAAATCAACATAAGATTTCTAACGATCGGATGCAGCTTTCAAGTTATCTCGAATAATCCTAAATTTTTCTTCAGTTTCTCAAACTAAATCAACCCCGGTTAACTTCTTTTCACTCAGCTCAGACCAAAATAGAGGACTTCAATGTTTACGCCCATATAAGGCTTTATATGGGGCCAATTTTTATGTTTATTTGATAACTATTATTATATGCAAATTCAGCTAATGGTAAATACTTTTCCCAGCTACCCTCGAATTCAATGATGCAACACCACAACATATCTTCTAAAATCTAAATAATTTTCTCAAACTGACCATCCTTTTACAAATGAAAAGTTGTACTAAAATTCAACTTCGAGCTTAAAGCTTCGTGCAACTTACCCTAAAATCTGGAAGTAAATCTTGAATCATGGTCTGATATAATTGACAATGGCACACTATGCAGTCTTACAATTTCAAAAATATATAATTCAACCAACATCTCAAGTGAGTAATCAATTTTAATAGGTATAAAGTGAGTCGATTTTGTCAATCTATCCATAATAACCCAAATACAATCTTCTATTTTCAGAGTAAGAGGTAGCTCTAAAACAAAATCCATAGTGACTTGTTTCCACTTCCATTCAGGAATCATTATTGGTTGTAGCAAACACGATGGAATCTGATGCTCAGCTTTCACCTGCTGGCAAACTAAGCATTAGGAAATGTATTATGCTATTACTCTCTTTATACCAGGCCACTAATAAAGTTGTTTCAAGTTATTATACATTTTTGCACTCCCAGGGTGAATCGAGTAAACATTATTGTGAGCTTCTTTCAACAGTTCCCTCTTTAACTCTAAATCATGTGGTACACACAGTCAATCTCGAAAATATAAACATTCATCATTCTCAATACAAAAATTAGATTTTTGATCACTTTTACCTAAGTCAAACTTCGTTAACAACTCTGAATCGAATTTTTGTAATTCTTGAATCTTCGATAGAAATACTGGCTTTACTATCAACTTAGCCAAAATAGAACCATCACATTCTAAAGTCAAATTTGCATTCATAGCCCTCAAAGAAAATAAAGACTTTCGACTCAAAGCATTTGCAACAACATTAGCTTTCCCAAGATGATAGTCAATTACTAAATCATAATCATTTAACAATTCAAGCCACCTTCGTTAACACAAGTTCAATTCTTTCTAAGTCATTAGATATTTCAAACTTTCATGATCAGTAAAGATATGACAGTTTTCACCGTATAAATAGTGTCGCAAATCTTCAAGGCAAAAACTAATACAGCCAATTCCAAATCGTGTGTCAGATAGTTCTGCTCGTGAGGCTTCAACTGTCTCGAGGCATAGGCAATTACTTCAACTGCCTAAACCATAAAAAGATTCATCGCTATACATTATAAATTCTTTCCCAGATTTCGGTTGAGTTAAAACTGGAGATTCAGTTAACATACTCTTCAGTTGCTCGAAACTTTTCTGACATTTATCGGTCCAGACAAAAGTAACATCTTTTTGCAATAATTTTGTCATTGACGAGGCTATAATAGAAACTTTTTTAACAAAGCGTCAATAATATCCTGCTAAACCCAGAAAGCTACAAACCTCAGAAACATTCTTTGGAACTTTCCAATCAATGATTGCAGATATTTTATTTAGATCAACACGGATACCATCAGCTAAAATAACATGACCCAGAAAATTGACATATCGCAACCAAAATTCACATTTGCTAAATTTTGCATAAAGTTGCTTGTCACGTAAAGTTTACAACACAATTTTCAAATGTTTAGCATGGTCTGATTCATTCAACGAGTATATCAGGATATTGTCAATGAATACCACAACAAATCAATCCAAATATGGTTGAAAGACCCTATTCATCAAATCCATAAATGTTGCAAGGGCGTTAGTCAAACCAAATAGCACTATCAGAAATTCATAATGACTATATCAGGTTCCGAAATTAGTTTTTCGTACATCTGGCTCTTTAACTCGAAACTGGTAATATCCAGACCTCAAATCAATTTTTGAAAACACTGTAACTTCTTTTAATTGATCGAACAAATCGTTAATACGAGGTAACAAATATTTATTTCTTAATGGTGACTCGATTTAGGTGCCGATAATCTATACACAATCTCATTAACCTATTTTTCTTCCTTACAAATAGAATCAGAACACCCCAAGTGATACACTCGGTCAGATAAATTCGAAATCTAACAACTCTTGCAATTATACTTTTAACTTTTTCAATTATGTAGGATCCATTCTATATGGTGCTATCAGAATCGGAGTTGTTCCAGGCAGAAGTTCGATCACAAATTCAACTTCCCGAGTCGATGGCAACCTAGGTAGTTCTTCAGGAAAAACATCAGCATATTCTTTGACTATTGATACTCGATCGATTTTTTATTCTACCACTTTTGAGTCAAGAACATAAGCTAAATAAGCTTCACATCCTTTTCTAATCAGTTTTTGAACTGACAATTCTGAAATCAAATTTGTAGTACAATCTGTCTCAACTGCCCTAACACAAACAAATTCACCATTCGGACGCTTCAAAGTAACATGCTTCCTTTGGAAACTCACTATTGCATCATGCTCAAACAACCAACCCATTCCCACAATGAAATCAAAATCATCAAAATGTAACAATGTCAAACTAGTAGGAAAATCGTAACCCCAGACTTTCAATGGACACGATTTACAGATCTGATTAACTAAAACACACTAACCTAGTGGATTCGTTACCTTAACAGTGTAATCACTGGACACAACAGGTAAATTCTTTTTTGTCTACTAACGCAGAGCATATATAAGAGTGAATTGATCTAGGATCAATCAATGCATATACATTAATATCAAAAAGAGAAAATGTACCAGTAATAACATTTGGGGAAGTGGCTTTCTCATGAGCTCTGATCGCATACGCTCTGGCTGGTGCTCTTGCTTCAAATCATTCGTTCGTATCACTATTCTTTCCTTGACCAGAAGTAGTATTTCTACCGTTTCCATGTTGTCTACCTCTTTGTGAGATTGCTTCAGGCTTGCTTTTCTGATTGCCCAAATCATTCTGTCATTTTGGACAATCACAAAGGAAATGATCAGTAGATCCACAATGGAAACAAGCTCTCAACTTTGATCGACATTCCTTAAAATGCCTCTTATCATAATAATAACAAATAGGGACAGCTCTCTCGACATTTCTTACACTTCCAATACTAGCAGCTAAAAGAATTAACAAACCTAAAATTGCTTTGCTTTAGTTTATCTCTGCCAATAAACTCTAAAAGAGCAGCTAATCGATTTGCATCACCTCTGAATTTCTTCGATGGAAACGTTTGAGCTGACTTCAATGACCCTCTTTTACTAAATTCTTGATATCTATCATCGGATTGCCTTTTTACTTTTGAAAATTTCTTTAATTTTTTGAGCACGTTCCAAAAGTTCTACAAATTCACATAACCTTAACGATGCTATAGACATTCGTATATCATCATTCAACTCATTTTCAAATCTAATACACATTTATTCTTCATTTGGCACTATGTTACGAGCACACTTGCTTAACTGTACAAATTCCCATTCATACTCAGCAATTAGTTGATTTCCTTATTTTAGTTCAAGGAATTCTTTGTTTTTCTTCTCAAGAAACAACTGACTAACATAGTTTTCTTAAATTCAGCTTGAAAGAAATACTAATTGAAATGATCATTGGATGTCATTGTGTTCAAAGTATCCCACCACGAATATACTTCATCTTTCAATAAGGAAATAGCACATCTCAAGCAATCTTCAGGAGTGCACATCAATTTGGTAAAAACTCTCTTCATATTCACTAACCAGTACTCAGTTTTTTGACTTTTGTAGGATCAGCGTCAACTTTTCCTTTAAATTCTTTAGCTCCACATTGACGAACTTTGTCCACAAAGAGTCGAGTAACTATCACGGGTACAAAATTTTAAGGACACATGGGTGGCAAATGAGGTACAATAGATGGTGGAGGATATGAAGTTACAAGATTTGTTTGCTTAAATTCATTGAACCATTGGTTCATCTTACCGAAAACACATTTCTCATCTCATCACCAAAGAAATGTGGAATCGATGCACTATTACTTGTTTCAGGATTCAAAGCTTGGACATTACTTTCAACTTCGTTAACTACGGCCCGATTCGACTCATCTGATATCTTAAATCTATAAGAAAACACAATATTAAAGTAGATCAAAAGCATTACACTATCACAAGGTATATGTGGCATGTATATACTAGACTCTGTACATGCTACGTTAGTCCTAGAATCGACTAAACTGTAGCTCTGATACCACTAAATGCAACACTCATATCCTATCTCCGTTGTCAGATTAAGGATCGGAGTGTTACATAACCAAACAGAATAATTTAACTTAATTTAAAACAAGTATTCAATTAATTTATAAACATATATCATTTCATAGAATAAATATTTACATGGGCCCTAATTTCAGTTTACGGGGCCCTAAAATTAATTTGAAAGCAATCAAGGATCAAAATGAATCAAAACATAAATTTTAGGAAAAAACTTGAAAATTTGGTAAATAGGGGTCACACCTGTTGTGTGACCAGGCCGTGTGACACAACTCGGACCATTTCCCAACTCGTTTCATGGACCGTGTAACTCATTGACTTGGCTCACACGATCATGTCGCAGGCTGTGTCACTCACTGACTTGAGACACACGGCTGTGTCTCAACTCGTGTCTTGGACTGTGTGAAACCACTATAATGGCCTAATAGTTAGGGTGTCAAAAATTGAAGTTCGGGACTCCGTTCCCATAAATCAGATTCGTAATAAATATTTACGAAGTTAGTTGTGTAGTTAATTAGATTTCGGTTAAGTGAATTTGCATGAATTAAGAATTGTTATTGTATAAGGACTAAATTGCGTATGCGGTAAAAGTTAAATTATAGATAAATAATTATTGAGGAAATAAAGTAGCAAATATACATTTGCTTTATTTAGTGGACGGCATTAATGATATAAATATAGCATATATGTAAACTTATTATATATATTATAATAGTTAATAAATTAAAAGTGAAAAGTATGTATATATGTATTATATAACATGAAAGTATAATAAATGAAAAGAAAGTGAAATTGGATGAAAGAAAGCATGCAATTCGAATAGAAAATAAAAGAAAGAAAGAAAGAAGAGAAGAGAAGAGAAGACGCAAGGCTAAGGGTTTAAGCTCAATTGGTTAGTGCAATTTAGTCTATTTTCTTGTAATTTTTATGTTTTTTGAATTCCGGTACTTAGGGCTAGCCGACCCGTGTTGTAATTTTAAGTATTGCTTAGAATTTTGGATGTTAATATTGTTCAATATTTCAAATACTAGGGATTAAATTGATAGATTTCAATGTATAAAGTGAAAAAGGACTAAATAGTAAAGTTAATTCTTGATTTTGAGTATAGGGACTAAATTGTGAAAAATTCAAAATTTAAGGGTTTAATTGAAAATAGGGAGTTAAATTTAGTTTAAAATGAAATTTGTATGAAAATATAGAGTTAATTATGAAGAATAAAAATTAGTCTCGATTTAGGGACTAAATTGAAATTTAAGCAAACATTGAGTAAAAATTTAAATATTCAATGTGAAATTGAATTGTGTTGTATTGATGTATTTAAATTGTTTTAATTTCGTAGCTAACGTTGTACCGAAATCCTCAACTAAAAAGGGGAAGGGTAAATTTGATGTCAAATAGCTTAAAATCTACGGTTTGTGTTTCTATAATCCGAACCTAGTTGTTAATTGTTGTTGTAATACCCGATTTTGGCATGGGTAAAAGGCCCTAATTACAATCAGCCCATATGGCCCAAGCCCAATACAATCTTGGCCCAAAATCGAAACAAGATCAGAAACCCTAGCAAGCTCCGGCCATCGCTTGCAGAATCGCCAGTGCTCGCCTCTTCTCAAGCGTCGCACCACCACGCCAGATACCTCTTCCACGGCCTCTGTACCTACGAAAAAAGTGGATCTAAACAGCACCAGCACAATAGTAACAAAAAAGGCAACAGAGGAGAAGATCATAGTAATTTATTTTTTATTATTCGTTGTAAATTGATGGATTCTAGTTATATAAAGCCATTTCATTTTCTGTAATGGAGGGGGGAAAATGGAAAAAAAAGGAAGGGATTTTTCAGTGTAAGGAGATACGAAGAAAAAGAGAAAAAAACAGATTCAAAAAATATTTGAATAATAGAGGTGATTATTTTTTGGTTTTTAGTTTACTTTGTGGGCGTGCGTTTTATCCATTTATTCATTTAGTTTTATTTTTTTATCTATTTTTTAACTTAAAATATCAAAAGGGAGGGGGAAAACTTACCTTTTCGCCGGAAGTGCCTTCTCCGTCGCGATTGGAGACTGGGGCATCGACGGATACCGTACGGTGGCTTGAACGGCGGCGGTAGTGAGGAGAGAAAAACCCCTAGCAGAGGGCTCCTCTGTTGTTTTAAAACAAAGGAAAAAATGATTTTTTTATAGAAAAATTGATTTTATAACGGTCATGAAACGACGCCGTTTGAGGTCTACTTCAGTGGCCTCAAAACGACGTTGTATAGGCCGAAACCCAGTGACCCGACCCGAAAGGCACTAGATCTGCGTGTTTTATAGCGCATGGATAAATTGCGCAATTTGTCCCTTGTTTTTTACAGTGCATTTAAATCAATCTTCCATTTCCTTTAAATTTAGCCCCATATTTTTTTTTGTGTTTCAATTTGGTCTGTCGCTGCGTAGCGTTTTGGAAGGTGGGATTAATTTCCCTTTTGGTCCTCCATTGTTGTTTGATCATTCAAGTTGGTCCTGTCTTTTAGTTTGCTTCGAATCTGCCCCATTTTTTTCCGTTTTTAATTCAATCTAGTCCATTTTTTTAGTTATTTTATTCATTAGTTATTATTTATTATTTTTGTTGTTGTTATTATTATTATATTTATACACGCATTTTTTATAATATATATGCATTTTTTTATATAATATATTTATTTTTTAACTCTTATAAATACATGCATATACTTCTTACATTTTTATTATTATTTTACTTTCAAAACTTTTATATACTTTATATTTTATATATACATATACATTTTATAGCACATATACACTTTCCACATTTTATAATTTAAAATACACATACACTTTCTATAATATATTTATGTACACGTTTTATTCTTTATATATATATATATATTTTTATTCTCTTCGTCTATTTATTGATTTAGGTTTTCATTTACATTTTAAAAGAATATCCTTTTTTATTTGCTTATTCATTTGATATTTTGCATGTCGTTGTTTATTTTTATGTGTATTGGTTTCATTTATTTATTTGTATACGATATTTCTATGCCATTTTATATTTATTATTGTTGTATTTATTATTGTGGCATATATATATTATAATATTACGTCATCTTTTTACTCGATTTTAACAATAGAACTTTTCAAAATAGGGATAATACTCGTATTTAGGATTTTCAAGAAAATAGAGCCCTAACGTATTGGGTTCCGATTTTTTTTGTAAAATCTAACAATCGAGGATTGCTCTTTAATCAAACAAAATAAAACTTGTCATCGGGAATTCAATATGTTGTGTCCTAACGTATTGGATGTGACACGTTGATTTCTCGAGATACAGATTTTTTAAATAAAGGAAATATTAAATGTTTGGGATTTTAAGAAATCGTGCCCTAACGTATTGGGCTGCGGTTTCTTCATAAATTTTAAACAATTAGATATTTTCATAAATTTTATTATACGAGTTTTTTTGGATCAACTCATCTTGAAGAGAATAAAATGTTGTGCCCTAACGCATTGGGTGTGACATTTTTCTTTTCAAAAAGAGAAAGTCTTAATAAGTAATTTAATTTAACTAAGGATAGTATTTTTTAAAATCTCGACTTTAAGACATTAATTAATCAATTTGGTACCAATTTTTGGGCGTTATGAGAGTGCTAATCCTTCCTCGTACGTAACCGACTCCCGAATCCGTTTTTCTGAAACTCGTAGACCAAAGTCGTTTTTTGGGTGATCCAATCACACCTTAATAAAAGGTTGGTGGCGACTCCAAAACTTTCATCGACACCTAATTTTTGTTTTTTTAAAACATAAAAATGGTTTCGACAGTTGTGTTTTGATTTATTGCATATGGTAAGTAGTTAAGGTGAGTATTTTGGCACTTTGATAATGAATTGAAAATATAATTGATTGAAATGGATTGAATTGGTATATATATTATGAATGTATTGATTACATGAATTTGAAATGAGTACATATTTGAATGTGATACAGTGCATAAATGAGATTTGGATATTGGATGTATTTGTAAATGAATTGAAACCCTATTAACTATTTCAGGCTAAGTCGGATATAGATGGCATGACATAAGATAGGAAGAGTTTAGGGATTACTTCGACCTCGAGTCGATGAGGCACTAGGTCCTGATGCGGAAACCCGGATCTAGACACAAGAGAAACACAAATTAGAAATAAAACGAGAATAAATAAAATTAGTTAAATAATAAATAAATAAATAAAAAGGATAGATTTGCCCTATGGAACCCTTGGTTAACTTGTAACCAAAACGCCAATGATTGAGCGGCTCCTCACGAAACCCTAGAAGAAGAACCTCTAGAAACACCGATGAACGGAAAGAAATTTGAATATTTGCAACTCAAAATACCCTCAAAAGTAACAAACTCCAAACTAAATAGCAAGAGAAGAATCACTCTACTCTAAAAAATTTGCCTCACACAAATTTGAAAGAAAATAAATACTCTTCTTTTTATTCCCCTTCAATGTGTAGAAAACAAGCCTATTTATAGGCAAATTACAAGAGTAATTGAATCCTAATAAAACTCTTTCAAGAGTAATTGAATCCTAATAAAAACTCTTTAAAGAGTAATTGAATCCTAATAAAACTCTTTAAAATTATCTAAGAAAATAAATAAATAATAACCTAACCAATAAAATTACTTAACTCATAAATGATGTGTCCCAACCAATGAGAATTAAGTAAATAATAATAATAATAAGATACATAAAAATTAATCCACCAATTTATGGGCTTTTACTATTCCAAGATTGGTCCATGAATTGCATTCCGTATTTATCAATGTCACGAACATGATGAATTAAATTTGTCGCAACAAAGTCTTGGACAAAAGCATTCATCTTTGATTTTAATTGTCGTGCCTTGCTTGAGTGATTGGACCACTAGGAAAGACAACCCTTTGAGTGTCACCTCCTTGGCTCGTATCATTCTCCCCCTCTTCAAGAAGATTCGTCCTCGAATCTGAACCTACATCAAATTCAAAAGGAGAAAGATCAGAAACATTGAAAGTAGCACTAACACTATACTCACCAGGAAGATCAATGCGATAAGCATTGTCATTTATTTTCTCGAGTACTTGGAATGGTCCATCTCCTCGTGCTTCAAGTTTATTCTTTCTCTTAGAAGGAAATCGTTCCTTCCTCATATGCACCTGCACCCAATCTCCAGGTTCAAACAAGACTTGCTTTAGCCTTTATTAACTCGATGTGCATTGGACTCATTCTTTTTCTCAATGGCTTTACGAGCCTTCTCATGGATCTCTTTCATTAAATTAGCTTTCCTTTCACCATCTAAATTAGCAATCTCATTCAAAGGTAAAGGAAGCAAATCTAAAATAGTAAGTGGATTAAAGCCATATACAATCTCAAAAGGAGTAAAACTTGTGGAAGAATGAACAGAACGATTATAAGCAAACTCAACATAGGGTATCCATTCTTCCCAAGATTTAACATTCTTACCTATTATGGCTCTAAGCAAAGATCCCAAAACTCAATTTACCACCTCGGTTTGACCATCAGTTTGAGGGTGGCATGTAGTAGAGTAAAGTAATTTAGTACCTAACTTACCCCATAACACCTTCCAAAAGTGACTAAGAAATTTTGCATCTCTATCGGAAACGATAGTCCTTGGGATTCCATGTAATCTCACAACTTCACGGAAAAATAGATCGGCAACATGGGTTGCATCATCAGTCTTATGGCATGGAATGAAATGAGCCATTTTAGAAAATCGATCCACAACCACAAAGATGCTATCTCGTCCACGCTTTGTCCTTGGTAAACCTATTATAAAATCCATTGAAATGTCAGTCCAATGTGAACTAGGAACAGGAAGAGGAGTATATAGACCATGAGGCATCACAGTGGATTTAGCTTGTTTACAAGTAATACAAGTAGAGCAAATTTTCTCAACAAGTTTTCGCATGTTAGGCCAATAAAAATGCTCATGTAAAACATCATAAGTCTTAGTGACTCCAAAATGACCCATAAGACCACCACTATGAGCCTCTCGAACCAACAATTCTCGCATTGAACACTTTGGTAAGCATAGTCTATTATTTCGAAAAAGATAGCCATCATGCTTATAAAATTTATGAAATGCACCATGTTCACATGCGTCATAAATGCTTGCAAAATCAGAATCAGTGGCATATAAATCTTTAAGATACTCAAAACCTAATAACTTAGTATGCAAAGTACTAAGTAAAGTGTACCTCCTTGATAGAGCATCAGCCACAATATTATCTTTACCTTTCTTATACCTTATAACATAAGGAAAAGATTCAATGAATTCAACCCACCTCGCATGTCGCTTGTTCAACTTACCTTGTCCCTTTAAGTGCTTAAGTGATTCATGGTCAGTGTGAATCACAAACTCCTTTGGTAAAAGGTAATGTTGCCAAACTTCTAATGCCCTTACCAAGGCATACAACTCTTTATCATAGGTCGAATAGTTCAAATGTGCTCCACCAAGTTTCTCACTAAAGTAGGCTAGTGGTTTACTATCTTGCATGAGGACGGCACCTATACCTACACCAGAAGCATCACATTCAATCTCAAAGGTCTTTTCAAAATTAGGTAAAACAAGAATAGGAGCATTACACAATTTATCTTTAAGTCCATTAAATGCTAATTCTTGCTTATCTGTCCAATGAAAAGATACATTTGTTTTAATACGTGCAGTCAAAGGCGAAGCAATTGTGGAAAAGTTACGAACAAACCTGCGGTAGAAACCGGCTAACCCAAGGAAAGACCTTACCACAGAAACAGTTTTAGGGATAGGCCATTCTTTAATTGCCTTTACTTTCTCCTCATCCACATGGATTCCTGTAGAACTTATCACAAAACCCAAAAAAACAAGCTTATCCATACAAAATGTGCATTTTTCAAGATTAGCAAAGAGTCGTTCATGCCTTAACACATCCAATACTAATTTAACATGCCTAACATGATCATTCAAAGTTTTGCTATAAATCAGTATATCATCAAAATACACAACGACAAATTTTCCTAAAAAAGGTCTAAGTATGTGGTTCATTAATCTCATGAATGTGCTAGGAGCATTAGTTAAGCCAAATGGCATGACTAACCACTCATACTGAGCCATACTTAGTCTTAAAAGCGCTTTCCATTCATCACCTT
This sequence comes from Gossypium raimondii, assembly GCF_025698545.1. NCBI lineage: Eukaryota > Viridiplantae > Streptophyta > Magnoliopsida > Malvales > Malvaceae > Gossypium > Gossypium raimondii. The sequence continues at coordinate 15,624,671 of NC_068566.1, forward strand.
GTTTCATTCTTATTTGATGGTAACCACTTTTTAAGTCAATTTTAGAGAAAATGCATGCACCATTAAGCTCATCCAACATATCATCTAATCGAGGAATTGGATATCGATATTTTACCGTAATCTTGTTGATAGCACGACAATCAACACACATTCTCCAAGAACCATCTTTTTTTGGGACGAGAAGTACAGAACCGCACAAGGGCTTAGACTCTCATGAATCAACCCTTTCTCTAAGAGATCTTCAACTTGTCTTTGCAACTCCTTAGTTTCTTCAGATTGCTTCGATAGATCGGTCTATTCGAATACTCGAACCAGCATAAAATCTATTTGATGTTCAATCCTCGTAAAGGAGGTAATCCTTAGGCATTTCGAAGGAAATACATCCTCAAAATCCTGCAAAAGATCAACAAAACAACTAGGCAAATGTGTATTAGGTTAGTCAAAACAAAGTTTTCCTAAACTTAATTATTACAAATGTTTGTTTTGTACAAAGAGCAAATTTGATATCTCGAAACCTAGCGAATAAACTCACTTTCTCATCTCGTGACTTGTGTGCAATCACTCACCAATGTTGGGCCTTTAAGTTGGCTTTTAACACTAGTGGCCTCTTTACTCTCAAATTTTTCAATGATTTTACCTCACTTCCTTACCCATCTCACTAGCAAGTTTGAGTTGATCATTGTAGACTTCTTGAGGAGGAAGTGGAGCCAAAGTAAACTTCTTTCCAAGGAACACAAAGGTATATTGGTTAAGGAACCCATCATGATTTACTCGTCGATCAAACCGCCATGGTCAGTCCAAGTAATATGTGTCCAACTTGCATTGGAACAACATCACACAAAACTTTATCAGAGTATCTACCAATGGAAAATGAAACTAAGCATTGTTTAGATACTTTTACCTCCCCACTATCATTTAGCCATTGCAAGCGGTATGGCCTTGGATGCTTCACACAAGGTAGGCCAAGTTTCTCAACAAGGGAAGAACTCACCACATTGGTGCAACTTCCACTATCAATGATTAATGAACTAGGTTGACCACCAATCAGACATCTCGTGTGGAAAATGTTATCTCTTTGTTCGCGCCCTTCCTTTTTAAACTGGACATTTAAAGCCCTTCGAGCAACAAGTGCTTTCTCACCATACTCCAAGTATTCTTCATATTCATCATGAGTATGCACATCATCAGCATCTTCCAAAGGAGGCATCTCATCTTCGTTATCAGACTCAAAATCAACCTTGCCATCTTCTCGAATCACCAAAGACTTTTTATTAGGGCATTCTCGAGCATAGTGACCCCTTCCTTGGCATTTGAAGTGTAATATCTTTTGGTCGCTTAATGGCACTAGGAGAAGTAGAAGAAGAAGATGGAGCTCGATTAGTAGAAGTAGAACCTTTAAATGAATTAGGCATACCTCTATCTTTGGAGTAAGTTTTAGGCTCATTTGGCTTGAACCGTGCATCTCTCCCATTCCACAATCTATCATCTTGTTTTTGCCAATTTCCTTTCCAAGCAGGATTAGAAACTGAACTAGCACCCCTCGATGTCCCATGCTTTCGTAATTGCTTTTCAATGGTGAGTGCGGTTTGAAGCATCTCTTCAACATCCATGTAGTGTTGTAACTCAACTCGATTTGCAATCTCAGGCTTTAGGCCAGCAAGGAATCTAGCCATAGTCACCTCAGCCTCTTCAACAAGATTGGCTCTAATCTGAATAGTCTCCATCTCTTTGTAGTAGTCATCCACAGATCTATCTCCTTGAACAAGATGTTGGAGTCTTTGATGGAGTTCTCGATAATAGTATGGTGGAACAAACCGTTTTCGTAAGATGCGCTTCATTTCAACCCAAGTAGTAACAGGTTGCTCTCTGTAAAGAATCCTGCTTTTACATAATTGATTCCACCATGTTAGTACATAATTAATGAACTCAGTGACAGCGTATGTTACCTTTTTCTCATCAGAGTAATTGTAACAAGCAAAGATTGCTTCCATCTTTTCCTCCCAATCAAGGTAAGCATCAGGATCATTCTTCCCTGAGAAAGAAGGAAATTTTGGTTTGTGGGTGTCCTTGTTTCGTTCCACCCTTTCTCTAGGTACATACTCGGACTCAAAGTCATCATCAAAAACATGGTCCTCCCTTCGTTTAAAAGTTCGATCGCGCGAATTTGATCGGCTTATAAAGGCTTCGTTCAACTTCTTGTAATTATCGGCAATGTATCTCTCTTGAGTTGTAAGTTTTGCATCAAGATACTCCCTTTGCTCTTGTATCATCGGGTCATGCGATGTTCGACTTGAGTTTGCAACTTTTCATCTCTTTTGTAACAACTCGACCAAAGGATCGTTATCTCTTTTTGCTCATCCTCTTCATTTTTACTAGTTTGGGATCTAGTGATCGGCATGGTATCGTGAAAAATCACACAAACAGAACAAGAAAAATAATAATAATCTCACTCGTTAGCTCTCAAAAGAATAACTCTCGAATGATTCAAAACTTGTAAATATGTTTGGAGAGGGTTACTAATCAAGATCAAATAATGGAGGTGCAAACTTCAAAGAAACAATGAAGATCCTAATTGCTTTAAGAGGCCAATAAACTTGACGAAGCAATTTGTAATGGAGGCTACACGGATGAAGGAATTGTGCGTGCCTTTAATATCTGCTAACACAAGAAGAAACAAAGTGTTAGAAAACGTAAGAGAAACAAAAAAAAACGTAGACCTACAACGATCCCTAACTCTAGAGTCAAAGAAAAGCTTTAATAAGAAGAAAACTTAAGAAAACTCTACCCAATTTAAAGGAAAACAAAAAATCGGAAACGTTTGGTGTCTTAAGATTTTCAAAAATTGAAGCTTTAATTATACTTGAGTCAAGAAAGAAGGGGAAAAAAATCAATTTTGGGAAAAAATAAAATAAAAATAATAACAATAATAGGAAAAGAAGAAACCTACGTATGAAAGGTAGGCAACTTTTTTTTTGCTTTTTGCTTTTTGCTTTTTTTGTGCTTTTACTCTTTTTTTGCGCTTTTTACTTTTTTTTTAAGAATAAGAGGAGAATAAACACAAACTTCACAAAAAGAGAATCAAGAAACCGATGAAAAGTGTTTTAGGTATTTTGGCTCGTTTGGATTTGATTTTAGCCGAAAATAACAATCGAATAGCCTGAATCGATACCAACCGATGCGAAACCGGATCTAGACACAAGAGAAACACAAATTAGAAATAAAACGAGAATAAATAAAATTAGTTAAATAATAAATAAATAAATAAAAGGATAGATTTGCCCTATGGAACCCTTGGTTAACTTGTAACCAAAAACGCTAATGATTGAGCGGCTCCTCACGAAACCCTAGAAAAGAACCTCTAGAAACACCGATGAACGGAAAGAAATTTGAATATTTGCAACTCAAATACCTCAAAAGTAACAAACTCCAAACTAAATAGCAAGAGAAGAATCACTCTACTCTAAAAAAATTGCCTCACACAAATTTGAAAGAAAACAAATACTCTTCTTTTACTCCCCTTCAATGTGTAGAAAACAAGCCTATTTATAGGCAAATTACAAGAGTAATTGAATCCTAATAAAACTCTTTCAAGAGTAATTGAATCCTAATAAAAACTCTTTAAAGAGTAATTGAATCCTAATAAAACTCTTTAAAATTATCTAAGAAAATAAATAAATAATAACCTAACCAATAAAATTACTTAACTCATAAATGATGTGTCCCAACCAATGAGAATTAAGTAAATAATAATAATAATAATAAGATACATAAAAATTAATCCACCAATTTATGGGCTTTACTATTCCAAGATTGGTCCATGAATTGCATTCCGTATTTATCAATGTCACGAACATGATGAATTAAATTTGTCGCAACAAAGTCTTGGACAAAAGCATTCATCTTTGATTTTAATTGTCGTGCCTTGCTTCGAGTGATTGGACCACTAGGAAAGACAACCCTTTGAGTGTCACCTCCTTGGCTCGTATCAGGTCCCAATTTGCTTCGGTTTAACTAATGAGACACTGGGTGTCAATGTATATAGCGCTGGGCGCAGTTATTACTTCGGATTTATCCGATGAGGCACTAGGTATCAAACTGATGTGTTGGTTGGATCCATGTATTTGTCTGAGTCTGAGTTGTGTTAATAGGGGTAAATAAATAATAAAGTTCTATAATTGATTTTGAAATGGCATGATATGTGAAATGGAAATGAGATAGTGGATTGGAAATGAAATGTGAAATATGTTGTGAACAAATAGAATATATGAGTTATGTACTCATGAATTGAATATGGAATGGATAATGTTATTGTTTAAATGAAATGTGAATTGATATGTGAAAAGCTATTTATATAGCAAGTGATGTGAATTGAGATATTTGTTAAACAAATCAAATATGATAGCACGTGAAAATTAAGTATAGTATAAAATGATATGGTAATATGCATGAACTTGAAATGATGGTATATGGTAATGGTAAGGTTAGACAATAGTATGTTCGTATAATTCAAATTATGCATTCTTGTATCCTTATGTCTTTAATTGTTCGGATTATAGAAATATCACTGAGTTTTACTCAGTGTGCAGTTTTGTTTTTCGTGCGCAAGTTAGGTACTTCTCTTTTGATCATCGACTTAGTATCCAACAACGATCCCGGCCTCAAATGTGGTGATGTTTACCTTTTGTAATGGCATGTACCTAGGATGTGTTTAGTTGTTAGTGAATTTGGTATATGTGATGTAATTGAGTTTAAGTATAATGTTGGTTGGGTATATATAAACATATGTATGTGTTTGAAGCCATAATTTGGCATGTTATTTTGAACCAAGGCTTGTTAGGTGGATGTGAATTAAGCTTGATGTTTTAGGTAGTTATAATCTAGGCTAAATTGAGTGATTTGGTATGTTTTAATCTTTGATTTGAATGTTGCATTGTTGATAGGTTTTGATGATATAAATGTGGTACCAATGAGGGTACATTGGTTAGCCACCTAATATGATTGTTTTGGCATGTTTGGAGTATGTTTGATCGTATTTTGGATAGGTTAAATGATTGGATTTTGAGTTCCTTAATGCCCAAGCAAGTAGGAAATGGTAAACTTGTTGTTTAAGGTACATTTTAGGTCCACACGGCTAGACACACGGGCGTGTGACTTGGCCGTGTGGGACACACGTGGGTGACATGGCCTTGTGTCGTCTATTGAGTGCTTAGGGAACAAGTCAACTAGCACATGGCTTGGCACACGAGTGTGTGGCTTGGTCGTGTGACCTAAGTTAGAAAGTTGCACGAGCACGGACACGAGCTGGGACACGGCCGTGTATCCCTATTTCAAATGTTACACGGCCTGACACACGGGCGTGTGTCTCAACCGTGTGAGTCACACGGCCTGGCCACACGGCTATGTGACCCCTGCAGTTGAAATTTTTCTAACTTTTTCATAAAATTTTCAAATGTTCCTGATTTAGTCTCGAATCATTTCTAAAGTGATTCTAAGGCCTCGAGGGCTTGAATAAAGGACGATATGCATGTTTAATGATGGATTATTTTATGAGTATTGAAATGTTTTAAAATGAATGATTTAGGTTATGTTTATTCGGTAATGTTTTGAAACCCTATTCCAGCAACGGATACGGGTTAGGGGTGTTACACCTGCACTAAAACTAATAAATCACACACGGCCATGTAGGGTGACCATGTGTGGCACACGACCGTATGACAACATGTGTCCCAGGCTGTGTGCTTCTAAATTAACTCCTTAAACAAGCTAAAATCAAGCCAAAACTTGCCCAGTAAGGTACACCTAAAACACATACCACCCCATGACCAAAACAATCAAAACACACTTAAAACATATCAAATTAATAACCTAAACTTCTAACCAATGTACCATTCATAGGTACCTCAATTATAACCAAACATTACACCAAAACTTTATCCATTAACACACCTCAATTCAACCCTTAACCTTGGTCAAACCCTTAACCTTACACAGACATGGTGTTTCGATGGTGGAAGAGAACAATTGAAGAAGATGATAGTTTTATCATCTTTTTGTTTCTTTTATTATTTTTATTAAATTATCATAATGCCTTTTAATATTAAACTTATAAAACATCAAATATGCTTCCCCTAACCATCCGTCATAATTAGCAATGGTTTAATTACCATTTAAGGCCACAAACTAAGTTTCTATAGCTATAAAACTCAATTTACTAATAACAACTAACTTTCACCACTTTTACGATTTAATCCTTTGTACTTAATTAACTATCTAAATATTAAAATTTCTTAACCATATTTTAATATGACCTCATATAACTCTATAAGCATTAAATAAAAAATAAAACACTTCACATATCGAGTTGTGGTCCCAAAATCATTATTTTCGATACCATTGAAAAATAGGATATTATAAGATAACATCAATTTAATAGTAAAAATACAATAAAATCAAATTACAAAAAATAATATATTTTATTAAGAGATTATTAGTAATTTAATTTTATTTAAATAAAATATTTTCTTATTTATCCGCTCTCTTATTTCTATTCCCTTTAAATTCAATTAATGTTTCTTTTATCTTATTATTTTTATCTTTTATATTTATTTTACGAAACATAGAAGCCTTTGAATAAAAAAAAGAAAAGGAAAGAAAAGAAAAGGAAATGGTACTGACTGAATTTGTGACGGTTTCGTTTTAATCAATTGTTTAAGAGCAGTTAAACCACATTCCATCTGCGAGCTCTGCACAATAAACAACGTGCTCGTTTAATTTTTTAATATATACTTTTTACCATAAGACATACACTTAATTTCAAATTTAAAGCAAACTTTTATTTTAATATTCAACATTTTAAGAAGGAATGAAGTACGGAGTTTTGGTCCATTATATAGGCCACTACCACGCACGAATATAGTAATTTAATCTTATAAAATGCATAATATTTAGACAAAGCAATCTTAGCCCCAATTTTCAAACCTCCAAGAAACAGAGAAACGAGACACATTCTTCTTTTGACATAAATTTTTAAATATATTCCTGCAATATTTATATTATTTTGATATTATATAATTTTTTAAAATTTACATAAATACAAATCCCGAATCCATAGAATTAAATTATTATAATATAGCTGGTAAAAATGTCTGAATAAGTAGAAGTAACGGTAAAATAAATTAAAAACTAAAAATATGTAAAAAAAATTGAAACTCACAGAATTGTTTTTAAATTTTGTAATTATATTACATCGTATGGAAATAGGTTTTTGTCTGAAACCGGGTCATTTATCAATAAAAGCTTAATTTTTTATAAATTTATCGAAATGGCCCGGTATTTTATTATTTACCGGAATGGACCATTTTCCGGCAAATCGCGTCTACGTCAGTGCGATGTCAGAGGACGTGTCTTTGCTGACGTGGCCGCGATTTCCTGACTTGTAGGTTTTTGGATTTTAAGGTTTAGGGTTTTAGGGTTTTTAGGATTTTTAGGGTTTTGAAGGAAAAAGTAAACAGATAAGTCGCGCCCACGTGTACGCGCTTCTTTATGGAAACATCTGCCCTTGAATCTACAAATGTTGAGCATGCATTCACTGAAATACTAACTCAAATACATCATGTGATCAGTCGAAAAGCACTCGAAGGAGGGAATGATCAAACAACATTGCCCAAGGGACAAACCATCAATGTCGGCTCTCAAGATGATGTTTCAGCTGTGAAGAAAGACGGCTGCTGTTCTGCATAATTGTTAGATGATTCCGAGTGTCCAAATTTGCTTCCTCATTAAGAAGAAGCTTTCCTCACCGTGATCTTTCTCGAGATCTTTCGTTGAAGACGAAGAAATCACAGCATTCCAGGAATTTTCTTTTAGTTTGTTCAGACAAATCTAGTTTTAGCATTTTAAATGATTTTCATTAGCTGTGGAGAATAAATTATAAATTAGCTATCATAATCTTTTATATTTTCAAAGGAGTATTTTATGTAATATAACAAATAAATAGGGATAATTTAGGTATTATAAATAATTTAAATAATTTAGTGCAACTATATACATGAAATTTCATTAGATGGGCAAATCAGCGTACGTCGGTAGCGCTTTGTCGACGTGGCAACAAATCGCCCCTCGAGGACGCGATTTGTTGCCACGTCAGCAAAGCGCTCTGACGTGGCCGCGATTTCTTGGCACGTCCCTTGACATCGCGCTGACGTAGACGCGATTTGCCAGAAACGGCCCATTCCAATAAATAATAAAATACTGAGTCCATTTCGATAATTTAAAAAAAAATTGGTTTTTTTTTGGTAAATTGCCCTCTGAAACCTACGTTTCCAAAGGTTGATTGTGTTTCCAAAAACAGCTTTCCTACGCTGACTTTGAGCTAAATAAGATAACAGGACCACATGCAAAGGATCAGATGTAATTAATACTGCCCTATTTTTATTAATTTGTTGTCTTGCATTATGATTATTGCATAAGAATCCTGGATCTGCTTCAATTCAACCACTTTTATTATTAAGGATCAAAATTAGTTCAATCCTGGCAATTATATATAGCTAGCAATTGTAATTTGTCAGGAGATAAGCATCCATATTAAAAGCTTGATCTGAAAGCTTATATGCACAAAATCTTTAGGCCTCACTGCACCCAACCATATAAAGATTCAGTTTGGCATTTACCCAACATTATTCCTCTAATAATATTTGAGACTAATACTTAAAACAAATATTCAAAATAAATGTTTTTTTATGATATTTTGGCTTAATAACAAACATCAACCTTCCAAGGTTTTACTATGCTATATTACGTTTGATATGAGTATTATTTTCTTTATGCATATTATAATATATAAGTTAGCAATAAAGTAATTCAATTAGTAATATTTAGTTATTCTCATGATTTAGTAAAGAGAAGGAAAAATTTTCGTTTATTTTAAAGAGGTCTTATTTTTTATAAGAATTTTTGTTCATGTTTCTAACTTCAAGTTTAAAATTGTACTACCTGTTTTTTATTTGATGTCTAATGTAATAAATAAGGTTTTCTCTCATGTTATTAGACTAATAAACAAAGAGACATTAGATCAATTAATTATCGGTAATTATGATTGATATATAGATGTGTGGGTTATTCTTATAATATGATTGTAATTTTAGAAAAAATATTTTTAAATTAATTTGTCTAACATAAATATTAAACTATCATCTAATAAATAATCTTACCATTCTTTTTAAAAAATTAATACGAATTTTTAAAAATTTAAAACAATCTAATTAAAAATTTTAAAAGGCATGTTCCTTAAATATGTTTAGATTTATGGAATTATGGAGAGCAAGTTAATTTTATTGATTATATTTTTGTTAATTTAGTGTTATTTTTAAAAGGAAAGGATCTCACTAGAAAAATCAACAAGAAAAGAAAATAAATTTAAACTCAAACTGATAAAAGTTTACTCGTACATCCGATTTTATGTTCTCATCCTCCAATAGTTGTCACAAGAGAGACGTTCAAATTAAGAAAGGGAATAAGATCTAAAAGTAAATCCCAAATGAAAAAACTTATAATCTAAAAAACAGATCGAACCAAAAGGTTACCAACTTATTGTTGCCTCTCTTTATCCAAGCAAAACCTAAATTACGAAATACCTCCTTAGAGTCAGCAACTACCTTACCAAACCAATCTTAGTGACATTGGAACAATATATGTGATGTTGTAGGACATGAACAGTTTTGGAGTGGTACATTTTTTCAAAAAAATTAATTAATAATAAAAGAGTCGAAGTACATAATTATGCAGCCCACTTGCATGCATGCATGTACCATAAGCAATGCGAAACAGTTGGACCGACCAGATTTTCTCCGTATCTGTGGGGATTTCTTACACATGGGATATATGATTATGAATTTATATGCATGCAATCATTGATTTCTCTCTTCTTTTTCCTTTTATATATATAGGTTCTTCGGTTGGGGCATTATCGATTCTAGCTGACTAGCTTAATTTGGACGTCAACTTGGAATCTGGTTTTTCTTCTTCTTATTAATTGAATTGAAAATTTTAATTTTTCCAAGTTTTGAAAGTAATCATTTCCATTTTCTTAATTTCTAATATCAATTCTAAATGTGATTTTTACACCATATATTTCCATAACCTTAGACTGAATTTAAAATAATAATAATACTTTAAAGTTGCAATTAACTTATGGTGTTTATGGGTCTTTGTGTCGTTCCATGTATGATTTTAGTAATATATATAATTACTTAAATTCAACCTGACCTAAGATATGGACAAAAGCATGAATTTAGAAATTTTCTATAATTTATATCTATTTGAGAAATTAAGATAAAGAAAATTGATCAATTAAAATTAGGCATTATTTATGTTTCTCATTTCTTTAAAAACCTAAAATATATTAGACTTTGAACCCATATTACATTACATTTATTATTTTAGATAAATTATCACTTAATTAGTGTTACAGTTATATACCAATTAAAATTAATATTTACCACTATAAATATGTAATATTTTCATTCAAAATAACATTTAAAGAATTACTAAAAAATCATATTTTAGCATGATTTAAAAGGTTTTGTTTCCATCACCAAAAGAGGTACGATTTTCATTATTATTTGATATGCTTAGTTATGATTATTTGATGTTCTATTGTTTTACTATTATTTGGTTTTAATAATATTTACATAATTGTGAATGTTGTTTATCATTGTGTTGTGAAATATAATGTCGAATGCAATGAAGTATTAAAGTAATGGTTCTTTGTAGGTCAAACTTTGACTCATACTTGAATGACAAGCTATTTTATCTAATCACTTAATATTTTACTGTCGGGTGTTTCTGCATTTTTATGTTTATTTTATTTAATCACATTTTACGTTAAATTCTCATTTAATTAAAAAAAGTAAACACGTAAAAACACGTATACGTATGTGACTTGGGATCTAGTATATATAAATCGTTAACACAAACTCATTTAGATTTGTCTATATTATTTTAATATTTGAAAGAAAATATGCTATTCTTTATTTAATATTTAGTAAATGTATATATTTTTATTAAAGTTTTAAATATACATAATTTATCATACCTTTTAACATTTATATTGTAGGTGGGTGTCAAACCCAACAAAATAAAATTTATATTAAAATGCACATTTCAAAAGATAGAGGAACTAAAAAAATCAAATTATACTAGCAAGTAGTTGGAAAAAGTGGATATGGACTTCTTCCCCAAGTATTTAGATCAAGTTCAAATCTTGGAGTAGATATTATTAATAGGACTTTAACTTAATACCACCCTTGACCGAACAAAATTAAGTTCACATAGTAAAATGAACGGAGACACCTATAGTTATTAAAAAAAAAACAATCAAGTTATACTAGAGAGATTTAATCTGTCAAAAAACTTTTTATACAATTTGACAAAAAATTATAGGCAAATATACTAACAACACCCTTAAATTATTATACTTTGTTTAAACAAACTTTTTCCTTTTTTTTCATTAAAATAAGCTCCTAACCTATAACTTTTACTCAAGAAAGCCCTTGATTTTAATTTAAGTACAAATATTTGAATTTTATGCTTATGTAAATTTGACGAGAATAATTTATTAAATAATATTTTTGAAAGTATAAAAATAGTATTTTAAAATTTCTTGAAAGTGCTTTTTTATAGATAACATATTTATTTATTCTTTTGAAAATTTTGATTACTCTTTTAAATTTATGCAGATGTCAAAAGTGTGTAGAATTTGTATTGCATGAAAATGAAATTAAGGTTTCGTTTGTTTCATTGAAAATGGCTTCCGGAAAATGATTTCTAGAAAATGACTTACTTTTCTGAAAAAGCTAATATTTTCTGGTGTTTGGATGAATCTGTGAAAATATTTTCTTTTGTTTGGCAGGTTCTTTAAAAATATTTCATAAAAGTCGTTTTCAATTAAACAAACATACATTTGAGATTTTTTTTTATTTTTCATTGTTTAATTGAGTTTATTTTATATCTATAATTTTATATTTTACATTGTTTTTACATATATTAAAAATATTTTGTTAAATTTAGGTTCATTGCAACGATTATTTTTAGTTACATGACTACCAATTGAGTATTTTTTATGTAAAAATGTGATTTTAACAAAATTGACAAAAAAAATCAACAATGTCGATAGTTGGACTTGATTTTCAAATCGGAAAGTAAAGAGACTAAATTCTTGAAAATAAAAGTACGAAACTAAATTGCAAACTTGTGAAGAGTATCTAGACTTATGACATATTTTAACATTTTATATTACAAAACATTTATTATTAATATATTTATAATTGTAATAAATATTTAATATTAAAATATTAATATTGATATTTTCAATAATATGTGAATAATATTATTTAAAATTATTATTTTAAAATTTACTATTAAAATAAAATTTAAATATTAAATAATTTATTAAAATAATAAATTATATTAATAATTTATTATATGACTAAATATAAATAATTAAATATTATGTTTAATAATATTAAAATATAATATTTTATATTAATATTTTAAATATTTTTAAAATAAAAATAAAATTTATTATCAATATAACAATATTAAACTTGATTTAAGTTAATCTTTATATAAAAGTAAAATTATCTATTGAGGACCTCTTTTCCGGAAAATGTCTTATGTTTTTCAAAAGGGTAAGTTATTTTACAAGGAAAAAGACTTATTTTCCGTTGACCTGTAAGTCATTTTCCGTTGACCAAGCTATTTTCTATGAAACAAACACAAGAAAATACATAAAACATTTTCCGTAAAACCTTTTACATGTAAACAAACGGATATTTAAATAATTTTACTTTAATATTAAAATCAAGGGCATCTATGGTTAAGAGCTTATTTAACTACAAAAATTAGTTTAGGGGCTAGTTAAATAAATTGTAGTAGTTTAAGGGCTTTTTAGTATATCAGCCAATTTCATACTAAAAATATGATTGTTTTAGTTTTAGAGCAAGTTGTGTAAAAAGAAAGGGTGAAGTGATATTGATGATGGTAATTTAATTTGTTGGTGAAAGGTGCATGTGGACATGGTGGTTTAACAATAAATCAACCTGGATGGTGAATTAGAAGGCATGATCTCAGTCCGAGACATGCAGACATAGCAAATCCAAAACAGCTAACAATGACAAAATCATCGGGATTTCTGCATTATATAATAACATCACCCTTTCATCCGCAATTTAATATGTAAGCCTCATTTCCAGGAAATAACAAAGGGAATAGGTCGGCTGACATCAATAAATACTTATTATTATAACGTTTACAGCAAAAATCTAAGATATCTGATATCATGGTTGATATATAGTTTTCTGTACAGTTGAAGAACAATTGCGATTGGTCGAGTGACAAACAAAAGATATTATTTGTGGTGTAAAATGAGGACATTTCATATATTTTTATAAGTTTTATAACAATTCAAATGTTTACACTATAGGTCGTGCAGATAGCAAGTAACACGGAAGTTTAGGATAAATCTTTTCTATTATAATTTTGAATTTCAAGTTAATTAATTTATGTAATTTCATTTTTTGAATAAGTAATTCGATTTTTTAGTTGGAGTTGAATTTTACAACTTAAATAATTTAAATAACTCAAACAACAAATTAATATAAATATCCTTTGGGTCTTTAAAATTTTGAAAAAAAGAGTAAATTTGTCTCACTCTAAAAAATTACAAAATTCAACATAATCTTCAAAAATTCAAAATATTTATAAACTTTCTTTCCAAAATTTTATAAAAAATATAAAAATTTTAAAATAGTATAAAATTCATTAAAATAATCTTAAAAGATAAATAAAAGTGTTAAATTATAATTAAAAAACCAAAACAATAAATTTCATACATTAAACAAGTAAAATCAAGTTTACCATACTAAATTATCTTTTTTTCTTTTAATTTTCTTTCAAAGAGTTTCATATATATATATATATATATATATATATATAAGTATGTATGTATATGGTATCAAATTTATGTTTTTTAAAAAAGTAGTCTACTACTCTAGCACGTCTCTAGTCTGCTTCTTTAGCAAGTTTTGTTTTAGGTTTTTGTCTTTTGCTTTTTTTTTATTTGGTTTGTGGCGGTGGCGATTGGGAGGGGCTATTTAATCCATTAGATTGGATTTTGGTAGGCATGTAAACTGATTTGGCGAATCTTACTTTGGACGAGGAGGAAAAGGAGATCTTACAAGTCCAAAAAGAGGTTAATCCCGTGAAAGAGATTTATGATCTTTCCTTGGTGGGGTGCTTCCTCATTGTGAGTGTGATTCATTTTCCAACAATGAGAAGTACTATGGCTAATCTCTGGCACCCTATGAGAGGGGTCTAAATTTCAGATATGAGAGAGAAACATTTTCTGTTTTAGTTTTTTTATAAAATGGATCTTGATCAAGTGCAAAATGGTGTTCCATGGACCTTTAATAATCACTTATTGGTGATTCATCATATGGTGGATGGACAGAACCCACTTAAGATACTGCTAATTCATCTGTACTTTTGGGTACAAGTTCATGACTTACCACCAAGTTTTTTCTCTAAACATATAGCAAAGCAATTGGGCGAATTTGTGGGGGAGTTTTTGGAGTATGATACGAAAAATTAAGGAGGGGCTTGAATAACTATATGCGGATCCGAGTTAAGATGGATGTTAGACGCCCGCTTAGGAGGAAGAAAAACTCATGTATGCCCTGGGTAAATGTTCGTATGTTAGTTTCAAATATGAAAGGCTCACTTTGTTTTGTTTTTTCTGCGATTGTTTGGGACATAGTGATTCTTTCTGTTAGGTCAGGATGGTGAAAGGTTTGGAAATAGTGGAAATGGGTTGGGATCTGTCGATTTAGGCACAATCAAGGAGGGCTATGACAATAAGTAGTAGATGGTTAAGAAGAGAGGGAGTAGGAGGGATCAATGATGATGGAGTAGAGCGTTTTGATCCCATTCTGGGGTTGAATTTAGAAGGGGATCTGAATTTTATGGAGGATGTAAAAGGGGATTCATCAAAGGTTCGGGGTCAAATGAAAATGGAACATGGTTCGGAGGATTGTCCAATAGAGGGTGGCAATGGGAAGAAGAGACCAAGTAGGAAAAGGAGAAATTGTAATGGATCGTTTGTGGTCGACTTTGGGAGGGAGGGATAGAACTTTGCTGGCTCAATGTAACACCTCTTACCCGTGTTCATTGCCGAAACAGGGTAAAAAGTATTATCAAACATAAAATACATATTTTCATACAATCGGAGTTTTTTTTTTATAAAATTTTTGACATAATCCCTTTTACAAATGTCTAATCCCTCCTGCAAATTTTCAAAATGCAATCTCAAACAAATTCAATATTTCAACTAATATAGCTATATACTTAAACATAATTAAATCATTCACAACATTCAAAGTAACCTTGCTAGCATTTTAAAAAAACAACCTATCAATTAATATACATTAACATCTTAAGCTAAGTAGTAATTAGTATATATATACATCACATTAACATTAAGTCTTCTATACATGCCATAATTCGAAATATTGGTTTCAAAATACTAAAAGATGTAGATAGTGTGGATGATCCCGACTCATCCAATTCGAGATGATTTATAACACTATAAAACAAGAAAAAAATAGAAGTAAGCATATAGCTTAGTAAGTACGTATGTAATTGATAAACAAATTTAAAACATGTTTCCATAGAACACATAATTTTAATCAACCATAAATTTGATATTTATTCAAATTCCAGCAAACTATTTTTTTGCGTTGTAGTCACTAAATTATTTTTATCCGGAGCTATGGAACTCCAAATTAAGTTCCGTAAATTTTTCCTGAAACTAAACTCATATACTGTCTTATCATAAAATTTTAAGAATTTTTAACTAGGCCAATTAGTACAGTTTATTCTTTAAAGTCACCCCTATTTCACTGCTCAACATCTCTGACCTCTCTTCACTAAAAAATGAATTATCTCACTGTACAGAATTCGGATGATATTTTTGTTTGTTTATTTTGAAAATAGACTCATTAAGGATTCTAAGAATATAAATTATATCTCATAATTATTTTTGTACAAATTTTAATGAATTTTCCAAGTCAGAATAGGGGATTCCGAAATCAATCCGACCCTGCCTCACTAAAATTCAAATATCTCAAAATATACAACTCTTTTGCTTGATATTTTTCTTTTATATGAAAGTAGAGTCATTAAGATTTAATTCCATATCTCATTCAACCAATAACTAAATTTCTAAAATTTTTGGTGATTTTTCAAACTAACATCACTTCCACTGTTCGAACCTGTTCTGTTTCAATTTCACTCATTTACATAACATTACAACAATTTATTTTGTAAGCACAGTACGAAACTTCATCACTCCAGTTACTCTTTGACAAATTTTCACACTTCAACCACATACTCATATTTTTTTATCAATACTCATATCCCGTTGAACACGTCAGTATAATAGCAAATATTCGGTGGTTTGCACATAGTACCACCCGTGTAATTATTATCATTCGATACACGTAGTAACCTTCACATAGTACTACACACGTGATCAAACTTTCCAGTTCACATAGTAGCCTGCACATAGTACTATACACGTGACCAAAACCTTCCGGTACACATAGTAGCCTACACATAGTACTACACATGTGACCATTATCTATCGATACACATAGTAGCCTGCAGTTAGTACTACACACGTGTTTATAGGCACTTTATTCAAGCCTTTCTTATACCGACAGTCCCACAGAGATTCTTACTTTTCAAGGACTTACAATTTATC
Organism: Gossypium raimondii; assembly: GCF_025698545.1. NCBI lineage: Eukaryota > Viridiplantae > Streptophyta > Magnoliopsida > Malvales > Malvaceae > Gossypium > Gossypium raimondii. Next base: position 15,641,487 of record NC_068566.1, read on the forward strand.
CGTACACAAATCACAATTTCAATATTTCAGTTCAATCTCATAACAAATTTAATAATTCAATTCAACTACTTCACTTATTACTTGTCAATGATATATCCACAATTCAAGCAGATTTTAATCGATTCAACTATAAATTCTAAATTTCTAATTGTTATATAACTATTTCATATTCAACCATTTCTCATATATTATAAAAAATATCAGAAATAGTTATAAACAATGTATTAATTACATATTACTTACCTTGGTGCAAAATATAGGAATTTTGCAATTCAATCCACAATCTTTTCCTTTCCCTTATCGAGGTTGATTCCACGTCTTTATTGATAATCAAGCTTGAAAGTGGCCAAAACCTTAGCTATGGAGTCCTTCAAGTTTCAGCAGCAAGCAAATATGATAACACCATTTTTTACATCTTTTTCCCATTTTAATTATATTTATTTACTAAATGACCAAAATGCCCTTACTTAAAAAAAATCCTATTTCACTTATTTCTTGTCCATTTTGTCCATCACTAACTAATGGTCTAATTACCACATAAGGACCCCTAATCTATAATTCCATAACAATTAAATTCCTTTAACAAATAAAACTCAACTTTTGCACTTTTTACAATTTAGTCCTTTTGACTAAATTGAGTGCCCAAACGTCAAAATTTTCGAACAAAATTTTCACGAAATCTTTCTGTGAAATTGTAGACCCTAAAATATAGTAAAAATATTTTTTTTCTCTTCAGATTTATGGTCTCGAAACCACTATTCCGACTAAGCCCTAAATCGGGCTGTTACACTCGAGATCATATATTATCAGCCGCTGCCAAGGGGCAAGCCGACCAATCGCAATGAAAATAATGTGCTGAAATGTTTGTGGATTAGGGAAATTCATGGGCTATTAGAAGACTTCAGCATACGCTGAATATGTATAATCCCAAAGTGGTCTTCTTTATGGAGACAAAGTTAGACGACAAATGGATGGAAAAGGTCAAGAAGAGATGTGGATTCTTAAACGGGATTGATGTTATAGCCGGTGGTACATGAAGGGGTCGTTTGGCATGGAAGGAAACTATCATAATTAATTACGTAACTTTTCTAAGAATCATGTAGATGTGAGTGTTTTAAAAAGGCCAATGTGGAGAGGGAATAGGGGTTTTGCTGGTTTTTATGGGGCCCCATTTGCAAGTAACAGAAGTGATTCGTGGAACATTTTAAGAAGCCTAGGGCGAAACCAAGAGCTTCCTTGGCTAGTATGTGGAGATTTTAATGAGATTGTGTATTCTTTTGAGAAAGTAGGGGGTATTCCAAGAGAAGGAGAACAAAGATGTTTAGGGGAGTATTAGAAGAGTGTATCTAATGGATATGAGGTACTCGGGGACCTAGTTCATATTGGAATAAGGGAATCTACCAAAAACAAACATTAGGGAGCAACTAGACAGAGGGGTGGCCATTGGTGAATGGATGAGTATGTTCTCGGATGCAGTAATTTAACATTTACCGCATTCTATTTCAGATCATTATCCACTTCTTATGTTCACGGACAGGAGAGGCAATGGTTGGAAATGAAAGGTTATGTTTTGAAGCATGATGGATGATGGAGGACTCATTTGAAAAGAAGGTAAAAAGAATCTAGGATTTGGCTTCAGGGGATATTTTTACTAAGCTAGGGAGCCTACGAGAAGGTTTGAAGGTTTGGGCAAGAACGATTAAGTAGGGATGGATTGGGTTGAAAAGGGTGTTGATTAAGAAGTTGGAGAAGATGATGGAAAATGAGAGGGATGATGAAAAATTGATAGATTTTACTGACACAAAAGTCCAGTTGAACTTGGAAATTGACAAAGATGAAGTTTTTTAGGAGTAAAGAGCACAGGCAAATTGACTGAAGTCAGGAGATAAAGATACGACTTTTTTTCACAATATTTCCTCCTATCTCAAAAGATAAATACAATTAAGGGTTTGAAGGACGAAGATGGAAGGGAAGTAAAGGAGAAAGAGGAAATGAAGGTAATAGCTAAGGGCTTTTTTCAAAATCTGTTTGCGACAGATGGGATAGGTAACATGGAACTCATCTTATTAGGGGTAGAACTATGCATTTCAAATTATTTAAACATGATGCTAACAGTTAGGTATATGGAGGAAGAGATATATGCGGCTTTTAAAGGATATGGGCCCAACAAGGGCACCAAGGGTTGATGGCTTCTCGGCACTATTTTTTTAAAGATGTTGGCATATTGTGGGAGGCGACATTACTTCATTTTGCTTGGGTGTCGTAAATGAAGGGAAAGAGTTAGATCCTATGAATGTTACTAATATAGTGTTCATTCCTAATGTGTTGCATCCTAAAAAAATGGTGAACTTTAGACCTATTAGTATATAAACATTGTTTATAAAGTGTTAGCAAAAACAACAGCTAATCGCTTTCAGAAAGTTCTGGAGGTTTGTATTAATAATGCTCAAAGTGCATTTGTGCCAGGCCGTCTGATTTCAGATAATGTCTTGCTAGCATATGAAATATTACATATGTTCTATCAGAAAAGATTAGGGAGGAAAGGCTTAATGGCAATTAAACTGGACATGAGTAAAACCTATGATTTGGTTGAATGGGGCTTCATAAGGGAGATGATAGAATGAACGGAGTTTGATGAACGGTAGGTGGATACCATTATGAAATGTGTTACAAGGTTTCGTACTCAGTGAATAGTAATGGGAGAATGGGAAAGTCTTTTTGCCCTTTTAGAGGTTTTTGGCAAGGGGATCCTTTGAATCCCTTTTTATTTTTAATTTGCAACGAAGGGCTTTATGCTCTCAAGCGTCCTAATCTAAAGGATGGACGGTGCCGAGGCTAGTAGGAGGAGAACCCAAATATCACATCTACTTTTCGTAGATGATTGCGTTCTTTTTGGAGAAGCCACTAGAAGAGGAGCTCAAATTTTAAAGGAAATATTGAAGGAGTATGAATTGTGCTCAAGTCAGTATGTTAATTTTGATAAATCCACAATATTTTATAGCTCAAACACTCTTGAAGCGAATATAAAGCTGATATCGCGTAGATTGGGTGTTCAATATTTGAATGATCAAGAGAAGTACTTAGGTTTACCCAACCTTGTAAGGGGGAGGAAAAAGGCATCGTTCTAACTTTTGAAAGATAGGATAAAAAAGAGGATTGATGGTTGGGGCACAAGATTTCTTTCACAAGGGGGCAAGGAGGTTTTTATAAAGTCTATGCTACAAGCCATACCTACATACTTGATAGCATGCTTTTTGCTACCTAAAACATTATGTGGGGAATTTGAAAGCATTATGGCGAGGTTTTGGTGGCAGAAAAGGAATGGGAGAAAGGGATTCATTGGTTGAGTGAAGTTGACTTTGTGTGTTGAAAATGGAAGGGGTTTGGGTTTTCGTAGTTTGGAGAAATTCAACATTGCTCTTTTATCCAAACAGGGATGGAGACTTATTAATTATCCTGATTCATTATTAGTTCATGCACTAAAAGCTAAATACTATCCAAATTCATATTTTTTAAATGCACGTTTGGGGAATTTGCCCTTTTACACTTGAAAAAGTATTTGGGCGGTGAGAGGACTATTACTGGAAGGTTTGTGCTGGAGGGTTGGTTCGGGCGAAAAAATTTCAATATCTGAGCATGCATGGATACCAGGTTTAGTTAATTATAGATTAAGTTCTAGTATGAATAATAATATGTAACACCCCAAAATAGGGCAGAGTTTTGGGGGTATTTTGGGAATTTTGGCCTATATGAGTTCGAAATTTCATAAGGTTCGATAGTATTTTCAACTAGGTCATTTGAACTGTCAAATCAATTTTAAAAAAAGTGTTTTAGAAACCCTTAATTTTGGAAAATGACTAATTTTTAACAAAGTCAAAATAGTAGGCATTTATGTTGCAGTTTTACCATATTGTAAAATTGAACCTATTTCATCCCCTTCAACATGTTTTTCACATCTGTTCCTTTTTGGTTTCAAGCTTGTGCCGCCAATTGTTCTTTCCCTCAGTATTCCATTGATTTCTCATCATTCCAAAGTCATTTATTATATCATAAACCTTCAAGAAAAATACTAAAAACTCCATAGGTTTCTTTATCTTATTCAAACATGGGGTTTCCAGATTTTCATCAAAACTCGTTCATCCTTTCACAAAAGGTAATCATTCATGTACTTATAAGTTTTTAATATTATTTAGACTCTAAATCCCTCGAATCACATGTTTCAAATAAAAGGTAAAAATAAGTCGTTAATGGTGGATCTCGGGATTTTGCATAAAACCTTAGTTTCAAAGTGTTTATCAACTCGTTTTAGTATGATTAGAAGGTTTCCAAACTTATCTTAGAGTTCTGTCAATGATTTCTCATGTTTTAATGAATTTTACGAAAATTGCCTAAAAGATGTTGAAAAATATCGATACCATAAATTGAGTAGATTTGTCTAGTTTGAAGGTTGGGAATTAGGTGTAAATGAATAATTAGAAGAACGAAACTATTTTTAAGCAAAAAGGTTGATTATAGGTTGAAATATTAGTATATAAAGTTTGTTATGTGAATAGTTTGAGTTACATGGGGACTTAGCTTAAAGCTTGTGTTTTAGTTAGTTCGAGTGAATATTTGGTTGATGTTTGACTGTGGTTATTGTGTGATTATATGTGTTAAGCTTCGGATTCGTTAGAGCTTGCTACGAGTTAGAGAAAAAGTAGTTGAGATTTCGGTTTTCCACAAAAGCATAAAGTGGTGAGTGTATGGAATTGCTACTCGTAAACACGAGTCATGTGTTGTTCGAGAATTTAGATGTAGCCTAAACCCCTACTCTAAATTTTGAGTGTAAGTTTTCTTTAACTATACTTGTCTTGTGGTTATATGGTTAAATAATGTGAATGGTATGTGATATATGGACATGGTGCTTATGGTGAAAAGTGTAATTGTGTAAATGGGGTAAATTTGTGATATGGGGTAAATGTGAGATATATATGTTATATGACTATGCTAGTGTCTTGAAAATTTTCAAATATGCAGTGTTAGTGCATGATTATTCGATAAGTAATTATGCGTTGTTTTCGGATATTTTGGCCTTATGATCTTGGAACCATTGGATATACTTGTCATGCCATAGGATTGTGGGTACTCACTTATATGTATAGAGGTTTTGGGTATTGAGGCTCTGGGACATGTTTGGAGGGATAAGGGAATGTGAGTTAAACACCATTCAACGGGACATGTAAGGGGAAATAATTACAGTGTTAGCTATATGCTTCACTTTTGGGACATGTTTGCCTTTATGAGTCTATGTGGTGTAAGGAGATTCGTGTATTCGATGTGTGTTGATATAGCTCACTACATATTTCATAGTCCAAGTTCCATTTTATCTTATTTTATTTCATTTTATCTTGTTTTATCTTTTCTTATCTTATATTATATGACTATGTGGAATATGTGTTATTCTTGAATAATTACGTATATGTGCTATGAAAAGACTCTTAGACTATGCATGTTTTAATACTAGATGATGCTAGACTTAAGAATGTACTATTCATGAATAAATGACTGGGTGTGTTGCATGATGACATTTTTATGTTGTGGTTATTCTTGCATTCACTGAGTTTGCAAAAGCTCGTCCCCTTATTTCAACATTACAGATTAAAGACATCGGTGTGGGCGATGTGATTTCCAAGGGAGTGATCCAAGAAAGTCCGATCATTCTTCGTAGGTGCTTAATTATTCTTGTTTGTTTTGGGGAGATAGGCAATGTGGTAGAACCTATTTAAGTTGTTGATTTTGGACATTTGAGCTTGCTTATGTGAACTTCATGTTATTATTAAGCTAGAATACTTAGTCATTGACGTTAGCATGACGACAAACGTTCGGACTCGGTTTTAGTATTTTATGCTATCGATTAAGCCGTATGAATAATTATTGAACTTAGCACTTGATGCATGTTGTTTAAGAACTATTTGAGATAAATTAATTGCATTCCTATGCTATAATTTTAGTTCCAGTAGTAGAGGTATTGATATTGGGCTTTAAAAATCGATACCATTGTAAATTAAAACGTACAGGAAACAAAATGGAGATTTGGTATCCGATACCCTTTCTCGAGTATTGACACTGGGGGAAGAAATATCGGTACTTGGTTCGGAGGTACCGATAATTTTCAATAGATGGGTTTTTAATTGAGAAACAGAATGCTCAATCGGTCTCGTTTTTCCAAGTGGTATCGATACCACTATAGGAAAATATCGATACCTGATTATCAATATCGATACCTACGGACACTTTTATGAAATTTTGTTGATTGGCCCTTATGCATGGTTCTAGCTATTTGTGTGATTAATTTACGAAATATTTTCCATGTAATAATGATAATTAGCCATTTGAACGTATTAAAACTTGATCTACTTAACCAATGACGTTCAATTTATTGAATCTAGATTTTTGTTTAATGTAAATGAGACGAGACGGTGGTGTGACATCCCGTATTTAGGCCTAGCGACCAGGCCTGTATAGGGTGTTACATAATATGTCATTGGTTGCAGAGTGGATTAATAGAAATAGCAAAAAAAGGAAAATGGAATTGATTATCAATACCTTCTCCGAAGTTGATACGGTTAGGATACTCTAAATTCCCTTGGCGAAAGAAAGTCACGATGATACGGTTGTATGGCGAGGCGAACCTTTAGGAGAATTTTCTATCTGTAGTGTCTATAAACTATTACAAGTAGGTATTTCAGGTCCTAATTTTAATGAATTACAGACCATTTCTAGAGATTTCTACAGGAACTTTATTCCTACAATTTGGAGGATATCTAGGAACTTTATTCCTACATTTTGTAATCTGGACTAAAAAAGACTGGTGGCCAACACAGTGTGTCCTAGGTGTTCAGGGGCTGTTGAGAACCTAGACCATGTTTCTGGAGAGTGTCCTGTTCCAATAGAAGTATAGTCATTCTTAAGTTTCACATGGGTTTTAACTAAATCAGATCTGAATTGCTTTTAGTGGCTTACTTGGGTTTTCAACGAGAGTTCTCTGTTCCAACGAAGGTTGTTTGGTTGCGCTCTGTGGGCTATTTGGTCTGACAAAAATAAACGAATACATGAAAGGTAGATTAACTCAGGAAGAGAAATCTCAAACAATATTTTCAAGTGCTTAAAAGAATTAGACGAATCAGAGTTGAAGGTCCCTACCAGAAGTAGTGAGATCGTGGAATGGGTACCTCCATCTAGGGTGCTCATCAAAATAAACTTTGATAGAGCTTTTGATAGACACAGATCTAGATCGAGTTCTAGAGTAGTAGCAAGAAATGTCGTAGGAGAGGTTTTGGTAGCAAGAACAGTTTTGCATGAAGATGTTGATTCTATATTTGTAGTGGAGGCCCTTGCATGCTCATAGGCGGTACAAACAGGGGTGGAAATGGGTTTATTAGAAACAGCAATAGAAGAGGATGCATTAAAAATTATTAAAAAATACCATTCAAATCTATCGGATAAATCAGAGATCGACGTTCATATAAGGAACATTAAACAAATTTTGAAATGATTTAGATGGGTAAAAATCAAGCACGTGAAAAAGATGTCAAATGAATTAGCCCATGTCCTAGCTACTGAGAGTTTAAAGAGCAAAGAATAGACTTACCTAGAGGGAGGGGTTCCTAGCTTTGCAGTGGGGATGATGGAGGAGCAGTGGTTGCAGGAACCTGATTAAGATGGGGTTTCTACAAGAAAGTCTATGGAAAGGGGAACAACAAAAATGGGAAATGGAAATGGGAAAATGTTCCTTGGAAATTAAAACAGTCAGTTTTGAAAAGCGAAATGAATTGATGGCACGAGTGTCAATTATTAAATGTGTTAGTTTTGTTGTTTTAGTTTACTTGATAAGCTTTAAGGCCGGTTTGTTGGGCCTTGGGTTGATTTTGTTTTTGTTTATTTATTAATAAAAGCCCAGTCTATTTGATTTAAAAAATATATGTTCTTTAAATTGGAATTTAGTCATATTGTAAACAAGATTTTAATTTTGTTTGTTTACTTTTTTTTTTACTTTAACTTGAACAAATTTATTCAATTTGGCTTGACTCAAATTTCATCTTATTGGACTCGATTTAAAAAAAATTTACATCGAGCTAGGATGATAAAATATGATTTTTCAACTTGACTTACTAAAAAATTTCTCTCGATTCGATCAAATACTCACCTATAGAAAGTTGTCACAAAGTGTTTGTATATGGAGAAGCTCATCTACTTTAAGCCTTGGTGGCCTAATAAAAAACTTATGGAAATTTAGGGCTACCTTGGTATATATAAAAAGCAATATGAGAAAATGTGTAATATGATAAGATTTGATTTTGTAAATTTAAAGGATTGAGTCAATCCTTTAAGAATCTCAATTGTAGATATGCTTTAATCTCAACTGTCGATGTAACTCAATCTATACCATTAGTTTTAGAGAGGTCAACTATAAATAGAGGCCTTCCCCCTCATTTGTAAGGATCCCATCCCATTCTTTGTATTTTTTTCTGAGTAAAAGAATACTTTGAAAGCATTTACTCAAGCACTTTGCGTGCTTTACTTTCTTGTGGAATTTTTTGTTATTTCGTTTTGAGTTACTTTCTCTTTATTTTTGATGCCTTCAAGAATTTCTATCGAGAATTCTTACTTTGTGAGAGTTAGGTTGACTTAGACGAATTTGAACCCAAGAAATTACCTAAGACCGCATGAATTGCGATACTAAATTTCTAGCCCCATGACAGTTGGTATCCGAGCTAAGGTTTCGAAGGTCAAGTGATCAATCTCGAGGAGTCCATGAGGGACATAAGGGACACTTGAGGAAGTCGAGAGATGCACCGATGAGTTGTACTCAATGAAGGGAAAACTCAAGGACTTTGTGTTGGAGTCTTTCGGTTCCACTACAAATAAGTTTACAATAAGGGATGATGCTCTACATAGAAAGAGATTACGAAGCTCAATGGGGAGCTCACAATTTACAATGTTGCTTTGAGTAATAAGATGTTGGCTTAGGGACCGAATAAATGCAAGATGGATGTTCCCAAACTAGAAGAGTTTAAAGGGAAAAGGTTCGCAAGTGAAGTGGACAACTTTCTCTAGGGAGTGGAACAATACTTCTGTGCGATGGATTGAGGATGATGTCATTAAGGTAAACACTACTTCAATTTATTTTACTAATGTTTATCTTTTATGGTGGTGTTGTAGGTCCATAGATGAGAAACGTGATGGGAACGCAATTGGGACTTGGGAGGAGTTCCAAAGAGAGTTGAAGAAGTAGTTTTACCCACATTATGTTGATGAGGAGGCTCGGGAAAAGTTGTGTCGGCTATGCAACAAGGTACTGTTCAATAGTATGTTAAAAAATCTAGTGAGTTGATGCTTCAAATCTCTAGCTTGAGTGAGAAAGAAGCATTCTACTAGTTTAACGATAGGTTGAAGCCTTGGGCAAAACAAGTGTTGCGCCAACAAGGTATCACTGAGCTTACTGTAGCTATGGTCGAGGCAGAGTTCTTTGCTGAGCTTTGTCTAAAGAAAGATAAGTTCGAGAATTCCAAGCCTAATGGGACGGGAAATGGTTGGGGAGACCATGAGGAAGAACAGGACAAAAATGGCAATGATGGCAACGGTAAGAATGGTGGCAATGGGAAGTGGAAACCCAACAATAAACTGAAAGAGCCAGTGAAGTGCTTACTTTGTAACGGTTAGCATGTGGTGAGGTATTGTCCGAAACGATATGTGTTTTCTGTCAATGAAGGGGAGGATGAACTAGATAAAGAAACGATAAGGCTTGGTTCAGTTGTGAGTGGTGTCGAAGCCAAGAAGGTTAGAGTGAGAAGAAGCAAACGGAGTGCTTCTTTTATAATGCTTTGCATAGGATACGGGATTATCTAGAGCGATCCAAGATATCCACAATTAGTAAAGGGGATAAAGCAGAGTTCGATGAAAGTATGGCTTCAAAGATTGGGTTAATGATACTCAATTCTGTGAAAGCAAAGAGGGGTCACAAGTAGAATAGGTTGATGTATATGGATATCAACATCACAGGTTAAAGAAATAGTGCTCTTATTGATACGGGGGCATCATAATCGATCTTAACGGAGAAAGCCGTGGGTAAACTTAGTCTTTCGGTTAACAAATCGACCAAGATGATCAATATTGTAAATTACAAAAAGGTCCCAACTGTAGATTGATCGAGGTATTTCACTTGGATGATTACAACTATGTTTTTAGCTTGAATTTCCTTGACAAGATTAATACTCTATCGGTTTCTTTTGAAGACTGTATGTGTATCTTGGATGCTCGACAATAATGTTTTGTGCCAGTGAATCGGGGCATAATAGGTGGAACCAAGGTACGATATTCTAGTGGGAAGAACATTATCTCAATAGATCGGAGGAGTGCTACGAAGATGTTGGATCCGGTGCCCTGAGTGTAGTATATTTGTTTGTAAACTAAATTTTTTTAACAGATTGGTTAATAAAACAAATTCATTGATTACAGTAATATACTTTGTATAATTTTCTTCATGTGGTTTTTGCACGCGAAGTAAAATAAAAGAAAATGTTGCTTATTGGTTGTCTAATATTTAAACTAATACAAAGTGGTATTACGTAGTTGGATCGTAATACGAAAAGATAACTTATATTAGTAGACGAACCTAAACATGTTCTTAGTCTAATCAAAAATGAACAAACCGATAGAATGAATAATATGTCATCTATCAAGTCTAATTGGGGAGATGTTTTGTCTTGGGCATCGGAGTAGATGACTCCTAGAAGATAGAGGCATAGATGTGACTAACTGGACTGACATTACATTAGACTGGACCCAAGAAGAATAGATCCTAAATCCATTTATGGATTTATTCACTTGTGATGATCATAGTGTAGTATACCTAAATCTTGAGTGGATGATGGATTATGTATGCGTAACTCGTATACTTTGATGTAAGTAAAAGCCTGAGTTCAAATACAAAAGGATCGAAATCTGGTGCGCTGGGTATACGACTTTTGCAGTATGTAGCGTCATTCACAATAGTGGAGTTCATATCCCGAGACATAGGTAAATGATATCCTCATTGACATTACATGGTTAATGAAAAGTAAACATAGCCTTGGATCGTTCATCTTTGGGATGAATGACTTGATTAATACTTGATAGTGTTTGAATTTTCATGAAAGAAAATGTAATGGTTATCATGAGACAAAATAGGATCATATTGGGAGAACGGATGTTATCCCAAAGAGATTAATAATATCCTAAGAGGATAACACACTTATGACAAGGTCATTGGATGAGCATTGATTGAGTTGTTTTCGTAATGGTTGTCGTTGGGGAGAGCTCAGTCATGCTATAGTGGAATGACTTCATAACTAAATGAGTTTATAACTAATAGTCAAAAAACTGGAACTTGATTATAAATCATTCTAGCCCCAATTGCATATGTTCAATTGGTCCCTCTACTAACTCGTTGAAACCAGAAATGAATTAGATGTTAAATTAAATAAATAGAAATTATAAAAATGGAGAAATAGGAAACATTTGGAAATGATTATGGTTTTCTCCAACATTAAAATGAAAATGAAAATGGAGAAATGGAATCATTTGGAAATGAATGTGGTTTCTCCAAAATTTAAATGAAAATGACACGGAAATAAATTTATTTATTTTTAATTAAATGAAGTTCGAAAATGGAAATAAATCATTTGGTCATAGTGAACTTGTTGAATGTAGAAATATTAAATATATTTTCTCAGGGATTCTTTTACGATAAAGTCATCATGATTTTGATAAAATTAGAATTGGGTTGAGAAAATCATTTAATTGAAATATATTGAGATGCTTATTTTGGGAAATAGAAAACCAAATATCGGGTTGGATCAAACTATAAAATACTAGGTTTAAAGTTCAAGAAGTACTTGTAATTGGATCCGATATGAGAGATGCCCAAAAGCCCCTTTTGTTAATGAGAGGGACGGAAAACCCTAGTATTACTAACTAGGGTTGTGGGCCCCTATACTTCTAGTTAGACTAGGAGTTCATTTTCTTAGTTGAAATAAAATTCTACAATTCAATAAGGGTGGGACAACAAACCCTAATATTATTAACTAGGGTTGCTGCCCCCTATACTACTAGTTAGACTAGGAGTTTGTTTTTCTAGTTGAAATAAATTTCTATAATTCAACAAGGGTTCTACTTCTTCTCCTTATAAATAGATGCCACTGGTAGGGCTAAAAACATAACCTAATATATTGTTACTTTACTCGAAAATAGAGAGAAGTTATTCTCAGCTATAAAATCTATTTTCTGGAATAACAATTCTATCGGTTTTCTATTGAGAATAGATTTTTATTTCACACTTAAACAAAGACAACTATTTATTTGTTATAACAATTCTATTGGTTTGATTCGAATCGTTCGAGCCCACACACGAAGCAGTTCATGGTATGATAATAGCAGAGAAGATCGTTCAGTTGAAAGCTAAGAATGAAAATGATCCATCTAACTGAAAGCACAAGTGCGAATTCAGTAATTGGTTTATTGCTATAAATATAACAAATCGACTCAATTTTTTTTAAAAAAATTATTTTCTGCTTTGCAAGAAAACTATTTTCAAATTGGATTTTTACTAACAGAAGACCTATTTGGAAATGCTACAGGGGCAGCAAACTGATATGAAGCTTGTTGAGTTATAAGTGGGGCTACCACCTATGAGAGATGTAGGTTGTGCATCAAAATTTGGGGGTAAAGTAGCGATGCAAACTGGGCAATTAGAGCGAGTAAATGCAGTGAGCGAGGTATATCTCAAACACTTATCTAGTGTTTTTCATTTTGACTTAACGTTGACTTAGCGAAGACAAAGAGACTATTTTAGAGTTTTGAAGCGAGTAAGCCGAGGGGCTTACAAACCAGAGTTGGTGGGAATACTCAAGGTTAACCTGGTGTTCAATATGGGCATGCCTAAGCCTATTTGTGCAGATCAAGGGGATCTCGATCGAGGCAAGTCACAATGTGGGAAAGTAAGAATGACGAGCTCTTACGCACAAGATGTACCAAAAAGGAGAGAAACAATTTGATTTAAGAGATAACAGAAGCCGAGGAAAGTGTTCTTGGGGGCAAGACTACTTGAAAGAGAATCTATTTAGGAATCAACCAAGGTGTCGAGAAATTTTCGAGGTGAGTCACACGAGAGTCATTCCAAGGATGTAACGAGAGCATTACGAGAATGGATAGAGGAGAGTGTTATGGGCTACGAATAAAAGCCTATGATGATTGCACAAAGAGTGTCCCATGGAGGTCAATCGATTAAATGAGGCTCATTCAACCACTTGAACTGACCCGATTATTAGAACATGTGGAGAAGCTTGTCTACTTGAAGCATTGATGGCCCAATAAAGCACTTATGAAAAATTAAGGCTACTTTGGTAAATATGGAAAGTAATTTTAAAAGGTTTATAATCTAATAAGATTTGATTTTGTATTCTAGAAAGATTGAGTCAATCTCTTAAGAATTTCAATTGTAGATAGACTTTAATTTTGACCGTTGAAGTAACTCAGTCTGTACAATTGGTTTTGAGGGAGCTCAATTATAAATAGAGGTCTTTCCCCTCATTTGTAAGGATTTCATCCAATTTTTTGTATTCTTTCTACAGTACAAAAATACTTTGAGAGCATTTACTCAAACACTTTATGTGTTTTGCTTTCTTGTAGGATTTTCTGTTCTTTTGTTGCTACTTCATTTTGAGTTGTTTTCACATTATTTTTGGTGTCTTGGATAATTTCTATCAAGAATTCTTAGTTTATGAGAGCTAGGCTGACTTAGGCGGATTCGAACCCAAGAAATCATCTAAGGCTGTACGGATTGCGAGACTAAAGTTCTAGCTTCGTGATACTAGGATGAGGATTTATAAAGGGAAGTTGGTTACACGTACGTCCCAACTATCAAGTACTCTATTCTACAAGCGCAGAGGGTAAAGTGATAGATTTCTAGCTAGGGACACATTTGGAGTCAATGTGAGGTGATTAGATGGAGCATTGTTAGGATATGGGGAGATGATGGATTGACGGTATTGGCAAAAGCTCTTTCTTATATTTCTTCTATGGATTGTACGAGCCCACCGTATGTGATGTGGCATTTGGAAATGCTGAGGCTAAGCTCCTAGGGAGGCAATAAGGCCATGCTTCACCAAATTCTATCTTTAGGCATAGGCATTGGGTGGTTTGGCCAAGGGTGATATGGAAAAGGTATAACTAATGCGTATAAACAAAAGGCAGGTTATAAAATGACTTGAGTTGAAACGAATCTCTATAGATACCTGGAAGCATGATGATCATTGCCTCGATCATTACACCTCTAAATTAATTGCTTTTAGACAAACGTTCATCTTTGATTGAGGCTTTTTGAAATGACTTCATTTCTTTGTTACTATTGTTTCTTTTAGTTGGTTGCTTTAGTTTCCCACCTAGGTAATTATAGAAAGGACTCTTTTGTGAATTCAAAATTCTCATTTTCTTCTACTTTTTTTTGCACTTACTCTTTTTTTCTTTCTCTTCTCTTGTTATCTTTGGTCAAGAGGTTCTTCTTGTATTTCCTTCTTTTCTATTCTTGCCATTTTGTTCTTCTAATGGATGCCAATCATTTAAAATTCCAAAAAAAGGGTGGAGCCTGATTATAGGTGAAAACCAGTTGTGTTTCACTACTATTGTAACACCCATAACTCGTCTCTGACGTCGGATTAGGATTACGGAGTGTCACAGTACATTTAGCAACATTTAACTTCAACAGAAACAAATATTCAATTATAATATAAATGTTTCAATACACATTTTATATAAAGTAAAAATGCTTTTACATGCATTAACCCGACCCTACGGGGCCCTAAAAATAGTTTAAAAACATTTGGGGATCATTTTGAAACAAAATAAAAAATTTTGGAAACAGGGGTCACACGGCCGTGTGAGTATTCGATGTATGAGACACACGAACATGTCCCAGCCCGTGTGTCTGCCTGTGTTAGTATTTGAAATTGGGTCACACGACTATGTCGCCAGGTCGTGTAAATCTCTTAGACCGTGTGGTTCATCATGTACTTAAAATTTAAATGACACACGACCGTGTGGTGTGGCTATGTGTGGCACACGGCCGTGTGACAGCTTATGTCCTAGGTGACGTGCTTCACAAATTACCCTTAATGCAAGCCAATTCAAACCCAGTTGCTTGGGGACCAAACCAAACCAATTCAAGATACTTTCATATGGTTAAAACACATTCAAAGACACCAAAACATACCAAAAATCAATCAACCTAGGTGCATAACCAATGTGTCCTTATTGACACCATAATTTATAAGCCAAAATGAACCAAAACCAAACACTTATCAAACACCAAACCAAATGGTATTTAGATTCATCATGGGCAAAATAATCACGTAAACAATTGTCAATCAACCAATATTACAATTCCAACTATCACTCTAAATGCATATATTTAGAAGTACTCAAACATTCCATTCAGTTCTACACAACTTATATATATCCATGATCAGAAACTATCACCAAACTAAGTATCAAACACAAACAACATGAACAAGCCAACCAAAAGTCCCAATACATTCCATTCATAACCAAGTTCCAAAACAACTCTAAACATCTACCAAAGAAGATATGGATAGTGTGTATGCTTCGACTTGAACTTTTGATCTACCAGGCTTCATGAAATCTACAAGAAAAACACAAAACGTAAGCATGATATGCTTAGTAAGTTCAAATTCATGTAAACACGACTTAATTACTAAATTTACTTTACATAAAACATACATAACTTCCAAAACACTCTTATATATTCAAATATGCTTATTCACATAACAAACCTTAAAACCTTTACATAATAGTCCATTCCACTAGTATCCTTTTCAATTGATATCCTTTTCATTTGATATCCTTTTCAACCTTTTCATTTTCGAGTATGCCATGGTATCTTTCAACCATGGTCTTTTCCTTTTTGAGAATAATGCCATGATATATTTCAATCATGGTCTTTCCCTTTACTCAAATCAAGAAAATCCAAACACCATTTCATAGATGTGTAATTAAAGATATCAATTTACATCATGAAATCAAATGAATTACTTTAATTGAAATAAGAACTTACATCGACTAACATGGATGCAAAAGTAGAGCCGATGACTAATCTGAAACCTTAATTTTACCGCGATTCAAGTCCGGTTAATTTGTGTCTAGATCTAAATAATAATTTCATTCAATTAAATAATTAAAATAGCTTAAACTAATTAATTCCAGCTTATAGTCCATTTTAATGTGAATGTACAAAATTAACCCTAGCATTTTAACTTTTACGCAATTTAGTCCTTAAACCCGAAACTTGCAAATTAACCATAAATAATTTAACATCATGCTAGCCGATTTTTCCTAGGGTCCAATACAACCTATATTTTTCATTAATTCACCATATTTCCTTCAAATTTACCATTTCCATAAATAAGTCCCTAAATCTTAAAATCATCAAAAATCACTTAACAAAATACATCTATCTAACAACCAACCTTAATAATCTATCAACTAAATTCACAAATACTTCCAATTCATTCATGGAAAGTCCTTAAAATTTTTAAATTTTTACAAATTGATCCCGAGTTAGTTAAATTAATCTAATACGAACTCAAAAACATAAAAATTACCAAAAAAGGGCAAAAATTTACATACCATGCACACAAAATAGTTTGGCCGAAAGCTTCCTATGCTTCGCTATGGTTCTCACAGTTTCAAACAAGAAAAAGAAAAGAGGAAGATGATGATAATAAGTTTGATCATCTATTTTTTAATTATCAATTTATCTAATTACAAATTTAACCTTTAAAACCATTAAAATTACACCAAAACCAACCCAATATCATTCACTAACTAAGAATTTTGTAGTTTTACCCAATAAGTCCATTAACTTACATTTCCATAACCATTTAACTCATTTAACTAATAAAAATAAACTTTTATATCTTTTACGATTTAGTCCTTTTACAAAATTAACTATCTAAACATTAATATTTCTTAACCAAATTTTAATAAGATTCAAATAAATACTCGTAATTGTTAAATAAATATTAAAATACTAACTCGCTCATCAGAATCATGGTCTCGAAACTACTGTTTTCGACACCATTGAAAACGAGATGTTACAATTATTACAGAGATGATAGGTAACATTCTCATTACAAATATAATTTCTCTATTCCTTCAGGAACACACTGTATGTGTGAAGTTACGAAGAATAGGAGAGGCTTTTATCTTCCTTTTATTGGAAAGTTTTGTTTTAGAAATTGATTTTATTGCACAATGATGGTGAGGGGAGGGAGCCGAGAGGGGAGAGGGACGGGGGAGGGAAAATATTTTTATTTTTTAATATTAATATAATATATTTTTAATTAATATAAATATAAATTTAAAATAAAAAAGAAGTGCTGATGTGGCATAATAATTTGTCAAAGGGTGTTTTTTTAACAGTGTTAAGATTTTGGGTGATTTGGGTAACACTGGAATATTTTAAATACCACTTCTGACCAAAAAAAATTATGTGTCAAGCTGGGAAAAGTCGTATAATTTAGGTTCAATTTGTCAATTAAGATTTTTTAAAAATTTACTTATCTAGTGGAATTTTGATTTAATTTGTTATGTGTCATGTATGTATATATTTTGGATATGTTTTCATATGTCAATAGTGTGTCAAATGATTTAGTGATATGTTTAATATATTTAGGCGCATATAGGAGATCAAATGCATGCTTTGAAATGTCTTTTTCTTTTCTTTTTTTGTATTTTCTACAATGTTGTCTTGAGACATCAAGAACATGTCTTGAAATCATAAGAATATTTTCAAGCATTTCATGCTTTTTTGGGCATAAATCTCAAGATATAATCTTTCATGTCTCGAAAAATATTGTTCTTGTCTCAATACATAAAACTTCGAAGCTAAATTATTGAATATTTGAGTTCAAGCCTCGAGACATAGGGGGTTAAGTCTCAAGACATGGTTTGAAAGTCTTAAGACCTCAAAATTTTAAACAAAAATAGAGATACAAGGGAGGCATGTCTTGAGACATGACTTCATTGTCTTGAGACATTGCCCTCCGTTTTGTTAGCTTGACCTAAGAATTATAACCTGACCTTGTTTTTAGTGTCTTTTGACTCAGGTCATTGTTTAAGGGCCCACTAAAATTTGAGTAGACGTTGCATGTTTTAGATGCCATGTTTAATATGTTTTAGTTTTGATGATTGTTTTAACTATTTGTTTGAATTATTTCGACAATAAATATAATATTTTGCATTCAGATCTTTCGACCAAGTCAAATATAAAGTGTTACTATAAATGGAAGTAAAATAATTATATATCTTACATTGATCTATTCAATTTTGTGAATTTGGATTTGGATATTCGAACATTAGAGTTACTAATTTTTTTGCTGGAAAAGAAACATGAATTTGAATGAGTTTACATCAATTTTGATGGGATAATATTGGATATCGTTCGAATCAACTTTATGACTATGAGATTAAAATTTTACACGTTGAATTCTTATAATATATAGTATCTATAGATATTGACATAAAAATATAAATAAATAATATTAATTTAGGGTGTATTTAATAAATTATTGATTTTTTAATATTTAATGTTTTAAATATGTTTGATAATTATTTTAATATTTTACTTAATATAAAATTTTTATTAAAAAAGTTTTGAATAAAATAAGTAAGTAGGTAACTACTTATCACATATTAAGTCGACTTTATTTTATCAAAAATAAAAATAAAAAATTGTCATTTTAAAAATTAAGAAAATCAAATTAACATATTAATGTTTCACCCAAAACTATCCAAAATAATATAACAAATTATATTAATAAGATTAAAATTGAAAATAAATAATCTTTTAAAATCAATAATTTCTTTTATAAAAACTAATTATATTTTGTACCTATATTTACTAATTTACCACACAATTTTCTAATTAGTTAATTTTCTAACAAGTGCCACAAAAGTAGATTTGCTGTTAATTCAAATATTTATAAATTAAGTATATAATAATGTTATTGAATGATGTTAATATTAAATATTCCACCTTTAAAAGTTTTATTAAAAGTGTAGATATCTATATTTAAAACTGCATATCATCTTTATAAATAATTAATTGTAGTTTTTTACATTAAATTGTTTGGTAATAAGTTAATTAATGGAAAATATTCATGTTATTAATATGTATTTCATTTTATAATTTTTTTGCACTAGATTTATTTAGAAAATAGTTTTAAGATAATATTAAAATAAAATATGTTTTTTAAAAAAATAAGATAATGTTGAAAAATTATTTAGTTTAAAAATAAATTTATAGTTTTAAAAATAGGATAAACTACATAAATAATTACTCATCTATTAGTAAATTTTAGTTAAATTATTTGACTTTAAAATTACAAAAATACCATCCGAATTACCTCAAAAATTTTGAGTCCATTTCCTTAAATCAATGACATGTCCGTTAAATACATGACTTAGAATTTTAAAATAAAATAAAGTTACACTTAATTTTCACGTAATTTAAGGAAAAACAAGTAAATTCTAAAACCATTAAAATACAAAATTCACCGTTTTGTCCTTTAAAAGCCTAAAAAGTAAATCCACACTTCATCTTCTTAGGCTTTTAAAGGGTAAAAACGTTGGGTTTTGTATTTTAATGATTTTGAAATTTATTTTTCCTACATTACATAGAAATTATGTGTAATTTTGGTTTATTTTAAATTTATTAGCCATATCACCGTTCTATTATTGATTTAATCGAACGGACACAATCTTTTCAATAATTGAATGATCATTTTGTAATTTTTAAAATTAAATGACTTAACTAAAATTTACTAATAATCAGTGATTATTTATGTAATTACCTAAAAATATTATACAATACAACTTATTTTAAAATATATATTTTATCAAGGAATGTAAGTTTAGAAACACGAGGTTTAAATTTTTTGTTTATGCACTTTGGTAGGTACTTTAAATTAATTACAGCTTATTTTAAATTTTAACTCTCTTTTTTGTCTTAATTTATATTCCACATAATACAACCAATCAAATTTTAAGTAAACCACTGTTGACATGAAACTTTGGCAACATTTATTTATTTATTTTAATTATAAACTTCTTATTAGATTCTTTTAGACTTTTTCAATCATTGTATTTATCAAATTTTATACTAAAATTTAATTAGATAAACATAATACAATTTAAACAAATACTTACAATTAATTTATGTATCGGTAGGAAAAACTAATTTATTTTATATTTTTATTTATAAAAATAATTTAAATATTTAAAGAAGTCAAATATCTATAATAATACAAGTTCGTTGATAGAAAAAAGAAAAGAAAAAAGAGAGAGAAAATCGGAAACAAGTTCAAAAGGGAACGGAATAAATGAATTTAGAGATCTGTGAATTAAGCAGAACTGAATTTAAATATGTTTCAAGAAACAAAAAAAAGGGACACAAAGGCGATTATTTATTTTCTCTGTCCATTGACTTGAATATATTATGTATATATAGCCACCCAAATCAAGAAAGATACACATATATCTTACAGTGAGCTGCTATCCCAGCTCTAAAATTCATGAATTAATTTTCTTTGTATGAAAGCAACAAAGAAATTTCTTTGGGATCCTTGGTTTCGGATTATATATTGAACATTTACTATTCCATTGGGTGGCATTGTCCAAAAGGAAAAAAAAAGAAAAGAAAAGAAATGGAGAATGTTGAGGCATTTAGAGTCGGCAGTGCACGTATTGGAAGTTCAAGCATTTGGAGGAACAACGCCATGGAAGCTTTCTCCATGTCTGCTCGTGAAGAAGATGATGAAGAAGACCTGAAATGGGCTGCCATCGAGAAACTGCCTACATATTTGCGTGTGAGGAGAGGGATATTCACAGAAGGTGAAGGTCAATCAAGGGAGATCGACATAAAAAACCTTGGATTCATTGAGAGAAGGAATCTGCTGGAAAGGCTAGTAAGAATTGCAGAAGATGATAATGAGAGGTTCTTGTTGAAGCTTAAACAACGCATTGATAGGTAAGTCTTTTCCATTTTCTTTTTATGATTGTTTGATGCGTTCAAGTTGATCCGATTGTTGGTTTTTGTTCCCAACGGATTGTGAAACTCAAACTACAGAGTTGGACTTGATATGCCAACAATTGAAGTCCGGTTTGAGCATCTGAATGTTGAAGCAGAAGCTTATGTGGGAAGTAGAGCGCTGCCTACCATATTCAACTTTTCTGCAAATATTCTAGAGGTACTCTTCTTGTTTAATAATAATAAAACTTGCATCTTTTAATCGAACAGACAGCTCCAACTTTTTCCCATCCTGTTTTTTGTTTGAAGGGATTATTGAGTTACCTTCACATTCTTCCCAATAGAAAGAAGCCATTACCAATCCTTAATGATATCAGTGGAATTATCAGACCTCGAAGGTAAGAACTAAGGAGACTAGTATTTCTGCATCAGAATCATAATCTCTTGAAACGTTGACAACACTGGTTTGGATCAAACTTGTTCAGAATGACATTGCTGTTAGGGCCTCCAAGCTCGGGCAAGACAACCTTACTATTGTCATTGGCTGGAAAGCTGGGCAAAGATTTGAAAGTATGGAATTTAATTTCACTGTACTTCCAGTTCCCATTTTCAGTTGGTTGGCATTGTGATCTGACGTGGGCTGGCACATATGAAAATCTCAGTTTGCAGGCAGAGTAACTTATAATGGACATGGAATGAAAGAATTCGTGCCGCAGAGGACATCAGCTTACATAAGTCAATATGATGTTCATATAGGAGAAATGACGGTCAGAGAAACATTAGCTTTTTCAGCAAGATGTCAAGGTGTTGGACCTCGTTATGGTAAAAACAATATTTTTCTTCAACTTTGACATGCCATTTAACCAGATAAGTTTGGTTTTCTATAAATAAATATTCTTTTTTTTTTGCCGCTTGGGAATTGGCAGAGATGTTGAAGGAATTGTCTCGTAGAGAGAAAGAAGCAAATATCAAGCCTGATCCTGATATTGATATCTATATGAAGGTAAAAAGATTGATGCTACTTTTTCAGTTTACTTTGTATGTGGCTCATTTTAATTTTGTAACATGTGTTTTTTGCTGTTACTGTTAAATTTGCAGGCCGCTGCACTAGAGGGACAAGAGGCAAATGTAGTTACAGATTATATTCTCAAGGTACCAATCTAAGATCCAAAGCTATGGAGACAACGAACAAAAGGCAAAACAGACAAAGACTCTTTTCAGTATCTATTAACAAATATCTAATGTTGGAAATTTGCAGATATTGGGGCTTGAAGTTTGTGCAGACACCTTTGTGGGAGATGAAATGAGACGAGGTATCTCTGGTGGACAAAAGAAGCGAGTCACTACAGGTAAATCCGAGACAATTACTTGACAAAAATGTCTATTGATTTCCAGAATTTTGGAGTAATGGAATCATGGTTTTAATCATTTCATCCCACTAAAATTTTATAGGAGAGATGCTGGTTGGACCAGCAAGGGCACTTTTCATGGATGAGATATCTACTGGTTTGGATACTTCAACAACGTTTCATATAGTGAATTCATTAAGACAGTCCATCCACATCCTCAATGGAACAGCTCTGATCTCTCTGCTTCAGCCAGCTCCGGAGACATACGATCTGTTTGATGATATAATTCTGCTTTCAGATGGCCATGTTGTGTATCAAGGTCCCCGGGAAAATGTACTCGAGTTTTTTGAATACATGGGGTTTAAGTGTCCAGAAAGAAAAGGAGTTGCTGACTTTTTACAAGAAGTAATGGTTTAATTATTACATTTAAACATGCAGATACTGTTTGAATATATGTTTTTAACTTTTTACAATAAGTAATGGTTGATGGGGTGCAACAGGTGACATCAAGGAAAGATCAAGAGCAATATTGGGCACGTAAAGACGAGCCTTACAGTTTCATCTCTGTCAAGGAATTAGCTGAAGCATTTCAGTCTTTCCACATTGGACAAAAGCTTGGCGATGATCTTGCAGTTCCATTTGACAAGTCTAAAAGCCATCCAGCTGCTTTAACGAAAGACAAGTACGGTGTTTCAAAGAAGGAACTGTTAAAAGCTTGTGTTTCCAGGGAATATCTTCTAATGAAGAGGAATTTATTCGTATATGTGTTCAAAATGATTCAAGTAAGGAAAATTTGCATGTTTTAAAAACTACGACTTAAAACATTTCTAAGTCTTAACTGTTTGTTGCGTTGTTGATGAAATTTTCAGCTTATTTTCATTGGAGTCATAACAATGACAATTTTTATAAGGACAGAGATGCACCGAGATACAATAACAGATGGTGGAATTTTCATGGGAGCTTTGTTCTTTATTCTAATTATGATAATGTTCAATGGATTCGCGGAGCTTGCAATGACCATCTTGAAACTTCCTGTCTTCTACAAGCAAAGGGACCTTCTCTTCTATCCTTCATGGGCATATTCTTTACCTGCATTGATCCTTAAGACCCCAATCAGCATCTTAGAAGTTACCGTCTGGGTTTTCATGAGTTATTATGTCATTGGCTTTGACCCTGATGTTGGGAGGTGAGAAACTTAAACTAGCTAACACCATATCAGTTATGGCCTATATTTTGTGTCACCCATCTAATCAATTAAAGCTCTAATTGGCAGCTTTTTCAAGAATTACCTAGTACTCCTATGTCTTAGCCAGATGGCATCAGGACTTTTCCGATTAATGGGAGGATTAGGAAGAAATATAATTGTTGCAAACACTTGTGGGTCATTTGCTTTACTTACAGTTCTTGTCATGGGAGGATTCATCTTAACTCGAGGTAAATCCATTAATACATTGGGTTATGAGTTATGATAGTTATCATTATTTGTCTTAATGATGTAAAATTGAGTTTTACTTGTGATTTTCGCTTTCTGATGCTTCAGATGATGTCAAGAAATGGTGGAAATGGGGTTACTGGATTTCACCATTGATGTATGCACAAAATGCCATAGCTGTGAATGAATTCCTGGGGAAGAGTTGGAGACACGTGAGCCACGTTTTCTGCCTATTTGAAATTAAACCATGATAAATGGGAAATTTTCCTTTGATCAGAAGATATTACTGAAACTGAAACATATATTTGCATTGTAGGTTCCTCCTAACTCTACTGAACCATTAGGAGTTTTGGTCATGAAATCTCGTGGAATTTTCCCTGAACCGCATTGGTATTGGATTGGAGTGGGGGCTTTGATTGGATACTGTTTCCTATTCAATTTCCTTTTCACATTGGCGTTAAAGTATTTGGACCGTAAGTTTCTCTAATTGGATTTTCCAGTCCTCCATATGAAGCTTATCTTTTTAATAGTTTCTCTAATTTGATTCAGCATTTGGGAAGCCTCAAGCAGTAATATCTAAAGAAACCTTAGCTGAGAGAATTGCTAGCAAGACTGGAGAGAATATTGAGCTATCATCAAGGGGAAGAGATTCTTCTGGTGAGTCGGTACTTAAATTAAACATTAGTGTGCTTTGTATTCCCATGTGCTATAACATGATCAATGCAAAAAATTAATGCAGAGAGAAGAACAGGTGCATCATCGAGATCGTTGTCTTGGAAAGTTACTAGTGTCAATGAAGCTAATCAAAAGAGGAAGAGGGGGATGGTTCTTCCTTTTGAACCCCTTTCTATGAGCTTTGATGAAATCAAATATGCTCTAGATATGCCACAGGTATCTTGAATTTTATCAGGTTCAAAACTAGAAAATAGAATACATAAGCGAGTAGTTAAACTTCAATGCATTTTTGTGTAGAAATTGGTCATGCATGAAAAAACAATACAGTGCAAAAGTTGGATCTTTGTCGTATAAAACATTAATAATACTTGGTAAAATATGACGACTGAACTTTATATGCTAAATATTTTCATTGTTTCCAGGAAATGAAAGCTCAAGGTATTTCAGAGGAGCGGTTGGAACTTTTGAAGGGAGTGAGTGGAGCTTTCAGACCCGGAGTCCTAACAGCTCTGATGGGTGTTAGTGGTGCTGGCAAGACCACTCTAATGGATGTGTTGGCAGGAAGGAAAACCGGTGGTTATGTCGAGGGAACGATCAAAATTTCAGGGTATCCGAAGAAGCAGGAAACATTTGCTCGTATATCCGGGTACTGTGAGCAAACAGACATCCATTCCCCCCATGTTACAGTCTACGAGTCCTTGGTTTTCTCTGCATGGCTTAGACTACCCCCGGAGGTCAATTCTGAAACCAGGATGGTATGCAGCTGTTAATTACTTGTTACATCTTTTGTTTAAGGCATGTAAGAAATATTTTTAAATCAAATTGTTGTGTTACAGATGTTCATTGAGGAAGTTATGGAGCTTGTGGAGCTAAGTTCATTAAGGGACGCACTTGTAGGATTGCCAGGGGTGAATGGTCTTTCAACTGAGCAACGCAAGAGGCTAACAATTGCAGTTGAACTTGTTGCCAACCCATCCATAATATTCATGGATGAGCCTACATCTGGTCTTGATGCCAGGGCAGCAGCTATAGTAATGAGAACAGTAAGGAACACTGTCGATACAGGACGAACTGTGGTGTGTACCATCCACCAACCAAGCATCGATATATTTGATGCTTTCGATGAGGTGAGAACCGTTGGAGTTTTGGTTGGCATTTATCTTTCTTGCCTTTTTTAAATCTAACACAAGTACTTAATGGACACAAAAAATACAGCTGCTTCTGTTGAAAAGAGGAGGTGAAGAAATATATGTGGGTCCACTAGGCCGCCATTCTTGTCATTTAATAAAGTATTTTGAGGTTAGTCTCATGAATGCATGATAATATTAGTGGAATTCTTTTTATGTTTGGTGCTAAAGTCCTAAGTTTTCGCTTGTTGAAGGAAATAAATGGAATCCCAAAGATAAAAGATGGTTACAATCCAGCAACATGGATGTTGGAGGTTACTTCAGGAGCACAAGAAGAAGCGATTGGTGTCAACTTTACCAACATATACAAGAACTCTGAGCTATATAGGTAGGATCCAGAAATTCATGTTCATGGTTTAAATTTAAAATCAAGTCAAAGCGCCACAAGTGGTTTATGATTTTGGATTATTTTCGGAGAAAAGTTGACTGATTTGGAATGTGCAAACTACCATACTATAATTCTCATCATTACTTATACACTGAATACATTAATGCAAAGCTAGATACTCCAACTAGTGTTACCCCCTTAACCGAGGTCAATATAAGTTATCCAGGCTACACAATAGTTTAGGCTTAAATTTTCAGTCTCTTATTTAAAAGAAGCTTACTGAGTTATGTATTAATTGTTAAAACTTATCATTGCTTTTTATTTATTTACAAGTTATAAAAAAATAAAAGGAATTAATTGACACTGTAAAATAATGGTACAGGAGGAACAAGGCATTGGTGAAGGAACTAAGCAACCCTGCACCTGGTTCCAAGGATTTATACTTCCAGACTAGATATTCACAATCGTTGCTCACTCAATGTATTGCTTGTTTATGGAAGCAGTATTGGTCTTACTGGCGAAACCCACCATACACTGCAGTGAGATTTTTATTCACAACTTTTATAGCTCTAATGTTTGGGACAATATTCTGGGATCTAGGCTCCAAAAGGTATATAACTATTTAACGCAAAATAGTGCAAGCAATGTGATTTCGTGTTTTTAATCTCTCAATGGATTGAAATGGTTGTAATTGCAGAACAAGGCGACAGGACGTTTTCAACTCAATGGGTTCTATGTATGCTGCCGTTCTCTTTATAGGATTTCAAAATGCTGCATCGGTTCAACCCGTCGTGGCAGTTGAAAGAACGGTTTTTTATCGAGAAAGAGCCGCTGGGATGTATTCAGCACTACCATATGCATTTGGACAGGTAATATTGCAGTTCCAGAACTCGGACTTTCTGCAGCGATCTTATGTTATTAAGCATCAAACATTGCCTAGTGAAGTTTAGGCTGATGGTTACCATTTATTTTCCAGGTTGTGATTGAGCTGCCATACATTTTGGTTCAGACTGTCATTTATGGAATTATAGTGTATGCGATGATCGGATTTGAATGGACTTCCGACAAGTTCTTCTGGTATCTCTTCTTTATGTATTTCACCTTCTTATACTTCACCTTCTATGGGATGATGACTGTGGCTGTCACTCCCGACCACAATATTGCTGGCATAATTTCATCTGCCTTCTTTGCACTTTGGAATCTTTTCTCCGGATTCATCATCCCCCGAACGGTACGTTTAGTAACCCTTTTTGCACACTTGGTTAATGCAAGAAAAGAATGAGACCACATCCTCCTAATGGATTCAATCTTTTTGTTCCCATGACAGAGAATTCCTGTGTGGTGGAGATGGTATTATTGGGTTTGCCCTATTTCTTGGAGCTTGTATGGACTAATTGCTTCACAGTATGGTGACGTACAGGACAAATTTGGGTCCGGTGAAACAGTGCAACATTTCGTAAGAAACTATTTCGATTTCAGAGAGGAATTCGTGGGAGTCGTTGCAATTGTAGTAGTTGGTATATGTGTGCTCTTTGGATTCATCTTTGCATTCTCAATCAAAGCATTTAACTTCCAGAAGAGATGAGACTACCATTTTCTCAACTGCAGATTCAAATATGTTTTCCTCATTTAAGATGCATAATGTTCAGCTTCTCAGGGAAGAAGAAAGATAAACATGATCAGTGAGGAGTTTTGTTCACTTTGTTCTCTGTATTGTATAGGTTTTCTACTTCTTTTGCCAATTAGTCTATCATCTTCCATTTAAGTACGTTATATATTTCCCATATTTGTATCTACAACTTCCATGTAAAGTTTGACAGTAAGGAATTGTATTAACACATATATAAAATACTTTTATATAACTTTTTTTTTACCTCAATCTAAGGGTGAGAGTTCGATCAAATCGAATTAAAAAATTTCACGTTGACGAATCATATTTTTATCATTCTAATTCGATTTGAAATTTTTTCAAACTGAGTCGAGTGAAATGAAATTCAAGTTGAGTTGAATCAAGTGAAATTATTCGAGTTAAATTAAAAAATTAAAAATGTCAAATTAAAATATTGTTAAAGTATATTATTTAGGTCACAAAATGATTTTCTTAGAAAATTTTTAATTTTCAACTTTCTTTGTATATTCTTTAGAATTTTTTAGTTTTTATATATTTTTAAAATATAAATTTTAGATTTTTATGAATATTTTGAATTTTAAAATTAATTTAAACTTTTTTTTGTAATTTTTGTTGAGAGAGATCAATTTGCTCATTTTCAAAATTAATAAGGACCAAAGAGGCATTTACATCAATCTATTATTCGAATTATTTGAGCTGTTTGAATTGTAAAATTCAACTTAACTTGAATTCGAAACTCGAATCACTTATTAGAGTTAACTCAAATAACTGGATTCAATTAACTCAAAATTCAAATTTTTTTTCAATTTTTTTGAATCAAATCAAATTTTACTCACTCTTATGTATGTCATCAATTTTTCCCTCCACACAAACTTTTTAAGATGGTTTTTTAAGCCAAACAACAAAGCTAAAAATTTAACTTTCTGCTTTTGCAAAAGCCCATTTGGTTGAAAAACTATAAACTCGTCATTCCCTCATTTATCATCTTAATTGTTTTAAAAAAAATTATATTAATTATTATTACCCAAACAGTTGCTAAGAAATAAACTGTCACAATGAAGGAATGATAAGGGAGTGAGTACTCTACCACTAAAATGGAAAAACAATAAACAAATAGAAAATGCAAGATTTGTTTATGCAATCCAGTTTTTCTACATTTGCGAAGTCTAGCTCAGTGAGAAATATACTCTCTTCAACAATTACAACAAATGATTCTAACCTATCACACCTCATGACAATTTTCCTCACTTTTATACCTTGAAGACTCAATACTCTCACCATTAAATTCACCCATTGTGAATTCAACAAATAAAACCACAACACTAAGGTTTTACTATTAAGATACACTCATACAACAATATTCCTCACAAGAACCGATTAAGTGCTTAATTCTCCTAGTAAAAAAACCTATACAAGTCTCTCAATTAAATAAATTATATTCAAGACTTACTAATATAGAAGATCTATCACAATCCTATTAAAACAATAACAAGATAAGCTCAATACAATATACTAATAACAAGTAATGTAAATATGGACTCTTGGCTGCTAATCAATCAGAGTTTCAATCTAATCCAATATCTGTGATCCTATGGACTGACTTGGATGATCCGATTCGATGTAATCTCCAAAATATATCCCCCAATGCGATATGATCTCTATTGATGGTTTATATATCATCCAAATACTCAGCTCAACTCATAAATATTATTTAATAAATTTCCAACACTTTAAACATGAAAATTGTCTCAACACAATTTTAGTGGCTAGGGAGTGGAAACTCCCTTGGCACTCAATTTTGTCAATTCCATATTTTCAACAATATCCCATTTTGGCAATTTCTTGAACAAAATATTCACAATGTAGGAAGCTGTATCATCAAGTAACCTCAACTCCCCCTTAGCACATTTCCATTAACTCAAGAAACTTAAAACATAATTAAGCAATTAATCATTAATGCTAAGATCAATTTGCATCAATAACCAACCAACAATAATTATAACTAAGCAAGTTAATTAAGCATTAAATATTAAAATTGAATGTCGATAATGAAAATGAATCGCAAAGAAAGATAAAAAAATAGATCACACAGATTTACATGGAAACCTTTTCGGGAAAAACCACGAGTAGAGGAGAAGAAAATTCACAAACTGTTGAATTCGAATGATACAAGAGGAGAGACGACTATGTCTATTTATAGGTTTAAAAATCTTATTCTAATCAAAGTCTAATAGAAGCAATGCAGTAAGGTTGAAAGACCTTATTCAAATCAATATCAAATACAATAAGTGTACTTTTATACGGATTCCCTCGACCTTTGCCCTCATAGATCCCTCTATCTTGCCACTTTTTTTAACAAGAATTTGGTTCACACAGCTCTAACAATCTCCACATTGACCCGAATTCTCAACGAATAAGTTCTCCACCTCTTCCATGAAACCCCTTAAGGGTTAGTCTTCAACAATGAACACCAACCAAGTCTAAGAAGTTCTCAAACTTGGTTATAGGAAGTGACTTAGTCATCATATTGCACGATTATCATGAGTACTAACTTTGCTCACAAAAATATCACCACGAGCAATAATATCATGCACAAAATGATACCGAACATCAATGTGCATTTTTCTTTCATGAAACATTTGATCCTCAGTAAGGAAGATGACACTCTAACTGTCACAAAATACTGTACTGATCTGAAGGTCTTTATTGAGTTCACCAAAGAGTCCCTTTAACCAAATAGCTTTTTTACAAGCCCAATAATCTCCATGTACGCAGTTTCAGTGGTAGACAAAGAGACTGTAGTTTGCAAAGTGACTTTCCAACTGATTACACAACCTCCAATTGTAAAGACATACCCAGTGAAGGATTTTCTTCTATCAAGGTCTTCAGTAAAATCTGCATCAACATACCTAATGACTTCATCTCTAATTCTTCAAAACTGTAAGAAAACATCAGTAGTACCTCATAAGTATCTCAAAATCCACTAAACTAATTTCTAGTGTTCTTTACAGGGATTCGCCATGTATCTGCTAACTACACTGATTGCATATGATAAATCCAGACGTGAGCAAACCATGACATACATGAGAGATCCCACAACACTAGAATATGGAACACGTGACATGTAGTCAATCTCATCATCTGATTGTACAGATAAAGTCGATAAAATTCTGAAATGAGTTGCTAATGGAGTATTATCAGGCTTGGCAATCTGCATATTGAATCTGCAAAGAACTTTCTCAATGTACCCTTTCTGACTTAGGTACAATTTACATGTTTCTCTATCTCTGAGAATCTTCATCCCAAGTATCTTCTTTGCTGCTCTTAAATCTTTCATCTCAAATTCATCAATAAGTTGGGCTTTTATCTTTCTTATATCTTCTTTATCTTTGGCTGCTATTAAGATGTCATCAACATAAATGAGTGGATATACAAATGAACCATCACTATTTTTCTTAAAATAAACACAACTGTCAAAACTGTTTCTTTTGAAATCATGGGTAATCATAAATGAATCAAACCTCTTATACCATTGCCTTGATGTTTGTTTCAGGCCATAAAGGGATATTTTCAACAAGTAAACATAGTCCTCCTTTTCTGGGGTTATAAACCTTCTGCTTGTTACATGTAAATATATTTCTCAAGTTCTCCATCCAAGAACGATGTTCTTACATCTAACTGATCAAGCTCCAAATCATACATGGCCACCATACCACGTAAGGCTCGAATCGAACTATGCTTTACAATTGGAGAAAACATGTCTGTGAAGTTTACACCTGAAATCTGACTGTAATCTTTTGCAACAAGTCTTGATTTGTATCTGGGTTCTTCAACTCTTGGAGTCCTTTCTTTCCTCTTGAACACCCATTTACAACGAACAACCCTTTTACCTTTAGGAAGCTTCACTAGATCCCATGTTTTATTCTTATGGAGTGATTCCATCTCTTCTTGCATGGAAAACATCCACTTTTTTGAGTCTTCATAGCTAACTGCCTTGAAATAAGTAGATGGCTCTTGATTTGTAACTATATCTTCAGCCACATTTAAAGCATAAGTCACTAGAATAGCCTTGGAGTACTCTTTAGAGATTTAATCTCTCTTTTGGGTCTATTTTTGGCAATAGAATATTGTGGTGAAGAAGCAACTCTATTCTAAGTTTCTGTACTAACTTGAGGAGTTAACTCTGTTGTAGATCTTGGATTAATCTGAAACTCCACCTACTTTTGCTGGTCTTTATTGGAAGAGTCTTTAAGAGATAAGTTAGATAGCATAACAGTTTCATAAAAAATAACATCTCTGCTAATCACAACTTTTCTATTTTCAGGACACCATAACTTATACCCTTTAACATTAGCATTATAACCAAGAAAGTTACATCTAATAGATCTAAGTTCAAATTTCCTATTATCAACATGAGCATACGCAGGACACCCAAAAATTTTATAAGTAGAATAATCAGTAGGATTACCAAACCATACCTCTTGCGGAGACCTTTTCTCTATTTCTACGAATGGAGACAGGTTAATAAAAAAATGCAATAAAGATTTCTTCAGCCCAGAACGACTTCGGTAAACAAGCATTCGACAATATACATCGAACCTTTTCAATGATTGTTCTAGTCATCCATTCTGCAACGCTGTTTTGCTGTGAAGTACGACGAATTGTTAGGTGTCTCACGATCCCTTCTGATTTGCACATTTCACTACACTCATCAGAAAAAGAACTCCAAGCCATTGTTTGTGCGGAGGTGTTTTATCTATTTTCCTATCTACTTCTCGATCATAGTTTTCCAAGCTTTAAACGCAGAAAACACATCACTTTTCTACTTTAGGAAGGATGCCCAAAATTTTCTGGAACAGTCATCAATAATCATCAACATATAATTAGCGCCACCCCTCGAAGGCATTCTAAATGGTCCTCAAAAATTAGAATGAATATAATCCAGCGTTCCCTTCGTGTTATGGATTTTTTTGGTGATTCAAACTCTCTTTTGCTTACCAAAAATATAGTGCTCATAGAACTTGAGTTTGCTAATACTTTGTCCATCAAGAAGTCCTCTTTTGCTCAATTCTATCATGACGTTTTCACTCATATGTCCTAGACACATATGCCAAAGTCTAGTAACATTATCATCTAACAAGGAATTGGAAGCGACCGCTGCATCAGCAGTAATAGTTGAACCTTGCAAAATATATAACTTTGTAGTCTTTCTCTGCCCTTTCATCACAATGAGGGAACCCTTGCAAATCTTTAGAACCCCACTTTTAGTTGTATACTTGTACCCTTTTAAATCAAGAGTACTTAACGAAATAAAATTCCATTGCAATTCTGGTACATGTCGAAGACCACTAAGTGTTTTGATGACTCCACCGAACATCTTAATTTTGATCGTACCAACACCTGCGATTTTACGTGAAACATTATTTCCCATCAAAACAACACCTTTGGGTAATTTCATATGTTGTAAACCAATCTCGATTGGGACTCATATGGACGGTGCAACTAGAATTGAGAATCTACTCCTCACTCACTTTAGAATTGTTGGTAGAAGCAACTAGAAGTTCACCATCACTGTATTCTTTTACAACATCAGCTTCACCGGATTATTTTGGTTGTTTTCCCTTTTGATTTGTCTCCTCCATTTTGATCTTATTCTACAACTCGTAGCATTCAGACTTAATGTGCCCTTTCTTCTTGCAGAAGTTACAAGTTTTACCTCTGTTTGAAGACTTCGATCTACCTTTAGATTTACTACAGGGATTTCATTCCTATGTCCTCCCAAGATTATCATTAGTCTTGTCTCCCACGAACAACGAGACCTTCTCCCTGAGAGTCGGATCCAGCCACAAGATGTTTCATCTTATCATACAAGGCAAAGGAAGCATAGACTTCATCAACTGTGAGAGATTTGTGACTATACAAAAATGTATCTCTAAAGGTTGAATAAGATGGGGGCAACGAACAAAGTAGAATTAACCCTAAATCTTTTTTATCATACTGAAGCTCTATGTCCTCTAAATTTGAGAAAATTTCTTTAAACATATTTAAGTGTTAGTGCACAGACGCACCTTCCTCCAAACGATGAGAATAAGGACGCTGCCTCATATGCAATTTGTTGGTTAGGGTTTTCGACATGCATCTCTGCTGCAGTTTTTCCCATAATGTAGCAACGGTTTTCTCCTTTAACACATCCTGTAGAATTTCATTCAACAGATGCAACTGTAATTGTGTTAAAGTCTTTTGATCTTTAAGCTTCTTCTCTTCATCCATCAATTTCGAAGGCATCTCATCTAACCCTAGCAGAGCATCCTCCAAATCCATCTGCGCAAGAACTGTATGCATTTTTACCTGCTATAACCCAAACCTGTGTTGTGATCCAACAGCGAAATATTATACTTTATTGTTGCCACTACCATGATCGAGACAAGCAACCCGAAAAGCTTTGATACTAAGTTTTTAAAAATTGAATGTCAATAATGACAATGAATCACAAAGAAAGTGAGAAAAATAGAACACACAGATTTATGTGGAAGCCTTTCTGGGAAAAAAACAAGGGTAGAGGATAAGAAAATTCACTAACTATTGAACTTGAAAGATACAAGAGGAGAGATGACTACGTCTATTTATAGGTTTAAAAACCTTATTCTAATCAAAGTCTAATAGAAGTAATGCCATAAGGTTGAAAAACCTTATTCAAATCAATATCAAATAGAAGAAGTGTACTTCTATACGAATTCCCTCGGCCTTCGCCTGCATAGGTCCCCCTATCTTGCCACTTTTTTTAACAAGAATTTGGATCACACAACTCTAACATTAAATAATGCAACAATGTAAAATCCATTTATAACAAAATTCAACATAAGTTTATAAAAAAATAACAACAACAGTAACAATTGTAGGAAATAATAAATTACAGTCATTCAATCACCATAAGAGACTATAAAAGAAATCCTTGAAATAATATATATTAATATAGACAATATTTTACATCAATATGATAGAGATATCAAATTGATTCAGAAATTTACATGCATGACAATTAAAAATACCTTGAAGGATTTAATAATTGAATTATTAAACTATTAATCATACAAAAAGTTATTAAAGTGTCTAAAACTATTTTAATTTTATATTGATATAAGTGGATCACTTCTCGTAACATAAAATAATAAATGCCAACTAAGAGGCAGCTAAGAAAAGAAGGCTTAATGGTATAAAAAGCCCTCAAAGAATTTTAAAAAAAATCAATTAGGCCTCTCTCAACTTTTTGGACCTAAATGAGCCACTAAACTTACAAAATTGACCAAATTAACCCTTTAACTAACATTTAATGCTAGATTCTAATGAAATTTTTGACGTGACTATTAACGACTACCACATCAACCAATGGATGCTAATGTAGTGATGACATTGCCACATCATAAAAAATTCAACAATAAAAATAAAAAATAAAAAATTATTTCTAGAATTCAAGTCCAAAATGAACCTAGACACATGGTTGTCTAGGTTCATTTAAATATGTGCACTTTTTTGTCTAGGTTCATTCGAAATTATAAAAATCATTAAAAATTATAATAAAAAGATAATTGAATTTAAAATCTTTAAAATAATTAAAAGTTATAAAAATAAAAAAATTCTAAATAATCATTATAAATATTTTTTTCTCATTTTAAATTGAGACATAATGGAATCATAAAAGAATTAATTT
Source organism: Gossypium raimondii (assembly GCF_025698545.1). Classification (NCBI taxonomy): domain Eukaryota; kingdom Viridiplantae; phylum Streptophyta; class Magnoliopsida; order Malvales; family Malvaceae; genus Gossypium; species Gossypium raimondii. Next base: position 15,676,917 of record NC_068566.1, read on the forward strand.
TGAATTTGAATTTATAATAATAAATCGATAAATTTACAATCAAACCATAAATTTTTGGTTGATTTACCCATATATGCTGAAAACGTTTTAAATTTAAGTATATATGGTGAATTTTTTGAAATTTATCAATATATGCTGAATTTGGAGAAAGAAAGAAAAACACATCTTATAGGGCACATTTTCATTGCCACATTAGTGAAAACGTGCCCTGTAAGACGTATTTTCATTTCTTTCTCTTGAAAACTTGCCGTCTATAAACGTGTTATCGTTTGTAGTAAAAATATCACACCAAAATATATAATAAGTTAAATTGGAGGTGTTCACGAGTATACGAGTCAAATTTTAATATAATATATGTGTACAACGAAACAAAAAAAGTATTTTGAGGATCGTACCTAAGGGAAGATAGAATAAATCTATAGAAAATCTCTTTACAATAATAAGTCTAAATAGTAATGATTAAACCCTATATTATGAAAGATGATAAAATAGATTAATAAGAGAAATTAAATAATTAAAATCAATAAATAAGAAAATAAACAAATGACTCAAATCAATTAAACCAATCAAGAAGATTAGCTCATTTTAGAGTTTGTAATTAACTTTGGATAAGGTTTCAGGGTGGATTAGCTACCGATTAACTAATTATTACCTCTTGGCCTCTAATTAATAAATCGATTGGTTGATACTCACTTATCTCCGAACCTCACTTTCTCAACTAGGATAAACTATGATTTACTCGGTTAGACTTATCTCTCGATCTCATCTAACCTATGATTACTTTCTGGGGATGTAAAGCTTAGGGTTTAGGAACACATAATCTATACAAACTAAACCTCTAGGAAAACCCTAAATCCTCCATTTATCATATTCTCATCCACTCATTAATCTCCCCTAATGGATTTAGTCATTCATATTATTCATAATCTTAATCTCTATTGAAATAATAATATAAATAACATGATTGAATCGAAAGAGAAAAGTAGATTAAAATAATCATGGAATTGATGTCGATTGAAGAACTAAATAGTAAATCTCTTAATCGAAATAACGAATATTGTCATTCGCAAAGAAGAAATAAACTGAAATACCTCAATATTATAAAAGAACTCTTGGATCGAAACCGATTCCAAGAGGAAAGAACAAATAGTTTCTGAAAAATTGAAAGAAAACTTAATCTAATCCTACTCTTAAAGTGCGAGGGTTTTGAAGGCGTCTAAGACGATTTAGTTACATCAAAGCCCTAAGGTCTTTTTGTTAGAGTATGCCCAAAGACCAATCACAAGATGATTGTAATCATATACTCATTTTACCTTATTTGCTAATATAAGGCATTGTCATTATTATTTTAGTTTCTTTTTTTTATATAAATAAACTGATTAATAATAAAGTCTTGAGAATAATGTGATTACTTTTAAAAGGTCCCTATTCAAGTATTATTGTGGTCTTGAACAATAATAATGCATTGAGACTAATGTGTGGTTGATTGATGACATATTTTTGTTATTGACATAGGGATGTCAAAATCAATACATGAGTATATGTTAGAGAACAACATACTAAATTGACCCGCTATGAGTATGTTTCTTGGATTATTATGTAATAGTCACAACATTACTCGTAGTGGTAACTATGTATATGATTCTTAGACTTGAGATCAACATTGTTCCAACATCGTGAGTCGTACATTTTGATACAGTCGTATATCTTGACACAATTTATACAGATGCGTCTCTAAATGGTTTAGAATACGTACTTATGCAAAAAGGTAAGGTCATATTTTATGCATCATGTCAATTGAAGCCTTATGAAAAGAACTGTCCTACGCATGATCTGGAATTAGCAACATTGGTCTTAGCATTGAAACTATGGAGACATTATTTGTATTGTGAGAAATGTCATATATTTTCTAATCATAAGAGTCTAAAATACTTGATGACCCAAATAAACTTGAATCCACGCCAAAGAAGATGGTTAAAGCTGTTAAACGATTATCATTTGATTATTGAGTATCGTCTAGGAAAAGAAAATGTAGTGCCAGATGCTCTGAGTAGGAAGACTATGACAACCCTATTATCCCTTCGAGCTAAGGTGACCCTATCCAATAATAGAGCCTTGCTAGCAGAATTAGTTGTAAAACCAACCCATACCTACCCATCACTCACAGATACATGAGGAATAGGTGAAAGATATTCAGTTTAATCGATTCAAACAGAGAATGGAGTCTGGAAAAGTAGTAAACTTCAGTATAAGAAAAGATGGTGAGCTAAGGTTCAAGAACAAAATGTTTTTACTAGTGGGAAATAGATTGCAAAAAGAGTGGCTTAAAAAAGCTCATTAAAGACCTTTTTCACTGCACCCTAGAGGCATCAAAATGTACAAAGATTTGAAGGACTCTTATTGGTAGCCTAGCATGAAAAAGGAAATTGCAGAGTGTGTCTCAACCTGTTTGACTTGTCATAGATTCAAGGATTAACATCAAGTTCCTTTGACTAAACTGTATCCTTTTGAAATTCCAGAATGGAAATGTGAGGATCACTATCGATGTTGAGAAGGTATAGATCCAATCCTGATAATGTTGTCCAAATTGAAGAACTAGAGGCTGAACCAAACTTATCCTATAAAGAAAAACCTATTTATATCTTAGCAAGAGAAGTAAAAGAGCTGAGAAATAAAAGGATTCCCTAATGAGGGATCAAGCCTAATGAGAGATCAGTATCCTCAGTTATTTTCAGGTGTAAATTCCAGGGATGAAAATTCATAAGTGGGGGAGAGTTGTAACATCCTACCTGGTGTAGTCCTAATGTTCGAATATTGTTTATCAAAGTATGGTGTTTAGAGTAAGTTCTAAGCAAGTAAGATATTAATTGTGACTAAGTAGGCATGTCCGGGAATGCCCATTAGGGTGAAGTCTTTGTTAGGTGAGCTTGGTGGTTTGGCGGACTCCCCTATAGAGTCTACGCCGCCCCAACTATTAGACCAATATGTTAAGCCCTTAGTTTGAAAGAAATATTTACTATATTATTATTTTATTATTCTAATCGATCAATTTAGTTAGATAAATGAGAATTTATTAGAATAGAGCTAAGTTACTATAGTTGATAAGACTCACATTTATGATAAGAGAGAAAGTGCTTAGTCACAAGAACCGAAGGGGTTTAGAGGGATAATTAGACTTGTCCACAAAAATTTATGTCTTCCTTTGCATCAATACTTTCTTCTTAAATTTTTCTCTGCAAGTTTCTTTCAGAAAACCAAAGACCAGAGACTTGCTTGAAGATTTTGGATGTTGTACTCAACCAACTCCTTCTACATTTAGCATTTGGTAAATATCGATGAAATTTAGGTTATTTTCATAGTTATTTACTTGACCTTAGAGTTGCATGCTTTAGCGTCAGTTTAGAGTGTAAAGGAGAAAACTTCCTAAATTTGGGTTTTTGTGATGATGGTTCTTGTAAGTCTGTTTAGTTTTCTGGTACAATGATCTAATAAGTTTAACTATTGATATTATAGCTCAAGATACCCCTGAATATTCTCGTGATAAGGGCAAGAGTCCTGCAGTTTAATCTTACTATGTTTTCTGGTGAGTACCTTCTTACTCAATGTGTGTGTAATGCCTTTGTTTATGTTTGGTTTAAGGTAAGTATACATATTCTATTAAGATGAAATATTTGTGCAAGAGTGATTACCCAAATCCGTTGCCAAAATAGGGGTATGGAGCATTACCAGAGTTTACATATCAAATAGATAGAAAATGCAAACATTTCATATCATATAGCATTCATGTCAAAAACCAATTAAAATCGTACATAGTGTCCCTTATACGAGCCCTCAAGGCCCAAAATACACATTAGAAACAAATTGGGACTAAATCGAAAACTTAGAGAATTATTTGAAAACACTTAAAATTTTCAAAACTGCAGGGGTCACAGGGCCGTGTTGCTAGGCTGTGTGACTCACACGACCAAGAGACACACTCGTGTCTTAGGCCTTATGGGCATTCGAGATAGAGACATACGATCGTGTCCCAGCCCGTGCCCGTATGAGTATACTGAATTGGGTCACATGGCCAAGCCACACGTATGTTTGCTAGGCTGTGTGAAGACACTGACTTGCAAACCTTTACAAGATATAGGGGACACACGACCATGTCACCTGGCCATGTGTCACACATGGCTGAGACACACACCCGTGTCTCTACCTGTGTGGACAAAAATAGGCTATTTTACAAGCCATTTTTCTCACCCAACAAGGCATGTACCTACAATTAACGTTATGCATATAAACAAGCCATATTATGGCATCCAAAACAAGTAAAATCAAGCCTTAAACATGTAGTATATTAACATACAACCAATATACCCTTAGCCACCTCAAATGAAAATTATAAACATGTTTAACCATGTAATCCATGTAACCAAGTAATCAACCAACTTTTATGTATAATTGCATTAATACACAACATGTAAATCATTTACCAAAACTTACCATTTGGTACCAATTGTACCACTTATTCAATAGCATCAAATACATATAAACTTACTAAAGCATAGTACCAAATAACAGCAAGTTATAAAACATACTTCATATGCATATTCAACTACTATTTTACCTTTCATCATTCAACCACAAATCATTCCACACATCAACATTATAAGACAAATTATGCACATACCAAAATACCAAAACACAAGCCAAATAAGTGGCTAATCTCAAAAAAATACATATAGGCCAACATTAGCCAAAATAACTTATACATGTCATTATAACCTTAACCAAGACATCTAAATTGTAACACCCCAAACCCCGCCTAGGAGTTATGGCCGAATCTGGTGGTGTCACATTGAGGTGTTTAGGGTAAAACTTGTTGGCGTTGAAATATTTAAAATCAATTAATCATTTTGTTATTAAACGGTGATTCCAAAATGAGTTGTTCATTTCCAAGCGTGCATCATTAAAAGCTAATCACTTTTAAAACGTTATAAATTTTCCAAAATCTCATTTATTGCGGAAGTTTTTTTTTGGAAATGTTGCGAAAACGTGGTGTCTTTGAAAACAGTTACCTTTTGAAAACCCGTCTTTTTCTACAACTAACTGTTTATAACAAACTAAATAAATAAAAACCCCAATTTAAAGTTTATAACTTTAAAGAGGCATTTTTACATAAAAATACCAAAATTCAGTTACTTATAAATCAAAGGCTAAAAATGAAAGCTGATGGGGTTGTGTGGCCATCATCGAGTCCTTCGTAGCACCAACCCGCCTACAACTGGGGATCACCTGTACAGTTAAATAGAAGGGTGAGTTTACGAAAACTTAGTATGTAATCCCCTAACAAGTAAACACTCAATTAAACAGTAGATAAATGCAGTTTGGGCCTGAGCCCGTTATAGTAACAGTCCAGTTCAGTGTGGGCCTAAGCCCTTTCCCGTAATAGTAATCAGTAGGGCCTTTGCCCAATTTTAGTAATAGTATCAGTGGGGCCTTGGCCCATAATAGTAACAGATATCAGTCATGCAGTGAACAGTATGTAATATCATTAATCGATGCAGTAACAGTACAAAATCATTAATCAGTGCAGATATGTAGTTAGAAATCCTACCCAATCCATCCTCTGCACACCACTCCGTCCCACAAACACACCATGTGGGGATAAAATCGACCAACCCAGCTAGACACACTAAGATTAGCACCGGTTGCGGCACTAAACAGTATTGCAGCAAAGCTGCCAGTAAAATAAATGACATATAGACATCAGTAGGTCCACAGTCGTCTTAGGCGACCCGTGCAACCTTATTAGTACGGTACACTTCCTCCAAATATAACAACCCATCCCCATGCAATATATCGTGACATAATATCATACGTGTATGCAAAATTTCATGCTCAATCATAGTCATACATATCATAGAGCAAATCAGTCATACATAACATAAAGCCATAAAGGTCATTTCATCTCCTAGGGGTATAATAGTCATTTTACCCTATGGGGGTATTTCGATCATTTTACCCTATGGGGCTATTTCATTCATTCTACCCTATAGGGGTATTTCAGTCATTTTACCCTATGGGGGTATTTCGATCATTTTACCCTATGGGGGTATTTTGGTCATTTTACCTTATTGGGGTATTCCAGTCATTTTACCCTATAGAGGTATTTTGGTCATTTTACCCTATGTGAGTATTTTGATCATTTTACCCTATGGGGGTATTTTCGTAATAAATGAGATTTTGGAAAATTTATAACGTTTTAAAAGTGATTAGCTTTTAATGATGCACGCTTGGAAATGAACAACCCGTTTTAGAATCACTATTTGATAACAAAATGATTAATTGATTTTAAAGATTTAAACGACAACAAGTTTTACACTAAACAACTTAATGTGACACTGCCAGATTCGGCCATAACTCCTAGGTTGGGTTTGGGGTGTTACACAAATCTACCGATATAATCTCTGGATAGTGTGATAGGTCTCCGACGAGCTTCCAACCGGTTGAGCTTCCGATAATCTAAAAAGTAAGGGAAAAAAACTACGTAAGCAATGAATTTTTAGTAAGTTCGTATAAACTTTAATCATATCTATCCATTTCAAATATGAAATTTACACATATCAAGAATAACCCTATACTGATACTACAAGATTCATGAATACATATTCAACAACTCACAAAATGAATAAATCCACAACATCACTTATCCCTATCATCCCTAACAAAGTAGGATTTTATAAAACTTTAAATCTCTTTCAATTTTCTTCCTTTCGTTTGATTTCATTATTTTCCATTACATTTACTTTCTTTAGCTTAAATAACATCATCAACTCAACTCATCATTCCCTTTTTCATCGCTTTCCATTTCAAATATGAACTTACTATTTCATTACCATTTCACACTCATTTCTTATGCATAACACACAAGACACAAACATATCATCAACCATAGCCACAAGCTAGTGCATTTAAACATAGCTCTTTTAGACTTAATCACATGATAAACCATTTCGTAAGAAATTAACTAATTTAAACCATACCACTCTTTCATAAACACAAACATATTTCCATTTGGACATTTACCATTACAATACATAACCTATAAATTAACATGGCATGATCAAACCAAATCTTGGCCAAAACCTAAACTTTTATACCACACATATTAGCATACATGGTACAAATCATAAGCACATTAGCATGAATAACCATTTAATCTTAACATGTATCACTTGAATCTTTTACTTATCTTAACTTTTTTGCATCCTACTAATAAGCATTCATACTTTCAAACATATGGCTAAGCATATTTCAAACATCATCAACTCATACCTTTTCAGACTTTCATAGTATCACTTATTGAAGCATTTGTTGAACCTCCTCTTTTTCATCTCGTTGAACCACTAGAATAATATCGAATATACGAGAATCTCTCACACTAAGTGCCAACATGTGGTCGAAGTCACTACTATCACATATCTCATATTAGTGCTCTCTCTCTCGAGCCATATATGGGTCTACTCACACAAACTGTCTGTCAGGATGTAGCTACACGGTGCTGCTCACATAAGCTGTCAAGTAAACACAACACATGCCAGAAACTCAGCCACCAGTAGGAAGTACAAGACCAGCACCCGAAAAATGGTAACCCCTAATGACATGTCATTTGTATCCTATATATTCCTAAGGTTCAAACGAGACTCGATAGTAGTCGTGCATCGTTGAATTTTCCTCGTTTCATTATAAGCTAAATTGTATAATAACATATATATCGATTTCTTTTCAACAAAATTCATATAATAACATTCAATTTAATCAACAATATACGTAGTATAGTTCATACGAACTTACCTGGCTAAATTGCAGAAATACCAAAGTTCAAGGGCATTTTGATAATTTTCCATTTTCCTTATTTTCTACCCGATCTTGATCTAAATTAATAATTCCATTCAACATACTAATTTAGAAAATAAAACAATTTATTTCATGCAATTTGGTCATTTTGACATTTTTACAAAATTACCCCTAAAGTTGTACTTTTATTCAATATAGTCCCTAAGCCCAAAACATGAAAATTAACAATTTTTAATGCAAACCCATTCTATCCAAATATTCATGGCATTCAACAAAGCCCATTTTTTCAATAATTTCACAACAAACCCTTGTATTTTTACTATTTCAACAATTTAGTCCCTAATTGGAAAATTTATCAAAAATCACCTAATAAATACTTTTAAATAATAATTAATATCTCAAATTCATCATTTAACATAAAAAATCACAAGATTCATCAATGGCAACATTCAAAATCTTTAACAGTTTCAAAATCAAAGGTACGGGCTAGCTGAACCTAGTTGCAACGATCTCAAAAACATAAAAATTACAAGAAATAGGATCGATTATACTCACATGTAAAGGAATAAAGCCAAAACCAAAACCTCCTCCATAGCTATGGTGTTCGGTGGATGAAGAAGAAGAAATGAAATTAAAATGTTTTAATTTTAGTTTAATTTGTTTTAATTTCCATTTAATTACAAAATTGCCATTAAATTTATATTATTTAATTCATTTTCAACCATTATGCCGTCCCACTATCCTAAGAATTTTTAAATTACCATATTAATCCTTCCACTTATATTCATGAAGCCGTTTAATCATTCAAATCTAATAGTGATCAAATTTTACATCTTTCACGGTTTAGTCATTTTAATTAATTAACTATCGAAACGTTAAAATTTCTTAACGAAAATTTAATACCACCTTAATGACACTCTGTAAATATTTATAAAAATATTTACGACTTAGTTATAGAAATAATGTCTCAATACCTCATTTTCTAAAACCACTTGAACTTAATAAATCACTTATAAAACAAAACTCATTATATCAAAAACCTTCTCAAAGTCACAATTAACTCGTAAATATTAAATATAATATTTATGAACTTACTCGTCGGATTTGGTGGCCCTGAAACTATTTGTCTGGCACCACTAAAAAATAGGTTGTTATAAAGCCACTGCCCTTTATTTCTAAATTGAACAATATGATCTGAAACATGGAAATGAATTCATGGCGTTGCCTTTAATGAAATGAGCATTGAACTGACAAATTGCGATACATGAGAATGGTCGTGTAGCCTCTAGTAGGGCAAGTATTATTGCAGACTAGATTAGGAAATCATGACAAAGGAAAATAAATGAACGAATGATATGGCTCTAAAAATGGATTAGGGGGTCTGGCTAACACAGAGAAGGTGGTCTGTATGATTGCCTGGGCATAGCGTACACACCAAAGGAATAGTGTTTGGCATATAGTCTATATGTGCTTGGTACTCGCCAATTGGTGAACTGTATGACTATGTTGAGTTGGAAAGGTTTATACGAACTATATGTGTCTTTTACAATGTTTTCCTCCGGAACTCACTAAGTTCTCTAACCTTAGTTAGTTACCTTTCCTTCTGAGGCCTGCTAATGAAGTAAAGGAATTTGAAGACTACGCTAGAGGACAATTGTCGCTGTGAGACTTCTAATATTTTTTATTACGTATGACATGAGGGTGGTGTCAAAATGTCCACAATCAAAGAATAAATTTTGTATTTAAACTTATGGTCATTGAACTATGATTTCACATGAAACTTAGCAAAATATTTATGGTTTTCAAAGTGTATTATCTTATTTATCCTTGAATTACAATTGGTTTATATTTCATACTAACTTAAACTATAGCTTAAATTGGATTTCACCAGATACGATTTTAAAAATAATAATTTTAAGATAGTGACATGCCATTCTTAGATCCCCTTTACAGATCGTGTTTGGAGTGTTACAATCGAAGACTTCAAGGAGAAACCAAGCTAGACAGTGTGGAGATTGAGGATCGCAGGATGTTGGAGTCATGTACATAGGAAAAAGGTACCATTCGAGGCTTCGCCCCAAGAGCTATTCATTGTATCTAGATAGTGTTGGATCTGGTGCCCTAAGTGTAGTATTTTCATCTAAGTACACTTGTAATTATTTGAACAGATTGGTTAATAAAACAAATTCATTTATTACATTAATATACTTTCTATAATTTTCGTTACATGGCTTTTGCACGCAAAGAAAAATGGAAGCAAATGTTGCTTGTTGGTTGTTTAAATGTTTAACTAATACTAAGCGGTATTACATGGTCGGATTGTAGTACAGAAAGACAACTTTTATTAGTAGGCGAAGCTAAACATGTCCTTAGTCTAATTAGAAATGAGAAAACCCATTAAAAGGCTAATATGTTGTCTATCAACTCTAATTGGGGAGATACCTTGTCTTGGGGAGCGGATGACTCTTAGAAGATAGAGACATAAATGTGACTAACTGGACTGACAGTACATCGGATATGACCCAAGTAGAATAGATCTTGAATCCATTTATGGATTTATTCTTTTGTGGCATTCATAGTGTGACATACATAAATTCTGAGTGGATGGGGAACTATGTATGCATGACTCGTACACTTTGATGTAAGTAAAAATTGAGTTCAAATAGATAAGGAACCGAAAGCTAACGTGTTTTGTGTACGACTTCTATAGTATGTAGCATCATTCATAATAGTGAAATTCATATCCCAAACCAAGGGTAAATGATATCCTCTCATTGGCATTACTTGGTTGATGAAAAGTAAACGTAGCCATGGGTAGTCTATCTTTGTGATGGATGACTTGGTCACTATTTGATAGTGACTGAATTTTCATGAAGGAAGATGTAATGGTTACCATGAGATAAAATAGAATCATATTTGGAGAGTGGATATTATCCCGAAGAGATCAAGGATATCTTATGAGGGTAACACACTCATGAAAAGGTCATTGGACAAGAACCTAGTAGTTTCTTTCATAATGATATGTTGTTGGGGAGAGCACAGTCACGATACTATAGTGGAATGGCTTCGTGACTAAATGAGTTTATAATTAATAGGTGAAAAGCCAAAACTTAATTATATATCATTTGAGCCTCAACTACATATGTCCAATCGGTCTCTCTGCATGCTCGTTGAAACCATAAATGAATTGTGTGTTTGAATAGAAATAAACAAAATGAATAGGAAAAGAGAAACAGGAAGCATTCATGAATGATTATGGTTTCTACCGAAATGGAGAACTGGAATCATTTGGAAACGAATGTAGGTTTCCAAAAATCAAAATGGAAATGATTCATTTGCAATCCTATATGGATTATTTAAAAATTGATCAAAAGAATGACTTTATGTTTTTGGACTGTTTTGAAGCCCGAAAATGAAAATAAACCATTTGGTCACAGTGAACATATTAAACATATTTTCTTAAAATTTTACCAGGGGTAAAATTGTCAAAATTTTGTTGGGGATAACATAGGGGTGAGAAACTTATTTTATATATAAATATTAAATTTTATTTTGGGAAATAGAAAAATTAAATTAGGTTGGATCACATTACAAAGTATTGGATTAAAAAGACCTAGGAAGTACTCGTAATTGGACTTGATGTGAGAGAGACCCAAAAACCCCTTATAGACATGAAGGGGTCGGTAACTCTAGTAGGAATACTAGGGTGTCCCATCCACCTTAGTCCTATTCTGAGTAGGATGTTGTTTTTGTATTTGAAATAAACCACTACAACTCAACAAGGGTTCTACCTTCTCTTCCTATAAATAGATGACACCGGTAGAGCTATTAACACAACTTTGAGAGATTGTTATTCTAACAAAAAATAAAGAGAATTTATTCTCAACTATTACATATTTTCTCAGAATAACGATTGTACCAATTTATATTAAGAAGAGAGAATTTTTATTTTTACCGCAAAAGAAGAGAAACTTTTTCCAGTTCTGTGTTTTGATTCAATTGGTTTGAGCTCACACTCGAATCAGTTCATGGTACGAGAATAGCAAAAAAGATCGTTTGGTTGAAAGTCGAGAACAACGGACGTCCGTTAAGCTAAAAACATAGGTACAAATTTGGTTAAGGTTTATTGCTATAAATATCACAAACCGAGTCGGTTTTCAAAATTTTAATTTTTCATTATGCTAGAAAACCGTTTTCAAACCAAATCTTTTCCAATAGATAGCACCCTTTTGAATTTGGAGAATGGAATAGTTAGCCCGACGAGAGTTGTAATAGGTACATTATAAACAAATAGTCTGTTTAGCAATAGGAAAAAATTGTAGGATTGAACATTAAGTGGCTTATAGACTTAGATGTAAGAATTATTATTTTATTAGATAGTTTTACTTTTAGATTGTTTTATATCAGTCTAGTCAGAAATTATTAAGTATAGGTTCATTTGTGACGCTCCATACCCGGGTCCGATGGATGGGTCGATCGTGGGGTGGTACACGCTTTCATAGATGCCTCTCCTATCGTAATCGAGGCCTTACATAGAACCCCTCATTACATTCCAAATTTTACAGGGATTTAGATGAGCACGAGTTGGATTATAATGCCATTATAAATTTCCTAATGGAAGGTTGGGGCACCTAGGTTCGAAGGGCAAGAACCAATGACCCAATAAGGTTCCAGCAATCAATTATGGTCCTGGAAGCAAAATATGGATTTATGTTATTTCTGCCAAATTATTTCTACCAAATTTTTCAGGATCAGCGGATCAACATGGGAGGCCAGATCTTCCACAACATGCAGAAATACACAAAAGGGCATACACGAGGACTTTCATACCTACATCTGATTACGGATTTGTGTAGTAGAGCTGGAGTTAAATTTGATGTGGACAAGCCGAGTTGCCAATAGGAAGGCATCTTAAACGATGTCATTTTTGAACAATTTGTAAAGCAACATGCGGATTGAGTAGAGCATAGAAATGAGAAAATGGTAACACATCAATAATTTAGTCGAGATCACGGTCTACCAGAACTGATGGAGGAGCCACAACATGTACCACCAGGGTACATAGAAAGAAAGCAACTTAAACAGCTCCACTAAATGTAGACCCGACCTTCTAGGCCCATCTCGCATACATAGCTCAGGGCTTGGCATATGCCAAACTGATATGTGATCACTATGTCACCATACACAGTATCCCACTACCACCATGGACCTTACCATTTTCACTACCTTTTGGGATTCAGCCGACGGATACTATTCCCCCTATGCCACCACAGGGTGGTACTACACCATCATGACTTTTAAGAAACAGGGATCATGGTCCATGAGTAGAAAAACTCGACTCCACATGCAGACCTGGTAGGACTATCCACTGATAGGGGCAATGAGCCAATGGTCATCTTAGATGAGGTAGCATCGAGGAATTCGATGACGACAATTTTGATAACAATTGGAGGGAGGATTAAATAAATAGTATTTTTTATTGTGTGTTTAGTTTTTCTTTGTAGAAACCCCATATTTTTTAAGCTACTACAAATTCGAGCTAAAACCGTAAGGAAGAGTCAGTCCCACCATTTGCAATGGACTTATCAAGCTATTTAGGTAATTCTTTCCTTTATCTTTTATTACACATTAGGGACAATGTGTCGAATGAAGTGTGGGGGTAACTTAAGAAAATTTTTTATTTTTTATTTTGATAATTTGTTATTTTGTTTGGTTTTTAGGGTTTTAGTAGTTTTAAAATCTTATTATTGCATGTTTTCGATGTACTTAAGCTTGTAAAAATACAAGAGATTGGTTAGGATCATGTTGATATGATTTTTTAATAAACTATAAATTTAGTTTTATAATAATTGATTCTATATTATCTAATTTTAGACTAATTAGTTCAATTTATTACACTATGAATAAATTTAAGATGTTAATTATACCAAATGATAAATGAATTTATAAATAAAATGCATGTTTACTTGAATTTTAGGTTATAGAGTTGATAGACTTTGCTAATTTAATCTATGTATGGAATTACCTAGGGATGACCTATGTAACACCCTTAACCCATATCTGTAGCTGGAATAGGGTTACGGAGCATTACCAGAGTTTACATTTCAAAGCTATCAAAATTTTAAAACATTTGATTCATACCATCAATCACAACAAAACCAATCAAAAACATACATATTGTCCCTTGTACGAGCCCTCAAGGCCCTAAAAAGAGATTAGCAACAAGTTGGAACCAAATCGAAAATATATAGCATTTTTTCAGAAAAAAGATGAAAATTTAAAAACTGTAGGGATCACACGGTCGAGAGAGACGCCCGTGTCTTAGGCCGTGTGGACGTTTTAAGCAGGGACACACGGCCGTGTCCCAGCCCGTGTCCGTGCCTGTGTAACTCACTAACTTGGGTCACACGGCCAAGCCACTCGCCCATGTGCCAAGTTGTGTACCCCTCGAAATAGCCTCACATGCCCGTGTGCCAGGCCGTGTGCTAGGCTGTGTAACATCTTGACTTGCAACCCTTTGAAAGCTACAGGGGAGAAACGACCGTGTCACCTGGCCATGTGTCACACACGGCTGAGACACACGCCCGTATCTTTGCCAGTGTAGACAAAAAATAGGTCATTTTCAAGCCATTTTTCTCACCCAACCTAGCATGTACCTACAAGCACTTTTGTATATATTACAAACCTTCAAAAATGCACCAAAACCATGCATAATCAAACCATTCAAATAAGGTATAACAATATACAACCAATATGCCCAATGGCATCTCAACTCATCATCTAAACACGTACAATAACATATTCAAATTAGCCAAAATGTTCAACTAACTTTTGATTAAGCTTGCATCAACAACAAGCCATTTACTTTACCCAAGAAACATACCAAACACACCATTCCACAATTTGCACCAAATATCACATATGTCATTTACAACAAATGTACCAAATTACCACATTCATACCAACCACAAGATATTTATAATATGCATACTTAATCAATCATACCAACTTAAACATTTTTAGCATAATAAGTTCTGATATCAACCAATTTAAGGCCATTTATATACATGCCAAAAACCAAGCCTTAGTTAACATTCAAAATACCATAATCACAACCAAGATACCATAACACAAGCCAAACCATGTGGCTATTTCAACAACCAAAACACATAGGCCAAACATTACGCAAAAATGCCTATACATGCCATTATAACCAAAATCAAAACTTTCAAAAATACCGATAGAGTCGGTGGATAGTGTGATATAACTCCGACAAGCTTCCAACCTGATCGAACTTCCGGTAATTTGAAAAGTAAAGGAAAAACAACTACGTAAGCAATGAATGCTTAGTAAGCTCGTATAAACTTTAGTCATATCAATCCATTTCAAATATGAAATTTATACATATCAAGAATAATCCTATACTGATACCACAAATTCATGTAACCATATTCAACAACTCACAAAGTGAATAAATCCACAACATCACAAATATATATCATCCTTAGCATTGTAGGATTTTATAAATCTTTAAACCCTTTCCAAATTTTCTTACTTTCATTTGCATTTTATTACTTTCCATTACATTTACTTTCTTTAGCTTAAACAACAACATCAATTCAATTCATCATTTCTTTTTTTCATCATTTTACACTTTAGGCATGAGCTTACTATTTCATTACCTTTCCACACTCGTTTCATATGCATAACACAAAACATAAGCATATTATTCAACCATAGCCACAAGCTAGTGCATTTAAACATAACTCTTTTTGAATTAATCACACGATAAACCATTTCATAAGAAATTGCATAATTTAAATCTTACCACTCTTTCTTGAACATAAGCATATTTCCATTTCAACATTTACCATTTCAATGCAACTTATAAGTAAACATAATAACACTCAACCAATAGCTTGGCACATGCCTAAGCATCAAACAACAACACATGTTCGCCATGTAAATACATATATAAACCAATAATCATGGATGAGCACAATTGATTACTTTTCATATACATGTATCATCCAATTCAATTTCCATATACCATGTAACAACATATCCATGTAATTCATATGTGTCCCTGTAATAGTCCGTATTGAACACTTACCAATTTGTATCAAAATATTGCCCGTTGAATCATTTAGAATATCGTTGGATACTAGGGATAGCTCACACATGATGTGCTAAACTATAATCTGTCAGTTCATGTACATCTATGCTCATATGAGCTATGAATCGGTATGCTCTCACGAGCTATAAATTGGTAAGCTCATACGAGCTGAGAATCGGTAAGCTTTCACGAGCTGAAATCGGTAAGCTCATACAAGCTGAGAATTGACAAGCTCTCACAAGCTGCAATCGATAATCCCTAAAGACATGTCATTTGTATCCTATGAATTCCTAAGGTTCAAACGGGGCTCGGTAATCGTCGTACGTCGTTGGATTTACGTCGTTTCATAATATGGTAAATTGCATAATAACATATATATATATTGATTTAATCACAATATAATCACATATCAACATTCCATTTAATCAAAATTATATAGAATATATTTCATACAAACTTACCTAGCGAAATTGTAGAAATACTAAAGTTTAGGGGCATTTTGGTAACTTTTCATTTTCCTCGATTTTCCACCCGATCTTGATCTAAATTAATAATATCATACAATATATTAATTTAGACAATAAAACAATTCATTTCATGCAATTTGGTCATTTTTGACATTTTTACAAATTTGCCTCTAAAGTTTGACTTTTATTCAATTTAGTCCCTGAGCCCAAAACATGTAAATTAACCATTTTTACCCAAAATAGAGCATAGAAAAATGTTCATGGTATCCATAACAGCCCATTGATGCAACAATTTCACATTAAATCCTTGTATTTTTATTAATTTAACAATTTAGTCTCTAAACGGTAAATTTATCAAAAATCACATAGGAAAATACTTTTAATTATCAATCAACATTCCAAATTCATCATTTAACATAAAAAAATCACAAGATTCATCAATGGAAACATGCAAAATCTTTTACAGTTTTAAAATCGAAGGTACGAGTTAGCTGGGCCTAGTTGCAACGATCTCAAAAAACATAAAAAATATTAGAAACGGGTGAAAAATTGCTTACCATGCATGAATTGAAGCATGGCCGAACCTTGGTTCTTCTTGCCATGGTGTTTCAGTGATGAAAATATGAAATGAAGAAGAAAACCCTTTTGTTTTCTTATTTTATTAACTTTTATTTCTTTATTTTATCTTTTATCTTTTAATAATATTATTATAACATATAAAACACATAAAATTAAAAGAAAATAAGCTTTAACCGCCCACCAACCTAAGAATGGGTAATTTACCCATTAAGTCCATCCAGATTATAATTCTCTAATCAATTTAACACCTTTAAACTAATAACGATTGACTTTTTCAACTTTTACAATTTAGTCATTTTGACTTAATTAATTATTGAAATGTTAAAATTTTGTAACTGAAACTTTAATACCACCTTTATGACACTCATTAAATATTTAGAAAAATATTTACGGCTTAATTTATAGAAACGAGATCCCAATACCTCATTTCTTGAAACCACTTGAAATTAATAATTCGCTTATATAACATAAATTATCAAATCAAAAACCTTTTTAGAACTATATTTGACTCATAAATATTATATACTAATATTTACGAGCTTACTCGTCGGATTTGGTGGCCTCGAAACCACTATTTTTGACACTATTGAAAAACGGTCTATTACAATCTAAGGCATTGTTTGGTAGACAATTTTTCGAGCTATCTTGAAAATATTTTCCCTAGTACATATTTTGAAGTCTAAATCCATTTTCCTGATGAACCATAAATGAAACCGTAAGCCTAAATAATATTTTATTTGGTCCTTTATTTTGTTGGTTCTTGCATGGATTTAGATGTCCGACCATTGATATTGAAGGATTAGGTAGATACATCACGGTGGTTTAAAAAAATGAGTGAATTAAAGAATTGTATAGTATAGTGAGTATAAGATTTTTGAGCTTGTAAGTGTATATAGAGAGAAAAAAGGCAAAATGACAATTGAGAAAATCTCAGAGAAAAAAAAAAGCAAAGAGAGTTGGAAAAAAAAGTACTGTCACATTTGTTCAAAAAAAGTCAAGCTTAGAATGATGGTACTCATGAATATTATACTAGGCCTTAGTAATGGAGAAATAAGGAAGGTAAGAGAAGTGGATATAAGGTGGTGGGCTGTATGTACATTTGGGGGAGCATAGGGGACAATATAATGTGCCGAATTACTTTCGTGCTTAGTCATTTTGTCAAGCCTATTTTTTTAATTCTGAACTAACCTAAACCGCAGAATGTTACAAGTTGAAAAGTCCTATGTGACCTAGATAGTACTTTATATAGATGATAGGTGTGCCAAGTTTTTATATTTTTATATTAATTTGAACATAATTATATATTTATATAGTTAGTTTGATGGGTACCTATGCCTCATATTCTTTTATTTATTTGCTTTGTAATGTAGGGAACTAATCCATTTAATTTTAGAAATTATGAGTTAATTATATATCATTCTAGAGTTATATGTTTACTTACATTATCTTGTTAATATATTTCTATTCAATTTCATGTATCACACTAGTTAGAGTACATTTTATCTTATTGCATGTTTATTTATTATTTTCACTTATTTTGTTTTCTAGTTTCTTTTCTTTTGTTTTTGTTTTAGTTTGCTTGAGGGCAAGCAAAGACTTAAGTGTGGGGATATTTGACCTAAGCTAAAATGTAGTAGTTATTTTAGTATATTTCTGCACTTAATGAAATAAGTGTTTTTGACACATTTTTGAGTGTTAGTGACCTATTAGGCTGGCACGAGCCTTAGGTAGGTTTAATTTATGTATTTAAGTGTGCAGGATGCTTAATTCTAGGCCCAATTGATGTAGGAACTTGGGACAAGTGTTGCACAAGCTTCTCGAGCCACGAAAGCATCACAAGAACTTCCAAGCCCACAAAATGGCTATCGTGTTGTGACACACAAAGTCTATGGCGCGACACGCCCCCTATGTTGCAACATAGTAGCCCTGTGTTAAGACGTCATAGCTCTTGTATTGAGACATAGCTTGAACATGATTCACAAGCAATGATGACATCAACGGTCATGTTTGACAAGATTTTAAGATACCGTTGGATATCTCGCATTTATTATTATCTGGGGCATATCAAGCATAAAGTTCACATATTTTAGCTTATAAATAAGAGGCTCTTGTATACAAGTTAGGGCATCAATCCAATCAAACACAGAGATTTCTACAGACAGTTTTCTTTCTTCAATTCTTTAGTTTTAGTTTTAGTTTTCTTTTATTCTTCCAAGGTCGGAAAATCCTATTCCGATGTGAAGACGTTTGTGAGCAGAGATTGTTTAGAGCCCGCACTTCAATATATTTATTCATGAGCATTCTCTTATCTCTTCTCTTTTATTCTTTTATTTGTCTTTCGTTAATCTGGCCAATTAATGTTTGCATGAATATTAGGATAGATTACTATGTTTTATTTATATCTTGCATGATTAGGTTATTTATCTAAAACTGGTTTTTTATTCAAGTGTACTTAGTATATTAGGGAGTGACGCCCCTAATAGAATATCTAGATAAGGGAGACCAAAAAGGTATCCTGTCTTGTATAACTTGTGCCAAGAGGTAAGATCAGGAGGGTATCCATAGGCCTAGGAAGAGACCAGAAGATTACCTTTTCATTAGGATTGGTTCTTGTTTATATATCCTTATTTTATATTCTCTCAAATTCTCATTTTATAGCTACTGCCCAGCTCCTTATTTATGTGGGAGCCATAAATGTTTTAATCCTATTTGCTATGATGTTCATGAATGGTTCAGAATATTATAAAGATTTTAATCTGTGGACCATTGGGAATGGCCTTACTTCATTGGTTTGTACAAGTATTCTTGTTTCGTTGATTACTACTATATTAGATACATCATGTTACGGGATTATTTGGACCAGAAGATCAAATCAAATTATAGAATAAGATTTGATAAGTAATAGTCAACAAATTGCAATTCATTAAGCAACCGATTTGACTTAGATGGTAATCCTTAATAAAGATGAGACCGGAAAGGTATTCTTAGCTACGGTGATAAATAACTCAATCAAGAATAATTTATTATTTAATTCGGTAATTAGGGATTTAATCGATCATAGGCTAGAGGCTCGCATCGTTGACACTAGAAATAGGAAATTCCATTAGGTTAGTTAGTTTAATTAATATTTTAATTTAAATTAACACTACTAATTCGTGATTCGATTAGATTAATAATTATTTTCTGTAATTAATTTAATAATAATTTCTCCAAGCTGCAATCCATTGGGTATGATCCTTAGAATACTTACTGATGTTCTGTTGTAACACTTCTATATTACAATTTGACATGTATGCTTGCAGATATCGCAGTTAAATATTTAAATTTTTAATTGCACGATTTTTACTCTAAATGTACACACATTTGGAGGTGGTCAGTAACTTATGTAATTTGATATAAGTGGAGGCTTATGCTCTAAAGAAAATTGAGCCGATAATCGGTATGTTAGGTACATGACTTGTGTATGACATGGATTTACTAGCAACAATGGAATTCATAGCTCGATTAAAGAGTTAACAATTTCCTCTCATTGGCATTCTATGGATTGATAAATATGGAATGTGGTCACGGGTTGCTTGTTCTCAGATGAGAAATTTATCATAGTAATTAGTTGACAGTGATCATATTAATCATTAAGAAGACACAAACATAGTGAGGCATTAGACAAAGTAGTTGGATGAATTACTTTCGTAAAAAGTATACAATAAGGAGATTTTAATCGTGGTACTTCTTGTGGACTGACTCCATAATTAAGTAAACTACGAATAACTGAAACGATGCTTCTGGACATAATTGCAACTACTCGAGCCTAATTGTATGTCTGATTGGTCCCATCGTCTAACAGCCCGATTCTGGGCCTAGTCGGAATAGTAGTTTCTAGACCACAAATCTGACGAGGGAAAATATAATTATTATTATATTTTTATGGTCTACAATTTCACGAAAAAGTTTCGTGAAAATTTCGTTCGAAAATTTCGACTTTTGGGCACTCAATTTAGTCAAAAGGACTAAATTGTAAAAAAGTGCAAAAGTTGGGTTCTATATGTTAAAGGTGTCCAATTGCTATGAAAATTTAAATTGGAGGTCCTTATGTGGCAATTAGACCATTAGTTAATTGATGGACAAAAATGGGCATAGAATTAGTGAAATAGATTTTTTTAAGTAAGGGCATTTTAGTCATTTGGTAATAAAAAGAAATAAAATGGGAAAAAGATGGAAAAATGGTGTCATCTTCTCCATAGTTGCTGCCGAATTTTAAGGGACACCATAGCTAGGGTTTCTTTGCTTTTTCAAGCTCATAGTAAGTGCATCCTAGCCCCGTTTTTAATGTTCTTTGTATTTTTGAGATCCTTGTAGCTCGGTTTAGCTATTTCTACCATTAATTCATGTCAGGGTTCATATTTGGAAAAATAACCATAGGTGAAATGTGTTTATTTTGTTGTTTTGTGGTATAATATGAAGCTAGGAATTATGTTCAACAACTTTTGCTAAGCTATTTTAAGTGAAAACAGGTAAATCGACATA
The DNA here is from genome assembly GCF_025698545.1 of Gossypium raimondii. Classification (NCBI taxonomy): domain Eukaryota; kingdom Viridiplantae; phylum Streptophyta; class Magnoliopsida; order Malvales; family Malvaceae; genus Gossypium; species Gossypium raimondii. Next base: position 15,698,448 of record NC_068566.1, read on the forward strand.
ATCGGTAAAAATATTTAATGCTCATAAGTACATGTTAGAGTGAGAATTTGATATTGCCATAGAAGGAAAAAGTGTTCAGCATATTGTAAAACATAAGAATAAGAGTGAAATTTAATTTTCCAGCTTGGGGACAAAAATATAATTATGCAAAAGTTTAGGGACAAAATCATAATTTTGACAAAATATGAGTCAAAGCTTTTTTAATAAATGTGAATGTTAAAAAAGCTCAATTTGCTGTTATAGATCAAGAAAGACAAGAAGTCAACCTTAATCGGGGAAAAAAGAAGATTGGGGATTAAATTCCAAAATCTTTAAATTTTGTATCGAGGTAAGTTGTATGTAATTAATACATTGTTATAATTATTTTGTTATATTTCGTGACAATATATGCGAAAGGGTTGGATATGAAATAGTTATATTAAAGTTAGAAATTTGAAATTGATAGTTGATTTGTTTAAAATCAGCTTGGTTTATGGATATACCAACTGCAAGTAATGGTTCAAGTGATTTAAATCGAATTATTAAATTGGTTATGGAGTTGAGTGGAAAGATTGATATTATAATGTGCTATGGAGAAATTGTAAAATATTGGAAAGTAAGAATCTTTGTGGAACTGTCGGAATGATAAAGATTTGAATAAGGTATCGATGAACAAGTGTGTAGTACTGTGTGAAGGCTACTACGTGTATTGATAAATAATGGTCACATGTGTAGTACTAAGTGAAGGCTACAATGTGTACCGAGAAGCTTTGGTCATGTGTGTAGTACTGTGTGAAGGCTACTACGTGAATCGATAATTGATGGTCACATGTGTAGTACTAAGTGAAGGCTACTATGTGTACCGAAAAGCTTTGGTCACATGTGTAGTACTATGTGAAGGCTACTACGTGAACCGTAAAACTTGATCACGTGTGTAGTACTATGTGAAGGCTACTACGTGTATCGAATGATAAAAGTAACATGGGTAGTACTGTGTGAAAAACCCCAAATAGTTGTTGTTATACCGACATGTTCAATAAGATATGAGTATGTGATTGGAACGTGATAAGTTGCGAAAGAGTGACTGAAGTGATGAAGTCTTGTATTGTGTTATAAAATAAATGGTTATAGTGCTATGTGAATGAGGGATGTTGGAATAGAATAGATTTGGACAGTAACAATGATGTTAGTTTTAAAAATCTCCAAAAATTATAGAAATTGAGTTAGTGGTTAAATAATACATGAAATTAAAGCTTAATGAGTCTACTTTCACATAAAATAGAAAGAATGGCCAAAGGAGTTATATATTTTGAGATATTGGAATTTTAGTGAGACAAGGTCTTAATGATTTTTAAATCCTCTTTTCTGACTTTGGAAAATAACTAAAAATTGTACAAAAATAATTATGTTTTGCAATTTACATTCTTAAATTTTTTATTCAATCTATTTTTAAAATAAATAAGTGGGAGCATCACTTGAACTTTGTACTAAGAGATAACTGAATTTTAGTGAATAGAGGTTTGAAGTGTCAAGCAGTGAAATAAGGGAATTTTTAGAGAATAAACTGTACTAATTGGCTCAACGAAAAATTCTGAAAACTTTATGGTAAGAAGGTATATGAGTCTAGTTTCTGGGAAAATTTACGAATTTAATTTGGAGTTTCGTAGCTCCGGATAAAAATAATTTAGTGACTATAACGCAGAGAAACAGTTTGCTGGAAATTGAATAGATAATAAATTTATGTGTAATAAAAAATATATTATATATGGTATCATGCTAGAAATTTAGTTATCAATTACATACATTCTTACTAAGCTATAAGCTTACTCTTCTTTATTTTTTCCTTGTTTTATAGTGATATTAATCAGCTCGGGAATTGGACGGGGTCAGAACATCATCCACACTATCATCATCATCTTTTGGGTATTTTGCAACCAATACTTTCAAAAATGGCATGTATAGATGACTCAATGTAATGTGGTATAAATTTATATATATGTATAAAATATTGTTTGGCTTAAAATGTTGGTGTGTATTAATTGATAAATTGTTTCCTTAAACTATTAACAAAGTAATTAGAATGTTGTAGATGGATAAATTGTGTCTGAACATATAATTGTATTTGGTTGAAATATTGAAGTTGTTTAAAATTGTGTTTTGAGAATTTGCAGGAGGAATTGAATGTTTATGAAAAGGAATTACGTCAAAATTTTTATAAAAAAAAAATTTAGATCGTTTGATAACACTTCTTACTTTGTTTTGATGATGAATACGGGTAAGAGGAACAACACACCGCTAGCTCAACAAAAGCTCAACTGGACTGCATTTGAATCATAAAAAAATTCTACGACTTCAGAAATAATTTAATTGAGTTGATTTATTCGATGTGGAATTAAATTAGGTGGTCATTTGAATTATTCAATTAGAGAATTTGATTAAATATTTTTTTTCAAAAATCAATTTGGAAAATCTTTGTGATCTTTAAGAAAATTAACTTTCACCAAGTAAAATTAAATTAATCAGATTAATTAAAATAAATATGATATTTTATATTAAATTTCAAGTTAGACAATTAGCCCAATGAGTAATTAAACTTGAAAGTTGGACCCGATATCGAAAATTGAACTTGAGAACCAAAACCCGATATCGAAACCAAAAACTAGTTGAATCGGGCCCTATGTATTAAACTAGGCTGACAGCCCAATCAATGGCTAGACTGGACCAATTGGGACGTCACTAGCCCGGGTTGAACCGAGAACTACCGAACTGGCCAGGCCCATTCGAGCAAAATGGTGATGGTTCAAGATGTAGGGGAGAATTGTTGTCGGTAATGGCACCGCCGAGCACGATAGTTGTGATGGCGACAATCCAATGACCTGCGGATGGTCAGCAATAGTGGTTCTTCAGCTGTAGAGCAGTGGAAAGATTACACTCCTAGTGGGACTCTACCGAGTAACTTGATTTCAAATTAAATTTTCCAAAGATAATATTATTTTATTGAATTGAATATTAAATTTAATTTAATATCTATATAGATATTAATATTAGATATTTAATTTAATATTTATCTAGATAGTATTTTGTTAATTTAATATTAACATGATGTATTAAATTTACTTTGATTTTTATCTAGATAATATTTTATTTAGTATTAATTTGATTAATTCTAATAATAGTTGAACTATTTCTAAACTCTCTCTATATAAATAGAGTCTGAGTCATTATTCTTGTCGAAACCATTTTTAAAAAAAAAAATTTGCTATCGACGTTAAAAAAACAAAAATTGGAGTCGCCACCAATCCTTGATTGAGGTGTGATCGGCTCACCTTAAAAATAATTTTGGTCTGCGAAATTGGAAAAAATAGGTTCGGGAGTCAGTTACGCACGAGGAATGATTAGCACCCTCGTAACGCCCAAAATTAGTACCAAATTGATTATTTAATATCTTAGTGTCGAGAATTTAAAAAGATTTTAAAAGCAAACTTTTAACTCTAATGAATTAAAAATAAGACATCCTAATTTTAAAAAAAATAAAACATCACACCCAGTGAGTTAGGGCACAATATTTTTAAATCTTCAAAATCAAGTTTATCTTTTGATTTTAAAAATTTTTATTTCGAGAAGACAAAATGTCATGACCAGTAAGTTAGGACCCGACAATTTTGGATTCCCGAGAATAAGCTTTTATTTAGAAATTGTGAATTTATTGCAAAATAAATACTTGGCTTTCTAAATTCATCGAAAAATGATCACAATCCAGTAAGTTAGGACACGATCTTTCTCGAGAACCATGAATGCCAAATATTTTAAAAATTTAAAAACGATTTTAATGCTTTGACGAAACCAAAATATATTTTCTTTGGAGACATGATAAAATGCTAATGCATATATATATATGTATTCAAAAATCATGAAAATGAATTAATAATAAAATATATATACATTTTAGAAATAATAAACATAAAAATGTATAAATATAATATATTAGTAGATTAAAAAATATGGATATATAGGTATATAAAAAATGCTTATAATAGTTTTGAATGGTGTATGAATATATATATTATATATATAAAATAAAATAAATAAAATATAAAAGAATAGTATATAAAATATATATATATATATACAAACGTATAAAATGTAAAATATAAAATGTAAATATACAAAAATAAAATGTGCAGTAAAATTTAAAAGAAATAAAAAAAAATTGAAAAACACCATAAAATCATGAGGACTAATTGCACAAATAGCCCCTTTTGAACCCTTATAAAATCCCATTTTAAAACCCTAAAGCCACTCCCTTTCTCTGTCATTTTTGTGTTTGTCGCAGCCTCCCTTCCACCATTTCAGACCCTTTTCCGACCGGCCACAACGACGACGACGGTGGGCTACCACCGGTAAGAACCCCTCTCCTTCTTTTTTGCTTCGTTTCTTTAGTTTATTAAAACAACAACAGAAAAATGAGACAAAAAGCAGTAAAAAGAAAAAATGGAGAAATCACCTTCAAAATTTTGCTTTTCTGATTCTTTTACTTTCGTGTTTTCTTTTACTTTTCAATACAGTATTTTGCCAACCCCTATTACATAAATCAACTGGCTTTTTATAGCCTTTTTTTTTACAATTTTCTGTATGTATCTTCCTATTAATGTTATTCGTGGTTTACAGGTGTACTAAATTAGAGCTCGTGGACTGTGCGAGGGCGATGTGCACGACATATGGGGCTATTGTGTGGTCGTGCACGAAGACAGTTGTTGCGGAGCCAAGACTGGGAAGGACGCTGCTGCTGCTGCACTGAGGCGAAAGGGCTTTGATTGGTTTATTGGGCTAGGTTAGATTTAGTGTTAGGCTAATGTAATTGGGTTATAATTTGGGCTTGTTATTTGTTTTTTTAACCAGGCCAAAATTGGCCTATTATAGCTGCCCCTCTTTGCTTGCTGTTGTGTAACGGGAACGGAGCAAAGACTTTAAAATGGCCAATTTTGTCCGGTCATGTTGAACCTTGGCGCTCTTTTTCTTTAAGTAGCCTCATTCCATCCTACTGCATCTTCAAAGGTATAAGAATTGATGCTTCGATCCATTCCACTGCAACTTGAGGGAGATAGGATTTGCACCTTATAGCTTCTCAAAAGAACAAAATTTGCTATCTTTAGTTTGCTCCACTGCAACATCAGGGAGATAAGACTTGTAGCTTCAACTTATTCTGCTGCAACTTTAAAGATAAGTCTGATGCAATCTGCTCTACTACAATTTCAGAGAGATAAGATCTGAAGTTTTAATCTGCTCCACTGCAACTTTAGGGAGATAGGATTATTTTCTTCAATTTGTTTAATCTGCAATGTCGGGGAAACCAAATTCGCCGTTGTGACTCCAATCTGTTCCACTGCACTGCCAGGGAAGTAAGATCTGCTGTCGTAGCTTCAATATTTTAAATTGCAATGTCGGGGAAACCAAATCCGCCGTCGTAGCTTCAATCTGTTCCACTGTACCTAAGGAGGTAAGATTCGCCGTTGTGGTTTCAATCTTTTTAATTCCAATGTCTGGGAAACCAGATCCACCGTCGTAGCTTCAATCTGTTCCACTGCATCGCTAAGGAGGTAAGATTTGCTGTTGCGGCTTCAATCTTTTTAATTTTAATGTCGGGAAACCAGATCCGCCGTCGTAGCTTCAATCTGTTCCACTGCACCGCTAAGGAGGTAAGATTCGCCGTTTTGGCTTCAATCTTTTTAATTGAATGTCGAGGAAACTAGATCCGCCGTCGTAGCTTCAATCTGTTCCACTATACCACCAGGGAAACAAGATTCGCTGTTGTGGCTTCAATCTTTTAATTGCAATGTTAAGGAAACCAAATCCACCGCCGTGGCTTCAATCTGTTCCACTACACCACCAGGGAAACAAGATTCGCCGTTGTGGCTTCAATCTTTTAATTGCAATGTTAACGAACCAGATCCACCATCGTGGCTTCAATCTGTTCCACTACACCACCAGGGAAACAAGACTCGCCGTTGAGGCTTCAATCTTTTAATTGCAATGTCGTGGAAACCAGATCTGCCGTCGTAGCTTCAATCTGTTCCACTGCACCGCTAAGGAAGTAAGATTCGCCATTGTGGCTTCAATCTATTTAATTGCAATGTCGGGGAAACAAGATCTGCCGTCGTAGCTTCAATCTGTTCCACTGCACTGCCAGGAAAATAAGATTCACTGTTGTGGCTTCAATCCGTTCCACTGTAATGCCAAAGAGATAGGATTCGCTGCCCACAGCTTTAATCTGCTCCACTTCAGCCAATTCAAGTCTTAACACCAGAGAGATAAGATTCATCGTCGTGGCTTCAATCTGCTTCGCTGCAATGCCAGAGAAGTAAAATTCGCCGTTACAGCTTTAATCCGTTCTACTGTAATGCCAAAGTGATAGGATTCGCTGCCCACAGTTTCAATCCACTCCACTTTAGTTAATCCAAGCCTTAACACCAGGGAGATAAGATTCACCGTCGTGGCTTTAATCTGCTCCACTATAACGCCAGGGAAGTAAGATTCGCCGTTGTGGCTTCAATCCATTACACTACAACATCAAGGCGATAAGACAGATGTCTTCGATCTGCTTCGCTGCCAGTACAAGAAGGCAATATCTACCATTTTCAACCTACTCCACTGGCGCCTGAGGAGACAAAGGTGGTATCTTGATCTACTTATTGCCAAACAGAAGACATGATCTGCTATTTTCAACCTACTCCACTGCTGCTCAAGGAGATAAGGTTGAAGTTTCACTGATTTGTTCTCTGGGGAACATGACCTGTATAATTCAATTTATGAACCTAATTATGCCTAATGATTAGGATGTCATGATCAAAATGAATCAAATGCTCCTAACTAGACATATATGAATGACATTTGAATAAATGTAGAATATTTTTTTTCGAGAATGATCCCTCTTTATCACATAGGTCATCATTACTCGAAGTTTATTAAGGCCTTATCACTGAAGTGCTACAACGCCTTTTTGCTCGGCCCGCATCTCCAAAGAAACACTGGATCAAATTGCCCCCACTGTAAACCTTAAAGTTCCATCCATTGGGACGAAAAATTTGTACCATCTTTCTCCCTCTGTAACCCAAGGGTAAAAAAATCTGGTCTTTTCTCAATCCTTTCCTATCGCAGTTCAAGAATATAAAATGTGAAGCTATTTGGTTCTTTACACCATTCCCAAGGTGTCATACCAAATGCTCATGCACAAATGAATGCTTCCTTCTCTAAGGAAACCTCTTCTTATTGCAAGGTGATCATTGCTTGTTTGTTCATTAACGCTTTGTCACCAACACGACATCTTGTCATTTCGTTCAATCAATGCCTTTGACAACAAAAATCCAAAGAGATAGTCTTAATTTAAACTCTTCCTTTTCAGATTTCCCACCTTTAAACCAGGTGCGTTCTAAACAATAGCCCTGTTTTAAGTCCCTACATTATTTAGAGACTTCCAGAGTAATATGTAAAATTTTCGTTGTTTCAATGAAAAATGCTTGAACAAAGTTATCATCATGGACAAGATGAATTTTATTGAAAATAAGGCTCAAGATGAATAAATTAAAAAGAATAATGATAAAAGAATAATAGATCGGAAACAAATGTTGGAAAAGAATGAAGTATTTAAAGACAAAAAATAGTATAAAGACTAGGTGCCCCAGATATCACAGCTTGAACTTCTCTATACAAACTTCCTGAAGACCATTCTGAGCTTGACATGTACTTAAGAGATCTACAATACTTTGTTGATGCCCCAAGATGTCACGTCTCCTTACTAATTCAATCATAGTAAAACCACCGGATGCCCCACTTGATCAACATTTGAGCTGCCCTTTTTTTGGGTTTTCAATTCAAACCCCTTTTGGTCTCAAAGCGCCCTTTGCGGGTTTTCACCTTGGCCTCTCCCTTTTTTTTAAGAAAAGTACTTCTTAACAGAATCTGAGTTTATAGGGTTTGGCAAATCTCTACCATCCATCTCGCTTAAAATCAAAGCTCCCCCTGAAAAGGCTTTCTTTACAACATATAGACCTTCCCAAATTGGCATCCATTTCCCTCTAAAATCCTTTTGTATAGGAAGGATCTTCTTCAACACCAGTTCCCCCTCATTAAATTCTCTGGGATAAACTTTTTTGTTGTAGGTTCGCATCATCCGCTTTTGATACATCTGACCATGCCGAACAGCCTTTAGCCTTTTCCCTTCTATTAAGTTCAATTGATCATAACGATATTGAACCCATTCCGCCTCATCCAATTTCATCTCAGATAATACCTGAAGAGAAGGAATTTCTATCTCATTAGGTAGAACTGCTTCCATCCCATAAACCAAAGAGAAAGGTGTTGCCCGAGTCGAAGTCCTGACAGACATTCTATAAGCAAAGAGAGCGAACGGTAATTTCTCATGCCAATCTTTGTAAGTCTCGGTCATCTTTCCCACAATTTTCTTGATATTCTTATTTGCTGCTTCTACTGCACCATTCATCTTTGGGCGGTATGGCGACGAGTTATGATGTCTGATCCCGAATTGACTGCAGACCTCCGCTATTGCATTATTGTTCAAATTCAACGCATTATCAGATATGATCCTCTCAGGAATTCCATATCGACATATGATTTCCTTTTTCAAGAATCTGCTACCTGCTGACTTAGTAACATTTGCATATGATGCAGCTTCCACCCATTTGGTAAAGTAGTCAATAACCACAAAGATGAAGCGATGCCTGTTAGAAGCCTTTGGCGATATTGGCCCAATGACGTCCATACCCCACATAGAGAAAGGCCATGGAGAAATCATAACGTGAAGAGGTGAAAAAATTTTATCGCCATAAATTTGGCATTTATGGCACTTCTTAGCATAGCTGATGCAATCCCCTTCCAAAGTAGACCAATAATACCCAAATCTCATGATCTGCCTGGCCATTGTGAAACCATTTGCATGTGTTCCACAGATACCCTCATGGACTTCTTCTAGAGTTTTTCTAGCTTCCACTGCGTCCACACATCTTACTAGTACTTGATCCTTCCCTTTTTTTCTATAGGATTTCTTCATCTAGAACATAGTCAATAGCCAATCTTCTCAGTGCTCTCTTATCATTCTCTGTTGCCTGATCTGGATACTCACGTTTCTTTATATATCGCAATACATTCAAATACCAAGGATGATCATCCTTTTCCTCTTCCTCAACATTATAACCGTGAGCCGGGGTTTCAGAGATACTCATCTGAATAGGCTTCATATCTTCTAATCTATTCATTCGGATCATAGAGGCTAAAGTAGCCAATGCATCAGCCATCTGATTCTCATCTCGTGGAAGATAACAAAAAGTAATGTCATCAAACTCATCCATCAATTCGAGAACCATCTTTCAATAACTAATCAGTTTATAGTCCCTTGTCTCCCATTCTCCTTTGAGTTGATATATCACCAGTGCAGAATCCCCATACACTTCTAACACTTTGATTTTACGCTCGATGGCTGCACGAATACCCATAATGCATGCTTCATACTCTGCCATATTATTCGTGCAATCAAAATCCAGTTTGCTAGCAAAAGGATGATGATCTCCGCTTGGAGATATTAGGACTGCCTCAATTCCATTACCCACAGTATTTGAGGCTCTATCGAAATTTAACTTCCACACCTGATCCATTTGGGGATTTTCTTCAGTGGTTGCTACATACATCAAATCCTCATTTGGGAAATAAAAGTTCAAAGGCTCATAATCCACCAAGGCTCTGCTAGCAAAAAATCCAGCTATTGCGCTCCCTTTCACAGCCTTCTGACTCACATAGATTATGTCAAATTCAGAGAGCAAGATCTACCACCTAGCCATCCTCCCATTCAAAGCAGTCGACTCCATCATATACTTTAAGGGGTCTAACTTTGAAATTAGCCATGTCGTATGATACAACATATATTTCCGTAGTCTTCGAGTTGTCCAAACCAAAGCACAACACAACTTTTCAATAGCCGAATATCTCGCTTCACAATCAGTGAATTTCTTACTAAGATAGTATATTGCCCTTTCCTTTCTCCCTGTCTTATCATGTTGGCCTAACACGCACCCCATGAAATTGTCAAATACTGTTAAATACAGTATTAATGGCCTATCCGGATTAAGTGGTGATAGCACTGGAGGATTAGACAAATATTGTTTTATTTTTTCAAAAGCCTTCTGGTATTCTTTATCCCATAAGCCCGGATTATGCTTCTTTCGAAGACGGATTATGGGATCACATTTCTCAGTCAATTGTGAAATAAACCGAGGAATGTAGTTCAATCTCCCCAAAAAACCCCGTACTTCCTTCTGAGTGTGTGGTGAAGGCAAATCTCGCATTGCCCTGACTTTGTCTGGATCAACTTCAATTCCTTTCCCACTGACTATGAAGCCCAACAACTTCCCCGATCTAGCCCCAAAGGTGCACTTTGTTGGATTAAGCTTGAGCTGGAAATTTCTTAGTCTCAAAAAAAATTTTCGCAGAACTTGAACATGCTCCTCTTCCGTTCTGGACTTTCCAATCATATCGTCAACATAAACCTCAATCTCCTTATGCATAATGTTATGAAACAAAGTTACCATAGCTCTTTGATAAGTTGCCCCCGTATTCTTTAATCCAAAGGGCATCACTTTATAACAGAACGTTCCCCACAAAGTGATAAATGTGGTCTTTCTCATATCTTCTGGATTCATCTTTATTTGATTGTATCAAGAAAAACCGTCCATGAAAGAAAACAATGAATAGCCTACAGTATTATCTACCAAAGTATCAATGTGAGGCAACGGAAAATTATCTTTTGGACTAGCCCTGTTCAAATCCCTATAATCCACACACATTCGCACATTTCCATCTTTCTTAGGGACAGAGACAACATTAGCTACCCATTCTGAATACTTAACTTCTTGTAAGAATCCAGCATCAAACTGCTTCTTGATTTCTTCTTTTATCTTTAGCACAATGTCAGGCCTCATTCTTCTGAGCTTCTGCTGAACTGGCTTGCAATCCTCTTTTATGACAAGACGGTGCACCACAATATCAGTGCTTAACCCAGGCATATCTGGATATGACCATGCAAAGACATCTTTGAATTCTCAGAGTAACTCAATGAGGCCTTGCCTTGTCTTGCCAGAAATGTCAGTTCTGATCTTTATCTCTTTTCCCTCCTCTAGACTCACAATCTCCAATAATTCTTTATGAGGTAAGATTTGCTTATCCTCCTGTTCTACCATTCTCAATAAGTCCGGAGATACATCACAGTCTACGTCATCTTCAAAATTCTGTGATCCCCCTAAACACCTGTCTTGTTCAAAAGGTGATTCTGAGTCTGAAGCAGCGTCATTCATATCATTGATATCGGGGGACCTGTGATAGGTGCCAAAGAATATACAAAGAATATATGAATTTATGAACAAAATATGATTATGAAATGAATAAAAGAATGATGTAGAAAAAGAATAAAAGAATAATTACTCGAAAAAAGAATAAAAGAATACTGGCTCAAAAATGCATACGAAAGAGTGTATTTATTAAAATTATAATATTCAAGATGTGCATAATCCATAAAGAAATTATATTTTAAGTCAAAACGACAAGGATGTTCTGCATATTTACTCTGAACAAGCTCTAAAAACTACAGGAATCTCTTCCGCAGTCCAATTGTCCAGATCACTTCCAGGCTCGTAAGGGCGAATCTCTGGCAAGGTCTCTCTTTCAACTGTGTCTAGGGCATTGATGTGGGCATCTCCCAGCAAATCTTCAACACCTTTCACTTTAAGCACTCTTCATTCTGGATGAATAAACCCTCTTGATATGAAAGTCTTGGATTGTGAGGAAAAGCCATAGGCTCCCACCTAACTTCATTTCCACTCAGGCATGCCCTTCTTCTCTCCTATCTTCTCTCTATTTCCTTTCTTCTTTGTTTTACATCTGGTCTATAGCCCAGACCAAAACGATCAAACTTTTCTTTCATCACTGGTGCTTCAACTCCTCCTTGCAAATATCTTCCCAATCCTTTTCCCGGTACAGCTCCTTTTCCCACCATTAATTGAAGGCCCATTCTTGTAGTCCTAGATATCTTCGGTATTGGAATTCTATTCCCCTCAGCAATAAATGTTGCATTCACAAACTCTAAGGTACGGAAAGAACATTCCGCTGCCTCTTCATCCGTTTCCACGTACGGTGTATTACTGGTTATTGACGCAATAATACCCTCCTCAGCATTTATGGTCACTAACCGTCCCTCTGTCACTAACTTCAACTTTTGATGCAACGATAACGGTACAGCCCCCGCCGAATGTATCCAAGGTCTTTCCAAAAAGTAATTATAAGAAGGGTTGATATCCATTACAATGAAATCCCCTTCATAAGTATTTGGGCCAATCTGCAACGATATCTCAATCCTCCTCAAAACCTTCCTTTCCGTTCCATCGAATGCCCTCACCACATTTTGACACGTTTTCATATGTGAGCTATCCGCAGGCAGTCTATTGAGAGTAGATAAGGGTAGTACATTCAATGCGGACCCATTATCAATTAAAATTGCTGACACCATGCTTCCTTTACACCGAGCAGTAATGTGCAGAGCTTTAGTGGACCCCATACCTCGAAATGGTATTTCGTCATCGTTGAAGAAGATAAAATTATCAGCACTTATATTGTTGACCAACCAATCCAATTGGTTGACATAAATATCACTTGCTACATATACTTCATTTAATGCCTTCATCAGTGCATTTCGATGCACCTCTGAACTCATGAGCAAGGCCAACACAGATATACGAGCTGGCTATTTATACAGTTGCTCTACCACGCAATACTCACTGTGCTTCAAAAATCTCAAGAATTCAGTAGCTTCTTCCTCCTTTATTGGCTCATTAATCAATGGCCTCTCTTCCTTTTGCTCCGCCGTAAGAACTTCTCCCTCCGCTGACTCTGCTTGAGCATTTATCCGACTGCTGTACTCCTCAATATTCGTATAAGAACCTATCTTTTGGCTTTCTTTCACAACACTAATTGAAGTTTCCTTCCCCGAAACTGTTACCTCGCACTCATAATTCCAAGTGACCTTCTTGTCATCCTTATATGAAAATGTCGTCGGCTTTTGAGTAACAATCTTCGGTGTCACCTGTGCCCTAACTTCAATAACCTTAGGGCGCAAAATGATAATCACAGGATGATTAACCTTCGGAATCCCCGTCTCTGACTCCGATGCGCATATACTTTCTTTTCCTTCCACCTCTTCAAAAAACTCTATTTCTCCATTATCCATCATGCTCTAGATCAGAGTTCTAAACTTCTCACATCTTTGAATTTCATGTCCCACCTCACGATGGAACTCACAATAATTTTGGGTTTTGCCACCCCCCACTAAATCTGAAACAATTAACCCTCTTCCTACCATTTCTCTCTAAACCCTCTTCAAAGGGATCTTTACCTCAGCAATATTCTCCTTGACCTTCTTCCCCGTACCTTCACCCACCATGTTTACCCCAGCATCAGCATGATTGGGTAATGGATTTTCCATACCTGATGAATCATCGACCTTGACAACGCCCATCTTAATGAGCTTCTCAACAAGTCTTTTAAAAGCAGTACAATGCTCTATTGAGTGCCCCACAACTCCTGCATGGTAATCGGATTGTGCATTCGCATCATACCATTTAGGATATGGAGGCTGTAAAGGAGTCAAATAAAATGGGGCAACAACATGCGCATTAAATAAATTCTGATACAACTCTTTGTAAGACATAGGGATGGGTGTAAACTAGGGCCTCTCAGTATTTGGCCTCACACCAGATTCCTATTTTGATGAACCTTATTGACCTGCCACTACCTTCCTGGGCTGATTCACCGTAATTAACTTGTTGTATGTATTCACGTTGTTCACCTCACTTTCTTTTTTCTTTGAGTTTTGCCTTCAGTTGTTCTCTCCAACATCAATCTTCCCGCTCTTTACAGCACTTTCAATCATCTCACCACTCATGACTATGTCACCAAAATTTTTCGTGGCACTGCCTAACATGTGTGTGATGAAGGGGGCCTTCAGCGTATTTATAAAGAGCATCGTCATTTCTCTTTGAAGGAGTGGTGGTTGGACCTGCACTGCCACCTCCCTCCACCTCTGAGCGTACTGTCTAAAACCTTCATTCGACTTTTTCTCCATGTTCTGCAAGGTAATCCTATCGGGAACCATTTCCGCCACATGACTGTTCTGTTTCATAAAAGCCTGTGCTAAATCCCTCCAAGAGCTAATCCTAGCACGGCTTAATTGATTATACCATTTAGAGGCTGCCCCCGTGAGGCTATTCTGAAAACAGTTTATCAATAACTGGTCATTATTGACATACGCACTCATTTGCCTACAAAACATAGTAATGTGGGCTTCAGGGCAAGTGGTCCCATTATACTTCTCGAAATTCGACATTTTAAACTTGTAAGGGAGCACTAAATCCGGTACCAAACTTAAATCCTTAGCATCAATCCCATGACATCTTTCAGTAGTTTCTATTGCTTTGAATTTCTCCTCAATCCACTTCCATCTTTCCTCCAATTGCTTTGGTAATTCCTCTTTTGTTCTCTCTTTTTCAACTACTTCATCGAAATCAGGAACAATAGGATTGGCAGGATTTTTCTCAGGACTGGAGCCTGATCCGACCTGGAAATTCATCGACCTTGAAGCATCAGCCTGAAATTGCTGAGGCCTAATCGTAACAGAAGATTTACGCGGGTACACTTCCGCTTGGGGCGGCACATATGGAGGAGTGAAGCCGGGAGGATATAGGAGTCCGTCATCACCTTCCTCGTCAACATTGGCCATGGGGCCCTTTCCTTTATCCTTTCCTTCCGTCAACAACTGTGTTAACTTTGTCATCATACTTCTTTGAGATTCCATCATTTTATCCATCATTTTCTGCTGAATCTTCTCGAGCTGCTCCTGTATCTGCTGCTGAAGTTGATCCTGCATTTTTTTTCTGGAATTGCTCAAGCTTTTCTAGTCTTTGATGCATACTTCTTGATTTCGCTCGTGTACCATAACGGTGCTGAGTTGGCTGGTTAGATTCCAGGTTAACTGAGGAATGATTTTGATTAATCAGAACCCTTTGATATTTTTTAATGCATGCAATGCGATGTATGAAAATCAATGCAGAAAAGGCGTTAATTCTAATTTCAATTACTTTCAGAAAAGCTTTATTAGAAAATAAATCTCTATACATAGAATGGGCTACAAATATGACTTTGCCCTAATACTTAAGACCTTGATCTTTTTAAGCAACGATGCTAACTCTTGTCCCTGATCCGGCTCTAGTTCATACTTCACGCTCAACGTGTCAGCTTGTACGGCCAAAGTTTGCAAGTGATCTGCTACCTCCCGAATCTGGACCACAGCTTCTCCCATATTATGATCCCTGTCCCTAACATTATTTTGGAAATACTGAAGCTGCTTATTCTAGCGACCTTCCTTTGCCTCTAGATGCTCAATCCGAACCTCACAACTTTGCAATGCTGCTTCTAGCCTTTCTATTGTACTCTTCATCTCTTCGATCTTGCTAAGACTTGCTTTCAACTCTATTACAGAATTTCGACTTCGATGTTGACGAAGAGACCCTTCTAACTCAACTACTCTGTCTTTTAGTTCTCCTTTTTCCTTTTGGCTCTCCGACAAGCTTCTTTCTAATGCTTCATTTCGTGCTTACAGTTCTTGAAGTTTTCTTTCCCACGGGTCTGGCTTGTTTCTTTCTTCTCGAATCTCTTCACGCCACTGCTCTAAAGTTTTTCCAAGCCCAGCAGTTCTTATTGACAGACGCAGCTTTTTGTAATCTGTCTTCAAGCTATCTAGCTCCTCCTTGGCCTTATTCTTCCCCTTCCTTAATTTATCAGCCTCGAGCTTTTGAACATCTACATCCATTCTCAAATTCACCTTTTCTTCCTCCATTTGCTCTATTTTCCTCTCTAATTCTGTATTTCTTCTTTCAAAGTCCTGCTTTATGATTTCTAGCTCAGAAGGGACGACCCGCAAATGTTCTTCTATTGACTGACTATTTTCTAAACTTGGTCCAGGAACGTTATCATTGATCCTCTTAACCCTCCATTCGCTATACTCGGGAATTGTCATTGGACCCACCGCTAATCTCTTCATTCGGTGAGTATGATTCCATGCATTAGCCATCTCACGAACCTTCTTTTTGTAGCCATCATCCTTATACGAGATCACACTCGGCCAGTCCCTGAGTTGCAGGAACAAACTGTCTTGATTTGTATCGCCTTAACACTAGCAATGGGGCATAACCAACAGCTCCCCAAATTCCAAGCAAAGGAACCCAATCGAAATCCCCACACCGATATAGGACTTCATCTAGAAGCAACCAAGGAGTTCTCCCCTCGATATCCTCCTCTTGCAAATTCTGAAAAATTGCCATCCATTTCTCCTCCGATATGTTTTCCTCATTGGTGTAGCCACTATCTCTTTCAATGGTGAATAACTTTCAGAGAAAACCCGATATGAAACTTTATCAACCTTCCAAAAGTGACTGTGGAAACATGCAAGTAGGAGCTGCGCACATCCAATGAATCTACCCTCTCTTGCCTTCCGGAATGCATTCAGTGACCTGAAAGTTTCTGCCAAAATTACCGGGACTGATGAAACTCTCTTATCAAGCCGATCAACTAAGTCAGTAACCGCCTCGTCAACATGCCCCAAAGTCCTAGGGAACACAACCAAACCATATATACTTAAAGCAAGGACATCTACCCTCTTCCCCACATCTGGGTGCGCTAAAATGAGGTCCTTCAAATCTTTCCAAGGAATGCACCTGCTATCCCCCTTTTGCTTGATCCGAGCCGTAACCCACTGCTCACTCATCCTCGTTATATTCATCAGCTTCCTCAAGAAGGTCGGTACATTTACCGCTTTCGAATAGATTCTGTCTATTTGAACCCTCGAACACCGAAGTAAAGCCGTGTACTCCTCTATTATAGGCACCAAATCAACCTTTCCGAACGTGAAGCAACTGTAGGCCGAATTCCAAAACTGGGCAAGAGCTCGAAACAGACGCTTATCTACCTTCATATTGAGTAAATAAGGCAGATCCCCATAATTTGAAAAGAACAACTATCTAACCTCATTATTCCACTGATTCCAAATCTCTTTCAACTCCTGCAAGTTGTTCTGGGCTACGCTAACACGGGTGAAGTCCCATAATTCTGATACGTGTCCCTCAACTAAACTATCACCTTTTTTGCTCTGCGTTATCTCAGCCCAAGTTCGGACAGCCGCATTATCTTCCACTCAATCAAGAAACCCATCTCCCATGATAAAACTTTCTATCTAGCAACCGAAAAAGAACCAACACCTTTTGTAATGAAATGCCATGTAATTGTAATGCCATGCAATCAGAATAAAACACAAAAAGTCAGTATCAAATATAAGAACAAACCAAAAGTAATAAAATACTTACTCGGGTGACTACTATGGGTATATTTCTACCTAGGTCAAGTTCCTAAAGTTCACTACATGAGGTTTGGCTTCTAGGGCAAAGGTACCCGAACCAGCAGATTCTTCGATTCTGACCTATTATAGGCTCATTTGGACCGAGTTCGGTTCAGGGGAATACATTTCCCTATGGCTGCACGGAGATGAAAATCTCACGAAGACATAGGTACGGATGTATCCCGAAAGCGATCCACTACCCTGCACGGAGGTGAAAACCTCACAAAGGACTAGCTTCTCACTCCCACTTAGAGGGGTAAAATTGACCATAAAATGCAAAAATGCAAATAAACCAATAGACTTAAACCAACCAAACAAGCATATAACAATTAAAACTAATGAATGCAAAGGGAAAATCATGTTTAAAAACATATTTAAATTTCTGACAAAAACACAGAAGATAATCAATTCACGGTTCGACTCTCAGAAGGTCCCCAGTGGAGTCGCCAAGCTGTCGAAACCATTTTCTTGTAAAACAAAAATTTGTTATCCACTTTAAAAAAACAAAAATTGGAGTCGCCACCAATCTTTGATTGAGGTGTGATCCGCTCACCTTAAAAATAATTTTGGTCTGGGAAATTGGAAAAAACAGTTTCGGGAGTCAGTTACGCACGAGGAAGGATTAGCACCCTCGTAACGCCCAAAATCAGTACCAAATTTATTATTTAATATCTTAGTGTCGAGAATTTAAAAAGATTTTAAAAGTAAACTTTTAACTCTAATGAATTAAAAATAAGACATCTTAATTTCAAAAAAATAAAACATCACACCCAGTGAGTTAGGGAACAATATTTTTAAATCTTCAAAATCAAGTTTATCTTTTGATTTTAAAAATTCTTATTTCGAGAAGATAAAATGTCATGACCAGTAAGTTAGGACCCGACAATTTTGGATTCCCGAGAATAAGCTTTTATTTGGAAATTGTGAATTTATTGCAAAATAAATACTTGGCTTTATAAATTCATCGAAAAATGATCACAATCCAGTAAGTTAGGACACGATCTTTCTCGAGAACCATGAATGCCAAATATTTTGAAAATTTAAAAACGATTTTAATGCTTTGACGAAACCAAAATATATTTTCTTTGGAGACATGATAAAATGCTAATGCATATATATATGTATTCAAAAATCATGAAAATGAATTAATAATAAAATATATATACATTTTAAAAATAATAAACATAAAATGTATAAATATAATATATTAGTAAATTATAAAAATATGGATATATAGGTATATAAAAAATGCTTATAATAGTTCTAAATGGTGTATGAATATATATTATATATATAAAATAAAATAAAATAAAATATAAAAGAATAGTATATAAAATATATATATATATACAAACGTATAAAATGTAAAATATAAAAACTATGAATAGTATAAAATATAAATAGATATACGCGTGTATATATATTTTTAAAATAATGAAAATAAAATAATAATAAGATATATAAAGTATACATATGTATTTAAAATCATTTAAAACACATACATATATATATATTAACCTACATATGCGCGTATATACATAAATGTAATAATAATATATAATACAATAATAATAACGAATAATATAATATAGTAAAAAGTGATTAATTTAAACTTTAATCAGATATTTGGGGCAAATTTACAAAAAAAATAAAATGCGAATGGACTAATTAGAACACGCAATCGACAGCGGAGGATCAAAAGGGAAATTAATCCCTCCCTCCGAAACGCTGCCCAACAACACGGGTTAGATTGAAACAGAAATAAAATGTGCAGTAAAATTTAAAAGAAATAAAAAAATAATTGAAAAACACCAGAAAATCATGAGGACTAATTGCGCAAATAACCCCTTTTGAACCCTTATAAAATCCCATTTTAAAACCCTAAAGCCATTCCCTTTCTCTGTCATTTTTGTGTTTGTCGTAGCCTCCCTTCCACCATTTCAAACCCTTTTCCGACCGGCCACAACAACGACGACGGCGCCACAATGGCGCACTACCACCGGTAAGAACCTCTCTCCTTCTTCTTTGCTTCGTTTCTTGAGTTTATTAAAAAAACAACAAAAAATGAGACAAAAAGCAGTAAAAAGAAACAATGGAGAAATCACCTTCAAAATTTTACTTTTCTGACCCTTTTACTTTCGTGTTTTCTTTTACTTTTCAATACAGTATTTTGCCAACCCATATTACATAAATCAACTGGTTTTTTATAGCCGTTTTTTTTACAATTTTCTGTATGTATCATCCTATTAATGCTATTCGTGGTTTACAGGTGTACTGAATTAGAGCTCGTGGACTGTGCGAGGGCTATGTGTGTGACATACGGGGTTGTTGTGCGTTCGTGCACGAAGGCGATTCTTCTTGGCGCCAAGGTGGGAAGGAGGCTCTTCTTTCTTGCATTGAGGCGAAAGGGCTTTGATGGGTTTATTGGGTTAGGTTAGATTTAGTGTTAGGCAAATGTAATTGGGTTATAATTTGGGCTTGTTATTTGTTTTTTAACCAGGCCAAATTTGGCCTATTACAGCTGCCCCTCTTTGCTCGTTGCCGTGTAACGGGAACGGAGCAAAGACTTTAAAATGGCCAATTTTGTCCAGTCATGTTGAACCTTGGCGCTCTTCTTGTTCAAGTAGCCTCATTCTATCCTACTGCATCTTCAGAGGTATAGGAATTGATGCTTCGATCCATTCCACTACAACTTCAGGGAGATAGGATTTGCACCTTATAGCTTCTCAAAAGAACGAAATTTGCTATCTTTAGTTTGCTCCACTGCAACTTCAGGGAGATAAGACTTGTAGCTTCAACTTATTCTGCTGCAACTTTAAAGATAAGTCTGATGCGATCTGCTCTACTACAATTTCAGAGAGATAAGATCTGAAGTTTTAATCTGCTCCACTGTAACTTTAGGGAGATAGGATTATTTTCTTCAATTTGTTTAATCTGCAATGTCGAGGAAACCAAATTCACCGTTGTGACTCCAATCTGTTCCACTGCACTGCCAGGGAAGTAAGATCCGCCGTCGTAGCTTCAATATTTTAAATTGCAATGTCGGGGAATCTAGATCCGCCGTTGTAGCTTCAATCTATTCCACTGCACCTAAGGAGGTAAGATTCGCCGTTGTGGCTTCAATCTTTTTAATTGCAATGTCGGGGAAACCAGATCCACCGTCGTAGCTTCAATCTGTTCCACTGCATCATTAAGGAGGTAAGATTTGCTGTTGTGGCTTCAATCTTTTTAATTGCAATGTCGGGGAAACCAGATCCGCCGTCGTAGCTTCAATTTGTTCCACTATACCACCAGGGAAACAAGATTCGCCGTTGTGGCTTCAATCTTTTAATTGCAATGTTAAGGAACCCAGATCCACCGTCGTGGCTTCAATCTGTTCCACTACACCACCAGGGAAACAAGATTCGCCATTGTGGCTTCAATCTTTTAATTGCAATGTTAAGGAAACCAGATCCACCGTCGTGGCTTCAATCTGTTCCACTACACCACCAGGGAAACAAGACTCGCCGTTGTGGCTTCAATCTTTTAATTGCAATGTTAAGGAAACCAGATCCACCGTCGTGGCTTCAATCTATTCCACTACACCACAAGGGAAATAAAACTCGCCGTTGTGGCTTCAATCTTTTAATTGCAATGTCGGGGAAACCAGATCCACCGTCGTAGCTTCAATCTGTTCCACTGCACCGCTAAGGAAGTAAGATTCACCATTGTGGCTTCAATCTATTTAATTGCAATGTCGGGGAAACAAGATCCACCGTTGTAGCTTCAATCTATTCCAAAGCACTGCCAGGAAAACAAGATTCACCGTTGTGGCTTCAATCCGTTCCACTGTAATGCCAGAGAGATAGGATTCGCTGCCCACAGCTTTAATCTGCTCCACTTCAGCCAATTCAAGTCTTAACGCCAGAGAGATAAGATTCACCGTCGTGGCTTCAATCTGCTCCGTTGCAAAGCCAGAGAAGTAAAACTCACCGTTGCGGCTTTAATCCGTTCTACTGTAATGCCAAACTGATACGATTCGCTACCCACAGCTTCAATCCACTCCACTTCAGTTAATCCAAGCCTTAACTCCAGGGAGATAAGATTCACCGTCGTGGCTTTAATCTGCTCCACTATAACGCCAGGGAAGTATGATTCGCCATTGTGGCTTCAATTCGTTCCACTGCAACATCAAGGCGATAAGACTGATGTCTTCGATCTACTTCGCTGCTAGTACAGGAAGGCAAGATCTACCATTTTCAACCTACTCCACAACTGCCCAGGGAGACAAGGCTGGTATCTTCGATCTACTTCGCTGCCAATACAGGAAGACATGATCTGCTATTTTCAACCTACTCCACTGCTGCTCAAGGAGATAAGGTTGAAGATTCACCGGTTTGTTCTCTGGGGAACATGACCTGTATAATTCAATTTATGAACCTAATTATGCCTAGTGATTAGGATGTCATGATCAAAATGAATCAAATGCTCCTAACTAGACATATATGAATGACATTTGAATGAATGTAGAATATTTTTTTTCGAGAATGATCCCTCTTTATCACATAGGTCATCATTACTCGAAGTTTATTAAGGCCTTATCACTGAAGTGCTACAACGCCTTTTTGCTCAGCTCGCATCTCCAAAGAAACACTGGATCAAATTGCCCCCCACTGTAAACCTCAAAGTTCTATCCATTGGGACGAAAAATTTGTACCATCTTTCTCCCTCTGTAACCCAAGGGTAAAAAAATCTGGTCTTTTCTCAATCCTTTCCTATCGCAATTCAAAAATATAAAATGTGAAGCTATTTGGTTCTTTACACCATTCCCAAGGTGTCATACCAAATGCTCATGCACAAATGAAGGCTTCCTTCTTTGAGGAAACCTCTTCTTATTGCAAGGTGATCATTGCTTGTTTGTTCATTAACGATTTGTCACCAACACGACATCTTGTCATTTCGTTCAGTCAGTGCCTTTGACAACAAAAATCCAAAGAGGTAGTCTTAATTTAAACTCTTCGTCTTCAGATTTCCCACCTTTAAACCAGGCGCGTTCTAAACAATAGTCTTGTTTCAGGTCCCTACATTATTTAGAGACTTCCAGAGTAATATGTAAAACTTCCGTTGTTTCAATGAAAAATGCTTGAACAAAGTTATCATCATGGACAAGATGAATTTTATTGAAAATAAGGCTCAAGATGAATAAATTACAAAGAATAATGATAAAAGAAAAAATAGATCGGAAACAAATGTTGGAAAAGAATGAAGTATTTCAAGACGGCAAATAGTATAAAGACTAGGTGCTCCAGATATCGCAGCTTGAACTTCTCTATACAAACTTCCTGAAGACCATTCTGAGCTTGACATGTACTTAAGAGATCTACAATACTTTGTTGATGCCCCAAGATGTCACGTCTCCTTACTAATTCAATCATAGTAAAACCACCGGATGCCCCACTTGATCAACATTTGAGCTGCCCTTTTTTTAGGTTTTCAACTCAAACCCCTTTTGGTCTCAAAGCACCATTTGCAGGTTTTCACCTTGGCCTCTCCCTTTTTTTTTTAAGAAAAGTACTTCTTAACAGAATCTGAGTTTCCAGGGTTTGCCAAATCTTTTCCATCCATCTCGCTTAAAATCAAAGCTCCCCTGAAAAGGCTTCCTTTACAACATATGGACTTTCCCAATTTGGCATCCATTTCCCTCTAAAATTCTTTTGTATAGGAAGGATCTTCTTCAACACCAGTTCCCCTTCATTAAATTCTCTGGGACGAAATTTTTTGTTGTAGGCTCGCATCATCTGCTTTTGATACATCTGACCATGCCGAACAGCCTTTAGCCTTTTCCCTTCTATTAAGTTCAATTGATCATAACTAGATTGAACTCATTCCGCCTCATCCAATTTCATCTCAGATAATATCCGAAGAGAAGGAATTTCTATCTCAATAGGTAGAACTGCTTCCATCCCAAAGGTGTTGCCCCAGTCGAAGTCCTGACAGACATTCTATAAGCAAAGAGAGCGAATGGTAATTTCTCATGCCAATCTTTGTAAGTCTCGGTCATCTTTCCCACAATTTTCTTGATATTCTTATTGGCTGCTTCTACTGCACCATTCATCTTTGGGCGGTATGGCGACGAGTTATGATGTCTGATCCCAAATTGACTGCAGACCTCCGCTATTGCACTACTGTTCAAATTCAACGCATTATCAGATATGATCCTCTCAGGCATTCCATATCGACATATGATTTCTTTTTTCAAGAATCTGCTAACTGCTGACTTAGTAACATTTTCATATGATGCAGCTTCCACCCATTTGGTAAAGTAGTCAATAACCACAGTGAGCCGGGGTTTTAGAGATACTCATCTGAATAGGCTTCATATCCTCTAATCTATTCACTCGGATCATAGAGGCTAAAGTAGCCAATGCATCAGCCATCTGATTCTCATCTCATGGAAGATAACAAAAAGTAATGTCATCAAACTCATCCATCAATTTGAGAACCATTTTTCGATAACTAATCAGTTTAGAGTCCCTTGTCGCCCATTCTCCTTTGAGTTGGTATATCACCAGTGCAGAATCCCCATACACTTCTAACACTTTGATTTTACGCTCTATGGCTGCACGAATACCCATAATGCATGCTTCATACTCTGCCATATTATTCGTGCAATCAAAATCTAGTTTGCTTGCAAAAGGATAATGATCTCCGCTTGGAGATATTAGGACTGCCCCAATTCCTCTACCCACAGCATTTGAGGCTCCATCGAAATTTAACTTCCACACTTGATCCATTTGGGGATTTTCTTCAGTGGTTGCTACATACATCAAATCCTCATTTGGGAAATAAAAGTTCAAAGGCTCATAATCCACCAAGGCTCTGCTAGCTAAAAATTTAGCTATTCCGCTCCCTTTCACAGCCTTCTGACTCACATACATTATGTGAAATTCAGGAAGCAAGATCTGCCACCTAGCCATCCTTCCATTCAAAGCAGTCGATTCCATCATATACTTTAAGGGGTCTAACTTTGAAATTATCCATGTCGTATGATACAACATATATTGCTGTAGTCTTCGAGTTGTCCAAACCAAAGCACAACACAACTTTTCAATAGCCGAATATCTCGCTTCACAATCAATGAATTTCTTACTGAGATAGTATATTGCCCTTTCCTTTCTCCTTATCTCATCATGTTGGCGTAACACGCACCCCATGGAATTGTCAAATACTGTTAAATACAGTATTAATGGCCTATCCGGATTAGGTGGTGATAGCACTGGAGGATTAGACAAATATTGTTTTATTTTTTCAAAAGCCTTCGGGCATTCTTTATCCCATATGCCCGGATTATGCTTCTTTGGAAGACGGAATATGGGATCACATTTCTCAGTCAATTGTGAAATAAACCGAGAAATGTAGTTCAATCTCCCCAAAAAACCCCGTACTTTCTTCTGAGTGTGTGGTGGAGGCAAATCTCGTATTGCCCTGACTTTGTCTGGATCAACTTCAATTCCTTTCCCACTGACTATGAAGCCCAACAACTTCCCCGATCTAGCTCCAAAGGTGCACTTTGTTGGATTAAGCTTGAGCTGGAAATTTCTTAGTCTCAAAAATAATTTCCGCAGAACTTGCACATGCTCCTCTTCTGTTCTGGACTTTGCAATCATATCGTCAACATAAACCTCAATCTCCTTGTGCATCATGTAATGAAACAAATTTACCATAGCTCTTTGATAAGTTGCCCCCGCATTCTTTAATCCAAAGGGCATCACTTTATAACAGAACGTTCCCTACAAAATGATAAATGTGGTCTTTCTCACATCTTCTGGATTCATCTTTATTTGATTGTATCCAGAAAAACCGTCCATGAAAGAAAACAATGAATAGCCTGCAGTATTATCTACCAAAGTATCAATGTGAGGCAACGAAAAATTATCTTTTGGACTAGCCCTGTTCAAATCCCTATAATCCACACACATTCGCACCTTTCCATCTTTCTTAGGGATAGGGACAACATTAGCTACCCATTCTGAATACTTAACTTCTTGTAAGAATCCAGCATCAAACTGCTTCGTGACTTCTTCTTTTATCTTTAGCGCAATGTCAGGTCTCATTCTTCTAAGATTCTGCTGAACTGGCTTGCAATCCTCTTTTATGGGAAGACGGTGCACCACAATATCAGTCCTTAACCCAGGCATATCTTGATATGACCATGCAAAGACATTTTTGAATTCTCGGAGTAACTCAATGAGGTCTTGCCTTGTCTTGGCAGAAATGTCAGTTCTGATCTTTACCTCTTTTCCCTCCTCTAGACTCACAATCTCCAATGATTCTTTATGAGGTAAGATTTGCTTATCCTCCTATTCTTCCATTCTCAATAAGTCCGGAGATACATCACAGTCTACGTCATCTTCAAAATTCTGTGATCCCCCTAAACACCTGTCTTGTTCAAAAGGTGATTCTGAGTCTGAAGCAGCGTCATTCATATCATTGATATTCGGGGACCTATGATAGTTGCCAAAGAATATACAAAGAATATATGAATTTATGAACAAAATATGATTATGAAATGAATAAAATAATGATGTAGAAAAAGAATAAAAGAATAATTACTCGAAGAAAGAATAAAAGAATACTGGCTCAAAAATGCATACGAAAAAGTTATTTATTAAAATTATAATATTCAAGATGTGCATAATCCATAAAGAAATTATATTTTAAGTCAAAACGACAAGGATGTTCTGCATATTTACTCTGAACAAGCTCTAAAAACTATAGGAATCTCTTCCGCAGTCCAATTGTCCAGATCACTTCTAGGCTCGTAAGGGCGAATCTCTAGCAAGGTCTCTCTTTCAACTGTGTCTAGGGCATTGATGTGGGCATCTCCCAGCAAATCTTCAACACCTTTCACTTCAAGCACTCTTCGTTCTGGATGAATAAAACCTCCTGATATGAAAGTCTTGGATATGTGAGGAAAAGCCATAAGCTCCCACCTAACTTCATTTCCACTCCGGCGTGCCCTTCTTCTCTCATGTCTTCTCTCTATTTCCTTTCTTCTTTGTTTTACATCTGGTCTATAGCCCAGACCAAAATGATCAAACTTTCCTTTCATCACTGGTGCTTCAACTCCTCCTTGCAAATATCTTCCCAATCCTTTTCCCGGTACAGCTCCTTTTCCCACCATTAATTGAAGGCCCATTCTTGTAGTCCTGGATATCTTCGGTATTGGAATTATATTCCCCTCAGCCATAAATGTTGCATTCAAAAACTCTAAGGTTCGGAAAGAACATTTCACTGCCTCCTCATCCGTTTCCATGTACGTTGCATTACTGGTTATTGACACAATAATACCCTCCTCAGCATTTATGGTCACTTACCGTCCCTCTGTCACTAACTTCAACTTCTGATGCAACGATGATGGTACAGCCCCCACCGAATGTATCCAAGGTCTTTCCAACAAGCAATTATAAGAAGGGATATCCATTACAATGAAAACCACTTCATAAGTATTTGGGCCAATCTGCAACGATATCTCAATCCTCCTCAAACCTTCCTTTCTGTTCCATCAAATGCCCTCACCACATTTGACACGTTTTCATATGTGAGCTATCCGCAGGTAGTCTATTGAGAGTAGAGAAGGGCAGTACATTCAATACGGACCCATTATCAATTAAAACTACTGACACCATGCTTCCTTTACACCGAGCAGTAATGTACAGAGCTTTAGTGGACTTCATACCTCTAGATGGTATTTCGTCATCGTTGAAGAAGATAAAATTATCAGCACTTATATTGTTGACCTATCGATCCAATTGGTTGACATAAATATCACTTGCCACGTATACTTCATTTAACGCGTTCATCAGCGTATTTCGATGCACCTCTGAACTCATGAGCAAGACCAACAAAGATATACGAGCTGGCTGTTTATGCAGTTGCTCTACCACGCTATACTCACTGTGCTTCAAAAATCTCAAGAATTCAGTAGCTTCTTCCTCCTTTATTGGCTCATTAATCAATAGCCACTCTTCCTTTTGCTCCGCCGTAAGAACTTCTCCCTCCGCTGACTCTGCTTGAGCATTTATCCGACTGTAATACTCATCAGTATTCGTATAAGAACCTGTCTTTTGGCTTTCTTTCACAACACTAATTGAAGTTTCCTTCCCCGAAACTGTTACCTCGCACTCATAATTCTAGGGGACCTTCTTGTCATCCTTATATGAAAACTTCGTCGGCTTTTGAATAACAATCTTCGGTGTCACCTATGCCCTAACTTCAATAACCTTAGGGCGCGAAATGATAATCACAGGATGATTAACCTTCGGAATCCTCGTCTCTGACTCCGATGCGCATATACTTTCTTTTCCTTCCACCTCTTCAAAAAACTCTATTTCTCCATTATCCATCATGCTCTAAATCAGAGTTCTAAACTTCTCACATCTTTGAATTTCATGTCCCACCTAACGATGGAACTTACAATAATTTTGGGTCTTGCCACCCTCCACTAAATTCGAAACAATTAACCCTCTTCCTACCATTTCTCTCCAAACCCTCTTCAAAGAGATCTTTACCTCAGCAATATTCTCCTTGACCTTCTTCCCCGTACCTGATGAATCATCTACCTTGACAACGCCCATCTTAATGAGCTTCTCAACAAGTCTTTTAAAAGCAGTACAATGCTCTATTGAGTGCCCCACAACTCCTGCATGGTAATCGCATTGTGCATTCGCATCATACCTTTTAGGATATGGAGGCTGTAAAGGAGTCAAATAAAATAGGGCAACAACGTGCGCGTTAAATAAATTCTGATACAACTCTTTGTAAGACATAGGGATGGGTGTAAACTGGGGCCTCTCAGTATTTGGCCTCACACCAGATTCCTATTTTGATGAACCTTGTTGGCCTGCCACTACCTTCCTGGGCTGATTCACCGTAATTGACTTGTTGTATGTATTCACGTTGTTCACCTCACTTTCTTTTTTCTTTGAGTTTTGCCTTCTGTTGTTCTCTCCAACATCAATCTTCCCGCTCTTTACTGCACTTTCAATCATCTCACCACTCATGACTATGTCAGCAAAATTTTTCGTGGCACTGCCTAACATGTGTGTGATGAAGGGGACCTTCAGCATATTTACAAAGAGCATCGTCATTTCTCTTTCAAAGATCGGTGGTTGGACCTGCACTTCCACCTCCCTCCACCTCTGAGTGTACTGTCTAAAACCTTCATTCGACTTTTTCTCCATGTTCTGCAAGGTAATCCTATCAGGAACCATTTCCGCCACATGACTGTACTGTTTCATAAAAGCCTGTGCTAAATCCCTCCAAGAGCTAATCCTAGCACGACTTAATTAATTATACCATTTAGAGGCTGCCCTGTGAGGCTATCCTGAAAATAGTGTATCAATAACTGGTCATTATTGACATACCCCGTCATTCACCTACAAAACATAGTACTGTGGGCTTCAGGGCAAGTGGTCCCATTATACTTCTCGAAATTCGACATTTTAAACTTGTAAAGGAGCACTAAATTTGGTACCAAACTTAAATCCTTAGCATCAATCCCATGGCATCTTTTAGTAGTTTCCATTGCTTTGAATTTCTCCTCAATCCACTTCCATCTTTCCTCCAATTGCTTTGGTAATTCCTCTTTTGTTCGCTCTTTTTCAACTGCTTCATCGAAATCAGGAACAATAGGATTGGCAGGATTATTCTCAGGACTGGAGCCTGATCCGACCTGGAAATTCATCGACCTTGAAGCATCAGCCTGAAATTGTTGGGGCCTAATCGTAACAGAAGATTTACACGGGTACACTTCCTCTTGGGGCGGCACATATGGAGGAGTGAAGCCGGGAGTATATAGGAGTCCGTCATCACCTTCCTTTTCAACATTGGCCATGGGGCCCTTTCCTTTATCCTTTCCTTCCGTCAACAACTGTGTTAACTTTGTCATCATACTTCCTTGATATTCCATCATTTTATCCATCATTTTCTGTTCAATCTTCTCGAGCTGCTCCTGTCTCTGCTGCTGAAGTTGATCCTGCATTTCTTTCTGGAATTGCTCAAGCTTTTCTAGTCTTTGATCCATACTTCTTGATTTCACTCTGTCAGAATCTGCGGTCTTTGAGTTGGTAGTTAGATTCCATGTTAACTGAGGAATGATTTTGATTAATCAGAACCCTTTGATATTTTTTAATGCATGCAATGCGATGTATGAAAATCAATGCAGAAAAGGCGTTAATTCTAATTTCAATTACTTTCAGAAAAGCTTTATTAGAAAATAAATCTCTTTACATAGAATGGGCTACAAATATGACTTTGCCCTAATACTTAAGACCTTGATCTTTTTAAGCAACGATGCTAACTCTTGTCCTTGATCTGAATCTAGCTCATACTTCACGCTCAACGTGTCAGCTTGAACTAGGTGACCCAGATATCGCAGCTTGAACGATGTTGGAAAAGAATGAAGTATTTCAAGACGGCAAATAGTATAAAGACTAGGTGACCCAGATATCGCAGCTTGAACTTCTCTATACAAACTTCCTGAAGACCATTCTGAGCTTGACATGTACTTAAGAGATCTACAATACTTTGTTGATGCCCCAAGATGTCACGTCTCCTTACTAATTCAATCATAGTAAAACCATCGGATGCCCCACTTGATCAACATTTGAGCTGCCATTTTTTTCGGTTTTCAACTCAAACCCCTTTTGGTCTCAAAGCGCCCTTTGTAGGTTTTCACCTTGGCCTCTCCCTTTTTTTTTAAGAAAAGTACTACTTAACAGAATCTGAGTATACAGGGTTTGGCAAATCTTTTCCATCCATCTCGCTTAAAATCAAAGCTCCCCCTGTAAAGGCTTTCTTTACAACATATGGACCTTCCCAATTTGGCATCCATTTCCCTCTAAAATCCTTTTGTATAGGAAGGATCTTCTTCAACACCAGTTCCCCCTCATTAAATTCTCTGGGACGAACTTTTTTATTGTAGGCTCGCGTCATCCGCTTTTGATACATCTGACCATGCCGAACAGCCTTTAGCCTTTTCCTTTTTATTAAGTTCAATTGATCATAACGAGATTGAACCCATTCCACCTCATCCGATTTCATCTCAGATAATACCCGAAGAGAAGGAATTTCTATCTCAATAGGTAGAACTGCTTCCATCCCAAAGGTGTTGCCCTAGTCGAAGTCCTGACAGACATTCTATAAGCAAAGAGAGCGAACGGTAATTTCTCATGCCAATCTTTGTAAGTCTCGGTCATCTTTCCCACAATTTTCTTGATATTCTTATTGGCTGCTTCTACTGCACCATTCATCTTTGGGCTGTATGGCGACGAGTTATGATGTCTGATCCTGAATTGACTGCAGACCTCCGCTATTGCACTATTGTTCAAATTCAACACATTATCAGATATGATCCTCTCAGGCATTCCATATCGACATATGATTTCCTTTTTCAAGAATCTGCTAACTGCTGACTTAGTAACATTTGCATATGATGCAGCTTCCACCCATTTGGTAAAGTAGTCAATAACCACAAAGATGAAGCGATGCCCGTTAGAAGCCTTTGGCGATATTGGCCCAATGACGTCCATGCCCCACATAGAGAAAGGCTATGGAGAAGTCATAACATGAAGAGGTGAAGGAGGTGCATGCATTTTATCGCCATAAATTTGGCATTTATGGCACTTCTTAGCATAGCTGATGCAATCCCTTTCCAAAGTAGACCAATAATACCCAAATCTCATGATCTGCCTGGCCATTGTGAAACCATTTGCATGTGTTCCACAGATACCCTCATGGACTTCTAGAATTTTTCTAGCTTCCACTGCGTCCACACATATTAGCAGTACTTGATCCTTCCCTTTTTTGTACAGGATTTCTCCATCTAGAACATAGTCAATAGCCAATCTTCTCAGTTCTCTCTTATCATTCTCTGTTGCCTGATCTGGATACTCACGATTCTTTATATATCACAATACATTCAAATACCGAGGATGATCATCCTTTTCCTCTTCCTCAACATTATAACTGTGAGTCGGGGTTTCAAAGATACTCATCTGAATAGGCTTCATATCCTCTAATCTATTCACTCGGATCATAGAGGCTAAAGTAGCCAATGCATCAGCCATCTGATTCTCATCTCGTGGAAGATAACAAAAAGTAATGTCATCAAACTCATCCATCAATTCGAGAACCATCTTTTGATAACTAATCAGTTTAGAGTCACTTGTCTCCCATTCTCCTTTGAGTTGATATATCACCAGTGCAGAATCCCCATACACTTCTAACACTTTGATTTTACGCTCGATGGCTGCACGAATACCCATAATGCATGCTTCATACTTTGCCATATTATTCGTGCAATCAAAATCCAGTTTGCTAGCAAAAGGATAATGATCTCCGCTTGGAGATATTAGGACTGCCCTAATTCCATTACCCACAGCATTTGAGGCTCCATTGAAATTTAACTTCCACATCTGATCCATTTGGGGATTTTCTTCAGTGGTTGCTACATACATCAAATCCTCATTTGGGAAATAAAAGTTCAAAGGCTCATAATCCACCAAGGCTCTGCTAGCTAAAAATTCAGCTATTGCACTCCCTTTCACAGCCTTCTGACTCACATACATTATGTCAAATTCAGAAAGCAAGATCTGCCACCTAGCCATCCTCCCATTCAAAGCAGACAACTCCATCATATACTTTAAGGGGTCTAACTTTGAAATTAGCCATGTCGTATGATACAACATATATTGCCGTAGTCTTCGTGTTGTCCAAACCAAAGCACAACACAACTTTTCAATAGTCGAATATCTCGCTTCACAATCAGTGAATTTCTTACTGAGATAGTATATTGCCCTTTCCTTTCTCCCTGTCTCATCATGTTGGCCTAACACGCACCCCATGGAATTGTCAAATATTGTTAAATACAGTATTAATGGCCTATTCGGATTAGGTGGTGATAGCACTGGAGGATTAGACAAATATTGTTTTATTTTTTCAAAATCCTTCTGGCATTCTTTATCCCATACGCCCGGATTATGCTTCTTTAGAAGACGGAATATGGGATCACATTTCTCAGTCAATTGTGAAATAAACCGAGAAATGTAGTTCAATCTACTCGAAAAACCCCGTACTTCCTTCTGAGTGTCTGGTGGAGGCAAATCTCGTATTGCCCTGACTTTGTCTTCCTTATCTCTGTCCTTCAGATGTTCTGCATACTCAGGGACTCCACCTATCAGGTAAATCTCATCTTTCCTCTTTAATGTCTCCTCTGTGAGTGAATGCGCCAAACTATTCCCTTCTCTTGGGATGTACTCGAATGAAATATTACTAGATTTGATCATTATCTGATGAATATCATAAATAAATGCTCCAATCATCGATCTGTCCTGGCTCTTCATCTTACACTTTTTAATAATCAATAATGCATCTCCTTCAATGATGATCTTTGCCCATTGCATGTCAATACCAATCTGTGTTGCTGACTGGCAAGCGATTGCTTCAGCGGCAAAAGCTGAAGCAACCTGTTTGTGAACCTCTGTGAACGATAGGAGAACTTTTCCTTCACTGTCCCTCGCCACAATCCCCACATCCGATTGGTTTATATTTCCATCATATTCCGCATCAAATTTTATTTTTCACGAATTGATCAGGTGGTGCTTCCATTTCCGGTTCCCTATTATAACCTGTGGTGTTTTTTTTCGATCCCAACAAGTTCAGAGATGTAGCTCTTAATAAACTTTGCACTTTCTTTCCCAGATCTGATGGTCTTTTCATGTACTCTTTTGTTTCTTTCTCCCCAAATTGCCCATAAAGCGCAACAAAAAATCCTTCGTCGAGAGGGAGAGATTTGTTCAAAAATCCAGGTAAGCCACTGAAAAAATTCCATATGAGGCACTTGAAGAATCTTCGAGAATGATAACTCTTTCCATATTGATGTTACACCAAGGCATTCGCGAAAAATATGGTTCATGGTTTCTGCCGCTCTTCCACACCAGGAGCATGCCGTGTTGTTAAGAAGCCTTCTATGCTGCAAGTTGACCCATGTTGGAAGATAATTCCATGAAATTCTCCAGACTGTAATTTTTAATTTAGTAGGAAGATTAAGAAGCCATAGTTCCTTGTAAAATTTCCTACACTCATTTTGTAAAGTGTAAGCTCTAGGATTAAATTCGATGCCCTGTAATAGTTTGTAGGCACTACGAACCGTGAATTCTCCCGAGCACTCCCCCTCCAGGCCAGATAGTCATCATGCGGCTGTTTTGTTAACGGAGTTTGAAGAATCTTCTCAGCAATTTCTTTTGGAAAGGTAGAAACAACTAACTCTCTCTTCCATTCCCTGTTGATATCATCGATTAGATTAGCAACTTTAAAGTCACGCAAATTATTAAACTGAGATGATAACCTGTCATACTTAAAATCTGGTATCCACCTATCATTAATAGCTGAGATTTCAGTACCCTTTCCTACTTTCCAACATACCCCATCAGCTAAGATTCCTTTGGTTGCCCATATACTCTTCCACGTGAACGAGCAATTATTACCGAGATGCGAATTTAAAAAATCTGTTTCTGGAAAATATTTGGCTTTTAACACTTGTGCAATTAGCGATTTAGGGTTACTCAAGATCCTCTAGCCCTATTTAGCCAATAATGAGATATTAAACTTGACCATACTCCTAAATCCCATTCCACCCTCCTCTTTTGAACGACACATAAACTGCCATTTACACTAGTGGATACCTTTACCCTTTTGCATTTTTTGCCACCAGTACTTAGCAAAAATTCTTTCAAGTTCTTCACATAGAGAATTAGGGAGAAGAAAACATGACATAGCATAGGTTGGGATAGCCTGTAGTACTGCTTTAATAAATACTTCCTTTCCTCCTTGAGATAAAAATCTAGTACTCCAATCTTTAATTCTAGAGTTGACCCTATCTTTTAAATTTTGAAACGACTCTTTTTTGCGTCTACCCACCGTGTTAGGGAGTCCTAAGTACTTTTTCATGTCCAATGACCCTCTAATTCCTAAACATGCTGACACTTCACCTTTTCTCTCAGCTGATGTATTTGTACTGAAGAACACCGTGGATTTATCAAAATTTACACACTGGCCTAGACATTCTTCATATTCCTTAAGAATTCCTTTTAAGATCCTCGCTCCTCTTTCTGTTGCTTCACCGAACAATATGCAATCATCAGCGAAAAGAAAATGTGAGATCTCTGGTCCTTTCCTGCTAGCCTTTACTCCTTTTAACAGCCCTTCCTCGATAGCCAATCTCATTAATTCTGAAAGTCCTTCACTACAGAGAAGAAAAAGAAAGGGACTAAGTGGATCACCCTGACCTATTCCTCTAGAGGATTTAAAAATTCATCCCCTTCTCCCATTAGTATTAACTATATAAGTTGCTGAATTAATGCACTTCATTATTAAATCAACCCATTCTTTTGCAAAACCCATACGCAACATAACTTCCTCAAGAAAACTCCACTCGACTCTATCATATGCTTTGCTCATGTCGAGTTGAACCGCCATATATCCTTTATTTCCTGTTCGCTTTTGTCGAAACGTGTGTAGGATCTCATAAGCAAGTAAGACATTATCAGAGATTAGCCTTCCTCGAATAAAAGCAGTCTGTGCTATGTCAATACATCTCCCCATAACACCTTGTAATCTATTGGCAATGGTCTTAGCCACCATTTTATAAAGAATCGTGCACAAGCTTATTGGCCTAAACTGTGTAAGGTTTGTAGGGTTCTGAATTTTGGGAATTAGCACGATGTCTGTTGAATTAAGAGGACCCAAACTTTGACCATTATTTAAAACTTCCAGACAGAAAGAGATAACTTCTTTACCTACAATGTGCCAGAATCGCTGAAAGAAAAATGTCGGAAACCCATCTGGTCCTGGTGCTTTGGTTGGCCCCATTCATTTAAGAGCTGAAACTACTTCTTCTTCCATAAATTTTGACGTTAACTCCTTATTTAGATCTGTTGAAATTGCTTTCTTAATACCTGACAGAAGATGAGAAAACTCTCCTACTCCTTTCGAAGTAAATAACTCTTGAAAGTATAAAGCAGCCTCTTCGCTTATCATTTTTCCATCAGTAACCTCTACTCCTCCGTTGATCTCAAGCCTCTCTATAGAATTATTCTTCCTACGAGAGGAGGCAAACTTATGAAAATACGCAGAATTCTTATCCCCAGCTTTGAGCCAATTCGCTCTTGCCCTCTACTCCCAGTAGATTTCATCTCTATCGATTTCCATGTTCAGGTGAACCTTGGTATCAATAATCTCTGCCATTACATCATCATTCCTGTCTTCCTCCATCAACAACTCGAGTTTATTAGTAAGCCTTCTCTTTAACCCTTTACGCTCATTTGTGATTGATACTGCCCACTCCTTTAATTTCAATTGTAATATTCCCAATTTCTCCAATATTGTGCCTATGGATGAATCCCAAGATGATTTAATTACTCTCTCCAAAGACTCTTCTGTAATCCACCATGCCTCAAATTTAAACCCCAAGCTACCTTCATAAGTGACTCCCTTATTCGTATTAAGGAGGATTGGACAATGATCTAACATCGAATGGGTTAAATGATGAATACAACCAGATGGAAAAAGATTCCTCCAATTATCATTAGCAACGCCCCTGTCCAATCTTTCTCTAATATTAGTTTTTGGTAAATTCCCTCTTTCCCATGTAAACCAAACCCCTGAATATCCTATATCTACTAGGTGACATTCTTTAAGGGTTTCTCGAAAAGCCTCCATCTGTCTTTCCTCTCTTGGTAGTCCACCACTTTTCTCAAAAGAGTAAAAAATCTCATTAAAATCTCCACTTACCAACCATGGATGACTCTGATCTTGTCCCAGTTTCTTTAACATATTCCATGAAGCATTTTTACCATTGACATAAGGGAATCTATAAAAGCCTGTAAATCTCCATTCTTCACTCCCATTTTCCTCTTTAACAATTGCATCAATGTGATTCATGGAAAACCTCCTAAAAGTAACAATGATCTCTCCTTTCCAAGCCAGACATAGACCGCCTCGGGAACCATCTGCATCAACATCAATTCCATTTTGAAAACCACAGCTTCTTCTAACCCTTTCCATTCGTTGCTTATTTATTTTAGTCTCTATTAAAAAGACCATCTAGGGATTATGTTGCTTTAAGAAATACCGCAGCCTTCTAATTGTTCGTGGACTCCGCAATCCACGAACGTTCCAACTAATGCTTTTCATTGCTCTCGGTCGGCTTGCCTTATGGCAGCCGCCGATTCCATAAGTAGACGAATATGACTCTGGTCCATCTCATTAATCATCACTTCTGTTAGCATTTCTCCACATATTTTTCCTCCATCTTTCTTCAACCTTTTAATTCTATCTTCAACTATCTTTCCTGTACCACTAATCTCCACTTCTTCTTCATTTGCTTTCCTCTTCTTTTTACTGCTTTCTTCTTTTCACTGAGCCCTAGATTGAATTGAAGTATCCCTTCTCCAGCTTATCTTCTTGGCTGATTTTACATTCATAATTTGTGTATTCTTGGTGTCATCCCTCTGTTCATTCTTCATAACTTTGAATGCTTCCTCCTGATCCTCCCTCAACTCCTCATCCCCCCTCGGTTGTAATTCCCCTTATATTATCCCATTCATCACCTCTATCTTAGAACTCCCTGTATAAGAGCATTGTACCCTATTCTTTTTTGAGAGATCATTGAATTTAATACTTTCCTTCCCGATTGCATTAGATTCAGATTTTAATGCCAACGTTTATGGTGGATCTTCTTTAATTTTTAATTTTTCGGCAGGATTCCACTCACTACAATCCAAAAGGCCATGCCTCACTTTCCCACAACCAAAGCAAAACATTGGTAATTTCTAATACTTAAAAGAAATCCACCATTTGCTACTTTTATCTACCGAGACAAAAATACCTCTTCTCAATGGTTTCTGCACATTTAAATTAATTCTCAGTCGACACCATTCTCCACCAATTTCAGATCTGAGCACCCCTCCGAACGTGACACCTATGGTATGTAATAAATCATTCTTATCAAATTCTGGTAGACAGGGACCTATCTTCAACCAAAACGACAATGAATGAAGTCGGATCTGAGATCTTTCCACCGATTGATTTAACCTATCAAACAAAATCAAGCTTTTTCGGAACAGCCACGGTCTTCTTTCCATGATCAACTCCAAATCTTCTTCTACCTCAAAAACTATCAAATACAGATTCTGCCCTACTGTCTGAATCTCAAACTTCTTTTTTGTTTTCCATATGCTCCTCATCTGAGCCTTAAAACTCTCTGGATTATAAAGCTTTTTTATCCAGATTGTGCAAATCAGAGATGGATTCTCACTTGGAACCACCATCGACCCCTTTACAGATAATTGAATGAGTTCTTCTGTTAAGAGGGAAATATCGTCCCTTTTCTCTCTACCATCGCCACCACTTTCCCCCATCCCAAGCCGTAGAAGAAACTGCCTCCACTAAGACTCTCGGCGAAGCACTCTTGGTTTTTTGGTTAGAGATTTTAGGGTTCCACCTGTAAAAGGTCACAAAGCCCTAGTATTCTTGTGTTGTTTTAGAAGTAAGAATTTAGGAATGAGTTCTGAATAAGTAAATTGATGGATTCATTTAAGAAACATACGTTCAAGAGTACGCCCACGGGAAAAGTCTTGAAAGTTTGAAATATAGTCTATAGGAATAAGGCTTAAGAGGATAGTTGTAACACCCCTAACCCGTATCTACCGTTAGAATAGGGTTACAGAGCATTACCGAAATTACTTTCCAAAACTATCAAAAATTTGAAAACATTTAACTCATATCATCAATCACAGCAAAACCAATCAATAACGTCCCTTATATGAGCCCTCAAGGCTCTAAAACAAGACATTAGAAATAAGTAGAGAATAAATCAGAAACATATAGCATTTTTCAGAAAAAGATGAAAATTTACAAACTACAAGGGCCGTGTGGCCAAGCCATGTGACTCACATAGCCAAGAGACACGCCCGTGTCTTAGGCCGTGTGGATATTTGAAGTAGGGACACACGACCATGCCCCAGCCCGTGCTCGGGCCCGTGTAACACACTGACTTGGGTTAGATGACCAAACCACACACCTCTGTGCCAGGCCGTGTACCCCTCGAAATGGCCTCACACGTCCGTGTGTCAGGCCGTGTACTAGGCTGTGTAGCAGCCTGACTTGCAACCCTTTGAAAACTACAGGTGAAACACGACTGTGTCGCCTGGCCGTGTGTCATACACGACTAAGACACACATCCGTGTCTCTGCCCGTGTAGACAAAAATAGGTCATTTTACAAGCCATTTTTCTCACCCATTTGAACATGTACTTATAATCCCTTTTGTACATATACACAAGCCATCAAAAGGCACCAAAATAATGCATAATCAAGCTATTCCAATAGGGTATAACAACATATAACCAATATGCCCAATGGCACCTCAAGCTCATCATCTAAACATGTACCATTACATATTCAAATAAGCCAAAATTTTCAACTAACTTTTGATTAAGCTTGCATCAATAACAATCGTTTACTTTACCTAACAAAACACACCAAATATACCATTAAACAATTTTCACCAAAGATCACATATGCCATTTATAGCAAATGTACCAAATTACCACATTCATACCAATCAGAAGACATTTATAATATGCATCAATCATTCTAACTTAAACATTTTTAGCATAATAAACTATGATATCAACCAATTTAAGGCCATTTATATACATGCCGAAAACCAAGCCTTAGTCAACATTGAAAATACCATAATCACAACTAAGATACCATAACACAAGCTAAACCATATGGCTATTTCAACAACCAAAACACATAGGCCAAACATTACCCAGAAATGCCTATACATGCCATTATAACCAAAATTAAAACATCTGAAAGTACCGATAGAGCTGATGGATAGTGTGATGGATCTCCGACTAGATTCCAACTTGATCGAGCTTCCAATAATCTGAAAAGTAAAAGAAAACAACTACGTAAGCAATGAATGCTTAGTAAGCTCGTATAAACTTTAATCATATCAATCAATTTCAAATATGAAATTCATACATATCAAGAATAATCCAATACCGATACCGCAAGATTCATGAAGCTATATTCAACAACTCACAAGGTGAATAAATCCACAGCATCACTTATACATATCATCCCTAACATAGTAGGATTTTAAATAACTTTGAACCCTTTCAAATTTTATTATTTTCATTTGTATTTCATTACTTTCCATTGCATTTACTCTCATTAGCTCAAATAACAACGTCAATTCAATTCATCATTCCATTTTCATCATTCTACACTTCAGGTATGAACTTACTATTTCATTACCTTTCCACACCCGTTTTATATGCATAACACACAAGACATAAGCATATCGTTCAATCATAGCCATGAGTTAGTGTATTTAAACATAATTCTTTTTGGAATTAACCACATGATAAACCATTTCAATAGGAATTGCATAATTTAAACCTTACCACCCTTTAATGATCACAAGCATATTTCCATTTAGGCATTTACCATTTCAATACATAACTTATAAGTTTAACGTGGCATAATCCAACCACAACTTGGCCAAAGCCTAAGCATGTACACCAAACATGTTAGCCAAATAAACATATAACATATGCATTATAAACATGGATGAGCACATCATTTATTCATGTATCATATACATATGTCATCCATTTCCACTTTCAATATACCATGTAATACCATTTCAATGAAATTCACATGTATCTATATCTTAGTTCATATCGAACTCTTACCACTTCATATTTGAATAATGTCTATTGAATCATTTAGAATATTGTTGGATACCCGAGATAGCTCACACATAGTGTGCTAGCTCATATAACTGTAATCCATCAATTCATGTACATGTATGCTCATACGAGCTGTGAATCGGTATGCTCACTCGAGCTGTAAATAGGTATGCTCTCACGAGCTACAAATCGATATGCTAATACGAGCTGTGGGTCGAAACGTAGCTACACGATATTGCTCACACAAGCTGTGGAGTATCCGCAAAACATATAGGACCTCAGCCATCGGTAGGACAATCAGGACCAATACCCAAATCATGTAAACCCTAATGACATGTCATTTGTATCTTACAAATTCCTAAGGTTCAAACGGGGCTCGTAATCGTCGTACGTCGTTGGATTTACGTCGTTTCATAACATGGTAAATTGCATACTAACATATATATTGATTTAATCACAATATAATAACATATTAGCATTCAATTTAATCAAAATTATATAGAAATCCCAAAGTTTAGGGGTATTTTGGTAATTTTCCATTTTTTATTTTCCACGTGATCTTGATCTAAATTAATAATTTCATTAAATATATTAATTTAGACAATAAAAATTCATTTTATGCAATTTAATCTTTTTTACATTTTTACAAAATTGCCCCTAAAGTTTTGCTATTATTCAATTTAGTCCTTGAGCCCAAAACATGCAAATTAACAATTTTTAATGCCAAATTATGACAGCCGAATATTCATGGCACCCATATCAGCCCACATATGTAATAATTTAACCTCAAATCCTTGAACTTTTGTTTTTTCAATAAGTTAGTCCCTAATCAAAAAATTCATCCAAATCACTTAACAAAATACTTTTAAATATCAAATAACATTTCAAATTCATTATTTAACATCTAAAATCACATAAATTCATCAATTAAAACATTAAATATCTTTAATAGTTTCAAAATCGATGGTACGGGCTATCTGGACCTAGTTGCAACGATCCCAAAAACATAAAAATTAAAAGAGAATGGTGAAAAACGGACTCACATGCATCCATTACAGATTGATCAAAGCTTGAAGCTTCTCCCGCTTTTTGTTTCGACTAAAATGGTGAAGAAGATGAATGAATCATCTTTTGATTTCTTTTTCTTATACTAATAACAGTATAACATAATATAATGTTTTTATAAATTAAAAAACATCATTTTTTAAACTAAACAACCCCGCCAATCGTCCACTAACTTAAAAATGGGTAATTTACTCATTAAGGCCATCCAATTATAATTCTTTAATCAATTTAACACCTTTAGATTAATAGCGATTGACTTTTTTAACTTTTACAATTTAGTCCTTTTTGCTTAATTAACAATCGAAACGTTAAAATTTCTTAACGAAACATTAATACCACCTTAATGACACTTTGAAAATATTTATAAAAATATTTACGACTCGGTTTATAGAAACGAGGTCCCGATACCTCATTTTTTAAAACCGCTTGGCCTTAGGGT
This sequence comes from Gossypium raimondii, assembly GCF_025698545.1. Taxonomy (NCBI): domain Eukaryota; kingdom Viridiplantae; phylum Streptophyta; class Magnoliopsida; order Malvales; family Malvaceae; genus Gossypium; species Gossypium raimondii. The sequence goes on from NC_068566.1 coordinate 15,740,238, forward strand.
CATACCACTTGAACTTAAAATATCCCTTATATAACAGAAATCACTATATCAAAAACCTTTTTAAAACCATATTTGACTCATAAATATTAAATAATAATATTTACAAAATTACTCGTCAGATTTGATGGCCCCAAAACCACTGTTTTTGACACCATTGAAAAACGGATTGTTACAATAGTTTTAAGTGTCCAACGTTAGGATTGGATTAAGTATAAGTTACTTTCCAAGCATGTTTGTGATGCCTTATTCTGACGTAATCTAGAGGAGCAAAACTTATGGCAAAGTTAAGTACAACGATTCAAAGAATAATGGTAAGAGTGTATAAGTTTTTGAATTAGGTGTATGGCTATATTGAAAAATGACATGCGAAGAAGTGTTCGCCCAAAAAGGTCCATCTTGGCATATAGAATAGGTGAACCAAGAATGTTTTATTTATACGTCCCTCTGTAATAGAAACGGTTAAGGAATCATAAGGAAGAATATCAGAATAAGTGTAGTAGCCGCCCAAATGTGTTTTTGGCGTATAGAATAGGCGGACTCTAATGTGGAAATAAGTAGACAATGATTCCTTCTCAAATTAGGATGATAAGTGAAACGAAAATTATGGTTATGACGTATGAGGCAACAACAGAAGGCATAATACCTCCAATGACCAATGTGGTCCTGTACCAGTTGATTGGTTAAGAAAGTTGGTTGGGAACTAACCAAATGTGAATCAGAAGAGTTAAAGGCTAAAGGAGTACCAGGTAAGTTTTTGGGAGTGATAGATTTTGGATAAGACAATTCAGTCTTGAGGTGACATTTATCAAGTCCCCATGAAAACTTGAGTTAGGTTAAAAGAACACTCAAGTTAGGATAAGGAGGGTTTTCTTCTTTCTTAAGGACGAAGGGGCTAAGCACATGGGGGTGCCTTAACAAAAAAAGACAAGTCTGGAACTCTGGTTTTTTTGCTAGTAAGCTCCCTCCCAACAAGGTACATTTCATGACTTTGTCTGCTAAAGAAACGCAGATCTGTGAGTATACTTGAAGAAATAAGGCTTAGTGATATTTCTGAGTTAAAGTAGAGGTAAAAGGTTACCCAAATGAGTTGTAACAAAGTGTCTCTATTTGACGAGGCAATGAAGCCATAGTATCTGGTTGAATGAAAGAGCTAGAACTCAAGTTGCTGTTGTCACAAGGAAGGATTAGGTCTGAAGTTTGACGGCCTTCCAGGTTATGAGGTGAGTCTCTAAGCCAACTCTTGCAAATGTATCATGCATGTTAGAACCTTCTATGAAAATAAGCTAAAAAATGCATTATGTGATGATTCTATGAGAAATGTATGTCTGATGAACTTGCATGAATGATTTGTATGGAATATGAATATGATCTCTAAGTTAATGGTTAATGTGTCTAAATGAGTAAAGTATGTCTATGTGTGTTTTGAGGATATAAATAAGTCAGATATGAATGAGCCTGTCAAGTATGAGTCCATATGAAGTGTCTGTGTCTATCTCTGTGGTCTTCTAAAGGGGTCCGTCAGGACTAAAAACATGAATCTTTGAAAGGAAAGTCCATGGCACTCTGAAGAATATATAATGTAAGACCATGGCTGGGCTATGGCATCATATGGAAAATATTTAAAGGACGGTTGGGTGAGTAGCATGAAATGAGGGGAAAACCTCACAACGGTGAGTTTAGGTGAATCCTTATCGTCAAAAACACCAATTTCAGTAAAAGTGATTCATTGTGGCTATCTTTGAAAGAATGCCTTTATGGCTATATTTGTTTAAAGGAAGCCTTTTCGGTTATCTCAATTAAAAGGAAAGCTTTGTGGCTATCTTTGTTAAAAGGATGTCTTTGTGGCTATTTCTACTAAAAGAAAGACTTTGTGGCAATCACTGTTAAAAGGATGCCTTTGTGGCGACACTTTGAAAGGAAAGTCTTTCCTTTCAGAATTTAACCTTCTTGGTGTAATCTGATATACGACTCTTGTGATGACCATATGAAGATAGTGCCTTTGGGTGAACCCCGTATGGTTATAAGGGAATAGACTAGTGTACGCCAGATTACATGGTGAGGGAAGGTTATGTGTTGAAAGTACTTATAGAGAGTGCACTAAAGTAAGGAAGATCTGGGTGAATTTTGAGTTAAGTATTGGGCGTAGTATACCCTGCTTGAAGAAAATGATAAGACTAGTATGTATGGAAAAAGATATTAAGTCTTATAATTAAGGTAAGATTTAAGAAAGACTATAGAAAGTAAAGAGATGTTAAGTATAGTGCGCTCAAGAGAAAGGAAATTGGTTCAGAAGAAATAAAGACGGTAGCCTCAGTAATGTACCACCAAAGAAGGAATAAAGGTCAAGAAATACCTCAAGGATGTGAAAAATAACATTGCGGATTTGAATGCAAATTGAAGGAGTCTTCAAGGGTCATTTTGCAAGAAAAATAATCAGCCAAACAATCTGATTGGGTTAGCATGTGGGACAGTTTTTTGGCTGCCCATGCTCGATTGGATCAGTTTTCTCGGTTCAGCTCAACTGGGCCCCTTTTCATAATTAATTAACAATAATTTAATTAACCCAAATTAAATTGGATTAGAATTAAAATTAATCATATTATGAATTAATACACATAATTTGGACCATCTTAGGCTAGAAAATAAATTTGCCTTGATGCTTCAAAATTTCTTCTTAGTTTTATGCTTTTAGCAGTGTCTACCGAGCCGTTTTTCACCCTTTGTGCGAATCTGTCAAAACTTATCAAAATTAATCAAAATTTATTATAACATTAAACATGTAAATAATTTAAGTAAAATTTAATTATTTTATAATAATTATATATTTTTCGACAAGAATTTTACCGAAAGCGCATGAATTTGAGTTAAAAAGGGCATGAAAAAATGTATATTTTCGTGTTTCCACATTTACAAAGCGTGCATTATACTTATAACTATAAAATTTCTTGTCGTTTCAATATTATTCCAAAAAATTTTAAATAAATAATCATCAAATATTCATTTTAATCACTTAACATCTCCATATGATTCATGAATTTTGATATTATCTTACCTAAACTTATAAATTAATATCAAAAGAGCTTTCATAACCATACCACGATAATTGTTACAAATGTCACTTAACATTAGTATCGAAGCATTCAATAGAATAATTCATGTACTACAATAGTTTCAAACCAACAATTCATACTTATATAAATATATACATAAATGACACCTTCCAAAAAGGCTTAACCAATTCCATCAATCACAGTTTCTTAATATAACCAACAACATTTATAAACAAGAATTTCATTGTAACATTTATCACTTAATAACACCTTCAATATGCAATAGAATTTAGCAAGTAATTAAGTTGTAGATCAATTAACACATAGCCCGATGAGCTATAGTAAATTGACTCGAATACTCGGGTAACTACACCACACCAAAGGCGTCATAGATGCGTAACAGAGGTACAAATGTACAATAAGAGGCATTGAAGTGCAAATAGAGGCACCAAAGTGTAATCCCATACAAGCGTGATTACTAACCCTATTGGCATGTCAATCGTATCCTAATCGTTTACTACGTTCAATCGAGCATTATCCTTAAACTCATAATATTAATAGATCAATCATTCAGAGGCACTTATTATTTTCGTACACATTTTATAAATTTGTTACATTCATTTCAATAATGTGCAAATCACAAGAATTACCACCACTAAATATTCATTTTCCATTTGTACTTAATCGAAACATTTAATAATATATATAACTAATGAAATTTCACATTTATAAATCAACTAGTGGAAAACAATATAATTATAAAGAAATACACGTATACATTTCGTTACACTATGAACTTATCTAGATTATGCTTTTGGTTGACTCGCAAGGACTAATCAGCAACTTCCTCTTTTCCCCGGTTAACCTTCGTATGATTTAATTATTGATCTATATAATGATTAAATTCAATACATCAAATTAAAATAAATATTTCAACTCATTTTATGCATATGACCCTTAATTTTTATTACTTGCACATTTTTCCCTAAACTTTTATATTTCTCACAATTTAGTCCTTAAACTCGAAATTTAAAATTTAAAAAATTTCTCAAGTACCCAATGCTAGTTGAACCTATTTCTATTTTGATACAATCCAAAATTATCTATAATTCACAAAAATTCCATGTCAATTTTAATATTTTATCAAATTAATCCTTTAACTAAAAATTAACTAAAGTCACTTTACAAAATAGTCCTTAACAAAAATAAAGACTACAAATTCATCATTTAACATGAAAATTAACTAAGATTCATCAATGGCAAAATCCAAAATCTTTAACAGTTTCAAAAATTGAAATACGAGTTAACTGGCCTAGTTGCAACGATCTCAAAAACATAAAAATTACTAAAAATGATTGAAAAACTCACTCATGTGCAAGTAATTTACAAGGCTGAAACTTCAAGGTTCTCCCATGATGTTTTCTATCTTCAATTTTTAGTGGTGGAAAATATAAGGAAGATGACCATAATGTTTATTTTATGTTTACATTTGTTTTAATTATTTTTATCATTTAATTTAATAAATAAAAATCTAATAAAATGTGTACTAACCACCCCACTAACAAAAATTGGTCTATTTGACTTTTAAATCCTTAAACATATGTTAATTATACCTTTAAGTCAATAAAAATTAATAATGTTAGAAGTTTTACATCTTTTAAAATTTAGTCTTTTTCATAAATTAACTATTTAAACAATACAATTTTTGAACCGAACATTCACTTACCTATAAAATGGTTCCATAATATTTAATAACAATATTTACTAGCTCGGTTTTAAAAAACGAGGTCCCGATACCTCATTTTTTAAAAACACGACTTTCCGGACAACCACTTATATTAACCATTTACTTCAATTAGCTAAAATTCCTTAAATCAAAATTCAATCTGAAGTTATTTAACTCATTTAATTTAAATGCTAATTATTACGGATTTACTCATCGGATTTCTGGTCACAAAACCATTGTTTTTTACACCAATGAAAAATGGGTTGTTACAAATCTGATTTTTCATAACTCTGACTCTTATCTTGCTGCATAAATTGTGCAAATTCTAGCATATACGTATCTTTTCCAATGTTACCAATATCACTAGGTGCTTGAGAACTAATAGCTTGAACCCTACCATTCTTAGACCCATATTCATCCACCAACTGGCGAAGAAAAGTACTAATTCTACTATCCTCCCTCTCAGCTTCATCATGATCAATTTTTTTAAAAATAAAAGTGGATAAGGGTCACTTTGTATCTTGGATCAAGTATTGTCGCCACACCCATTAGACCATTAACACCAATCTAGTGCTTATTGTATTTTTCTAGCATTACTTGTGTCATTTTCCTTATATAATCATAAGGAGACGAAAGCCAATTAGATATAGCAAGTCCAAGAGTACAAATTTTGGGAAAATAACTATTAGCAGTGGGAAATCTTAAAGCAGAGAAGTATAGCGTGGTAAGATTAAACACTTTAAATTTTTCACATATTTTCTCTACTTTTTCCCAATTTTCACTATTTGGTGGATTCTTATAAAGATTATCTTAGCCATTCAAAACAACAAACACTTCCATATACTTCATAGAAATAGTAAGCATTTCAAAAGTAGAATTCCACCGAGCCTTGCAATCAAGTGACAATTTTTTATTTTTATTTTTTGTATTTAGGAACTAATTGCCTAGCTACTTGTTCAAACTTTTGTATCCTTTTATCAGAAGTAGTCCAAAACACAACACTATCCCTAATTCTTTAGACACCATCAACTACAATGACACTTAAACCATCTTGAACAATTAGATTTAATATATGAGCACAATAACGCATATGAAAAAACCGACAGTGCAAAAGAAGGGAACCATAAGGAAACTGTCCATGCAAAATATCCATCATTGCATCATTAGTCGTACAATTGTCCACGGTGATAGTAGACAATCTAAAACCAAGATTCTAATATTGAATGCATTCTTTTAAATTTTCAGCAAGTACCTCAGTGGTGTGAAGGGCTAGGACATAAGAAAACCTACCATATGTAATAAATAAAAGGTTACTAAACTAGCAAAAAAAGATTTACCCCTAAAAGATTTAAAAAGAATGCAATACCTTATGATTCAACTTTGTAGTCCCCAAGCATTATCAATAAAATGTGCAGTGACAACCATATAGCCTTTTCTTTGGTTATTTGCGATCCACATGTCAGTAGTTAATGCAATTCGACTCTTTGCTTTTCCAAAAAATGTATTGATATTCTCCTTTTAGAAATATATCTTTACATGATGTCTTTCTTAGTTGTATTTTGGCTCAGTTCTTTGAACCTCGGTTGAAGTGTCTTTGTAACACCTTAACCCATATCCATCACCAAAATAGGGTTACGGAGCATAACTGGAAACTTTTAACTTCAAAAATTCGATTACAATCATTTATAAAACACAATATATTCCATTCAAACGCATGTATAACGTCCCTTTTTCGAGCCCTCGAGGCCTTAGAAACACTTTAGAAATGATTCGAGACTGAATCAAAAACATTTAGAACTTCATGGAAAAAGATAGAAAAATTCATACTACAGAGGTCACACGACCGTGTGGCTAGGCCATATGAGTCACACGGCTGAGACACACACCCGTGTCTCAGGCCATGTGGACATTCAAAATAAGGATACACGACCATGTTCTAGCCTGTGTAACTCTCTGACTAGGGTCACACGGCCAAGCCACGAGCCCGTGTGCCAGGCCGTGTAACTCTCGGAATGCTACCTATAAAAACCTACAGGGAACACACAGCCATGTCATATGACCGTATGTGACACACAGCTGAGACACACACCCATGTCTTAGGCAGTATGGACGAGAAATAGGCCATTTCCAAGCCATTTCCTTTACCCTAAACATGCTCACACATGCCAACCATTTGTACCTATTTCAAACATTCAAAAATGTACCTAAAACATGCATAATGGAGCTAAATCAATATGGTATCCATCCATACAACCAATATGCCAAAGGCACTTCAATCACAAACACCAAACATGTTTAAACATTTGCATAATTTTAGCCATTAACCAACCATACATTTCTCATCAAATTTCCTTACCAAATTTACCACCATAACCACATGCCAAAATCATATACAAACATACCAAAATGGTTACTAAAACATACATTAACTTGATCATTCTAACATCAACCATGAAAGCACCAAAACGCTAAGATATCATTAATCATAAAATACTTATACATGTGCATATTTAACCATTTATCAATTAACTTGTTTCTATATCAAACATATCAAAACATGACCTAAATGATCACTTTGCAAACATGCCAACTCTTACAACTTTGATCATAAAAACCATGCATCAATTTGATCACATACACACCAACCATTAAGCATCAAAGTAACATAAGTATCACAAGTTCATAGTAACATTACATGCCATTATCATCAAATAAACAATAGACATATTCCACATATACATGCCATTATAACCACTACCAAAGCATCAAAATCTACCGATAAAATTGATGGATAGTATGATGGATCTTCGACTAGCTTCCAACTTGATCGAGCTTCCGATAATCTATAAGGTAAAGGGAAATAACTACGTAAGCAATGTATGCTTAGTAAGCTTGTATAAAATTTAAGCATAAAAATTTCATTTCAATAATAAACTTATTAACATAGACATAACCTTATGCCAATGCCAAAATTCATAAATCTATATGATCATTAACTCACAAATGAGTAAATTACTTAAAATCACATATACTTATAAATCATAACATGAATGGATTTTATGGGACAAAATGTATAACCATTAAACTTTCTATAAGATTATACATCTTTCAATTTAGTTACTTTCCATTCCATGTTATAAGTATATTCATTCATAGTATACGTAAAATTTCTCACATATAAATACATCATAATACATTCCAATTACGTACTTACCTTTTCATTCCCTTTTCTTACCCGTTTCATATGCATAATACAAGCATAATCATAAACATCAATCATATCCACAAGCTTAGCATAAGCCTAAGCACATCAACAACACATGTTAGTTCATTTACACATGTTTAAATTTGACATGGATAACCATTATACTAGAGCATGATTCAATTCGATTTATCATCCATCTCATAACATATCATGTTTTCCATGTACCACTATTTCAATGAGTTTCATGCATACATATCTTAATTCATATTGAACACTTACCATTTAATTTGCATAATACATAAGACATAAACATAGCATTAACCATAGTCACAAGTTAGTGATTAAACATATAACTTAGCAAAAATAACCACATGATAAAATAATTTTTATGAATATAGCATATAAGCATTCATGCTTTTCATGAACATGGCTATACATACTTTAATCATCAACAACTCATATATTTCCATACTTTCATGACATTGCCAATTGGAACACTTATCGTTCCTTACTTTTGTATGCCCGTTGAACCACATAGAATAGTATCGAATACACAGGAATCTCACACACTATGTGCTAACATATGGTCGAAAACATTTCTTTCCTTTTCCTTTACATAGATGCTCTTTCTCAAGCCATAAATGGGTCTGCTCTCACAAGCTGTTAGTCGAAACATAACACATTGTTGCTCACACAAGCTGTCAAGTATCCACAACATATGTCGGAACTCAGCCACGGTAGGATATTCAGGACCAGCACCCGAAACATGGTAACCCTAATGATAGGTCATTTGTATCCTATATATTCTTAAGGTTCAAACAGGGCTCGATAGTTGTTGTACGTCGTTAAATTTTCATCATTTCTTTACTTGATAAATTTTATAATTAACATATATATTGATTCATTTTCACTAAAATCATATAATAAAATTCAATTTAATCAACATTATACTGGCTACATTACAGAAATGTCAAAGGACAGGGGCTAAAACATGTAATTTAACCATTTTTTCCCAAAATTGAGCCTGGAAGAATAATTATGGCATCCAATACAAATAACATAAGGTCCCGATACCTCATTTTCCAAACCACTTGACCTTAAGATCTTATCACTCGAACTTAATAAATCACTGAAATAACATAAATTATCAAATCAAAACCTTTTCAAAGTCACATTTGACTCGTAAATATTAAATAATAATATTTACAAACTTACTCGTCGAATTCAGTGGCCCCAAAACCACTGTTTCTAACACCACTAAAAAATAGGTTGTTACAATCTTTGAATACTTTCAAAAACCATAATGCTCAACCATGCTAATGGGGTACTCATGCAAAATAATCATTTTTGCCAAGTCTCTCCTCCCATCCTTTTGGTGGAACTCATATGGTGCCAAGGTCAATGTGTAACTTTTGTTAGTAGGATTAACCTTTACACCAAAAAATCTAGTTTGTCGTATATCTTGACATATTTGTTTTGGATAAAATTTTAGATGATCTTTCAAGTGGGTTGTTCCAACTCTTCTTCCACCAGCAAGATGCTTGGAAAAATGGTTGCACTCAGATTTATGGCATCACCAACTCGCTTTCTTGAGAAATCAATCCAAACTGATGATGTATGTCTACTAGTTAAAGGTAGAATAGAAGGATCCTTTGAACCACTATCTACTGGGATTTTTTCATCATCCAAAGAAATCGGAGTACAACTCGCCGAATTCGATGGTTTTGAGGGGGTGGGAGAATTAGCATTTGGACTGACCATTTCCCTGAAACATTTGCAACACCATAATAATATATTGTCAACTAAACTAAAGTGCTTGCAACAAAAAGGTTTATATTCATTCTAGCATGAGTGTTGCATTCTCAAGTTCAATGTCACTAAATAGAGCATATATTCACTCATTCCAGTTAATATTATACTTCAAATTTAATGGAAACCAAATTACCCAAAAACCAAAAACGGTATCTAAATTTTTTTCTTCCACTAGTCTTTATATATTTGGCGAGAACTCTGGTACTTTTGTTATGAGAAATAATAAGATAAAATAAATCTAGTTAGAAATATGATTTTATTTATCTAATAAACCATCGTGTTTATCGACATCAAACAAAACATCACGTAATTGAACAAAACAAAACAAGAACTAACATAGACAAAAACAAAAACAAACAAAACAAAAATTACTAATTGAACAAAACAAAACAAAAATTAATGTAACTCATCCACACAGCAATTAAAAACTAATGTCATGACTAACCTCGAAAATATATAAAATAACAAAAAAAGCTAATGTAATAACTCGTTCCTTTTTTTTCTATATACTCATTACTTCACAAAACCACTTATAAGTTGTAAGCTTCTTTGCTATTATTAATTAGAGTATGGAGAATGAGTAAACTTTTTTATATTGCTAACAAAGTTTCATGTTTTGAACTCATCAAAGGCTCTGGTTTTCTTCCAACACTAGCTTTTCATGTTCTGGGTAGAATTAAATACATCTTATATATTTTTGTTGGTAACCTATGAAAACGAGTTTGTAATTGAATAAAATAAGAATAGAAAATCAATAAAACTGAAAAACTAACATTCAATTACTAAAGAAAGAATACCAAATTATGATGATTCCCATAAAGAGAGTGAGAGAGAGAAAGTTGGAGGAGAATAGGAGCTTGCAGCGTGGACTTAATTTCTTAAATTCTATGAAGATGCAAGTAGTCAAAACAAAAACTCACTCGATTGAAATAAACAAAATAATTACAAAATGAGATTGCAATTGTAACACCCCAAACCCGGCATAAACATTAGGGCCGAATCTGGTGATGTTCACATTGTAACACCTCTTACCTGTATCAACGCTGGAATAGGGTACCAGGCATTACCAGAACAAATACACTGATAGACATATTAATCCGAGTAATAAAATTTTATCCAAATTAAAACTTTCCAATTGTTATTCTTAGGTCGTTCATTAGGGTTTACTTGGCTAAATATACTCACAATCTTTCACTTCCTCGTCATATGAATTTATAAATTTTCACTTACTTGTTGAATTCGTCCTGAGTACCTGAATTGATCCGTATCATTACATAATCTCATATCGTCAAATTTTCCTTTTTAACTATTGTAGTATATCAATAGTTCACTATCTGGTAAGCTAATTGTCACATACATATATTAACAATTCATCTCCCATACAGCTAACAAAATTAGCCACAAAGATAGTACAAATTTTCTCTATTTGATATAAACCAAAACCTGTTATTTCTTTTCCAACAGACCTTACTAAATATACACTTTATACTAACACAAGTTTTTAACCATTCACCCATGACATAAATGTATTTTATCCATTATTGTCGAATATAGATATGCTTCACAAATAATAATTCACCTCACATAGTAACCGAATTAATTTTATCATTTTCCAAATAGATTACAAAATAAGTTATATAACAAAATATAGATACATTTTAAACTACATAATTAAACAAATTTTCATGGCATTACATGATCATCACATATCAAAGACAAATGTTCTTGACATTTTCATCACCTAAACCGAATTAATCAATGCAACTCAATAATATAATCATCCATACATCATTATTATCACACATATATATATCGACTAAATTTCTTAAACATTTGAACATTTACTTTTCAATACCACAATAGCTCCTTTAGTGCCAATACGCATTTACCATTCAATTTAACATTTACCGATTATAATCGGGCATATGACCATTTATACACAATTCATTCATACATTTTATTTTCCTCCTCCTCCTCTCCATCCCACATCCCTTATGTATATAACATGCTTAAATAGCATTATACATAATTTCACTATCCACTTATATTTAAATTTAAAGCTGTCTAGTCGAGTTATAGTCACTAAATTATTTTTATCTAGAGCTATAGAGCTCCAAATAAAGTTCTGCTAATTTTCCCCAAAACTAGACTCACATATCTTCTTACCATAAAATTTTCAGAATTTTTGGTTTAGCTAATTAGTACAGTTTATTCTATAAAATTCCCCTATTTCACTACTCGACAGCTCTGACCCCTCTTCACTAAAATTTACTTAAATCTTTATATAGAATTCAAACGATTTTCTTGTTTGTTCCTCTTGAAAATAGACTCATTGAGAAGTTCAAGATTGTATAATACAAGCCATATTATGTTTTTACAATTTTTGGTGATTTTCCAAAGTTGGAACAGGGGATTTCGAAATCAATTCAACCCTATCTCACTAGAATTTAAATATTTCAAAATATATAACTCTTTTGTCTGCTCTGATCTTTCATGTGAAAATAGACTCATTCAGCTTCAATTTCATATATTATTCAGCCTCTAATTCAATTTCCACCATTTATGGTGATTTTTCAAAGTTTCACAACTGTTATTGTTCAAAACTGTTTTATTTCTAAATTTACTCTTTTATAGTTTTGATATTTCATACCATCTTACAGATTGGTCGATGAAGTATCAAACCCAATATTCCTCACATAATCTTGTCCATTTCATATGTACATTCATTTTTCCAATTTCCCTATTAAACACTCGGAATATTATTCGTTACTTGGTGGATTCAGCACTTAGCAACCACCTTAAATTCAGTGATACGGGGAATCAGCACATAGGAACCCCTTTCACAATCAAAGATACGGTGGAATCAGTACTTAGCAACCACTTTATATTCAGTGATACGGGGAATCAGCACATAGCAACCCATTTCACAATCAAATATACGGTGGAATCAGCACTTAACAACCACCCTTAGAATCAATAATTCAAGGAATCAACACTTAGCAACCCCTCGAGGAATCTGCACTTAGCAACCCCTTTTTATCTAATGTATTCCGGTTTATTCCGAGTGTTCAATCGAAAACCTTGTTTTTTTAACATTTTACCACATTTCTCAAACTTAACCACATTTTTTTTATAATCTACATCAAATATTTAATCTATATTCACTCAAATCTCAACAATATATTGAATAACATTAAAACAATGCATTAATTCACATACAAACTTACTTTGGTGTAACAATATAGAAATTTAGCAATTTAGTCTTTAATCTTTTCTTTTCTCCGATCAAGGTTGATTCCACTTCTTTCTTGAACTATAATAACACATTTAAACTATTTAACATGCACATTTATCAAAACAGTCCTTAACTCAAACTTTGGAAAAATTACAATTTTGCCCCTAAACTTTTGCATATTTACACTTTTTCCCCAAAGCTCAGAAATTAAACTTCATCTCTTATTCTTATGTTTTATGACATACTAAACATTTTTCCCTTCTATGGAAACATCAAATTCCCACTCTAACACTTACTTATGAACATTAAGTATTTTTATCGATTATGTCATTTTACTCGTTTTCACTTAAAATCGCTTAGCAAAAGTTTTTTAACATAATTTATAGCTTTATATTTTACCATAAAACATAAAAATAAACACATTTCACCTGGTTATTTTTCCAAATATAATCCCTATGTTAAATTATTGCTAGAAATAGCTAAAACAAGTTACCAGGACTCCAAAAACGTAAAGAACATTAAAAACGGGGCTTAGACTCACTTACCATGGAGCTTGGAAGTTTGAAAACCCTAACTATGGCTTCTCCCCTTGCTAAATTCGGCCTTAGCTTGAAGATGGACAAATTTTTGGCTATTTTGGCCTTTTTAATTCTTTTAATTACTAAATGACCAAAATGCCCACAACTTAAAAAAATCCTATTTCACTTATCTCTTATCCATTTTTGTCCAACAAGTTAACCAATGGTCTAATTACCATTTAAGGACCTCCAATTTAAAATTTCATAGCAATTTAACACCTCTAGCTTCTAGAACTCAACTTTTGCACTTTTTACAATTTAGTCCTTTTGGCTAAATTGAGTGCCCAAACGTCAAAATTTTTGAACGAAATTTTTACGAAATCATTTTGTGAAATTGTAAACCATAAAAATATAATAAAAAATAAATTTTTCCTCGTCGAATTTGTGGTCCCGAAACCACTGTTCCGACTAGATCTAAAATCGAGCTGTTACAGCAATTGAACAAAACAATAACAAAAATAAAAACACCCAACAACTAATATTCAATTACTATAGAAAACATATTGGATAGATCTGTTAAAGGTGAATCTCACAAAGAGAGAGCGACTAGGAGAGAGAGAAAGGGAGGAGAATAGGACCGTAGGAGATAAAAAAGATGATGGAGTAGGAGCTTCAGGTTTGCAAGTTGTGGTGTGGAGCAATGGTGAGTAATTTTTAGGTTTTCATGTAAAATAAAGAAAGTGAGAAACTGAAGGAGTGAGGTGTGTTAAAATTAGATGAGAAACTATGGAATGCTCTCCTTCTTATCTAAGAACAATAGCAGTGAATGTGAGTTGAGTATTGTTATCAAAATTTAATTTTTTATAAATGTCTATTTTTTAAATATGCTTATTATCTTATGCGGGGTGGACGGGGATGAGGCGGGTACAAGGACATACCATACCTGCCCCACCACCCATGGCAAGTCTAATTTTTGTCCCCATCCCTACTCCACCACCTGCAAAACCTGTACCTATCCCCGCTCAATTGGGTACGAAGTGAGATGGGACCCTGTGAAACCCGGCCCATTGATGCCCCTACTGTCAGTCTAGTCAATCACATCTATGTCTCTATCTTCTGAGAGTCATCAACTCTGATGCCTAAGACATGGTATCTCCCCAATCAAACTTGATAGATGACATATTAATCTTTCAATCAGTTTGCTCATTTTTTATTAGACTAAGGACATGTTTAGTTTCCTTTACTAATATAAGTTATCTTTTCGTATTATAATCTGACCACATAATACCGCTTAGTATTAGTTAAACATTAGACAACCAATGAGTAACATTTGTTTCCATTTTTCTTTTCATGCAAAAATCATGTGAGGAAAGTATACAAAGTATTAATGTAATTCCTAAATAATTTTATTAACCAATCTATTCGAAAAATTACAAGTGTACTTAGATGAAAATACTACACATAAGGCACCAGATCCAACAGTCTCCCTCTTGCCCTGGTGAAGTAGATAAGTCATTTTTTACATTCTTATGCCCCATCCATATGTTTCCCAAAGATCTCTCTAGGTAGTAGAGTCTTAGAAAAACAAATGCCTAAGGTTTTTTCTCATATGCGAACTTTGACTACATCCACTATTCCATCAAACACTATCGTCTCTCTTATGATACTTTGTATCAATGTGTTTTGTCCTTATGTTGTTTATTTGAGCCTTAGTTATATCCACATTGTTATAGTGCCATAACTTTTTCATACCTCATATTCGGCCTTCCATAGTGAAGTTAGTAGTGCAACCATGGTTGACACTTATTCACACTATGGACCTGTCGTCTAGGACAAAACCACAGCCCAATGTCGATTTCCTCAAATCCCAACACGTTTGGAAGTCAGAATCAATATATCGAATAGGAGTAAGATCTCCTCCGGAATACACAAGTATATAACCCCTCATACTTGGTAAATACTTGAGTATATGCTTAACTACTAGCTAGTGTCTTGGTCTTGGATTCGCTTGATATTAACTCACCAACCACACTGCAAAGCAAATATCTGGGCCTGTGAATAACATAGCATACATGAGACTTCCTATTGTCAAAGCATAAGGCACCTTTCTCATGTACTCTCTTTTTTCTGTTGTCTTAGGACAGTCCTTTAATGAGAGATGAAATCCCAATACGGACAATCCATTCGAATTAGTCATTAACGCTCTAGTATCTTGTTTATGTATGAAGTCTAAGACAATGCTATCACTTTATTCTTTCGATCTCTTAGGATTCAAATGCCTAGAAAAAAACTAGCTTCTCCCAAGTCATTCATTCTAAACTGTTGGGTTGACCATAGTTTAACCGATGACAATGTCCCTATATCATTCCCAATGAGTAAAATATCATTGACATACAGAACGAGAAAGACCACATTTCCATCCCCTAAACATTTTTAAACACAAGGTTCATCTACGTTTTGCTCAAATCCAAAAGTTTTGATCACTTGATCAAAACTTTGATTCCATGAGCGAGATGCTTGCTTAATTTCATATATGGATCTAAGTAGTTTGCAAGATTTATGCTTGTTTCCTTTTGTTATATGCCTGGTGCGTTGTATCATATAGATGCTCTCTTCAAGATAGTTATTCAAAAACGTTGTCTTGACACCCATTTGTCAAATCTTGTAATCGAGAACTATCGTAATGGATAGTAATATGTGGATTAACTTAAGCATGAAACCGGAGAGAAGGTTTCTTCATAATCGATATCTTCTTTTTAAGTATGAGCTTTTGCTACAAGTTTGGCCTTATAAGTTCCTACTTTTTTGTCCACATTTCTTTTCCTCTTCTAGATCCACTTACACCGTATGGGTAAGTCTACAAGTGCACACACTGAGTTGGAATACATAGAGTCCATCTCAACTTTCATAGTTATTTCCAAGAGCTTGGAATCAGCACTCTGCATCACTTCTTCATATGTGAGTGGGTCATCACCTTCCTATTTGGAAGACTCAATGTTAAAACAACTTTCACCAGATTGGAAGAACTCTGTAGCACCCCTAACCCATCTCTATCATCGGATTAGGGTTATAGAGCATTAGTATACAAAATAGAACAATTATCTTCAATATAGAACAATTATACAACTTAATACCAATCAGTAATAGTTTAATTTAATTATGGCATTAAACTGAGCCTACGGAGCCCTAAAAATAGTTTGGGAACATTCCAGGACCATTTCAAAACAAATCAAAAAATTTTGGAAAAAGTAAAAACAATTGGGAAATAGGGGTCACATGGCCGTGTGGCTAGGCCGTGTGACATAGCACAAACCGTGTGACCATTCAAAGTAGCGACACACGACCGTGTCCCAGCTCTGTGTTCATTCGAAAAACGGCCACACGACCGTGTTGTAGACCGTGTGCCAGACTGTGTGAAACCTACAACTAAAATATAAATGACACACAGCCGTATAGGGTGGCCGCGTGACAGCCCGTGTCCCAGGCCATGTGCTCCATTTTTAACCCCAAAAACAACCCATTACATACTCAATTCTTGCATACCAAGACACACCATTCCCACATGCATTCATATGACCAAAACACCATCAAACACACTTAAAAACATACCAAATCAACCATTTTATAATACATAACCAATACGCTAACAAAGGGCACCACAAGTACAAATCAAATTTAATCCCATTCAACATTACAAGTTTCTAACTTATACTTCTGTCAATCATGCCAAATAACCATTCAAGAAGATGTCATTCTAACATAAGATATACACTATCAATAGAGCATGCATAAGGGTCCAAATTCACCTATTTACATCCTTATATACATACCACAACCAATAACATTAATCACCACAACCTTAGCATAATTAAAAACAAGCCAAAATACTAAAATGATCTTTTAACCTTATTACATGCCAAAGCTCACATATATCACTTAATCTAAATGTTTATCAACTGTACCCTCGTTGATACCACAAGTTAACATCCAAATCAACTCAAATCCAATGCCACAATTTCATACCCTAAACTTACATCACACCTACCATTTGGACCACTCCATTCACACTTCAATGAACCAAAAGCCATCTAAATCTCAAGGCATTCATAAATGACCAAAACATATGCTTACATGTTTATATTTATAAGGCAACATTAAAGGCATATAGGTAAATAAGCGTAGACCACATCACATTGATAAATAACATAAAAACTCCTATTACATGACATTATAACAGTTAACCAAAACTACCAATATGACGAATGAATAATGTGATTATGCTCTAATGCGATTCCAACCGGTCGACCTTTCTGATGATCTACAGGAAAAGAAAACAACTAAAGTAAGCAACAATGCTTGGTAAGCTCATATAAATCTTAAACATAAACTTACTGAACATAAAATGACTAAAGCATTCAATCATTGATCACAAATATGATGGATACTTTCCTTTCCTATTCACAGTAGTCCACATGGTTAGTAGATATACTTAAAAATATGTCAACCTATGAAACATGGTACATATCATGAAATGATTTCAATATACAACAATTCATCACATGTTCAACTAGTTCCCTTTTACTCCATATTTTTCCTTTTCATATGTTTATTAACATGAACCAATGCATACATACATCTTTCCATTAATTACCTTAATTTATATTCAATTACACATACTACATTTCCATTCATATTATCAATAAAATTGCTCTTTTCATATACTCATCCATTCATTAAAACTTAAATTGTTCGTTAAATCATATGAAATAACATCGAATACTTGGAAAATACTCATATAATCATTTAATTCCCTAAGCACACCACAACATCACGAGTTAACATATTTCTAGTTATATGAAGCATATAATCACACCAAGGCATTAACATTCATTATCAAATTATACTATTCAAACGTTCAACTCGTATTCATACTTACGATACATACTTACCTAAAACATGTTACCTGAATAGCAAATGATCAGAGGGTGTCATGGTGTCTTTCAACCATGGTTTTATTCATTTTCAATCGTGTTGCCATAGTGCCTTTCAACTATGGTCTTATTTGTTTGATTCGTGATGCCATAGCGTCTTTCAACTATGGTTTTACTCGATAAAATCATGATGTCATACCGTCTTTCAGTTATAGTCTTACTCGATGGAATCACAATTCCATAACATCTTTCAGTTATGGTCTTACTCGTTTCTGGTATGGTGCCATAGTGTCTTTCAACTATGGTCTTATTTATTTTCGATATTGTGTCATAGTGTCTTTCAACTATGGTCTTAACCATTTCCTTCAAGCCAAAAAAACTCAATCCATATATGAAAAATTAGATATTAAACAATCGAAACAACTACTAATTGATTTAATCAAGTTACAAGCTTACCTAGACAAAAATAGTTGCGAAAACAAGGCCAACGACTAAATCTGTTAATTTAGCTTTTCCACGATTCGAATCTAATTGCTTCGTTTCTTGATCTAAATAATAGTTTTTGTTCAATTAATCCATTCAAACATATCAAATAATTAAATTTAAGCTTATAAGCCATTTTATAAAAATTTACAAAATTACCCCTAAACTTTATAATTTTTATAATTTAGTCCCTAAACCCAAAATTTACAAATTAATCACATTTAATCAAAACCTATGCTAGCCAAATTTTATATAATCCCTAATCAGCCCACATTTATCACAATTTCATAATAATTCCAAAAGTTTTAATATTTTAACAATTTAATCATTTAACAATAAAATTACTAAAAATCACTTTACAAAATAGTCCTATTTAACAATTAAGATTAATAATCTACCATTTTCTATCAAAAACATCTAAGATTCATCAATGGAAAGTTTTAAAACCTTTAACAATTTTGAAAACGGAGGTATGGGTTAGCTAGACCTGGTTGCAACGATCTCAAAAATATAAAAATTATAAGAAAATGATCAAAAAAGGCTTACCAATTAAAGCTTAAAGCTAGACGTGAGCTAGGTCTCCTTTTCCCCTTTTTGATTCGATTATAAGGTTAAAAAGATGAATGAATTATCTTTATTCATTTCTTTTCTTATTTTATTAACTATTATAACATATAATATAATGTTTTATATTATAATAAACATTACTTTTTAACTAAATAATCTCCACTAACTGTCCAACACTTATAAAAATGGTATATTTACCATTTAAAACCTTTAATTATGCTTTTTAATTAATAAAAATCAATAGAAATTAAGCTTTGTAACTTTTACGATTTAGTCATTTTTCCTTAATTAATTATCCAAACGTCAAAAATTTTTATTTCAATACCCCTATATAATCACTCTGTAAATATTTAATAAAATACTTATAGGCTCGGTTTATAGAAGCGAGGTCCCTATACCTCATTTTCTAAAACCACTTGACTTTACGGACAAACCACTTGAACTTGAATATTCACTCAAATAACAAAAATTATCAAATTAAAATTTAATATAGTACTATAGTTGACATTTAAATGTTAAATAATAATATTTACGGACTCACTGGTTGAATTTTTTTTGACACCACTAAAAACGGGTTGTTACAAACTCAAGCCTACGAGAGACCCTCCCACTGCGACGAAGCACCCTACGCTACTAATTATTTGTGGGCCTACTACTAGGAGTTGGTTCTAGAACCATTTCAATAGGGTTTTGAATATTTCTCAAAATTTCCTCGAGTATCTCTTTACTCTGAGGTTTAAAGTCATTCATGTAACTTTTTTTTAAGGAAAGTAGCATGAGTTGACACTATAATTGTTTGCTCTTTTGGGTTATAAAAAAAACCACCCTTTGTTCCCTTTAGATATCCTACAAGCATACACAATAATGTCCATGAGTCCAAGTTCCTCACATTTTTGTCCAATATGTGGGTCAGGCATCCCCAAATCCTAAAATGATTAAGATTCGGCTTCCTACAATGCCATAATTTGTATGGGGTTTCCAATGCTACCTTAGTTAACACATCATTCAGAATACAGCAAGTCGTTTGTACAACATATCCCAAAAAGAGATTGGCAACTTCAAATAACTTAACATTGAACGTACCATATCTAAAAACGTTCAATTTCTTCTCTCTACCACGTCATTCTGTTGTGGAGTGCTTGGTGTGGTTAATTGGGATAGAATCTCATTCTCTATGAGGTACCCTAAGAACTCATCAGAAAAGTATTCCTCACCTCGGTCAAACCGACCTATCTTTATAGGTAACCTAGTTGCTTCTCCACTTCTACATGAAACTTTTTGAATTTATTAAAAGTTTCACTCTTGCGATGCATTAGGTATACATACCCATATCTGGAATAGTCATCAATAAATGTTACATAATACTCATAACCGCCTCTTGCACTAATGCTCATGGCCACATACACTAGTATGCACAAGTTCTAGGGGTTTTTCAGCCCTTATTCCTTTTTGCATTAAAAACCCGCTTAGTGATATTACAATCCAAGAAAGATTCACATTGTGGAAGATCAACTTCTTTAAATGAACTTAAGATGTCGTCTTTCAAAAGTCTAGTGATTCTTTCTCAATTAATATGACTAAGTCTCAAATGCCAAAGGTACGCCTCATTAGAGTGAGAAGTTTTAAGTATTTTATTCGATATTTCAATCTCAAAAAGTATGTACATTTTAGTTTGATAAAATAGAGCTTATTTGACATCCATCCATTACAGATAATATTATGATTTCTAAATATTGCAATTTTATTATTAAAAGTTGCAGTCAAACCTTCTTTATATAAACATACAATAGAAATTAAGTTTCTTTTGAAACTTGGTACATAGAAAAATTCTCTTAAAATAATCTTCCTAAAGTTATCAAAATAAATATGTACATCTCCCATAACTTCAGCTGCCACACTTGTCCCATTCCCGGTCCGAAACAATAACCTCTTATCTCTGAGATCTTTCGTCTCCTCAAATCCCTGTAGAGAAACACAAACACGATTAGTGGCTCTCAAATCAATGACTCGGTGGTCTATTAAATCCTCCATTAAATAAGATTATATCATAAAGAGTTACATAGTTTTGCCTTTGGTAGCTAGGTATTCTTTCCACTATTTGCAGTTCGCCTTGAAGTGTCATTTCTTACTACAGAAGAAGCATTTTGACTTAGATAACTCTATAGGCTTCCTGGCTCTCTTCCTTTCCACTTGTGATGGCCTAGAGACCTTAGCTTTGTCTTTCTTAGCATGTTTTCCCTTTCTTTTTCAAGAAGAAGTGACGTCTACATTTGCCTCTGCTCTTTGGATCAGTTGACCGCCATTTAACATCAACTCATAGGATTGTAACTCTTTCATGAGTTGTGTAAGCGACAGGTTTTTGCTGCCAAGGTTATATGCGGCCCGAAAGCCAACAAAATCCTTGGACAAGCTCTTAAACACCATCTCAATTTAAGTGTTCTAGTCTAAATTGGCCTCATTGTCTGTAACCATGACAAAGTAACCCGTAAGAGTAATCATAGGTCTATGACCGAAGGGTCAAGCTTTTACTGGGCATTCATCAAGCTAGTTATAGCAGACTATTGAGTCAAGGCAACTTGGCCCCCAAACATGTCTTCCAACTTATCCAAAATTGCTTTGGCAGTCTTACAGCTCTCTACTTGCTTATCCATTTGAGGACAATATATAAAGTATTAATGTAACTCGTGAATAATTATATTAACCAATCTATTCAAAAATTACAAGTGTACTTAGATGAAAATACTACAATTAGGGCACTAGATCCAACAACATAGCCCCAACTATGAGTGCAACTCAAATGTAGGTGAAGGAACTTTTCTTGTTGAGACATCCCTCAAAGTGGGGAACTCATTTTCTCAAATACGTAATGTTCCTCCAGCGTGTACACCTCATTGATATATTTTTCATAATCAACTTTGGTCCATGCACATGCTGCAATGACGTGTGACCATGGGTATCGAAGATTTTAGAACATCCCATAGTCACACCTTCTATTTCGAATATCAACTTCGTAAGACCTGGTCGGGATATCCGCTCAATGGCCGACAAACTCTATCACCTGGAAATTTTCTAAGTGTCAGGAATATATTTTTATGGACACCGACCGTGCTCTCTACATGTTGATTACCATCACCTCCCTAACCTCCTCGCATAGAATGTGTCCCATGTAACACCCCTATACCCAACCCAACTATTGGATTTAGTATTTGTAACATACCGATTTTAATTATATCAGAAAATAGTAGTTTCGGGACCAAAATTTCGACGAGGGAATTATTATTTTTAATATTTATATAAGGTCTATGAGATTCTAGTATGGTCGTAATAAAATTTCGTTAAGAAATTTTAAAGTTTATAGTTTATTAAGTAAAAGGACTAAATTGTAAAATGGTAAAAGTTGAGTTTTATTGGTTAAAAGGATCCAATAGCTTTGAAATCTTAAACTAAATGACTTGAAGGATAAATAAACTATTTAATGAGATAGTGGATGTGAATGGCAAGGTTTTAATGACATTATAATGATTTTAAAAGGTTAATTTAGTAATTTGGTAATTAAAAAGGAAATTAAATAAGAAAAGATGAACTAAAGTGATCATCTTCATCTTTTTGTTATTTTGAAACCTAAAAACACCATTAGAGAAGAGGGAGCATTCGGTCAAGCTTGAGTTGATTGCATGGTGAGTTTTCAAGCCCCTTTTTAATGATTTTTATGGTTTTGTGATCGTTTTAACTTAATCTAGCTAGTCTGGAGGTTAATTTGCAAAAATATTAAATATTGAGGGACTTACCATGAATTATTTTTGAATGATTTTTATGTTAAATAATAGATTTGAATCTTTGTTGAAAAATAAACAAGTTTTGTTAAGTGATTTTGATGAATTTTGGATATATGGATTAATTTGTTAAAAGTACAAATTCTAGGGTTTTATTGTGAAATGATGATAAATATGGGTTGTTTCAAGGTCCCTTGCATATTTTATTAACATGGATTTAGATTAAAATGGTTAGATTTAAGTTATAAGCTTAAGGACTAAATTGTGAAAAATTTAAAATGATAGGGGCAAATTGGTAATTTTGCATAAATATTAAATGTGGATTAAATTGAATAGTAAAATTATTTAATTGATTGAAATTGCCTATTTAGATAAAGATAAACCACGTTTAGACTTAGTTCGAGGAAAAGTTAAAGCTTCGGATTAGTTCAATCTAACTTCTACACCCCTAGTTATTGAGGTAAGTTCATATGAACTGTTATCGTGGTAGTGTTATTTAAATTGTATGTTTACTATGTTATTTTTGTGTAAATGGATCGATATATAAACATATCAATGTTATGAAGAATTGACGAATATTGAGTCCCGATTGAACATTAGGAATTCTTAGGATACAAATGATATGTCATTGGGGATTTCATGAATGTCCTACCGATGGCTGAGGTCCTACATTTGTTGCGGATTCTCCACAGCTCGTGTGAGCAATATCGTGTAGTTTACATTCTGACCCACAACTCGTGTCATCAGGCCCATTTCACAGCTAGTGTGAGCAATGATATAAAGGAAAGGTTACAGTTATATGTAAAGGCACACTTTATGTGAGCTTTCCCGAGTATCCGCCGGCAAGAAAAGGGAATGAATTGGTAAGAATTCAAATGGAATTAAACATAATCTTATGGAAATGATTTATGACTTCAATGATGTGTTTCATATGGAAATCTACTTATCTTATGGTTAAATTCATTTGGATCATGTACAAGTGTACTAACTTATGAATTTGATGATGTTGTATAGGCTTATGCCAAGCTTATGGTTTTCGTTGATATTATACTTATGATTTATATTATGCAAATGAATTGGTCAGTTATGTTTTGGTTTATACGAGCGTACTAAGCACACGTTGCTTACGTAGTTTCTTTCCTTTGTTTTATAGATTATCGAAAGCTCGATTTGGTTGGAAGCTTGTCGGAGACCTATCACAATATCCAGTAGTCAATTCAGTAGTTTTTGACCATTTTGTCCAAGGTTTGTAATGGCATGTATAGGGTGTTTTGTAATGGTATTTTGATGAATGTGTTAATGTTGTTTTGGCATGTATAAGTTTTGAAAGTTATGTTGGTTGGTACCATTTGATGCCTTGTCAATTTATGTCATTTTTGGTTACCTTATTTTACATGTTTATAAGGTTCCTTATGGTTTGTTTTCCATGGTTTGAAAATGGTTATAAGTGGTATGTTTTGGTAACTAGATTAGAATATGTTATCATGTATGAAATGGTACAATATTGACAAGTTTTTATAGTTGTTGTTTTGGTAGATTCTGGTGCCTTTGAATGGCATATTGGTTAGTTGAATTAGGATCTTGAAATGGCATTTTGATGTGTTTTTTGGTGATGTTTAAGCCCCTTTAAAATGTGCTTAAATGGGTTGAAAGGTTATGCATGAAATGGTTTTGAAATGGCTTGATTTTAGGTAAATTTTGGGTTCACACGGCATGAGACACGGGCATGTGACTCAACCGTATGAGGCGCACAGCTTGGCGACATGGCTGTGAGTCATCTGAGCATTTCTTAGGGTTCAATTCAGTGAGTTACTCAGCCTAGCACATGGGCGTGTGGGGCAACTCAGAGAGTTACATAGCCTGGCACACAGGCGTGTGACACGGCCGTGTGGCCCTACTCTGTGAGTTACATGGGTGAGGACACCGTCGTGTGTCTCTTGTTCAAAAGTTACACGGCCTAGGGTGATTTCACACGGCCTGGCCACACAGCCATGTGACCCTTGTTTCACAATTTTTGCAACTTTTTCCTAAACTTTCCAATTTGTTTCAAATTAGTCCCGAATTGCTTCTAAGCTATTTTTAGGGCCTCGAAGGCTAGATTTAGGGACGATATGTATGGGAATGAATGTTTTTTAATATATTTAAAGAATTGTATGTTATGATGTTTAAATGTTTTTTATTGTATGGTAATGCTCCATAACCCTAATTTGGCGATAGAGACGGGTTAGGGGTGTTACACTATGGGGATGTTACATTAAGTGTTAGTGTATTAATCAATTATATGTTAATAAGTGCAACCTCTTTTTCTAAATATTAGTATATCATTGACACACTAATAAGAGTTACCAAGACTAAGTATGAGCCCGATAAAATTTTTCAAACCTTTTCACATTTGAAATAGTATACTAAAGTGAAATAAGGGTCATTGTGAAAAACAGGGGACATGGTCATTCCCTAGGCCGTATGGGTTTTGGAGATTGCGTGGTTCCAAAAAAAATTTCTTCCAGTGTTCACATGGTCCTGTGGTTAGCCCGTGTCTATCACTCGGCCGTGTGGATTTCGGGAACTGTATGGTTTGAAATTTAGGAGATAATTTTCCAATTTCACAATTTTAACATTTATGCCCCTACACAGAACTTCAAATGAAACCAAACCAACCTACAATTTAAGCATAGAAATCACTCATAGTACTAACATATTATCATACACCACAAGCATATTGAGATTTTGATTAAGTTCTCAAATTGCTAAAGTTTGTATTTTAGTCCTTCATACCCAACTGTCAAACTATATTACCTATGAACATGCCAACTAAGCCAAAAATTAAATATCATACTTTCTTCCAAGCTTTATGATGTGATGAGATTAGTCACAGTCACTATCCTAGCTCGTCGATTTATCTCCTACCTACGCATTGGAAAAAAATGCATTAAACCAGAGAAGGCTTAGTAAGTATAATAAGAATTTAAACCATTAAAATATCAATTTCTATTAACTACCTTATATTATACTTCCAACATCCAATTCTTACTTATTAACATCAATAAGCAAATCTTTTTCATTCAAATACTTACCGTGACTTACCTTGTCACATTAACCACTCTTTTTTATCACATTGTATTTTATAGCCCATGATAGATTGAATAGAATACTTAGGATATATGAAATAGATGTAGAGTTGCACCAAAGTGCATTAACAGGACAGAGTCAGACCGAAGTGCTATATCAAAACGGAGGGCACCGGAGTGCTTAACAGAACAAAAGGCATGCTAAATTTCTTAATGACATGTCATCTATATCCTAATAGTTCACATCTCGTCTACATGGGCTTTACTTTTATAAAACCAAAACATTTACTCAATCAACAAATATAATATAATTTTTCACCTTTCACAATTTAGTTCTCATATACATAAATACACTATAACTTGTAAATTTCATTACACATTTGATGTTTATAACATTATATCTTCTCAACATTTCAAAATATCATGACATATTTTATTTACCTTACAAATTAGTCCATTTTCCATTATCATTATAAATCACTTAAATCTCATAACATAAACTAAAATTTTAATCATACTCATTAGTATTCACTAATAATTTCTACATTTAACATTAATAGATTAGTAATTAAACTATTTAATTAACATAATTTATCACTAATTTGGAATTAGAAAAGGTAAAATTCTTGATGTACTTACAAGCAAGGTTTGGATGATGTATTTTTCTTTTGCCTTACTCCTTGGTCACCTCTTTTCCTTTGTCTTCAATTTGATCCTCACCTTTCTTCTCTTTTTCTTCATTTCCATATTAAAACATATAAAATTCACATGTTAAAATTATAATCAAATAAGATTTTTATGTTATTTTAATGGAATACACATGAATCCCATGGAAATTTCATATCTTACCTTGTTTTCAAGGAACTGGTTTCTATTCTTATTTTCTCCCTCTTCAAAAAATCACTATTGATGCTTCTTCTCATGAAACTAAGGTGACTACTAGTCTTATCTATTGAATTTACTAAGAAAACGTCAAAGAATTTGGAGGAATTGAGCTTGGAATTGCTTAAAAAATGATGGAAGAACTTGTTTGGAATAAAAACAAAAGTTGGATGGAAAGATTTTTGGCAGTGACATTTTGGCTTGTTCAAGAAAGATGAACGTTTTTAATCTTTCTTCATATTTCTACACAATTCCTTAAAAAATCTCTTCATTTAATAATTGAAATTGTTATTTGCAATTTAACCCACCAAATATCATTTGACACAATTTTATCCTTTAATCATTTTGTTTCCATAATTATTTTATTTAACTAATTACTATTTTATCCTTATCTTTTTATAATACTATATATGAATCATACTCTATTTTGGTAAAATTTTATCTTTAGTCCTTCCTCATTTTCACTAATTCCATGGATTCTTTTTTTAACTTTTAACTTCCTACATTAGCCACAATAATTTTTATTCTTCTACAATTTAGTCAATATCTCAAATTAATTTTCCTCATCTAAAAGCATTTTCTAATTTCCTATTAGCTATAACTACTATCTATATTAGCACTCAAATTTCTTATATTATTCATTTCTAAAAATTCTTTAATACCTAACCTGACATGGCATTGTACCTAACTTCGAGGCATAACACGGATGTTACATCCTGCCTCCATTTGCTTTACTAGTTTCTCCCCCATTTTTAGCATAAAGGTTGCCAACCTGTAGAATGTAGCTGAGAAAACAACTAAAATGGGAAGATTTCATGTACGCTTCAAGACGCCATTAATAGACTCTAAGAGGTTGGTGGTCATATGTCTATTGTAACAGCCCGTTTTTCAGTGGTGATGGTACAGTGGTCTCAGGATCATAAATTTTCAAAATGTTGGCTCGTAAATGTTATTTATAGAATATTTATGAGGCTATTAGAGTCGTATTAATTTTTGATTAAGAAATTTTATCATTTAGATAGCTAATTAAAGAAAAATGACTAAATTGTGAAAGCTGCAAAACTTAGTAATTATTGCATTTAAGAGGCCAAATATCTTAATTAGAAAATGAGGAAGGACCCATGTAGCATTAGTCCCTAGTTGTTTTTGTGGGACGACATTATGGGTAAAAATAATAAAATAAAATATGTCTTAATGGCAAAATGGTAATTAACATGAAATTAAAACAAATTAATTAGGAAAGGATATCATCTTCTTCTTCATTTTTGTTTCATGGTTAGTCGAATATGCATAAGGAGAGAAACCTAACATTCGGCTAGTTTGAAGCTTTGCATGGGTAAGTTTAGATATCTATTTCTTGTAATTATTATGTTTTTTAGATCGTTGCACCTAGGTTCAGCTAGCTCGTACCTTTGTTTTTGAATCTGTTAAAAATTTTAGAAGTTTTCATTGATAAATCTTGAAGGTTTTTTTATGATAACCATGTGTTTGAAGCTTTGAACCTAGGTTCAGCTAGCTCGTACCTTTGTTTTTGAATCTGTTAAAAATTTTAGAAGTTTTCATTGATGAATCTTGAAGGTTTTTTTATGATAACCATGTGTTTGAAGCTTTGATTATTGTATTTGGTTGTTTTGTGAAGTGATTTTTGTTAGATTTTGATTTAGGGATTAAATTGTTAAAATGTCAAAATTTTAAGGTTTGATAGTGAATTTGGTGTTTAATAGGGACTATTAAAGGGCCTATAGTATTTGTTGTAATTTGATTTTTTAGAGAATAGTCAAATTGATGATTTTTGGGTTAGGGGACTAAAATGCAAAAGATGTAAAAGTTTATGGAAAATGTGTAACTAATGAAAAGTTAAGGGTGATATACATTGAATATATTGTATTTAATTATTATATAGATCAAAACTTGGATCAAAAAGACAATAACCGAGGAAAAGGAAAAATAGCAGATTAGTCCCTACATGTTGGTCGGCATTAAACAGTTGGTAAGTTCATAGTGTTTCAATACTTAAATGAATTTCTACTTGTATTCTTACATTATAGTTCTTTAACTAAATGTTTATAGTTAATTATTGAATGATTGAACTTATGTGCCCCTATTTGTACCTCGGTACCTCTGATTGCACTTACATGCCCCTGTTTGTACCTCAATACCCCTGATTGCACTTACGTGCTCCTGTTTGTACTTTAGTACCCCTGATTGCACTTACGTGCCTCTGTTTGTACTTCGGTACCCCTAAATGCACTTTTGTGCCCCTATTTATACTCCAGTAACTCTGAATCAAATATTATATGAACTTCATTTAATTATATTTAGATTAAGTGTTATATTATGTCCTTAATAAGATTTGTAAGCTTATAGGCTTATTTTTTTGGATTTTTTTGTAGATAAATATCGCTGACATTTTGGAGGGATCAATCAACTGGCTCACATTATCCATCTAAGTTGATAGCTTTTATGACTCTCAAGGTAGTGGCATGTATATATAGATGAATATGTGGTTGAAGGGTATAGGGTGTTTTGTAATGGTTTCTTGGTATGTTTATACTTTGAAAGTTATGGTTGGTATTGGTGTACTTTAGTACTTCACTATGAATTGTCATTTTGGGCACTTCCAAATGCTTGTATATAAGGTTCCATATTGGTATTTTATGATATCATGAAAATGGTTATTTGAGATAAGTTTTGGTTAGTGTTTTGAATTAGATTATATGCATGAACTAAATTATTGTTGACTTGTCTTGGTATGTTATGTTTGAATGTTAATTGTGGTGCCTTTGAATGACATATTGGTTAGTTGAATTAGGATCTTGAAATGGTATTTTGATGTGTGTTTGGTTGATGTTTAGGTCCCTTTAACATGTGCTCAAATGGGTTGAAATGTTATGCATGAAATGATTTTGAAATGGTTTGAATTTAGGTAAATTTTGGGTTCACACGACTTGACACACGAGCATGTGACTTAGCCATGTGAGGCACACGGCCTGGCGACACAGTCATGTGTCATCTAAGGATTTCAAAGGGTACAAGTCTGTGAGTTACACGGCCTAGCACACGGGCGTGTTACATGGTCATGTGACCCTACTCAGTGAGTTACACGGGTGAGGACACGAGCTAGGACACGGCCATGTGTCCCTAGTTCAAAAGTTACACGACCTGGGGTGATTCCACACAGCTATGTGACCTATGTTTCCAAATTTTGCTAATTTTTCCTTAACTTCCCGTTTCATTTCAAATTAGTTCTGCATTGCTCCTAAGCTATTTTTAAGGGCTCGAGGGCACGATTTAGGGATAGCATGCATGTGAATGAATGGTTTATAGTTTTAAATTATGGAATGATTTAATGTTTAAAATTTTATGATTGTTCGATAATGCTCCATAACCCTAGTCCAGTGAAGGAAATGGGTTAGGGGTTTACATCCATAGCAAGATCCGTCATGGAAACATCGTGCCCATTGATACGACTCCATGCTATTGAACCAATTGTGTACATCATTGCTCATTTCAGTTAGAAGCCTCACCATCCTCTATCTGAAATGGTGTTGTTCCAACTCTTACCTTGTGTACGTATTTCCATAAGACATGTTATAATTCCTTTGAGTTTCTAAATGTATTCAAAAGATAAAAAGAAATATATGACTGTTGAATTACCCATGTTCACGACTTGTGTATACCAATCTACATTCTTAAAGTCCTTGTAAAATTTAACCGCAATGTGGCGGGTGTAGTACACAAATCTCCACGAAATTCTGGAAAGCCTAATTTTCACAATTAGCCTCTTTAATCAATAAAAAATAATGCAAATGTTGTCTTGTCTAACAACATGTCTTCGCAAGTTCGTCAAGAAAAATTGCCACGATTTCATGTTTGCACTCTCCACAAAGGCAAAGGCTATCGATAGCACGTTCCAATTACCGCCTTGTGCGATTGCAATAAAGAGGATTTGCATGTATTTCCCATATAGTCAGGTTCCAGCAACTTGCACAAGCGGCTTACAGTGGGGAAAGGCCCTAATGCATGGATCGAATGTCCAAAACAAGCGATGAAAAATTATTTTCCCTAGATTTAGTTGGTCAACCTGGTCGTAAGCAAGCAGTGTCTTCAAGTCAACTACTTCACCACACATATGAATGGTGGTAAGCATACTAAGGAATTACACCTGCAATGTCTGATGCAACATATGACATCCACATGAACTGCACAATTAATAACATGATTATAGTGACATGAGTAAAATAACATAACTAAAATAATTACATGACATGAATATAATTTTATTTTGAAAAAAATATACCTCCTCTCTAGCGTATGCCTCAATCATTTTTCTGTACACAACAAGGGTTTCTGACTTCTCAATCCTCGGACAAGTACACCATCTGAAAAGAAAGCAAAATTGTTGGATAATATTTTCATAAAAAATAATTCTTAATCGATGTTTAAAAATTTTTCTTTTCCTATTTTCAAATGGGAAAACATATTGTTGGTAACTCAATGATGCTAGAAATGACATCATATACAGTGCCCAAGACTATAGCAGTAGCAAGCACCCACTTATATCTTATGTATCATGATTTGTCTCCCGACAAAGCTCACAATACAACGTTGCTAATGCTGTTGAACCCCAACTATATGAACAAACAACTTGAAAATATGTCAACATAGGCAAGTACATCATGTGGACTTTATTATTACATGAGTCTAGCATGAGTACCCCCTATTAGCTCTAGTATATATGCCTGAGCAATGCACATCTTCTGCCACTCAAAGACAATACTTGGTAAAGTTTTAAAATTTTTCTTTTCCCGAGAAAATTTCAAGCTAGTAATTTTAGCAGCACCATCACCCAGTGATCGTCCAAGCAATTGATAGCAAAGCGACATAGGTTCGATCACTTGAACCCGTAACCGTTGCACCATCAACTGAGAGTCCGAGTTGCAATGCAACATCTTTTAAGGTAATAGTGCACTCTTCACACGGTAAACGACATGTGTGGGTCTCCGGGCGCCACCTCTCAACTAAGGTAGATATCAAGTTAGCCCTAAGCGCAAACGTCCTAATCAATGCCATTGTTCCAAATCCCACAACATCTAAATACAAGAAAATACGTTCATTCGGACAATAGCTCAAACCATGGACATGGCCTCTCAAGACACGGTACTCACCCTGTCCATACCAAATTACCATATTAGTTAAATATGACAATTAAAAAAATAATGACATGCAAATTTATAAAATACTCATCAATAGCGAGTAGCAATTCTTTTTATCGGCACATGAATAATTGTAGCAATGTGATCGGTTGCTCTAATTAATGAATCCATTTTAATATCTGCACAAGTAAAATTGAATAAACATATCATTTTAAAACAATAACGCTTTCACAGATTAATATTTAGCACAACCCAATTTCAGTAAATAAATTTATTTTTATTTAAATAAAATAACCACATAATAATATTAATCATAAACTAAACAAAAATATTAAAATAAATTACCTTAACTAGAATGTTTGCAACTAAAATTTATATTCTACACAAATTAATATTAAAATCATAAGTATCTTTATTGAAAATATATAAAACACAATTAATCTAGTAAAATATAAATTACAAACATAAAAATAAAAATAAAAACCAAAACTCCAACACAAACAAAAAAATTTCTCCCAAAACTCCAACACAAACAATTTTTTTACAAACAAAAATATAATCTTAAAATTAAATCTAAATATTAAAATAAAATATAAATATATAATATACAAATTATTATTACAAAAAATTCATACATTAAAACTATCATAATCTTTCCTAAAATTCAAATACAAACAACACAAACAATTTTTTACAAACAAAATATTATTTTAAACATTAAATGTAAATATTAAAAATAAAATATAAACATATAATATACAAATTATTATTACAAACAAACAAAAAATTTTAAAACTATCACTCTCTCTCCCTAAAACTCCAACACAAACAACACAAAAAAAAAAAATCTCTCTTCTATACTGTAACTGTTCTGTACGGGGACCAGCCCTTTTTTTTTCTCCTTTTCAGTCTTTTTTTTTCCTTTTTTGTCAGCATTTTCTTAAAAAAGATCAAACCAGTATTGTGAATGTGTTTGATGGTATCAAAAAAAATTATTTTTTCTTTCCCGTACGTTATTTGTTCTGTATTTATTGAAAATATACGTATTTTTATGCTATTTGACATGTTGATGGTACCACTTAAAAAAATTTACCGAAAATGATTGTCAAATGATTGGGTGATTTTTAGGGTGGTACGCCTGATATATTGACGATACCAAATTCTAAAATAGAAAATGCATCATTTTTATAATTAATTTACAACCTATTCTATTTTTATAATTAATTTTTATATAATTTTGATAAAAAACCAAATTAACCTATTTCAATTTTAAACTAGTTTAAATTGGAAAAGAGTAATACTTGGATTTAAGCTGAAATTTTGAAAAGTTCAATTTAATTACTAATTGAAAATTTGAAAGTCCAATTTAATCTTAAAATTAAATCGAAGTTGAATTAGTTTTAGAATTAAATAAAAGAAATTCGATTTAGCGCTCAATTTAACGCAGTAGCTATCCTCTTGGAATTCGAAGCCCAATCATCATAAAAATTCGAAACAATGCCCGAATAAAATTACACCAAAATTATTGAAAACTCTTATAAATGTTTATAAAATTTTAAAAATTTTAATTAATCCCTAAAAAATTTTTAACAGTTCTATTAAACTTCCTAAAATTTTTGAAATTTTAATAGACCCTCAAAACTTACTTTTTTCTTTTTATTCTATTAGTAAATTACACCTATTATCACTTCAAAATATGGTTTATTATATTTTAATCATTCTAAATTTATTTTTAAATTTAATTACTCTCATTAAAATAATTATTTAAGTTAGTTAATTCTAATTCTAATAAATAATATGTTTCCTAGTAACGGATTACACGTAACACATTAACATATTGAATGACACGACACTTATTTTGTTGACTTTTGATTAAGGATTAACAACTTTTCTATAATTAGTTCACAAAATTAAAAACAAATAAAATAACCAAAGAAATTGAAAAGGAAAAAAAAACAAATACAGTTAGTTCGTAAACTACGATTTCGCCGCTACATTCTTCAGATCTACTCCCGCACTGCCATCGGAAATTGTGGTTACTCACTCTACACCGCAGCAGCACCACCACCACCAAAGTCCCAGAATGTTCCTCCTTCCTCTATCGCTTGGGATGCTTTAGGTATATCCTCTGCCGCACCCCCCCCCCACCCGTTTAACTCTTTTTCAGAAATTGAATTGATTCATGAAGCAAGACGAGATCATTGATCTGTTCATATTTGTTTTCTCTCATTTTTAGTCAAAGCCTGCTCAAGCAAGAGGGAAAAAAAGGTCTCTAAGAGGAAGATGGTGTTTCTAAATCTGAGCAGATGTCGAATGAGAAACAACAAGAACAAGAAAATCCTTCTCATTTTTCTGATATTCATTCACATCGGTATCCTGTAAGTTCCAATCCACTTATTTTACCGAAGGAAAATTCTTCGTCTGCATCTGTTTCCATCAAACAAACCGAGTTAAGAGATCTCCATCTTCCAAAACATCAACTTCGAAAACGCATGTTGTTTTCAATCCTGTAGTCGAGTCGCATTCTGTGTCACGAGACTTGTTGAAACAGCATGAGGAGTCCAAGGAGCTTTGGTTCAATCCCATGGCTGCTAGTAAGATTGCAAGTTGTCCTGCATTGGATAATCTAGCTGCTGGTAATGGTAATTTGAAGAACAGGTTCATTATGATGAGAAATCGAATACTAGCTCGAATAAAAGTAAAACACCACAACTGCAGGTTTCATTTTCTCCAAAGATCCAGTCTACCGCAACCATGGCAACCATCTGCTTTGTTTTTAATTCGCTTAAGTATACATTTGGCTGCTGAATTTGCACTTTCTCCCAAGTTAGATACTTTTCTTTCCAACTTGGTATCTAGATTAGTGGTACTTTTTTACAACACCATTAATGATGAGACACGTGGTAGTGTTAGGGTTATTTTAGATAGGCAGTGTATTTATCTGTTGTTAATGTAAAAATAGCATTGGCAGTGAGATTAAATATGGTAATTATACTGTAATGTAAGACAAAAAATAAGCTAAACACACCGCATTCAATCGCTTATCTAAATCTACCTTTACATTGTGGCACGTAGAGATGATGGTGTCACAATTTAATTTTTTTTAAAATATTAAAATTAAAAATCATAAAAAATTTATAAATAAAAAATATTAAAATTTTCTTAATCCTCGTCAACTTTTCCTCCATTCTCTGAAAAACCTAACGCTTATAATCTTTTCTCTTCACCAGGTTATTGTTGTCACCGTTGACTTTATCATCGTCATCAGATTCCAACGTCTTCTATGGCAAATTGCACCACTCTATCTATTGTTTGAAGAAAATAGCAAAAGTTATTATTAAATAAACAATTACGAGAAAGTGTTTTTATTGTAACACTAAGGTGGACAATACCCTAAAACTAAAAAAGGAAAAAAAATCACAAGCTAGCTTCAGAGAATTGAGTTCTCCTTGATGATCCTCGTGATAACAATGGAAACCTTCTCCAACGTCTTCCTGGACAACTTTATTGTCGAAACCATCTTTTTAAATTTTTAAAAATGGAGGGAATCAACTTTGAAAATAAAATGGGAGTCGCCACCAACCTTTATTGAAGGTGTGATCGGATCACCTTTAAAACGATTTTAGGTCTACGAATTTTGAGAAAGTAGATTCAGGAGTCGATTACGTACGAGGAAGGGTTAGCACCCTCGTACGCCCAAAATTGGTACCAAATTGATTGTTTAATGTCTTAAGGTCAAAATTTTGGAAAAGATTTTAAAATACAACCCTTTGAAAAGAAAATTTTAATAAAATGAATTGGATGATAAGACTCACTTATTTCAAAGAGATAAATTGTCAGACTCAATAAGTTAAACTGTGACAGTTCAATCTTAGAAATTAGGTTTGTCCTTTTATTAAATTTTAAAAATTCATTCATTTTGAGAAGGATATTTGGCTATTTGGGTCAATCGAGAAATCAGAATCCAGTAAGTTAGGGTTCAATTTTCTCGACATTCCTAAACATCGAATATTGCCTTTATTTTAAAATCCTTTACTCGAGATAACAAAATGTCATATCCAATAAGTTAGGATCTAACATTCTGAAATCCAAAAAAGCTTTATTTAGAAATCGTAAGGTCTTTATTACAAAAGAGATACTCGACTACCTAAATTCATCAGAAAAATTGAAGCCCAGTAAGTTAGGGCACAATTCTCTCGCGAATTATGAATATTGAGTATTATAATATCTAAAGAAGATTTCGAAACTTAAACCATATTAAACACAAAATTTTGAGCGAATGAAACACAGTGGAATAATGTACAATACTAAGCGATAATTTGTAACCAAAATGCATTCTAATGAACTATGAATAATTAGCAAATACAAACAAGCAATACAATACACCTAAGAGCAATTCTCACATCATAAATTATGTTAACATTTAAAAGCTAATGAATCTAAAGTCCATCAAAACACAAAATAAATTAATACACATGAAAATGTACAAGTTTTTAAAATAATTTAAGATGTATGAAAGAAAAGAAATTATAATTCAAATAAATTTAAAATAAATAATATATATATATATAAGAATTTGAAATAAATCAAAATTATAGTTAAAAATAAATATCAAATGAAATAATAGTATCCGAATAAATTTAAAAAATAAATATCATAATTAAAGAAAATAACATATATTTATTAATTTAAATAAATAATATTTGTAGAAATAAAAATCAAAATGGATAGTAACATATAATACATAAAAATGAAATAAGTGAAATATAACAAAGTAGTTTTTTTTAAATGAAATAAATTATGTATGTATTAAAATAAGTGGAAAATACAATAATATAAGATCAATAATATACATTTATATGTAAAATAAACATAATTTGATATAAATTATATATACATATGTATATAAAATAGTATTATATAAAGGTATTATTGATTTTAAAGCACAAAAGTATATATGAATAAACATTTTAAGAAAATGTATTATAAAAATATATAAATAAGAATTAACATAAAATATATACTAATATATTAGAATAGAAAAGAATTAAAATAACAGTATGTAATAAAATAAAGTAATGTACATGCATATATATATATATATGAAAATAAGTAAATATGTACACTAATATGATAATAATACCAATAATAACAATAGTAAAGATAATAAATTAAACAATTTTAGCAATAATAACAAATTAGAGGACAAAATTGACATTAAAGCAGTAATTCAGGGGAGAAATCTAAAACAAATAAAAGAACAAGTCCAAATTGCAAAGCGCGAATGACATGGGGGACTGAAAGGGGAATATTCCCCACCCTCCAAAACGCTGCGTTCCAAGCTGGGCCAAACTGAAATGAAAGCAGAGTACGAGGCTAAATCAGAAAGAAAGAATACCGCCGATTCAAAAAAAACCAGAAAAGGGAGGGACCGGCCTCGCAAATATCCCTCCTTACGCTAGAACACGTGGATCTAACCACGTCTAGGTCGGGTCATCGGGTCGCGGCCTAAAACGGCATCGTATCAACGCATATAAATTCCCCATTAAAACCAAATTAGTAACCCTTTTCTATTTTTAAAAAAAAAGTTAAAAAGAAAAAAAAACCCTAAGCCCTATTGTTTATGGCTGCGTCGTTTCATGCTACATCAATCGACGGTGGCTTTCCGAATCCCGGGCACGACTCCGATTACGACGGAGCGAACTCGAGACCGGTCACCAGGTAAGTTCACTTCTAACTCCTCCTTTTTAAAAAGAAAAGAAAAAAACTAACATAGATGGACCCCCTTGCCGGATCAGTGGATCAACTGCTCAGGGGACCCTCAGCCTCGTCCGACCCCGATTGCGACGGAGCGAATGGAGACCAGGTAAGCCTCTCCTTTTCTTTCTATCTTCTATTTTAGTACTAATCAATGAACAAAGGAGTAGAAAAAAAGTAAAAAGATTAACAATCACCTTTTCGAACTTTTCGATTTCTTTGAATGAATTTTTTTTTGTATACAATATGCGTGTGTCCCGAAAAATGGTACCTCGATGGGGTTTTTATAACCCAAAAATAAAAAGAAAAGAATACAAATTTTCTTCTGTTTCTCCTATTTTATTTTTTTCTCTTTTTTTCTACTGATTTCTGCCCCTCTTTTCGTTTGTTGTCTTTCTTTTGCTGCTCGTTTGTTCGTCTCTTGCAGGTACGGAGAGCAGGGCTAGGGACGTGGCGTGTATGGAGGCACAACAAGCAGCGGTGGCGCACGTGGGAAGGCACACACGCGGGTAAAGGATCGGAACGTGGGGACGAAGGCCTTGGTGGTTGCCGCGCTGAAAGCCAAATGCTGCTAGGGTTTAAGTCTCGGTTAGGCTAGGTGTTGGGCCATTGGGCCATTAGGTTTAGGTTAGTGGGCTAGGTGTACTGGGCCTCTGTTTAGTGGGTTTCGAGCATGTAATTTTGGGTTTTCAAATTGGGTCAATGTAATGGACATTTGGACTTTGGTTTTTTCTATTGGTTTTATTTATTTTTAGTGGGCCCGGGTCAAAATTGGGCATTACAGCTGCCCTTCTTTGCTCGTTGTCGTGTAATGGGAATACAGCAAAGACTTTAAATGACCAATTTTGCCCGGTCGTGCTGGATCTTGGTGCTCTTCCTTTTCAAGTAGCCTCATTCCATCCTACTGCAACTTCAGAGGTATAGGAATTGGTGTCTCGATCCACTCCACCGCAACATCGGGGAAATAGGATTTGTAGCTTGTAGCTTCTGAAAAGAACAAAATTTGCTATCTCTAGTCGGCAAGACTTGATACGATCTACTCTACTGCAACCTCAGAGAGATAAGATCCATGGTTTTAATCCACTCCACTGCAACTTCAGGGAAATAGGATTGGCTTCTTCTGTCTGCTCGACTGCAACTTCAGGGAGACAAAACTTGTGGCTTAAACTTGTTCTGCTGCAACTTTAAAGATAACTCTGATGTAGTCTACTCTACTGCAACTTTAGAGAGATGAGATCATTTTGATCTGCTCCACTGCAACTTCAGGGGGATAGGATCTATTACTTTAATCTTCTCCACTACAACTTCAGGGATATAGGATTATCGGCTTCAATCTGCTCCACTGCAACCTCAGGGAGATAAGATTTGCCATCTTCGATCTGTCCCACTGCAACTTCAGGGGGATAAGACCTGCTTACTCGTTGATTTGTTCTCTAGGGAACATAACCTTTTGATAAACTTAATTATGCCTAAGGATTAGGATGGTATGATCAAAATGAATCAAATGCTCCTAACTAGACATGTAATGATGTTTGCATGAATCCAAGATGCTGTTGTATTACTCAAAATCTATTAAGGCTTTTGTGACGACCGTTCTTTAACACCTTCCTTCCTGGCTGGTGCTTTCAATGAAACACTTAATTAAATTGCCCCCACTATAAACTTCCAAGTTTAATCCACTGGGATACAAAAGTTGTATATTCATTCTCAAGATGTGACTCAAAAATGAGGAGATCTGGCTTTTCAACCCTTTCCCATCATAATTTGATGGACACCCAACGTGTAATTCTTTGGTTTTTATACCATTCTCCAAGTGCCACATCAAATATTTGTGCGCGAAGAAATTTCCTCCAGAGATCTCTTCTTACCAACTCACGATTATTGCTGGCATCTTGTTCAATTTATGCCTTCTGAATAAAATCTAAAAGGGATTGTTTTAATTCAGACCTTTCCTTTTTAGATTTTTGACCTTTAAACCTGGTTCGTTCTAAACAATAGTCCTGTTTCAGGTTACTGCATTATTAAAACTTTTCAGAGTAATATGCAAAACTTCTTTTGTGAAAGTTTATTAGTCCGTTAATCATTATTCTAATGCAACATGTTTGCAGAAAGATCATAACAATGGAAAAAGTTGGTTCTGAGCATAGCTCGAAAGGGATAAAATATAGAAAATCGCAGAGGAAGAATAACAGAGAAGTTGATTGGGAACGTGTATCTTAGCAAGAAAAGAAAAAGGGATTTTCAAGAATAACACATTTAGTATAAATAAAATAAGAACTAGGTGCCCCAGTTATCGCAGCTTGAATTTCTCTGTACAAACTTTCTGAAGACTATTCTGAGTTCGACATG
Source organism: Gossypium raimondii (assembly GCF_025698545.1). NCBI lineage: Eukaryota > Viridiplantae > Streptophyta > Magnoliopsida > Malvales > Malvaceae > Gossypium > Gossypium raimondii. Next base: position 15,780,750 of record NC_068566.1, read on the forward strand.
TGTTTAGGAGATCTGCAGTACTCTGTCAATGCTCTAAGATGTCGCATACCCTTTCTTGTTGGTTCCTGTATAGCAAGATCATCATATGCCCCAATCAAAATTTGATCAGCTTAAATCACCTCATGCCCCATTCTGATTGATATTTGAGCCGCCCTTTTCGGGTTTTCGACTCAAATCCCCTTTGGTCTCAATACGCCCTTTGCGGGTTTTCACCTTGGCCCTCTCCAAATCCCTTTTTTTTAGGAAGCAAAGCGCCCTTTGCGGGTTTCCACTTTGGTTCCCTTTTCTTTCAAGTTAATTATTTCTTGACGGAATCTGCATTTATGGGGTTTGGCAAACTTTTACCATCCATCTCACTTAGGATCAAAGCTCCACCGGAAAAGGCCTTCTTTACAACATAAGGACCTTCCCAATTTGGCATCCATTTTCCTCTCAAGTCTTTTTACATAGGAAGGATCTTTTTTAGCACCAAGTCTCCTTCGCGAAATTATTTAGGGCAAACCTTTTTTTATTATAGGCTCACATCATTCGTTTCTGGTACATTTGCCCATGGTGAATAGCTCTTAACCTCTTTTCCTCTATTAGGTTCAACTGATCGTACCGAGATTGGACCCATTCGGCTTCACCCAACTGTAGTTCAGATAACACCCGTAGAGAAGGGATCTCAACTTCAATGGGTAATACTGCCTCAATTCCATAAACTAGAGAAAAAGGTGTTGCCCCGGTAGAAGTTCTAGCGGATGTTCGATAAGCAAGGAGAGCAAATGATAACTTCTCATGCCAATCCTTGTACGTTTAAATCATTTTCCCCACAATTCTTTTAATGTTCTTATTGGTCGCCTCCACTGCACCATTCATTTTTGGACAATACAGCGATGAGTTATGATGTTTGATCTTAAATTGGCTGCAAACTTTAGCTATTGTGCTATTGTTCAAATTCAACGCATTGTCGGATATGATTTTCTCAGGCATTCCATATCGACAAATGATCTCATTTTTCAAGAACTTGCTGACTGCTGACTTCGTGACATTTGCATATGAAGCAGCTTCTACCCACTTGGTAAAGTAATCAATGACTACGAAGATGAAACGATGCCCATTAGAAGCCTTTGGGGATATCGGCCCAATAACATCCATACCCCACATGGAAAACGGCCATGGAGAGGTCATGACTTGAAGTGGTGAAGGGGTGCATGCATCTTGTCTCCATAAATCTGACATTTATGGCATTTATTGGCATAATTAATGCAATCTCATTCCATAGTGAACTAATAGTATCCAAATCTCATGATCTGTCTGGCCATGGTAAAACCATTGGCGTGAGTCCCACAGATACCCTCATGGACTTCCACCAAAATTTTCTTGGCTTCCACGGCATCCACACATCTTAACAGTACTTGATCCTTCCTTCTTTTGTATAGCACTTCCCCATCTAAGACATATTCAATGGCTATTCTTCTCAGAGTTCTCTTGTCATTCTCTGTTGCTTGAGTAAGGTACTCCTGATTCTTCACATACTGTAGAATACTCTGATACCAAGGATGATCATATTTTCCCTCCTCCTCAATACTGAAGCAATGAGCTGGGGTTTTATAGATACTCATCTAGATAGGCCTCATTACCTCAAATCTGTTCACCTGAATCAACGAAGCTAGAGTAGCAAATGCATCAGCCATTTGGTTTTCCTCTCGTGGGAGATAACAGAAGGTGATATCGTCAAACTCATCAACCAATTCAAGAACCAGCTTTCTATAACTGATTAACTTAGGGTCTCTAGTTTTCCATTCCCCTTTGAGTTGGTATATCACCAATACGGAATCCTTATACACTCTTAGCATTTTGATGTTCCGTTCAATGGCTGCACGAATGCCCATAATACATGCTTCATATTCTGCCATATTATTTGTGCAATCAAAGTCCAACTTGCTAGCCATAGGGTAATGATCTCCATTCGGGGATACCAAGACTGCCCCAATTCCATTACCCGTAGCATTTGAAGCTCCATCGAATTTTAACCTCCACACGTGATCCCTTTGAGGATTTTCTTCAGTGTTTGCAACATAAATCAAGTCCTCGTTTGGAAAATCAAAGTTCACGAACTCATAATCCTCCAAGGCTCTACTAGCCAGGAAATCAACTATTGCACTCCCCTTTATGGCCTTCTGACTTACATATACTATGTCAAATTCAGAGAGCAAGATCTGCCATCTAGCCATTCTCCCGTTTAAAACAGTTGATTCTATCATATATTTTAAAGGATCCAACTTTGAAATCAGCCAAGTCGTATGATACAACATATACTGCCTTAGTCTTCGTGTTGCCCAGATTAAAGCACAACACAATTTCTCAATTGATGAGTATCTCATTTTGCAGCCAGTGAATTTCTTGCTGAGATAGTATATTGCCCTTTCTTTCTTTCCCGTTTCATCGTGTTGGCGTAATACACATCCCATGGAATTCTCAAACACCGTTAGATACAATATCAATGGCCTATCCGGACTTGGCGGTGATAGTACGGGAGTATTATCCAAATATTACTTTACCTTATCAAAAGCCTCCTGACATTCCTCATCCCAATCGCCCGGATTATGCTTCTTCAAAAGAAGGAATACTGGATCGCATTTCTCAGTCAATTGTGAAATGAATCAAGCAATGTAATTCAATCTTCCTACAAAATTTTGGACTTCTTTCTGAGTGCGTGGAGGAGGTAGGTCTCGGATTGCCTTCACTTTGTCCGGGTCCACCTCAATCCCCTTTGTACTAACTATGAAGCCTAATAACTTCCCTGATCTGGCTCCAAACGTGCATTTTGCTGGGTTAAGCTTGAGCTGAAATTTCCTGAATCTCAAAAATAATCTTTTTAAGACTTGAACATGCTCTTCTTCAGTTCTAGACTTTGCAATCATATCAGCAACATAGACTTCGACCTCCTTATGCATCATGTCATGAAACAAAGTCACCATATCTCTTTGATACGTTGCTCCCGCATTCTTCAATCCGAAGGGCATTACTTTGTAACAAAATGTTCCCCATAAGGTAATGATTGTTGTTTTCCCCATATCTTCGGAGTGCATCTTTATTTGATTGTATCCCGAAAAGCCATCCATGAAAGAAAATAATGAGTGGCCCGCCGTATTATCTACCAAAGTATCAATGTGAGGCAACGGAAAATTATCCTTTGGACTAGCCTTGTTCAAGTCCCTGTAATCCACGCACATTCGTACCTTTCCATCCTTCTTGGGAACAGGGACGATGTTTGCTACCCAATCTAAATATTTGATCTCTTGTAAGAATCCAACATTGAACTGCCTTTTGACTTCTTCTTTTATTTTTAGCACAACATCAGGTCTCATCCTCCTGAGCTTCTGCTGAACTGGTTTACAATCTTTTTTTATGGGCAGACGATGTACCACAATGCTAGTACTTAGCCCGGGCATATCTTGGTATAACCACGCGAAAACATCTTTGAACTCTCGGAGTAATTCAATGAGGTCTTGTTTTGTCTTTACGGTGGTTTCAGTTCCAATTTTCACCTCATTTCCTTCCTCTAGGCTCAAGATTTCTAACGATTCCTTATAAGGTATGTTCAACCATTCTTAACAAGTCTGGAGATATACCACAGTCTTCGTCATTTTCAAAGTCATGAGATCCCTCTAGACACATGTCTTGCTCAAAAAGAGGCTCCGTGTTAGAAGCAGCGTCACTCATGTCGTTGATATCTGAGGACCTGTGAGGGAATATATCAAATAATATACCAAGAATATAAATTTATGAATAATTATTTGTACAATAAGGTTACAAATGAAAGAATTATTTGGAAGACAATCAATCAAATGGAAAATATTTACTTGCATGAAAAGAATAAAGAATAATTGCTCGAAATGAATGTAAAGATGTATTTCATTAGAATAATGATATTCAGGCTCAAGCATATTTCACAAAGGATTTCCTATCATTTCCAAGCTAAAACAACAAGAATGTTTTGAGCATTACTCTGAATAAGCCCTAAAGACTACAGGGATTTCTTCCGCAATCTAATTGTTTAGTTCGCTCCCAGGTTCGTAAGGGCAGATCTCCAACAAGGCCTTTTCCTCCGTTGTTTCTATAGCGTTGATATGAACATTTTCCAACATTTCTTCAATGTCGTCGCTTCTGGACACTCCTCGCTCAGGGTGAATAAACCCACCTGACACAAAAGATGTAAATATGTGGGGAAAAGTAAAAGGCTCCCACTTAACTTCATATCTGTTCAAACGCGCCCTTCTTCTCTCTTGTCTTTTCTCTACTTCTTTCTTCTTCTGCTTCATGTCTGGCTTGTATCCTAAGCCAAAACTATCAAACTTTTCCTTCAACATCGGTGCTTCAATCTTTCCATGAAGATATTTTCCCAATCTTTTTCCGGGTGAAGCTCCTCTTCCGATCATCAATCGCAACCCCATCTCCGTGGTCCTGGATATTTTCGATACTGAAATTCTGCTTCCTTCAGTAATAAACATCGCGTTCACAAATTCTAATGATCAAAAAGAACATTCAAACGCCTCATTGTTAATTTCCACATAAGGTATATCACCAGTTACTGTTGCGATGATATCTTCCTCCGCATTTATTATTATCAACCGACCCTCTGCTACTAACATCACCTTCTGATGTAGTGATAAAGGTACTGCCCCGACTGAGTGTATCAATGGTCTTCGCAATAAACAGTTGTAGAAAGGCTTAATATCCATTACTAAGAAGTCCACCTCATAAGTAGTTGGGCCAATCATTAACGATACCTCAATTCTCCCCATAACCCTCTTTTCTGTTCCAACAAATGCCCTTACTATGCTCTGGCATGCATTCATGTGTGAACTATCCACCGGTAACCGATTAAGAGTAGATAAAGGTAATACATTCAGTGTAGATCCATTATCAACCAAGACCCCCGGTAATGTGTACTCTTTGAATTGGGTAGTAACGTGCAGGGCTTTAGTAGAACCCCTTCTCCAAACAGTATTTTGTCATCATTGAAGAAGATAAAATTGTCAGCACTTACATTGTTGATCAACCGATCCAGCTTATTTACTGAAATATCATCAGCCATATATATTTCATTTAGTACTTTCATCAGTGCACTTCAATGTACTTCTGAACTTAGGAGCAAAGCTAATATAGAAATGCAGGCCGGCTATTTGCGCAGCTGCTCCACAACACTGTATCCGCTGTGTTTCAAAAACTTCAAAAACTCCTTTGCCTCCTCTTCTTTTATTGGTTTATTAACCAATGGCTCAGCTTCCACTGCCTTCCCTTTCCTATGTTCTTTCTTCCAATTCTCTTCTCTTGACGATTCTGCTTGAGCGTCATATCATTTCCCATTGCACGTGTAAGAACCTATTTCCTGATTTCTCTCCGCTTCTCTTCCTAAGATTGTCACGTTGCACCCATAATTCCACGGTACCATCATTGCTCCGAGGGCATGAAATGATGACCACAGGATGATTCCTTTCCGAAGTTTTTGTTTCTGACTCTGATGCGCAAATATTTCTTTTACCCTCCACTTCTTCATAAAACCTCATCTCTTTGTTATCCATCATGTTTTGGACTAGAGCCCTGAATCCCTCACATTCTTGAATCTCATTTCCTACTTAACGGTGGAATTCACAATAGTTTTCAGTCTTATACCTTTTTTCAAAATCTGAAATAACTAGCCCTCTCTTCGCCATCTCTCTCCAAACCCATTTCAAAGGAGTTTTTACTTCAGTAATGTCGTTCTTGACTTCTTCTCCCCTACTTTCGCTCGTCGTATTCACCCCTTTATCAGCATGATTAGGTAACGGATTTTCTGTGTTAGGTGAGTCGTCAAATTTGACAACACCCATGCTGATGAGTCTCTCAACTACCTTCTTGAAAGCCGTGCAATTTTTTATTTAATGCCCTGTAATTCCCCGTATGGTAATCATATTGTGCGTTCGTATCATACCATTTGGGATACGGGGGTTGCAAAGGACTTAAGTAAAAGGGAGAGACAACGTGTGCATTGAACAACTTCTGATACAGCTTCTCGTATGACATTGGAATTGGTGTGAACTAGGGCTTCTCAATACCTTGTCTTACGCCAGATTCTCGTCCTGGTGAACCTTGTTGACTAGCAACCACCTTTTTTGGCTAGTTTACCATAATCGACTTGTTGTACATATTCACGTTGTTTACCTCATTTTCCTTCCTTCTATTTTCCCATTTCTTATGGCATTCTCAATCATTTCGCCATTCATTACTATATCTGAGAAGCTTCTTGTTGCACTTCCCAACATGTGCGTGATGAATGGGGCCTTTAAGGTATTGATAAAGAGTGTCGTAGTTTCTTTTTCTAGGAGCGGCGGTTGGACTTGGATAGCAACTTCCCTCCATCTTTGTGCGTACTGCCTGAAACTCTCGCTCGGTTTCTTCTCCATGTTTTGTAATGTAATTCTATCAGGGGTCATATCCGTTACATGGCTGTACTGTTTCATGAATGCCTATGCTAGGTCCCTCCATGAACCAATCTTGGTACGACTCAATTGATTGTACCATTTAGACGCTTCCCCTACCAAACTATCTTGGAAACAGTGTATTAACAGTTAATCGTTATTAACGTAGCTAGTCATCCTTCTACAGAACATGGTGATGTCGGCTTCGGGGCAGCTAGTTCCATTGTATTTTTCAAATTCAAGCATCTTGAATTTGGGAGGAAGTACTAAATCTGGGACTAAGCTTAGATCTTTAGCGTCGACTCCCTGAGTGCTATCAGCGCTTTCCAAGGCTTTGAATTTTTCTTCCAACCATTTATACCTATCTTCCCATTGTTTTGGCAATTATGCGTTCACCTTTTCTTCTTCTTCAGCTGTTTTATCAAAATCGAGAATAATAGGATTAATTGGGTTTTCTCCGGGCTTAAACTTGATCGTCCCTGGAAAATTGTGGGGATCGTGACACCAGTTTGTAATTGTTTCGGCCTAATTGTGTCAGACGGTCCTTTTGGGTACATTTCAGTTTGGGTTTGCACATTTGGTGGAGTGAAACCCAGAGGATATAACGGATCCTCACTACTTTCTCCAAGATTGGCCATAGGGTCCTTTCCTCTATCTACTCCTCCCGTCAGTAGATGGGTCAATTCAGCCATTGCATCTTTTTGAGCTTTGATCAATTTTTCCATCATGTCCTCTTGAATTTTATCTAGTCGCTCTTGCATTTGTACTTGTAACCGTTCTTGCATATCATTTTGCATTTGCTCCAGTTTCTCTAATCTTTGGTCCATTTCCTTAGTTTTCCGATGAGTGCCGTATTGATGCTTAATTGGTGAGCTTTTGTCAGTTTTTAGGTTAACTGTAATGATTTTAACCAATTAGGGTCTTTCGGTGGACTTTAATGCATATGATGCAATGTAATGCAATGCATGAATACAAAAAGGCGTCGATTCTAATCCAATTTCATTTAGAAAGCTTCATTTAGAAAACAAAATTCTTTACATAAAATAGATTACATATACAGTTTTGCCCTAATGCTCAGAACTTTAATTTTTCTAAATAGCGAAGCAAGCTCTTTTCCCCGGTCTGATTCCAACTCGTATTTTACGCTCAAAGTGTCAGCTTGTACTGCCAAGGTCTGCAAGTAATCGGCTACCTCCCGAATCTGGGCCATGGCTTCTCCCATAACGTAATCTCTGTCTCTAACTTGGCTCTGATAATAGTGGAGTTGCTCTTTCTGACGTTCTTCATTCGTTTCGAAAAATTTAACCCGCATCTCATAGTCTTGTAATGTCGCCTCTAATTCCTCTACTCTTTTCTTTGTTTCCTCAATCTTGTTCAAGCTCGCTCTTAGCTCCACCGCGGTATTACGATTTAGGTAACGATGAAGAGACCTTTCAAGTTCAGCTATTCTTGCCTTTAATTCATCCGTCTCTCTCCGGCTTTCTAACAGATTCCTCTCTAAGGCCTTGTTTTGTAACTGAGTCTCTTGGCGTTTCTTTTCCGATCCATCAGCCTTGTTTCTTTCTTCCGGGATCTCCTGTCACCATTGCTCTGAAGTCTTTCCCAGCCCTGCGGTTCTCGTAGCTTTTTGTAGTCTGTCTTTAAGCTATCTAGATCCTCCTCTACTTTATTCTTCCCTTTCTTTAATTTTTCAGCTTCTAGCTTTTGAACATCAGCGTCTAGCCTCAAATGCATATTTTCTTCTTCCAACCGCTCTATCTTCCTTTCGAGTTCTAAATTCCTTTTTTCAAAATCTTGTTTTATAATCTCCAACTCTGATGGGATCACTTGTAAGTACTCTTCCATTGGTCGAACACCCTCTAAGTTTAACTTCGGAATGTTATCATTAATTCTCTTGCTTCGCTACTCCCCGTACTCTGGAGTTGTCATCAAACCCACAGCTAGCCTTTTCATCCTATGAACCTGATTCCAAGCCTAAGAAATTTCTTTCACCTTTTTTTTGTAACTGTCTCCTCGGTACGAGAACTCACATTGAGCTAAACCATGCGTTGCCGGCACAAACTGTCTTGAATTGTATTGCCTTAGGACCAACAAAGGTGCATACCCGACGGCTCCCCAAATCCCAAGCAACGGAACCCAATCAAAGCTCCCACAACGGTAGAGAATTCCATCAGGAATCAACCAGGGAGCTCCCCACTCCACATCATCCTCTTGAAGATTTTGCAGAATTGCTATCCAATTTTCCTCTAATATATCATCCCTTCTTGGCGTAGCCACTATCTCTTTTAACGGGGAGTAATGCCCAGAGAAAACTCGTTACGAGACTTTGTCGACCTTTCAGAAATGACTATGGAACCAAGCTATCAACAATTGCGCACAACCTATAAATCTGCCTTCACCAGCTCACCGACACGCATTCAAAGATCTAAACGTTTCCGCCAAAATCGTAGGAATAGGCGTGACCCCTTTACCCAACCGATCAAAGAGATCTGAAACCGCTTCGTCAATATGCCCCAATGCTCTAGGGAAGATCACTAACCCATAGATACTCAAAGCAAACACATCGACCTTCTTTTTCCCATCCGGATGCGTTAGAATCAAGTCTCGCAAATTCCTCCATGGAATACATTTACACTCCCCTTTCTGCTTGATCCTGGTCGTGATCCACTGCTCGCTCATGCCAGTAATATTCATCAGTTTCTTCCAGAATGCCGGGACATACGCGGCTCTAGAATATGCTTTATCCACCTGAAGCCTTGGACAACGTAATAAAGCTGTATATTCCTCCACCGTAGGCACCAGATCTACTTTGCCAAAAGTGAAATAGCTATATGCAGGATTCCAATATTAAGCAAGGGCCCGAAACAATCGCTCATCTACCTTGATATCAAGCAAATACGGCAAGTCTCCATAATTTGAGTAGACCAACTGCTTGGTCTCATCGTTCCACTTATCCCATATCTCTTTTAACTCCTGAAGGCAATTTTGTGTCACACTAATACGAGTGTAGTCCCACAGCTCTGACACATAATCCTTAGCTAAACTGTCTCTCTTTTCCAATTGCACTTTCTCTGACCATATACGGACAATGGCATTGTCCTCCACCTTATCAAGAAAGTCATTCTCCATGACAAACTTCCTAATTTAACAATCGAACTTGAATCGACACTCTTTCAAATATGAAATGACATGGAAATATAGCAATAAAACACCATAAGTCAGTATAACATATAAACAAAGTTTGCAGCAAATGTGAGAGAAACAAACATTTATACGGGCAATCCCTAGGGTTTGGGGGAGTTCTACCTAGGTTGGGTTCCTAGGCTATCCATATGCGGTTTGGTTCTAATAGTCAAGGTACCCGAACCAGCAGATTCCTCGATCTTCACCCATTATAGGCTCATACAGACCGAGTTCGATTCAGGGGAATACATTTCCCTATGGCTACACGGAGATGAAAATCTCACGAAGACATAGGTACGAATGTATCCCGAAATCGATTCGCTATTCTGCACAGAGGTGAAAACCTCACGAAGGAGTAGCTTCTCACTCCCACTTAAAAGTGTAAGACCAAACAGTCCTTATGCAATATGATGCCAAGATATAAAATTTGATTTACAACAATCATAGAACAAATGCAAATAGAGAATCATAATTTTCCAAATCAAACTTTCAATTTTCGACAATAAGACCAAAACAATCAATCTTATGGCCTGACTCTCTTGGTGTCCCCAGTGGAGTCGCCAAGCTGTCGAAACCATCTTTTTAAATTTTTAAAAATGAAGGGAATCAACTTTGAAAATAAAATGGGAGTCGCCACCAACCTTTATTGAAGGTGTGATCGGATCACCTTGAAAACGATTTTAGGTCTACGAATTTTGAGAAAGTAGATTTGGGAGTCGATTACGCACGAGGAAGGGTTAACATATATTAGAATAGAAAAAGAATTAAAATAACAGTATGTAATAAAATAAAGTAATGTACATGCATATATATATATGAAAATAAGTAAATATGTACACTAATATGATAATAATACCAATAATAACAATAGTAAAGATAATAAATTAAACGATTTTAGCAATAATAACAAAACAGAGGACAAAATTGGCATTAAAGCAGTAATTCAGGGGAGAAATCTAAAACAAATAAAAGAACAGGTCCAAATTGCAAAGCACGAATGACATGGGGGACTGAAAGGGGAATATTCCCCACCCTCCAAAACGCTGCGTTGCAAGCTGGGCCAAACTGAAATGAAAGCAGAGTACGAGGCTAAATCAGAAAGAAAGAATACCACCGATTCAAAAAAAACCAGAAAAGGGAGGGACCGGTCGCGCAAATATCCCTCCCTACGCCAGAACACACGGATCTAACAACGTCTGGGTCGGGTCATCGGGTCGCGGCCTAAAACGGCATCGTATCAATGCATAATAATTCCCCATTAAAACCAAATTAGTAACCCTTTTCTATTTTTAAAACAAAAGTTAAAAAGAAAAAAAAACCCTAAGCCCTATTATTTATGGCTACGCTGTTTCATGCTACATTAATCGACGGTGGCTTTCCGAATCCCGGGCACGACTCCGATTGCAACAGAGCGAACTCGAGACCTGTCACCAGGTAAGTTCGCTTCTAACTCCTCCTTTTTAAAAAGAAAAGAAAAAAAACTAAAATAAATAGACCCCTTCGCTGCATCTGTGGATCAACTGCTCAGGGGACCCTCAGCCTCGTCCGACCCCGATTGCGACGGAGCTAACGGAGACCAGGTAAGCCTCTCCTTTTCTTTCTCTCTTCTATTTTAGTACTAATCAATGAACAAAGGAGCGGAAAAAAAGTAAAAAGATTAACAATCACCTTTTCGAACTTTTCGATTTCTTTGAATGAATTTTTTTTTGTATACAATATGCGTGTGTCCCGAAAAAGGGTACCTCGATGGGGTTGTTATAACCCAAAAATAAAAAGAAAAGAATACAAATTTTCTTCTGTTTCTCCTATTTTCTTTTTTTCTCTTTTTTTTTGCCGATTTCTGCCCCTCTTTTCGTTTGTTGTCTGTCTTTTGCTGCTCATTTGTTCGTCTCTTGCAGGTACAGAGAGCAGGGCTGGGGACGTGGCGTGTATGGAGGCACAACAAGCAGCGGTGGCGCACGTGCGAAGGCGGGGACGTGGCGTGTATGGAGGCACAACAAGCAGCGGTGGCGCACGTGCGAAGGCGCGCACGCGGGCAGAGGCTCGGCACGTGGGGACGAAGGCCTTGGTGGTTGCGGTGCTGGAAGCCAAATGCTGCTAGGGTTTCAGTCTCGGTTAGGCTACGTGTTGGGCCATTGGGCCATTAGGTTTAGGTTAGTAGGCTAGGTGTGCTGGGCATCTGCTTAGTGGGTTTTGGGCATGTAATTTTGGGTTTTTAAATTGGGTCAATGTAATGAACATTTGGACTTTGGTTTTTTTCTATTGGTTTTATTTATTTTTAGTAGGCCCAGGTCAAAATTAGGCATTACATTTATAATTTAATTTCTTTTTCCAAAAGGGAAAAAATAGAGATTTGATTTTGCATGAATTTTGAAGTTGAGTTATTTTGATTGGTTCATTTGGTTTTATCACGATTCTTCATCAACTTTTCATCAATAAGGGAATGAAATTGTATAATATGGGGTACCCTAGATGAACCTAGAAATGCATGACCCATCTACTTTGAATACTCAAGATGAATTCCATTTTTTAATTTAATTTTATAAAATATAGGATATCCAAGATAAAATCGAAAATTATTCTCAAAAAATAAAAAAAGATGAACCCAAAAACACTCGAACAACATGAGACTAAAATCAAAGTGATTTTATTTTATTTTTCTAAAATTACTCGATAGGGAACACCATAGATTAATAAGTTTACACTGAGAATCCACAATTCTAGTGCCTCAAATCAAACAAGATATTTGTATATTACAAAAGGACAAACAAAAGAAAACAAGGCATACCCAGATGAACAAAAATCAAACAATGAGATAAAAGAAATTGATGAGAAAATGTAAAATAAGTGAAAGAAAGAAAATCAAATTTAATTTAATTTTGTAGTTTTTAATTTTGTATTTTTAGAAAATATTAAAAAAAGTCCACGTAGCATTGCACGATTGGCTAGCGTTGTCACGTCATTAAAAAACTAATGGTGTATGTAAAAGAAAAATATTGATTTAATTAATGGAGAAAAAATTCAGGTACCAATCTGAGATAAAAAAAAACCTTAAGTACCAATTTGGAAGAAGTAGATAAGTTCATGTACCAATTTATATTTAAGCTTTTTTTAATTTTGTGGACTAATTATAGAGAAGTCTCTAAACTTTAGGCAAAAGTCAATAAAAAGTGCCATGTGTTGTCACTCAATGAGCTATGTGTCACGTTAGCAATCCATTAGTGGAAAATGGATTAATTTAACAGGTGTGATTAGTTTGAACAATTATTTCAACAAGAGCGATTAAATTGAGAAAAATTAGCGTGACAAAAATAGCACAAATCATATTTTATAGTACCTTGGTTATAGTCATTCCCAAAAATCAATTAAGCTCTTGAAAAAAGTGCGTCCTATTGAAGCTTTTACGACAAAAAAGAAAATCAACTAGACATTTCTATAAAAAGCAAAGCATGTGGAGCAGTTTCGTGCATTATCAAGGGAGTAGAGGGAAAGCAATGAAAATTATTGGGGTTTCTTCAGTTTTCAGGGAAAGGTCGAAAATGGTTGATGGTGGAGGTCGTAGTGTGGCGCTTGTGGATGCTGGAAGCCTAATTGTGTTCCAAAAAATATTAATAACATTTTAAAAATCATGTAATTTGTAAAAATATATATTATAATATTATAAATTTCATGTAATATGTAAAATAATTCAAAAAATTATTTATATTTCTTGCATCCATATTTGAATTTTTAAAATAGTTTTGAAATCTCAAAACTTATAATTTTAGAACACCAAAATGTAAAAGGGTGTTTTTTCTTAATAATAATATTTTTTATAATTTATAATTTTTAATAGTTTTGTATTCATTTGTCCTGAATTTAGAGGTGCTCATGGGCCGGGCCAGGCCGGACCGGGTCCGGGCTAAAAAAGTGGTACCCGAGGCCCAGTCCGTTTTCTAAACGGGCCTCCTTTTTTTTTCAAACTCATATTTTGGGCTTATATTTTTACTCGAACTCTCTCATATTTCGGGCGGGCCAGGCCGCCCGGTCCATGAGCACCTCTAGTCCTGATTCATCTGAAGTTGGACAATCATATGTCCAAATTTATTCTATAGGTGTATTTTTTTAATAATTTTTTGGGTAAAATATAGAAATGGTCATTAAAGTATTGGCTACGTTCTATTTTGATCACTAAATTTTTAATTTTTCTATTTTAGTCTCTAAACTTTACGAAATTATATATTTTAGTCACCAAACGTCAACAACCATTTCAAATTTGACAGAAGCGTTGACATGAGCTTTTTTTTATTGGTCTAGTAAAAGTTTAACCCTCTAATGTTTACACATCCTATCAATTTGATCTTAAATATTAAAAATTCAACAAATTTAGCCTTCAATGTTTACAAATTTTGTCATTTTAGTTTAAATTCTAAAAATTCAATAAATTTAACTATCAACATTTACAAAATAATTTTTTTTTATTTTTATAAATTTTATAAATTAAAAAAACAACAACACCCAAACCTAAATAAATTAAAATAAATGAATAAATATCATCACCACTAGCTAATCTCTCAACTCTAATGAGGCTTCAACTTTGAGTTAACCCCAAGACAATGCGAGACCCTAAAAGAAAGTATAGCAGATGCTATTAATTCCCCCACCTTTGGCTGAACACACAAATTTGAACAACTTTATATTCAACCAGTAGAAGTATTGAAAAATCATTAATACCCCATTTTCAAGCACAAAAAAAAGTTTCATAGATACTGAATAAAGAACCACAAATAAACCACGAGTATAGTACAAGAATGAAATTTGGGGTGAACCTAGATTAGTAAAACAGGATTCGCAATTTCTCAAAAACACAATACTATATTTCTAGAATTTCTTGTGAAGATCAAGCAAAGAGACAAATATTGAAATTGATAGTGTTTTAATAGCAAATAATAATTTAAACCCAATGCCAAAAAGAAAAAAATGGAAAAGAATTTTAGTTTACATTAAAAGTCTTGAAAAGGTAGACTTATAAGGTTGATTGTTTTGGATTTTACTCAAGTTTCTCATTAATTCTTGTACTGTTATCGCTAAGTGTATTTGTAGATGTTTGTGGTTGTGATGTAACCAACGACTCCATGGATTTTTTTATCGGTAATAATTTCTTATAGGATTTACACTAGATTTGGAAGTTTTTAAAATTTATAAAATTTTAAAAATTAAATATTTTATTTTGTAAATGTTAAGAGCTAAATTTATTGAAATTTTTAGAATTTGAACTAAAATGACCAATTTTGTAAAAATTGAGGCCTAAATTTGTTGAATTTTATATTTAGGATCATATTGATAGAATGTGCAAACATTAGAAGGTTAAATTTCTTATTAAACCAGTAAAAAACCCATGTCAGCATTGCTGTCAAATTTCAAAACGGTTGTTAACATTCAATGACGAAAATATTTAAAATTGTATAGTTTAGTGACCAAAATAGAAAAAATTAAAGTTAGGTGACCAAAATAGAGCACAAGCAATACTTTGTGACTATTTTGTAATTTACCTAATTTTTTTATTGTTTTGAATAGTTTTAGATATTTAAAAATTTATAATATTTAACAATATTTAGAATTATTAACATTTTTATGCACAAATTTGAACAAATGATTGTCCAATTTTAAATTAACCTGGACAACTATATGTCTAGATTCATTTTAGATTTATATATTTTTTATTAATTTTAAAATATATTTTTTACAATTTTAATTTATCTTAATTATTAAACATTTTTTTGTTGGTGTGGGATGCCAAATCAGCATCGTTTGCCACATCAGCATCGTTAAAACTAGTTAACTAATAGTTTATGTTAAGGGAATAGCTTAATTAATTTTCCTTTTATCATTCAAGGCTCAACAGGATATACTTATTTTTAATCACTTAATTGAAGTAAAATTTTACCCTTAAACCATGTTTTTTTGGTTAAATTTAATCTTTCTAGTGAATTATAATTTTAACCAAGATTTAAAAAAAGACACGTGGCAAATTCCCGTATCGGCAAGAATGGGGGCAGAGGGACCTAGGGGATTTTCGTTGTCTAAATTTGGAAATTTGCTCTTCTTGGGGACTTAGGGTGAGTTTGGATGGGCAGTGCGTTTACCTGCGATTAGTGTAAAAACAGTGGTGGCGGTGAGATTAGATACTATAGCGATACTGTAGCGTGAGACAAAAAGTAAGCTAAACGCACCGCACCGCACCCAATCGCCCATCCAAATCCATTCTTAGTGCCTCCACTGCTGACAAAAAATAAATTATAAATTATTATATTTAAAATTTTAACAATATTAAAAATGATTAACTATCTAAAATTAATATTAAAAAACATAAAAAAAAATATTTTTACTAATGAAGAAAATAACTCCGACGTCTCTGGAACAAATTTAAAATTTCATGATCGTTTAATTAATTAGGTACATAAATTTTTTAAGTAACTATGAAAACAGTAGCAGTATTATTCGACATGGCTACGAAATGTCAGGCATGAATACAGTTGGAGAATAGAAGGTTTTTGATTTGATACGGCACCGGGCTCGTAACCCTAAGCCATTCTCTTCCATGACATACAAGTTCTTAGTTAATGGATAAATTTATTCTTTTGTTACCAAAAAGATGTAATAATAAATTTCACATTTTATGAGGTGGCATGTCCGTATATAGAATTATTCACTATATAACTATTGCTGGGCCTATATCCAAATAAAGATTTGTAATTAGATGGGAGGCAAATTGGCATCTAAGTCGTCCTGCAATGTAATGCAAAGCAGAGCAAAGCCTCTGCCAAATTTCTTTGTGAAGACGTAGATGGATGCAGGCACGAGGCTGATCAACTGGTGGATTCCATTCTGTAGCATAGCTAGCCTCGGAAGGGGACGTGGTGGGGGGACCCTTTACTATTTGCTTAGGATGTGTTCATCTCATAGGACAAAACTTTCAGTCGTCTTGCCCTTGTCATCACAGTATAATTTCATCCTTCTTTCATCTTTCACTTTTTATTTGGATTTCGATGATGTCATACACAGAAATACGTTTGTGTTTGATAGGATAAACAAATATTGGATTACTTTTTGGGTTTTAAAATTTTATGACCGAGTTTGATACTCGAAAGTTATTCTAGTCCAGGAGATTTGCTAATTGCTTTACGTTATTTGTATTTCTCATTCATATTATTTGGGTTAAAAAAACTTAAATTTAAATAAAAGTAATTAACTTGCTAAACCTACTTATGATTACATCTAAATTAACAAAAAAAAAAAGAAGATTAAAAAATCGATTCTTAATTACAATAATTATGATTTTATTTATAATAATTTCAAATATTAAAAAATTTAATAATATAGACATAGCATGGTCCCCAACTGCTGGTTGAAGCAGTGCAGCATTCACTGAGTTGACAATTAACCAAAGTAGTGTTTTGGGACGGTACCAAAATCAAATAACTCAGTACTCATACTCCATATGGGACTTTGGGTGTTGAACATAATTTTCAGGCCTTCATTAATTTCTTTCTTTCACTTCATCATCTATTTTATAAGTATAAAGAAAAATAAAATCATAATTATTTGTACATCCATAAATCACAACTTAAGTTCAATAATCAATTAAGTCTTAAACTATATATATTTACCACAAGTGTAATAATATTTAACAATTGCATTCAAATATTCAATTTAATCTCATTCTGTAACACTTATTATTCTTATCGTAATGTTAATTATATACGCTCAAAGTGTTTCAATAGGATTAGGTTTATATTATAAAACAGATGAAAATGCTTGTGTGTTAGTTTGGTTCTTTATTTTTTTCATATTAATTTTGGTTTTGAATTTTTAATCTTATTTAGACAAAATGAGCTTTATTTTATGATTTTAGATATTATTTGTCAAATTTTCAAACTCTTTTCATAAATATTTCTAAAAAATAATATTTCAAGTAAAAGAAACAATAATTTTTATTTGATATTTTTGAAAAATAGTTTTTATATATAACTTGTAAGTTATTTTTATCATTTTAAATATAAAATAATTATTTCTATATCATAAAATTAAAATTAGTTATAAAATAAATAAAACATAAAATTCAATTAGATATGAGATGATAATTTTTAACTTAGACTTTTAAGACATAGTACACATGTGGTTACATATAAAAAAATTCAAAAAATAAATAATAAAAGAAGTGTTTTTGTATAAGCAAGCTGCGGGATGGTCGATACAAGTAATTATATTTTGTTTTGGGCTTGTTTTTGGTATTGGGCCTTAACCCTTCATAACATAATAGAAAAGAGAATACTCTTCTACTGTAAGACTGTAGAAGTGTTTAACTTGGTGTGTAACACGTGTTCTTTTGTTTTTGTTTTTTATTATGTTTTAATCAGCTCTCTGGACATAAAAAGAAGTTTATGCATGCTTAATATTTTCATGATTTCTTTTTCCTTCTCAACTTCTTATGTAGTTGCATATTTTCGATGGTACTTCCAGCATCCCGATATTAGTTGGAATGTTTCGTTCTGATAATAAATTGAATTAAAAAATTATATTTTATTTTGGTGTAAATTTGATCAATATCAATCATATTAGTTGATTTGGTTCGTACCGATTGAAATATGTCGATCAGTATAAAATTAATTTTAAAATATATTTTCCATTTAAATTTAAATTTAAATTTTATCATTCATTGTACAAAAATAAATTTCATTTTTTACCGAAAATAATTTTAAAATATATTATTTATTTTGAATTGTTATATGTGGGACTATCATATTGTTTAATGTATAAAATGAACTTTTGCTTGTTTAATAATGGATTGCATTAGTGAAGCTTATTAAAAGATATTTTATATAATTGATGAGATTTTTTATTTTTGTATCTTAAAATTTACATATGATGAGATTTGAACTCATGCCTTAACATTTTAAAATCTTTTCGATCTTTTACTACTTGAACAAAAGAATTTTTATGAGTATTTATATTTGATATTTGTAAATATTTTATGTTTTTTTTAAAATAACGATAAATTCAAATCATACGACAATATCAATAAAAAAATAATACGGTACTTGCTACCATTATATTTTTTGAGGAATGTTAACACCTTCGGTGAGAAATATATTGTGTAAAGAAATAACACTATCTCAAATATTGAAAACTGGAAAAGTATGAATGAATTCTTTTTATCCTCTGTTCTTTGTTTTACACTATGGTATTTATAGAGTACATTAGTAACTGTCATTGCTAACAACTCAACTGCTGAAATAACAAACTAACAAACTTAGCTTAATAACAGAACTTAGCTAGCTCAATAACAGAACTTAGCTAGCTCACTTTTTATTCATATTCTTAACATTCACCCAACTTTCCAAAAGGCAAAAACCGAAGAAGATTTCGAAATCGATCAAAGTATAGGAGACAGAAAGTGGTTTAGTAAGAATATCGGCAACCTGTTCATAGGCAGGAACCTCACCAATTAGAATAGAGCCATCGGCAACCTTCTCGCGAATGAAAAACAAATCAAGCTCGAATTGTTTGAATTTAGAATGTAACACAGGATTAGCTGCAACAGCAACCGCACTAGAGTTGTCACACCAAATGATAAGTGGATCAACACTTTGAAGGTGTAACTCTTGTAGCAATAAAACTAACCAAGCGACATCACTTGTAGCAGCAGTAAGACTCCGATACTTAGCCTCAGCCGTAGAACGGGAAACAACTTGTTGTTTCTTTGAACACTAAGAGACAGGTGTGTGACCAAAATACACATAGTAGCCTGTCGTAGAGCGTCGATCATCAAAATCCAGCCCCCAGTTAACATCCGCATATCCAACTAACGAAAGCCGGTCAGATGGACGAAAAACAATCCCATAATCGACTGTTCCACACAAATATCGCAGGATTCATTTTAATACTACCAGATGAACATTAGTACGTGCATGCATGAACTAGCAGATACGGTTTACCGCATAAACAATATTAGGACGAGTTAGGACCACATACTGTAAAGCACCTGCAAGACTTCTGTACTCAATAAGATCACACAAACGATCGCCATTATTTTTGGAAAGAGTAGATGAGCTAACCATTGGAGTATGAACCCGTTTAGCATGCGACATAGAACTCATGTCAAGTAGATCGTTAATGTATTTTTCTGACGAAGATGAAGACGCCCGTTGGAAGAACGAGTAACCTCAATCCCTAGAAAATAATAAAGATCACCCATATCTTTAAGTGAAAACTCACCATTCAACTGCTGAACAAAACTATTTATACAACCAGGTTCATTTCCAGTAATAATAATGTCATCCACATATACAAGGACGTAGAGAGTAGAGCTAGTGGTAACCCGAACAAATAAATACGCATCATATTTAGATACAACAAAGCCCATAGAAAGAAGAAAATTCTTCAACTTATCAAACCAAGCACGCGGAGCCTGACGAAGCCCATATAAGGCTTTCTTCATACTACAGACCAAAGGTTTTCCACTGGAATCATATTGAACATACCTTGGAGGTTGCTGCATGAACACCTCGTCAATAAGATCGTCATTCAAAAATGCATTGTTCACATCTGCTTGGAGCTGCCACCCTTTTGAGATAGCACTGGACAGAATGACACGAATAGTAGTAGGTTTTACAACCGGACTGAATGTCTCTTGGAAATCAGACCCAGGTACTTGAGAACATCCTTTTGCAACTAACCGAGCTTTGTGACAGGCAACAGTGCCATTAGGATTCTTCTTAACTTTGAAAAGCCATTTACACCCAATTGCCTTGCGATTCGGTGGTAGCGGAACAAGCTACTATGTGAAATTTTAAATAAGAGCATCATATATATTCAGCTTGAGCAGCAGCACGCCATTCTATGGTAGAAAAGGCCTCCTCAATTGTGTGAGGCTAAAAAACTTCAACAGACAAAGCTTTGGGCTTAAAAAGGCCAGCTTTAAACCAAGTAACCATTGCATGAGTATTTGTTGGAGGCAGACAGGATGATGGAGGTGAAACAGATAGAGTACTAATGGTAGGTATAGTAGGACCAGGATTACTATCACCAAAGGGTAAGGAGACAGATCGTTGTTGCTCAGTGTCAGATCTCACCGCAGCCAGAGGAGTATCAGAGAGAGAGGGTGATGAGTAAGAACCAGGATCTGAATTTGATGTAAAAACCTTCGCAACAAGTGGAACAAAAGTTGTTATAGACTCTGACGAAGACATGAGTCCCCTTGTAGCTAATGAAGGATACAAAAACCGCTACTCATCGAACACAACATGACGCAAAACAATAATTTTACCATATGGCAAAAGGCATTGATATCCTTTGTGTTGAAGACTATATCCCAAGAATGTACAAGGTGGAGAATGAAACTCCAACTTATGACGCATAAATGGACGTAAATATGGGTAACAACAACACTCGAATATACGTAAATGATCATATGTGGGATATTGTCCATAAAGAGCCTTATATAGAGTTTGACCATTCAGAACGAAGTAGGAAGACGATTGATGAGTTGAACAGCACAACAAAATGCATAACCTCAATATTCCATAGAGAGATTCACTTGAGCCAGAAATGTGATACCCATGTTAACAATATACCAATGTTTGCGTTCAGCCATCCCATTCTGCTCAGAGGTATGTGGACAAGATAACCGATGAATAATCCCTTGACTTGCTAAAACAGACGTGAAAACCCAAAATTCTCCATCCTAATCACTCTGAAATTATTTTATAATATTCCCAAACTGAGTTTTGACTAACTGCTGAAACTGAAAAAAACAATCTACTACCTGAGACTTTTGACGAATAACATAAAGCCACGTAAAACGAGTGCACATATTAATAAAAGACATATAATACCAATTACGACCACATGCAATTGATGCAGGCCCCCACAGATCAGAGACAACCAAAGCAAACGGATCACTATATTCAGTAGTAGATTTGAAAAACAACAACTTATGAGATTTTTCATTTTGACAGGTAGTACAAATATTGTCAAGACAACATTTATCAGAGGTAATTTTACATTTATTGAGAACAGTCTTAACAACAGAAGCAGAGGGATGACCAAGTCCTTTGTGCCACAGAGAAAAATAGCACAATTGTCACCTTTATTCTAGAAACCAACAAAGTAGGAGGCGAAGCTTCAACAGACTGAGCAGACGCAACCGACGGAGAAAAATGATAGAGCCCATCACAAATGTGGTCCTTTAGTAAAATTTCCTAAGTCACGATGTCCTTAACCACACAATACGTCGGATGAAATTCAAAAAACACATTATTGTCAGTGGCAAAATAAGAGACAGACAGAAAATTCTTCAGGATATTAAGTATACATAAAACATTAGACAGATGAAACAATTTAGACTGTGTAGTTACAACCAAATTATCGATGCACGATATCTTGTCGGGAGTCCCGTCACTCATCAAAAGAGAATATGTACCTGAATATAGTGTCGAGTCATGCAAAGCAGACGTATCGCGATAGACATGATGTTTAGCACCTGAATCTGGATACCAAGTGGTCGATCCAACAGGCATAGGAATATAAGACTCAGTGTCTGCATAGGTTGAATCAAATTGAGTGGCATTAATTTGAAACTCAGTAGAGTTAGAAACATCAGAAGCATACAAGCCTGATAGACGAGGAAGCCCAATGCATGGGTCGAACCCAGTGTATACATAAGCCCTTGGCTTGGTCCGCCAGGGAACAGACGGCCCAAACACATTAGCAACACCTGAGACCCCACGAGCTTGTTCATGACCCAGAGAAGGAAGACATTCTACACAGTTCGAAATCGGCCCAGGTGGTGGAGCAGGAATTGACGGCCCAAAAGAAGAGGAAGCTCCCTTAAACTGTTGACTTAGGCCAGAATATCCATTAAACAAATCAAACCCATTCGGCCTAGGATAAACAGGTCCATTAAAGTTTCCAAGCGGCCTAGATGGCCCATCGTTAGTGCACCTATATGTCGCTTGCCCAAATTGATCCTCATAAGGCCCATAGAAAACCCGACCAGCATTATCCTGTAAAATGGGTTAGAAATCCTATTATTTTGAAACTGGCGAGGCTCAACAGACGACCACACATGTTCTCCTAACAAATTACCTTCTGATTCCACCAAGACAGATCCAGAGAGCGGCGATGGACCCGACGCACCACGACTATGACTGTCCACGAGATTGGACATTCGGTCACCAGATGAAGAGCCAACAAACTCACGATTAAAATGGAAGTAGTATCGCTGGGCAAAATTATCAAAGTGCCTGCAAATCTGGCATTAAAGACGAGTGCGAAACCCTCGACCGCGATCTCCAGACGAGAACCAACCGCCCCGAACAGAGCCCACCTGTGACGGAGTAGCTTCCAAAAGGTTCGCACAAAGAGGTACATCCTGTACCACACGCGCGGACTGACTCTCATATTCAAGCAGCAAATTGACTAAACGCTGAAGCGGTAGAGGCTCCGACAAAAACGACGTGAGGGTGATGACCAAATCAAACTCTTGAGGTAAACCTACAAGCGCAATTTCTACTTTCTTTGCCTCCGAGATCTGAGATCCGGAAGCTTCGATCAACACACTTATGTTTTAAATTTTCACTATATACTCCGTCACTGATAAATTGCCTTTTTTATTGAATATATATCATGGCAAAGTCGAGAGAGTTTTGTACTTATAACGGCAGTGAAGAGATGAGTGGCAGTGCTCCACACATCACATGCCATTCGAGCCTCTGTAAAGGATGGGAGAAGTGAGGAACTAATCGTGGACAATAGCAAGAAGTGAGTAACCGATCTTGCTAAATAAACGCCGAGGCGTCCGGATTCGGAACAAGCGAGCCTTCGGAAGTTGGCACAAATCGCGGTGTTGCGGATACCATCCCATCCAAAAAACCAGTTAGCTCGTATCTTTCAACTATCAATCTAACATGTTGCTTCCACTGAACAAATGTGCGTTCATCCAATTTGACAGTCTCATGATGCGGGAACGAGTGAACAAGCCTAGCCTCAGTGAACACCGAACCTCCATGTTCGACGGAGGCAGAATCTGCAGAAGTCGTGGTGGTCATGTACACAAATCTCCATCACCTTAGGCGACTGATACCATGTTAACACCTTCGGTGAGAAATATATTGTGTAAAGAAATAACACTATCTCAAATATTGAAAACTGGAAAATATATCTAGTATGAATGAATTCTTTTTATTCTCTGTTCTTTGTTTTACACTATGATATTTATAGAGTACATTAGTAACTGTCATTGCTAACAACTCAACTGCTGAAATAACAAACTAACAAACTTAACTTAATAACAAAACTTAGCTAGCTCAATAACAAAACTTAGCTAGCACCTTTCTAATTCATATTCTTAACAAGGAAAAATGAGTGTTTCCTGCTAAATGCTTTGAGGGAAGACAAATAAGATGGTTTGGCTTAAACTAGAAAGTAGAAAGTGAGATGTGATTGAGAAACTGGCGTTCAAGAGACCAAAATTATAACTATATTCTCAAATCTTTCTACAGAATGTATGGTTTTTGGTGTTTAGATTTGAGATTTATTTTGGTGTGTGTTGCTGCTAACATTTCATCTCTCCAATATAATTCTAAAACTTTTTCCTGTTCCATCAGTTCTACATTTTATAAATTATCTTTAAACATAATTGCATAAGTATATATATAAAGAGACATTGAGTGTAAAATTAAAATGAATTTACATCATTCTGTAATTTTTATACGATTAATATTTTAATAATTTAAGTAAATTATGCATGTCAAGTTGAGCTTAAATTAAAAATTTCTAACTATTTGTTTTATGTAAAAAATTTTTCGATCATTAAAGATATATTAACATAGACAATATTTTTCATTGATATGATAGATATATTGGATTAACTCAAAATTTTATGTGCATGACAAATACAAGTATCTTGATAAATTCAAGAGTTGAATTGTTAAAATATAAACAATTTAAAAAATAAATTTAAAATATAGTATAATGTTTAAACTAAAAATATTAAAATGTATACAAATAATTTTAACAGATTATTTCAAAAAATATAATAAATTTTTTTCTTCCGTTTAACATCATCAATGTATAGCTTGACAATTTAATTTTTTTTTTTTGTAATTTGCGGATTCTAGATCAGATTTGTATGTATACTTTATTTTGATTTTGCACATTATAATCAACAAATCAAAATTCCTATATTAACCAAAAAAATTCAATTTGTTAGTGCATTGAATTTATACTTTAATTATAAAAACATTAGAATTGATTCCTATATTTTAAAAATCCAAGTAATTATGGTATTTTTTTTATAAAAAGTTAATGGCTAAATAAAGGCTATAGGCTATTTTTTTAAAAAAAAAATTAGGCCTTTAAATCGTTTTTAACCTTTATTAGGAGAATAGATTCGTTTTAGGAGAGAGAAATGGAAAGCGCGTTAAATTTGGGCGTGCTTCTGTATAGATAGCGATAAAAGCGCGCCATTGGACGCGCGCTTTGCTTTCTTTCGAGGTTCTATTTCTTCCTAGGGTTAGGGGTTTTTATTTTATTTTTTAAGGTTAGGGTTTATGGTTTTTTAGGGTTTAGGATATTTTAAAAGTGTTCAGGGTTTTCGACTAAAATGGAAAAAGTTGTTAGGTAGTTTTGAGGGGTTGGGGATGTGATAACACGCCTTAGCACACATACATTTCATATGTCACGGCGGGATAAGACCATCACCTGAGAAACCCATCCTGGGGAAATTAGGTTTTCGGGGTGACAATGCTTGATACGATCAGAGGTCGAAGTCCAGGTGGATGTCCCAATCGGCAGCTGTAATGCGGTCACAAGTTCGCGTATAACTGGGGGCCCGGTGACGGTCATTACGTGGTCAGGAGTTCAAACTTGTTGGATACTCGCAAGTAATGCCATATATATAACATACATAAGATTGATGTCATAATCATGCGGAAAAACTTTGGGAACTTCCGATATAATCAACATAAATTTTTTTTTCCAAGTAGCCGGTATCTTAAGCCTTTCATTCTTGCCCGAAGGCTGACATCGAGGGATCTTAGGAATAGAGTGGATGTTCCGACACAGTAGAGGTCCAACTCGGGTCGGCGCGATAGCAATTCTAGTTATTAATGGGTTGTGTAATAACGACAACCATTGTCACCCCAAAAAGAGTATCACCTTTAGTACACCACAACAACCGCTCCCCACCTAAGAGTCCCTATTGCATCAACGATGGTGCCGACTGTAAATCCCTAAACCGGGTCTAGTAGTTTCGGGTATATTTTTTGGGTTCTGAGTGTGAAACTAGAAATTTATGGAGTTTCTAGTAATTTTTAATTTAATTTAGGAGGTTAATTTTATCTAAAATCAATTAAACAATAATCTAGAAAAATAAAAATATTTTTAGAAAATTAATTTTAAAGTAATTAAATATTTACTAGTGAAAATAATTAATTTGGGTCGAAAAAAATTTTAAAACAATTTTTATTAGGGGTTAATTTTAGCTAAATTTAATTAATAACTAAACTGGGTTTAATTGTAAAATAAGGGAAAATTTAAAGTATTTATTTGGCAAATAAACCTTAAAATTTGAAATTTTGGAGGGAAATGATTAAATGGTAAAACAAGAGAAATGTGGGAGTGGCCATTAGGCAAATTTCCCAATTTTTAAATTTTGATGAGTTGTTTCAGCTTTAAAAACAATGCACCTACTACTTTTCACACGATTTACATCATATTAGAGAGTTATAAATTTCGTTCTCTTTGCATGGTTTTAAAGATCTATCATTAGATAATAGATCCAACCTTTTTTCTTCTCAAAATACTCTCTCAATTCACCCGGAATTATTCTCAAAAGTAGCCAAAAATATCCCAAAATTTCTCAATATTCTTGAATCAATATTTTTAATCAAAGGATTTAGAGCGAATCAAATGTAATTATTATTTCTAAACTTATTTTTATGATGATTAGTAACATTTTTACATGATTTGAGAGTCAATTAAAGGATTTAATATCAATGTCATCTTCTTCAAAAGCTTAAGGTGCTTTAACGGTGGATCTTGAATTTTGAGAAGAAATCCACAAATCAATAGATGTTCCAATTCAAAATGGATCTATTAAGAAATGTAGAAGCAGACACAAAAAAAAGGAAAAATAATTAAGAAAAGAAACAAAAAACAGGGAAGATGAGGGAAAATAAAAAAGAAAATAAAGAGAAAAAGGAAAAAAAAAGGAAGTATAATAGGACGCCATGTGACAACACGTGATTGGCCAGCGCTACTACGTCAGCAAAAAATTAACGGCGCTAGTGTCAGGTACTAATATAGTGGACGCAAAAAATCATAAATACCAATCTGGGAGAAGTGAATAAGTTCGAGTATTAATTTTATATTTAACCCCACACAAGTAGTATATATTTTAGGGAATTGATATAGAAAAATTATTTTCATTTAATATACAGGTAGAACTTAGAAGGCAAAAAAAAATCAATATGATAAAATATATTAATTTAAGGAAATGTATATTCATTAAAATTAAGAATAAATGCATTTAGAAAAAATCAATAATGATAAAATATGAGAATTTTTTATGTATTTTATAATTTTTTATAATTTTATAAAATTTACAATTTTTAGGGTTTTATAATTTTTACCTTTTAATAAAATTTTAAAACTTTTATATTTTTATTAAAATTTAATATTTTTATACTTATTATTATTTTTATCTTTTATAATTTTTTACCATATGTCACGTTGTGATTGTGACACAAGTAGCTTTAACTGAAAAAATTAAGGATAATTAACTTTAACAATAAAATATTAAAGTTAATAATTAAAATGCCTTTTAATATATTTGACTGTCAAAGTTAACTTAATTACTTTTTTGAGAAATTTTAAAATCATCAAAATGTATTTTAAAAGTTAAACTAATCAATTAAATGAAAAAAACAGCAGTTTTTTTTTTGAAGTTTGAAAACTTGTTACGCCAGACAATTTTTTTTTCTTTGTTTTCCAACTTTCTTCAAAAGTCTTCTTTAGCTTTCTCTATTTCCTTTGGGCATAATAACTGAGTTTCACGCCTCGCTGCCCCCTCCAGGTCTAAGACGTTGGCTCTTTGTTTCTCATGGGTTTTGGCTATTTGGTCGCCAGAATTTTGTATTTGAACACTGGCGGTGTCGGATCTCCCTGCTTTTCTTTTGTTTTTCGTGAAACTCCTCTGATTTTGTTGTTTTTACGTTGAAGCCTCCCCGGGGTTTCGCCTGTTTCATCTTCGACAGTTCCAATTGTCATCGCACCAGATCTGACGTCTGTTGGTTGTTGTTGTTGCCTTTTGCGGAGCTTTGACTCTTCCTCTTTAGTGGTCTTTTCGGTCCTTAGGCGGTTTCGACGTTCTTTTCTTGGGATTTCACGGCGGCATGGCCTCTGTCGGAGGCGTGCATGTCATTAGGCCAGTTGTAGAGGCCTCCTGCAGTATCTCGATGTTCTCTTCCTCTCCCCCCATCCAGGTGGCGTGGCACTTCTCCTCCAGACGGTTGGCGGCAAATTGGAAGCTAGGGTCATCAATTACCATTTAAATGATTAAGTTAATATATAATTGTAAAAATAGGTTAATCTAAATAACTGCAATTAAAATATATAAAAAAATCATGTCATTAAATTAGGGATGTTGTTCATATCAGCTAGAAGACTTGAAAAGCTTGTTATCATAACCATCAATATCAGCGTTCCTGAAAACAAATTGAAGAATTTTTCTTATAAAAATAGTGGAGAAACCCCAAAAATGAAATTGATTTTTTTTTAATTTTCAATTATTTCCCTATTGTCATACTTTTGTCTGAGTTTGTACGATTTTCTCTATTGTTTCTATAAAAAAATTTCTTTTCTTTTTCATGAACATCAAAATGGTGGTGAGTTCACCATCTAGTTGGTTTTGGCGACAACACAAGGAAAAAGAAGAAAATGGTGCAATTTGGTATATTGAGAGAAAAAAGTAATTTGGGGTTTATGCCTATGACATGGAAAAGTAATATGATAATTTCTTCAAGAGAGCATTTTAAATGTTATTCTTCGTTGATGACGGTGTTTTGAGGGCTAATTAAGGCCATAGTGCAACAAATAAGAAAAAAAAGACAAACCACTAGCCCATATAAAATTTTTTGAAGGTAAAGCAATATTATTAATGGTAAACTATTGAAATAGTCATTTTTTGTTTTTCTCATGTTACATTTTATTTATTCATGTTTAAAATATTATTTTTAGTCACTTACGTTAACGTGTTATAACATTTTAGTCATTAAATCGTTAATTTCTGTTAACGGTATAATGGTAAGCTGACGTGACACGTTAAATAATCATTTTAAACAAAATTTTAGGTTAAATTATACAATTGGTCCCCATATTTTTTCGTTTTGAGCAATTTAATTAACTTTCCTTTTTTATTTATTTTCCACTCTCTTCTGCTTCTCCCTTTATTTTCCTCCTTTCTCCATCTCTTTTAACGTAAAAGAAAAAAATTAAATTACTCAAAACGAAAAAAATATAAGGACCAATTGTATAATTTAACCTAAAATTTTCATTTGAAATGATGATTTAGCGTGTCACATCAGCTTACCGTTACATTGTTAATGAAAATTAATGCCCAGTGACTAAAATGTTATAGCACAATAACGTAAGTGACTAAAATGTAACAATTCAAACATAAATGACTAAAATGTAACGTGAGACAAACAAAATTGGCTATTTTAATAGTTTACTCTATTATTAACGAAGAAACATAAGTAAACAAATCAACAAGGTAGAGTAACAACTAATTTCAAGTCAGGCTTACCTCATATATTTGATCCTAAAACCTCCACTACCATAATCCATAATTGATTCAAAATCCAAAGCTAAAAAAGAATGAAGTGATGAAAATACTCTAGTGAATATAATAACATCCACTATAATTAATTGAAAATGAAAAATGATCAACATAAAATTATATTAAAATCATATAAGATTCAATCGTTGAAAATGAAAGACAATTAACATAAAATTAGATTAAAATCATATATAATAAAGTCAAAAACCTTTCGTGTGACTAAACCTTTCGTATGATTTGTTTGCTTGCAGTCTATCGAAGTTATTTATCTTTAATTTGCATTGTTTTTTATTGTCTCGGCGCATGTACACCGAGGCACGATCAGGTTTCAACATTAATAATGTGATAGGATAAGTAGGTTTATTCTTGTGTAACACCCCAAACCCGACCTAGATGTTACGGCCAAATCTGGAAAGTTACAATGTCTCTTGAAACTCAACAGTCAGAAATCATTTAAACTATTAAATCAAACATAGAAATCCAATCTTCTAAACAACAATTCGAAATAAAATAGGTCATAGTATAAGTTAAGCTAAAACAGTAGAATAACTAAAAATAGAGATGACAGAGCTCCAGCTACGTCGAACCGTTTAAGTCTGTGAGTTACCTGAAATCCAAACAAACACACTAAACAAATTTACAACTCAGTTTATAACTTATATATTTTAAGTAAGCGGAAGCATAATAGATATGTCTTCAAATCAAAAATTACAACCAGTTCTCAAATTCAGATGCAAAAATAGAAACAAAATATATCAGATACAATTGCATATCACATTAGATACATATGTAAATTTTCTACCCCCATCTACTACATATCATCTCCATCTATCCCTACAAACCAAATAGGGTATCAAGTACTCATCCATCCTTATACACCGCATAGTGACTGTATGTCATGTTTCAGAGTACTTGCAGACTAGCTGCCGGACCAAAGTGCGATATTTCGCCAGAATCAGATTTATATGTGGCTTAGCCACCAGAATCAACATATAAATAACAGTCCACAGTTCATCTTTTATCACTAAATCCCAACCCAATGCAGTTACAGAATTGATAGATATCAGAAATGCACATACTGTTATTCATATTTAGATCATATTCAAATTAAATAAATCATACTCAATTAACAGATACCACAATGAATATAAGCACATATAACACTTTATTCATCATTAGATCATCATATGACAATTTATAAAGCCTAATTTAGATCACACGAAATCTATAGCAAGCCTACGTTCGCCTATAACGACGTTTATGACCCTAGAAAAAAATTCCTGATTTTTGGCCCACACTCCCGTGTGGATTCACACTGCTTGGATGGCTGGCCCGTATGATCCACACGACTTAGCACATGCCCATGTGGCCTACCTTAGTGTCACACATGTCCTGTCACACAGCCTAGCACACGGCTGTGTGACCGAAAAAAGTGAGTTACACGGTCTAGCACACGATCAGGACACACGCCCGTGTCTTTGGCCTGTTAGACTCTAATTCTAAAGCAATGAGTTACGAGGCTTACCACACGGCTGTGTGGCGTCGACAACCATGGTTTCCAGCTTTCATTGACCGTAGAGTTCTGGGTTTTCATTACACACCTGATATGCTTCCAATGTAGGAGAAACAACGGTGATTCCTTAACCTAAAAATGACATTCCATTGACCAATCAAACGAATTAATCAAACCAATTCACTAAACTAATGATTGAAATTGAAACAATGTTGAAACAATTCTACTCCAATACCCGAAACGAAAACAATGCTTGCCCCCTCACAAAATCAGCAACACCAAAACCTAGGATGTTGGTGGAGCTTGATTTGCAACCCCTTCAACTAAGAAAGGAACAAATTGAACACTAAAATGAAAGAATTGAATGAAATAACGGGAGAACCTCATTTTGATAACAACGAGCAAAAAGAATGAACATTATAAAAAATTCACAACAACTTACGCTAGTAACCCTTCAATCGAACAAACATAATGAAATTTTTTGACAGTTCAACTACAAAATCCACAAGAGAAGCAAAACAATGCCAAATATATACCTATGAAAAGGGAAAAAAAAGTACAGTAAAAGAAGAAAAGAACACGTTCAGAGAAGTTTTAGAAGAAAAGAAAGAAAGAAAGGAGTAAAAAAAATTAATTTAATTTCTTTCAAAATAACTAAATGTTTAAAGTAACATAAAATATTTCCCCTTAGCTTTCACGGGAACTCAAACACAGGATACCCATAACACAAAAGCTTAACCATTGAACCAGTAGGCTCATTCTTGATATGAGATTACACTGACTTAAACTTAAGTCTAACGTTCACAACTAAAGGTTGAATAAAAAAATAATAAATTTTTTTCACAAGTGGGACTCGAACCCCAGTTCTCAAATACACACTTAAGACACTAAAACACTGAAGCAGACACACATGTAATGACAAAGCTAACTAGGCAGAAGTTTAATTTTTGGGGCGTTACAACTCTCTCCCCCTAAAAGAAATTTTGGCCTTGAAATTTACCTGATCTAAATAGATGAGGGTATTGCTAATGAATTGAATCCTCAGGTTCCTAAGTGACTTCCTTCGTGCGATGATTCTGCCACAGAGGAATGATTTTCCTTCTCAAGACCTTAACGTCTCGATCTAGAATCTAAATAGGCTCCTCATCGAAAGTCAGATCCAGTCATACTTCTATCTCCTCAACGGGAACAATGTGAGATGGGTCGGATCGATACCGTCTTAACATAGAGAAATGGAATACATCGTGAATCTAATCTAATTCAAGAAGTAGCTTTAACTGATGGGCGATAGGTCCGATACATTTCAGAACACGATAAGATCCAATGAAACTCGGGTTTAACTTGCCCTTATGTTCAAACTGAAGAACCTTTTTCTAATGAGATACTTTTAGAAAAACTTGATCACCAACTAATACTCAATATCTCTCCTCTTTAGATTCGTACATGATTTTTGTTGGTCACACGCTACCTTAAGATGGTCTCAAACCAATCTAATTGTATCCCTAGTCCTAAAAACCAATTCATGACCCAACATTCGACAATCACCTAACTGGGCCACCAGTATTGCTCTCAAAGATCTCTATACATCTTATTCCCACAAGGATGCATAACATAAGGGCTATTATGCGCCTGTCGCAGAATTGTTTGCCTCAACTCTAAATTTTTGGGTACAAAAACTTGACCTCAGAAACACAGAACCCTATCACCATTTAACCCAAAATTAGAAGTCCCAGTATCCTCAACTTATCAAAATTATGAAACCAAATATTAATCACTCATCTATTTAACTCAAATTTGATCAATATAGGTCGGTTTAACATACAAATCAACCAAAAAACTACAACCATTAAACAAACTCAGACGAGCAAGCGTCGCTCTCAGATTGGTCATCATTGTAACAACCCATTTTTAGTGATCTCAGAAATAGTGGTTTTGGGACCACAATTCTAAGGACTTAGTTATTATTTCATTATTTATTTAATGTTTACATGATTATATTAAGGTTGTATAAAAGTTTCGTTAAGAAATTTTGAGGTTTATATAGTTAATTAAGTGAAAAGGACTAAATCGTAAAAGGTGAAAAAGTTGAGTTCTATTAGTTAAAAGAATCTAATGGCTATGAAATCTTAAAATAAGGTATTTTAATGGTAAATAGACCATTTAAGGAATTAGTGGAAAAATATGGACAAGGTTTTGTTGTAATTTTTAATAAGTAATAAGGTTAAAATGGTAATTAGGTAATTAAAAAGAAAATTAAGTAAAGAAAAGATGAAACAATGCTGTCATCTTCTTATTTTCTTCTTCTTGGTCAAATCCACCATTGTTAAATTGGAGAGAGCTTTGTTTTGAATTCTTCCTTGCATGGTACGATTTTGTGTCTCGTTTTTAATGATTTTTATGTTTTTGAGTTTGTGTAGCTTAATCTAGCTAGCCTGGGGGTTAATTTGCAAACCTATTAAAGGTTGAGGGATTTACCATAAATTCTTTTGAATGATTTTTTATGTTAATTGATATATTATGAATCTTTTTTGAAAAATAAACAAGTTTTGTTAAGTGATTTTTTGATGAATTTTGGAATTAGGGATTAAATTGTTAAATGTGTAAATCTATATGTTTTATTGTGCAATGATGGTAACTATGAGTTGTATCAAGGTCCATTGCATCTATGCTTAACATGGATTTAGGTTAAAATGGTTAGATTTTAAGTTATAAGCTTAAGGACTAAATTGTGAAAAGTTAAAATGTTAGGGGCAATTTGGTAATTTTGCATAAATATGAAATATGGATTAAATTGAATATCAGAATTATTTAATTGATTGAAAATATTTATTTAGATCAAGATAAACCACATACGAACTTATATCGAGGAAAAATAAAAGCTTCGGATTAGTTCGATTATACCTTTACGACTTTGGTATCGAGGTAAGTTCGTATGAACTTTAATATTTTTAATGTTGTTTAAATTGAATGTTTATCATGTTGTTTTGGTATAAATGAATCAATATACAAATGTATCAATGCTATGATGAATTAATGGATATCGAGTCCCGGTTGAACTTTAAGAATTCTTAGGATACAAATGACATGTCATTAGAGATTTCATGTTTCGGGTGCTGGTCTTGAATGTCCTACCGATGCCTGAGGTCTTGCATTTGTTTCAGATTCTCCGCAGCTCGTGTGAGCAACATCGTGTAGCTTACATTCTGACCCACAGCTCGTGTTAGTAGGTCCATTTCACAGCTCGTGTGAGCATTAATGTAAAAGAAAGGTTACAATTATATGTAAAGGCACACTTTGTATGAGCTTCCTGAGCATCTGGTGTAATTCTAGACGGTTCAACGAGTAATAAAAGGATTGCAAATGCAATGGATCATGACATTATGCTAACATTGATGATGTAAAATGTTATGTTTATACATGGTAAACCACATATCTTATGGTTGATTTCATATATATCATGAACAAGTATACTAACTTGTGAGTTTGATGATGTTGTATAGGCTCATACTAAGCTTATGACATTGGTTTTGGTTTATACTTATTCTATGAATTGTATTATAGAAATGGTAAGTTATGTTTAAAGTTTATACGAGCTTACTAAGCCATCGTTGCTTATGTAGTTTCTTTTCTTTGTTTTATAGATCATCGGAAGCTCGTTTTGGTTGGAAGCTCATTGGAGACCTATCACACTATCCAGCAGTCAATTTGGTAGTTTTTGAGTATTTTGGCCAAGGCTTATAATGGCATGTATAGGGTGATTTGTAATGGTATTTTGATGAATGTGTTAATGGTGCTTTGGCATGTACAAGCTTTTGAAAGTTATGTTGGTTTGGTACACTTTGATGCCTTACCAAGTTATGTCATTTTGGTTGCTTAAATGTGATTGTTCATAAAACTCTTTTCATATGTTGATTTTGTCTTGAAAATGGTCTATTGTAACATGTTTTAGTACCTATTTAAATTAGGTTTATATGCATGAAATGTGACAATATTGACAAGTTTAGGTAAGTGTTGTTTGGATGCAATTGAGGTGCTTTTGAATGGTATATTGGTTAGGCGAATTAGGCTATTTGAATTGGCATGATTATGTGTATTTGAATGATGCTTTAATCCCTTGAAAGTGTGCACAAATGGATTGAATGTTTATGTATGACTTGGTTAGGAAATGCCTTGATTTTAGGTAAAATTTTGGGTCCACATGGCCTGAGACACGGGCTGTTGCATAGCCGTGTGAAACACACGGCTGTGTGCCATTTGTGAGTTTCTTAGTGTACAAGTCAGTGAGTTACACGACCTAACACACGGCCTGACAGACGGGTGTGTGGGGCAACTTAGAGAGTTTTACGGCCTGGCACACGGGTGTGTGACACGGCTGTGTGAGGACACTAGCTAGGACACGGCCATGTGTCCCTTGTTCGAAATTTACACGGCTGTGTGACCCTCATTTTTCAAAATTTATAACTTTTTCCTAAACTTTTCTCTTTGTTTCAAATTAGTCTCGAATTGCTTCCAAGCTATTTTTAGGGCCTCAATGGCTCGATATAGGGATGAAATGTATGTGAACGAATGGTTTATGATATACTGACATTATTGAATGTTATGATGTTTAAATATTTCTGATTGTACGGTAATGCTTTGTAGCCCTAATCTGGTGACGGAGACGAGTTAGAGTTGTTCATTTAGTGGTATTAGAGCTACAATTTATTCGGTTCTCAGATTAAACGTAGCATGTATGGAGTCTAGAAATACATTTCATTATATAACCTGTGATAGTGTGATAAATCCCGACTCAAATTGAACTATGTTTTCATATAGATAAGATGTTATCCAATCGAGATGATTTCGATGAGGTAGAAAGTAATGTACAAGCCTCCGTTCATGGAGCAACTAGTTCTGGTAGTGGGCACATAGTAGAGGGTGGGAAGGTGAGGCTAAAGAAGCCTTTTTCGAGATGATGTCGAAATGGTTTTCAGAGTTCGTGAGAACGAACCCATTGGCTCAACGACCTCCACCCCTCCCGTTTCATTAGATCCATAAACGTAGCCGGAGCATTCGTCAAACTAAATGGCATGACGAAGAACTCGTAATACCCAAAATGAGTCCTAAAACTCGTCTTATATACATCAATCTCCTTAAACTTGAGCTGATGGTACTCAGAACGGAGATCAATTTTTGATAATACACTTGAGCTGATGGTACTCAGAACGGAGATCAATTTTTGATAATACAGATGCTCCACGAAATTAATCAAACAGGTCGTTAATCCTCGAAAGTAGATGCTTATTCTTTACTGTCAACTTATTTAGCTAACAATAATCCACACACATTTTCATCGTGCTATCTTTTTTCTTAACGAACAGAACTGGTACTCCCCATAGAAGCACACTCAGCCTAATAAACCCTCGATCAAGTAGTTCTTGAAGTTGAGCCTTTAATTCCATAAGCTCTTTTGGTGCCATGCAATAAGGATCGATAGACACAGGTGCTGTACCCGGCAGAAGTTCAATACCAAACTCAACCTCCTTGTCTGGAGGTATCCCCGACAACTCCTCAGAGAAAACATTTGGGAAATCCCTTACGTTCTGAATGTCATTAATATAAGGTTTTACAGAACCGGAGTCAGACACAAAGGCCAAATACTCCTCACACCCTTTTCGAACTAACTTTTCAGCTACCAGAGCGGAGATTACATTAGAGAGGTAATCTTAACGCTTGTCGATCATAACAATCTCGGTATCGATATCAGATCTTAAAGTTACCCTCTTAGAGGCACAGTCTAGACTGACTCGATGTTCCACGAGCCAATCCATTCCCAGAATCAGATCAAGCTCTCCAAACGACAATCCATCAGATCAACCGAAAACACAACACCTTGAATCTTTAACGGAACCCTCCTTTAAACTTCACTAAATAAACTTCACTAACTTTAACCGATTGACCCAAGGGACTAATCACAGAAACCTATCTAGCACTACTCTCAGCAGATATTCCCAAATTCAGTGAGATAATACAAGATACATATGAGTCTGTAGAACCAATGTCCACTAAAGCAAAATATGAAACAGAATGGATAAAAAACTTACCCGCTTTAATGTCAGCTTTCTCTCTTTCCTCGCGGTGCCTAACTGCATACACAAAGGCAAGTTATCGTGCCTTAGTCTGATGCACACCTCTGCCCGGTGCTCTCTGACCCCTACCATAACCATTACCACCCTAGGCCGGACCACGGCCCCTAAGTGGTTGCTGAGCTGTCCTCTCTAGCTGAGCTGAACCCAGAGCTAGAACCTATACAGGAGATTGCACCTGATCAGATCGGAAGGGACAGTCCCTAATTCGGTGCTCCATCGGCCCGCAACACAGATAGGCTCTCAGTTTCCTCCAACACTCACTCGGATGGCATTTACCATAGTCTCTACAAGTTTGACTCTCAGTCGGTGCAACAGGTGCCTCAACCCTCGGAGGCCCTTCAAATCTAGCCTGTTTTTTAGGGTGTTGAACAAAACTAGAGGAACTTGAATCCCTTTTAGGCTATACCTAGCTCTGATACCATAGAATGTAGCATTTCAAACCTGACCTAGATGTTACGGCCAAATCTAGAGAGTTACAATGTCTTTCTTCAAACAAATCTAACTTAAATTATTTAAAACTTAACAGTCAGAAATCATTTAAACTATTAAATCAAACATAGAAATCCAATCTTTTAAACAACAATCCGAAATAAAATAGGTCAAAGTATAAGTTTAGTTAAAATGATAGAATAACTAAAAACAAAGATGACCAAGCTCCAGCTACGCCGAATCTTATAAGTCTGTGAGTTACTTGAAATCCAAACAAAAAACTAAATGATTTTACAACTCAGTGTATAACTTATATATTTTAAGTAAGCGGAAGCATAACAGATATGTCTTCAAATCGACAATTACAATCAATTCTCATATTCAAAGACAAAAATAAAAAATAATCTATCAGCATCCGTTATACATCATCTCCATCCATCCTTACACACCAAATTGTGTATCAAGTACTCATCCTTCACTACACATTGCATAGTGACTGTATGTCACATTTCAGAGTATCTGCAGACTAGTTTCTGGAGTAGAGTGCGATATTTCGCCAGAATCATATTTATATGTGGCTTAGCCACCAGAATCAACAGATAAATAACAGTCCACACTTCCTCCTTTATCACGAAATCCTAACCCAATGCAGTTACAGAATTGACAAATATCAGAAATGAACATACCATTATTTAGATTTAGATCATATTCAAATTAAATATATCATACTCAATTAACAGATATCACAACGAATATAAACACAGATAAAGTTTATTCATCATTAGAGCATCATATGACAAGTTATAAAGCCTAATTCAAATCATACAAACTCTACGGTAAGCCTACTTTCGCCTAGAATGATGTTTACGACCCTAGAGAAAAATCCTAATTTTTGGCCCACATACTTGTGTGGATTTACATGGCCTAGATGGTAGGCCCCTATGGTCCACACGGCTTAGCACATACCCGTGTGGCCCACCTCAGTGTTACACACAGCCTGTCAAGTGGCCTAGCACATGACTTGGACACACGCCCATGTTTCTGCCTGTTGTACTCTAATTCCAAGATAGTGAGTTACGCGGTCTACCACACGACCTGACACGCAGCCATGTGGCTCACACTGCCTACCACATAGCTTGACACATGGTTGTGTGGCGTCGATAGCCATGGTTTCTGGCTTTTTCTGATCACAGAATTCGAGGTTTTCGTTGCACACCTAATATGCTTCCGATGTAGGAACAATAATGGTGGTTTCATAACCTAAAAATGACATTCCATTGACCAATTAGATGAATTAATTGAAACAATTCACTAAACTAATGATTGAAATTGAAACAACATCGAAACACTTCGACTCCAATATCCGAAAAGAAAACAACGCTTACCCTCACGCGAAATCAGAAGCATTAAAACCTAAGATGTTGGAGGATCTTGATTCGCAACCCCTTCGCCCAAGGAAGGAACAAATTGAATACTAAAATGAAAAAATTAAACGAAATAACGACAAAACCCCGTTTCGTCAACAATGAGCAAAAAGAATGAGCATTATAAAAAATTTGCAACAATTTACACTAGTAACCCTTTTATCGATAAAAAACAACGCAATTCTTTGGCAGTTCAACTATAAAATCCATAAGAGCAGCAAAATAAGGCCAAATATATACCAAAAAGGAACAAAAAAGAAAGGAAAAAGCTACAGTAAACGAAGAATAGAAAACGTTCAGAGATGTTTTAGAAAAACAGAAAGAAAGAAAGTAACTTAACCATTGAACCATTAGGCTCATTCTTGATTTGAGATTACACTGGATTAAACTTAAGTCGAACGTTCACAACTAAAGGTTGAATAAAGTAATAATAAAAATTTTTACAATTGGGACTCAGACCCTAGATCTCAAACGCATACTTAAGGCATTAAAACACTAAGGCAGACACACATTTACTGACAAAGTTAACCAGGTAGAAGTTCAAATTTTTGGCGTTACACCTTGAGTACTTACTGAGTTCCTCGAGCTTACGTGTTAGTGGTTTAAATGCATAGGTATTGGATTTGTCGAGAAGTTGTGGTATGGGCTTGGGAGCTTTTCATCACCCTTCATTTGAGGTTTTAAAGTTGTATTCCAATAATTGATAGTTCTTGGAATTAGAATTATGGCATGTATACTGAGATATAATTTGAATTTGGAAAACTTTAATTTGTATTCCAAGTAATTTATGCATTTTTAAATAAACTTTATTCCATGGTTTGATTTGAATATGTTTATGGCTTGTATCATGGGTTTAAATGAGATTTAAAATTGATTTATAATTTTTTGGAACACAAGAAAATTATATGGACATGTTTAGGTATGACTTTTAAGTGCTTTTGGCATTATTTTTAGCTTTAGAGGCCCAAGTTTGGTACCTTTACAATAGGTATCAAACCAAAATAAGTCAATAGCTAAAGTGTTGTAGTACAAAGATTAGCAACTGATACCTAAGGTATATGTATCATTACTTAGACTCCCTAGATAGTGCCCATACATTGTTTTGATCATTTTGAGCTCCCTAGAGCTAGTACTTGACCTCAATCATCTCTTATCACTTAAAAATTGTTTCTAAATGGTTTTAAGTTTATTTTAAAGCCTTCAAAATGTTTTTTTATATTATTTTTATTATTTTACTTATATTTTTTAAAGTTTTAAATTTTGATAAAAGTCTTATTTCTCTCAACCCAAATTACTTCGTTTTAAGATGATAGGCCTCGAACAATTGTTTTATGATTTGGATGTGCCCCCATAAATATTTAATACTTGAAATGATTCCTAATCATATTGAATCCTTTTAAACTTGATTAATTCAATTTAAAGAACACTAATATGTTTCCCAATGAATGTTTTTATAATAAGAACTTTTTGGTTCAAGTCTGAAAGTGCTCCAATAGCATGTCCCACTCGTACCGTACGCTAGGACGGGTAAGGGGTGTTACACCTAAAATTTGGATAATCCCTTCATCCAGGATTGTAAGCATTTTAATAAGGATCATATCTCCTTTAAGGTGGTCCAAGAAATCCTCCAATTGCTTTAGCATGCTCACTTGAATCATCTTGGAGTGGGGGAGAAATATCAGTTTGGTGATGAAATTAGCGAAAGTCTTTTAACATCCTAACTATATCTTATGGCCAACTATCGAATAAGAAAGCTTAGTTTCAAAATTTGATCAAGGGAAGTGTCATTTTCCTCATTCACTCTTTCGATAAGTCTTGTTTGAATTTTAATTTTTGTGAATTGTCGACCATGATCAAAATCAATTCTCTAGCCTTTCAACGAATCATGTTCACTATGGCACCTTCGCTAGCAGTATCCATCATTTTTCTTTTCATAGGTCTTTCCTAAAGATATTAGATAAGCAATTATTTTGAAATTCCATGTTGTTGGCAGTTAGCGCACAATTGCTTGAATCTCTCTCAATACTTATGAAGTGTAACATCCCTAATCCGTATCCGTTGTCGTAATAGGGTTACGGAGCATTACTAGATTTTTCACTTCAAAACTAACAAAATTTTAAACATTTTAATTCACAACATCAATCATAGAAAAACCAATTAATAGCATGCATATTATCCCTTGTAGGATCCGTTGAGGCCCTAAAAACACATTAGAAACAAGTCAGGACTAAATAAAAAACATATAAAATTTTTAGGCAAAAAATGAAAATTTCAAACTGCAGGGGTCACATGGCCGTGTGTCCAGGCTATTTGACTCACACGGTTGAAACACACACCCGTGCCTCAGCCTGTGAGTGTATTCGAAGTAGGGACACACGGACGTGTCCCAACACGTGTCCATGCTTGTATAAATCTCTGACTTGGGTCACACAGTTGTGTCCTAACCCTTGTGCCAGACCGTGTACTAGGCTGTGTAATTGCCTGACTTGCAACCCTTTGAAAGCTACAAGGGACACACGGCTAAGACACACACCCATATCCCTGGCCGTGTGGACGAAAAATAGGTCATTTCCAAGCCATATTTTTCTCACCCAATCATGCACACACCTACAGCCAATTTTCCATATGTAACAAGCATTCAAAATGCACCAAATAATGCATCCACAAGCTAAACCAATAAGGTATATGTGCATACAACCAATATGCCCAAAAAACACCTCAATCAAAACAATTAAACATGTATAACCATCTGCATAGTTTAGCCAAAATTTCAATCAACTTATAACTATGTTTATGCCATAACCTACCACTTTATTTACCTATCAAATTCACACCAAAAATACCAAATTTGCCATTTGACATTTAGCACCATTAACCATATATGTCCACTACATTCCAAATACCAAAATGACCATATTCAACCATGTCTAAGAACATTCCATTACACACATTTTAAATACCATTCCAACTACCATCATTTAACCATCATAAAGACTATAAAATCAACCATCATAAGGTCACATATGTATACCACAATTACAAGCCAAAACATAATGGCTATAACATACATTAAAACACCTATACATGTGCATATTTAATCAATTATCACTTAACTTGTTTTCATGCCAAAACATAACATAATTGATACATAACAACCCTACCAATTTTGGTCATTTCAAAACATACACCAATTTAACCAATTTAACCACAACCAACGAGCTATCAATAGTACCTTAAGTACTTTAAATCCAAGACAACATTTCATGTTATAATCAACAACCAAGATGATATATATACCAAACTCATCAATTAAAAGTTAGACATAGTCCACATATACATGCCATTATAACCGCAACCAAAGCATAGAAATCTACCGATAAAATCGATGGATAGTGTGATGGATCTCCGACTAGCTTCCAACCTAATCGAGCTTTCGATAATCTGAAAAGTAAAGGAAAACAACTACGTAAGCAATGAATGCTTAGTAAGCTCATAAACATTAGTCATATCAATCCATTTCAAATATGAAATTTATACATATCAAGAATAATCTTCTACCAAAACCGCAAGATTCATGAAACCATGTTCAACAACTCACAAAGTGAATAAATCCATAGCATCACATATACATATCATCCCTAGTATAGTAGGATTTTATAAAACTTAAACCTTTTCAATTTTTCTTATTTTCATTTGTACTTCATTACTTCCCATTACACTTACTTTCTTTAGCTTAAAAAAAAACAACATCAATTCAACTCATCTTTCCCTTTTCATCATTTTACACTTCAAGTATAAACTTACTATTTCATTACCTTTCCACACCCGTTTCATATGCATAACACACAAGACATAAGCATATCATCAATCATATCCACAAGCTAGTGCATTTAAACATAGCTCCTTTGGAGTCAACCAGATGATAAACAATTTCAAAAGAAATTACATAATTTAAACCATACCATTTTTTCATGAACACAAGCATATTTCCATTTGGGCACTTACAATTTCAATGCATAACTTATAAGTAAACATAATACAATCCAATCAATAGCTTGGCACATGCCTAAGCATTAAACAACACATGTTAGCATACATGAACATATTTCACATGAATTCAACATGGATATCCATTATACTTGAATATGATTCATTTTGTAACCTCCCAACCCCAGCTTAGACGTTATGGCTAGGTTGAGAAGGCTACATTAACCACCTAAATGGCTAAGCTAACTTACGTTACTTTTGAAAACCTTAAATAAACTCATTTTAGTGAAAATCGTAGTTGTACTTTGAGTTAGCTTAAAAGCATTCATGCATGAGGTCATGTATACTTAGGATTCATTTTCTTGTTGATAGTTTTATTTTAGAAAAATCGTTTGCTTGTTGTTCTTTTAAAAAAACTCGATGTTAAACTAACGCAGCGGAAAAACCATTTTTAAGTCATTTTGGAAACTTAGTTGCCTTATCGATTTCTTTTTCAAAAACAGTTCCTTTGCAATGTAGCAAAAACTAAGGAACAATATCAATTTTACTTAAGCCCAATAGCATGTATTATCCAGTTATTATGCTTGAGTAATCCATGCATGCAAAAAAATCCCCAAAAGAAAAGTTACCAAGCTACATGTAACAACCCGTTTTTATTGAAATCAGAATAGTGGTTTCAGGACCACAAATCTGACGTCAAAAAATATATTTTATTATTATTTTATTTCCTATAGCATGGTACTAGTATCACATAAAAATTTTGTTAAGAAATTTTACCGTTTACATGTTTAATTTGATAAAAAGAACTAAATCGCGTAAAGTGCAAAAGTTGAGTTCTAATAGATAAATGTACTAAGTAGCTATAGAACCTTAAAGTAAGAGTCCTTCTATGGTAATTAGATCGTTTATATGTTAGTGGATGAGCATGGCTTGGCATTTGTGTAATTTGTGATGTTTTCGAAGGTTGATTTGTAATTAATTAAATTAAACTAATTTAATTAAAGGAAACATGAAATTAAAACATTATCTTCTTCATTTTCTAACCTAATAATCGACCATCATAGAAAAAAAAGGAAGGTTTTGTCTAGGTTAATTTCCTTGCATTGTAAGTGATTTTTGTCTTGTTTTTAATGATTTCTATGTTTTCGGGTTTGTTGTAACTTAATCTAGCCAGCCCGAGGACTAATTTGTGAAACTAGTAAACTATTAGGGTTTTGCCATTGTTGAATACAAATGATTTTTGATGTTTGATGATATAAAATGGATGGTTGTTGTTAGTTAAACAACTTTTGTAAAGAGATTTTTGATGAAATTGTCAATTAGGGGTTAAATTGAAAAATGTGATAAATTCATGATATAATTTGTGAATTTATGAAATATATGGGCTGCTATAAGTTTGTAGAATAATTAGGTAGGCTTTGAGTAGGGGTAAAATTGCATGAATTTCATTTTCTGAGCCTAGGGATTAAATTGCAAAGAAATTAAAAGTATAGAGGCAAAATTGTATTTTTTCCAAAAGTATGTTTTAGATTAAATTGAATGAATTATATATTAAATTGAGTTAAATTTATCCGTATCGATCCAGTTAGACCTTGTACGAAGCTAGATCAGGGCAAAGAGAAAGTCTCA
The DNA here is from genome assembly GCF_025698545.1 of Gossypium raimondii. NCBI lineage: Eukaryota > Viridiplantae > Streptophyta > Magnoliopsida > Malvales > Malvaceae > Gossypium > Gossypium raimondii. The sequence goes on from NC_068566.1 coordinate 15,825,371, forward strand.
GATTAATCGCCTCCATATCTACATATACTTGTCGAGGCAAGTTCGTGTAATTAAATTGTGTTTATATGTTTTAACTCGATATATATATATGTTATGAATTGTCATACATAATTACCAATTATATATCCTATGATGTACGATGATTACCGAGCACCGTTTAAACCATAGGAATCCGTAGGATACAAATGACATGTCATTAGGGTTACATGATTTGGCTGAGGTCCTACATGTGTTGCATATGCTCTACAGCTCGTAAGAGCATACTGACATATAGCTCGTGAGAGCATACAATTTATAGCTTGTGAGAGCAAACCGATCTACAGCTCGAGTGAGCATATCGATTCATAGCTCATATAAGCATACATGTACATGAATTAATGGATTACAGTTAATGAGCTAGCACACTATGTATAAGCTATCCCAGGTATCCAACGGTATTCTAAATGATTCAGGGGGAAATGTTCCGATACGTAATGATAAGAGTTCGATACAAACTATTATAGGTATATACATGAATTACATGGACATGTTATTTTATGGTATGTGGAAACTTGAATTGGGTGATACATGCGTATATAACTTGATCAATTGTTGTGATCATCCATGTTTATTGGCTTATATATGTATTTACATGGCTAACATGGTTGGTGTATATGTGCTTAGGCATTTTGCCATATTTTATTGGGATATGCTTGTTTACTTACCTATTGTAAGACTAAATGGCAAGTTAAATTCTATGTTACATGAACTTACTAAGCTTAGAGGCTTACTCTGTTTTATTTTTCGTGTTTTTCAGTGAATCGAAAGCTCGTTCGGGTTGGAAGCTTGTCGGAGCTGTATCACACTATCCATCGGCTCTTTTGGTACTTTCGATTGTTAAATTTTGGTTATAATGGCATGTATAGGTATTTTGGCTAATGCTGGCCTATATGTTTGGTTGTTGAAATGGCCATTATTTTGGCTTGTGTTTTAACACTTTGTTGATAGTATGAGTTTAGTATATGACATGTAGATATTAACTTTCTAATGGTTGATGTTTGGATTGATATGCTTGAATTATAGAAGATGAAATTTTGGTTTGAATATACATATTGTATAAGTCTTGTAATCTGTTGGAATTGTTTTAATTTGACATTTTGTTTGAATGGCTTATAAGGTTTTAAATGCTAGTGATTGAATGGCATGATTAGTACCATTTGATATGTTTTAGCAAGTAAGTTCCATGTTATGTAAAAAGGCAAACATGCCTATAAGTTAATTGATTAATTGGCCAAAAGGATTACATAGTTATACATATTTATATACTGTTATTGAGGTGCCTAGGGGCATATTGGTTGTATGTGATTATAGCATATGAATGAAGATGGAATGTGCATGATTTTGGTGCTTTGTGATGGCTTTTGTATATGTGTATATGGCAAATCAGGCTATTACACGGCCTAGTGTCACAGGCCAAAGTGCAAAACCCGTTTCCATGGCACAATATGTCCCCCATAGAGGTTTATCGATTAGATGGGAAACATTTAGCCCACGAGAACTAGCCTGATTCAAAGAATTGTTAGAGAAGTTTGTCAGGTTGAAGCCTGGTTGGCCCGATAATAAAGATATGACAACTTAGGTTGTTTTTAGTAAGTAGGTGAATCATATTTTGTATATTTATTTTGGTATGATGTAATCTTGTAAATCCCTAAAATCAAGGGATAGGTTAATCTCGTCCGTCGATGTAGTTTGATCTTAACCATCGATTTTGGGGGAGCTCAACTATAAATAGAGAGCCTGCCCCTCATTTGTATCTCAGCCATTGTATGTTGAATTTTTAAGAGTAATAGAATTCTTATAGCATTTACTCAAACACTTTGTGTGCATTCTTTCTTTGGCTTTCTATTGTTCATCTGTAGCTTCTTTTGGCACAATCGCTTCCTCTATACAAATTGGTGCCTTAGAGGAATTCTAAAGGAATCCTCACTTTTGGGAGTAAAGGCTGACTTAGGTAAGTTTGGAGCGAACGGATCGCCTAAGGCCATACGGATTGCGAGAAGAAAGATCTAGCCCCGTGACACTAGCACAAGGCTGGCACAAGGGCGTGTGAGGTTATTTCGTAGGGTACACGGCCTAGCACATGGGCTTGTGGCTTGGTCGTATGGCCTAAGTCATTGAGTTACACTGGCACGAACACGATTTGGGACACGACCGTGTGTCCCTACTTCGAATGCCCACACAGTCTGAGACGCGGCCGTGTCTTTTGGCCATGTAACCCCTTTAGTGTTGAAAAATGTCACTATTTTTCTGAAAATTTTTCTAAGTTTTTGATTTAATCCCTACTTATTTCTAACACGTATTTAGGGCCTCAAAAGCTCGTATAAGGGATCATATGTATGTTTTCTACTGGTTTTAATATGTTTGTTGATAAGTTATGAAATGTTTGAAATTTTTGTCCGTTTGAATTGTAAACTCCAGTAATGCTATGTAACCCTGTTTCGACGACGGGCATGAGTTAGGGGTGTTATATTTATTGGTATATTAGAGCTACGGTTTAGTCTATTCTCGTGTTGAACGTAGCGTGTACGAGTCTAGCTATACATGCCATTATATAACTTGTGGTAGTGTGATATCTCTTGATTATTTTATAATATGTTTCCATATAGCAATGACATCCAACCGAGGTGGCTCCGATGAAGTAGAGAGTAACGCTCAAGCCTCCGTTTATGGAGTACCATCGAGCGGCGCAAGGCCCATATCTGAGGGTCGAGGAGGAGAGGCTAAGGAAGCCTTTTTCCAGATGATGAATGAATGGTTCACCGAATTTGTACGGACGAACCCGACTGCTCAACAACCTGCACCCCTCCTGCTCCCCAACCAGTTACCGTTATTCCTAAAGGTATGGAACCAATTCTAGTTAGTAAGCCACCTATCGATAAGATTCGTAAGTACGGGGTTGAAGAATTCTAAGCTACTACTGATGATGATCTCGAGAGAGCTGAATTTTGGTTAGAGAATACAGTCAGGGTTTTTGATGAGCTATCCTGTTCACCGGCTGAATGTGTTAAATGTACGGTGTCATTATTGAAAGATTCGGCTTACCAATGGTGGAACATGTTAATTTCTATTGTGTCAAGAGAGCGAATCACCTAGGAATTCTTCTAAACCAAGTTTCGAAAAAAATATATTAGTCAGAGGTTTCTAGATTAGAAACGTAAAGAATTTCTTGAGATCGTATGACTGTGTCAGAGTACGAGCAAAAATTTTTTAGATTGTGTAAATATGCTCGTAAGTGTATTCCGACTTTGACTGTTATGTGTAAGAGGTTTGAAGAAGGGCTGAACGAAGACATAAATCTAATAGTTGGAATTTTGGAGCTAACATAATTCATTGTATTGATTGATCGAGTAGATAAAGCCGATGAGTTGAGTAAAGAGAAAAGACGTGCTAATTTTAAAGCTAAAGACTCGAGAAAAAGATCGACTGAGAAGTCATATCAGTCAGAATCAAAGAAATCAAAAAAACATCAAAACCATTCTACAGCTTCTGTGGGTTATTCTAGTAGAGATAGAGGTACCCGATGCTCTAGTCCAAAACCCCAAGCTACATCTGTAGCAAGTGTGAGTAGTGTCAGAGATGTTTGGCCCGAGTGCAATCACTGTAAGAAACCTTTTTATGGCGAGTGTCGATTAAAGAATGAAGCGTCTTTCAGGTCTGGTTCCTTAGACCACTATCTTAGAGATTGTCTAGAGAAATCTAATAAAGAGAAAGCTCAGATCACGAGGCTAAGTAATACTACTGCAAGAGGTAGACCATCTCATAATCCTAGAAATGTGAGTGGTAGTTGTGGTGTTATGAAAGATTCTGCTATGAAATCTGAGGCACGAGCACCAATTAGGGCTTATGTTATTTGCGCACGAGAGGATGCTTATGCGCCAGATGTTATTACTTGTATTTTCTCCATTTTTGGTACTGATATTACTGCTTTGATTGATCCGGGATCCACTCATTCATATGTGTGCATGAATTTAGTGTCTACTAATAATTTACTTGTTGAGTCCACTGAATTCGTGGTTAAAGTGTCGAACCCCCTAGGTCAATCTGTGCTAGTTGATAAAGTCTTCAAGAATTGTCTTTTGAGGACTCAGAGTTACAGTTTTTCGACTGATTTGATGCTATTACCGTTTGGTGAATTTAATGTAATTTTGGGCATGGATTGGTTAACTCTACATTATGATGTTGTAAATTGTAGTCGTAAGCTTATTGTATTGAAATGTGAGAATAGTGAGACGTTTCGTATTAAATTAGATAGTCTGAGAGGGATGCCTATGGTTATGTCAGCTATGTCTGCGCAAAAATATGTGAGAAAAGGTTGCGATGCGTATCTTGCTTATGTTCTAGATTCTAAAGCGTCTGAATCAAAGCTTGAAATAGTGCCAGTGGTTTACGAGTATCCTAATGTGTTTCCAAAGGAGTTACCTGGATTACCGCCGATCAGGAAGGTTGAGTTTGCTATTGAACTTGTACCGAGGACATCATCGATATCAATAGCGCCTTACAGAATGGCTCTTACTAAGTTGAAAGAGTTGAAAGTACAACTGTAAGAGTTGACAGAAAGGGGTTTTGCTCGACCTAGGTTTTCACCTTAGGGTGCACCGGTTCTGTTCGTTAAGAAAAATGACAGATCGATGAGATTATGTATAGACTACCATCAGCTCAACAAAGTTACAATCAAGAACAAATATCTACTACCTCGTATTGACGATCTGTTCGATCAATTGAAAAGTCCGCGGTATTCTCGAAGATTGATCCTTTTTCTGGTTACTATAAGCTATGGGTGAAAGATTCTGATGTGCCAAAAATTGCATTTATAGCCAGGTACGGACACTACGAATTTCTTGTGATGCCGTTTGGTTTAACTAATCACCTGTAGTATTTACGAATTTGATGAACAGAATCTTTAGACCGTATTTAGACAGATTTGTTGTGGTATTTATTGACGACATTCTAATATATTCACAGGATGAGTCTGAGCATACTGAACATTTAAGAATTGTGTTGCAAACCTTGCAAGATAAACAACTTTTTACTAAATTTAGAAAATGTGAGTTTTGGCTTTGAGAAGTTAGATTTCTAGGACATATAGTATCGGCTGAAGGCATCAGAGTTGATCTGAGTAAAATTTCGGCAGTTGTTGACTGGAAACCACCTAGAAACATATCTAAAGCTAGAAGTTTTATGGGATTAGTTGGATATTATAGAAGATTCGTAAAAGGGTTTTCAATGATAGCTGCATCGATGACACGACTTTTATAGAAAGATATAAAGTTTAAATGGTCCAAGAAATGTCAACAAAGTTTTGATCAGTTGAAAGCACTGTTGACCGAGGCACCAGTTCTGGTTCAGCCTGAATCGGGTAAAGAATTTGTGATTTTTAGTGATGTATCTTTAAATGGTTTAGGTTGTGTTTTGATGCAGGAAGTTAAAGTAATAGCTTATGCTTCTAGACAGTTAAAGCCACATGAAAAGAACTATCCGACACATGACTTAGAGTTGGCAGCTATTGTGTTTGTATTGAAAATTTAGCAACACCATTTGTTCGATGAAAAATGTCATATATTTACCGATCATAAGAGTTTGAAGTATCTAATGTCACAGAAATATTTGAACAAGAGGCAGCGTAGATGGCTTGAATTGTTAAATGATTATGAATTGATCATTGATTATCATCTGGGAAAAGCGAATGTAGTTGCTACCGCTCTAAGTAGAAAGTCTTTAGTTGCTTTACGAGTGATGAATATGTGACTGACATTATTTGAAAATGGATCGATCTTAGCTGAGTTGAAAGATAGACCGATGTTTTTATAGCAGATCTATGAAACTCAGAAATGTGATGATGATTTGTTAGCTAAACAAGCACAGTGTGAGTTGACTTTTGATTTAGAATTTCAGATAGGATCTAATGGTTTCTTATTGTTCAGTGGTAGAGTTTGTGTACCGAAGAATCCATAACTCATTCAGGGAATCTTACACGAAGCTCATAGAGGTATCATGCTTGTTCACCCTGGAAGTAATAAGATGTACAGTGATTTGCAACATATGTACTAGTGGCCGGGAATGAAGCGTGAGATATCTGACTTTGTATCTAAATGCTTAATATGTCATCAAGTTAAAGCTGAACATCAGGTACCTTCAGGGTTATTGCAGTCAGTGATGATACCGGAGTGGAGGGATCGAGTTACGATGGACTTCATATCGGATTTACCCCTATCTCTGAGAAAGAAAGATGCCATTTAGGTTATTGTTGATAAATTGACGAAGTCTGCACATTTTATCCTTGTACGTATAGATTTCTCCCTTGCCAGATTAGCTGAGTTATATGTTTCTGAGATTGTCAGATTACACGGAGTGCTAGTCTCCATTATTTCTAATAGAGATCCATTGTTTACATCATGATTTTGGAGAAAGCTATAGGAAGCTCTTGGTACACGGTTACATTTTAGCTCTGCATTTCATCCTCAGACCGATGGTCAATCCAAACGAGTAATTCAAATTTCTTGAAGATATGCTTCGTTCCTGTGTATTAGAGTTTGAAGGCAATTGGGAGAAATATCCACCGTTGGTTGAATTCGCGTACAACAAAAGTTTTTAGTCGAGTTTAAAGATGAAACCGTATGAGGCTCTGTATGGTCGTAAATGTTGAACTCTATTATACTAGACAGAGCTCAGTGAGAAAAATATACATCGATTTGATTTGATTCGGGAGATTGAAGAAAAAGTAAAAGTGATCCGACACAGTTTGAAAGCAGCTTCAGATCGTTAGAAATCATACGAGGATCTTAAGCATAAAGACATTGAATTTCAAGTCAGCAATAAGAGTGTTTCTGAAAGTATCACCCTAGAAGAAATTCTTTGGTTTGGTAGTAAAGAAAAACTAAGTCCACGATTTATCGGGCCGTATAAGATTATTGAAAGAATCAGACCTGTTACGTATCGATTAGATTTACCATCAGAAGTAGAAAATATTCATAATATCTTTCACGTGTCTATGTTACGATGGTACCGACTTGAGGCTTCACATGTTATCTCCCTAACGGATATTAAAATTCAACCTTATATGTTGTACAGTGAGGAAGAGATCAGGATTCTGGCACGAGAGGTGAAAGAACTGAGAAACAAGAACATAGCTTAAGTAAAAGTTCTCTGGCAATGACACGGTATAGAAGAAGTCACCTAGGAACCCGAGAAAGCTATGAGAAAGCAATACCTAAACTTCTTGTTTGGTAAGATTTTTCGGGGACAAAAATCTCTTTAGGAGGAGAGTTGTAACAATTCGTTTTCATTGAAATCGGAATAGTGGTTTTGGGACCATAAATCTGAAGTCAAAAAATTTATTTTATTATCATTTTATTTCCTATAACATGGTAGTAGTACCGCATAAAAATTTTGTTAATGAGCTAGCACACTATGTATAAGCTATCCCTGGTATCCAACGGTATTCTAAACGATTCAACGGGCAATGTTCCAATACGTAATGATAACAGTTCGATACGAACTATTATAGGTATATACATGAATTACATGGACATGTTATTTTATGGTATGTGGAAACTTGAATTGGGTGATACATGCGTATATAACTTGATCAATTGTTGTGATCATCCATATTTATTGGCTTATATATGTATTTACATGGCTAACATGGTTGGTGTATATGTGCTTAGGCATTTGGACAAATTTTATTGGGATATGCTTGTTTACTTTCCTATTGTAAGACTAAATGGTAAGTTAAATTCTATGTTACATGAACTTACTAAGTTTAGAGGCTTACTCTATTTTATTTTTCGTGTTTTTCAATGAATCGAAAGCTCGTTCGGGTTGGAAGCTTGTCGGAGCTGTATCACACTATCCATTGGCTCTTTCAGTACTTTCGGTTGTTAAATTTTGGTTATAATGGCATGTATAGGTATTTTGGCTAATGCTGGCCTATATGTTTGGTTGTTGAAATGGCCATTTTTTTGGCTTGTGTTTTAACACTTTGATGATAGTATGAGTTTAGTATATGGCATGTAAATATTAACTTTCTAATGGTTGATGTTTGGATTGATATGGTTGAATTATAGAAGATGAAATTTTGGTTTGAATATACATATTGTATAAGTCTTGTAATTTGTTGGAATTGTTGTGATTTGGCACTTTGTTTGAATAACTTATAAGGTTTTAGATGCTAGTGATTTAATGGCATGATTAGTACCATTTGATATGTTTTAGCAAGTAAGTTCCATGTTATGTAAAAAGGAAAACATGCCTATAAGTTAATTGATTAATTGCCCAAAAGGATTACATAGTTATATATGTTTATATATTGTCATTGAGGTGCCTAGGGGCATATTGGCTGTATGTGATTACAACATATGAATGAAGATGGAATGTGCATGATTTTGGTACTTTGTGATGGCTTGTGTATATGTTCATTTGTAATTGTACGTACGTGCCAATTTGGGTGAGAAAAATGGCTTGAAAAATAGCCTATTTTCGTCCACACAGGCAGAGACATGGGCATGTGTCTGAGGCATGTGTAACACACGGCTGTGTGTCCCTTGTATCTTTCAAAGGGTTGCAATTGAGGCTGTTACACGACCTAGCACACGACCTGGCACACAGGCGTGTGAGGTTATTTCGAAGGGTACACGGCCTAGCACACTGACGTATGGCTTAGCCGTGTGGCACAAGTCAATGAGTTACACTGGCATGGACACAGGCTGGGACACGGCCGTGTGTCCCTACTTTGAATGCCCACACAGTCTGAGACATGGGCATGTCTCTTGGCCGTGTGACCACTACAGTGTTAAAAATTTTCACTATTTGTCTGAAAAATGTTCTGAGTTTTCGATTTAGTCCCGACTTGTTTCTAAAACATATTTCGGGCCTCAAAGGCTCATATAAGGGATCACATGTATGTTTTGTACTAGTTTTAATATTTTTATTGATAAGTTATGAAATGTTTGAAATTTCTGTCCGCTTGAATTGTAAATTCCAGTAATGCTCTGTAACCCTATTCCAGTGATAGGCACGGGTTAGGGTTTAGGGGGTGTTACACCACAGACCAGAAATAATTAAAAATTACAAACCAAAACCAATATAGACTTAATAATACTTATTAAGAAAAATAACTTGAGGTCCAAGGTGATTCTCCGATTGTCGAGTCCGATCCTAATTTTGAGGTTTACCTAAAAAGTTAAACACTATTGGTTGGTAAGTTTATGAAAAGCTCAGTGTGAGTCGAACAGTTATTTAAACAGGAAAAACCATCAAAGACAATGAAACATATTAGCATTAACATAAGAAAACAGAACGATCATAGGAATTTCATATCATTACATTACCACTATCAAACTGATGTCAAATGGTGTATGAGCATGAGACATCATTCATTTGAGTAACAATCATTAATTTCGATACCATTAAACACAACACAATACAACACATATCATAAAGCAATAACATTTGAATATGTCGTGAGCATGATGCAATATAAAAAGGTTCCTACCCATACCATCCGCTACACACCATGAGTTCCCCAGAACCCGTCATCCGAACCCCAAAACATTATGGGCTTAAGCCTGTTATGGTTAAAACCACCGATAACAATATGTAAAAAATTATATCAGTAAAAATACAGACAAGCTGCAAGTAAAAATCCAATAAATGGTCATTCCCTTCGGTACTCCAGGTGTAGTGCACTAACTACAAATAATGCGGACTTAATATGCCGCCGGTACTCCATGGAACTCCTCTGTCAACCACCAAATCCAAATCCAATGCATATGCAATATGTCACACAATCTTATACATAATCATTTCTCAATACTTTTCATATTCATTTAACATGCTCAGCATGTCCTCAATAATCACATACTTTCAGTAAATGGAAACAGTGTTCCAATATAACAAATATGCAATATAACACCCTTTTCAATCAATATCGTTCAATTTCACATACTTTACGGATTTTTATTGTGCATAAATAACACCCTTTTCAATACACAATATAACAAATAACTCATGCGTTTAAATCATACATAAGCTTAATATCTCAACACATTATATCATTCAGTCAAACATTCTCATATCTCATAACTAAAATATGCAATTACAAATTCCATCAAACATTCATACTATCAAACTAGCTATTTTGCCAACATGTCAATCTTTTAAGGCTCGAGACATATCTGGTTCGGCCACTTACAAAATCAATAATTTGGATGTTAAACCAATCCAATTAGAAAGCTAATTTATCAAATATAACATGATATTTAACATTTTCAACAATTTTGAGTTTAGGACCCACACCTTATTTTTCGCTTCCTCGTAGCACACTAGCAAATCTTTCAATTTTCCTTAATAATTCCTTAAACGAATCTAAACTAAAATTCAGTATAAATTAAATCAATTTACCATTAAACCATCCCCCAAACACCCATTTATGATTTCAAACCAATCGTTGAAATTATAACTATTTTATGAATCCAAACTAGTTAGATTCCTTACATTGTATCGATACGAACCGTACGTACAATCGTTCTTCGCCTTTATGGATAATTTGGAACGTTTGGGTCAGCACCTAATTCAATAATATACTGGAAAATAAGTAGCTAATTACTGATTAAATTTCTTAATTTAATCAATTCATAACCTTTACCCAACAATTATGTCGAAATAACAAACTAGTTGTCCTTAATTACACTTACGCTTCACGATTTGTAGGATCTGATTGGCTAATTGATCAAGAATGTCTCTCCCTAATGAACATGAGATTAAATGCTGATTAGGAGGGTTCAAAAACACAATGTAATTATGGAAAAATATGGGTAATACCCAAGAAACAAAACTTCCCCCTTTCTTGCACACAGGCGCACGCACTACACCCATGGGGGCCAAAATTGGGGCTAAATTTTAAAATGGTTTGATATCTCATTAAAATCTGGAAAAATACCTTTGAAATCATTTATAATCCCCAAAATTCCAGATCTAAAAATTTTGGTTTTTAATTGACAAGATTAATCAAGAAATTAAAGAGAAAAGGGATCTTACTTAAGCTAGTTGAGAGAAACAGTAATGACACTTTCTTGGCAATGTTCGGGATCGATCTTGGGGTTCAAGATTTCATATTTGGGGCTGATTTAGATTAGGAAAAATGGTAGAAATAGAGTAAAGTAGATGATGCACAATCTTGATGCAAAAAGAAGAAGAAAGATGGTAAAATGGGAGGTGTATGCAACCAAAACAATGGGAGAAAGAAAGAAAGTTAAAGAGAAAAGGGGAGAGGAAGAGGGTGAATGAATAAGGTAGGGAAAAATTGAATTAACGGCTGAAAAATGAAATAAAAAGTTGTATTTATACTTAAGGTTCAAGGGTATGGATGACACACACATTAAAGAAACAATAGATTTTGGAAAATTTAATTATTTCGTAATGGAAAATATTCAAACTTGGGACCTCATTTAATTTCCATACTTTCTCATATTTCTTTAACCATTAGGTTTTTTTTTCTCATTCTTGAAATGATCTTGCAATATTTATTTTAAAAACAAGGCATGTCACATACTAGGGTTTAAGGCAAAATTTACAAAATAATAAAAATGATGCGAGAGAGATTTGAACTTAGGTTTCAAGAAACGTTTCACTAACACTTAACCAACAAACTAATACCTCACTTATTTCCTAAAAGTGCATAAATAATCTCAATAATTAAGGCATGGCCACTCTCTCTCGATTCACAAACCCGATTCTACTATCCCCCGATTTTTTGGATGTTACACAATTGGTTATAAAATCCTTTATAACATAACATGCTTACCATGTATCTCATCATTTCAATATATTCCATGTATACATGAAATTGCTCATATTGAACATTTACTGTTTCCTTTCTAATTCATGCCCGTTGAATCGAATAGAATGTCGTTGGATACCCGGGATAGCTCATACAGTGTGCTAACTCATATAATTGTAATTCGTCAATTCATGTACATATATGCTCACACGAGCTGTGAATATGTGTCTGCTCACACGAGCTGTGGGTTAGAACATAGCTACACGATACTGCTCATATGAGTTGTGGAGTATTCACAACACATGCTGGACCTTAGCCATCGATAGGACATTCAATACCAGCACCCGAATCATGTAAACCCTAATGACATGTCATTTGTATCTTATGAATTCCTAAGGTTCAAACAGGGCTCGGTAATCGTCGTATGGCGTTGAATTTTTATCGTTCCATGACATAATAAATTGCATAATAACATCTATGTATTGATTCATGTACAATAGGATAGCACATTAAACAGTCAATTTAACTCACTTTTAAGTGTTTATAGTTCATACGAACTTACATAGCTAAAATTGTAGAAATGTCAAAGTATAGGGGCACTTTTATAATTTTTCATTCTCCTCGATTTTACACCCGATCTTGATCTAAATTAATAATTTCATTCAATCTATTAATTTAGACAGTAAAAAAAATGTACTTTATGCTATTTAGTCACTTTTTGACATTTTTACAAAATTATCCTTAAAGTTTTACTTTTCTTCAATTTAGTCCCTGCACCTAAAACATGCAAATTAACCATTTTTTCCAAATTTAATCTTAGCCGAATGTTCATGGCACCCAAAATAGCCCACATTTACATCAAATCCTTGTACTTTTACTATTTTAACAATTTAGTCCTTAATTGAAAAATTCATCAAAAATCACTTAATTAAATACTTTTACATAACAACTAATATCTCAAATTCATCACTTAACATCTAAAATCACAAATTTCATCAATGGCAACATTCAAAATCTTTAACAGTTTCAAAATCGAAGGTATGGGCTAGCTGGACCTAGTTGCAACGATATCAAAAACATAAAAAAAATACAAGAAACAGGGCTAAAATCACATACCAATTTAGCTTGTGAAGTTGCTGAAACCTCCAAGAAAAAAATGGCTTCTTCCCCCATTTACAGTCGGTGATGAAGCTCTAAAAAAGATGATAAAACTTTTGTTTTATTTATTTTAATATAATTATCAAATTACCATATTAACCTTAGATAATAATTAAATAAAACATCAAATTCATGTCCATTACTGTCCACTAGAACGTTGAATGGTCTAATTACCATTTAAGTCCCTTTTCCTTTATTCAAACCATTTAATCACTCAAATCAAATAGTGATCAAATTTCACATATTTTACGATTTAGTCTTTTTTAATTAATTAACTATCGAAACGTTAAAAATTTTCAACAAAAATTTAATACCACCTTAATGACACTCCGTAAAAATTTATAAAAATATTTACGACTCGATTTATAGAAACAAGGTCCCAATACCTCATTTTCTAAAACCACTTGACCTTAGGGTCATACCACTTGAACTTAATATAAATTATCAAATCAAAAACCTTTCGAAAACCATATTTGACTCGTAAATATTAAATAATAATATTTACGAACTTACTCGTCGAATTTGGTGGCCACAAAATCACTATTTCCAACACCACTAAAAAACGGGTTGTTACATGAAGGTTCTCCATGTATTTTAGCTTGATGTTGAAAATCTCCTTCCTAATAAAAGTAGCACATGAATCAAGAAATTTTTTTATCTAAAAATAATCTTACCATGTTTGTCGTTGTGGTTATAGATCTGGAAGTGAAATAACAAGTCATTTTCTTTATCTACATGTGAAAAGGGAAATGCCTTAGCTTGATTTGCTCTTTGGATATTCCTTGGGGTGTCATAGTCGAACATAACACATGAAATCATTCAAGTGCTTGTGAGGATGTTCATTTTCTAGACCACGAAAAGTAGCTAATAAATGAATTTGTCCAATTTGTTATTCACAAGATACCTCTAATTCAAGATATTCGATGCAAAGCGATGGTTGATCCAAATTCGACGCAACTAACTCTCTCTTATAGGTTCTTTGTGCACCATTGGTTCTTCTTCTTTTGATTCGTTAGATGAAGCAACTAAATTGTTTTCTCTATCCAACTTGGTAGATAAAGATAGATAGTTGGTTCTCAATCGAGCTTCCTTCCTTAGTTTTCAAGCAGTTTTCTTAATCTAAAGATCATATTGGAGTTCATTAGCACAACGAGATTGAGGTATAAAAAGAAGGCATAATGACTTATTTAGCCCACCAACTTTACAAAAAAAAAATAGCCTTCCATTTAATTTGTCGCCTCTTTTAGCCCTTAAACTTGCATTGTTTGTCAAATCACCTCAAAATGGATAAAAAGTTAATATATGTTAACTTTGTTGATGTGACATCCACATGAAAGTCCACGTGTATGCCACATTAGCAATTATTTTTTTAAAATTAAAAGATATTAACAGAAGTATTTTAAAATTTTTTATACTTTTTATATTTTTATATTTAAAAAATTAATTATTACTAACGTGACGTCCACATGTATGCCACACCAGTAAAGTTAACATATGTTAACTTTTCCATCAATTTTAGGGTAATTTGGCAAACAACCCAAGTTTAAGGGCTAAAAGAGATGAAAAATTAAATGTAGAGCAAAAAAAGACTTTTTTTTCTAAAGCTAGATGGCCAAACAAGTCATTATGCCTAAAAAAGAAATAACATTATTGACACTAGTCCCCAACAACGACGCCATATTTGATGAGAGCCAAAACTAATAAAAATAAATTCCAACTAAAAAATATAATTTTGAGTAGATAGAAGTGAGTAGGGTCGAATCCATCAAAACTAGTGATAATGTTATTTGTTTAGTAAAAACAAGTAAAATAAAAATAAAAGGTTTCAAAATGAAAATGAAAATTAAAACTGAAACTATATAAAGAGAGATCGCATTAAAATTTTAAGAAAAAAAGCAATATGATGAGAATCTAGTCAAAGGCAAAATCTCAATTTTGATTCAGAGGTTAGATCATCGATGTAAAGATAAATTTCAATATTCTATGCTAAATTGATTATAGTTACTGACAAACTCCTAGCAATCAATCTCTTCTTACCTTCTCGATAACCAAGATGAATACCATTGATAAGTAGCCCTATAATGAGCGACTAAAATTTAATATATCAATAGCATTAAGAATGAAAGAGATTCAATTCTAGCCAACAAACACACAAACATAATTTATTTAGACTAGATCACATATTCACATAACGTGAATTACATAACTTATACCCAATTATGCTATTTGTCACAAGTATTAGAATAATTAAACAATTATGGATATAACAATTCTAATTAATAAGTTATTGAATACGAATTCATTCAACAAACCCAAATATTTGTAATTAAAATATAATATATACAAACACCAAACAATAAAGGAAGATTAAGAACAAATTATATCTCACAAACTTGAAGAATCAAAACATTAAAATCCCTGTAACTAGAAAAAGAGTTTTAACATTTTTGTAGAAAAAAGTATATCAAAGTAAAAATATGACAAAATGTCCCTAAAGTTTGTGTCAAAGTATCATATTTATAGGTTTTGAGTGAAATAATTAGTGTTTCACTCATACTTGGATGTTAGGAATGGAAAGGAATCAAAAAGCTCGAAACATATTAAATAGAGCTTGGGAATGCTCTCCGTGCATGATTAAGGGTGTTCATAGTTCATTTAAAATCGAATTAATTGATCGAATCGATCTAATTCGGTTAATTGGTTGGTAGTTGAATTTAGTTCACTCGGAAGCCAATTAGTAGTTTTTTAAATTTTCAGCTGTCGATTAATTCGGTACGAAATTAGGTATTTAACTAAATTAACCTAAATAAATAATATATATTATATGTAATATATTTTTATATTAGCAATGTATTTTTTGAACTATTATTTTTATATTAATCAAAATAAATAATATATATTATATATTATATATTATATATTATATATAATATACTTTTGGACTATTAAAAAAGAAAATAAATATTAGTAATGTATTTTTTTATGTTTAACTTATTTTAATCAAAAAACAAAAACATATAAATTTTTATTAATTTAGTTAACCGAATGAATTAATCGAAATATTTTAGTTCGGTTAACTATTAAAAATCTTTATATTTCTAATAATTCGATTAATAATAAATTAATTCAGTTAATAACTGAACCGATCGTTTGAATACCTTATATATTACTGCACGCCACGGCTCACAGGTTGGGCACTACAACTTGCGCATGCTACATTTCTTGGGCGTTGCAGCTTGTGGCCTTGAGCTGCAACTTACACGTCCTTTGTAGCATTTCACTTTTAGCTCGTTTTTGCTTCATCTTTTTGTTTTAGTTTGCTCTCGAACTCGTGCCTCAAGCTCGAGTTAATCTAATTGAAGTCACAAAACATTTATTTAATTATTAATTATTAAAATCATATTAAATCTAAGTTAAGACATTTAAAAGTGCATGAAATGTAAATGTGAGGCGAATGGCATTTTACTCGGAAATCAATCAAATATTAAAGCGAAAAAGGCGTAAAATATATAAATAGTAAGCACTTATCAATAATTTCATACCATATTCACTTATATAAATTAATAAGATTTGAATTTTTTAAGACTGAACTTCTAATTTCTTAGTTTATACAGAAACTAGCTTGTTGAAAAAGAAAATTCTAAAAGTGTATTTCTCTTCAACATTTTACTAAAATTTTAAAATGAATGCAAATATTTAAACTTTTAAATTGGTGTTATCACATATTTTATTATCGCTGTATAAATATATTTTTAATGTAATAACTATTTTTATGTATAATTTTCATTTGAAGGTATCCACTAAAACGAATCTAATGATTTATCTTCTATGTTATGTAAATCTGACCACGAATTATCAACAACCCCTTTTAAACTTTTAAATCAAAATAAAAACATATACTCAAATCTACATCGTTACAATGGCAATGAACTGTATGGCATAAATGCAAATACATATATACATAATATATTTAATGAAGGGGTTGACTCATGACTATTCTTCAACTCGCTAGAAATGAACACGTTTTGTTTTAGGGTTAATCAATACACGTTTTAAGCTGGAATGTCTGTGCTGTTTCTAAGCTGACTTGCATGCAATGCGATAATGAGAGAAATCGTGCCAACTCATGCACCAGAACCAAACACAACTTCGCATTTATGTATACTGGGGGATCCCTTGCTTTGCTTAGAGAATTCAACCATCACTTCAAATATTTTAATGATTTATTCTCAAATATTAAATTATTTAATTCTATAAAAAAGAAAAAGCTGTCAAAAAATAAAATTCCAAAAGGCTAATTTAAAACATTTTTTTAAGAAAAAATCAATTTATTATTAAATTAAGATATAAATTTATAAAATTAAAATTTAACTCGAATTTTTCTTAATGATTTCACTTTCTTAATTTTTAAAATAAAAGTTGATATAAAATTGAAAATATATAAAATAAGTATAGAAACAATTTAAAAGAATAGATGATATTTTTGTTTGTTTATTTTTATTTTTATTTTTATACAACCTAAAATAAAAATATATTAATTAGATTCATGAAAATATTAGAATTTATTAAATTATTTTTAAAAAATATAATTTTAAAAATAAAATGAATATTCATTTTGAATATCTAAAATCTTTATTCTTAAGAGTAACTCGAATTTTGTTAATAATTGAAATATAAAATACTTGTATTAAAATCAAAGTGAATTTAGTAACAAACATTTTTCCTTTGATCTAATTTGCTCCCTCTATTATTATAATCTCATTTCTAGATAGTTAACGCCTTAATTATTTTGGTAGCTAACCAATATATTTTTAGAACACTTATTCAAAATTCCGAAATAGAACTTTTTTTGTAGAATAGTATTTTTTTATAAAAATTTACGTCAACATTTTAATGTAAATAATTAATTGTATTAATTACTTAAACTAATTAATAATATTATAAAAATAAAGGAATTAAATTAAATTACAAATTAAAATACAAGGACTAAATATTAATTTTAAATATGATAAAAACCAAAACTAAAATATTATCATATTTTTATAAATGTGAAAAGAGAGTTAACAGGACACATGTTAGGATCGCTTTCCTTTTATATAAAATTTATGTTAACATATATAATTGTTCACTTGCATTATTTTAATATAAATTAAATAAAATGAGCTGTGTGTTGACCTGATAGTCAGGATGTTTATCACGTAGGGTTCAAGTTGTATTAGTTATATTACTATTAGGATTTTATCCTTCTCTTGTCAAATTTTATACTTCGAAATGCCTTTTAATGCTTAATTGAATAAAAGAAGTGATGAAGGTTTATTTTGGTAGTAGTTGATGGAAAAAAGGAGGGCAAAAGAGTATGAACATACTTGAGACTAGGGCCTCTCTCCTACCTTATATCTTGGAGCAGTGCTTGGGCTCTGTGGGACCAGTACTTTGCTAGCCTTGCTGTCTAATCTTTTATTACCTAATTGCCTCATGGTATTTGCTGGCTTGGGCTGTAAAATTTTTACCTTCACCTAATTTGGTTTGACCTTAATTCAAATTAATTATTAAAACTTAGTAATAAAAATATAAATATGTTTTCAATAGATTATATATGATTAATTAAATCAACAGACCAAATTCAAACCTAAGCTCAAAAATTTTTTAGAATTGAATCACAACTCAGGATATCTATAAATATCTTAAACATTTAAGTTACATTTAGTATATAAATTAGTAATAAACTAATTCAATTGCTAATATTTTGTCACTTTCATGATTTATTTTAGCAAAGAGAATGACAAGAATTCGTTTATTTTGAATAGATCTTATTTTTACAAGAGTTTTTACTCATATTTCTAGGGCATAATGATAAATTTAGTGTTCCACATTTATTTATTTATTTATTTATTTTCTTGTAATTTTGGCCCTTATTCATTTTTTTAACTAAATTTGACCATTAACTTTTAAAAAGCCAACTTGTTTTTCTTTAATAGAAATGTTTATTAAAACAATAATTTTTTAACGATGTTGGTATGGTAACTCAGGTGATAGTCCACATGCTAACTTGACACTATCTGTCTTCTATGCCACACGTCAACAAATAATTTAAAAATTATAAATTATAAAAATTATAAAAAAACCATGAAAAATTAAAAGAGAATTAGCATGAAGTACACATGGATTACCATGTGGGCTTCCATGTTTAAAAATTCAACATTTTAGGCAATATTTTTACTAAAAAGAAAGTCCAATTGACCTATTTTCAAAAGGTTGATGGTCAAATTTGACTCCAGTGACAAATCTAGAAATCCGACTTGGGGGCAGGGGCGAAGTCAGAAAATTCTTTTGGGGGGAGGCGAAGTTAAATTATATATTTTTATGATAGTAAAAATGTAATTCACCATTTTAATAGCTTATCTCTTTATAATTTTTAGAGGATTAAATCAAATTTTTATCTTTTTGGGGGGCTAAAGTACAATTTTACCATTACTAATTTAAAATTTTATATATTATAAAGGGCCTAAATGGAAAATTTTCCATTTTAGGGTCTGCCCTTGTTTGACTCTTTTTAAAAGATTGAGGTCAAATTTAGCTAAAAAGAAGAATAAGGGTCCAATTAATAAAAGATGTAAATATTAAGAGTTAAATTTGGTATTATATCTCTTTCTAAATTCAAAGCTTAAATTTGTACTAATTATTTTTTATTTTATATCTAACTATTGTAATATATAATAAATAATTTTCCCCATTAATGATAACCTTTAAACTTAGTTTAACAAATTAATTAGTGGTGTTTTGATAAAATAGGTTACTTTTATAACATAAAATTTATTTGGTTGAGGCATTAATCTCATTGGCTCCTACGAACAAAAGATATTCTATAACTCATTTTCCCTATACGGGAATATAATAAGTGTGAGCAAAGAGAAAGGACATACAACTCCAGTCATGTGTACATCTTTTATCAAAATCCCTAATTAGATTATGTAGAAAGGAAGTTTAAATTTTATAACAATTAAGAAAATGTTGGCATAAAAAATTAATGATTAAAAATTTAAATTTTATGAAAAAATAACATCTTTAGAAAAATCTAAAAGATAAAAGAAAAGAAAAGATAATTTATTAATTTCATTTATAAAATTAAAAGTTTCATTATGTAATTATTTTAAAAAACGAATTATCGTATGAATTCCTTCTATTACTACATGATCATCATACCAAAGTGGCTTGACCCCGAATAATTTAAATTATAGTTTAATCTTTCTCTTTGTAAAAATAAAAAGTAAAAAAAAACTCTATCGTAATTTTTCTTACATCATTAATATTTACATTTATTGGGTCAATTGGAAGGCACTTAGACCCCATTGGTACCCAAATACTTGGAAACATTAACGCTGTTTCACATTTTAAATTCGCATTTGAAAGCCATTGTCTCTTTAGTGTTTCATTAGCTCTCGACAACTCCATGCTCTGTACTTCCTTGGAAGGAATTGGTGAATTAGACTTTGCCGACCAAACTTTGAATCTGAATTACTAATATTTTCAAACACTAACTAATTAATTTATTAACAAGAAATATGTAAGCAATTTCGTTATTCACTAGAGAAATTTTATTTAATTTCAGTAGTGGTGGACCTAATTCCTTTCATTGCATGGGTACGTACTTAAGCACGTAGGAAGCTAGTGTGCATGTTCATGAAGTCGGTAGATAACAGGGAATTTTCTTTAAAAAAATAAAGGAAATTTAAATATAGCCTAGATAAGGTTTTATTATTTTTCAAATAATTTTTTATAATATTTGCACGTGTTATGTATTGCCATTTGTAATCAAGTTTGAAATCTCAATTTATCAATAACATTAATAAATTATTTAATAAAAGATAATATATTTTTAAAATAAATAAAAGAATAAACGTATTTTTATTAACTGATGAGTAAATTCTATTTATTTTTACACTTTTTATATAAAAAATTATCTAGTAATTTTATTGAGAATTATCAAATATGTTTAAAAATTAAATTACCAAAATGTTAATTTTAGAATGGTTCTTTTCAAAAGTTAATTCTAATCTTTTTCCCTTAAATGTGATTAGAGTCAATATATTAGTTGTTGATTGCTACATTTAATTACATTACATTTTTCATAAATACAATGTTATCTTAAAAGAAGTTCTTAAGATATTTGTTAATGTGGTTTGAACTCAAGATATTCCTAAAGAAAGTGAACAATCAATCAATAAATCATAATTTGGGTTCGTTAATACGAAGCTTTTCATTCGCAAGCTATTTTACTACAATCACTTAATTGTTTAATCATTATACATGTTTACACATGTTTTGTTTGCAAGACACCCTCTTTGGGACCATCCACAAGTAGTGAGAACATCACCAACATCAAGTAACCCACTACTATGGCCAAGCCATTCGCTTTTCATTGTGAACACTACTCCAAGTGTGAACGTTCTTTTTAGGAACTATTGGGGGCCCACCTGAGCATAACAACCTCATTTTGCCTTGAAGGGAATAACATAATGGATCTCACCATGTTCGTCCCGCACGCACTCCATGATGACAACTCTTTGGTAATAGCCTACCACATCACCACTACTAGAAAAAAAGGTATCTCTTATAAGTACCCTCTAAAGCTAAGGAAAGGGGATTTTCTTCCTCATTAGAAACCTTGAGTACTTATTCTATAGTTAGTCTTCTCTACCTTTACAACATCCATTCTCTTCCTTTTGACCTTCTCTGGTTCTCCTTCTATCTAGGTGAACCAGCCTTCACTATAGGAAATTAAGCTTTTAGTGGCGTTTTTAGTGGTGTTTGGACAAAAAACGCCACGAATATGTATTAAAATGTCGTAAAACGACACCGTTCCACTACAGGAAATAATTTTTTTAGTGTCGTTTTGATTGAAAATGCCTCAAAGGTGATACATTAGTGGCGTTTTTTATAAACACCGCAAAATTGCAATACCAATTCGACTTAAACGTCGTCGTTTCACTACAGAGCATTAAACTTTTAGTGGCATTTTGACTGAAAAAGCCGTAAAGGTTATACGTTAGTGGGGTTTTTCATAAACGCCGTAAAATTACAATACCAAATTGACTTAAACGGCGTCGTTTCACTATAGGGAATTAAATTTTTAGTGGCGTTTTGACCGAAAATGCCTCAAAGGTTATACATTAGTGGCATTTTTCATAAACGCCACAAAAATACAATACCAATTTGACTTAAACGGCGTTGTTTCACGACATGGAATTAAGTTTTTAGTGGCGTTTTTCATAAACGTCGCAAAATTGCGATACCAATTTGACTTAAACGTCGTTGTTTCACTATAGGGAATTAAGTTTTTTAGTGGCGTTTGCCCTAAAAACGCCGCAAAATTGCAATACCAATTTGATTTAAATGGCGTCGTTTTCTTAGCCCCGAAAATCCTTTAGTATTTCCCAAATCAGATTTCCCAAAAATTTTTCCCAAAACCCTTTATTTCTTCCCCAAATTCTTTTCCCCCATTTCCCCAAATCCTTTAGTTTTTTATAACAATGCCATAAAAAATATTTTATTTTAGGGTTTAAGGTTTATGATTTTAGGGTGTAAGGTTTAGAGTTTTAGGATTTTAGGGTTTAAAGTTTAAAGTTTTAGAGTTTTAAGGTTTAAGGTTTTGAGTTTTAAGGTTTAGGGTTTATTTTTGTATACAAAAATCCACCTCTTAGTAATATTGAATTTGAAAAGTTAAGCAGATTGAGTCTTAGCTCAATTAGTCTGAGCATTGTTATCAAGATAAGAGAACATGGGTTTAAGTGTGTTGAAATGCATTATTCTCCTGTTTATGAGTTCGGGAGGAATTATGAGTAGTTGTAGACATAATATCCAAAAAGAATTTGAGAAGTTAAATTTTATCAAAAATATCAATTTGGATAAATTCTATCAACTGCATAAAAAATTAAACACATGGATATAAATTCTTCGTAAGGAAGTTTCGTTTCATTTTTTAAAATTATTTTCGTACACAATTATAAAATTTTACAAATTAAATATATTGTTTGAAACAAAAAACTTAATTTAAAGGAATTTAAGAAATAATTAAATCTTTCAAATATATAAACAAAAAAGAAAATTGGATTGAATCTTCACTTTGAATATTTATTAGTATCAAAGGCATTAGCGGCGTTTATGAGAAAAATGTCGCGAAAAGGTAAGCAATAGAGGCAAAAAATGCCGCAAAAAAGTCATTTTATTTTAAACAAAATAGCATCCTTTTGCTCCCTGTATTCTATCCCTTCTCTTTCCCCTAAACCATAACCCCAAAATCCCTTAGTTTATATCCTTAAACCCTGAATCCCTTATTTTTTCCTTAAAAATTTGGCATCCCCAAATCCCTTGATTTTTCTCCTAAATCGAAAACCCCAAATCAAAATCCCAAAATCTCTTTGATTTTCGCCGTCCGTCTACTGTATCGTCGTCGATTGTCTCCTTTGCTGCATCGCTGCCGACCCTTTTCTGCCGCATCGCCGTCACACTCCTCTGCCACATTGGCGTGTAAGTTTTTTCCATTTTTTTGTGATTATTGTTAGCCCTAAAATTGCATGTTCCTTGATGACAATAATTTACTTTTAAATCGAGTAAATGTTATCCTATTTTGTTTTTTTTTTCAAAAGAAATCGAATTTAGGGATGGGTTGGGTTGATTTTTTCATTGAAAATTTTCAGTTTTAGAAGCATTATTTGCATTAGACCTTCCGATGTTAAAACTTTTTAAGTTATCATATCAATTCTCAAGTAAAGTCCCTTCCTATCTTGAACGCCAATGATATCCGCATTTAATAAGATTTTGAGAAATATATTGCTAGTAGGTGAAATGCCCTCGAAAATTATACCAAAAGGTAGCATATATGCTGTAACCTTCTTCTTCTTTTTTTCTTTATTTCAATGCAACATTATTTCTTTATGAAAGTGAGTAACATTGGCATTTGTCGAATATGATATTTATCCAGGACATATGAAACATATAATAAAGAAGCCTGTAAGGGTCAACAAGTTGAACCCAGGGCAATAAGAAAGAAGAATGAGAGACATGAATATAGGACAAAATTTACCATTAAAAACAGAAAAACCATGTATAGCATACATTATTTATTTCCTTGATCACTCTTTGCAAAACAATCCAGGCCAACCATTCCTTATTCATCCATGCGAATAACACATCTTAGTCCTTCACCCGCCTACATCAACTCAAATGCATTGTTGATCTCTGAGAAGGGCATAGTATGTGTGATGAATTTATCCAGCTGAACTTCCTACAACATCAAATATATTGTTTAGGTAAAATTTTACTTTCCCTTGTTAATATGTTTACTAAAATATTGCTGTTAAATTTATAATCATATTTTTCAACAATAATTTTAATTTGATAAGGTTTTATAACATATTTGTAATTTTATAAATATTTTGCCAGTACTCCTGTATTAATTTGATCAATTTTAGTTTATGTATTCTTTGAATTGGTCAATTTTAGCTTGGAAATCATTTGACAGTAAATTTCCAAGCTCTGCAAACGATCCTCGGAGTATGAGGCTTAGGCTAGCATTTGATGGATTTAATTCTTATAAAATCATGAATGGTTAAGCCAAACGGTATGCAATTGAAGCTTTCATTGACAAAGAATAATGTTTTCTCATAACATTTATAATTACTCAATTTACTTTCGATTCAATAGGTTTGGAGTGAGAAGGACGTCAATGATGAAGTTAAATGGCTTTCCCAAGGTCCGAATAACGTAGTAAAAAGATATAGTGCCTTCCTCATCAATCGATTCAGATTTAATACAAAATATCACGAGAGATTGAGGAGAACTCAAAATTGTGGAATAGTTGTTAATTCTTCAATTACAAGTTATGCTAGTGCTAGGGACAGTAATCCTGTTGAGGGAAATGTGGAGTATTATGGACTTTTTACTGACATTATTGAGTTGGATTACTATGGCAAATGGAAAGTTGTCTTATTTCGATGTGATTGGGCTGATGTTAATACTGCTCATGGAATTAAAAAAGATCAATTTGGTTTTACAATGGCGAACTTCTCTCGATTGGTTCACACTGGACAACAATTGATAGATGAGCTGTATGTATTTTCTTCTCAAGTGAAACAAGTTTTTTACCCGAAAGATCCAACTGATTAGGGTTGGTACGTTGTACTCCTTAACACCCTTAGAGACTTGTTTGACGTGGGCAATGGAAGCAGAGATGATGTCGACGAAAGATTAGAAACTTTGCTTTTTCCAGAACAAAACTTAAATGAAAATATCCCTAGTACTAGTACACAATTTCAATGGGTTCGCCAGGATGTTGATGAAGATATTTACGAATTATGATGTAGTAAGATTTTACGATTTTTTAATTATATGTAAAATCATAATTTAAATCTTGGTTTTGTTAAAAATTTCAACTATTTTATATGTACTATTATTGTTGTAATTAGTTACTAAAATTTCAACTATTTTATGTGTATTGCAGATAAAATGCCTAAAAGAAGATTGCGAGATCTAAGTATTGTTCAAAATACTCCAAATTCAGAAGAAACAAATAGTGAACAACAGACTGCTATTGGATCTTCGAATGTTCCGAATACACCTAACGAACCTGCAAAAATTCAAAGTAATGTTAAATTTAATTTACATGCATGTTGACTTTTATTATTGATTTCTTTTTCAAATTCTTATATTACAATATACCATTTTTCAGTTGAAAGTGGTGGGACGCGCAGAGGTCGAGGACGTACGCTACTTAAAGATTTATATGAGTTAAATCTTATTCAGCGTGTCAAAGTATCTAGAAACAATCTTAGTCAGCCTGTTGGATTAGAAGCTCGACTTTTAGCAGGATATCTGGGCATTATAGCACGAAATGCCAATATGTTGCCTATCAACTACGAGTCATGGCATCAAATGCCTGATAGTAACAAAAATGAATCTCTCGATAATATTAAGGTAACAAAACGTGAATGTAATTATAATACTTTGGTTTAAGTTTTATTTATATTTACTTTCTAAACTTGTGTTTTTTGTAGGAGAGGTTTGCTTTAGAGGTCTCGGATAATTATGTCAAGAAGGCATTGGGAAAAAATTGGAGAGACCCTAAAAGTACTTTAAAGAAAGAATATTTTAAAAAAAATATAAGCCTCGAAGAGAAATTGCGAAATGTCCCGCCAGGAATGCTGAGGTACCAATGGGAAGATGCGGTTAGATTTTGGAATTCAAAGAAAGGAGAGGTATTACGTACTTCCAAACTCTTATAATTATTTCGGTTTATAGTATTAACTATATACGTAATAATAATTTCGTAATGTAAGATCGTGAACAAGTTCGAACAAGCAGCAGGCAAAAACAGAAATTCACTCACACAACTAGGTCAAAAAGTTTTGCTTGTGCAGCTGAGGCTGAGGTATTTTGAATTTATTAAGTGTGTCAAATATTTATTACTTTCTATTAAATAATATTTTTACTACTATATTGTAGGAACTGTCGTCTGGTCAAAAAGTTGGACGCCTTCAGATTTTTGACATTACACATAAGAAGAATGATGGATCTCCTATGACTTCTGAAGCTGCAAAAATTATGGTATGTTTACTTAATAAAATTTGAATTATTTTAAATATTCATAGTGTTTAATTATAATGGTTTAATTCGTCATTTGTAATGCAAATAATGTTAAGTTATGTTGCATTTGTTTTTATTATATATTTCGTTTCTAACTCTTTAATTGATTTATTAGGAGAAACTAAAGGATAAAAAGGCAGAGTATAAAGCGATTGCTTCGAGTGATAGTTCTGTTAATGTTGACGACATTGATAACCGGATTATTACTGAAGTTTTAGGTCCTGAAAGGTATGGTCAGGTTCGATTTCAATGATCTTTTGTTAACCCAACCCAATATTTTGGATCTAGTTCGCAGCAATACATGCCTTCGGGGAGTCAGGCTCAAGTTGAAGTTCAAAGGTTAAGAGACCAGATGGCTCAGATTCAAGCGAGCACAATTGAGAAAATTGCTCAACTTAAAACGGAGGCAGCATCGAGAGAAACTGAGTTTCAAAGAAAATATGAAGAACTCCAGCTAAAGCGAAGGCAACAGCGAGGGAAGCAGAGCAGAGTAGAAAGTACGACGCACTCGACCTACAACTTCAGAATATGATGAAGATGTTTCAGTAGTTGCAAAATCTGCCATCTTAGACATTTGTTTTCTTATTCTAAGAATATTTTTAACATTGTAACTTTTAACATTATGTAAGAATATGTTGAATTATACTTTAATTATCAATTTATATCATATATCTTTCGTTGAATTTGAAGTATCATTTAGATTTGTTGTTTTTTGTTGGATTTCATGCTACAGGAAGGGTTGTATATGGATAAAAATTGAATGTTACAAATCTACCAAAGTTAGTGGCGTTTTTTCATAAACGTCGCTAAAGAACGGTGCTTTTAGCAGCGTTTGTGATAAAAGTGCCACTAAAGATCATGTTGTTTAACAGTGTTTGTAAAAAAAAAGCCGTTAAAAGGCATTCTCTATAGTGGCGTTTGTGATAAAAGAACCGTTAAAGGTCATGCTCTTTAGCGGCGCTTGTGATAAAAGCACCGCTAAGGTCATGTTCTTTAGTGGCGTTTGTGATAAAAGTGCCACTAAAGATCATGTTCTTTAGCGGCGTTTGTGAGTAAAGTGCCGCTAAAGGTTATGTTCTTTAGCGGTGTTTTTTATAAAAGTGCCGCTAAAGTTCATGTTCTATAGCGGCGTTTTTTCACATAAACACCGTAAAATTTAGTGGCATTCTCTATAGCGGCATTTTTTGCGGCGCTTTAGTTTTAGCGGCGCTTATAGGCCTAAAAAAATCGCTAAAAGCTTGTTTTGCTGCAGTGCTTCTTTGCACAACCACCTTCTCCTCCTTGTCTCATTTATTGTTGATACCACTTATCAACAATTGTGCGATGAACGTGGACCTCACCATGGCTTCTTCTCAGACTGATGCTCCCATTAAACTAGCTAACTCTACAAACCAACAAACTTAATAGCTCTGATGAATCCTATCAACCCTGCCACATCTATGCCCCCTTCAAACCAAAAATCTGCTACCTCGACCTAACCATTTCTATCAAACAACCTTTTTTCTCCTCTCTACATCCCTCATTGATGTTCTCCCGTCCTCCACTAATTTTGTCTCTCTCATCCTTTGCCACCATTTTCCTAGATACTTGTATCACCCTCAATACCACCAACCCACAACTTTATTCCACCCATCTCTACCTAGTCTCAATTGACCTCAAGTACCTCTTTTTTTTACCGAAGAGGATTCCCAACCCAATACCTCTAACACGCTCTCTCTTATTATCTTGTTGCTCCACCACTTCATGCAAATGCTATTGTTGGCCTCTTAAATTAGACCTCTCATCACCACCCCTTTAGCTCTCAACATCAACTCATTGAGATGCAAAAGAAGATGAGACGTATGGAGGAGTAGGTTTCTAAGTAGTAACACCACTTCCAAGAGTAGTTGGAACGTCAATGCCTCATTAACCAAAAGAATAATCAAAATGAGCAATTGATAGTTGAGGTCAGAGCAGACCGTGAGAATTTGAGGGGGACAATTTGACCCATCCAGATAATAAGGCTCGATCTACCATCTGTAGATACCCCAGACACCATCAACTTGATGACCCACTCATTGGCAACAATTACCCCTCAGTCGACTCCTAGAATACCCATGCTAATGAAACTTCCTTGGAGAAGTGGTTGATGGCCCTAAGAATGGACCTGTTGCAAAAAGTCTGAGAGGCAAAAACTAATGAAACCTCTTAGAGTTATTCTAATGGATCTCTCAAGAAGTATTAGCTTTCAACCTCTTGACGTTCTACAAGTTTTCAAAAGTCATCTACAATGGTATGGGGGACTCGGAAAACCATCTAGAGCATTACAATAGTCATATAAATATTTTGGGCACCATTAATGCCATCAAATACCGAGCCTTCTCCATGACTTTCACCCATACTGTCCAGGCATGGTATCTATCACTTTCAAAGGGTTTCATCTCCCTTTCGACCAATTGGCTAAATTATTTATGAGTTATTTCTTTGCCAACAAAACTATACAACAATCTTTCGTATACCCCATCTCCACTCGCTAGAGAGAGAACGAGTCTCTCTATGACTTTATTCATCGTTTAAACACAACCGCCATGATCACCAAGGGAGTATTAGATTATTTGGCTCTCCATGCCTTTATTGCTAGTACCCATCAATTCTTCAAGTACCATATTGTTAGCAACCCACCGGATAGACTCTCCACCTTCTATAAAGTGACCAATAGATTCACAGATAACGATAAAATTAAGCAAAGCAATGCTAGATCTTGTACTTTCATCTTTTAACATTCCAACTTGTCCATAATTCCTCTCTATCACATTGTTATTCCAACCAGTAGAGAAGTCGTCCCACGATAGGTGAGGGGAAACATGTAGTACAACTTTTTGCATCAAGGAAGCCATCGAATGGTTTATTTTGTCAATTCCCCTATTTGATCAAGATCATGAGCTCCATACAATTGCTAACACACTTATCATGATCTCACTTGCTCCATGGTGCATATTTTTAATCAAATAGAGTATCAGAGGATTTTGTAAACTCCACCACCCTTAACCTTCCAGCCAATACCATAGTAATTTCAGTCACTACTATCAATTACACAATGCTCTCATTCACCATATGAAGTATTGTGTCCATTTGAAGGATGCTAATGAATTAGCCATCTAGAAAGGGAACTTGAAATAATTTTTGGCCCATGAGACACAACACTCAAACCAACCCTACGATAGAGAGGTATGACCATCTGATGCTTGCTGGGATGACAAGGGCAAGCAATCAATAGTTGGGCCATTGATGTCTTAGTTGGAGGGATTGTACAATGGACCACTTCCTTCTCCAAGTAGAAGGCTCACTTGCAGAGCATCATTTTTGTATCTTCTTTGGTGAAAAAAGCACAAACATACTCCTTGGGTCCTCAGAAGTTGATGAGCGTAAGGTTCTTGATGTAGATGGTGATGATCCTCTTGTTTTTTCAGCCACTATATCCTTGTTTCAAGTGAAAAAGATACTTGTTGAAATTGAGATCTCCGCCAATATCCTTACTACCAATGCATTCTAAAAGACAGGTTTCAAGGATGTGACGTTGAATAAGGCAAGCCTTGTCTATGGCTTTGCAAACCAACCTATTATAGTTAAGGGATCAAATTTACTTCTAGTGATGTTGAGAGATGGTGAGCATACCACTACAAAGATGGCTGAGTTCTTGGTAGTAGACCATTTGGTTGTATATAACACTCTTTTCGGTAAACTCATCATGTAGATGGCTAATATGGTGGTAGCTAGTTTTTACGTGTCGATTAATTTACTTACACCTATCATTGAGAAATGCATGAAATGTGATCAACAAACATCTAGAGGGTTTCATATCATTTTTTTTGAAGCTAATAGAATACCATAAGACACTCTTTCCCTTGCTGGTATGTTGCAATATTGCCGACCTGAGATCTTCAACGAATGTCAACATGATTGGGGGAAAAACTTTGAACCTAGATATCATTGATGTAAGGTTTGAAGCTAAGCTCCCCAAAGCAGGAGCAACTGAAATGATGAAGACCCTTTATCTATGTGATAAGGACATCGAGGGAGTCACACGAATTGATGTCACCTTTTCGGCCTCAGAGAAGGAGTTGTTGAGCTTCCTATTAGTTTAATGTCGGGATGTGTTTTTTTGTCAATAATTGACATGGCAAGAATCAAGCCATCCATCATTCATCATTCTTTGTGGGTAAGACCAATGCGCGGTGCGTAAAGTAGAGGAAGATACACTTCTCCAATGTAATAGTATCAGTTGCAAGACAAGAGGTTAGTAAATTGCTAGTCGGTAGAGTATCTGAGAGGTTACATATCCATATTGGGCCTCGAATGTAGTAATTGTGTCCAAGCCCAATAATAAATGGAAAATGTGTGTAGATTTCATCAACTTGGATAAAACCTGCCCCAAGGATAGCTTCTCATTGCTTTCCATTGACCGATTGGTGGACGCTTCTACTGGACATGAATACATGAGTTTTATGGATTCTTTCATTGGGTAAAATCAGATTTTTATTACCGAGGAAGATTATGAGGAAACATAATTCATAATAGAAGATGGGTTGTTTTATAATAAGATGATACCATTTGGTATCAAGAATGTAAGGGCCACTTATCAACGACTGGTCAATAAATTATTTAAGAATCAAATTGGAAAATACATGGAGATACATGTTGATGACAAGCTTGTCAAGAGTGTAACAATAGAACAACATGTTAATGATTTGGTAGAGGCATTCATACTAATCCGGAGGTATAACATGAATCTTAATCCTAACAAGAGCACCTTTGGAGTATGAGCCAACAAGTTTCTAGGGTTCATTATTTTCAATAGGGGAATTAAGGCTAACCTAGAGAGAATCAAGGCCATTTTGGAGATGAACCATCCGTAAATGCCAAAGAAGTTCAACATTTGACTAGTTAGGCGGTGGCATTAAACTGATTCATATTAAGGATGGTTGAAAAATGTATGCCTTTCTTTAAGGCTATAAAGGCATCATTTTAGTGGTTCGAAAAGTGTCAGCAGATGTTTCAACAACTGAAGTAGTACTTGAGCACCCCTCTTTTGTTGACATCCCCCTTCCCTAGTGACACTTTGTATGTGTATTTTGCAGCTTCAGATATTGGTAGTTGTCATATTTATAAAAGAAATAGATGGTCAATAGCCTTTTGTGTACTATGTCAGTAGGGCCCTTCAGTAAGGTGAGCTAATTTACTCAAAGATTGAGAAATTTGTCTTTGCCTTAGTAGTAGCTAGAAGAAAACTCCAACTATATTTTCAATCTCACTCAATCTTGGTGTTGTCAGATCAACCTTTTTGCATCATTTTAGGGAAAGTAGACGCATTGGCCTGTATGATCAAATAGTGTATAGAACATAGTGAATTTGGGTTGGATTTCTTGTGGTGGAAGACCTTGAGGCTCAGGCACTGACAAACTTTGTTGCTGAATGTTCCTCCTCCAAACAGCCTGAGCCACTTGTTGTAGAAAAGCCCCTTGCAGATCATAATAATGTTCCATCTAAACCACCTACTGAAAACATCAATTAAGAATAAAGCTTAGACCTTGCATATTGGTGGTTCATTTGAAAAGTCTGACTCTGGCTCTGGTATCTTGTTGGTTGATCCGAAGGGTAATAAATGACAATATGGTATGCCATTTTCCTTTTCCACCTAAAATAATTCCACGAAGTACAAAGCACTTATTGTTGGGCATAGAAGTTGAACGTTTAGAATCTTCATGTCCATAAAAATTCTCAATTGGTGTCCAAACAAATTCAAGGAGAGTTCAAGGTTAAAGAACCCACTTTGGGCAACTAGTACTCCTTGGTAAGTTTTTTGAAGCACTTTTCGAAAGTCTAGGTGGACAGGAACTTACATGCCGAAAATACCTGGGCCAATTCTTTATCTCAGTTGGCCTCCATAGTTGAAATCAAACGAATGTGAATAAATTTGCTAGAGCACGAAAAGTGTCATAGCTTCAAATTAGCATGTTAAGATTATAATTTTAACTCTAAGGACACTTGGATAACTCCATTGGTTAATTTCTTATCCTGTGATGTTAAAGCTTCTGATTGCAAGAAAAGTGAGAAACTTCAATGTGTAGCCTCCTGTTTTCTAGTGGTATTGGAAACGGTGGTTTCAGAAGCCCATTTTTGAGGTTATTTAATATTTATGAGGTTAGTATAAGGTTTAATTAAATTTTGGCTCTTTAATTTTTTCATTTAGATAGTTAATTAAGGTACAAGTGTTTCGACACTAAAGTCAGTGGTGTTGGAAAATGAGGTATCGGGACCTCGTTTCTTTAAACTGAGCCCATAATCGTACTGGTAAATTAAATTTTTGATAGGTAATTTTGTTGAATTAGTGACTACTTAATGTACAAGTACTAAATCGTAAAAATCATAAAAGTTAATTGCTATTATTTTTTATTAGTTATAAAGTTTAATTAGTGATTATTTAAGGATTTATGTGGCAATTAGACCAAATATATATATGGTGACCGGTTAATGTGTAATTTAATAAAATATATGTAGATAATTAAGTTAAAATTAGTAATAATAATACATTAAAACATAAAAATTGTATCATCTTCAACCATTTCACCTTCCACCATTCGAAATCAGAAAAAAAGAGATAGTGAAGCTATTGTTGAACACTTCCAAGCTTTGGTCTGTTGCATGTAAGTACATTTGAGGCCCATTTTTCATAAAATTTAGGTTTTTGAGGTCCTAGGAGCTTGATTTAGCTAGCTCAGGTACTAACTCGTGAAACCATTAAAGTTTTGGAATGTTACCAATGATGATTCTTGAAGGTTTTGATGTTATATGGTTATATTTTAAGCTTGGTAATGAAAAAGGACTAAATTGTAAAATGAAAATAGTTAGTTTTGAACATAGGGATTAAAGTGTAATAAATTAAAATTTAGCATGAATTTTATGTAATTATAGGTTTTAGTGGTTTGTATAAGGATGAAATTGAGATTAATTTCAAAACTGAAGTTCAAATTTGAAAGTTATGACATTTTTTATTTTAGGGACTAAATTGAATAAAATGTAAAACTTTAGAGAAAATTAAAAATTCAAAAAGCAATATTAAAATTTCATATGCATATATTTTAGTGTTATAAGATATTTGGAATTGATAAATTGAAATTAAATTATTGTATAGATCAAGATTTGAATCATCGAGGATAACCGGGAAAAGGAAAATTGCTAACTAGTCCTATGATTGAACTTGTTTTTGAGTTTTATCATGTAAGTTCATATGGTATAATTATATTTAATTTTTATAAGTACTCGACTTATAATCTTTATATGTGTATATGAAATTTGAGTTATTTACAAATTGGTTCAACAAAGTGAGATTTGAACTAAATTCTAAAGAAATGGTTAAATGAGTAAATTGTGCCCAAGTAAACATATGAAAGGATAGGATACAATTGACATGCCAATAGGGTTAGTTGTGCTATTGTACGGGTTTGCACTTCGGTGCCTCTGTTAGAACTTTTGTGCCCTCTAGTGTAGTGTAGTTACCCGTGTATCCGAATTTATTTATTATAGTTCATTGGGATATCCAATTAAAGTTCTGAAATGGAAATGATGGATAAATGTTGTAAGGTTGTGCTTAAATGATGGATAAATGTTGTAAGGTTATGCTTAAATGATTATACGTAAATATAAAGATGTAAATGATGTATATATATTTGATGATTCTAATAAAAGGAAATGAATTGAATTGATATTATTCAGATTGAAATGTCTTATGACTAGTATTTGATGATCTCATCTTACTATTGTGAAATGTGATTATAAGAATGTTGTGTAATTAGTTAACATGTTATGTTAATTGTGATTTGAGGTGAGTTTATTGTTATTTACCTATGAACTTACTAAACATTCAAAATGCTTACCTAGTTGTTTTATGTTTCTGTAGGCCGTGATCTGCAGAATTCGTCGGTCAAATTAGCTTGAAGATCACACTATCCCTTGGTTGACTTGGTAGACTTTCACTAGTTTAAGTTTGATATTGTGGCTTGTATCTAGTAGGTTGTATATGTGTTAGTTGTGAATGAGTGGTTAGTTAAGCCTTGGTTGATGTTGGATTTTGAAACTATTGTATATGCATATGTCTAGATATGTTTTTGGCCTTATGGGAAACTTATGTTTATGTTGTTGTCTGAATTGGTTATGCATGAGACCACATAAATTGTGTTGAATGATAAGTATTGAATGGTATATTGAATGTGATAAGGCATAGTAAATTGATGAGTTTGGATGGTTATATGCTAAAGATTGGTTGGATGAATCAGAATAGCTTGGATTGGTTTGTGGTTTTCAAAGTTATGAAAATGTTGCAATGGAAGTTTAGAAGTAGTTAAATGAATGGTTCGACATGCTTTTGTATTGATTTTATGCATGTTGAAAGTGTGCATAAAGCACCATTTGAGCTAAAGGTTGGCTTGGTATGGAATAGGTACCAAATGGCCTAAAATGCACCAAAACAGAGTCCACATTGAGTCGAGAAACTCCTCATGTTGCAACTTCAAGCAACAGTTTGTGATGTCCCGACGTCGAGGGGTCAAACGTTGCAACATGAATAACTCTTTGGTGATGTTACGATGTGTAGAGGCGACGTCATGACGTCGACACTGGATTTTCAAAACTTTGTAATTTCATCCTAATTCGTGCTCGGGTCAACAAAAGAGTTTTTGTAAGATCAATTAAGGCTCGAATTTAGTTGTGAATCATATTATGAATGTGTTTAAGTTATAAATGTTTGTTTGATTGACATAATTTCTGTATTTTCATCGGTAATTTCTCCAATAATGTTCGTACCATTTTGTAACTCGGACCCGATGATCAGGTTAAGCGAGGACTGTTACATAGGCAAGCCTCAACACTTAGCCAAAATTTTGACACAAATCCAAGAGGTGGCCTATTGAAGATGATGTCACGACATCTATAAGCCAAAGTCGCGACATTCAACCCAGGTTCCAAAGAGGGAGCATATTGCTAACGATGTCAAAACATCAAGAAGCCAAAGCTTCGACATTCCATCTAGTCTTAAAGAACAAGCATTCTCCTATTGAAGTCGCGACATCAACTATAGGGTGTCGCAACACCGGCTTCACGAGGCCTATATAATTTGTCTGTACAATTTTATTTAACTTGTTTCACAATCTGCAATTGACCTAAATTGGTCATACTACACAAACACTATAAATATTAGCTCATAAGATCTGATTAGGGAGTTCTGATTTATGTTCTTAAATTCTTTAATAGGATTAAATAGGGTTTTAGGTAGATGTAAATTTTCTTTTCAATTGTTAAATAATTGGTGATTTTAATATAATTTATTTTCCATTTGTTCAATTTACTTTGTTCTTTTCTTTTCTTCTTTACAAAATCAAAGATCAATATCATTCGCGGGTTTAAGTAATCAAACAATCAAGCATTAATTCTAGACCTTTGGATTTCTTAGCATTCTTTTCCCTTTTCTTTTATTTTAAGTTTAATTGATTGTCTGATAATTGGGTAGGAGAGATTGCATCTAGAATGACTATGAACTAAAACCCTAGGAAGGTTGATGAGCTGAAGTGGGAGTGATTAACTTGAATTTAGGGTTTCAAAACTAATTAGTTGGATTAGGTTAAGTGAATTATACCCTAGAATTCACGAATCTAAGAAGTAACTTAGGATGATGAAGCCGTAAGGATAGTATGCTTAGTACCAACTTAATTTAACCTGGTTTAATTTATCAGGTTGAAAGACAAGTAAGTTAAGTCGATCAATTAATCTAGTTATAGTTCGAAAGGTATTAACCAGGTTAATTGTTATCTAATTAGTAAGAACCCTATATCTAAGTTAATCATGAACATGGAAGTGAGTCACCCTTCTACTTGCTTATGTTGATTGATATTTTGGTATTTAGATTGTATATATTATTTTATTCTACAATTAATCTCTTTACTTGCAACACCCCTAACCCGTATCCTTCTCCAGAATAGGGTTATAGAGCATTACCGGAGTTTACAAATTAATTTTCAGACATTTCATTTCATCAAGCATTCATATTTATAACCAATCAAAATCAAAACATTTATGAGCTAACATTAACCAATTTAACTTATACAAGTCATTATAACTAGAATCAAATCATCCAAAATTACCAATAAAACTAATGGATAATGTGATATATCTCCAACAAGCTTCCAACCCAATTGAGCTTCCGATAATCATTTCAAAACATCTAATAATTATACCTATTACCAATAATAACTCAATTCCAATAATAAAACACACATATATATAATATTCATTACCAAGTAGCATTCACTTCTATTAAAATTATACAAAATATAGTTCATACGAACTTACCGGGCTAAATTGCGAAATAGCAAAATTTAGGGATATTTTGGAAAATTTCTATTTTCTCAATTTCCACCCAATCTTGATCTAAATTAATATTTCATTCAATTTACTAATTTAAATAATAAAACAATTCATTTCATGCAATTTGGTCACTTTTTGACATTTTACAAATTTACCCTTAAAGTTTAACATTTGTTCAATTTAGTCCCCTGAACCTAAAACATGTAAATTGGTCATTTTAATGAAAACTCATGCTAGTTGAATAATAATATATTTTCCTCCTCCTCTCCATTCCACGTCCTTAATGTATATAACATGCTTATATGTAACACTATCTATAATTTCACCATTTATTTATATATTCATTCAAAGTTGTTCACTTGAGTCATAGTCACTAAATTATTTATATCTTGAGCTATAGAACTCCAAATTGATATCCGTTAATTTTATATGAAACTAGACTCACATATATTATTATAATAAAATTTTTAGAATTTTTTTTAGCCAATAAGTACAGTTTATTCTTTAAAATCACCTATGTTCTGCTGTCTGACAGTTCCGACCCTTCTTCACTAAAACTTAATTATCTCCTTGTACAAAATTTTTATGATATCCATGTTTATTTCTATTGAAAATAGACTCTATAAGGATTTTAAACATATAAATTATAACCCATAATTATGTTTGTACAATATATTTATGATTTTCCAATCTCAGAACAGGGGAACCCAAAATCATTCTGACCTTGTCTCACAAAATCTATTATATCTCATGATTTAAAATTCCATTACTTACACCATTTCTTCTATGAGAAACTAGACTCAGTAAGATTTAATTCCATATTTTTCCATCCTCTAATTTAATTTCCACAATTTATGGTGATTTTTCAAAATTAACCTCATTGTTGTTGTCCAAAACTGTTTTAATGCAAAATGTTAATTACTAAGTTTATAACTTCCTTATTCCCTTTCTCTATAATATTTCCCATGACTTTCACTTATTTCTCTTCACTAATATATCAAGAAAATAAGACTTTATATAAGAAAACTCTACTATAACATCTTTTCCATGCTATTTCAATAATATGAAACTTTAAAATATATTGAAATCTCAATGTTCTTACCTTGTCCTATTGATTTCAATCTTTAACTTGATTTTCTCTCTCCTCCAGCTTCAATTTCTTGAATCCAACTTGATATTCTAGCTCCCGATAGTCTCCTTGTTATCTTTCTCTCTTGATGGATATGAAAATTCTTTTGATTTCAAGGTGAAAATGGTAAGTTTTTGGAGGAAGGACCAAATTGTAAAGAAAGCAAAACTTTCCTTCTTTCTCTCTTCTCCTCACGTTGGATGCATGGAAGATGATGGGTTGGTTGCTTTTCATCTTTCTTTCCACATATATATATACTAAATAAATTAATAATAAAATAATAAAATATCATTTAAAAATCAAATTAAAATATTAATAAACTAATATTTAATTAATTAATTAATCTAAAATATCACCAACATCATCATTGCCTTCTAGATTTCTCTTTCTTCTAATTGACCATTTTGCCCTTTATGTTCTTTTAAAATTCCATCCTTGAGTCATCACTTAATTTGGTAAAATTATGATTTAGTCCCTCAAAATTCTTCACCTTTTCAATTTGGTCCTAATTCATCCATTTTCCTTGGTTTCTAGATTATTCTACCCTTAAAATATTTGCACTATTGGTCATTCAATTTTTTCATATTTACACTTTAACCCTTTAAATTTTGAGTATTTCCTCTTGGACCATAAAAGTTTTCTCACTTTTGCGATTTAATCCTTTCTTGAATTAATATGTCATAATATACTTCTCAATGTTGACATAACTCAAAATTACCCTTTTATCACTTTATTTCCTTATTTTACTATATCGGAATATTATCTTACTTTCTTCTTGTAGTAATTTTTTTGGGTATTACATTATTGTTTTGTCATAATATGACCAAGTATGTGAGTATCTATTTAGATGTAGGTAGTGTGTTTTTCGTGTTAATAATTTAGTTTTAACAAACCTCCCTTGAGTATGATTCTCAAAATATTTCCCAATGTTTTACTATAAATTTTACTATATTACAATTTGACCTGTACACTTGTAGATACCGCACTTAATTGAGATATTCAATTGCATTTTTAAGCCCTGGCGCACGCACGCCGGGACATGGTCAAGTTGTTGGCGCCGTTGTTAGGGAGGTTTCAGTGTTAAACTAAATTTTTAATATTTATTGCATGCTAAGTTGGATAAGTAGGAACACTGAAGTTCATAGATATGGTGTTTGTTTTAATTACTTAAAATTTATTTTGTTTTATTTTATTAACTTAGTTGTTTTTCTTATTTGTAGTTTATGACTCCAAGCATAGGGCAGTCTGATCAAGTCTGACCCTAAACCAAAATGCATGTTAAGATGAACACGAAGAACTCTTATCCTAAGGGATGATCCACTAATGGCTAATCCACCACATGAAAATTCATTGTGTGACGACCAACCAGAACAACTACCACCAGTAGAACCAATTCCACAGATTGTAGAGCCAATGGCGTAGCAGAATCGCATGTTACGTGACTACACAATGTCGATTTCGGATGCTGTCCAAGGCAGTATCAATAGATCAGCTGTGAACGCGAACAATTTTGAGATCAAACAACAATAATACAAATGATATAGAGTAGCCTACAATTTTGGGGCTGAATACATGAGGACCCGAATCAACATCTTAAACAATTCCTGCATTTGTTTGATACAATTAAATTTAATGGGGTCACTGATGATGCTATTTGTCTTTTGTTGTTCCTATTCTCATTATGTGAGAACGCGTTGACTTGGTTAGATTCACAGGTTCTAGAACCAATCGATACGTGGGAGGAACTTGCAAACATATTCTTGGCGAAATTCTTTCCGCTAGGTAAAACGATGCAGTTAAGGAAAAACATCACCAACTTTCACCAAATTGAAGGGGAGACTCTTTACGAGGCATATAAGAGGTTTAAATTGCCACTGTGTAAGTGTTTATCATACACACTTGCTAAATGGTTGCAAATGTAGATATTCTACAACTCTTTGGATGAAAACTTGAGGTTGGATTAGATGGAGCATCTGCCGACACCTTCATGTCGAAAACTTATGCGAGTGCTTGTTAGCTTATCAAGTACATGGCCATGAATTCATACATGTGGTTCGTTAATAGATTTGTATATAATATGAGACCACTGGTGGCGAAGGCAGTTCAAGAAGATGATAAATATCAACAAATTCTTGAAAAGTTGAACCATCTGGAGATTGGTTTCAGTTAGAAATCACCCACATCTGAGCCATATGGAATAGGTGGTAATGGTGCAAATCCATCCTGGGACAAATACTCTAAGAATCAACTACAGGAGGTCAATTTTTGGGGAATAAGGGCGAAAATCCCTATTCTAATACATACAATCTCGGTTGCAAGGATCACCCAAATCCAAAATGAAGGGAGAACGAAGGAGGAAACTTTAATTAGAACAAACCAACTCCTCCTTATAAACCACCTCATATGGTTAAATCTCAAGAGTACGAGCAACGGTATATAGGTTGAACTAATTACCCTCGAGCTAAAAGAAGAAATGGATTCATTATGGGGTGACGTGTAACAACTAATAGCATAGATGACTTAGATGCAACCAAAACTGAATAGTCACTTGGTGAGTCTAGATGCTTAGATGAGGCAGTTGGAAAATTCTCCTCAAACACATGGGAACACTGGAATTCCAAGCAACAGTAAGAACAACCCTAGGAGGGATGGGAAATAGCACGCAAAAGCTATTATGCTCCACTTGGGGACAATCCTAGAAATCCCAAGTGTTCCAGCTCTGAAGAAAGTAGATGGGGAGAAAATTGGTTATCCTCCAAATGATTCCCAAAGAGATGAAGAGAATGCAAAAATCGAGTAAGAAACAAAC
The DNA here is from genome assembly GCF_025698545.1 of Gossypium raimondii. NCBI lineage: Eukaryota > Viridiplantae > Streptophyta > Magnoliopsida > Malvales > Malvaceae > Gossypium > Gossypium raimondii. The sequence continues at coordinate 15,866,318 of NC_068566.1, forward strand.
GAACCTGAGCTAAAATAGAGTGACAATTCAAGTGGTAAGAGCATTAAATTCCCATTGAGGATCTAGGATAAGAAGAAAAGGGACGATGCTAAATTTGTAAGTTTTTAAAATTTGTTCAAGTCCCTGAATGTGAATATACCCATTATAGAAATTATTGAAAAAATTCCAAAGTAAGTTGAATTCTTAAAAGAAATCATGGCTAGGCATAGGACACTTAAAAAAGGGAAACAAATTAATATAAATGCCTCATATAGTGCAATAATAACTAAAAACATATCCCCTAAGCTTAAATATCCAGGAAATTTCACAATTCCTATAGAGATAGAGGAGCTTAACTTTGGGAAGGCCTTATGCGATTTAAGGGCCAACATAATCTAATGCACTTATCTATATATCGTAAATTAGGTTTATGGAAGCTAAAAAATAGATCCATCACACGGCAGTTGGCTGATAGGTCCTTGGTACACCCGAAAGGTGTATTAGAGGATGTATTGGTTAAAATTAGACAATTTATATTTCATGTTGATTTTGTAGTCCTTGACTTAAAGGAAGACCTAGAGATTCCCATTCTGTTGGAAAGACCTTTCTTAAACACATCCAAGTCTACCATCGATGTGGAGAAAATTGAATTAATTATAAAAATTGATGGAAAAGTTGAAGTGTTTAAGTGCGGTACTTCTTCTAAAAATGAGGAACATGTTGGGTACTTAGTGGAAAATTGTCATGCTATATCTTATCGTGCCACTAGCAACCATGATCGAAGGTATTCTTAGTGTCTAGTGTATACAGGAAGGCAGAAACGTGGTTGAGCAAAGGACAAGTCGAAAGACTCAATTTGGAGGGGATGCAGCTTGACCGATCAGGAAGATCGAGCTCAAGATCGAAAGTCAATGGAGAAGCCAAAAAGTCTGTTAGATGATTCCGACAATAAAACTTAAGATTTAGCCGTTGAACTTCATCTTTTGTATAATTAGTATATTTTTTTGAACTTATTATTAACTTTCATGTAGGAGTAGGAGATATTAAATTAGGAGTTAAGGTATCATGAATATTTAGTTCACTTAGAATGATGTGGGAACTTTGAAATCAAGATGATGATATCACGACACCACTAAAGATAAAACTTTTACAAAAATAGAGTCGATATCGCAACATTGGCCCAACAATGTCACAATATTGGCAATAAAATTGGAATTTTAAACTTTCAGGGGGATTTAAAGACATCGCACGTAGGTGTCACGACACAGACATTCTGTTTAGAATGTCGTAACATTGGAAATAAGTATCGTGACATTAAGTCGGGTTCTACAGCAAAATACCCAACCTAGTGATGTAACCCGACACTAAAACCCTAAAAACCCATCAGTTTTAACCTGAAAAACCTATATATAAATTATATTTAAACCCTATTAACCCCTAAAACACAACATTAGTTTAGTAAACCTCTTTCAAACTCTCAAACTTGCAGTAAGGCAAGAAAGTGTCTTCAACTTCAACAGTGTCAACAAACAAGGTTAACGATTCTAAACTTCTCTGGGTTGAGGATACTTTTGAATTGTTGAATTAGTTGTTTGGTTGTGTTATTGTTAAATTCTAGTTTTGCTTGAAAATTTTGTTGAATATCATAAATGACACCCAAGAAATTTAGAATTACCAAAACCCAAGAGTCGGCAATGGATTTCAGTACCACTCATTTTCAACACAAATTTGTTGAAAAAAAATACTTTTTGGATTTACAAGGTAAAACATTTATTCAAGAGAGGGGATCTATAACACCCCGAAAGTTGCTATAGTGAGAAAGTGAGATATGTCTTTGAAAGTAAAATAAGGAAATAAAGTGAAAAAAAGGGAAAATTTGAGTTATATCATTAAAATTTGCTTAGGAAGTATATTTCGAAGTATTAATTCAAGAAAGGATTAAATTGAAAATGAAATATGGAAAAGTTGAAGGGCCAATAGTGCCAGTATTTTGGAGGTGGAAGGATATAGAAACTAAGAAAAAGGTATTAATTAGGACCAAATTGAATAAGTGGAAAAAGTATGAGGGGTTAAATCACAATTGTATCAAGTTGAGTGATGATTCAATGTAGGAATTTTGAAGGATCATAAGAAGCAAAATGGTCATTTAGCAAGAAATATAATTTTGAAGAGTAATGATGATGTTCGTGATATTTTAGATTAATTAAATAGATAATTATTAGTTTATTAATATTTTGATTTGATATTTATTTATATTTATATCTTATTAATTTTTACTTAGTATTTAAGGAAGGAAAGATGAAGAGAATTCTTCATCCTTCCATCTTTCAACATAAGAGAGAAGAGAAGAGAAAAACTTTGTTTCTTTGTAATTTAGTCCTTCCACAAAAAATCCATCATTTTCACTTAGAAATCAAAAGAATTTCCATAGCCACCAAGAGAGAAAAATGATAATGAGACTATGGAGAGCTAGAATATGATACGAGCCAAGGAGGTGACACTCAAAGGGTTGTCTTTCCTAGTGGTCCAATCACTCGAAGCAAGGCACGACAATTAAAATCAAAGATGAATGCTTTTGTCCAAGACTTTGTTGCGACAAATTTAATTCATCATGTTCGTGACATTGATAAATACGGGAATGCAATTCACTGGACCAATCTTGGAATAGTAAAAGCCCATAAATTGGTGGATTAATTTTTTATGTATCTTATTATTATTATTATTTACTTAATTCTCATTGGTTGGGGCACATCATTTATGAGTTAAGTAATTTTATTGGTTAGGTTATTATTTATTTATTTTCTTAGATAATTTTAAAGAGTTTTATTAGGATTCAATTACTCTTTAAAGAGTTTTTATTAGGATTCAATTACTCTTGAAAGAGTTTTATTAGGATTCAATTACTCTTGTAATTTGCCTATAAATAGGCTTGTTTTCTACACATTGAAGGGGGAATAAAAAGAAGAGTATTTGTTTTCTTTCAAATTTGTGTGAGGCAAATTTTTTTAGAGTAGAGTGATTCTTCTCTTGCTATTTAGTTTGGAGTTTGTTACTTCTCGAGGGTATTTCGGAGTTGCAAATATTCAAATTTCTTTCCCGTTCATTGGTGTTTCTAGAGGTTCTTCTTCTAGGGGTTTCGTAGGGAGCCGCTCAATCATTGGCGTTTTTGGTTACAAGTTAACCAAGGGTTCCATAGGGCAAATCTATCCTTTTTATTTATTTATTTATTTATTTATTATTTAACTAATTTTATTTATTCTCATTTTATTTCTAATTTGTGTTTCTCTTGTGTCTAGATCCGGGTTTCCGCATCAGAATATAAAGCTAGATTCAAGAAAACAGAAGTTGGAGGAGAGAAAAAGCTAAGTTAAAGTTTGATTTCAAGAGAATAAGGTATAAATGTTAAGGTATTGTGTTATTTTCAAGTTTAGTAGTGATAGAAAAAAAAACATAAATATGGTGTTAAAGTAAAGGTTTCTCATGGGGAAATATTGTATTTTGACATGCTGATGAAGAGAAAAGTTGAGAAAAAGAGTCAAGTGGTAGGAGAAGTAAAACGGAAGAGATTTTGATAGAAAAAGAGGAAGTAAAATCATAAATATGGTGTTAAAGTAAAGGTTTCTCATGGGGAAATATTGTATTTTGACATGTCGATGAATAGAAAAGTTGAGAAAAAGATTCAAGTGGTAGGAGAAGTAAAAAGGAAGAGATTTTCATAGAAAAAGAGGAAGTACCCATGAACTTGCTTGTTATTTAAGGATTAAAATGTGATTTTTGTAAACTAACTGATAATTAAGTAAAATATAGTGTGAAATAATTTATTATGTGAAGTAGGAAATTATAATAAAAGTAGAATAGTTGGGTTATGAGAAATACATGTGGTGAAAATAATACAAGTGAAATACATAGAAATTTGATGTGAAAAATGAAATAGTAGAATTAATTATGTGAATTAAATAGAAATTTGATGTGAAAAATGAGATAGTAGAATTAATTATGTGAATTAAATGAAATGTGAAATAAATTTTATTTTATAGTGAATAGAGAACTTTTAAGAGAAAAGGTGATTAAATTGGAAAATTATAGAAGTTTACAAGAAAATATTAATAAATAAAGTATATAGTGAAAAATACAAGAATATATGAATTTTTGCAATCCAAACTACAATTATTTCCTAAGTTGTGGAAATTATAGGAGTTTGTTACTTCTCGAGGGTATTTCAGAGTTGCAAATATTCAAATTTCTTTCCCGTTCATCGGTGTTTCTAGAGGTTCTTCTTCTAGGGGTTTCGTAGGGAGCCGCTCAATCATTGGCGTTTTTGGTTACAAGTTAACCAAGGGTTCCATAGGGCAAATCTATCCTTTTTATTTATTTATTTATTTATTATTTAACTAATTTTATTTGTTCTCGTTTTATTTCTAATTTGTGTTTCTCTTGTGTCTAGATCCGGGTTTTCGCATCATTCAGTGTCGATTCAGCCATTCGGTGTTATTTTGAAGCTAAAATCAAATCCAAACGAGTCAAAATACCTAAAACACTTTTCATCGGTTTCTTGATTCTCTTTTTGTGAAGTTTGTGTTTATTCTCCTCTTATTCTTTAAAAAACAAAAAAGCAAAAAGCACAAAAAAGAGAGTAAAAGAGCAAAATAAAAAGGAAAAGTAAAAAAAGCAAAAAAAAGTTGCCTACCTTTCATACGTAGGTTTCTTCTTTTCCTATTATTGTTATTATTTTTATTTTATTTTTCCCAAAATTGATTTTTCCCTTCTTTCTTGACTCAAGTATAATTAAAGCTTCAATTTTGAAAATCTTAAGACACCAAACGTTTCCGATTTTTGTTTTCCTTTAAATTGGGTAGAGTTTTCTTAAGTTTTCTTCTTATTAAAGCTTTTCTTTGACTCTAGAGTTAGGGATCGTTGCAGTCTACGTTTTTTTGTTTCTCTTACGTTTTCTAACACTTTGTTTCTTCTTGTGTTAGCAGATATTAAAGGCACGCACAATTCCTTCATCCGTAGCCTCCATTACAAATTGCTTCGTCAAGTTTTTGGCCTCTTAAAGCAATTAGGATCTTCATTGTTTCTTTGAAGTTTGCACCTCCATTATTTGATCTTGATTAGTAACCCTCTCCAAACATATTTACAAGTTTTGAATCATTCAGAGTTATTCTTTTGAGAGCTAACGAGTGAGATTATTATTATTTTTTCTTGTTCCTGTTTGTGTGATTTTTCACAGATACCATGCCGATCACTAGATCCCAAACTAGTAAAAATGAAGAGGTTGAGCAAAAAAGAGATAACGATCCTTTGGTCGAGTTGTTACAAAAGAGATGAAAAGTTGCAAACTCAAGTCGAACATCGCATGACCCAGATGATACAAGAGCAAAGGGAGTATCTTGATGCAAAACTTACAACTCAAGAGAGATACATTGCCGATAATTACAAGAAGTTGAACGAAGCCTTTATAAGCCGATCAAATTCGCGCGATCGAACTTTTAAACGAAGGAGGACCATGTTTTGATGATGACTTTGAGTCCGAGTATGTACCTAGAGAAAGGGTGGAATGAAACAATGACACCCCCAAACCAAAATTTCCTTCTTTCTCAGGGAAGAATGATCCTGATGCTTACCTTGATTGGGAGGAAAAGATGGAAGCAATCTTTGCTTGTTACAATTACTCTGATGAGAAAAAGGTAACATACGTTGTCGCTGAGTTCATTAATTATGCACTAACATGGTGGAATCAATTATGTAAAAGCAGGATTCTTTATAGAGAGCAACCTGTTACTACTTGGGTTGAAATGAAGCGCATCTTACGAAAACAGTTTGTTCCACCATACTATTATCGAGAACTCCATCAAAGACTCCAACATCTTGTTCAAGGAGATAGATCTATGGATGACTACTACAAAGAGATGGAGACTATTCAGATTAGAGCCAATCTTGTTGAAGAGGCTGAGGTGACTATGGCTAGATTCCTTGCTGGCTTAAAGCCTGAGATTGCAAATCGAGTTGAGTTACAACACTACATGGATGTTGAAGAGATGCTTCAAACCGCACTCACCATTGAAAAGCAATTACGAAAGCATGGGACATCGAGGGGTGCTAGTTCAGTTTCTAATCCTGCTTGGAAAGGAAATTGGCAAAAACAAGATGATATATTGTGGAATGGGAGAGATGCACGGTTCAAGCCAAATGAGCCTAAAACTTACTCCAAAGATAGAGGTATGCCTAATTCATTTAAAGGTTCTACTTCTACTAATCAAGCTCCATCTTCTTCTTCTACTTCTCCTAGTGCCATTAAGCAGCCAAAAGATATTACCTGCTTCAAATGCCAAGGAAGGGGTCACTATGCTCGAGAATGCCCTAATAAAAAGTATTTGGTGATTCGAGAAGATGGCGAGGTTGATTTTGAGTCTGATAACGAAGATGAGATGCCTCCTTTGGAAGATGCTGATGATGTGCATACTCATGATGAATATGAAGAATACTTGGAGTATGGCTTTAAATGTCCAGCTTAAAGAGGAAGGGCGCGAACAAAGAGATAACATTTTCCACACGAGATGTCTGATTGGTGGTCAACCTAGTTCATTAATCATTGATAGTGGAAGTTGCACCAATGTGGTGAGTTCTTCCCTTGTTGAGAAACTTGGCCTACCTTGTGTGAAGCATCCAAGGCCATACCGCTTGCAATGGCTAAATGATAGTGGGGAGGTAAAAGTATCTAAACAATGCTTAGTTTCATTTTCCATTGGTAGATACTCTGATAAAGTTTTGTGTGATGTTGTTCCAATGCAAGCTGGGCACATATTACTTGGACGGCCATGGCAGTTTGATCGACGAGTAAATCATGATGGGTTCCTTAACCAATATACCTTTGTGTTCCTTGGAAAGAAGTTTACTTTGGCTCCACTTCCTCCTCAAGAAGTTTACAATGATCAACTCAAACTTGCTAGTGAGATGGGTAAGGGAAGTGAGGTAAAATCATTGAAAAAGGCTGAGAGTAAAGAGGCCATTAGTGTTAAAAGCCAACTTAAAGGCCCAACATTGGTGAGTGATTGCACACACAAGTCACGAGATGAGAAAGTGAGTTTATTCGCTAGGTTTCGAGATATCAAATTTGCTCTTTGTACAAAACAAACATTTGTAATAATTAGGTTTAGGGAAAACTTTGTTTTGACTAACCCTAATACACATTTGCCTAGTTGTTTTGTTGATTTACAGGATTTTGAGGATCTATTTCCTTCTGAAATGCCTAAGGGATTACCTCCTTTACGAGGGATTGAACATCAAATAGATTTTGTGCCTGGTTCGAGTATTCCGAATAGACCAGTCTATCGAAGCAATCCTGAAGAAACTAAGGAGTTGCAAAGACAAGTTGAAGATCTCTTAGAGAAAGGGTTGATTCGTGAGAGTCTAAGCCCTTGTGCGGTTCCTGTACTTCTCGTCCTAAAAAAAGATGGTTTTTGGAGAATGTGTGTTGATTGTCGTGCTATCAACAAGATTACGGTAAAGTATCGATATCCAATTCCTCGATTAGATGATATGTTGGATGAGCTTAATGGTGCATGCATTTTCTCTAAAATTGACTTAAAAAGTGGTTACCATCAAATAAGAATGAAACAAGGTGATGAATGGAAAACTGCTTTTAAGACTAAGTATGGCCTGTATGAGTGGTTAGTCATGCCATTTGGCTTAAGTAATGCTCCTAGCATATTCATGAGATTAATGAACCACATACTTAGACTTTTTTTAGGAAAATTTGTCGTTGTGTATTTTGATGATATATTGATTTATAACAAAACTTTGAATGATCATGTTAGGCATGTTAAATTAGTATTGGATGTGTTAAGGCATGAATGACTCTTTGCTAATCTTGAAAAATGCACATTTTGTATGGATAAGCTTGTTTTTTTGGGTTTTGTGATAAGTTCTACAGGAATCCATGTGGATGAGGAGAAAGTAAAGGCAATTAAAGAATGGCCTATCCCTAAAACTGTTTTTGAGGTAAGGTCTTTCCTTGGGTTAGCCGGTTTCTACCGCAGGTTTGTTCGTAACTTTTCCACAATTGCTTCACCTTTGATCGCACTTATTAAAAGCGGATGTATCTTTTCATTGGATGAGATAAGCAAGAATTAGCATTTAATGAACTTAAAGATAAATTGTGTAATGCTCCTATTCTTGTTTTACCTAATTTTGAAAAGACCTTTGAGATTGAATGTGATGCTTCTGGTGTAGGTATAGGTGCCGTCCTCATGCAAGATAGTAAACCACTAACCTACTTTAGTGAGAAACTTGGTGGAGCACATTTGAACTATTCGACCTATGATAAAGAGTTGTATGCCTTGGTAAGGGCATTAGAAGTTTGGCAACATTACCTTTTACGAAAGGAGTTTGTGATTCACACCGACCATGAATCACTTAAGCACTTAAAGGGACAAGGTAAGTTGAACAAGCGACATGCAGGTGGGTTGAATTCATTGAATCTTTTCCTTATGTTATAAGGTATAAGAAAGGTAGAGATAATATTGTGGCTGATGCTCTATCAAGGAGGTACACTTTACTTAGTACTTTGCATACTAAGTTATTAGGTTTTGAGTATCTTAAAGATTTATATGCCACTGATTCTGATTTTGCAAGCATTTATGACGCATGTGAACATGGTGCATTTCATAAATTTTATAAGCATGATGGCTATCTTTTTCGAAATAATAGACTATGCTTACCAAAGTGTTCAATGCGAGAATTGTTGGTTCGAGAGGCTCATAGTGGTTGTCTTATGGGTCATTTTGGAGTCACTAAGACTTATGATGTTTTACATGAGCATTTTTATTGGCCTAACATGCGAAAACTTGTTGAGAAAATTTGCTCTACTTGCATTACTTGTAAACAAGCTAAATCCACTGTGATGCCTCATGGTCTATATACTCCTCTTCCTGTTCCTAGTTCACCTTGGACTGACATTTCAATGGATTTTATAATATGTTTACCAAGGACAAAGCGTGGACGAGATAGCATCTTTGTGGTTGTGGATCGATTTTCTAAAATGGCTCATTTCATTCCATGCCATAAGACTGATGATGCAACCCATGTTGCCGATCTATTTTTTCGTGAAGTTGTGAGATTACATGGAATCCCAAGGACTATCGTTTCCGATAGAGATGCAAAATTTCTTAGTCACTTTTGGAAGGTGTTATGGGGTAAGTTAGGTACTAAATTACTTTACTCTACTACATGCCACCCTCAAACTGATGGTCAAACCGAGGTGGTAAATCGAGTTTTGGGATCTTTCCTTAGAGCCATAATAGGTAAGAATGTTAAATCTTGGGAAGAATGGATACCCTATGTTGAGTTTGCTTATAATCGTTCCGTTCATTCTTCCACAAGTTTTACTCCTTTTAAGATTGTATATGGCTTTAATCCACTTACTGTTTTAGATTTGCTTCCTTTGCCTTTGAATGAGATTGCTAATTTAGATGGTGAAAGGAAAGCTAATTTAGTGAAAGAGATCCATGAGAAGGCTCGTAAAGCCATTGAGAAAAAGAATGAGTCCAATGCACATCGAGTTAATAAAGGGCGAAAGCAAGTCTTGTTTGAACCTGGAGATTGGGTCTGGGTGCATATGAGGAAGGAACGATTTCCTTCTAAGAGAAAGAATAAACTTGAAGCACGAGGAGATGGACCATTCCAAGTACTCGAGAAAATAAATGACAATGCTTATCGCATTGATCTTCTTGGTGAGTATAGTGTTAGTGCTACTTTCAATGTTTCTGATCTTTCTCCTTTTGAATTTGATGTAGGTTCAGATTCGAGGACGAATCTTCTTGAAGAGGGGGAGAATGATACGAGCCAAGGAGGTGACACTCAAAGGGTTGTCTTTCCTAGTGGTCCAATCACTCAAGCAAGGCACGACAATTAAAATCAAAGATGAATGCTTTTGTCCAAGACTTTGTTGCGACAAATTTAATTCATCATGTTCGTGACATTGATAAATACGGGAATGCAATTCACTGGACCAATCTTGGAATAGTAAAAGCCCATAAATTGGTGGATTAATTTTTTATGTATCTTATTATTATTATTATTTACTTAATTCTCATTGGTTGGGGCACATCATTTATGAGTTAAGTAATTTTATTGGTTAGGTTATTATTTATTTATTTTCTTAGATAATTTTAAAGAGTTTTATTAGGATTCAATTACTCTTTAAAGAGTTTTTATTAGGATTCAATTACTCTTGAAAGAGTTTTATTAGGATTCAATTACTCTTGTAATTTGCCTATAAATAGGCTTGTTTTCTACACATTGAAGGGGAATAAAAGAAGAGTATTTGTTTTCTTTCAAATTTGTGTGAGGCAAATTTTTTAGAGTAGAGTGATTCTTCTCTTGCTATTTAGTTTGGAGTTTGTTACTTCTCGAGGGTATTTCGGAGTTGCAAATATTCAAATTTCTTTCCTGCTCATTGGTGTTTCTAGAGGTTCTTCTTCTAGGGTTTCGTGAGGGAGCCGCTCAATCATTGGCGTTTTTGGTTACAAGTTAACCAAGGGTTCCATAGGGCAAATCTATCCTTTTATTTATTTATTTATTTATTTATTATTTAACTAATTTTATTTATTCTCATTTTATTTCTAATTTGTGTTTCTCTTGTGTCTAGATCCGGGTTTCGATCGTAATATAAAGCTAGATTCAAGAAAATGAAGTTGGAGGAGAGAAAAGCTAAGTTAAAGTTTGATTTCAAGAGAATAAGGTATAAATGTTAAGGTATTGTGTTATTTTCAAGTTTAGTAGTGATAGAAAAAAACATAAATATGGTGTTAAAGTAAAGGTTTCTCATGGGGAAATATTGTATTTTGACATCTTGATGAAGAGAAAAGTTGAGAAAAGAGTCAAGTGGTAGGAGAAGTAAAACGGAAGAGATTTTGATAGAAAAGAGGAAGTAAAATCATAAATATGGTGTTAAAGTAAAGGTTTCTCATGGGGAAATATTGTATTTTGACATGTCGATGAATAGAAAAGTTGAGAAAAGATTCAAGTGGTAGGAGAAGTAAAAGGAAGAGATTTTCATAGAAAAGAGGAAGTACCCATGAACTTGCTTGTTATTTAAGGATTAAAATGTGATTTTGTAAACTAACTGATAATTAAGTAAAATATAGTGTGAAATAATTTATTATGTGAAGTAGGAAATTATAATAAAAGTAGAATAGTTGGGTTATGAGAAATACATGTGGTGAAAATAATACAAGTGAAATACATAGAAATTTGATGTGAAAAATGAAATAGTAGAATTAATTATGTGAATTAAATAGAAATTTGATGTGAAAAATGAGATAGTAGAATTAATTATGTGAATTAAATGAAATGTGAAATAAATTTTATTTTATAGTGAATAGAGAACTTTTAAGAGAAAAGGTGATTAAATTGGAAAATTATAGAAGTTTACAAGAAAATATTAATAAATAAAGTATATAGTGAAAAATACAAGAATATATGAATTTTGCAATCCAAACTACAATTATTTCCTAAGTTGTGGAAATTAAGGGCTAAATTGTGAATTTGGGAAAAATTATATTAGAAATAGAAATGTGAAGTGTATAACACTTAAAATGAGAAAATTGATATTGTGGTGCATTTTGGAATATTAATAAGTATTGAATTATGTTATATGTGTTATTGAAAGTAAAAGATGTTACTACATGAAATATTGTGTTGAGGACTAAATTGCAAAATATATAAAAGTGATATGTAAAATGCATGATAAGAATTATTAGTGAATTATAGATGAATATTGAGTTTAGAGACATATTACATGTATTAAAGATAGTGGAAGATATAAGTATATGGATTATTATTACAAGGACTAAATTGTAAAGTATGTAAAAGTTTTATGTGAAAGTGTAAAAGTGATATGCATGCATGATATAATTTGCCCAAGTAGATGAGATTAGAACTATTGGGATATAGGTGACATTCCATTATGGAAATTTAATGTGCTTATCATCTTGGGATTTATTGCTTAGTGTTTCAAACTTCGATGCTTATCGTTCTGCACTTCGGTGTCTACTTTTTGCATTTCGATTCCTACTATTCTATTAGTGCACTTTAGTGCACCTCTGTATCAGTGTTGTATATCTTAAGTGTTTGAATTAGTCTACTAGGCCTATGTTAAAAAGGTAAATAATTTTCATTATAAGGTAAAAGTCCATCACTGATTGATGATTGAAATATTGAATCTGTAAAGTGAAAATATAAGTAAATCGAATATGTACAAGGGAATATGAGGAAGATATGGAAGGGTAGGATAAATATGTAAAAGTATTTTGAAAAAGGAAAAGATAAAGATTTGTGATGAAATTATGAAAATTTATATAAAATGTTGTAATATGATACGTGTATTAAAAGAATAGTAAATTCTATGGGTTGAATTGAGGATGTAACACCCCAAAATAGGGCCTAGAAGTTTTGAGGGTATTTTAGCTCTAGTAGGCTCGAGAATTTCGTTAGCATGGTATTCGAAAATATTTTTGACTATGACTTTTCCTATTATTTTAAAAAATAAGTAAAAGAGTCAAAGTTGTGAGTTTTTAAGAGGTAATTGACCAATTTTTAAAATTCAACCTAAAAACCCCTATCTCAAATTTTATTTTCACAAAAGCTTTTCCCATTATTTGTTCTTGTCGTCCCATCCTCCTCTAAATCCTCTCATTCAGGTTTATTTATTGAACCTTCATCCATTTGATTTCTACCATCACCCAAGCCATAAACCTTCATAGAATTTCAAGAAAACACCTAAAACACCATAGATTTCTCCATTTTTGAATTTTTGAGTTTTTGATCAAATGCTTGATTTTTCATCGACTAAGGTAACGATTTGATTTCTTATTGGTTTTAAATGTTATTTAGTCTTTAAAACTAAGTTTTTAGCTACTAGATTGCATGTTTTGAATAAAAGCCAAAAATTGGTTCGTTAATGGTGGATTTCGAGATTTTGGATAAAAACATTGTTTCAAAGTGTTTTTCAATTAGTTTTGATGTTTCTAAACTTATTTTGAAGTTTCATTAAGGATTTCCAATGTCTTAACGAATTTTCGCTAAAATTGCCATAAAATGTTGAAAATTTCAATACCATAAATTGAGTAGTTTTGCGTAGTTTAAAGGTTGAGAATTAATCATAGGTGAAGAATTAGATGAATTGAATTTGTTTTAGGAAAAATATTGAGTATATACTAAGATATTTAAATATTAAGTTTGCTATGTCGAAGGTTTTGGTTACTTGAGAACTTAGTTTAGGCTTATCTTTTTGATTATTGGAGTTGAGTCCTTAGCTAATTGTGATTTTGTTGTTGTGTGATTCATGTTGTTGAAGCTTCGGATTCATTGGGACCTTTTACAAGTTAAAGAAAGGCTAGTTGAACTTTCAGCTTTTCGGTAAAAGCGTAATTGGTGAGTGTTTAGAATCGCTGCTTGTAGACTCATCAATGCGTTAATTAGAAATTTAGATATAGCTTAAACCCTTACTCTAAGTTCTAAGTGTAAGCTTTCTTGTACTCTTAATTTAATATGTGTTTGTTGGTTGTAAAAATGTGAGCTAAGATGAGATGCTATATAATGTGATATGTGTACATGATTTCCAATGTGAAAGTGTAAATGTAAGCATGTTATACATGATAGATGACAATGATAATGCTATGTTTACGATGTGATATTTGCAGTGGAAAAAGTGCAGAAATGGTTAGCAACATGTGTGTTAATAATGAATATTTTGGCCTTGTAAACTTGAGACCATTGGATATAGTTGGCATGCCATAGGATTGTGAGTACTCACCTATGTGGTTTGTGATTTGGGCATTGAGGCCCTGGGACATGTTGGAGAGATAAGGTAATGTGAGCTAAGCTCCATTCAACGGGATATGTTTGGTGTGATGGTGAGTATTAGCTATATGCTTTAGATTTTGGGATATGTCTGACTCTATGAGTCATTTGGTGTGTTGGAGATCTGTGTATCCGGTGTGTAGTGATAAAAACCACTTTTATGTTTCATAGCTGAAGTTCCAAATTATCTCTAAATATGATTGTATGTAAAGTGTTATAATATGATTGTATATAAAGTGTTATATGTTTAAAAGTGAATGTGATTTTTATGTAAATGAGATAGTAATTAATGCATGTGTAAGCGTAATACGACACTAGAGTTGGAACTGTTGAAATTATGCTATGGTTGTTTCATTAATGCTTTATGAATTGTTTGCATGGTAGTTGTTCTAAGCATTCCTTGAGCTTGTTAAGCTAACCCACTCTTTCTAAACCATTGCAGATTAGTAGTGTTCTAGTGTGAGTGGTGTGGTTCTAAGTGCTTAATCCAAGCAAGATTATATTATTATCTCGTAGGTGCTATCTGTTTGTTTATGTTATGGGGAAATAAAGGCAATGTGGTAGACTTTTTGCTGATTGTTAGCCATGATATTTAGATGTTTTCATAGCTTATTAACTCTGCGGATTTATGGATATTGTTCTTGTTATATCTCTTGGTTACTCGGACATGTTTTCACTGATTGAACTATTATTGTGGTCATTTTGATGTTTATTTGACGAGGTATTAGTTACATGTTGGGTGGTTTATGATTGGGATGGATTATTTGCCTTATTATGCTGTATTTTTGGTATCTAGAGCAGAGGTATCTATATTCGGGTTTTAAAAATGATGCCTCTGTATATTAATTTTTATCAACTTAGCTTAGAATTAGAATTAATTAGGAATTTATTATTTCTGCACAATAAAATAAGAGATGGGAATCAAAAGTAAATATGGACAAGTAGTAAAGTCTAAAGTGTGGCAATAGGTATATACATGTCTAGGATTGGATCTAGGAAGAGCTTGGTACTTAAGCAGTCAAATTGACTCACCTTCTCTTTTCTGGAATCCTACCTGGTGTATAGTATCTATTCACTTTAAACAATGAGGACATTGTTCATTTTAAGTTGGGGGGACTGAAAATTGAAATTATTTCCACTCAGAATAAATTTTTTCTTTTAATTATGAATATGATATATTTTTGTTCAATAAATTTGAATCTTGTTAAGTATGTTAAATTTAAGTATGAATAAAGTTTGATTATTTCAATAAATTTTTATGTTAGCTTAATAATGCAATGAAATGCATTTCTAATAAAGCATGCAAATCATACCATAAAATTTTAGTTCTTTAGGAAAGTTAGGCATGCATGAAAGTTTAAGTCTTTAGAATTGACTTAGTAGTTTCTTGAGGCGAAATCCTAGGAAGCATGGAATGTTGAAAATGATTTAGGCAACTGTTGTTTGGACCGCTTGAGCCTTTCAAGCCAACCATGATGAAATTTTTATCCTTTGAAACCCAACTTTGAGACTTTAGGGCCTAATTTTATTTGAACCCTCACAAAGTTAGCCATAACTTTTCTTAATTATCTTAAAAATGTCCCAAACACTAGACTCAGTATTATTCAGAGTAATCTTTGAAAATATGTTTGGGGGAGTTGCAAAGAAGTATGAAATGCTCTAAAAATTGAAGATCATGAGCTCCATACAATTGAAGTAAATTGCATTAAAGAGCATGTGAAAATGAAAGAAAAGTTGATGTATTGAAGGTAATTATTTCGAAAGGTCCGATACAAGCTGAGTCTAGAGTTTTTTTTTAAACTTAAAATTATCTATCTTTTACCTACCCCTAATCCCAGCCACGTTACAACCTTGTTAAAGACCTATTGATTCCAAGTTCCAATGTTACCTACATTAGTGGAGAGAAATTGCTCTGTTCAACATATGAAGACATCAGTTAAGCTTAATGATTGCAGTTTTATTTTGAATAAGGGATTAAAATCAAATTGGTAAGAATTAACATGTCTTTATTAAGAAACATTTAGTCTAATTTTGCTATTGTAGTACTTTTTGAGATTAATTTGAACGATATATATACTTGAGTAGCATAATTATCAAATTTCTTGTTTTTGAGCATAAGTATATTGATTTCATGATTTTGGGAAGAATGTTGTTTTGAAGGAGTTTTTCAAAAATTGTTTCCAAGAAAATTCTTTTCAAATTGGTGCATTACTCGGGACGAGCAATGAATTAATTTTAGGGGTGTGGAAACACAAAAAATTATGTGTTTTTACAAGCCCTTTTCAACTTAAAATCATGCTATTTTAGTTAAATTCTTGTCGAAAAATAATTAAATATTATAAAATAGTTAAATTATGTTAAAAATATGAACATGATGAATTTTAATTAATTTTATAGTTAATTTTGATTAATTTTGACTATTTTTGACAGATTCGCACGAAGGGCGAAAATTGGCTCAGCAGACAATGCTCGAAGAATAAAACAGAGAAGCAATTTAAAATATCAAGGAAAATTTATTTCAAGCCTAAGATGATCCAAAAATGTGTTTTAATTCATAATATAATTAATTTTAATTTATTCCCAATTTAATTTGGGCTAAATAAATTATTATTAATTAATTATGGAAAAAAAAGGGTCCAATTGAACCGCATTGGTTGAACCGAATCTAGTGAACCAAACCAGCCACCAATTGGGCTTCCCAGAACCATCCATATGCTGACCCAAATCAGCATTTTAGCTGACTAAATAAGCTTGCAAAGAAGCCCTTGAAGAACTTTCAACCTTGTATTCAAAGCCCTCCAAAAAATATGGCTTTATGGATTTGCCCCAGGCTATTTTTAGCAAAGTCAAATCTCTCAGCTTTTCCATGTGTGTGGTCAGCCAAGGGGGTGTCTTTGGTTGATGGAATTTTCTATTTTTAGCAGCCACAATCAGCTATAAAAGCCACCCCTTTTTGATCATTCAACTCAACCCTCACACTCTCATTCTCTCTTCTCCTCTCTCACTTTCTCTCAACTTTTCCTTCCCATTTTTCCATTTTGTTCAAGTTCTGATTTCTTCTCTTGGGAAAGAGGTCCTCATCAGCCATTTTTGAGCAGCAATTAAAGTGTTCATAAGCCACCTTGATAGCCGAGGACAATGGAGAACGATGAATGGAGAAATCAGTCAAGCCACGGAGAAACACCGGGTTTGCTTCTTGTTCCCTATCTCCTTAAATTTCGTTGTTGTTTTGAGAAACATGTTTATGAACATTTATGCTATTGAAATGGTTATTTTAATCAATCTAGCTTGAATTTAATCCGTGTTGGGTTGATTATATTTTGCCTGCTTGAATTATTGAAATTGTGTTTGTGCTGTTATAGGCCTCAGTAAGATGCTTGATTAAGTAAAATCATGTCTAAGTTATTCTTGCAATATTAATTGTTAGATAACTAATGAATTAATTATTAAATCATATTGAAATTGATCGACACGATACTTAATCAGTGCATGTTTATTCTTCTAAGGTAACTGAAGTTAATTTAGCATTGTATTTGGTGATACATATGCCTTGCATAACTTGCAAGATTATTGCGATTAAACTGTTTCAAGGTAGAAATACTCTGTTACCTCACTTGATCTTGTATATGCTTGTGAATATTGATTAATCGCTTGGATTGACATTGAAAAATGTTCAAGAGATTGATTAATTTAATAAGTATAAGTAGTAGTTAGCAAATTACCGAGTTGCCATGAATTTGTTCGTAGCAGGATAAACATAAGTTTAATAATTCTAAGTTAAAGAAATGTAATTAATCCAACACAATTATATCATCTTGATTAAACCTTATTTGAAATCGTGCATTAGAACTTTTTATTTTTAAATTTTATTTTTACTTAGTTTTTAACCCTTAGTTTTTAATCATCTTTAAACCGAAATATTTTCCATCACCAAAGTGTTTTAACATTAATTTCATAAATATTCCGTTTTACAGTCCCTGTGGGTACGATAACTCGACATCTACTTGTCACTTTCTTACTTGTTGCGATTGTGTACACTTGCACATTTTCGTCGTTCGAACAATGTCCCTACATCATTTTCAATGGGTACAATGTCATTAACGTATAGAACGAGAAAGACCACCTTTCCATCCCCAATACATTTATAAACACAAGGTTCATCTATGTTTATCTCAAATCCAAAAGTTTCAATCCCTTGATCAAATTTTTGATTCCATGAGCAAAATGCTTACTTAAGTTCATATATGGATCTAAGTAGTTTGTAAACGTTATGCTCATTTCTTTTAGCTATATATCAAGTGGGTTGCATCATATAGATGCTCTCTACAAGATAGTTGTTCAAGAATGCTGTCTTGACATCCATTCGCGAGATCTCTTAATTTAGAGCAATCGTAATAGATAACAATATGTGGATTGACTTGAGTATGATAATTGAAGCAAAGGTAAATTCGTAATGATACCTTCTTTATGGGTATAACCTTTCGCTACAAGTCTAACCTTGTAAGTTTCCATATTTCCATCCACATTCTTTTCTTCCTGTAGATCCACTGACACCATACGAGTTTTATCCCTTTTTGTATGTTTACAAGTTACCACATTGAATTTGATTACATAGAATCCATCTCAGCTTTCATAGATATTTCCCAAAGCTTGTAATCAACACTCTGCATCACTTCATCAAATTTTAGTGGGTCATCATCTTCTTGTTCGGTAGACTCAGTGTTTAGAACACTTCTACTAGATTGGAAGAATTCATGCGTGTGAGAAACCCTCTCATTCAAACGAAGCTCCCTATGGTACTAATCATTTGTAGGTCTACTATTAGGAGCTGGTTCTAGAACCATTACTGTAGGGCTTTGTGTATTTCTCAAAATTTCCCGAGTACTTATTTACTTTGAGGCTTAAAGTAATTCATGTAACTTTCTTCAAGGAAAGTACATGAGTTGACACTATCATTGTTTGCTCTTTCGAGTTATAAAACAAACCACTCTTTATTCCCTTATGATATCCCAAAAACATGCACAACTTTATGTGTGAATCCAACTTCCTCTCATTTTTATCCAATACGTGGGCTGGACATCCCCAAATCTTTAAATGGCTAAGACTTGGCTTCCTAATATGTCATAATTTGTATGGATTTTTAGATGCAGACTTAGCTGGTACATTATTCAAAATTTAACTAGCCATTTGCAAAACATATCCCCAAGAGGAGATTGATAACTTCGAATAAATTAACATCAAACAAACCATGTCTAATAAAGTTTGATTTCTTCTTTCTGCCATGTCATTCTGTTGTAGAGTTCCCGACATGGTTAGTTGGGATAATATCTCGTTCTCTATGAGATACCCTAAGTAACAATTAACCCCTATTTGAGTGCAATAGGTGATTAATGCTTATAAATACAAATATTCATGGGTTCGATTTACAGAAACGAGGTTTCCATACCTCATTTTCCAAAACCACTTGACTTTCGGTACGCATCACTCGTACCTTAACTAACTAACCAATTAATAAAATCTATTAAATTATGATTCACTATTATACTATATTTAACTTATAAATATTAGTTAAATATATCTATGATCTCTATCGTAGGAACTATGATCCTGAAACCACTATTTCCGATACCACTTAAAAACGGGCTGTTACAACTCTTCCCCCTTTAGGAAATTTCATCCTCAAAATTTTTACTTGCGAACAAATTTGGGTACTGTGACCTCATAGATTTTTTTTAGTTTCCCAAGGAGCCTCTTTTGTACCATGTCAATTTCACAAGACTTTCACTAACGATACTGATTAATTACGTAGTTCTTCAATATCCAAGGCTATAATTTTGACTGATTCTTCTGAATATAACAAGTCAGATTGTATTTCTATCTCGACGTAGCATCGAAACGTGGAAAACATTATGAACGTTTTTGAGCTTCGAAGTAATGCTAGTTTGTAAACTATAGGAATAATTTTATCAAAAATTTCATACAGCTAAACAATTCTCAAACTAAGTTTCCGTTTTTCTTTTATTTTACCGAAACACCTTCTTTCACGGAAAGAATTTCAAAATTACTCTGCCACCAGTCAAAAATTCAATATCTTTTCTTTTTAGATTTGTATACAATTCTGACAATCTTAGGTAGTTTTCAGACAATATCAATAATCTTAGCCTTTCCTTCTGCTTGACAAAAAAATCAGTTCATGTCAGTTTCTTATCATTTAATTTTGATCAGTACAGAGGAATTCTATAATGGCATCTGCATATAACCTCATAGTGCCATTTTAACAATCCATTGATAATGATCATCAAACGCAAACACTGTTAATGGTAGAATTTCTTTTATACAACACTGTAGTTGCCTTCTAGACTATGAATAATCTGTTCAGATTGTTTATTAGTCTGAGGGTGAAATGTTGCACGAAAATTCCGTCTAGTTCCCAAGGTCTCATGTAACTTACTCCAAGCTTAGAAGTAACCCTCGAATCATGGTCAGAAATAAAATATAATAGCACGCCGTGCAATCGAACAATCTTTAGAGACGTATAACTCATCTTGCTTCACAAGTGAATAATCTGTTTAAATTAAAATAAAATGGGTTATTTTTGTTAATCTTACAATAATTACCTAGATTGAACCTTTCTTTTTCAAACATAGTGGTAGTTCCAATTTGAAATCCATTGGAACATGTTCCCATACCACTTTGGAATTTTAATAAGCTGTAGCAACTCTAACAGAACCTGATACTCGACTTTTATTTGCTGACGTATCAAACATCTCAATACAACTTAGATATTTCTCTTTCCATTCCCTGCTATTAGTATATTTGTTTCAAGTCATAATACATTTTGTTACCACTCGGATATATCAATTAAATGCAGTTATGCGCGTCCTGCAAAATATCTCTTTTAACACTGGGATCATTAGGTACTCACATCTAATTTCAGAATTACAAATTTCGTCAATAACAATACTAAAATCAATGGTTTGACCATTCTAAATCTGGTTTCTTTTTAGTTAACAAAATTTGGATTGTTTCTCTGAAATTCTTGAATTCTTTGATGAAATAACAACTTAACTCTCATCTTGGTGATATTAGAACTATTAAATTCTCAAATCAAGTGAATATTTACAGCTTTTGGAGATTTCTGGCTCAACAACTTAGCCATCAAATCAACTTTTAATCAAATGATATCTGATGATCAGATCATAATCTTTCAATAAAGCTAGACATCTGTGCTATCTTAGATTCAAATTCTAGAATTCCCGTTAATATAGCTTCAAGTGCTCAAAAGTCTGTTGGCATTTATCCAACTGAACATAACTGACATTTTTTCGCAACAACTTTGTCAATGATAAAACTATCATCGAAAAGTCTGAACAAATCATCTAAAATATACAACCCAGAGAACTACACACTTCAGTAACATTTCTCAGAGATTTCCTAGTTCACAATAATTAGGAGTTCATTTGAAGTAACTCAGATATCTTCATTGTTATTAAAAGGTTTAGAAAACATATTTCTCAAAATTAGAATTTACATTTACTGATATTAACATATACTCATTTCTCTCGTAATTTCTGTAATATTGTTTTTCCAATGCTGATCGTATTCAATTTCATTCCTCACATAACTTGAATATCATTGATAACATAGCAATAATTTTGTTCAGATACAGCTAGAAATTTTTGTCCGCTAGACTTATAAATGATTGAACTATTGATTTATTTAAGCGATGGTATCATAATCTCACATGTTTAAATCAAATCTAAAAAGAAACCTTTTTACATCACACTCATAACTCAAATTTAACAACAATCGATCAAAAGTCAATACTCAAAAATATGATAGTTTTTAACTAAATAAATAAGTCAACTATATATTAACAAATGTTGGTTCTTCATGGTGTCTCCGATCTGCTACATGTGTTTTATATACTATTTTTAAAATCCAATCTTTCTTTTTCAAAACATATTATCGTTTCCCCAGATTGCACACTCAATTGAACAATTCTCATATCAAATAGCTATTTTATCAATGCCTACAAATCTTATAATTCTGTTAGTAATATTCTATACAAAGTAATAGAGATCTAAGGGGTTTCGAGTGTCACATCAATTACAAACTCATCTTCTCATACGGGGGATAATCTGGATAGTTCTTCTAGAAATATATCAATAAATTATTTAATCATTTGTACCTAATTAATCATCTATTCTGACATTCTAATATCTAGGATACGAACAAGATACAATTCACAACCTCTTCCTAATCATTTCATGGATTGTTAACACTAGCTTGCTATTGTTCACACAATCAAATTTGTCAATCTCAACATTTATTGATTTTCTCTCTAACACTTAAGTACAATCTATATCTATCTGCAATCAATCATAATATCATATAAAATCAATCAATTCATATTGAATACTACATAAAACTCATCAAATGTCAATGACATCAGCTTAGTAAGAATTTCACAAGAACAAACTCTCGGTGAAATATGTTACTAGCACAAATATACTAATCTAATAGATTTGTTATTCTAATTTCATAATCAGTCAACTCTACTGAAATAATCTCCTCAGTTATTAAAATAATTCAAAAGTAAGAATACATTACTTGTAACATCCCAAATTTAGCTCCATAAAATTTTGAAATATATCAAAAATAGGGAATTGACCCAATGGTTAGTCATTAAATATGAAAGTTTGAAGGTTTGTTGGAGGTCCCAAGTTCAAGTCTCAAATTTTACAATTTTTTTTTTTTGCAAATTCCCTTGTTTTTTTATGTGTTGGTATCCAAGCTTAGTGAACCTAGGTATAAATAAAGTTTTTTATCAAAATAATCAGCCTTTTAACCCATTTTCTTCTACCTTAGTTGTCCCTAACCCCTTCTCCCTCTCTTCATCTCTATTTTTTTCTTTTCCCTTTTTCATCCATTGTTGTTGCCTACACCTCCCCTTTTACCATCTTCTTCTTTTTGCATCAAGATTGTGCACCATATCCTTTCCTATATTGCTGCATTTTTTCCTTAATTAAATTAGCCCTAAAACTAAAATTTTGAACTCTAAGATCGATCCCAAACATTGCCTAGAATGTGTCATTGTCGTTTCTCTCGACTAGCTTGTGTAAGGTCTCTTCTCTCTTCAATTTCTTAATTAATCTTGTCCATTAAAAACTTAAATTTCTAGATCTGGAATTTAGGGGAATTTAAATGTTTTTGAATTCGGCCCCAATTTCGGCCACCATGGGTGGTGGTGCATGCGCATATATGTAGAATATAGGGCTGTTTTGTTTCTTGAATCTTGCCCAGTTAATTCCAGCCTTTATCTAAGTTCTCAAACCCTCTTAATAATATATTAAACCCATTTCAATTAGGGAAAAAAGGTTCTTGATCATTTGGGCATTCGAAACTCACAAATCAGGCAGCGTAAGTGGGGTTAAGTGTAAAATTAATTGTTGTTTCGACATAGTTGTAAAGTAAATGTTATCGATTGGTTAAATGAAAGAATTGAATAATTATTAGCTACTAATTTTCCAATATATTATGGAATTAGGTGCTGATCCAAACGCCTCGAATCAATCATAAAGTCAAAGAATGATCGTACGTACGGTTCGCATCAATACAAAGTAAGGAATTGAACTAGTTGAATATGTAAAATAATTATTAATTTGACAATTGGTTTGAACCCATAATTGGGTAATTGGGATATGGTTAAGTGGTAAATTGATTTAATTTATACTGAATTTTGGTTTAAGATTGTATAAAGGTTTATTAAGAAAAATTAGAAGATTCATTAGGGTATTGCGAGAAAGCAAAAAATAAGGTGTGGGTCCTAAACTTGTAAAATTTGTTTGATAATGATAATGTCATGTTATATTTGATAATTTAGCTTGTTGATTGGTTTAGCATAGTAGCCAAAATATTAGTTTTGTAAGTGGCTGAACCAGGTACGTTTCGGCCTTAAAAGATTGATTTGCTGGAAAAATTGCTAATTTGACTGTATGAATGTGTAATTGAGATTGTTATGCATAATTATATTATGTGATATGAGAATGTTTGATTGAATGGTATGAAATGTTGAGATATTAGTTTTATGCATTACTTAAATGCATGAAATATTTACTATGATATATATATGTGAGGTTGATATTGGTGCACAATGAAATTTGTAAAGTATGTGAATTGAACGATATTGATAGATACCATTTTAATGGTAAATAGAAATTTGGAACACTGCTTCCTTTCTCTAAAAGTATGTGATTATTGAGAAAATGTTGAGCATGCCAAATAAATGTAAAAAGTATTGAAATGTGATCATGTATGAATTTTTATGACATATTGCATGTGCATTGGGATGGGATTTTGTGGTTGATGGAGGAGTTCTATGAAGTACCTACGACATATTAAGTCTGCACATATTTGTAGTTAGTGCACTGTATTTGGAGTACCGAGGGGATTGGCGATTATATCACATAATTTATCTGGAAGTTTCACTGCATTATTGATTATTTATGGTTTTACCACATCGAACATTGCTCATATACGTTAGAGTTTGGCAGACGGGTTCTGGGGAACTCGTGGTGTGTAGCAGATGGTATGGGTAGGATCTCACATGTGTATTTTTCAGGACAATGTGCATTTAAAAATTATTATTGTTAATGTTTGATTGTGCTATTGGTACCTCTATGAAATTGCCTGTATGAATGCTTAATACTCATTTAGTCTCACACTAAGCTTGTTAAGCTCACCCCATTATCTTAACTTCTCAAGTAATGATCAAACTTCGAATCGAAATTGACATGAGGGCGTACAGCGGACTTCGGACTTTACTATTTGATATTCTTTTAATTTAATTATATTTGTTTGGTTATTTTATTATTATTATTTGGTTTTGGATTGTAAAGTTTCTTTAAACTGTGGTTTAGGACTGTTTGAGATTTTAGGGTTTTTCATGCATGCATGACACGCATATTTGGTATAGATACACGGTTTTTATAAATATGTTGAAATGGATTATGCATGATATATGGCTAAATTAATAATTTGACTAGTAATGGTACATTCCCGCTGCTAAAAAGTTAACAAAAAGATTTTTCAAAGGCAAAGCTGTTAGTAAGGTTTTACAAAAGCTCACCTAATTCGTTAATTTGACCTAAGCGTGGTTGGACTAAGAAAATAGACGTTTTCCAAAGCTAACAATGGAAACCGCGGTTTTATGAAAAGGAGTCCTTGAAAGTTTTTAACCATTGTTAGGGTAGGTTCGACACTAAGGTTTCCAATGTGGCCTTCCTGATTCGACCATAACGTCTAGGCCGAGTTTGGGAGGTTACATTACTCCAAATGTAATCACGATCTATATAAAAAATTATAGATAAAGAAAATATACTCGTAATATCATCAGGAATAGTGGCCTCTTCTCTGACTTGATCAGTATAAACTTGGGAAGGTGCACAAGTTTCAATTCTTACTGATATATCTCTACTTCATGCTCAACCAAATTATCAATCAGAAATTGTTGATCAATTACCATATTAATATTCTGAGTACAGGGAAGTGTCAAAAAAGACACAGTCGAGGGTAGAGGTTGTCAGTCGCAAAATTGACTTGGAAAAACTATGAAAACCACTTATTCATTATGTTGAAAAGAAAACATTTTTAATTTCACTTTCTAACGTTTACAAAACTAACAGACAGTGACACACTTATCATTCGGAAGCCAAAACGTTACTATCACTTCATCAGGATTGGCATGGTTAGACTCGATTGATGATATGCCACAAATTGATGTGGCGAATTAAGCTCTTCTGATATACTTAAGGAGATTTTTCTTAAACAAAATAGCCTCTTTAGCGTAGTCTTTTTGTTTTTTTTTTTATTTTTAGTTAATAAGTGAAAATTTCTCATTTTTTTTCCATTTTGTTACCTAATTTGGTCAATTGCGCCATTGGAAGGCCAAACGTTTGATTGAGTGGTGGAGGGACGTGTTGGAGGTAAAAAATGAGTGAGAGTGGCATCAAGGGAAAAGGTATTGTGATATCCACACCTTGGAATCACGATAACTTCAACAGTAGTATCGCGATACCCTCTTGGGGTATCATGATATCTACAGTTCAAAGAAAACCCCAAGGCTCGACGCTACCCGAGGTATCATAATATCCACTTCAGGTATCGCGACATTACCTTGGTCAAGGGGACAAACTTGGACGAAAAGGGTAATCTTTGTCCACCCAATCCACCAATCACCCAAAACCCGTGTAAGGGCATTTTTGGCAATGAAAAGTCATCAGAAGATACCTTAAAACTGGAAAAGTTGGATGAGGAGGAGACACACACACATTAACTTAGTTTTAGGTTTTTCTTAGTTTTTCTGCACTTTTTCTAAGGTTTTCATTTTCTTTTCTTCTTCCTTAGTTTATAGTTTATTTTTTTGCATTTATTTCTTTTCTTAATGTTCTTAGTGTTAGTTAAGTTAGTTATTACTATGGCTAAGATTTATTTACACTTTTAGTCATTGTACTTTGGTTTCAAGACACTTTAAGCTTTAGTTTAATGTATTTGATTTCTTTTACTTTAAATCTTTTAAAGTTTGCTCCTTTTATGTTTATTGCTTTAGATTTTCTTATTAAATGCTTTTAGTTTCATGTTATTTAAGTTTTCTTACATAAAAATCTCAACTTTCATATTTTCTTAAGTTTTACTTTCATAGTTGTTTTGTTTTCCATCTCCATCTCCATTTCTTTTAATTTTAGCATGAGTAGGTAAACCTCAAAAGGGGTGGGTTAATAGAGATGTGGGGAAACTGAAATATTTGGACAAAGGACTAAATCGTAATAAATTAGACTAAATCGAATAGACTTAAAAACTTAGGAAGTGACACCCTTAAGGGAATATCGAGGCAAGTCAGACCGGAAGGTAATCTTGTCGCGCACTCGTTCATTAATCAAGAACTAACTGGTGAGATCGGAACATAAATCGGAGTAATTTGTCTATGTTGGTAAAATTGAGATCGAAAGATAAAATGGAGCCACTTAGTAATTTACACAATTTAATTCCATTATTCGAGGATCAATGAACCACATCGAAATCAGCCAACCACCATTAGTTATTTACTGAATATTCTCTTAGTTTTATATTCTTTGCAATTTAGTCCTTAGAGTGGCATATTTAATTTTCTTGAAATCTTTTCTTGATATTAATTGCCGTACACTAGAATCGTATCAGTAACCGCTTAGACTCTATAGTGTATGTTAGCTATCACTTAATCACCATCCCCTTGAGTTCAATCCTTGGAATACTCTGATGTTTCATTGTAACATTATAAATATTACAACTGACCTGTACGTTTGCAATAAAATTGGTCTTGAAATTTTTTTTATAAATTTATTGTTTTATTGCATATGCACGATGCTGATTAGCCGATATTGCAAATCTATAAGAAAAACAATGTCAAATCAGGTCAGAAGCATCATTCCAAAAATATAGACTATTGTGGCTTGTATTTCTAGACACAATACGCGCTACATTCAATCCTAGAATTGACTAAATCATAGCTCTGGTACCACTAAATGTAACACCTCATACTCAATCCAGTCGCCGAATTCGAGCTACAGGATGTTACAACAGTAAACTCCAACATTCATATGCAATTTAGTCAATAACATACAATAAATTAATATATACAAGTTATGTCCATGTTAAACATGCATTACAATCCAAATCAAGCTTAAAAAAAACTGTTAAAATAGATTGGAACTAAATCAAAACCATTTTGAAACATTTACAAAATAATAGGTAAAAAGGTAAAATAAGGGTCACACGACCGTGTAACAGACTAAAGCCGTCTGGTGCAATATCACACAGTTGTGTCCCCAAATCATGTAACAGGCTGTTGTGGTGTAATCCATGGTCACACGGCCATGTCGCTAGGCTGTGTAAGGTCACTATGGTCATATGAACTAAAAACCAACCTAAACGGATTAAAGACACGGCTGTGTCATCCAACCATGTGTGGCACATGGTCATGTGGTAGCCCGAGTGCAACAACAATGACCTATTTGTGCAAGCTTTCACACCTATAATGTCATTTTTTGTTATTCAAACCAACACCAAAACCTACATATTTCAAAGCCAAAAAACCAATTCACCTAACCATTTAAACATACAACCAATATGCCATCATTGGCACCAACAATTCATCAATTCAAATCAACAACCAAATATGTTTTATCCATCTAAATTCACAATTTCAAGAATTCCAATTATAACATTTTCTTACCACAAACCAACACCAAAACATACATATTTCAAAGCCAAAAAACCAATTTACCTAATCATTTAAACATACAACGAATATGCCCTCATTGGTACCAACAATTCATCAATTCAAATCAACAACCAAATATGTTTTAACCATCTAAATTCACAATTTTAAGAATGCCAATTATAACATTTGCTTACCAGAAACCCAAGTTTATAACCAATTGTTGCCACCATCTAAAACATAAGAACAATGCCATCCAAAATACCAAACTTGGCATTTACCATATATCAAGAATCAAACCAAAACCATAAGCTTATATACAAGACTATTATACTAAAGTTCACACTATTTTACATAAGTCAATCCAACCTAAGTACATGCCACAAGTAACGAAAATGAAACATCAAAAGTCTACTGAAACGAGAGACAGTAGGTGTGTGCTTCTCGCTGATCCAATCAACACGTTTCGGATGTCCAAAATCTATAGAAAAGTAGTAACATGAGTAAGTATTTAAAATACTTAGTATGTTCATACAATATAAACAATTAGCTTACCTTAATTACTTACAAAAAAACATGATTAAATATGAAACAATCTCACCTATCATGGCATCCAAAACAACATGAGCCAAATGAGGTTTAAGCTAAATCCAGATAAATAGATATAGCTTCAAATGGTGAATTACCAAATTCAACCCAATATATAACATGAAATAATTTTCTAATCTATCACCTTGCTCACATGCACCATTCAATTTCATCATATACTCTTATTATAAGCATTCTTTAAATACATAAGGTTTTGAGCACAAACCATAAACATAATCACAATAGTTCACATATCCATCATAACAAACTTATAGTAACTATCCATGTCATAAACTTTCTTTTGCCAAAATCCAATGACATATCATCACATTTTCATTTCATAATTCTACTTGATGAAACTTTGTAAAAGAACTCTGTACACAGGTGAAAATAATAGTGTTTGGTTACCCATTTAGGTTAAACCTACACGAATAATGAATCATAGTGTCTGGTCAACCGTAAGGGTTGAACCTACACGAATAAGATAATAGTGCCTGGTCACCCATTAAGGTTAAACCTACATTAATCGGAGAATAGTGCCTGGTCACCTGCTAGGTTGAACCTGCACAACAAATAGCGTGGCTAGGGCTTAATAAACATGTATTCTCGAGTCTACAATACATGTTGGAGCTCAAAACCTATAAGAAATAATTTGCAACCTCGTATACGAGACTTTTACTAATTTCATTAGGATTTAACCACATATTATACCATTTCGCAACAATCCATTTCAATTTGATTCATTTCTGAATTTAGGTACTAATTCATAGCCACTTTAATATATCAATATGACATTAATGAATATACAAATGAAACTTAACAGCAAATTAAACATATTTATATTGTATGAACTTGATAAAATAGTAACGTTTTAGATACTAGGGCTATTTTGAGTTTTCCTTTTTCGCCTAAATCAACTTGAACTATATAATAGTTAAGATGTGAAATATCAATCTAATTTCATAATGACACTCAAAATTCATGCTTATAATATTTCAATTTCATTTTACATAATTTCCTTGAATTTTAAAATTTTTTAATTTAGTTCCTAAAATCGAAACAAGTATAACTTTCACAATTGAGCTTCATTTTCTTTCTAATTTCAATTATGTCCTTTTACGACCCTCAAAATCAAAATTTATATAAATTTAATGTTACTTTTGATATATTCACAATTTAGTCCCTAAATGCAAAATTAATAAAATTTACTTTATCAAATAACCCTTAAACATTTCATAGCTTCCAAGTCTACCATTTTCTATATAAAAAAAAGTCTAGATTTCATCAATGGAAAATTTTAAATTCTTTAACATTTTTGAAAACGGAGATACGGGTTAGCTGAACCTAGTTGCAACAATCTCAAAAACATAAAAGTTACGAAAAACCAACTTCGTTTAGCTTGCCATGAGAAGAGCCAAACGTCTAAGAATGTTTGAAGATTCTCCTTCACTTATTCATGGTGGTTTTTCGGTGGAAAAAAGAAGAAAATGAAAAGATGATACATTTGTTTTATGTTTTATGTTTTATTACATTATTAATTAATATTTTAACATAAATAAAAGTTAACATGTAAATGGCTAATTAATAAGAGTTAACTGACCATTACACTCAAATAGGGGTTAATTGTCACTTAAACCCTTGAAAAATCATTAATCATACATTTTAGCTAATAAAAATTAATAGCGATTAAATTTTACAATTTTTATGATTTTATCCATTTTCTTTAATTAACCATCCAAACACTAAAATTTTTAGACCAAACTTCGATTCACCTATGTAATAGCTCCGTAAATATTTAATAAAAATATTAACAGTTTTTTTACAGAAACGAGGTCTCCATACCTCACTTTCTAATCCACTTGACTTTCGGTATGCACCACTTGTACCTTGACTAATTGACCAATTAATAAAATCTATTAAATCAAGATTCACTATTATACTATGTTTAACTCATAAATATTAATTAAATATATCTATGAACTCTCTAATTGAAATTATGATCCTAAAATCATTATTTCCAACACCATTGAAAAACAAGTTGTTATAGTAGGTGGTCTAGATTTATAAGTGAACCACTCCATTGGCCCCAAATACGAATTTATAGCCATATCCTCTATAATTTGACAACCCTCAGTATAAGTTTTAGACATGAATGCCCCCACAGATGCTTCGTATAAACTAAACCTCAAATTTTCACCCAATCCATTATAGAAAATTTGCAATTCTAGCCAATATTAAAGACCGAGATAAGGGCACTTACGCAACATTAGCTTGAAACATACGCATGCCTCGCAGAGTACCTCCCCTTCAAGTTGTCGAAAGTTAGTAATGTCCATTCTCAGCTTCATCATCATGCTTGGTGGAAAATATTTCAGCAATAACCTATTAGCAAGCTTATCTCAACTAGATTTCGACTTTACAGCCTGTGACTCTAACCACATTAATGCACCATCACACAAGGAAAAGGAGAAAAGTCAAAAATGAATAGCGTTAGTTAGAAATCATTTAATATGCAGGTTCAGGTCTTCGTTCATCAATCACTCAAATTGTAGATTACTCTGGATTATCAAGATCATAGTCGATTTAATCTCAAATTTATTAGTGTTGATCAACGACCTATTCATGCTACCTTGCATATCATCCAAATTGGGCATGGGATAATCCCTTAGAAAATGGTTGTGGTTTTTCATATACTCTTCGAGATGTAGAATTTGCTCATTGAGTCGTGGAATTTTCTTTTCTGGTTCCTCAAAAAGTGGATTTTCCCAAAGTTGATGATCTGTGGTGGCTCTTCCCTCGTAAATGTTCTTCTTCTTTAATTGTGTAATGTCCTTTCAGGTTTAAGATCCAACAGAATTGGCTTATTACTACTTCGTGTCACACACTGCGAAGACAACACCACCAAGAATATAACTAAATTAAATAGAAAAAATTAACTAAAACTAAAAATATGCAATTGAAAATAAATAAAGAAAAATGTTATATCTATAATACTACTATCACACCCTCATTTGGCGAGCTGGTTCCATTTGGGAGACTACGCTGGTGAAGACTGTCTAAGTTGCTAGCTTAGACCCAATAAGGTTGGTAACTTCGTGGTGAAGTAGTTTGTAGAACTTTGCCAGCATTGCACAATTCCACTTTGCAGACTGGCGAGTTATTGGTCATGGCCAAAACCTTATTAGGTAGACCTTCTCGCTAATAAGTCAGCCACCCATGTTTTTGTGTCACTAGTAATGTAAGTGTAATGGATAATATTACACATTTAAGTCATCTAGCATCCTAGTGGAGGTAACGCGTCGATAATTAGGACACCTATAGAGCCTTGTAGGATTTGATTAATTAGTGGAAACGTATAAGAATGATTACTGATTAGAGTTAATCCTAAGTGATATTTGGATGTGATTTATCTATAAATAGGAGAGCCTAGTAGTGGAGAAAGACTTTTGTTTCATCTTCTCTGCTAGTCTTTATTGTCACCGATGAAAACCAGGAGAGTTCTTTGTCATTAAAGAAGGTGTTGTCCGTTAAGCTTAAAAAGATCTTTTTTCCTAGTTGCCTACTAGTAAACTCTTAAATCTTCATTTAAGTTTTACCAAATAGAAGAAAGTTTTTGTAAGAGTGGTTTAGTAAGATTTTCATTTGGATACTAGATAAGAAGGAAACTTCTATCTAGAAATTGTTTGCATGTCTACATATTCATGTTACTTCATAAAATTTTGTTTTTTTTTTTATGTATAAAGAAGTTGTTTTATTATTTTAGAAAAAGAAACAAGAGAAGGTCCCAGTACCAAATAAAATGAACGGGTAAAGTTGAGAAAGCTCAATAACACCCCTAGGATATCTAATGGTTCTATCCGCTAATTGAATACTCATCCTATTTTTTTTGGGTTTCCCAAGACCTAGTTGTTTAAATATTTTGTAGGGCAGACTAGCCCCTAAATCAGTCAAAGCATTATCAATATTCAAACTACCAATTAAATAAGGATAATAAAACTTCCTGGATCTTTCAATTTTTTGGGTAGTTTATTTTGCAATATGGCTGAGCAAACTGCATTTAGCTCCACTATCAACGAATCATCTAAATTCTTTTTGTTTGTCAAAAGCTCCTTTAAGAATTTGACATAGTTGGGCATCTACGAAAGAGCTTCAACAAACAGTAAGTTAATATGTAATTTTTTAAGAGTTTAAGGAATTTACAAAATTGTTCGTTCGTGTGGTCTCTTTTCGTCGTATTAGAATATGAAACTCGAGGTTTATATTCCTTAACAACTAGTTTTTCCTCTTTCTGGCTTACCTCAACCTTATCGTTATTTACCACAATTTCTTGCCTTGGTTCTGGTTCAAATTCAACTACCTTGTGGTCTTTTTGAGATTAACTTAGAAAGCTAACCTATTTGGTTCTTGAGCCCTTGAATTGATGCTTGTTGATTCTTTAATGCTACCTCAGTGTTTTGAAAGTGGATATCTGACACCGAGATAAACTTCATTCACATCTCATTGAGGTTCATTTTTTTCTCTTACTGGTAAGGTTGTTGTTGGAAGCCTAAAAGGGTTTGTACTCTTTGATTTCCTTGACCACCCCAAGAGAAATTGAGATGGTTCCTCCAACCTGCATTATAGTGGTTACTATGTGGGTTATTTTGAGGCCTAGAATTATTACCCATTTAACTGATTTGTTCATTCTCTATGCTAGGAGCGAAGGGTAAACATTTTGGATTGTTCATTCCACTTCCATTTGTATCGTATTGCATCACTGAATGTACCTGCATAGAAACATATAAACCATCAATTTTCTTATTTAATTGTTCTACCTGATTGGATAAAATGATGACTCCATCTAAGTTGAAAACATCGAGTACTTTCATCTGCTTTGTCCTCATGACTTGCCACTGATAATTATTCAGTGTCATCTCCTCAATAAATACATAAGCCGTTTCGGGTGTTTTATTGTTAAGTATTCCTCCGGCTGCTGCATCAATTAATTGCCTCGTTGAAAGGTTCAAACCATTGTAGAAGGTTTGAACTTGTAGCCATAGAGGTAACCCATGGTGAGGGCACCGTCTCAATAAGTCCTTATACCTCTCTCATGCATCATATAACATTTCTAAATCGATCTGCACGAAGGAAGAGATATCATTCCTCAACTTGGCTGTCTTAGCCGGTGGAAAGTACCTTAGAAGGAACTTGTAACATCCCAAATTTAGCTCCATAAAATTTAGAAAAATATCAAAAATAGAGAATTGACACAATGGTTAGTCATTAAATGTGAAAGCTTGAAAGTTAGTTAGAGGTCCCAAGTTCAAGTCTCAACTGTTACAAAATAAATTAATCTTTTTGAAAATTCCCTTGTTTTTTTTATGTGTTGGCATCCAAGCTTAGTAAACCTAGGTATAAATACATGATTTTATCAAAATAATTAGCATTTTAACCCATTTTATTCTACCTTAGTCGTCCCTAATCCCCTCTCTCTCTCTTCACCTTTATTTTTTTTCTTTTCCCTTTTTCCTCCATTGTTCTCATTGCCTACACCTCCCATTTTACCATCTTCTTCTTCTTCTTTTTGCATCAAGATTGTGCACAATCTCTTCTATTATATTGCTAAAATTTCTCCTCAATTAAATCATCCTCAAATCTTAAATTTTGAACTCCAAGATCAATCCCAAACATCGCCTAGAAAGTGCCATTGTTGTTTCTCTTGACTAGCTTGTGTAAGGTCTCTTCTCTCTTCAATTTCTTAATTAATCTTGTCCATTAAAAACCTAAATTTCAAGATATGAAATTTAGGGGTTTTTAAATTTTTTTAAATGTATTTTTCCATATTTTAATGAGGTCTCAAACCATTTTAAAATTTAACCTCAAATTCAGCCACCATGGGTGGTGGTGTGTGCGTATATGTGTAGCATAGGAGGCTGTTTTGTTTATTGAATCTTGCCCAATTAATTCCAACCTTAATTTGAGTTCTTGAACCCTCCTAACCAGTTATTATACCATTGTCAATTAGGGAAAAACGTTCTTGGTCATTTGGGCATTCGAAACTCACAAATTGGGAGGCATAAGTGCAGTTCAGCGTAAAATTAATTATTGTTTCGACATAGTTGTAGGGTAAATGTTATGGATTGATTAAATGAAGGAACTTAATAATTATTAGCTACTGATTTTCCAGTATATTATGTAATTAGGTGCTGACCCAAATGCCTCGAATCAACCGTAAAGCTGAAGAACGATCCTACGTACTGTTCGCATCTACAAGGTAAGAAATTGAACTAGTTGAATTCGTAAAATAGTTATTAATTTGAAAATTGGTTTGAACCCATAATTGGGTAATTGGGAGTTGGTTAAGTGGTAAATTTATTTAATTTATACTGAATTTTGATTTAGGATCGTATAAAGGTTTACTAAGGAAAATTGGAAGATTCACTAGCGTGCTGCGAGAAAGCGAAAAATAAAGTGTGGGTCCTAAACTTGTAAAATTTGTTTAATAATGATAAATTTAATGTTATATTTGATAAATTGGCTTGCTGATTGGTTTGGCATAGTAGCCAAAATATTAGTTTTGCGAGTGGCCGAACCAGGTACGTTTCAAGCCTTAAAAGACTAATGTGTTGACAAAATTGCTGGTTTGACTATATGAATATGTAATTGAGATTGTTATGCATAATTATATTATGTGTCATGAGAATGTTTGATAGAATGGTATGAAATGTTGAGATATTAGGTTTGTGCATGATTTAAATGCATTAAATGTTTACTATGATATATATACGTGAGGTTGCTATTGCTACACAATGAAATTTGTTAAGTATGTGAATTAAACGATATTGATAGATTCCATCTTATTGGTAATTTGAAAATTGGAACACTGCTTCCTTTCTCTGAAAGTATGTGATTATTGAGAACATGTTGAACATGTCGAATAAATGTGAAAAGTATTGAAATGTGATTACGTGTGAATTTGTATGACATATTGCATGTGCATTAGGATGAGACTTTGTGGTTGACAGAGGAGTTCCGTGAAGTATCGGTGGCATACTAAGTCCGCATATATTTGTAGTTAGTGCACTGCATTGGAGTACCAAGGGGATTGGCGATTATATCGCATTATTTATTTGGCAGTTTTACTGCATTATTGATTGTTTTACCACATCGAGCATTGTTGCCGTACGTTGGAGTTCAGCAGACGGGTTCTGGGGAACTTGTGGTGTGTAGCGGATGGTATGGGTACGATCTAGCATGTGCATTTTTCACGATCATGTGCATTTAAAATTATTATTGATAGTGTTTGATTGTGCTATTGGTACCACTATGAAATTGCTTGTATGAATGCTTAATACTTGTTTAGTATCATGCTGAGCTTGTTAAGCTCACCCCATTATCTCAACTTCTTAGGTAATGATAGAACTTAAGATTAGAATTGGCATGCAAACGTACGGCGGACTTCGGACTTTACTTTGTCATATTATTTTAATTTAATTATATTTTTTGGTTATTTTATTATTATTCAGTTTTGGATTGTAAAGTTTCTTTAAACTGTGGTTTGGGACTGTTTGAGATTTTGGGGTTTTTCATGCATGCATGGCACACATATTTGGTATAGATACGTGGTTTTTATAAATAGGTTAAAATGGTCTATGCATGATATATGGCTAAATTAATAATTTTACTAGTAATGGTACATATCCACTGCTAAGAAGATAACAAAATGATTTTTTAAGGGCAACGCAGTCAGTAAGGTTTTACAAAAGCTTACCTAATTCGCTAATTTGACCTAAACATGCTTAGACTAAGTAAATGGATGTTTTCCAAAGCTAGCAATAGAAACCACGGTTTTATAAAAAGGAGTACTTGAAGGTTTTTAACTATCGTTAGGGTAGGTTCGACACTAAGGTGTCCAATGTGACCTTCCCAATTCGATCATAATGTCTAGGCCAGGTTTGGGAGGTTACAAAACTTCTCGGTCATTTGAACCTATGTGTTAATGGAACCTCGTGGTAAAGAGTCCAACCATTGTTTAGCTTTGTTCTTCAATGAGAAAGGAAATAACCGTAAGCGAATGGCATCGTCAGTGATGCCATTAAACTTGAAAGTATCGCAGATATCTAGAAAATTGGCTAAATGACTATTTGAATCTTCGTCTTGCAAACCATCGAACTGAACAAATTTTTGTATCATCTGAATGGTATTCGGCTTTAGTTCGAAATTATTTGCAGCAATGGTGGGTCGCATAATACTCTATTCATCCCTAATCAAAGTGGGCTTGGCATAATCATACGTAGTACGAGGAACAGGATCTGGATTTGCAGGATTTGCAACAACTACAGGAGATAGCTGATTATTCTGATTATCACCCATCTCTTTAGTAATAATAATGTCTTCTTGTTCGTCTACTATATTCTATCGACTTTGCCCTACTTCTCTATGATTTCTACGAGCAGTACTTTCAATTTCATTGTCAAATAGTAATGGTCCCGATAGGTTTTTTTCTTGTCATAAACTAAAAGAACCTACTTGAAGCAAATAAAAGAAAATAAATTAGAATATAAAAATTAAACTAAAAATAAAAATAAAATGCAATAAAAATAAATGGTTAAATTAATAAAAATCAAGTGTTCCTAATATTTTAGTCCCCCGCAACAGCACCAAAAACTTGATGGTCACTAAACTAACTATAAATACGACAAAGGCAAGCGCACCTATCGAGCAATAGTATAAGTATGGTGAGTAGAGAATATCATATCCATGAGGACTAAAAGTACTAGTAATTACCTTCTTCTTATTATTTAGCCGACAAATTAGAGTGATTGTGTTTTAATCTACAATTTACTAAACTAATTTAACTAAGAACGCAACAGAGAATTAAATAGGAAAATAATCGAAGATAACCAATGAGATAGGCAATACCCGAGAAAGAATCCACCTAGATTCACCTATTATTATAAATCTAAATTAAACGATTTATTCACTTGATACTTGATCCGTAGAAATCCCTAAATTATGATAATATCTCTTTCAAGAGTAAGAACAACTGACTCTAGGTTGATTAATTGAAATCTCTTTCTAATAAAACCCATATCGTCGCATTAACTTGATTTATAGATTCCCCTATTAGATTTGACTCTAATCTAGTAGATTTATTTCATCCTATTTCTAGGATTGCATGCAACTCCACTCAATTATACTAGATCTACTCTTAAACAGGGCTTTTTGCTCCACTGAATTAAGCACATTAAGCATGAATTAATATCCCAAATATATTAAAACAAGAAATAAACATACATAATTTAGAACAAGAATTAAGGATTTATCGTGTAAAAAAGAAATTAAATAATAGGATCTATCATAGGTTTCATCTCCCCTAGGTATCTAGGGGATTAGTTCATAATCCTGAACGAAAATATCTTAAAGTTAGAAAAACAACAAGACATAAAGAAACTCAATAAAACTTCAAAAAGAAATTAAAAGAAGATCTTCAATCTTGATGGAGATCCGCTTCTGAGTTGGCTTCGATGGTGTTTTTCGAGTGTTTTCTTCGATCTTCTTCGATTGCCCCCATTATGTTTTCTTCTAATGGGTATTTATAGACTTTAGAATGCTCAGAAACCCTAAAAATTAAGTTTTTCTATGTATTTGGAAAGTAGGGTGTGAAATCGACACGGGCTGGTACATGGGCGTGTGTCTAGCCCGTGTGGAAATGCCCAGGCCGTGTGGATCCTAAAGACAGCTCTTTTTATCTGATTTTGGCTCAATTTTGGCTCCTTTCGCTCCCAAAACTCCTAAGTATAGAAACATGAATTTAAAGGATTAGGAGCATCAAATTCACTAGTTTGCATAATTAATCATGCAAAAACGCATTAAGAATGGGATTAAAATATGTTAGTTTTATAGCTTATCAATAATTTATTGATTTGCCAACTAGATGTTTATAATACCTTCTTACAAGGCAACTTGAAGAATAAGATTTCATAACCTAGACTCTTAGTTTTGTGAATCTTTATTAGCTTTGATGTCCCAAGATTTTGATATAACAACATTTAAGATAAATTTTATATGTATTATATTTCCAAATTCATTTGGTGAAGATGTGATTGAAAATTTTATCAAACATTTTCAAAACATTATCAAAGACTTGCAATATGCTTAAAATATATTTTTTAAATGAGTTTTAATTTATCCCAATATTTTTTAAGTTAATACCAAATTTTTCTAAGATGTTAAAATTTTTTAAAAGGACTTTGGTATGTAAGTCTTGAGAAAGACAACTATATGTCTCGAGACATGAAAACTTCGAAGCAAAAATCTACTTCAAAAGTTGCATGACTAGAATTTATGTGAACTGCTTGAATTGATTAGCTTGTTTAAATTTTTATCTTTTATGCATAAAAAGAAAAAAATACTAAAGCATTAGTACAATAAAATTTAAATTAAATAAAAGTAAATAATGAGAACAACCAATGACCAATTACTACTCTAGCATCTAAATATGAAAGAAAAACAGTATGAACACTTGACTTCTAATCAAGCCATATCAAAAAACATTTTATATTGAGAAATAAAACTAGTAAAAATTCAAATTTCATGGATACAAAGCTACATCATTTAGCGCTCACCCGCTATAATGGAGCATGCGAATTTGTGCATTGGATCTAACACCAACAATCTTATTCTTAATAGAAATATATGAAATCTCATAAATTGTTAAATCCTTTAGATTATATGTAGGAAAAATAAGTTGATTTGAACTTGAGAAATTGAGTCATCGCGAACTCGAACAATTGAGTCACTAATGACCAAGAAAACATGAGTCCTTATAGACTTGAAAAAGCCTCCCTCAAGGGAGGAGCTATGGACAAAGCCCCAAGAAAATTATTATTTTGAGTAGCATTCCAATGTTGAAAAAAAGAGGGCAATTGCCAAATGAGAAGACTTTGTAGATAAGAAAAAAAATGATGCTGTGATTTTAGTAGGGAAAAAGATGGGAAAGGAGGTTGGCGAAAGCCCCCAATCGACAAATGACCATTAGCGACCAAAGAAGAAGCCCCAAACTGCCTTAAGGGGAGGAGAATGTCATATAAAAACAATGGAGAATAGAGAAAGAAAACAACGAAAGAGAGGGAAAAGGCTACCATCAAAAGGCTAGGGTTGCAGTTGCTACCCCGCATGCTTAGGGTTTGGAATGTTTCACTACTTGACCTTGACGAAAAGGGATTAATTTTTTTTGTTCAATCTCATTCTTTTTTTTATTGAAGACCAATTTATTTTTTAATAATAATATAATAATAAATAGTGAAAATATCTTTTTAATTTGAAAAATAATTATTTTTCATTCAAATCATTATTATGTCCTATAAAAGTTACAATTTCACTGAATGATAAAAATATTTAAAATGTTAGTATTTAGTATGTTTATAGTGCATGTTTTAACTCCATAAAAAAATTAAAAGGAAATAATTTGATACACAACTTGTGGAGTTTTTAGGCTAACTGTTTTACTATATAATTTAAAACACCTAGGAGATGTTCAAAGTTCTTCATGGTATTGTGATATACCATAGTTAATGCTACCCTTAGATGGCATGTAATACATAGTCATGGTAAGATTTCAATAGAATGTAATTCCTAAGATTTGTGATTTCCATGAAAGTAACATTACAACGTTTGGTAAATTGGAATATGAACTAGAATCTTGAGAAAGTTATATCAATGTGTTTGGTTCACTAAGCACTTTACAACGAATGTGATGGTAAATTTCAAAATTGCCCCCACTAAATAGAGGTGCTCATGGGTCAAGCTTATGCAAGGTATTTAGAACACTTTTCTAGCCCGGGCCTGACCCGAAAACTAGGCTTACTTTTTTGCCCAAGCCCAACCTGATTTAAGAAAAGTAAACCCAGGTCCAACCATTTTTTACTTTTTAAGTTTACTTTTTATTTAAAATTAATTTTTTTAAAATATAATACAAAATGCACTAAAAATGCTAAAATAAAAGTTTTCTAACACATTACAAATACATTAAAAAGCAGGGTAAACTACCAAAATAGTCATTGTTGTTTGCCTCAGGTTACATTTTAGTCACTTATGTTTGAAATGTTACATTTTAGTCACTTATGTTATCGTGTTGTAACATTTTAGTCACTGAGTCATTAATTATCGTTAACGATGTGACCATAAGCTGATGTGGCACATTAAATCATCATTTCAAACACAAATTTTTGGTTAAATTATACAATTGGTCCCTATATGTTTTCGTTTTGAACAATTAATTTTTTTCTTTTACATTCTTTTAACTTTACTTTTTTTTTCTTATTTTCCACTCTTTTTGTCACAAAGTCTAAACAAAAAGATTAAATTATTAGTAAGAAAAAGATTGTTGAGATAAATATGAGGGTGAATAGTTTTTTTCTTAAAAAAAATAAAGGAAAGATGATGATGAGTGTAGTGCCAGAGAAAAATCTTGAGAAGCAAATAGGGAAACAAATGAGATGCATGGATGGTTTCCTTCAGATCTTTGATCATCACCAGCTTCTTTTTAGCAAATGCCTTTACTCCGCTAAGCGCCTCCCTCCCGAGGAAACGCTGGTTGGTTTTATTTTATGATCTCTGTCTTTCATTTTTTTTTACGTTGGTTTGTATTGTTTTATCGACTTTTTTTTAATGTGTTTTAGGCGAGTGAAAAGAAAACGGAGCAAGTGAAGACAATTAAGACACTAACAATATCGAGAGAAACAGCCACAAGGTCGAGTAGTAGTGCCACCGAAATGTTAGAAGCAATCTACGATTACATTGGAGCTTCGATCTTAGACATCATAACTTTCCACGCCTATTGGTAATCAGAGCAAGTCGCCTCTCCCCCTTCTGTTTTTGAGTACAAAGAAGGCAACACGAGGTCGCCATGGAAATTCTTCAAGGAAGCTCCAAGGCTCTCTTTGGACAATAGAGCCATCGTTGATGCCAAAGGAAGCCTTAAGCCTCGAGAGATTCGTATGAATGCCTCCATATTATCTGCGAACCAATGCGAAGATGAGGTGGACAATAATGATAAACAATGACGGTCACCAAGCATAATTGCAAGGCTCATGGGACTGGAACTGTTACCGGATTCGAATCCTGAACTGAACGGAAAAAATATAGGGAGCAATTGTATAATTTAACTTAAAATTTTCATTTGAAATGATAATTTAAGGTGTCACGTCAACTTACCGTTACGCCGTAAACAACAATTAACGACTCAGTGAATAAAATGTTACAACATGATAACATAAATGACTAAAACGTAACATTTCAAAACTAAGTGACTAAAATGTAACCTGAGGCAGGCAAAAGTGACTATTTTGATAGTTTACCCTAAAAAGTATTTATATTAAAAAACACAAATAAATATAATACATATTTTATTGTATTAAATATGATTTTTAAAATTTTATATTTCTGGGTTATTTAGTTCGGTAAGTTTTTTTTAGGTCTTGGGCAATGAGTTTAATTGTTATTGAATTAGTGATTTAATATAAATAAAAATAAAAATATATAATTATTATTGAACATTTATAATTAATATAATATTTGTTTATAAGATAATATTCAGGCTAGGCTAAGGCAGAAAAATCTTGCCCAAGGCTCGACCCATATAGAAAAACAGGCCTTAAATTTTACCCACAAGCCTATTTTTCGAACCTCGTATTTTGTTCAAACCCTCCCATTTTTCAAGTAGACCTTCGGGTTTAGGCAGGTGACCCAACCCATGAGTAAGTTTACCATCAAATAAAATACAAATTTAATTATTTTAATATTTTTCATTGATATTTATTATTTACAAAAGTTACCTTATTATTAACAAACAAGTAATTTAATATATTTATTTTAAATAAAAATAATTTATTTATTTATCTTATTAATATAGTACTAAATTGAAAATAAAATTTAAATATTTCATATGTATTGAATTAGAATATAATTTAAAATTTCAATTAAATAGTATTTAAAATAAATTAAATTTTTTATTATTTTGTGACAAACAAGTATTGCATAATAAAATAAATAAATAAATAATTTTGTCTCAAAAATTTTAACTTTTCAGCTAAATGAGAAAAATTACTTTCGCAACAATATTAAAAGGAATGCTTAAAATATAATTTGATTTTTCTAATGTGGTACCAATATTATTTTTGTTCAATATGATATCTATATTTGACAAAAGTTATATATTTTAGTACATAAGTAATTGTGTTAAGTTTTTAGTGTTTAGTTTGAGTTTTAATATTGATTTAATGAAAATTCATAATTAAACTAATAATATTAGCAATTAATTTTCATCAAATAAACTCTAAAACTCAAATTAAATCAAATTCATTAGATTGTATTTGACAATTAAAAACAAAATTAAACAAATTTACACTTCACACTAATTTTTTCTATTAATATAATCATGACAAATTCAAACCTAATAATATTAACAATTAACTTTCATGAAATCAACTCAAAACTTGAATTAAATACTAGAAAATTAACACCGTTATCTTTGAGTACCAAAATATCTAACTTTTATGAAATACAGATACCATATTAAAAAATACCATATTAACAAATATTAAATTTAAATACCAAATTATGAATTAAACAAAAAGAAATCATATTTTCTTGGTTGAAAAACTAAGTCTGGAATAAAATTACATTAATAGTTTTAACGCATAATATGCAATCACCCTCCCACCAATTAATTCAAAAAGTAATTGCCTTTTATTATACCTAGAAAATGATTGTATGAAACACTATATTATGGCTGTCAAATTGGTTAATGCTATATCAATAATTTTATCTTAAATTTCGGAATTTTAATTTAAAAAAATACTAATGTATCATTAAATTATTAAAAAAATATAGATGACGGTAATATCTTGTTTGATACCATCTTTCCCCTTCCTCTGGTCAGAAGCGAGGCGGATAGCTTAAGCTGCTCGCCTCATGCATATTTGAAACCACTGCGGAAGGGAGAAAGTTATTGTTACTTAATTTGAAACAAACATGAATTTTTTAAATCTAATAAAAGAAAACGTCATACTTAAAATGTATTTTATATCTGCTCTTTGCAAACCGAAAACCAAAGAGAGAGAAGCTGAGAAGAAACGACCTTGAGTTGATAAACAGAACAAAATCCTTTTCCTAAACCTCTACGCCTCCGTTACCACCTCCTTTCTTCCTGCCAAAACCCTTTTTTAACTTCCATATTTACTCTTTCCATATATAAAAAGAAAATCTTTTTTTTTTTTTTGTGCATTAAAGGCCCACCCTCCCCCACTCTGGTTTTTATTCTTCCCATTGACTCCTACTCTTCTCTCTCTTGGGTGCTTTTCATCTCTCTTTATAACTCCCAACTCATCCTCAAAAGATTTTTCTCAGCAAGCAAAAAGAAAGTGAGAAAACAGAGCTTTAGAGAGTAGAGAGAGCAGGGGTTTCTTTGTTTCTTTTCAAGCCCTCCTCCACTATCCTTTTCCTTGTTTTCTTTTCGGGTCCTCTCTTCTTTTTCCCCATATCCTTGTTTTTTCTCGGGATTGTCCAAACATGGGTTCTTCTAAACTCCATCAGAATGATGCAAACTGTGTTTGGG
This sequence comes from Gossypium raimondii, assembly GCF_025698545.1. NCBI lineage: Eukaryota > Viridiplantae > Streptophyta > Magnoliopsida > Malvales > Malvaceae > Gossypium > Gossypium raimondii. The sequence continues at coordinate 15,910,603 of NC_068566.1, forward strand.
TTGATGGGCCTGTCATTGTAGGTGCAGGGCCATCGGGTCTAGCAACGTCAGCTTGCCTTACTCAGCAGGGCGTCCCTTCTCTTATTCTTGAGAAAAGCGACTGCTTAGCTTCTCTATGGCAACTTCGAACCTATGATCGTCTCAAACTCCATCTCCCCAAACAGTTTTGTGAATTGCCACTCCTTGGTTTCCCTCACAATTTCCCCAAGTACCCAACCAAGCACCAGTTCATCTCTTACTTGGAATCCTACGCTGGACACTTCTCAATCCAACCTAGGTTCAACCAAGCGGTGCAAAGCGCAGATTACGATCACATTTTGGGGTTCTGGAGGGTTAAAACTCAAGACTCTGAATACATTTCAAGGTGGCTTATTACAGCTACTGGTGAAAATGCTGAGCCTGTAATACCAGACATTCCTGGGATTAACAAGTTCAACGGTCCTGTAGTTCATACCAGTTCGTATAAGTCGGGTTCTGAGTTTAAAAACCAAAGGGTTTTGGTCATTGGATGCGGCAACTCTGGCATGGAGGTCAGCTTAGACCTTTGCCGGTACAATGCAATCCCTCATATGGTTGTTAGAAACACGGTAACTTCATCTAATTCTATATCGGACTAACTTAACTTTAATGTAAATAATAGTTAAAAACGTATATATATTGTTTATATGTTTGATTTTTTTCGGTTTTGCAGGTGCATGTATTGCCAAGGGAGATGTTTGGTTTCTCGACATTTGGAATAGCCATGGCGCTTATCAAATGGTTCCCATTATGGCTAGTTGATAAGTTCCTGTTGCTGGTAGCTAACTTCATCTTAGGCAACACTGACCAAGTAGGTCTCCGGCGACCAAAAACTGGTCCAATTGAGCTCAAGAATGTCACTGGAAAGACACCGGTGCTCGATGTTGGTGCACTATCACAGATAAAATCTGGGGAAATTAAGGTAAATAGACCCATGTTCGATCAATCACATCTTGTTCCAACATATATATGTTTAGTTGGTTTAGTTGATTTTGGTAGGTATTTCAGGTGATGGAAGGTGTGAAAGAGATAACAGGAAATGGAGCTAAGTTTATGGATGGACAAGAAAAGGAGATTGATTCTATAATCTTGGCAACTGGGTACAAAAGTAATGTGCCTACTTGGCTCAAGGTAATAACAATGAGTTGTTGCATTTTGTTTAGTTTTTAGTTCTATCTTATTGTGTATCACACATCACTTTCTGCCTTGGACAAATGTATTTAGCCCACAAGCCAACAAATCTCTTCTTTTCTCCCTGCAGGGAAGAAAAAAGGAAGCCTCTTTTCTCCATGAAAGAAAACATATTTTATGTGTTCAAACTTCAAATGTGTTAAATATTTGTTTATTAGGGTTTGCCGGAAATTAAATTCTCTGTGATGTGTAACTGTCATCAAATATAGTGTTGTTTTTTAGGATTCATTAGCCTAAACCAAGAAGAAAATGGGTTTTTGTTACCATATTTTGACAGATTTTTCACCGTTTCTTTTGGCACCAAACATTGATTAAAAGAGTTGATTTTATTAGTGGCAGTAAATTTTTTCCTGTTTTGGAAATATAGGGATGTGATTTTTTCAACAAAGACGGCATGCCAAAAACGCCGTTTCCTAACGGATGGAAAGCAGAGAAGGGATTATACACAGTTGGGTTTACAAGAAGAGGGCTCCTAGGAACGGCTTCTGACGCCGTTAAAATTGCTAGGGACATTGCTCGACAATGGAGGCCAAACGACAGTTGTAGTAATTCTCATGTTATCCTGCTCAAAGAAACATGATTCTAAAACAAAATAATAATAAATACAAAAATACTTCTAAGTTCGATTTTACCGGAGGTTAGGCTTTTCGTTTTCTTTCTAGAATATTGTAAGTGCACCAATTTTGTTACAAAGGAGTTTTGCATCCATTTACCTCTTATGACGAGGTAAGTTTAACTTTGTACAAAATAATTTCATGAATAGAATCTACTTTCAAAATTTATTCAACAAATTTGTTTTGAAATTGTGTTAGATTTGTGATTTTGGTACCCATAATGGTATGGGGTAGATAGAACAAAAGAAAGATTTGCATTCCATTTTGGAAAATTGGTCATAAAACATTTTCTAATCAAACTTCATAAAGAAATCTTTCAGATTGGAGGCCAAAATTATATGAAATGAACTGACAGCGTGTTTGGTTAACATGAATAGTGAATCCATTCACACATATTCTTTATTTTATAACATGCTATTAGTAAAATACCCGATTTTTTTTCTAAAACCAAGTATAAATGTTTTAATCCTTCTTCCTTAACCACTCGACCACCTAGTTATTATTATTTTGTGTCAAGAAATATATAAAACCGATCCCCACTGTAGAAGAAAAGAAATTAAAAAATCACAAGTAAAGGGATTCAATCTTGCACCTTCTAATATCTATGAAAATTCATTCATTTGAGGATCAAAGATCAAATTTTTTCGTCAATGTTTTAGACACAATGAGAAGATCTGCAAGAAGTTTTTTTAAAATATATTTTCTCTTGATTAACTTTAATTCTAATTCATGATTGACTATGATTGATTTGATTAACTTGTTATACTTCTATCTTTTTAGGATAGTGAAAGATTTTATCTCACCATTGATTTTGATTCTTTATCTAGGATTTATTGAGTAAAATTTTGCTTGGTAAAAAGCCTCGATGTTTTTAACATATGACTGTAATTATTATTTTATTTGTTCTAAATATGATCAAAATTTTGAGTTAGATTATTAAATATTGATGGGTTCATAAGGTTCATTAATGAACCTTCGTAGTATATTATTTTCAAATGATTGTCTAATGTTGTATAATATTTGAAAAAAAGTCGTATAGTAATCATGGTAGTGTGCCATTGTAACTCACTGACTTAGGTCACACGACCAAGCCATATGTCCATGTGCCAAGCAGTGTGCCCTTCAAAATAACCCTACACGCCTGTGTTCCAGGCCGTGTAACTGCCTGACTTGTAACCCTTTGAAAGCTACAGGGGACACACGATCGTGTCACCTGGCCGTGTGTCACACACAGCTGAGACACACGCCCATGTCTTTACCCGTGTGGACGAAAATAGACCATTTTACAAACCATTTTTCTCACCCAACGTGTCATGAACCTACAACCAAAATTTCACATAAGTACAAGCCATAACAAGGCACCGAATTCAAGCATAATCAAGCTATAAACTTAAGGTATACAAACATACAACCAATATGCCCATGGGGCACCTCAAACTTAACATTTAATCTTGTATAAATACAATCTCAATTTGACTAAAATGTTCAACTAAACTTGAACTAATCTTAGATCAATAACCAACCATTGAGTCCAGCTACTAAACATACTAATTGGTACCAAAATTTCCATTCAACAATTAGCACTAAAACATAAATATATTTCATATAAAACAATGTACCAATTCATCACATTTCCAACACATCACAAGACATTTATAGCTTCCATTTTAGACTACCATCTCATCCTTAATCATCTAAGCATCATGATCAAAGGTAACAACCACTTTAAGACTAAATATTTACATAACAAACTAAGTTCAGATTAACACACAAAACCCTAAATACAAGTCAAGCATATGGAAACTTCAACAACCAAAAAGCCTATACATGCCATTATAATTGAACTTAAAAACATCCATAGGTACCGATATAACCGATGGATAGTGTGATGGATCTGCGACTAGCTTCCAACCCAATCGAGCTTCTGATAATTTGTAAAGTAAGAGAAAAACAATAACGTAAGCAATAAATGCTCAGTAAGCTCGGATAAACTTTAAACATAACATTTCATTTCAAATATGAACTTTATATGTCATGTCTAGAGCCCAAATATGCCCGGGCCCAATAAAATTAACCCTAGCCCAATACTTTTCAACCCACTAGCCTAAAATACACACAAAAAAGAAACCCTAGCAGCAGCCCCTGCCTCCAGCAGACTCTCCAGGCGCCGCATGTCTCAGGGCCGACCTCTCGACACGCGCCGTTTTCTCCACGAACGCCTGCAAACCCGGACTCAAGGAGTCCGAAAGAAAAAAACAACAAGAAATAACATTATTTCATTATTTTCTTTTTCTTTTTCGGGCTATAAAAAGCCATTTCTAATCTGTAAGGGGGGATTCAGTTGAAAATATATGCAAACAAATAGAGAGAAAATAGAGAAATCAAACTTGTTTTTGCATAGGTGATTTCTTCTTTGTTTCACTTCGCAGTGTCCGTTTTTTTATTTATTTATGTTTTTATTTTCTTTTATTTTTTCATTTTTTTCGTATAAAATAACAAAGAAAAAGAAAAGGAAAACAGACCTTTCGTTGGAGTCACCCAGTTGTTGCCAGCTTCGTCGTGATCGGGGCTCTAGCATAAGGTGAACAGCAAGACATTTGGGGTTAAAGAAACCCTAAGGAAATTGTTTCCTTTCTTTGAAGGGGGAAACAAAATTAACCTCTGATTTTTTTTGTTAAAACCTAAAGAAGAAACAAGAAACGGCGCCGTTTAGCTTTGGGGGGGTCCGCGCGTCTCCACCTAAATGGAGAAATTGCACATTTAGCCCTCCCCCTTTTGTGACGTGTTCTAATCAAGTTCTTTTTCCTCCTTAAAATTTGGCCCAAATATTTTACCCGCGTGACAATTTAATCCAGTGCTACGCAGTATGTAGGAGGGAGGGATTAATTCGCCTTTTGGTCCTCCATTGTTTCCTGCGCAATCAAGTTGGCTCTATTTTTTTAATTTCTTTTAAATTCCCCCCATTTTTTCGTTTTTAATTCAATTTAACCCATTTTTAGTTTTTATCACAATTACGCCATACTATTATTTTGTTTTATTTTATTTACTACTATAATACTATATATTATTATTATTATTATGCATATGTTGTTAATATGTATATACTTTAATATTTTAAATATATATATCTATTGTATGCACATTGTATTATTACTTTGTTTTCATAGTTTTTATACATATAAATATATATACATACATTTTTAAAAAAGATTTTTTTACATACACTTTTCATTTTTAATTATTATAAATATTTTTTGTTAGTTCATGTATCCCATTATTTTATTTACATATTGTACATATATATATATGTATTTGAATATATCGTATACTAATTTTCACAATTGGCCTATGTATATATACTTATACATTTCATTTTTCTTGCCTTTGTAAATATGTACACATTTGCATATTTTCATACTTTTATTTTATTTTACAATTTTCATTACATGTATACATGCATATTTTAGAAATTATTATAAGTTTGTTGTATATGTTTCTTCACTTACCTTTTTATATGTACATTTATATTTATGTGTTAAGTATGCCCACTCATATTTTCAATTTGCTTGTATATTGTACTTGTATATATATTGTAAATACATATTCATATATGTTTTACATTAAAATTTTGTTTCACATTGTACATTAACCTTAACATACCCTTTTTGAAAATATATTTAGGCTTTAAACATACATCAAAGTTATTTTCTTGATTCAAAGATTTTTTTTGAATAAAGGCAATATTCGAAGTTTGGGATTTTCGAGGGAAATTGAGCCCTAACGTATTGGGTTCTGATTTTCTTTGTTAATCTTAAATAACCGGGGATATTCTTTATTCAAAGTGCATGAGTACAAAAATCATTTTTGGGAACTTGTTGTGTCCTAACGTATTGGGTGTGGCATGTTACTTTCTCAAAATGAAGATTTTCACATAAAATAAAGTGATATTCAAAGTTCGGGGATTATGAGGAATTGTACCCTAATGTATTGGGACTCAATTTCTTTACATGACTTGAACAATTGATTATCCTTTTTCAAATTCCATCGTTTGAGCTGAATTTAAATTTTTTTAACCTTCGACACTAAGACATCAAATAATCAATTTGGTACCGATTTTGGGCGTTACGAGGGTGCTAACCCTTCCTCGTATGTAACTAACTCCCGAACTCGTTTTCTCAAAATTCGTAGACCAAAATAATTTTTAAGGTGAGCCGATCACACCTTAATGAAGGATCGGTGGTGACTCCAATTTTATTTTTAAAGTTGACAACCAAATTTTTGTTTTTCAAAAAACGGTTTCGACAGCTTGGCAACTCTACTGGGGACATTAAAGAGTCGAGCCATAAATTGGTTATTTGTTTGTCTTGTGATCGAAAAATCAAATTTTGTTTTAAAACCATGATTTCCCCTCACATTCATTATGATATGTTTGCATGGTTGGTCCGAGTCGACTCATTTATATTTGCATTTTTCATTTCATAAGTTGGTCAGTTTTACCCCTTTAAATGGGAGCGAGAAACTAGTCCTTCGTGAGGTTTTCACCTCCGTGCAGGGTAGTGGACCGCTTCCGGGATACATCCGTACCTATGTCTTCGTGAGATTTTCATCTCCATGCAGCCATAGGAAAATGTATCCCCTTGAACTGAACTCGATCCACATGAGCCTATAATGGGTGAGGATCGAGGAATTTGCTGGTTCGGGTACCCTTACTCTAAAAACTAAGCCTCATATAGTGAGATTTAGGAACTTGCCCTAGGTAGAGCTATACCAAACCCTAGTGGATTCCTGAATAAATGTTCTTGCTATTTCATGTTTGTATTGGATTATATCTTTTTGGTGTGATACTGACTTGGGTTTATTTTGTTTTGGTTGCATGACATCATGATTGCATTCCATTTACATCTTAGAAAAGAGATGTTGATTTGAGTTCGATTACTAGATTAGAAAGCTTGTTATGGAATACGAGTTTCTAGATAAGGTGGAAGATAATACGGTGGTCTGAAGAAAACATGGCACGAAAAGCCTAACAAGAGGAGTATACGACTTTGCTGCATGACCTGAGGATCCAAATTGTCAAAGTTTATTCAAAAGTCATCAAAGGTCCCAATCTCATAAAGAAGCTAATGAACGTGAATGAGCAAGGATTTACGACCTAGATCAAACAAAAAGGAGACCAAATTCGTGAGATGTATCTTAATATCTGAAGGGTCGATGCCTTCACTTGGAGTATGATGGTAAAGCCGTATATATATGTCCGCTTTATGTAAAGAGATTTGTTTTCTAGTAAAGTTTTCTAGTAAAAAAATTAAACATGAATCAACGTCTCTTTTCGCATTCATTTCATGCATTTGCATTTCATTACATCATATGCATTAAACACGGTTAAAGGATCCTAATTAACTAAAATCATTGCTCAGTTAACCTGGAAACTAACCAACCAACCAACCAAACACCGTTACGGTACTCAAGCAAAGATTAAGGACATGGATCAGAGATTGGAAAAACTCGAGCGATTGTCGAGGAGATGCAAGACCGACTTATTCTGTGCGATGGCGGTTAGATAAGATGCAACAGGATATGTCTGAGAAGATGCGAGAATCCCAAGATGATATGATGGCGAAGCTAACCAAACTGTTGACTGGAGGAGGTGATAAGGGAAAGGGTCCCATGGCTGATGTCGATGAACCACTCTATCCTCCAGGCTTTACTCCTCCACATGTTCGAACTCAAGCTAAATATCCATGAAACCCATTGTCACAATCAGCCTCAGGTCCCAGGCGGTGCTTGAACTTTCAAGCTAGATTGGGCTCTAACCCCGAAAACTACCCTGTTAACTCTACCATTCCTGACTTCGATGAAGTGGCTGAAAAGGAAAGAATAAAGGAGGAGTTACCAAAGCAGCTAGAGGAAAGGTGCAAATGGCTCGAGGAGAAATTCAGGGCGATGGAAGTCACTGAAAGCTGTCGTGGGATTGACGCTAAAGAGCTGAGCTTAGTTCCTGATTTGGTACTCCCTCATAACTTTAAGATGCCGGAATTCGAGAAGTACAATGGGACGACTTGCCCAGAGGCTCATATCACCATGTTCTGCAGGCGAATGGTTGGATACGTTAACAATGACCAGCTATTAATACACTGTTTCCAAGATAGCCTAACAGGGGCAGCATCTAAGTGGTACAATAAGCTGAGCCGTACCACGACTGGTTCATGGAGGGACTTGGTACAAGCATTCATGAAACAGTATAGTCATGTGACAGACATGGCTCCTGATAGAATTACCCTTCAAAACATGGAGAAGAAGCTGAGCGAAAGCTTTAGGTAGTACGCACAAAGATGGAGGGAAGTCGTAGTCCAGGTTCAACCACCGCTCTTAGAGAAAGAAATGACGGTGCTTTTTATAATTACATTGAAGGCACCATTCATTACACATATGTTAGGGAGTGTCACAAAAAGCTTTTCTAACATAATCATTAATGGTGAAATGATTGAAAGCGCCATAAGGAGCGGGAAAATTGATGCAGAGGAGAGTAACAAGAGGTCAGTCTCAAGGAAAAGAGAAAATGAGGTGAACAACACAAGTTACTCTAAACCAGTTATTGTGAGTCAGCCAAGAAAGGTGGCTACTAACCAACAAGGTTTATTAAGACAAGAATCTAGAGTGAAACCAGGTATTGAGAAGCTCCAATTCACACCAATTCCGATGTCATATAAGGATCTGTATCAAAGCTTGTTTGATACGCATGTTGTTGCTCCTCATTACTTAAAACCTCCACAACCTCCGTATCTTAAGTGGTATGATGCGAACGCGCAATGTGACTAGCACGCGGGAATTACGGGGCACTCAATAGAAAATTGCATTATCTTCAAAAAGCTAGTTGAAAAATTCATCAACATGGGTATTGTCAAGTTGGGTGACTCATCAAGTGCAGAAAATCCGTTACCCAATCATGATTGAGGATGGAAGGACTACAATGTATGAAGAAGTGGTGAGAAGTTTGCACATCGATGCCATATATGCAGACACAATTAAAAGGGTCCTTGTTAGATATTCGCCTTAGAGAGGTTTTAAATAATGGGACTGCAGAGGAAACCCCTAAAGTATTTAGAGTCTGTTAGAGTAATGTTCAGAACACAATTGTTGCTTTCAGCCTAGAAGCAATAGGAATTTCTTTGTAAAATAGGATCACGTCTGAACATTATTATTTTAATGAAATACATCTTTGAGCAAATGTTCTTTCATTCTTTACGATTTTTTTCATTCTTTCTGATTTTTTCTGCCAAATTATTCATTCATTCATTCATATTATTCATACATTCTTTTGTATATTCATTGGTACCCACCATGGGTCCCCAAATATCAATGACATGAGTGACGCTGCTACAGACTCAGAATCTCCTTTTGGGTGAGGCATGTGTTTAGAGGGATCTCATAACTTTGAAGGTGACATGGATTGTAGCTTATCTCCAGACTTATTGAGGATGGTAGAGGATAGATAGATGCTAGCTTACAAAGAATTATTAAAATTTGTGAGCTTGGTAAAGATTGGAATTGATATGACTTCAAAGACAAAGCATGACATTGTTGAGTTACTTCAAGAATTCAAAGATGTCTACGCATGGTCATACCAGGATATGTCCAGGTTAAGCAGTGTCATTACAATCTGAACAACAGCACGATATCAAAAATTTGCAGTATGTTAAGATTAATATCATGAATGATACAGTGAAAATTCTACCGGAGCAGTGTCTCTCTCTTTAGTTCATCACGGTTTTCTCTATTGAAGTTGAAATTCTTTCTCTCCGGGTATTGGCTGAGCAAGTTGGATGAAGCAGAACAGATCCAATCGCAATGTGATCAATTGAACTTGATAGAAAGAAAAAGGCTAAAAGCTATTCATCACAGTCAGATGTACCAGAAATGAATGATGCGAGCCTATAACAAAATGTTCATCTCAGAGAATTCCACGAGGGTGACCAAATGTTGAAGATCTTCCCTTTATAAAAAATGTTTTGGAGGGGAACGGATGCCAAATTGGGAAGAACCTTATGTTATAGAGAAGGTTTTTTCCCTCCAAAGGAGCTTTGATTGTGAGCGAGATGGATGATAAGTCCTGTAAACTCAGATTCAGTCAGGAAATACTCTGCTTAAAGAAGGAGATAACCAACGTAAAAACCCGCAAAGGGCACATTGAGTCATTAAAAAATGATGAAATGAAAAAAAATGGAAAAGTGAAAAGAAAAAATGAAAAATGGAAAAAGTAAAATGGAGAGGCTAAGGTGAAAACCCACAAAGGGCGCTTTAGACCAAAGGGGATTTGAGCTGAAAACCTGAAATGGGCGGCTCAAATATTGATCAAAATGGGGCATGAGGTAATCAAAGCATCTCAAATACCAATCAGAGTGGGGCATACAGTGGTCTTGCTATACCTGAATCAACAGGAAAGGGTAGGCGAGATCTTGGGGCATCGACAAAGTACTATAGATCTCCTAAACACATGTTAAACTCAGAATGGTCTTCAGAAAGTCTGTACAGAGAAGTTTAAGCTGCGATATTCGGGGCACCTAATCCTTATGCCATTTTTGTTACTCTTGGAACACTTCATTCATTGCCAAGATGCGCATTCCTAAATCAATTTCTTTGTTATCCATCTTTATTATCTTTGATAATATATTCATTTCAGATCCAATTCTATTCCTACCCATGGTTATGATCTCTTGCAAGCATGTTGCATTAGAATAATGATTAATAGACTAATAAAACTTTCACAAGGGAAGTTTCGTATATTACTCTAGAAGTTTCTGAATAATATAGGAACCTCAAACAAGACTATTGTTTAGAACGCACCAGGTTGGAAATCTGATAAAGAAGAGTCTAAATTAAGACTATCCCTTTGACTTTTCTTGTCTAAAGTGTTAATTGAACAAAATGGCAAGATGTCGGGTTGGTGATAAATCTTAAATAAACCAGCAAGCAATGATCATCAGGCAATAGGAAGAGGTTGCCTCGGAGAAGAGAGCCTTCATTTGAGCATGAGCCTTTGGTACGACACCTTGGGAATGGTGTAAGAGACCAAAGAGTTTCACATCCTGTACCTTGAATTGTGATAGCAGAGGATTGAGAAAAGGCAAAATCTTTTACTCTTGGTTTACAACAGGAGAAAGATGGTACAAATTTTTGCATCCTAGTGGATTAAACTTTAAAGGTTACAGTGGGGCAATCTGACTAAGTGTTTTTTTTTTGAGACGCCAGCTGAGCAAGAAGGTGTTATAACACATTAATGATGAAACCTTAATAAACTTGGAGTAATAATAACTCAAGCGTTAAAATATCATTTTCATGACATTCTGCATTCATTCAAATGTCATTCATACATGTCTAGTTCGGAGCATTTGATTCATTCTGATCATGACATCTTAATCATTAGGCATTATTAGGTTCATAAATGAATCATACAGGTCATGTTCCCCAGAGAACAGATCGGTGAAAGTATAAAGCCTTATCTCCCTGAGCAACAGTGGAGTAGCAGTAGATCTTGTCTTCCCATATTGGTGGCGAAGTAGATCGGAAAATGCAGATCTTGTCTTCATGTACTGGCGTGAAGTAGATCAAAGATAACAGATCTTATCTTCCCATACTAGTGGCGAAGTAGATCAAAAAAAGTAGATCTTGTCTTCATGTACTGGCGTGAAGTAGATCAAAGATAACAGATCTTGTCTTCCCAAACTAGTGGCGAAGTAGATCGAAGAAAGCAGATCTTGTCTTCATGTACTGGCGTGAAGTAGATCAAAGATAGCAGATCTTGTCTTCCCATACTGGTGGTGAAGTAGATCGAAGAAAACAGATCTTGTCTTCATGTATTGGCGTGAAGTAGATCAAAGACAGCAGATCTTGTCTTCCCATACTGGTGGTGAAGTAGATCGAAGAAAGCAGATCTTGACTTCATGTATTGGCGTGAAGTAGATCGAAGAAAGAAGATCTTGTCTTCATGTATTGGCGTAAAGTAGATCGAAGAAAGCAGATACTGTCTTCCCATACTGGTGGCGAAGTAGATCGAAGAAAGCAGATCTTGTCTTCATGTATAGGGCGTGAAGTAGATCAAAGACAACAGATCTTGTCTCCCCATACTGGTGGTGGAGTAGATTGAAGTTAGCAGATCTTGTCTTCCCATACTGGTGGCGAAGTAGATCGAAGAAAGTAGATCGAAGAAACTAGATCTTGTCTTCATGTATTGGCGTGAGCAGATCAAATACAACAGATCTTATCTCTCTGAAGTTGCAGAGAGCAGATTATATCCATTCTTATCTCCCTGAAGTTGCAGTGGAGCAGACAGAAGTAACCAATCCTATCTCCTTGAAGTTGCAATGGAGTGGACTAAAACCGCAGATCTCATCTCTCTGAAGTTGCAGCAGAGTAAATCATGTCAGATTTATCTTTAAGTTGTAGCAGACCAAATTAAAGCTACAAGTCTTATCTCCCTGAAGTTGCAGTGGAGCAGATTAAAGATAGAAAAATTAGTTCTTTTGAGAAGTTACAACATACGAATCCTATCTCCCTGACATACATTGCAGTAGAGTAGATTGAAGCACCAGTTCCTATACCTCTGAAGATGCAGTAGGAAGGAATGAGGCTATTTGAAGTAAAGAAGTACTGAAGAAGTTGAGGCTCAATAAGGGCGGGCACAAATGGGCTTTTAGTTTTTGCTCTATTCCCGTTACACGACAACGAGTAAAGAGGGGCAGCTGTAAAGCCCAAATATGCCCGGGCCCAATAAAATTAACCCTCGCCCAATACTTTTCAAGCCACTAGCCTAAAATACACACAAAAAAGAAACCCTAGCAGCAGTCCCCGCCTCCAGCAGACTCTCCAGGCGCCGCACGTCTTGGGGTCGACCTCTCTACACGTGCCGTTTGCTCCACGAACGCCTGCAAACCCGGACTCAAGGAGTCCGAAAGAAAAAAAACAAGAAATAACATTTTTTCATTATTTTCTTTTTCTTTTTCGGGCTATAAAAAGCCATTTGTAATCTGTAAATGGGGGATTCAGTCAAAAATATATGCAAAGAAATAGAGAGAAAATAGAGAAATCAAACTTGTTTTTGCATAGGTGATTTCTTCTTTGTTTCACTTCGCAGTGTCCGTTTTATTTATTTATTTATGTTTTTATTTTCTTTTATTTTTTTCATTTTATTTCGTATAAAATAACAAAGAAAAAGAAAAGGAAAATAGACCTTTCGTTGGAGTCACCCAGTTGTTGCCGGCTTCGTCGTGATCGGGGCTTTGGCATAAGGTGAACAATGACATTTGGAGGTTGAAGAAACCCTAAGGAAGCTGTTTCCATTCTTTGAAGGGGAAACAAAATTAACTTCGATTTTGTTGTTAAAACCTAAAGAAGAAACAAGAACGGCGCATTGTTTAGCTTTGGGGGTCCGTCGTCTCCACCTAAATGTAGAAATTGCATTTAGCCCTCCCCTTTGTGACGTGTTTTAATCAAGTTCTTTTCCTCCTTAAAATTTGGCCCAAATATTTTACCGTGACGATTTAATCTAGTCTTCTTGTGACATGTAGGAGGAGGATTAATTCCCTTTGGTCCTCCATTGTTTCTGCATAATCAAGTTGGTTTTATTTTTTAATTTCTTTTAAATTCCCCATTTTTTCGTTTTAATTCAATTTAACCCATTTTAGTTTTTATCACAATTACGCCATACTATTATTTTGTTTTATTTTATTTACTACTATAATACTATATATTATTATTATTATGCATATGCATGTTAATATGTATATACTTTAATATTTAAATATATATATCTATTGTATGCACATTGTATTATTACTTTTTTTCATAGTTTTTATACATATAAATATATATACATACATATTTTAAAAAAAATTTTTACATACACTTTTCATTTTTAATTATTATAAATATTTTTTGTTAGTTCATGTATCCCATTATTTTATTTACATATTGTACATATATATATGTATTTGAATATATACGTATCTTAATTTTCACAATTGGCCTATGTATATATACTTATACATTTCATTTTCTTGCCTTTGTAAATATGTACACATTTGCATATTTTCATACTTTTATTTTATTTTTACAATTTTCATTACATGTATACATGCATATTTTTAGAAATTATTATAAGTTTGTTGTATATGTTTCTTCACTTACCTTTTATATGTACACTTATATTTATGTGTTAAGTATGCCCACTCATATTTTCGAATTTGCTTGTATATTGTACTTGTATATATATTGTAAATACATATTCATATATGTTTTACATTAAAATTTTGTTTCACATTGTACATTAACCTTAACATACCCTTTCTGAAAATATATTTTGGCTTTAAACATACATCAAGGTTTTTTTCTTGATTCAAAGGTTTTTTTGAATAAAGGCAATATTTGAAGTTTGGGATTTTCGAGGGAAATTGAGCCCTAATGTATTGGGTTCTGATTTTCTTTGTTAATCTTAAATAACCGAGGATATTCTTTATTCAAAGTGCATGAGTACAAAAATCATTTTTGGGAACTTGTTGTGTCCTAACGTATTGGGTGTGGCATGTTACTTTCTCAAAATGAAGATTTTCACATAAAATAAAGTGATATTCAAAGTTCGGGGATTATGAGGAATTGTACCCTAACGTATTGGGACTCAATTTCTTTACATGACTTGAACAATTGATTATCCTTTTTCAAATTCCATCGTGTGAGTTGATTTTAAATTTTTTTAACCTTCGACACTAAGACATCAAATAATCAATTTGGTACCGATTTTGGGCGTTACGAGGGTGCTAACCCTTCCTCGTACGTAACTGACTCCCGAACTCGTTTTCTCAAAATTCGTTGACCAAAATAATTTTTAAGGTGAGCCGATCACACCTTAATAAAGGATCGGTGGCGAATTTTATTTTTAAAGTCGACAACCAAATTTTTGTTTTTCAAAAAACGGTTTCGACATCATGAATAAACCTAGATTAATGCTTCAAGATATACCAATCTATATAAATAATGTCCCACAAATGAATAGGTTCATTAACAACCTGAACACTTTCCATTTATAACACAATAATGTCTCATTAGTTGAATTACATAATCATCTCTCTTTTTTTAAAGCGGTAATCCATTTCATTTACTTACTTACCATTTCATTTACCTATTCTCAATTGTTTCATTTGTATAACATACAAGACATGAGCATAAACATCAATTATAACCACAAACGAGTACATTTAAGTATGACTCTTTTAAAATCAACTATAAAATAAACCATTTCATAAGAAATTGAATACTTAGATTCTTACCACCCTTTCATACATCTAAGCATCTTTCCATTTGGTCACATGCCATTTCAATGCATTTCTTTAAAACTAACATAATACAATCCAACCAATAGCTCGGCGCAAGCCTAAGCACATCAACAACACATGTTAGTTCATTTAAACATGATTCATATGAATTTGACATGGATAACTATTATACTTAAACATGATTCAATCAGATTTATAATTCTTCATAACATATCATGTCTTCCATTTAACACTATTTCAATAAGTTTCATACACACATGTCTTGGTTCATATTGAACATTTACCATAATCACAAGCTAGTGATTAAAGACATAACTTAATGATATCATCACATGGTAAGATATGATACATAAATATAGCATCACTTAAATCATACCTTTCATAATCATGAATATTGATACTTTGATCAATAGTACATCATACCTTTCCATATTTGTCGTAGGGAAGTCATTCGAAATCATTACTGAAGCTTACACGAAGTGTGCCAAACGATATTTGTAATCTTCCCTTTTCATATTCGATGGTCGAAACCATCCCTTTTCATATTCGATGGTTGAAACCATCCCTTTTCATTAATCAATGTTCGTCACCATCCCTTTTCATAATCGATAGCTGAAGCTATCCCTTTTCACATTTGATAGCCGAAGCTATCCCTTTTCATATTTGATGGTCGTTACCACCCCTTTTCATGTTTGATGGTCGTCACTATCCATTTTCATAATCGATAGCCAAAGCTATCCCTTTTTATATTCGATAGCCGAAGCTATCCCTTTTCATTATCTGAGGGTTGTCGATACGTCGTTGGATTTTCTATTGAGACATGATATGATTATATAACATAATAGCATTTAAAATAAAAATTTAAAATGCTATTTAAATATACGAACTTACCTGGCTAAATTGCAGAAATACCAAAGTTTAGGGGCATTTTGGTAATTTTCCATTTCTTCTATTTTACACTAGATCCTGATCTAAATTAATAATTTCATTCAATTTATCAATTTAGGCAGTAAAACAATGTATCTCATGCAATTTGGTAATTTTTGATATTTTTTACAAAATTGCCCCTAAAGTTTTACTTTTATTCAATTTAGTCCCTAAGCCCAAAACATGGAAGTTAACCATTTTTTCCCCAAAATTGAACTTAGCCAAATGTTCATGGTATCCAAAACAATCCATTTGTGCAAAAATTTCACATTAAATCGTTGTACTTTTATTAATTTAACAATTTAGACCCTAATCAGTAACTTCATCAAAAATCACTGAATAAAAATACTTTTAAATATCAATAAAAATTCTAAATTCATCATTTAACATCTAGAATCACAAGGTTTAGCAATGGAAACATTCAAAATCTTTAACAGTTTTAAAATCGAAGGTATGGGCTAGCTAGACCTAGTTGCAACGATATAAAAAACATAAAAATTATTAGAAATGGGGCTAAAACGAACTTACATGCATACATGGAAGTTTGGCCGAAGCTTGAAGGTATATCCATGGCTTCATTTGGTTGAAAACTAAAAGAAAAAGGAAGATGACAACCATTATTTTACTTATGTTTTGTTTAATTTAATTAATTTATCAAATTACCATTTTAACCTTGGTTAATAATTAAATAAAACACCAAAATCATGTCCATAATTGTCCATCACATAAATATATGGCATAATTACCATTAAAGTAAGGTTTAATTTCACAATTGATCCTTCAATTAAATTAAATTCTAACTAAATAAAATTATTTACAATTTAATCCTAAACTAATTAGGACTAAAAGAACAATTAATCCACAAGCTAGTGGATTCGATCATAACACCAATGCTTGGAAACTTTGACCATGGTTTAATTACTATTTAAGTCTCTTTTCCTTTATTCAATTAACCATTTAATCACTCAAATCAAATAGTGATCAAATTTTACTTCTTTTACGATTTAGTCCTTTTAATTAATTAACTATTGAAACGTTAAAATTTTTTAACAAAACTTTAATACCACCTTAATGACTCGTCATAAATATTTTTGATTTATAGAAACGAGGTCCTGATATCTCATTTTCTAAAACCAGTTGACCTTAGCGTCTTATTACTTGAATTAAATAAATCATTTATACAGCATAAATTATCAATCAAAAATCTTTTAAAAACCATATTTGACTTGTAAATATTAAATAATAATATTTACGAACTTACTCGTCGAATTTGGTGGCCCCCAAACCATTATTTCTGATACCACTGAAAAATAGATTGTTATAGTACCGGTCGTATCGCCTAGTACATACCGTTCTGGTCCTAAATTGCTACAAATAGTCCATGTTCCATCTCAATCAAAATTTCGGTGTGTTTTGACCATTTCATTGTGTTTCAGCCCCATTTTTTTTGTCTATACCAGCTTGAACTTGTAGAGTGTGTCTTACATTTTCAGACACTTTGCAGGCATTCATCAGAGTCAATATGAAGACGTCGAAGATAGACACAAACTCTTGCAAAATAGAGGTCATGTCCCAATAAGAAAGCATGAGATGTCACAACGACGTGACGATGACATCTCAAAGAGAAAGCATGTTAAGTCATGATAACACGACAGAGACATCCCGGCAAAGAAGCATGTGACGCCGTAATGACGTGACATATTTCTTAAGTAACGCAGTCATGTTTTGACAATCAAACAAAAATCTTTCTCCTAGTCGAACTCTATTTACTCCAGAGATATTCTAATCATATTAGACCTCTAATCTTAATCTATTTAATGGGCCATTAGAACCCTAATAGAAGAGAGGGAAAAAAGAATAAGAGAACTTTGTATTGGAGAGAGGGTCGTGTTTTTGGGATTAGGATTTACATATCAATATTAATTTTATCTCCATCTTGTACTCTCATTTGTTTTGCTCATTAATGAAAAGTTGTAGCCTTCTTTGCCCATGGTTTTTATCCTCTTGGTCATATAGATCAGATAAGCTTTTCCATGTAAATTTGGGTGTTTGGTCTTCTCTACTCTTTCCATTCATTGTTTATTCGGGTTGATTCCCAAAAAACTAGTATCAGAGCTTATTTAGGGTTCCATAATTACCTCGTTTAGGGATGGAGACGATGAAATTTGATATCGAGAAGTTCGATGGGATCACAAATTTTAGTTTGTGGCAGGTTTGGATGACTACAATCCTAGTTCAAAACGGCTTGAAGAAGGTCGTTACTGGTCAAAAGCCTAAAAATTTAGGTCAAAAGCCTCACAAATAATATGTTGTAAGAGGTGCTTATGGAGAAAATGACATCTGCCTTATAGAGGAAGTTAGAATCCCTTTATATGATAAAGTCTCTGGCTAATCGATTGGTGTTGAAACAACGTTTGTACACGTTCCATATGGCTAAAGGTACGTCCATTAAGGCTCACATTAGTGAATTTATTACTCTCTTGAATGACCTAAAAAATGTCGAGGTTAATATAAATGATGAAGATCATGCTATGCTATTATTATGTTCTCTGCCTCCTTTGTATAAGACTTTTAGGGAGACCTTGATTTACGATAGAGATAAGCTTTTGTTTAAGGATATGAAGGGTAACTTATTGAGCAAGGAAAATCTTAATAACGAGTTAGGTTCAAGTAACAAGTCCAATGGGCAAGCCTTGATTTTGGTTGCTAGAGGCAGGAAACAGTCTAAGGATTCAGGTCTGGCAGGTCTAGGTTAAAATCAAAGTCAAGGAATCAAGAGAAGACATGTGACTACTATAAGAAGTTAGGTTACATTAAAGTAGAATGTTGTAAGCTACAAAATAAAAACAGGAGGGCTGTCCAAAATGATGAGAAAGGGAAGCAGAAGGTTGAGGTAGTTAATGTTAATATTACCGAGGATAAGGGTGATGATTTGTTACTGGTGTTTACAACTGAAAGGTCTAAGCTTAAATTCAAGTGGATCCTAGATTTGAGGTATTCTTACTATGTGTCCCAACAAGGACTGGTTCTCCACATATAGTTCAATTGAAGGTGGAGTTGTACTTTTGAGGAATAATTTACCGTGTAAAATAACTGTTACTGGCACTGTTTAGATCAAGATGCACAAAGAGATTATTAGGACATTGTCAGATGTCAGACATGTGCCTGATTTGAAGAAGATCTCATCTCCTTGGGAATTTTAGACTCGAATGGTTATAGAATCATCATCGAGGCAAACAACATTATGGTATCTTCTGGAGCTCTCATTTTGATGAAAGGTCAGAACACAGACAGTCTATATATTCTGTAGGGTTCAATAGTGACTGGTGCAACAATAATTTCCTCGTCTATCTTAGAGTTAGACTCGACTCGATTGTGGCATGTACAACTTGGTTATATGAGCGAGAAAGTTATGACTGTCTTGAGTAAGAGAGGACTTCCGCATGGTGCAGGATTTGGAAAATTAGATTTCTTTGAACACTACATTTACGGGAAATAGACACGAGTCATTTTGATTCTATAGTACATAGGATGGAAGACACTCTTGATTAAATTCATTCAGATTTATGGGTCTAACTCAAGTCACCTCCAAAGAGGTGGCAAATATCTCTTGACCTTTATTGATGACCACTTTTGAAAGGTTGGGGTTTATTTCCGAAAGCACAAGAATGAAGTCTTTGGGATATTTAAACAATGGAAGACTTTACTAAATAAGCAAACTGGGAAATAGGTAAAGCAATTGAGGATTGATAATGGACTCGAGTTTTTTGCAGTTGAGTCTATTAACTATTACAAACATGAAGGAATTGATCGACATTGCATTATTATCGATACCCCGCAGTGGAATGGCATCGCAGAAAGGATGACCAAAACTTTACTTGAGAGAGTTTAGTGCATACTTCTCAACATAGGCTTAGGAAATCAGTTTCGGGTAGAAGTTGTCAACCTGGCATGTTATTTGGTGAACCGGACACCATATTGAGCATTGGATGAAAAGATTCCTAAAGAGCTATGGTTAGGTAACCTTCCAAATTACTCTAATCTCAGAGTATTCAGTTGCCTTGATTATGCACCTGTTAGTGAAAGAAAGCTTGAACCTAGGGATGTGAAATGTATATTTCCTGGTTTTACTACTGGTGTAAAGGGTTTTAAATTATGGTGTCTTGTAACTAAGAAAACCATGGTTAGTAGAGATGTTACATTTGATGAAACCACGATGCTTCACTCGAGAAAAGAGTTGTTCTTTTTGACACAATAAAGCAGAGTGTTTCAAGCAAGGTGGAGCGTGATTGTCATGACAAGGAGGCCCATGACATCGCAGTGATGTGATGATTTCTTTACGAGCAAGAGACAAAATAATGGCAATGTCACGATGAGGAAACTCAGGATGTCGTGATGAAATTCTCACTTATGTGAGGCTAAAGTTTCTTCATAACAATAGGAGGTTAATAAAGTCACTTCAGATCAGTTAGAGACTTTATTTGATTCATTGGCATCTCCTACAGATCAACTACAAAATTATCAACTAGCTCACGATAGGAAGAGACCAGAGAGCAAACTGCCTCAGAGGTTCTGTCACACCCAATTTTCAATAGAATCCTAAATATAAGTAGAGTTAGGAGTTAATTGAATAATATGGTAAGTTGGCGGGTCCTATTGGAAAATATGGAAATATTGGTGGTTGTTTGGCAACTAGATAAGTTCTAATTTTGGTTCGGTTAAGTTGGAATCGACTTATTCCTTATTTGGAGATAGAATGATTAGTGATGGATGGTTGTTTTAGACTATGGAGGCCGTGCAAATGAGGTATATAAATATGTGTGTTTGAGAAAACAATTCTTCTCAATTTTGTTTACAATTATTTTGTGGCAATGATCGTGAGATTTGAAGTTTAGAAGTAGAAAATCCTAAGAATTGGTATGACTTTCTATCTTTTTGTATTCGTGGATTGATGAAAGGGGAGTAAGGATTTCTGAAAAATTTTGGGAAGCCTTTGAATGATGTTAAATTATGGGTTTTAAGGTTTGAATATTTTTGGTTTAACCGACATAGGGTTGTCATGCTTGCTTCTAGGATGGAAGAGGCTTTGGCTTTGGGACAAGCTAAGCTAGCGGGAATGAAAGTTCAAGGTGAGATTTTATGCTCTACCTTTAGGTGGTTAATAATGTTGAGATGCTTGAATGATTTGTCTCAATGTCTACTATGAATATGTCTGAACTCAATGTTATGTATGAAAATGTGTTTGGATATACTGTGTATGCATAATATAGTGAGATTATGTGTAAGCTGTTAGTAGGATCATTGGTTGTCGAATGATTGTGAATTAGTGTTCTAGTCAATAGCGTATTGTATGTTAATAATATGCAATGACTTGTGTGAAATGCATGGTTATTATATATGGAGTATGGAGGAAATCAATTTGATGGGGTAGATGGAGATAGGGAAAACCGACGTAATGGAGGAATGAGTGGACTAAAGGGATTTAAAGGAGTTTGGCGACATTGTGGAATGGTTATCTACTGGTTCTATAGAACAACATTGTGATGATGGTCTATTGGCTTTATAGAGTGACATCGTGACAATGATTATTGATAGATCCTTTGAGATGACACTATGTAAATGGTATATAGGTCCTTCAAGGCGACACCTCAGAAGAGGTTTACTGATTCTTCAAAATGAAAAGTCTATAGGTAGACATAACATGAACCAATGGTGAATAGGTACATCCTATGGTGGAAAGGAGTCTGCCAGGACGACGAGCAAGAATTTTATCAATACATAATTAGGGAGGTTACAATATGACTCGCATGGCGAGTAGGTTGACAAGATGAACATGGTGCAACTTAGAACATGAGCATATGTGAAATAAAAGGGTATTTCCTTCAGAGGAGTTACGAATAAGTATCTGACATTAAGGGTCGGCTAGAGTTGGCATGTAAACCATCAATTTCAATGAGGTAGCTAAATGGTTCTTGCAACACCCTAATTCTAGCGAATGTAAAGTTGTGTCTATAGCAGTAAATAGTTTGTGTAGCATGTTATCCGCCCAAATGATCATTTTGGCGTATATGTGTAGGCATGTGGTAGCTGCCACATAAGTTAGTAAGAATTTTATTTCATGATATTCTGCTATATTAAGAAGACGTTTGTGTTAAGAGATAAAAGAGAAATATGGAATGATTATTCGCCAAAGGTACAGTACGCCTGATTTTTCTAGAATACTGTGCTAGTTATGCTTTAAGTAACTTGGTTAGAAATCAACGAGATTTCCAAGTTTAATAATTAATATTTCAAGGTATTTATTAATATTTATCTTGGAAACTCTAGGCCATTAAGAAGGCAAGTACTAAAACATATGACATTTGTTAAATTCCACTAAGTAAGTTAAGTTATATTTATATGTGAGAGATGAGTTCTGACAAAGGGGGTTCTTCTTTCTTCTTTCTCTTCCTTAAGAGGTATTTATTGAAACCCTCCTTAAGTCTAAATGTGCCTTACATTGATGATCTAGAAGCTATGGTCTTTTTATGATCAGTGGTTATTTCACATCAGGTAAGTATTTCAATTTTGCATGTTAAATTCTGAGTGAGTGAATCTGTATGTGGTAATTGAACAGTAAGCTATAAGAATAAAGTTTTTGCATGAGATTGTCAGCAATTGATATGATAAGAAATTTGCATGAATAAGAGTAGTAATAATGAAATTATGTTTCTAAGCAATGGTTGTTGTTGGTTTGTGATGGATATTTAGATTTGGAGCTTTAAACTGCAGTAGGTGAGAATCATGTGAGTTTATACACTGACTCTTGCATGTATATTGTTCATTCCGAAGTATGTTTGTACGAAATTGATCGAACTATGAATCTGAAACCATGGAATGTATAGCATGAATATGATATGTACGCGACTATATGAATGATTACTAAAGAATATCTATGAATGTATGAATGGTTGCGGAGGTTATTATGTGCATTTGATATGGAGTCTAATAAGTTCAAGTATGTGATGAGTGGTGTTTGAGTATTGTGCTGTTGAAGTATGGCTGTATATGTCTGTAATGTATGCTATGAGATGTGTATTCTATTGGGTGTATGTTAGTAAATTAAATGTTGAACTTAAATTGTGTTAGTGTTTGAAGAGTCTGTCAAGGGAGTCTATGTTTGTTCATCACGATGGTGTCTAATGGAGTTTTCCAGGATAGAAAACACGAAATCTGGAGGAAAAGTCCATGGTCGTGGCACCATCTGTGAATGAACTAATGAATGGTCATTTCCTGATGGGGTTCTCTGCGTGTTTCAAGATGATGATGGGCAAACCTCACGTAATGTGAGTTTAGAAAAATTCTTATTGTCAACACGACAACTAAGAATGTCTTTGTGACGTATTCTAAAAGGGATGCCTTTATGGAAAATTCTGAATGGAACGTGTCGGTGGCATACTCTATATGATTGTCTGTGTGAAATGTTTTGTTAGGCCTATGTGACGTAAATTGTCAAGGATGTGTGGTAAGATATGAATCTAAATGTCTATCTCTATTGTAATATATGAGTAAATTCTTTTAGTTCTGTAATAAGTAAGACTAAGATATGGTATCAATATGTTCTGGACTAAGAGAAAATAAGTTTCAAGGGTTTCAGTGAAAATAGATGTATATCCGTACGTTTAGAAGGGTATCCGTCATTATGATCTCCAAGTATGAAAAGTGAGTGGTATTGTATCTTCTTCTAAAATTATTCTGAATCTAAGTTAATGCTAACTTGAATTATGGGATTATGATATAGCATGATGTGGAGTGCAATTGAATGGTCTACATAATGATTTATTAGTATGAATACGTGGTATTGAATCAGGGGTTGTTTGAGTTTGAATTGATGGTATTAAATTCTGTGTAAGTATTCAGAAATCATATATGAGAATCTGCCCGTGATAAATGTTAGTGAACAACTGTTAAGAAAGTATATTATGTTAAGAAAGTAGCATGGGACAAGAGATTTCTGAAATGAGTGGAAGGATTCCTTAGTTAATTAGATATAAAGAATCAAGTATAATGTGGGAATGATAACTAGTGTATATGGGAGTGATAGGACTATATGTTAGTAGCTGATGTAAATGATGCAAAGTAATATTTGATTTGTAGTAGTTTGTACAAGATTGAAAAGCATCCATGAAGATATGGTTAATGAGCTCACTAAGTACTCTTGTAGTTACAAGATTTGTTATTTCTTTTTAGGTATTTGAGAAGAGTGTTCGCCTTGAGGGACAATGCTAGGAGTGCGCCAAGTTGGTGGCGAAGTGACGTATTATGCATACAGTGGAATTGTGGCGTATTCTGGGAATACACCCTTTCAAGTCTGTTTTTGATAAATTTCTATTGTGTAAGGATTTGTATGAAGATTTATGTAACAAACTATTGTAAGATATTTCCCTTGTTTTCATATAATAAAATTTTCAATTGAAACATCATGGAACATGTTTTAAAGAAGTAAAAAGTTTTAAATTATTTTTGTTAAATGGTAAAGTTTTGTGTAGTGACACTCGAGATCCAAATCAAGTGAATTGGGTTGGGTGGAGGGCGTTACAATTCTTTAGGTTTAAATTCTAAGCGTCTTAGGTAAAGAAGTCTTTAGAAAAAGGGGGGAAGTCTACTAAGGAATCTTTAAGAAGGAATTCTGCTAAAGATTTATCTTAGGAAGGAGAGTATGTCGGGAATTTACAAAATAAGCGGATTGTTGGAGTCACAAATGGGGTCACCAGTAAACGGGTCTTCTTTTAAAGGGGGATTTATTTATAGTTTATGTTATAGGAAGTTGATTGCTAAGAGGGAATCCAATCACTCCATACCAAGTTTAGTATGGAGTAAAGAGTTCAAGTTAAGGATATGCATTTATGGCGTGATCCCTACTAAATTGCTAATAGTACACACAATCTATATATATAGTTCCAGATATGGTCATATTTAATGAGTCAAACTAGGAAAGGTGAGATGGAACCTTGAGTTTTAGATGAATAGGGTCAAGCCCTGGAAGAAATTATTAATTGGAAGAGCACAATTGTGGCTAAAATAGAGGATATGTTCGCCAACTATAGGCCCAAAGTGATCAAGTTAAGGAACATACGGTGTTGGCCATGTCAACCAAACCACTAAATCTTCTAAAAAGACTAGGGGGTTTTGATTATGTAATTTTATCTTTATTACCAAATGTCTAACATTGTACAGAATCTCACTAAGTTCTTCTGAACTTACGCATGTACTACATTGCATGCAGAGACAAGGGTGACTTAAAAGATGTATGATAGGACCAAGCCAGACTCCGCCAAGCTTGCGCGAATCACGCCTGGAAACATGGAAATTTACAAATTTTTGCATACCTCTTTTTAACTTAAAATCATACAGTTTCGATAAAATTCTTGTCGAAAAAATAATTAATTTTTACAAAATAATTAAAGTGCACTTAAAATATGAACATGTTGAATTTTAGTTAATTTTATAATTAATTTTGATGAATTTTGGTTATTTTTGACAGATTTGCACAAAAGGCGAAAAATGGCTCGGCAGACACTACTAGAAGCACAAAATCGAGAAGCAATTTGAAGTATCAAGGTAAACTAAATTTTAGCTTAAGACGGTCCAAAGTTATATGTATTAATTCATAATATAATTAATTTTAATTTATATCCAATTTAATTTGGGTTAATAAATTATTATTAATTATGAAAAAGTGGTCTAGTTGAACTGAACTGAGTGAACCGAACCGACCAAGAAATGGACAGCCCAAAAACTATCCCAAGAGCTGACCCAAATCAGCTTATTAGCTGATTATTTAAGCTTGCAAAGAGGCCCTTGAAGACTTTTTCAAGTTGCATTCAAACCCCTCCAAAATTGGTGGCTTTATAGATTTGCCCCAAGCCTAAATTAGCAAAGTTGAAACTATCAACCTTGCCACATGTGTGGCTGGCCACGGGAGGGCTCTTTGGATGATAATTTTAGCTATTTTTAGCAGCCCTCCTCAGCTATAAAAACCCCCTTATGCTGGTCATTTTAGAAACACACCTCAAGCATTCACATCTTTCCTCTATTCTCTCCACTTTCCCTCTTCTTTTTCATTCCAAAATTCCCTTGCTCTCTTGCTGATTTCTCCTCTTGGGATAGGGGCATTCATTAGCTATTTGGAGCAACAATTAAGTGTTCATAGCAGCCTTGGTCGATGAGGACAACGAAGAAGGAAGAACGAAGCAACTAGTCAAGCCACGGAAGGTATTGTTCTAGGGCAACAGAAAAAGAGTTACTTGCTATTGTGTTTGCTTTTGACAAGTTTTGATCTTATCTTGTAGGTACCAAAGTGACTGTTTATACGAACCACTCGAAAATTAAGTATTTACTTTCCAAGAAAGATGCTAAGCCGAGACTGATCCGATGGGAACTTCTACTTGAAGAGTTCGATCTAGAAATTCAAGATTGAAAGGAAGTGGAAAACCAAGTAGCAGACCACTTGTCCAGATTGGAGCTGCAAGAAGGGAACTCTCCTGTTATACCAATTCGAGAGACGTTTCCAGATGAACACATACTGAAGGTAAATCATGTCTATAATACCTCTTGGTTTGCTGATATTGCTAACTTTTTAGCTTGTGGTTTGATGCCGATTGATAAGACGTATCATTAAAAGAAAAAGTTTCTTCACGATGTGAAGTACTATTTCTAGGAAGAACCATATTTGTTTAAAAAGTGTGCAGATCAAATGATTAGGAGATGCGTGGCAGAAGATGAAGTACATATGATTTTATACCATTGTCACTCAGCTCCGAGTGGGGGACACTTCGGAGGTACACGTACTGCAGCCAAGGTATTGCAAGCCGGATTCTTTTGGCCAACACTATTCAAAGATGCATATGCTTATGTAAAGAGTTGTGATCGATGTCAAAGGGTTGGAAATGTCACCAATAGAAATGAGATGCCTCGAACAAACATCATTGAAGTAGAATTATTCGATGTTTAGGGTATTGACTTTCTCGGTCCTTTCCCTCTTTCATTTGGTCACATGTACATATTAGTACCAGTAACTATGTGTCTAAGTGGGTTGAGGTAGAGGCATATCCGAAAATTGATGCTAAGGTTGTAATAAAGTTTTTGCAGAAACATGTGTTCACAAGGTTTGGAACCCCAAGAGCCAGCATCAGTGATGAAGGATCCCATTTTGTGAACAAGGGGTTGAAATGGTTATTAGATAAACATGGAGTGAAATACAAGATCGTTACGGCTTACCATCCGCAGACGAATGGGCAAGCTGAACTGGCAAACAAGGAGATCAAAGGCATACTTGAGAAGGTAGTTTGCCCGAACCGACGAGATTGGTCCAAAAGACTGGATGATGTTTTATAGGCTTATAGGACAACATACAAGACACCTTTAGGGATGTCACCCTATAGGTTAGTCTTTGGGAAAGCCTGCCATCTACCCTTGGAGTGAGAACACAAAGCTTACTAGGCTCTCCAACGGCTCAACTTGGATCTTAAAAGTGCCAAAGAGAAACGGATGCTTCAACTTAACGAGTTAGAAGAATTCTGAATGTCTTCATACGAGAATGCCAAATTACTAAAGGAGAGACTTAAGAAATGGCATGACAAGCACATTCGAGTTCGAGAATTTGAAGTAGGTTAGCAAGTCTTGTTATTCAATTCTAGATTAAGGTTCTTTCCAGGTAAGTTAAATTCACGTTGGTCCGGTCCATTTATGATTCATTGAGACTATCCATACGGAGTTGTTGAAATTCAAGGTAAGGGAGGTAATTTTCGAGTTAATGCTCAACGCTTGAAACATTACTAGGGAGATAAAATTGAACATAACCAAATCTTGTTCATTTTATCAGATATTTAATTTTTCTTATTCCTCTGTTTGAATAAATGGTTTAGGGTATATTTTCGGGATTAGGAAGTTTAAATAAATTATGTCTAAGAGATTGGAACTTAAGCGGGACCGCTTGTGACCTCTCCAATCTTTCCTGGGAATTGATTTTAACATAATTTCCCAAGAAATTATTCCCTAAATGACAAAATAAATTTTTAGTTTTTCAAATAAAAGGGTCAATTTTGATCCAAGTTTTATGTTGCAACCTAATTTTGAATTTTCATTAAGTCTAGGAACTTAATTGAATTATTTTAAAAATTTTGGTTACTCTTTTGTAAATATTAAAATTAGATGCTCTTTTTGTAAATATTTTCAAAAAGCATCTAGAATAAATGTTTTAGTTCAATAAAAGAAAAAAGATGATAATTATTAATATATAATTATATCCATTATAATATATATTTATTATTATCACTTTATTTAGAGATAGAATTAGTTTTAATTTAATCATATTTTATTCGATAAGTTTTATCTTAATAAATTAATAGCAAATAATGATTTAACATCCATTATATTAATTATTAATTGTTATTTACTTTGAGTAGAATTAGAACTTAGAATTTTTAAGAATTCTACACTAGCTCCTACTCCTTTCACTATAAATTCCACCCATTTATTCTTATTTTTATTTCATTCATACACCATTCCCTCCAAAAACACCAAAACCCTTAAGTGCCAAAACCTCCTAACAATTCCCTAGCCACAGCATCGCCCAGCTGATCAGTCAGCAGCACCTCGTGCGCACCCACACTAAGCCTGCTCAATGATTCGTACGCTACTTACATCCATCCCCTACTGCGTGCTGCTGCCTTGCATACCCGAGCGGCACATCACCCTTTCACCCCTCCTTAACAAAAAACCCCTCAATTTTTTTTTAATTTTGCCATCTTTTGATTCAAAATTATTTTTCTTAAGAGCTCTTAATTTTTACAAAAAAGGTGGTAAGACCAATTTTTCTCCTAAATTTTAATTTAATTATCTAAATTTTCAATTTATTGAATTATTAATATTTTATATTAATTAAATTTTTGAGAAAATAATTGTTACCATCTTATGACCAGGTTAATCATGCCTTGCAAGAGAACTTGTGCATCTGCCCAAATTGATGAATCACAAAACAAGTTCCACGGTGAATAAGCCAAAGCAAGATGCGAGAGTATCTTTAAGAATCAACAAATGCATCCAGAGAAAGGTTTCATATTGAAAGAAAACAACTATATTGGTTTTATGGCACGTATTCGTCAGGTTGCTAAAACTCTCAATTGGGAGTTGTTTTGTGAGAAGAGACCTAGTGTGAATCAGTAATTAGTGCACAAATTCTATGCGAATTTAACCTCAAGCGAGTTGACGGAAGTTCCAGTTCATGGAATCAAGGTACCAATAACTTCAAACGCTATGAATGAGTTATTTGAATTGCTTAATTTCGAAAATGATGAATATTCCTCCTTGATGAGCAATATAGAGCCGGAAAATTTGCAAGAAATTCTCGAGGAACTTATAGTTCCAGGTTCTAAGTGGATTGTGTCAAAGCGTGGATTGTGTCAAAGCAAGGAATCCACACTTGTCGAAGAGAATATTTGACACCACTCGCAAAGGAATGGTTCTACTTCATCCGATTCAGCCTTATGCCTAGCTCACATGGGACTACAATCTCATTAGAGTGAATGGTCTTATTATACTCGATTCTAATAGCGAAGACCATTGATGTAGGAAAAATCATTCTGAGGGAAATGCGGAATTGTGCCGTTAGACGTTCACATTCTGGCCCAGCTTACTTTCCCTTTACGATAACAATTCTATGCTTGAAAGCTAAGATTCTTGCAAACGTAAAGAAGACGGGCTATAGCCAGGGCACAATCATAGATTGGGACCTTTATCGAATAGCTGGAGACTCTGTTCTATAGCAATGAGTTTAAGAAAGTGAGGATCCTGAAAAAGAAGAAGAAGAAGATCCCATAGAGATTGAGACAGTGCAATCAGCTGAATTCCCCGATAAGGTGGAACCAATGGAACCAGAAGTTGAACCTGACTTCAATGTTCAGAGCTCAACCGCCTCACCCAGATCTTCGAGATGCGCTGTCAAAGTTAATGGACATAATGCAAAATATGCAGTGGCAGCAACAAGCTTACTGGAAATAGTCAAAAATAAGGGATGACTCGATGAGAAGTGATCTTACGAAAATTTACAATGACCCATTTATTTTTGTACCTGAGTTTCCAGATTACATATTTGAACCATGGAGCCCATTATCAAAAAAAGAGCGAAGTGATTCATGCAAAGACAATAATGATGGAGCAAAAGATTAGTCGAATTCGGAAGGATCTGCAAATAAATAAAGGGGGGTCTCGAATTTATTTTATTTATGTTGTTAGGTTATTTTAGGATAAAGTTAATTAGGAATTTTTGCATAATAAAACAAGAGATGGAAATCATTAATAAAATTAAACAAGTCGCGAAGTATAAAGTGTGACAATAGATATATACATGTCTAGGATTGGATTTAGAAAGAGCTTGGTACTTAAGCAGTCAAATTGACTCACCTCCCCTTTTCTATAATCTTACCTGGTGTATAGTATCTATTCATTTTAAACAATGAGGACATTCTTCATTTTAAGTAGGGGGACCATAAAATTGAAATTATTTCCACTCAGAATAAATAGTTTTTTCAATTATGATTAGGATATATTTTATTAAAAAATTTGAAATTTTGTTAAGTATGTTAAACTTCAGTATAAATAAAGTTCTATTATTTCAATAAATTGTTATGTTAGTTGAATAATGATATAAATGTATTTTTAATAAAGCATGCAAATCGTACCGTAAAATTTTTAGTTCCTTAAGAAAGGTAGGCATGCATGAAAGTTTAATCTCTAGAATTGACTTAGTAGTTTCTTGAGGCGAAATCCTAGGAAGAATGGAATGTTGAAAATGATTTAGGCAACTATTGTTTGGACCGTTTGAGCCTTTCAAGCCAACCTTGATGAAATTTTATCCTTTGAAACCCAACTTTGAGACTATATGGCCTAATTTTATATGAACCCTTGCAATATTTAGCCATCACTTCTCTCTTAATTATCTTTAAATTGTCCCAAACACTAGACTCAGTACTATTCAGAATATTCTTTAAAAATAAGTTTTGAGGATTTGAAAGAAATATCAAATGCTCTAAAAATTATAGTATATACAGTAAAATGCTCAAAAAAAAAGAGCACATGTACTTGAAAGAAAATAGATGTACAAAGGAGCATGTGAAAGCAAAGTAAGTTGGTGTATTGAGGGAAATTATTCCAAAAGTACGATTGAAGCTAAGTTTAGGGTTTAAAAGCCTAAATTTATCTATCGTTTACCTACCTCTAGCCTAGCTACGTTACAACCTTTTTAAAGACCTATTGATTCAAGTTTTCTATGCTACCTACATTAGTGGAGAGAAATTGCTATGTTCAACATATGAAGGCATAAGTTAAACTTAATGATTGCAACTTAATCTTGAATAAGGAAATAAAATCAAATTGGTAAGGGTTAACATGTCTTGTTAAAGAAGCATTTAGTCTAATTGTGCTATCATAATAGTTGTTGAGATTAATTTGAACGATATGTATACTTAAGTAGCATAACTATCAAATTTCTTATTTTGAGCATAAGTATATTAAATTCATAATTCGGAAAGAATGTTATTCGAAGGAATTTTTCAAGGTGTTTTCGAGTACTTCTTTTTAATTTATGCATTACTTAGGATGAGTAATGAATTAATTTTGGGGGTGTGGAAACACGAAAATTTATACATTTTACATACCCTTTTAAACTTAAAATCATACAGTTTCGATAAAATTGTTGTCGAAAAAATAATTAATTTTACAAAATAATTAAAGTGCACTTAAAATATTAACATGTTGAATTTCAATTAATTTTATAATTAATTTTGATGATTTTTTGTTATTTTCGGCAGATTTGTACAAAGGGTGAAAAATGGCTCGGCAGACACTGCTAGAAGCACAAAACCTAGAAGCAATTTGAAGTATCGAGGCAAACTAAATTTCAGCCTAAGACGGTCCAAAATTATATTTATTAATTCATAAGATAATTAATTTTAATTTATATCCAATTTAATTTGGGTTAGTAAATTATTATTAATTAATTATGAAAAAGTGATCCAGTTGAACTGAACCGAGTGAACCGAACCGACCAAGAAATGGTCAGCCCAAAAATTGTCCCAAGAGCTGACCCGAATCAGCTTATTAGCTAATTATTTAAGCTTGCAAAGAGACCCTTGAAGACTTGTTCAAGTTGCATTCAAACCCCCCCACAATTGGTGGCTTTATAGATTTGCCCCAAGCCTAAATTAGCAAAGTTGAAACTATCAACCTTGCCACATGTGTGGCCAGCCAAGGGAGGGCTCTTTGGCTGATAATTTTAGCTATTTTTAGCAGCACTCCTCAGCTATAAAAACCTCCTTAGGCTGGTAATTTTAGAAACACACCTCAAGCATTCACATCATTCCTCTCTTCTCTCCACTTTCTCTCTTCTTTTCCATTCCAAAATTCCCTTGCTCTCTTGCTGATTTCTCCTATTGGGAAAGGGGCATGCATCAGCTATTTGGAGCAGCAATTAAGTTTTCATAACAGCCTTGGTCGATGAGGACAACAGATAAGGAAGAATGGAACAACTATTCAAGCCACAGAAAAACACTAGATTTGATTCTTGTTCCCTATCTTTTTAATTTTTGTTGTTGTTATGCTGAACATATCTATGAATATTTATGTTGTTGGAGTGGTTAATTTAATCAATTTAGCTTGAATTTAATTCGTGTTAGGTTGATAGCATTTCATTTGTTAAAATTATTAAAATTGTGTTTATGTTGTTATAGGCCTCGGTAAGATGCTTGATTAAGTAAAATCATGACTAAGTTATTCTTGCATTACAATTGTTAGATAACTAATGAATTAATTATTTAAACGGATTGAAATTGTAATTAATGGACATAGTACTTAATCAGTGCATGTTTAATCATCTAAGGTAGCTGAGGGTTAGATTAGCAACGGTATCTAACGATACATATCCCTTGCATAACTTGCAAGATTATTTTGATTAAACTGTTTCAAGTTAAGGATACTTTGTTACCTCACATAGTCTTTTATGTTCTTATTAAATCGAGTTAATTGTTTGAATTGACATAGGGATATGTACAAGAGATTATTTCGATTTAATAAGTATATATGTGCAATAACATATTTGCCTATTAAGATTTGTTTAATCAGTTGAATTGACATAGAGATATAGTCAAGAGATAAATGGAATTTGGTAGGTGAGTATGTTCATAAGTTAGCAAATTACCGAGTTATCGTGAACTTATTCGTAACAATATAAACATGAGTTTAGTAATTCTAAGTTAAGAAATGTAATTAATCTAACACAATTATGTTATCTTGATTAAAATCATATTTTGAAATCATGCATTTGAGATTTATTAATTTAGTTCACTTAATTTAAAATCTTAATTTAATCACCCTCTTCAAACAAAATATTTTTCTTCACTAAAGTGTTTTAAATAGCATTCATAAATAATTCTTTTCACAGTTCCTGTGGGTACGATAACTCGACATTTACTTGTCACTTTATTACTTGTTGCAATTGTATATACTTGCACATTTCCGTCGTTCCAACGCCATAAGTATATCATGTATATAGAGGGGCATCTTTAAAGGCTACTCCTCAATGGAAAAATTGATATAGTGTAACTACAATTAGAGTACTACATGTCAAGCTAATATAATAAATTAATTATACATAATAAGGTAGAATAATTGTAGGGACAGAATAGTTGTATGGTATAAAATGTACTTGAAATTTAAATGTTGAATTTGTTGTTATTTATAGAAGTCAAGTAAGGGTTAATTGGTACTAATGTATAATTTAGTATTGATTAAATCTGTAAGTAACATGATAGTGATCGTTAAGTTATCCAGGTTATTAGTGACACTTGATACCCAGATTCGGTGATTGGGTCGGACATAGGGTGTTACAATTTAGTGGTCTCAGAGCTTTGATTTAGCTAATCCTTTAAACATGGAAAGCTATGAAATAACCCCTATATGCATTTTATATCAGACCTAGCTTAGTTTTTTAAGTTATTATAAGATTAAGATATGGAATGAGAAAAAGTGCAGGTTGGCGAATCATTTCAAGTTGGTAGTAAATGCTATAGGGAATCAAAGAAAGAAAGAGGAGTGCGGTGGAAATAAGAGACAAGAGAATAGAGACAAAAAATTTCTTTTAAAGAAGATAAGTACAAGTAAAAAGATAATTACACATTGTCCCCAGTCTGCGGATCAAAAGTCCCCTCTACATCTTCCTCACCTTCATTGCTGACTTTATCTATAGGGGCGGGAGTAGTTGGTTCAATTTTTGGCTAAAAGAAAAGTTTGTTAGATTCTTTCCACTTCTTTTTGAAATCTTCCCACTCAGTACTAGAAGGATTCATTCCATTGAAGCCCAGATCAACGTTGGTGAACTGGCACATGCAACTGAAGTTCACTTGGCTCACATCAAAAGGCCCCATGGCGAATTAGGCTTGTAGAATATGGTTGGATCTCAACTTGGGAATATAATCTGTAATTCCCATTGTGGTTTCTACCATATATCATTCTAGGGCTTTATTGTTTTCCTTCTGCACCCTCTTTGGCCTTCCAACTAGTGTATCCTCTCCCTAAAATTGAGTTTCAAGGAATTGTATTTAGTCTCCCAACTGGAGACAAATTCAGTGAGCTCTTGGTTCTAGCGAGCTATGACATCATGTATTTGACAAAGTTGGGCTAGTTATTGGTCTCGAGAAGCTAGGACCATTTCTAGCTAAGCACATTTAGATTCATTTCCACTACAAAATTTGCAGAGGGCCCAACCAAGCAAACCACACTCCCCCACCATTATCTAAAAGGAGTCCACCAACTCTAACAACGATGGCTAGCGAGCTTCAGAAGAGGAAAGGAAGGAACAGTCTTTCAGTTCTTGGGGCGACCCCTTTTCCATATCTGGCTGATATCAAGTGGAGAGAAGGGATATTGACCTTTGTTCAAGAGGTCTCTCCATGGGAAGAACTTTGATGCTCTACCAGAAGAAGAGTGAATTGGCTTGGAGTCAGTAGGAATGGAAAGCAGAGTAGAGTGGGTAGTACTGGGAATAGGCTCTTTAGGTGGACACTGGCCAATGGGAGATAAGTCCACAAGAGTGGTGGACTCTGGTTGTGCCTTGGGATGAGAAGGGAGAGTTGGCAGAGTAACTTCCTTTTCGTAGATGTCTGGCTTCTTACCTTGCCTACGGTGGACCAGTCTGCTGCCACTGCTCTCCTTAATGCTTTGAGAGCCTCCTTCAGCCCTTAACCTTTTTTGGTTGCTACCACCCGGTTACACCCTTGCATCTGCTGTTGCAATGACTACTTATGCACTCTCCATTAAGGCATCCACATCCATACTGCTCAAGGCTTGTGAAAGGGTGGATGATTGAGCAGAACTTGCAATAGCAAAATTAAGGTCAACCATACGAGGAACCAAACCTCTACTAGAGTACTCATCAATGACAACTTCTTGCGAGGTAGACTAGCATCACTTGCATAGTTTGCATACGGTGTAGAATAAGTGTGGGGGTCCATCTTCCTCCCTACTAACACTTCAATCAGGTCATCAATGGCATTATAGGGCCACACCTTTTCGGCTGTGCTACTTGTGGATTAGCTCTAGCAGCAATATCAGTGGGCTTATAGCGATTAGGGCTTTGATTCTCTATAAAAAATAAGAACATGTTTCTAATGGTGATAAGTGTAACACCCCTCACCCGGTCCGGTCGCTGGACCCGAGCTACTGGGTGCTACCACAATTAACACAAATATCCAT
Source organism: Gossypium raimondii (assembly GCF_025698545.1). NCBI lineage: Eukaryota > Viridiplantae > Streptophyta > Magnoliopsida > Malvales > Malvaceae > Gossypium > Gossypium raimondii. Next base: position 15,946,463 of record NC_068566.1, read on the forward strand.
TATCCACCCTTATTTCAATTTCATTTATACTCGATTTCTCAATTCCGCAACATAATTTTATCAACCAATCATCGAATCACATATGTGACAACATAATTCAGCATCAACTGAATTAAATTGCACAATTATGATGACATATCATATTTTCAAATCTATTTAATTTATTCTTTATCACAACCAACTAATTCAAATCGAGTTCGTTCAATCATTTCAAGCTTACCTTATATTATTACCATACAACGTAGTTCAAAATTTCAACAATTGAAAAGGTTCAGGTTAAAGTGATACAAATCGTAAACTTCAAGCTATTTGTCGATGACTTTGTCTTTTATTTTCTATTTTGAGGAATTTGGGTTGATGTTAGCTACAAATTAACATAATTACACCAAATCATCTGTACACAATCATTTTCACATTCAATTGCTAATTTATGTAACTTTTACATTTTATTCAATTTAATCCCTAAAATCGAGACTAACATAACTTTTACTCTAGGACCAATTTAACTTCGTATTTTTTATTTCTACCTCAAAATTTGAAATTAATGCATTTTAGTCCCTATTTAGCAAAACTATTAATTGACTTTACAATTTAATCTGTTTTCAACTCTAAACTTAAAATCTATGAAATTAACCCCTAAACCTTCAACTGTTCATCAATGGTAACATTCTCAATCTTTAACAGTACCGAAAAAAACTATATGGGTTAGCGAGCTTAAGCTCCCGGGATTCAAAAAGTATTATAGAAAATGACTAAATTACACTAATCGATTTTGGAATTGAATTAAAATTTCTAAGGCCTAAACGTTCTCCTTTCACCCTTTCTTCTATCGGTTTGCATGCTTTAAAAAAGAAAAAGATGTTTGTTTCTTCATTAAGATCCATTATCTATATTTTAAGTTATTTTAATCATAACTTTTTTTTATTATAATTTTATAACCTTTTCTTCAATTAAAATTTAAGTTACTATCCACAATTAGTGTAGTAGTGGGATAATTGCCTTCTAAGTCTCATATCCTAGATCTAATTAGAGATTCCTTAACCATTGAAATTTTTCAATTTTACAATTTAGTCACTTGTACCTTAATTAGACACTAATTTGATAAAATTACTTGACGGATATTCAATTCAATTGTAATATAACTCTGTAAATATTTAATAAAAAATTAGGCCAAATAACCATTGACTTTAGAACTGATACACTTATACATTGTCTAACTTTTCAAACAACCAAAATTATTAGACCTAACTTTAGTATAATAATGTAATACCCTCTTAAATATTAATAAATAATTTTCACTGACTCTATCATTGAAAAATAATATTCCAAAACCATCATTTCTAACTCTACTGACTTATGGGCAATTACAAGTTTTTCTTTATTTCTTTTTGGATTCCAATTGCAATCAGAGTTATCTTTGCAACCATTAAAGGAAATCTTGCTTCCATGCACAAATCGATATCGAAACGGATTTATTTTCATATTCCCTTATTTTATTTAATTTATTGTTTTGTTTGTTAAATATGAGTTTAGAGATTATTGCATCTACATCCATGAGTGGCTAATTTCCTTAGGGAGATTAACGAACGTATGTGTGACTATTTAATGGATGAATTAGGGTTTAAATCTAAGTTAGTTGGTCTAAAGTATGTGCGATTAAACCCTAGAAATTAACGAGCCTAGGATGTAATTTAGGATAAACGAGATCGAGAGATTAGTTTAACGACTAAATCATAATTTATCTCGGTCAAGAAAGTGAGGCTGAGAGGTAAATGTGTATTAGTCAATTAGTTAACTAGTTAGAGCTTAAGAGGTAATAACTAGTTAATTTATAGCTAACTCGATAAAACCCAAGTTCTGAAGTTAATTAGGAGCATTGAAGTGAGTTAATCCCCCGCTTGGTTTATTAGAATTAATTTTGATTGTTAATTGGTGTTTTTTATTTTAGAAAATTTATCTTAATTTGGTTTTTCATAATATAATTTTAAATTAGTACTATTTAGCCCTATTAGTGTAGAAAATTAGTTTAAGTTTAATTTAACCTCTCTTTGGTACGATCCTTGAAATACTTCCAAGAATGTTTAGTTGTAAACTCTTTTCTATACTACAATTTGACCCATATACTCGTGGACACCACTGTTTAATTCTTTATCTATTTTGCTGCAGTATTTCTAGTCCAAACATTCACACGTCTAGTGACGACCAACTCAACAACCATATTGCAAAATAGATATCTGGGCGTGTGCATAACATAGCATACATGAGACTTCCTACTGCTGAAGCATAGGGAACCTTTCTCATGTTCTCTCTGTAACACCCCTAACCCGTATTCATCGTCGAAACAGGGTTACAGAGCATTACCGGAGTTTACAATTCAAGCGGACAAAAAATTTCAAACATTTCACAACATATCAATAAGCATATTAAAACCAAGTAAAATCATACATATTGTCCCTTATACTAGCCCTCAAGGCCCTAAATATGCATTATAAATAAGTGGGACTAAATCGAAAACTCAGGAAATTTTTCAGAAAACATTGAAAATTTTCAACACTGCAGGGGTCACACGGCCGTGTGACTCACACGATCAAGATACACGCCCATGTATCAGGCCGTGTGGGCATTCAAAATAGGGACACATAGTCGTGTTCGTGCTTGTGTAACTTTCTCACTTGGTCACATGGCCAAGCCACACGCTCGTGTGCTAGGCCGTGTACCTATCGTAGTAATCTCACACGCCTGTGTGCCAGGATGTGTGCTGGGCCATGTAATAGCCTGACTTGTAACCCTTTGAAAGCTACAGGGGACACACGACTGTGTCACCTGATAATGTGTCACACATGGCTAAGACACACACCCGTGTCTTTGGCCATGTTGACGAAAATAGGCCATGTTACTAGCCATTTTTCTCACCCAATTTGGCATGTACCTACACTCAACATTGCACATAATAACAAGCCATACCAAGGCATCCAAATTAGGCATAAACAAGTCATATACATATGGTAAAACTTCATACAACCAATATGCCCTTAGAGACCTCAAATGACAATATGCAAACATGTATAACTATGTATTCAACTTGACCAAATAATCAACTAACTTACATGCATATTTGCATCAATACATACCATATAATTTACTTACCAAAACACAATCATTTGGTACCAAAATGCCATTCTACAATTAGCATCATTATTCATTTAAGCTATACAGACAAAGTACCAATTCTCAACAAGTCACAAGCCATATATATTGCATATTCATCTATAATTTCATCTTCCATCATTCAACCACATTAAGCAAACCATCAACCATATTAAAGCTAATATTTACATGCCAAAACCAAACTCATACCATCATCAAAGTACCAAAACACAAGTGATCGACTGTTTAATGTCACAACAATAACGTGCGTACACTGTCGATGCAAGTATAGTAGACATATATGAGTCTGTTAGATATCATTCCCACGAGGATGGTTGTCGTTTGTCTATCAATGTCAGTGCAATAAATAGATAGAAACGAGATAAATTGTAAGAGTAGTTGTCGAAGTAATAACTTGAAAACAATAAGATAAAATATGATAATAATAAACTGGGATCCCCAACATGAATATTCAACAGAATACTAAGTGCTCTCAAGGTATAAAAGAATAGGTGATTGTTGATGCATTATATTGCAATGAATATCTTACCAAGCTTAACTTCTATATTTAATCTAAGACTTAAAAATGCACATTAACCACACCTTCCGATGATGGCAATGGAACACTATTAAGAACAAGTGGATTAAATTCCTCTAATCCTGAAGCAACTTCCATTGTCGTGCTTGTTAGCGTGAACTGTCACTGCACCTTCCAGTGTCAGTGACTGCAATAACACTTCCAGGCTAAAAACATTTAAACCTAAAGATTAAATAGTAGAAGCAAGATTGAATAAAATAACATTTAATCCATAAATCATGTGTACTTCCATACTAACATGAAATAGAAAGTAATCACCAGCATTTAGAAAAGAGAAATAAAAGAAACAAGTGGAGAATACTATTCCTAGACAACTCGACTTGAATCTCTCTATTCCCTCTTGTGCTGCACTCAAGGCTCCTCGTGAAGAGTTGGTCTACATCCCTTTCACATCTATTCACCCAGAGGAGACTTAAGCCACCACAGCCGAAAGCTTCAAAGGATATGTTGAAGAAGATGGTAATTCAAAAGCTCTTTTTTTTCTTTTCACGTGAATATATATATTTTCCAAATAGCACATGTGTCTTTTCATCAGAATCATGCTACCTATGTACGTACAAGTTAGTTGTACCAGACTGGATAGCTCACATATTTTTGTTCTTATCTAGACAGCTTTCAGGTGCGGTGACAATTTTGGGCGAATCTAGAAATACTCATGCAGCGACATTAGTATCAAAACATGACAAAATTAAGGATAAATAAGCTAAGATCCACTGAGTTATAAAATCTAAATTACTGAACTGAAAATGCTAAAATATGTGCTAAAAATGACTAAATGGAGACAAATTAACCAATAACTAGCGAAAAAACATATGTTCTTTCTAGTACTATGAAAAAGCCAAACAAATGACCATTCTACAATTAGCATCATTAGTCATTTAAGCTATACAAACAAAGTACCAATTCTCAACATGTCACAAGCCATATATATATCGCATATTCATCTATCATTTCATCTTCCATCATTCAACCATATTAAAGCTAATAATTACATGTCAAAACCAAACTCATACCATCATTAAAGTACCAAAACACAAGCCAAACAAATGGTCATTTCAACAATTAAACATATAGGCCAACATTAGCCAAAATACCTATATATGCCATTATAACCAAAATTAAAACAATTGAATGTACCAAAAGAGTCGATGGATAGTGTGATATAGCTCTGACAAGTTTCCAACCCGAACGAGCTTCCGATTCACTATAAAACACAAAAAGTAACACAGAGTAAGCATTTAAGCTTAGTAAGTTCATGTAACATAGAATTTAACTTACCATTTAGTCTTATAATAGGTAAGTAAACAAGCATATCCCAATACAATTTGGCCAAATGTCTAGGCACATATACACCAACCATGTTAGCCATGTAAATACATATAGAAGCCAATAACCATAGATGAACATAACCATTGATCAATTTCCACATACATGTATCATCTATTTCATTTATCTATATATCATGTAACATCATTTCTATGTAATTCATGTGTATACTTGTAATAGTTCGTATCAGAACTCTTATCATTTTGAATCAGTACATTACCCGTTGAACCGTTTAGAATACCATTGGATACCCGGGATAGCTTAAACATAGTGTGCTAGCTCATTAACTGTAATCCATCAATTCATATACATGTATGCTCACACGAGCTGTGAATCGGTATGCTCACTCGAGTTGTAGATCAATATGCTCTCACGTGCTATAAATCGGTATGCTCTCACGAGCTGTGGAGTATTCGCAACACATGCAGGACCTCAACCAAATCATGTAACGCTAATGACATATCATTTGTATCGTACGAATTCCTATTGTTCAAACGAGGCTCGGTAATCATCGTACGTCATTGGTTATGCAATCGGTAATTATGTAGAACAATTCATAACATTTTATATTTTAATTAAAAACATATAAACATGATTTAATTACATGAACTTACCTCGACGAGTATACGTAGATATGGAGGCAATTAATTCGAGACTGTCTTTTTGCTCCGATCTAACTCCGTACGAGGTCTAACTAGGTCTATACGGATAAATTTAACTCAATTCAACATATAATTCACTCAATTTAATCCAAAACATATTTTTTGGCAAAATTACCATTTTACCTCTATACTTTTAATTTTTTTGCAATTTAATCCCTAGGCTAAAAAATGAAATTCATGCAATTTTACCCTTACCAAAGCCTAGCCAATTATTATACAAACTTATAGCATCCCACATATTTTATAAATTCACAAATTATACCATGAATTTGTCATATTTTTCAATTTAGCCCCTAATTAACAATTTCATCAAAAATCTCTTTACAAAAGTTGTTTATCTACCAACAACCATCCATTTCCTATCACCAAATATCAAAACTCATGTATATTCAACAATGGAAAAACCCTAATAGTTTAATAGTTTCACAAATTAGTCCTGGAGCTAGCTAGATTAAGCTACAACGATCCTGAAAACATAGAAATAATAAAAAAAGGGACAAAAATACATACCAATGCAAAGGAAAATAGGGTTGTCAAAACTTCAAGCTCCCATGGTTATTCTGTCCTTTTAATTTTGGTTGAGAAAGATGAACAAAAGGTGATGGCTTTGTTTAATTTGATTAATTTTATCATTATTTACCTATTTACTAATTTAACCTTTAAAAACATTAAAAATTTCACAATTGCCAAGCCATGTATGTACACTATCACTATTTATGGTCTAATTACCAAATAAGGACTTCCACTTTAAATTTCTATAGCTATTTAATACCTTTAGCCTATAGAACTTCACTTTGACACTTTACGCGATTTAGGCCTTTTTATGAAATTGAACATGTAAACGATAAAATTTCATATCAAAATTTTATACAGTAATACTATCATGCTGTAGGTAATAAAATAAATTTTTTAACGTTGAATTTGTGGTCCCGAAACCACTGTTCCAATTTCACTTAAAACAGGATGTTACACTCTCTTTCTTCCTCTATTTTAGGACAGTCCTCCAAAGAGAGATGAAATCCTAAAACAAAAGGTTGATTTCCCTTATGTGAATCGATCATTTCATAACCCTATAATATTTTGTCTATGTATGAAGCTTAAGATAGTGCTATCACTTAGGATTCATATTCCTGGAACAATATTAGTTTTTTCCAAGTTGTAACATCCTAAGATAGGGCTTGGAAGTTTGGACTTCGCAAGCAGGGGGTTCACCAGTGGTACAATGAACTGGTGTCCATCAGAAGGCTTTCAGTAGAGCTCACCAGCAAGATTGATGAACAGTGTACTCGTAAGGACATGCTAAGGAGTGTTTGATAGTTGGTTTGGTGAGTTGGGGTTCGCCTATTAGTTTCTCGAGCTTGGGTTTGCCAGTTGGTTTGGCAAGATGGGTGATAAATCTTGAAAAGTGTTATATTTTATGCTTTGAGATCTAGCTAATTGCCTGTACTTAGGTACATTTAGTTGCATTTTAGGACATTTCATTAGTATTTTTTGTTTTAACATTACATTAGGAGCTTGGAATATACTTAAATATTAGTTATTTTTAATTGCTTGTGGAACGGTTGTGTGTGGTGGTGGATTAGCAAGTCCAAGATGAGGAACAAGAAGTAAAAGATTGAAGGTTTGCTAGGGCAAAGGGTTGGACAGTTTGTCAACACGAATGTCGTGGCAACGCAGGGAAGATGTTTAGTCAGCACTTAAAGTGAATTGGTCTTAGGCCCAGTTGAATTTGTACCATATATAACTACCTGAAAAAGAGGAAAGAAAATCTTGGACTATTGGATTTACCCTAGGGAAAACGATTATAAAAGACAAAAGAGGAAAACCTAAAGGGGGTGGACAACAAAAGGAAAGTTCCTTAGGCAGAAAAATAGAGGGTAACGATTGAGTAGAGACGAGTAAAGGAAGATGAAGATAGTCCTACTCAGCCAGCACATGATAATGCATCACTAGAGTGTGGTCTAGATAAGTGGAAGCTATAGTCCCGAAGTTGTTCCATTATTTCTTGATTACTCATCAAAAATTGATTTGATAAAAACGATGTTGAATGATACTTTGGATTTGAATTTTAATTTCCAACCCATGAGCTAAATCTCATAGTGTTGGGATTACTTGATGAAACTCTTATTTCCTTAATGGTTGAAGCGTAGATCTGCTTTAATACAATGTTTCATTCAATGTTTTTTTTTTAATAATATTACATGTTTGCAGACTCTAGACATAGATGGATGTACATCATGTTCATCAAATTATTCTAATTTTGACAAGGTTAGGTTAATGAGATTGAAATTGAATGATATGTACAAGTGTTTGATCGAATACTTGTAGAACCTTTAGACATAGAGCATCATTCATATGGAAAGAAAACAAAATAGTGTAGGGTTTTGTTCTAAAGGCCTATAGACATATATCACTTAAGGCAAGGTAACTTGAGGTCTTGTTCTCGAAAGAAGCAAACCATCGTAGAACTCTTTTGAGTAGTAGATTGAGTATAATTTTGTTGAGGTATTACTGTCAGTAAGACTAGATTCCTAGTAATCTCGACCTTCAAAATCAACATCGTAGACCTTCTATCCTTTGTTATAGTATCTTCGCCATAACATTTTTAGTTGTTTACTTGTTTGCTTACATATTATTCATGTGATTATTCTTGAATTTCTCATTAAATTCTTATTCTTGTTTTGTCATAGTAGTTTTCCATTATTTATTAGTTATTCATATTACACACATCATTATTCCTTCAAATTACTTTTACATTCTTATTATCATTTTCGTCATAACATTAATCATACTTCATTATAATAACTCAACCACTTTATACCTAACCAGTCCCTGTGGAGACGATCTCACTTATCACTTTTTTACTTGATTCGAAGTGTATACTTGCACAATTCGGATATCATTTTACACGCGACACTGGGGTTCGCCAATATAAGTCGAGTTACACTTAAATGAAGAAGTTAACTTGTTTTCCAATTAGGACACTATCCATGAACTTTACCTTTTCTTATGTCAAGTAGGGTATACCAAGAGTACTAAAACACTTAGTACCTATAAATTAGACCCTTCTCATAGAGTGTTCTATCACTGATTATTCTTTTTTTCAAGTATCTGTTTTGAGCCATTGTTCTTAGAAACCACGGTAAGCCTTTATTCTACTAGGGTTAATTGACTAAGAAACTAGGTTCGCTTTTATGTTTCAATTTAGTGTGTTTTGTTTGTTACGTAATTTGTGTATGTTTATGTATGTTGTAAACTAGCCGAACCATTTGTCAGCAAGGAAAAAGGAAAAGAAAAACTTGTTTAAATTCTCATCTAATCGGTGAGTGTTCAAGGATCGTAATTTGTGTATGAACCATTGTGTTTTTAGAAGCTTAGGGGTTTTTTTATAAACCTAAGTTCCAAGAGTAAGCTTTTCTATAAAATTTATTTTCAAAATATGTGACTATGTTTTTAAATATATGTTTTATGTGTGCTTCTACGTGAACTTATGTTATAAATATTTTAAAGATATGTTTTAAAAGCTTGGTTTTACAAACTATGTTTTTTGTGAGTTTTCTATGCGAGCTCCTTATGTGAGTCCTATGTTGGATATATTGGCATGCCACAGGATTGTAAGTACTCACCTATAAGCTCTGTGATTTGGGATTAAGGCCCTTGGACATATGGAGGTATAATGAGCCTTTCTAATGTTTTCTCTTTCTTTCGCTATTTTAGGACAATCCTCCAAAGAGAGATGAAATCCCAAAATAGAAGGTTGAAGGTTGATTTCCCTACTTTGAATTGATCATCGCATAAAACTCTAATATGTTGTCTATGTTTAAAGCCTAAGATAGTGCTCTCACTTAGGATTCAAATGCTTAGAACAAAATTAGTTTTTCCCAAGTTATAACATCCTAAGGTAGGGCCTGGAAGTTTGGACTTCGCAAGAAAGGGGTTCACTAGTGGTACGACGAACTGGTGTCCATCAGAAGGCTTTCAGTAGAGTTCGTCAGCAAGATCGGTAAGTAGTGTACTACTAAGGACATGTTAAGGAGTGTTCGATAGTTGGTTTGGTGAGCTGGGGTTTGCCATTTGGTTTGACGAGCTAAAGCTCGCTAGTTGGCTTAGCAAACTAGGGTTCACAAGTATAAGTTGAGTTACACTTAAATGAGGAAGTTAACTTCTTTTCCAATTAAGACACTATCCATGCACGTAAACCTTTCCCTATGTCAAGTAAGGTATACCAAGAGTACTAAAACTTTTAGTGACTATAAATTAAGTGTAACACCCCTAACGCGTATCTATCACCAGAATAGGGTTATAGAACATTACCAGAGTTTACTAATTAATTTTCAAACTTTTCTTTTCATCAAGCATTCATATTTATAACTAATCAAATTCAAAACACTAATGAGCTAACGTTGACCAATTTCACTTGTACATGCCATTATAACCAGAATCAAATCATCCAAAATTATTGATAGAACCAATGGATAATGTGATATATCTCCAACAAGCTTCCAACTCAATCGAGCTTCCGATAATCATTTCAATGCATAAATAATTATACATATTACCAATAATAATTCAATTCCAATAATAAAACACACACATATATATAATATTCATTACCAAATAGCGTTCATGTCAATTAAATTATACAGAATATAGTTCATACGAACTTACCAGGCTAAATTGCAGAAATACCAAAATTCAGGGACATTTTGAAAATTTTCCATTTTTCTCAAATTTCCACCCAATCTTGATCTAAATTAATATTTCATTCAATTTACGAATTTAAATAATAAAAAAATCATTTCATGCAATTTGGCCACTTTTTGACATTTTTATAAATTTACCCTTAAAGTGTTACTTTTATTCAATTTAGTCCCTGAGCCTAAAACGTGCAAATTATCCATGCTAGCTGAATACTCATATATATATATTCCTCCTCCTCCTCTCCATTCCACATCCTTAATTTATATAATATGCTTATAAGTAACATTATCTATGATTTTACTATTTACTTGTAAATTTATTCAAAATTGTCTATTTGATTCATAGCCACTAAATTATTTTTATCTTTATCTAAAGAACTCCAAATTAGGATCCTCTAATTTTCTCTGAAACTAGACTCACATATATTCTTACTATAAAATTTTCAGAATTTTTCATTTAGCCAATAAGTACAGTTTATTCCTTAAATTCACCTCTGTTCTGCTGTCTGACAGTTCCTATCCTTCTTCACTAAAACTTAATTATCTCCTTGTACAGAATTTGGATGATATTCCCGTTTGTTTATATTGAAAATAGACTCTTTAAATATTTTAAAAATATAAATTATAAACCATAATTATTTTTGTACAATATTTTATGATTTTCCAAAGTCAGAACAGAGGAACCCGAAATCATTCTGACCTTGTCTCACAAAATCTATTATATCTCATGATTTACAATTCCATTACTTACACTGTTTCTTCTATGAAAAACTAGACTCAGTAAGATTTAATTCCATATTTTTTAATTCTCTAATTTCATTTCCACAATTTATGGTGATTTTTAAAACTTAACCTACTGCTGCTGTCTAAAACTGTTTTAGTGCAAAATGTTAATTCCAAAGTTTATAACTTCCTTATTCCTTTTCTCTATAATATTTCCCATCACTTTCACTTATTTCTCTTCAATAACATATCAATAACATAAGAATTTATATAAGAAAACTCTACTATAACATCTTTTCCTTGCTATTTCAATAATATCAAACTTAAAAATATATTTAAATCTCAATGTTCTTACCTTGTCCTACTGATTTCAACCTTTAACTTGATTTTCTCTCTCCTCTAGCTTCAATTTCTTGAATCCGACATGATATTATAGCTCGCCATAGTCTCCTTGTTATCTTTCTCTCTTGATGGCTATGGAAATTCTTTTGATTTCTAATTGAAAATGGTGAATTTTTTGGTGGAAGGACCAAATTGTAAAGAAAGCAAAACTTTCTTTCTTCTCTTCTCTTCTAACGTGAATTGCATGGAAATGATGGTGGTTGGTTCCTTTTCATCTTTCTTTCCACTTATATATTCTAAATAATAAATAATAAAATATCATTTAAAAATCAAATTAAAATATTAATAAACTAATATTTATTTATTTATTTAATCTAAAATATCTCCAACATCATCATTATCTTCTAGATTTCTCTCTCTTCTAAATGACCATTTTTCCCTTCATGATCTTTTAAAATTCCATCCTTGATCATTACTTAATTTGGTAAAATTACGATTTAGTCCTCATAATTCTTCACCTATTCAATTTGGTCCTAATTCATCCATTTTCCTTAGTTTCAGATTATTCCAACCTTAAAATATTTACACTATTGGTTCTTTAATTTTTCTTATTTTAACTTTAACACCTCAAATTTTGAGTATTTACCCTTGGGCAACAAAAATTTCTCACTTTTGCAATTTAATCCTTTCTTGAATTAATATGTCATAATTTACTTCTTAATGCTGACATAACTCAAAATTACCCTTTTTATCACTTTATTTCTTTATTTTACTATATCAGGAGTATTATCTTACTTTCTTACTGTAGTAATTTTCAGGGTATTACATTAAGTCCTTCTCATAGAGAGTTCTCTCATCGATTATTCTTTTTGTCAAGTCTTTGTTCTGAACCATTGTTCTTAGAAACCAAGGTAAGCGTGTATTCTGCTAGGGTTAATTGTTCAAGTAACTAGGTTTGTAACACCCCAAACCCGGCCTAAACATTAGGGCCGAATCTGGTGATGTCACATTTTAACATCTCTTACCCGTATCAACGCTGGAATAGGGTACGGGGCATTACCAGAATAATTACACTTATAGACATATTAATCCGAGTTATAAAATTTTATCAAAATTAAAACTTTCCAAATGTAAATATACTCACAATCTTTCACTTCCTCGTCGTATGAATTTATAAATTTTCACATACTTGTTGAATTCGTCCTGAGTACTTGAATTGATCTGTATCATTACATATTCTCATATCGTCAAATTTTCCTTTTTAGCTATTGTAGTTTATCAACAGTTCACTATCTGGTAAGCTAATTGTCACATACATACATTAACCATTCATCTCCCATACAGCTAACAAAATTAGCCACAAAGATAGTACAAATTTTCTCTATTCGATATAAACCAAAACCTGTTATTTCTTTTCCAACAAACCTTACTAAATACACACTTTATACTAACCCAAGTGTTTAACCATTCACCCTTGACATAAATGTATTTTATCCATTATTGCCGAATATAGATATGCTTTACAAATCATAATTCACCTCACATAGTAACCGAATTAATTTTTATCATTTGTCAAATAGATTAAAAATAAGTTATATAACAAAATATAGATACATTTTAAACCACACAATTAAACAAATTTTCATGGCATTACATGATCATCACATATCAAAGACAAATGTTCTTGACATTTCCATCACCTAAACCGAATTAATCAATGCAACTCAATAATATAATCATTCATACATCATTATTATCAGATATATATATCATGACTAAATTTCTTAAACATTTGATCATTTGCTTTTCAATACCGCAATAGCTCCTTCAGTACCAATACGTATTTACCATTCAATTTAACATTTACCGATTATAATCGATCATATGACCATTTATACACAATTCATTCATACATTTTATTGTCCTCCTCCTCCTCTCCATCCCACATCCTTTATGTATATAACATCCTTAAATAGCATTATACATAATTTCACTATCCACTTATATTTAAATTTAAAGCTGTCTAGTCAAGTTATAGTCACTAAATTATTTTTATCTGAAGCTACAAAGCTCCAAATTAAGTGCCGTTAATTTTTCCAAAAACTAGACTCACATATCTTCTTTCATTAAAAGTTTAAGAATTTTTGGTTTAGCTAATTAGTACAGTTTATTCTTTAAACTTTCCCCTGTTTCATTGCTCGACAGCTCTGACCCCTCTTCACTAAAATATACTTAACTCTTTGTATAGAATTTAAACGATGTTCTTGTTTGTCCCTCTTGAAAATAGACTAATTTAGAAGTTCAAGAATGTATAATACAAACCATAATTATTTTTCTACAATTTTTGGTGATTTTCCAAAGTTGGAATAGGGGATTTCTAAATCAATTCAACCCTGTCTCACTAAAATTCAAATATTTCAAAATATATAATCTTTTGCTTGCTCTGTTTCTTTCATGTAAAAATAGACTCATTCAACTTCAATTTTATATATTATTCAGCCTCTAATTCAATTTCTACCATTTATGGTGATTTTTCAAAGTTACACAACTTCATTGTTCAAAATTGTTTTATTTCTAAATTTACTATTTTATAGTTTTGATATTTCATATCATCTTACACATGGGTCGATTAAGTATCAAACCCAATATTCCTTACACAATCTTATCCATTTCATATGTACATTCACTTTTCCAATTTCCCTATTGAACACTCGGAATATTATCCGTTACTCGGTGGATTCAACACTTAGCAACCACATTAAATTCAGTGATACAGGGAATCAGCACATAGCAACCCCTTTCACAATCAAATATACGGTGGAATCAACACTTAGCAACCACCTTTATATTCAGTGATACGGGGAATCAGCACACAGCAAATCAAATATACAGTGGAATCAGCACTTAGCAACCACCTTTAGAATCAATAATTTGGGGAATCAGCACTTAGCAACCCCTCGAGGAATCTGCACTTAGCGACCCCTTTTTATCCAATGTATTTCGGTCTATTCCGATAGTTCAATCGGAAACCTTCTTTTTTTAACATTTTACCACCTTTCTCAAACTTAACCACAATTTTTTTATAATCTACATCAAATATTTAATCTATATTCACTCAAATCTCAAAAATATATTGAATAACATTAAAACAATGCATTAATTCACATACAAACTTACTTTGGTGCAACAATATAGAAATTTAGCAATTTAGTCTACAATTTTTTCTTTTCTCTGATCAAGGTCGATTCCACTTCTTTCTTGAACTATAATAACACACTTAACTTATTTAACATGCACATTCATCAAAATAGTCCTTAACTCAAACTTTGGTAAAATTACAATTTTTCCCCTAAACTTTTGCATATTTACACTTTTGCCCAAAAGCTCGGAAATTAAACTTAATCTCTTATTCTTATGTTTTATGACATACTGGACATTTTTCCCTTCTATGGCAACATTAAATTCCCACTCTAAAACTTATGAACATTAGGTATTTTTACCGATTATGTCGTTTTACTCATTTCCACTTAAAATCGCTTAGCAAAAGTTGTTTAAAATAATTTCTAGCTTTATATTCTACCATAAAACATCAAAATAAACACATTTCACCTATGGGTATTTTCCAAATATAAACCCTAGGTTAAATTATCTAGAAATAGCTAAAACAAGTTACCAGGACTCCAAAAACGTAAAGAACATTAAAAATAGGGCTTAGAATCACTTACCATGGAGCTTGGAAGCTTGAAAACCCTAACTATGGCTTCTCCCCTTGCTATATTCGGCCTTAGCTTGAAGATGGACAAATTTTTGGCTATTTTGGCCTTTTTAATTCTTTTAATTACTAAATGACCAAAATGCCCCCAACTTAAAAAAAATCCTATTTCACTTATCTCTTATCCATTTTTGTCCAACAAGTTAACCAATGGCCTAATTACCATTTGAGGACCTCCAATTTAAAATTTCATAGCAATTTAACACCTCTAGCTTCTAGAACTCAACTTTTGCACTTTTTACAATTTAGTCCTTTTGGCTAAATTGAGTGCCCAAACGTCGAAATTTTAGAACGAAATTTTTACAAAATCATTCTGTGAAATTGTAGACCATAAAAATATAATGAAAAATAATTTTTTTCTCTTCGAATTTGTGGTCCCGAAACTACTGCTCTGACTAGATCTAAAATTGGGCTGTTACAAGGTTCGCTTGTATGTTTGAATTTAGTGTTTTTTTTGTAACGTAATTTTTGTATTTTTGTGTATGTTGTGAACTAGCCAGACTATCTGTGAATAAGCAAAAAGGAAAAGAGAAACTTGTTTAAATTCTCAGCTAATCGATGAGTGTTCAAGGATTGTCATTTGTGTACGAACCATTATGTTTTAAGGAGCTTAGGGTTTTTTTTAAAAAAAACCTAAGTTCCAAAAGCAAGCTTTTCTATAAACTCTATTTTAAAATATGTAAATATGTTTTTAAAGATATGTTTTATGCGTGCTTCTACGTGAGCTTATGTTTTAAATATTTTAAAGATATGTTTTAAAAACTTGGTTTCACAAACTGTGTTTTTTGCGAGCTTTTTATGCAAGCTCCTTATATGAGTCCTATGTTGGAGATATTGGCATGCCATAGGATTGTAATTAATCACCTATAAGTTCTATGATTTAGGTGTTGAGGCCTTGGATATATGGAGAGATAAGGGAATGTCGAGCTATGCTCCATTCAAAGGGACATGTTGGTGTACATGAGAGTGTTCATCTTTATGGTACACTTATGGGACACATTAATGACTCTTTGATTCACAAGTGAGGCATTATAAGGAGATCCGTTTATCCAACTATATAGATATGACAAGCATAAGAGCATGTTTTATGACCAGTTTAAGAATAAGAACAAACTCAAGACATGTCAAGTACATGAATATGTTTTTCTAAGCATATTTTTTTCTAAATTTTTAAGTATGATTTCCAAATAGTACATTTGAAACTATTTTCAAACTCATATGTTTTTCTAACATGTAGGTAACTGCGAACTAGGTCTTCCACCTTCACGGTGAGCCCAACTCGCGAAATGATTTTCATGCTAAGTTTTGTCTTAACTCTGTATTTTAAGCATACTTTGATGTTTCTTGTATATTCATTGAGTTATCAATGAGCTTACTCACTCCTCTCTTACTTCACAAGTAAGTAGTTCGCAAAAGGCAGTGGTGATTGAATTATCCAAACAAGGCTAATCAAGATGGGTACCAGCGAACCCTGGGAAAAGGTGAAGTTGTTATTTGCTTGGGATTAGTTATACTATGTTAAATGACTTCGTTATTTTTACTAGACTTAATTTTTCCTTAAGTTTATTTTTATTTTTGATTTCATGAACCATGGAGTTAAATACTTGTTTGTTTGATTTTGTCGAATTCCTTCAGTATGAATAAAGATCTAAGTTTCATTATCCTTCCTTTTTTGCATGCCCTATTATGTTCTTTAAAGTTAAACTACGTATGACTTAACCCTTTATGTGAGCCAAATTTGATGCGAGATATCCATGCATGTGACCCCTATGTGTTAGCGACCCCGATTTTACATGTGAACCCTTATTATTAAAAACCTTACTTGTTAGCAAACCCAGTTAAAGTATGCGAACCCTTGAATGTATGACCTTTCTTGTTGTGAAGCCTGTATTACTTGCGAACACATAATGCTAACCTATGCTGTTGAGCATGCCTAACATTAAGTTCTAAGTACTTGTGTATTTTTTTTCAAATATGCGAACCCTGAAAATCTATGTTTGTTACTTCATGTGAATCCTGAAGTCTTTAATGTTTGTTGACGTGCGAACCTTCCCTCTTTACACAAATTTTATGTGCTTGCATGTCTTATATTTCGTGCATGTTATTATGACATTATCGCTACATTGTGATAACTTAGCACATTTTCATGCTGTAAATATATGGTGTGTTGAAGGTTAGGTTGTAAGTTAATGGAGAGTCACTATGGTGGTTAGTCTGACACGTCGGATTTGGGTCAAACCAAGTTGGCTGAGTTTGAGGTGTTACACAAGTCCTTCATGCTAGACTGATGGTTAGCCATAAAATTTAACCAAAGACAATGTCCCTACATCATTTCCAATGAGTAGAATGTCATTGACATATAGAATAAGAAAAACCACCTTTCCATCCCCTAAACGTTTATTCACGCAAGGTTCATTAACGTTTTACTCAAATCTAAAAGTCCTGATCACTTGATCAAATCTTTGATTCCATGAGCAGGATGAGTCCTTAAGTCAATATATGGATCTAAGTAGTTTCTAAACTTTATGGTTGTTTCCTTTAGTTATATATTTGGTGGGTTGCATAATGTAGATGCTTTCTTCAATACAACTAATAAAAAATGCTATCTTGATATCCATTTTCCAGATCTTGTAATCAAGAGCTGTCACAATGGATAGTAATATGCAAATTAAATTGAGCTGGCAACCTGAGAAAAGGTTTCTTTGTAATTGATGCCTTCTTCTATAGTATAACCTTTTACTGCAAGTTTGACCTTATAAGTTTCCAGTTTTCCATCCGCATTTCTTTCCTTCTTATAGATCCATTTACACCGTATGGGTTTTATCCCTTTCGGTAAGTCTACAAGTTCCCACACTGAGTTGGAATACATTGAGCCCATCTTAGCTTTCATACCTATTTCATAGAGCTTGAAATTAGCACTCTGAATCAATTTTTCATATGTGAGTGGATTATCATCTTCATGTTAGACAGGCTTAGTGTTAAAAACACTTTCTCCAAGTTGGAAGAACTCAGGCCTATAAGAGACCCTCACACTATGGTGAAACACCCTATGTTGTTGATCACTTGGAAGTCTACTATTAGGAGTTGGTTCTGGAATTATTTGTACAGGTTTTTGTGTATTTCCCCAAAAGTGTCTCGACTACTTCTTTACTCTGAGGTTTAAAGTCATTCATTTAAATTTCTTCAAGGTTATAAAATAAAAAACTACCTTTTGTTCCCTTTGGATATCCTCGCATCTTTATCCAATACATAAGGCGGACATCCCAAAAATTATAAATGATTAAGACTTGGGTTCTTACTATGCCACAATTCATATGGGGTTTTTGATGTTGCCTTAGTTGGCAGATCATTCAGAACATATCAAGTGATTTGTACCATATATCCCTAGAAAGAGATTGACAACTTTGAATAACTTAACATCAAACGTAACATGTCTAACAACGTTCGATTTCTTCACTTTATAATGCCATTTTGTTGTGGAGTTCTCGGCATGGTTTACTGGGATAGAATCTTATTCTCTATGAGGTACCCTAAGCACTCATGAGATAAATATTCCCTACCTCGATTAGACTGGTGTGCCTTTATGGGTAAACCTAGTTGTCAAATGTTTCACTCTTGGGTACATTAGGTATACATATCCATGTCTGGAATAGTCATCAATAAAGGTTACATAATACTCGTAACTACCTTTAGCACTAATTCTCATGGGGCCACACACGTCAATGTTCACAAGTTCTAAAGGTTTTTAGGCCCTCGTTCCTTTTGCACTAAAAGATCCCTTAGTCATCTTACTTTCAAGCGAGATTCACATTGTCGGGGATCAACTTCTTTAAGTGAACTTAAGATGTCATCTTTTAGAAGGCTAGTGATTCTTTCTCGGTTAATATGACCAAGTCTCAAATGCCAAAGGTACGCCTCATTACAGTGAGAAGTTTTAAGTCTTTTATTTGTTATTTTAGTCTCAAGCAGTGTGCACATCTTTTGTTTCTTAGAGATTACTTGACATACATCCATTATAGATAAGATTGTGATTTCTAAATATTTTAATTTCATTATTAAAAGTGTCAGTCAAGCCTTTTTTATATAAACATGCAACAAAAATTAAGTTTCTTTTGAAACTTGGTACATAAAAAATGTCTTTCAAAATAATCTTCCTAAAGTTATCAAAGTAAAGATGTACATCTCCCACTACTTCAGCTACCACAGTTGTCATGTTTTAGGTCCCCAATGATAGATTCTTACCTCTAAGATCTTTCGTCTCGTTGAACCCCTGTTGAGAAACACAAACATGATTAGTGACTCCTGAATCAATGACCTGGTGGTCTATCAAATCCTCCATTAAACAAGCTTCTATAAGATTTTCATACATTTGTCTTTGGTAGCTAGGTAGTCCTTCCATTCTTTACAGTTTACCTTAAAGTTCCCTTTCTTACTGTAAAAAAGCATTTAGACTTAGATAAGTCTTTAGGTTTTCTGGTTCTTTTCCATTTTTGGTGGCCTGGAGACCTTGGCTTTGCCTTTCTTAGCATGTTTTCCCTTCCCTTTTGGGGAAGAAGCGACAACTATATTTGCATCTTCTCTTTGGACTGTTTGATCGCTATTTAACATCAACTCATAGGATTTCAAATCCTTCACGAGTTGTGTAAGTGTCAGGTTTTTGTTGCCAGGGTTATATGCGGCTTGAAAGCCAACAAAATCTTTCAACAAGATCTTGAACACCATCTCAATTTGACCATTCTGGTCCAAATTGGCCTCATTTTTCAAAGTATCTCATAAGAGTAATCATATGGTTTTTGACTGAAGTGTTAGGCTTTTGCTGGGCATTCATGAAGATAGTTATAGTAGGCTATCAAGCAAGGGTAGCTTAGCCTCCAAACATGTCTTCTAGCTTATTTAGAATCACTTTGGTGGTCTTACAGCTCTCTAGTTGCTTATATAATGTGTTTGTCACACTTGTCAACATATATCAACAAGCTATCTCATCAGACTCCTCCCATCACTTTCTAGCCTCAACTTGAGTGGCCAGTAGACACTTATTTTTAAGAACTGTTTTAATTTTCTCACAGCTCAGGAAAATTATTAGGTTTATTTTCCATTCCTTATTGTTATTTCCATTCAATTTGTTTTTAGTGAGTATGTTCAATAAGGGAGTTGGTGTCATTTTCAAATTGAAAATAAAACATTCATATATTAATATCTTTGTATTAAGCAAATGTTTGAAATCGTTTTGCAACATTACAATATGCATTAAAATGATGCATGCTTCTTACATTAAACCTTGAAAATATTTGTAAGCTGTTGCAACGATAATTACTACACCCATTGAATCAAGCCACTTTTGGGTGATCATGATCAACTAGTAAGAATATGAATTTCCATCCAATTAGTACATGAACCTAATTCCTTAGGCATTCACACATACTAATAATCGTGTAACATTTGACCACCATTCTAACTTAAGCATACTTCTTAAAGAGTTACTTAACTAGATTATCTTGAGTGTATAATTATCAACTCAACACCTATCGCATCATGCACCACAAATGAGTCATCTTGGGACAATCTCACTGAGTAGCATGATATGACTAGCTGTTCTCTTTAAAGAAAAAAATTATTGATGTATCGCATAACAATACCTACTACAGAGTTTGGTCTAACTATCATTTGATCATAAAAAAATTTCTCTTACTTTCAGGAAATCTCCCTAGTGAGATCTACATGACAACGTCTACCTTGGGGCAGGTCCATTTCATACCATCACAAGAGACAATTGATAGAGGCTGTAGGTCTTGTTTAGGGACCTTATCCCACTTAATATTTTAAAAACATGCAAGGTTTTTAATTTCTAATTTCAATCATGAATGATCAATATATGCATGACAAGTACATGTGGCATTCTTCCCTAATCTATATACATGATTATCTTATATATGCATGAAGATACATTCGTAGTTATATCGTTATCATAATGCTTATCTCATAAAATTAAATCATAAAATTTAATGACACTAACCAGCTAAATTTTCCACAATTAATCATAGAAAAATAATAAAATCATAGTATTAAAAAATTTACCCCAAAGCATAATTTGGGTATTCAAATTTTCCACAACGGACTTCTGTTGTGGTGCAAGTTCATGTTTCCATCATAACCATTTTTTCGTCATCGTTTCCATGCCACCACCGTCCACTGGGTCGAGTTTTCGTTGTCTTGGTTTTTCAGGTTTTATTGGGAAAAATTAGGTTACAAAATTCCTATGTTCGTTTTTAGCATACATATGTTATTGTAAATAAATAATAAAATAAAACTCTGTGTGGAGATGATAGTCCACTATCTAAAATGTACATGCCTGAAAAACAAATTAAATTGCAAATAAATTTCTAGGAGTCACAAATTTGGTAAAATTATTTTATCATCCATAACAACAAAATAATTATATACATTCATTCATATACATTCCCCTAAACATGCAAATGGCTAGAAGAATATCACATCTTACCAAATATTAATCAAACAAGATGAAGAGAGAGTTTCGGTGTCGGTTTCCACTATAAACATAACACAACTTGGAGCTTTGATAACAAATGTTGGAAAAAATCCAGTTAAAAAATGGTTTTCTTTCACAGTAGAAAAAATTTGAAAGCTAACCATGTTTGTGATATTTATAACTATAAAGCTTAGATCAAAATTGTATCTATGTTTTCAGATAAGCGAGTCCTTGATATTTTTCAATTTTCAACCAAACGATCTTCTCCACTATTCTCGTACCACAAACTACTTCGAGTGTAAGCTTAAACCAATTGAATCAAAACACAACTAGAAAAAAAATATTTTCTTTCTAGGGACTCGTTATTTTAGAAACCTATAGACTCATTATTCTAGAAAAATATTTTTAATAGTTGAGAATAAATTCTCTCTATTTTTCCGCAGAGTAAAAATCTCTCAAAGTTGTGTACATAACTCTACTGATGCCATCTATTTATAGGAAGAGAATGTAGAACCCTTGTTGAGTTGTAATGGTTTATTTCAAATGGAAAAACAACTTCCTATATAGAGTAGAAGTATGGTGAATGACACACCCTACTATTCCTACTAGGGTTGTCGCCCCCTTCATGTTACATAAGGGGATTTTGGGCCTCTCTCATATCGGGTCCAATTACGAGTACTTCTCAGAGTTTTCGACCCAGTACTTTGTAATTTGATCCAATCCAATTCTATTTTTTTATTTCCCAAAATAAACTTCAATATATTTATATTAAATAATTTTCTCATCCCAATTTTACCATAGTAAAAGTATGATGATTTAACCCTTTTGAAAATTTTGAGAAAACACGTTTAATATTTCACCACTCAACATGTACACTATGACCGAATCATTTATTTTTATTTTTAAGCTTTAAAACAACTCAAAAACATTAAATCATACTCCTGATCATTTCTAAGTAATCCATTTACATTTGGAAATGAGTCATTTCTCATTTTAATTTTGAGAAACCCACATTCATTTCCAATTCCATTTTTCCATTTTTATTCATTCTATTCATTTCGACTCAAACACGTAATTTATTTTCGGTTTCAATGAGCTAGCGGAAGGACCTATTAGACATATGTAATTAGGGCTCAAATGATTTGTAATTAAGTTCCAGCCTTTCCCTTATTAATTATAAACTCATTTAGCCATGAAGTCATTTAACTACAGTATCGTGACTAAGCTCTCCCTAATGACATACCATTAGAAAGCATCTTATAACACCCTATACCCCGTCTGGTCACCAAGCTCGAATATTAGGATGCCACACCACTGTCTCATATCATACTCATAGTAAATTGTCACATTATTAATAAATCATCCTCTTTATGAGTGAACTTAGGACATGCCAAACATACTTTAAATAAACTTATAATAATGATTAAACATGCATTAGGACCACATAGCAAAATTTCCAAGGCAACCACGTAGGTATCGATACTGGGACAAGGGTTTCGAAATTTTCCTGGTTCGATATCGATACCGTTTACAAAATTGGTACCAAATCAATATTTTGTTTCTCGGTTAAAAACCTAAGCCTCGAAAATTTTCGGCACCTCTACCAAAGTATCGATATTTCTACCTCAAGTATCGATGCTCCTGATAGGGTATCGATACCAAATGATGATTCTGACTTCTTGAACATTTCAAATCATAGAGGTATCAATTTTACATAACTGGTATCAATACATTTGCTTCAAACTAGAGAAATACAACATACATGAGCATATAAGTCACTCCAACATGTATCAAGTCAGCATATTATATATCATCATCAAATAAACATTATAATGACTATAATAATAGTTTGAAACATCGAAAATAAGTCTGAGTGATAATCAACCTTCACAATTCAAATCTTTAAATCCCAAGAATAAATAAGCAATGGAAACATCCAAAATATCATGACAAATACCAGCAAAAAGTCTATCACATTTTCTTATTCCCAAAACGTAATCAATTAACAACAATACCTATGAAATCACAGAAATGGACTTGCTTGGATCACCCCTCGGAACCACACTGTTCACACCGGCACACTACTAATCTACAATGGTTAAGAAATGAGTGGCTGAGCTTAAGAAGCTCAGTGAATGCCTAGAACAAATACCATGCAAACAATTCACATATTCACAAACACATAAGCACATAAGCACATTGTTCATGTCAGAGCTCGTTTTTTAGTGGCGTCGAAAATAGTGGTTACGGGGCCACCAAATTCGAAGAGTAAGTTTGAAAATATTATTATTTAATATTTACGAGTTAATTATTGTTTTAAAAAGGTTTTTGATTTGATAATTTATGTTGTATAAGCAATTTATTAAGTTCAAGTAGTTTGACCCCAAGGTCAAGTGGTTTTAGAAAATGAGGTATTGGGACCTCGTTTCTGTAAATCGAGCCATAAATATTTTTATAAATAATTACAAAGTGTCATTAAAGTGGTATTAAAGTTTCATTGAAAAATTTTAACGTTCCGATAGTTAATTAATTAAAAAGGACTAAGTTGTAAAAAGTGCAAAATATGCTTAATATAGCATTTAAGTGATGAAATAGCTTAATTAATAAAGGAGGAAGGACATAAGTAAAAAATATTCCCTAATTAGTACAGTGGGACGGCAATTTAATAGGAAATGATAAAATAATGTGTTTTGGATGGCAATTTTGTAAATTAATGAAAGTGTAAACAAAATTAAACAAAATTAAAGAATGAAAAGCAAAAATTTCTTTCATTTTTCTTCTTCAATTGCGAAAACCATAGCCAAGGAGGTGAGGCTTCGGTTTTTGGTGTTTCCTTTGCATGGTAGGTAATACCGACTCGTTTTCTTGTAATTTTTATGTTTTTGATATCATTACAACTAGGTCCAGCTAGCCCGTACCTTCGTTTTTGAAACTATTAAATATTTTGAATGTTTCCATTGATGAATATAGTGATTTTTTAATGTTAAATTATGAATTTGAAATGTTGGTTGGTATTTAAAAGTATTTTGTTAAGGGATTTTTGATGAATTTTTCGATTAGGGACTAAATTATTGAATTAGTAAAAATACAAGGTTTTGTTGTAAAATTATTACAAAAGTGGTCTGTATTGAATGCCATGAATATTTGGCTAGCATAGATTTGCATTAAAAATGGTTAATTTGCATGTTTTTGGCTCAGAGACTAAATTGAATAAAAGTAAAATGTTAGGGGCAATTTTGCAAAAATTTCAAAATGAATAAATTGAATAAAATGAATTATTTTATTGTCTAAATTAATAAATTGAATGAAATTATTAATTTAGATCAAGACCGAGTGGAAAATCGAGGAAAATGGAAAATTACCAAAAAGCCCCTATACTTTGATATTTCTGCAATTTAGCCAAGTTCGTTATACAATTATTCTTAATTTTATTGAATATTTCATACTATTTCATTATTTGTTAAATCTTAAATGTCATTTAGCTGTGTTTTAAGAAATTGAAACGTAACGTTAATTCGGGCTCTGTGCCTAGCAGCTTCGTGCCGGTGATATTCGGGTTTTGTGCCTAGCAGGCTTTGTGCTAGTGTAATTGGATCAGGCCTCGAGCCTAGCATGCTTTGTTTTGGTGTGTGATATAGATAACTGGTACAATAAATATTGTTTCAATTATCCAATGTGTTTTATTTGGTTTAACAGGCATGAAAAAGGAAAAGTAAGGTATGTGCTTCAAATGAACTATGTCATGAAATTATGAAAAGGATTGAAATAGTAAGATTATAATTGGGATGTAAAAGATCGATGATTATGTATTACAACTTATAAATCCCAGTATGTTATATATGAAAAATATATATGATCTTATTGAATATACTCAACTGTGAGTTCAATGGTGTTCAATAGATTTATACTAAGTTTAGAGTATTAGTGTTGAATCATGTTTAATTTATGTATTATAGTATTGAAGTGATAGGTTATGTTTCATGTTCTATGAGCTTACTAAGCATTCATTACTTACGTAGTTGTCTTTCTCTTACTTTACAGATTATCAGAAGCTCGATCGGGTTGGAAGCTCGTCGGAGATCTATCATATTATCTAGTGATTATATTGGTAGATTCTGATGTCTTGATCAAGGTTATAATGTCATGTACAGGTGGATTTGTGTATAAATAATTTAGTGTTTGTTTTGGTATGTATAAGTATCATTATGGATAATGCACTTATGGTATCTTGATGGTTGGTGTTAATATGGTTAAGTTGATGCGTGATTTTATGACCAAAGAGGTAAGTTTGGCATGTTTGCAATATGGTTAATTAAGGTATGCTTGAATATGAAATTTAGTTAATTGTGTGTGTATGAAAAATGACCAATTGGGTATATGTTGGTGTAGTTCAATGTGGTCAATTATGGTATAACTTGGTAAGGAATGAAGCTAAATATATATGGATGAGTTATGATCAAATATCTATAATTTTAGGTATATGTGTGTTTGAGATGCATGAGAATAATGGTTGAAATGGTAAGTTATATTGACATGGTATAAGGCAATTATGGTATGTTTTAAAATGGTAGCAAGGTGACAAATTATGCATATGTTTGGTTAAGTTGAATGCTTGCTTTTGAGGTGCCTTATATGGCATATTGGTTGAATGAAATTTGGTCATTCGAATTGGTCTTATTATGCATGTTTTAGGTATGTTTTAAAGCTTGATTGTGTGTGAAAATGACTTGTAGGTGTGTACTTGAATTGGGTGAAAGAAATGGTTTAAATTTGGGCTATTTCTTGTCCACACGGCCTAATACATGGGTGTGTGTCTCAGTCGTGTGTGACACATGACCATGCAACACAATCGTGTGTCCCCTGTAAGTTTCAAAGGGTAGTAAGTCAGGAAGTTACACTGTCTAAGACACAGGCGTGTGTCTCAGCCGTGTGACCTTCGTAGTTTAAATTTTTCTAAGTTCTTTTTTAAGGTTTCATATGTTTTTGATTTAGTCCCGAATTATTTTTAAAGTGTTTCTAAAGCCTTTATGGCTCTAATAAGGGATAATATGCATGTGTTTGATTGGACTATGATATGATTTACAAAATGTTTTTGAAATGGATGATTTTAAGTTATGTTTTTATAGTAATGTTTCGTAACCCTATTTCGGCGATGGATACAGGTTAGGGGTGTTATAGTTCACAAGATAATATAGATATGAGAAAGCTTACACTCGAAATTTACAGTAGGGGTCTAGGCTACTACTAAATTTCCAAATAACGCATTGAATCATGTCCACAAGCAATTATTCCAAACACTCACGAATATGCTTTCATTGAAAAGCCGAAAGCTCAAACTGGCCTTTTCTAACTTGTATATAGTCTTATCGAATATGAAGCGTCAACACAATAATTCACACAACAATACATTCAAAAATCATCTAAGGACTCACCACAAGCAATCAAAAACATAAGCCTAAACTAAGTTCTCATGTAACTAAAACCTTTAACATAGCCAACTTAAAACTCAAATATCTCGGTCTATACACAATATTTTTACCTAAAACCAATTCTGTTCATCTTATAATTCACCTCCAAATAATTCCCAACCTTTAAACTACAATAAAATACTCAATTCATAGTATTGACTTTTTCAAAATGTTTTATGGCTATTTTCTGAAAATGTATTAAAACTCAAGAATTCTTTAATGAAACTTCAAAATAAGTTTAGAAACCTCTTAATCATGTTAAAACTAATTGGAAAACACTTTGAAACCACATTTTTACTCAAAATCTCGAAAACCACCACTAATGACCCAATTTTCGAATTGTATTCAAAATATCCGATTTAATGGCTAGAAACTTAGTTTGAAAGACTAAATAAAATTTAAAACTATTTAGGAGTTGAATCATTACCTTAGAAGATGAGAAACCGAGTGTTTGATCGAAAACCTGAAAAACTCATAAGCTTGACAATGGAGAAATCAATAGTGTTTTTGGGTATATTTCTTAACTTCTATGGAGATTTATAACTTAAGAGATGATAGAAATCAAAACAAATAAGGAGTTGAAATTCAAAATCGATTGAGAGAGTTCGGGGAACTATGGACAGCATAAGTATGAGAGAAGAAGAAGACTAACGTGAAAACAAAACAATAAATGGGGGTTTTTAGGTTGGATTTTAAAATCTGGTCTAATTGCCTCTTAAAATCTCACAATTTTGAATCTTTTATAAATCAATCAAAATTTCAAAATTAAAGGTATTTAAAACTCATTTTCATAAATTGATTTAATTTTATATAAACTATAGTAAAAAAATTACCAATAACCCATGTTGCAAAATTTCAAACTCTCTAAGGCTAAAATTCCTAAAATACCCCTAAAACTCCTAGACCCAATTTTAGGGTGTTACACATCTACTTAGTGCTCGTCCAGTGAACTTGTCATAAGTGTGGCTTCCTCATAGGATATCCTTAATCTCTTTGGGATAAAATTTTTTCTCCTAATATGATCATATTTTATCTCAAGGTAACCACTACATCTTCATTCATGAAAACCCAAGTACTATTAAATTGAAATCAAGTCATCCATCACAAATACGAACGACCTGTGGCCATGTTTACTTTTCATCAACCATATAATGCCAATAAGAGGATATCATTTATCCATGTCTCATGCTATGGATTTCGGTATCATGAATAAAGCTATGTACTGTAGAAGTCGTACACCCAATGCAATAGTTTTCGGTTCCTTATCTATTAGAACTCAGGCTTTTACTTAAATTAAATTGTATGAGTCACGATACATGGTCCCCCATCCACCTAGATTTAAGTATGTCACACTATGAACATCACAAGTGAATAAGTCCATAAAAAAATTTAGGATCTATTCTGCTTAGGTCCTATCCATTATACTATTAGTCCGTCAGTCTTATCTATGTCTCTATCTTTTGGGAGTCATCCGCACCAATAAGAGGATATCATTTATCCATGTCTCATGCTATGGATTCCTGTATCATGAATAAAGCTATGTACTGTAGAAGTCGTACACCCAATGCAATAGTTTTCGGTTCCTTATCTATTAGAACTCAGGCTTTTACTTAAATTAAATTGTTTGAGTCACGATACATGGTCCCCCATCCACCTAGATTTAAGTATGTCACACTATGAACATCACAAGTGAATAAGTCCATAAAAAAATTTAGGATCTATTCTGCTTAGGTCCTATCCATTGTACTATTAGTCCGTCAGTCTTATCTATGTCTCTATCTTTTGGGAGTCATCCGCACCAATGCTTAAGACAAGACATCTCCCCAGTTGGACTCGATAGAAAAAATATTAGCCATTCAATCAATTTGCTCATTTCTGATTAGACTAAGGACATGTTTAGGTTGGTCTACTAATACAAGTTGTATTTTTGTATTACGATCTGACTACATAATACCACTTAATACTAGTTAAACATTAGACAACCAGTGAGCAACATTAGATTCAATTTTTTTTTGCATGCAAAAATTGTGTGAGGACAATATACAAAGTATTAATGTAATTCATGAATATTTTTATTAAACAATCTATTCGAAAAAATTACAAGTGGACTTAGATGAAAATACTACACTTAGGGCACTAGAATCCAACATTGTTCTCTAGAATCCACTGGTTTGGCCACTGCCAATAGACTCCCTGAGGAAACTGTACTTATCACAATTTCCTCTTTCACTTTATGGTTTTCAGCTTCCAACTTTCACTTCAATTGTTTCCTTTATCCCTTAAGGATTCATAATCTTCAACATTGCTAATCTTCTAGACTTATTCTAGTCTCAATTTATTCATTCAATAAATTTTCTTTTATCTTATTTTCTTATTGATGTTGAGTATTAATTTAACTATTATCTTTATTTCCTTCTATACTCTTTTCTTCAAAACTCATTCTCCCAATTTTATAATAAAATCATCACATTATTCTATTCTCGCTTCGGTACTTCTATCATCTCATTCTTTTTACAAAACTAACATTACAATATATAAAACTTTTCATTCTTAGACTCTAAATTCCTAAATTTCATTTCATATATGTACAACTCTATTTACTCATTCTAATTTACCTCATTTAGTCTCTAACTTTACATTATCTTGACTTTTGCTCACTCGAACTTGTTTTTGTGTTTTCTTCTATTTCAGATGTTGTGTCTTCCTTAGAAAAATTATCTACATTCAATCCTACATTCTCTTCAAATTCATGTTCTACAGTCCAATTTAGAAACTTTTTAGGGTCTTCTTCCGTTTCCATCTTTATAATAGGTATATAATCTATAAGTTCTATTGTTAATTTCCTATTAAGTAATTTATGCATCCATGGCATTTCAAAAGTATTTTATTTCCTAAACAATTTTTGTGAACCAACATTTAGTCTTGCCATTTTCTTTACTCCATAAAATATATGTAATTCACATAATGTATACCTAAATTCCAATTGGTTCATGGTTGATGTCTCCCAAAGTTGGTCCAAAATCATTTGTTGTTCATGTTCTATTAATGTCCCTCTAATGGTCGAGTATTGCACATTGTTCTTTCTAATCAATTCATGACCCTTCCATATCACTTTCTACATATTTTGATTTATAGTAATAAGGTGTTGAAAAATGTCTTCTTTAGGTTTTATTCTATAATCTTCTACTTCTCTCACCATCCTATCAATTTTTTCTCACTGTTTTAGGTCATTATCACATCAAACAATATCAAATTTACTGTCATTTCTACCAATATCTATAACAAAGAATAATTTTTTATCAAATGTTCACTATCAAGTTTCAATATTTATCTATATATATATCACTTATATATGCTTCACTTGTGTCATCACTAGTTAGTTTAAAATCATTTTCTCATCAGTAATGGTTCATATCTTCACAGTTATCAATACTTTTAACCTTGGTGTCATATCTCATTAAATCAATTTACCCTATATTATATGTACTTCTAGACACATTCGTGATTCTAGAGTTAGATAACCTAGACTCTGATACCAAAACAAATGTAACAACCTTTACTCGAGAAAACTCGAGCAACAAATGTTACATTTAACACTAAACTCTCTTTTACAATATCAAATACTTAGAAATCAGAATTTTGTCAAGGTCAAATTACACTTTTAAGGACATAACTGGACTAATATTAATTTTTAATTAATTTCCTATCAAAGTTGTTTCAGGTCCCTTTTAGCCCAATTAAAATTATCAATTATAGGTTTGTATGTCTTGAGACTAATACATTAATGTCTTGAGACACTACTTTGACATTATAAAAATTGGCTTCGAAGTTATCCTGTCTCGAGATATATTAGTATAAATCTCAAGACACAGGGGCTTTTGTCTCGAGACAAATTTCTTTAGGTCTCGTGACATGGCTTAGTTATTGTAGATTTTCAGCTTTGAAGTTTTTATGTCTCGAGACACATTTCGCATGTCTTAATTGCCCATAATAAATTTAAACATTAATCAAAACTCATAGACCATGTAATACCATATAATTATCATATGTGCAAGACATATCCAATGAAATTCTTTACACCGTCACTCTCTTTCACCTTCTATAATTTTTTTCTCAAAAGTCCTTATAAATAGACCTCAAAATATCTATGTACATGCCATAACTAATACCATAATATATATTCGTACTTGCAATCTTGAGATGTGTTGGAACCAAAATCCTCGATGTAACACTTCAAATAAATCTTTTACCTACATGTTATAAAATAGCGTGTTAACTTGTGAAAGCTTTATAAAACAATAAGATTCAATATTACCTTTTCTCTAAACAAGTATAAATAATGTACATTAATGTTACATTACATAAGTTCAAAATTAATAACATTAAAATTCTAATTAAATCTTATTCAATATAGTTTCATTCACTATCATTTCCTTTCACTTACTGTAAATTTGCATATTGACCATTACTTTATTTTTTTCCTTTATTATTTATCAATTGCCCATTGTTTACTTAACAGCCAAAAACCATAGTTCCTCTAACATACAATCGAAGATATCTCCTCCTCTTCCAATCGAAAACAACCAAAAAGGAAAACAAAGAAAGAGAACGAAATTCTCCCCCTTACTCCCCCTACCCCTTCCTATTCCACTCTTACAATAATTTAAATATAAAATAATTGACCAATTAATGCTCTTGGCCAGCCACCAATCACAACACATGCACACACGAATCCATTAATCATCCACTATTGTCAAGGACACTAGGTGCCGTGCATGATGACACGTTTCCCTTCCCAGGCTTAACATGTGCCTTGAAACATGTCACATACACCACGATGTGTTAAGGCAACTGCTGAGTTCAGAACTAACGAGCTCACTAATTAATTAGCTCACAGACTAATGAACTCGCTAACTAGAAAGCTTACAAAGCAGCAGCGGGATGATAAAAGAACCGTGAAGTGGTTCGCAAAAAGGGTTAAATTCATAACTAGACCAAAACATGGGTAATAAACATGGTCACTAAGTTCCATTCCAATCCCATTTGGTCAAAACACTCTAATTTATCGATTCAAATATTTGGGGTGTGACAGATTAGATGATGTTTAAGTATGGTTTTAAGGTGTTTTGTAACGACCTGGTTTCTAGTGGTGTCAAAAAATGTGGTTTTGGGATCCCATTTCTATAAACTAAGCCTGTAAATATTTACTAAGAATAATTATAGAGTTCAAGTATTGATGAATTGGAATTTGGATAGCCAATTTAGTCAAAATTGTGATTAAATAAGGCCTAGGGACTAAATTGTAAAGTCCAATCATTATAGATTTTTAATTAGTAAATGGCTTAGGGACTTAAATTGCAATTATACATAGTTGTTATCAAGTAATAAGTATAAGTGTTATCGTCTCCACATGAACTGTATATGTTAATCAATATTTTGCAAAATTAATATTAACAATTTGGTAAGAAAAACACAATAATTTTGAATGTTGGAAAAAATAAATGACTAGATGCAAAGTGATCCCTAATGCAAGTTAAGCTAAATGCAAATGAAATGAAAGGTGAAAATGGATGAGATGGATTTAGTAGCAAATTCGCAATATTTCAACAACGATAACATGGATAGACTAGAATAATCACATGACTTGACTTGGTTCATTTTCATCATGTTCACAATGTTCCGGAAAATATTCCATGGCAACTCGATCTCTCATGAAATTCAAAACCAATTTTAAGTACTTTCAAAATCTTTTACTTAAAAAAACATGCATACTACCATGATCATATTTAATTAAGGGTTTTTTAAAATTCATGTGAAGTAACAAGGACTGGGTCAGTTTGAAACAATTTAATCACATAAACCTAAAAGCTATGCAAGGTAATAGAGCTTGTTCTATTTATTACAAACCTTCAATTTATTTTGGATCAAATATAAATTAAGCATACACCTTTCAATTATTGTGTCCATTAGTGACCACCTGGTTCGGATTAAGCAACTAATTCTAATACATTCAATCATATTTAATTAATGAAATACATGCGTGATTTTAATTGAAAGCATGAACGATTGAGGCACAAAACACCATGAACATGAATCAAAAGAACTTCATCAAATTGATGTAATCATTATAGCTAAACAAAATTAAGCTACCATTGTTGATGGAAACAAAACAACACAAATTGTGAACATGATTAAAATTAAAAGTAAAACGAAGAATAAACTTCGATTAATTCGGTAGTTCTCCAAAAATTTATTGTAGTGACTTCCTCCAATCCTCGTGTTTCCTCCTTCACAAAGTACTCCTCAAGGTGTCTGGCCAAGAGAGTGTTTTCTCAAGGAATTGCTAGCTAAGGGAAATGAAAAATAGGGATGGTTTTGCATGAAAGGGTGAAAAAAAAAATGAAATGAGAAAAGAAATGTGAAGTGAAGAATGAGGGATGTAAAGGGTTGTATTTATACTTGAGGGATGGTTAGTAGGCTTACTAAAAATATATTTGAAACCCCTTAGGCTTATCTTTCCCATTGCTGGCCATAAATTATAGAGATGGGAGGTTGTTGGTTGCTTGATTCATGCAAGAAATCATGCTTGAATCAAGCAAGGTGGACGATTTCAAGGGTGAAAATGGTATGCTAATTTTTAATTATTGTACAAGTGTAGGGACCTCAAAATAAATCTTCCAAAATTTGATTTTGGGCTGCTCATATGCCCTTGCCGAATTGGGCTTCTTTCCCCCACACTTGGATAGTTTTGTGACCCAATTAATTGTCAAACTTGTCCTTCAATTCAACAAACTTAAATTGGATCAAAGTGACACTTTCATGACCCAAATTTCATGCTCTTATCATCCAACTAGGGTAGAAATAGTCTCATGTTCATGCAAAATTAAAATGAGCTTTATGCATTATCAACTTCATGGTCCCACTACAATATTAACATAGAGGAAAATTAATATGTAGCATGAATTAATTAAATTATGCACAAAATTAATACATAAAAGCATAAGATTGCATATTTTATTAAATCATGCCCATTATTGTAATATGAACAAAATTTACCGAATTAACTATCAAATACTCGGGATTACATAATTCTTTTAAATAAACAGGTGTCATAAAAAACTATAAAAACTCTATATGAATTAGAGTTTACAATGACAGATCATTATGTTGGTTGGAACGAGATAACAACCAAGAGGAGAGATGACTGTGACAGGAGTACTTGATAAAGGCATAGCACGCAATGTTATTAGGGTGACCATACTAGTTGCATTATAAGTCTAGTAATTTGGAACCCTCTAGTTAGGGTAACCGGATATTATCTATATTGGATTTTTATTTATATTTGCATTTATAGTTGTAAACCTCTAATGAAAATATTTTTGAAAGAGTGTGACACGTGTTAAGTTTCACTATGGGAACATGGGTCTTATCTGTAAATATATATTAGTTAAATGGGTTGGAGAAAATGCTATCTTTAAGCTGAAACTGAAGATTAGATCTGAAGTAGGAGATTTCATCATATCTTGGGTGAGTATTTTAGTTATGCATGAGGAATCCTGAAGAGTAACTCTGTTAACTTTGCTGAACAGTAATATTAAAGAAAAAGGGGCTTTGTCTGGGGTTGTCAATGTTTGAGAAGAAGATGATGTTTCTATGTTCTTTAAGCAGTGATTGTTGTTGATTGCAAGTCAGGTATTTGGATCTGGTGTTCAAGCTACTGTAAGTGAGTTTCAAGGTGAGTCTCTACTATGACTCTTGCGTGCATACAATTCATATTAAAATATATCTATGAACATGATCAAAATGCAAATCAAAAATCATGTAAAGTATAGAAAGAAGGTAACATGTATAAGATTTTAATAATAAAGTTAGGTCATGAATGATTGATATTAATATAATTATTTAAGTATAATTCGAGAACTAAAGGTAAGAAATTATCTGGCATATGAAGCAGTTTGGGTAAGTGAACACCATGGTTAAGTTCTCCCTGTGGAGCTTCTGGTAGGGCATTGCTAACCAAACTAGCAAGTCACAGCATGAACAGAAAGAAAGACAATGTGGTTTTGACCCATGGCATCCTTTAACTAGAAAACACTCATGGCATAGCCTTCAGTAAATTAATGACTGAATTGGCCAATTGCGATACACGATGTGTGTGCATGTCCATGAAGCTGAGTCTCGTGGAAACAAAGAAAATGAAATGATATGATAGGAATGATTCATGGCATAGCCTTTGACATCAGAATCGCAATGGCATATCATGATGCATGAATGTATATGTAAAACCATAAGGTCATGACCCATGGCATTATATGAAATGATAGTATGTTTTATTTGGCCTTAATGGTGTGATCTGTTATGAATGTCTGGTAAGATTTACATATTTTTATTTTTTGTAAGATATGAATGAGTCAGATAGTTTTGTAATAAGTATAGTTGAGGTAAAGTATTCATATGCTCAAGGTCAAGGATTGAGTAAGATCTGTGAATTAATCGAATAAGTTATCAAAAAGAACCGTGTAGTTGCAAGATGGTAAAGTTATTCATCAAGATGAACTAAAATGGTTAGATATATTTTTTTGTAACGGTGTAAGATTTGAAGATCTATCATTGATAGTTGTCTATATTATGATGAATGGTTGAATCAGAGTTATTTGGAATCTATCAAATCACGGTTACCTAGGGTTTAATGACCTCTCTTGAAATCATAAGAAATCTGGGAAATGGGTATTCTAAATATACATATTCTTGAAAAATTGATGTGAAATTCATCTGGATGGTCCAAGTAGTATCTTGTCAATATCAATACATCTAGTATAGAATCAAAGTATGTTTGAGTGTCATTTTAAATGCATTTAGTTCAAAGACAGTATTCTTCGAATACATATATATCCACCTAAGGTAAATGTCAGCGACTAATTGTTTGAAAAAAAGAGTATGACTTAAGGCATGAGTTGTTGGAAGTGGATTCTAAGGATATGTGTTGTTAAGAAATTATTATGACAAAATTTACAAAAGGTTTGAATGGATTTTTTCAATTAACTACATAAGGAAGATTTGGTAAGATAAGAGCATGATAACTGGCTTATAAGAGAATGATAAGGTTGTGATGGTGACCGCCGAAATTAATCATGCAGAATAATGGTTGGCATACAGGAGTTCGTACAAGGTTGCTAACTACCCATCAAGGTATTTTTATGATCTATATTCTGGTAATCATGAAGAGTATATAAAAGATTTAAAAAGAGATTATGAATGTTATATAAAAGATTAAATGAGTTCAAATTGAATGTTGAGTTGCGTATATGTATGTATTATGTTGAAGTACATTTACATAAATGTGTCTAGTATGTGAAGCATAAGTTTTAAGGGCTATATGATTAGGGGAATGTCCAGTATGAATCATGTTAGTATATAAGGGACTGGGATGTAGGTTTGCGTCTAATCACCAAGATGGGAAATAATCGATAGGCCTTAGAGGTGTATTCTAATGGATGACCCGTGTGGCAGGTTCTGTATATAGCTATGGCGTGTTTAGTTTGGATATTAAATGTGAGTAGAGAATTTAGAATGACTCAACATATCTATTGATTATATGGTAAGTCTAGGACCAAGTTAAGACAAGGCTGAAGGTGATGATCTAAAGAGATGTAATGGGAAGATCATTGAGAATATGCTCTGAATATAAGTTGAAATCTGAACATTCAAAGAGGGTCTGTCAATAAGTTGTAACTGTGAAGATTATCCTTGGTTGAACTTAAGTATATGAATAAAGTTTTGAATGCCTTGGTATGCAAAGGATACTGATAAAGGACCAAACAAATTAAGGAACAATTGAAGAGATAGTGGGATGGAATCTATCTGTAAATAGTGAAAGTTAATATTAGGTATGAGAAGCAATTCCGAACATTGGTTTGCAAGATTATGGGCAGGGAACCATGACCAAGATGAATTGAAAGTGATTTTTGAGAGAACAAGGTTAGTAATACATGAAGGTAATTGATTCAAACTATGATATAGCAGATAAAAGGAATGAATATGTTGTGCGATTTGTGTGATGCTCTTTGTGATAGACAATTAATGCTGAAATAAGAGAAGCTAGAAGTGAGGAACTATTTGGCACTTTAAGGAAACCACGACCAATGTATAAGTGATAAATTCTCACTAAGTTCTTCCAAAATTACATGAGTTATACTTATTGTTTTAGGTTCAATGAGATTTTAAGCCAAGAGGGACGATACCAGGACTACGCCAAGAGAGTGGAAAATCAGTCTACTAAGCATACAGAGGTGGCATGTTCCAAGCCTCAAGTTTGCCCAAATACCCATAGTTGGGATAACTGTATTAGATTAGGATTTTGAATTAGATATCTTTGTAACTAATTACCATGTGCTGCAACAATAATTGCTTATTGCATATACATAAGTAATTAAGTTTCGATTAGTGTGGTTCAATTGAAATAAATTGAGAAATTGTATATGTAGAATATGTTTTGTATGTATTTGCATGGTAATATCCAAGACTCAGATTCGACAAACCGGATCAAGTTGGGGGTGTTACAGCCTTCTTCAACAACTGATTCCAAGCAAGAAAGAATAGTTAAACACCATATCTTAGGGTTTCTAAGCTTTTGGCTTTAATTTCAAGTGAATCTATATCCATTTTTCTTTGATTTTTATGGAAACTGAATCATGGGAGCTTGATCTAGCTAACCCATGTACTAATTTGCAGAATTGTTAAAGTTTTACAAAGTTTCCATGATAGAGAATTGAATGTTTTGGTGTTAAATTGTTAGAAAAAAAAAAGCTTCATATATGAAACTGACTAAATTGTAAAGTTTAATTGTTAGTTTCGTACATTAGGAACAAAATTGAATAAAATGAAAATCTATCATGAATTGTTGGTAAATATAGAAAATCAAATTTTAATCTGAAGCCCTAAATTGAAAGTTATGTTTGTCTCAATTTTAGGGAATAATTTGTAAAATTGATAAAGGCTGGTATTTGATTTTGTTTCGATTGGAATCTAGTAATGGAATGTGTTTGATGATTATTTATAGCAAACGAAAAAATTGAATTGTCGAAAATGAAAGGAAAAGTGAAAATCGCCAATGAGTGACACGCAAAAATCTTAATTTCTACATTAATAATTTAAGTGGTGAGAATTTTTTTTATTTCATGTTACTTGCATATGGGAGTACCAAGTGATAACTCTAAATTTTATAGATTTTTAGAGCACCTTTTTGCTTATAATTTATGCAAATTTTGAGTATTTTGACAACTAATTATGTGTTTTTAGTAAATATTGAGAATGTTGGAACAATTAAAGCAAGATTATAATTTTTTAGTTATTCGGTGCTAAATTCACATAATTCTACTCTTTTACCTTAGCTTGGAAGTGGGTTGCTGAAAAGAACAAATCTACCTTCTATATTGGAGCCCAAACCATACATTAATCGGGAAAGAAACTCAATCTCTTAAATGAATTGATATAGCAGCCCAATCAGCTTTGGAATGATTATTTTAGGGTCCTTACATGTGTAAAAAATCACAAATCAGCCCTAGTCAAACCCTGTAGTTGCCATTCAACCCATGCCACAAATCAAGCAAGAGTAAGTTTGAATCATGAAAAAATCAACCCCTCTCTATGAAATATGGCCAGCCATGCATGGAAGATTTCTAAGGGATGATCATGCTATTTTCAGAAAACTCCCAAGCCTTCCCTCATGTATAAATACCACTCTCATTCACCTCTCAACTTATCCCCAGAATTATTCAATCAATCGTTCATTCTCTTCTCTCCCACGCCTAGCCTTCCATTTCCTTTCATTTTTCCCATGCTCTCTTTGAGAGTTCTCTTAGAAAGAAGTTCTTGAGAGAAAAGCTCTCTTCGTCGGCAACCTTGAGGAGTAATTTGCATCGGAGCAACAACGGATATCAGAGGAAGCCACCACAGATAGATCTCGAGAAATCACCGAATTCATCTTAGAGTTTCTTCTTCCTTTCTTTTTTAATTGTTCTTAGTTTATAAACACGATTGCAAATTATTTGATTTCTTTTTCTTTAATATAATGACTTAAATTGTTTCAGCTAAAATAGTTGTAATGCCTTGATTCGATTCTTTCAATACATGTTTATATTGTTTCGTGCCTCAATTGTTTATGCTTCCAATTAAAATCAATCATGTTGTTAATGCATTAAGATATGTTTGACTGCATTAGAATTAACTGGCTAACCTGGCCCAGATGGTGATTAATTGACGTAATAATTGGAAGATGCATGCTTAATTTATATCTGATCAAGAATAAATTAAAGGTTCGTAATAATTTCGAAAGAACACTATTACCTTGCATAACTTTAGATTTATGTCATTAAATTGTTTCAAACCTAATCTGTCCCTATTACTTTGCATAAATTCTAAGCCTTAGTTAAATGGTGACATAAAAATATGCACGCTTTTCTAAGTAACAAATCTAAGATCTTGAAAGAGCTATGATTTAGATCCCAAGTTCATAAATGATCGAGTTGCCATGTAATTTTTCTGCAAAATTTTTAAGCATGATAATGAATGAATTAAATTAAGAGTTGTAATTGTTCAAGCTTATTCATGTTATTTTTCTTAAAACTTATGCATTGCTGATAAACAATTTCATTGCATTTAGTTTATTTCATTTGCATATTAGTTGTTAATTTAATTTTAATATCCATCACCTTCAAATATTGTGTTTTCTTAACCAACTTGTAAAACATTAATTTTATAGCAACTGAATATCAACACAGTCCCTATAGAGAGGATAATATTTTTACTTACTTATTACTTGATAATGACTGTGTATACTTTCACATTCCCTCGAGAACCAAGTTTTGACACTGTTGTCGGGGACTGTTAATTTAATCATTATTTTTGAAATTATTCCTTGCAATTTGGTTTATTTATTTCAATTCTTATTTAATTTATATTTTATTTTTTGTGATTTTCTTTCCAAGTGTTTATGAGCATTGATCGAATTATCAATTTACTCCCTGTAAACCCTAAAATCAGGCAGATATTTAGACAAAGGAGATGAGAAAGACTACCCTAGAGACAAGCCGCAACAATGGACCCTGAAAATTGAAATGAAGTTCATGGGAATGGAGTTGCTAATGCTCGTAATCCAATCCTTATTGCTAATTATAGAGATCAGCCATAAGGCAATATGCTGTGCCACTTTTTAATGAGCTTAATTTGGGAATTAGGACACCGGAGATCGAGGCACTGCAATTCAAATTGAAGCCTATGATGTTCTAAATGCTTCAAACTATGGGCCAATTTAGTGGAATGCCTAAGAAGATCCAAACCTTCACCTTCAACTGTTTATGGAAGTGAGTGATTCCTTCAAGATAGTTAATGTAATCGAAGAGGCATTGAGATTGAAGTTGTTTCCACTGTAACATGCTAACCCGTATCCGTCACTGGAATAGGGTTATGGAGCATTACCGTAAAAACATAACTTAAATAAAACATTCATTTCCAAAAATTTCATTAATCATAGCATAATTCATTCATACACATGCAAATCGTCTCTTATTCGACCCCTCGTGGCCTTAGTAACACTTTAAAAACGGTTCGGTACTAAATCGAGAAGATTTGAAGCATTGAGGAAAAAGTTAGAAATATCCACATTGTAGGGGTCACACAGCCATGTGTCCAGGCCATGTGACTCACACAGTTGAGACACACGCCTATGTTTCAGGCCGTGTGACTTTCGAAATAGGGACACACGGTTGTGTCCCAGCCCATGTAACTCTCTGACTTGGGTCACATGGCCAAACCACATGCCCTTGTGCCAGGTCGTGTAACATTCCAAGTGCAACCTTTGAAACGTACAGGGGACACATGGCCGTGTCGCATGGCCGTGTGTTACATATGGCTGAGACACACGCCCATGTCTTAGGCCGTGTGGATAAGAAAATGCCGAAAATCAAGCCATATTTTTCACCCATTCAAGCACGAACCTACAAGCAACTTGCACATATAACCAAGACCTTAAAACATGCCCAAATCATGCATAATAATACCAATTCAATAAGCCATTTAACCATCCAATCAATATACCATATAGGCACCTCAAACACAAACATTCAAATATACCTAATCATAAGCATAATTGACCATATTCATACCAATACATATAACTCATAACCATCTCAAAGCATAACCGAGCTTAGTCACATAATAAACATACTATCACATACCAAATTGGTCATTCCATCATGCATCAACTGATCCATAATGACACCAACTACCAAGGCCTCAAAATGCCAAAAGCACATCAACCATAATACCATATATACAAGCCAAACATAACAACTACATCATTAAACACAAGTGGATCATTAATCGCAAGTCAACCTATACATGCAATTATAAACTTAACCAAAACGCCAAAAACTACTGATATAATCATCGAATAGTGTGATAGGTCTCCGACGAGCTTCCAAACCGGTCGATCTTCCGATGATCTATAAAACATAGGAAAGAAAATAACGTAAGCATAAAATTCTTAGTAAGTTCGTATAACATGAACATAACTTACCATTTCAATGCATAACTTTAAAATTAAACATGAACAAATCCAAGATAAACTTTGCACAACCCTAAGCATCATCAACAACACAAGTTAGTGTTTAAACACATAACTTAACAAAATCATCCCATGGTAAGATAAATTTCATGAACATAGCATATTTGAATTCATACTTTTCATAAACATGGTTATTCAAACTTTGATTCTCATCAATTCATACATTTCCATAAATTCATAACTTAGCCATTGGAAGACTTGTCGTTCCTTCCCTTCTCATGCCCGTTGA
Source organism: Gossypium raimondii (assembly GCF_025698545.1). Classification (NCBI taxonomy): domain Eukaryota; kingdom Viridiplantae; phylum Streptophyta; class Magnoliopsida; order Malvales; family Malvaceae; genus Gossypium; species Gossypium raimondii. The sequence goes on from NC_068566.1 coordinate 15,988,540, forward strand.
ACCACTCAGAATAATATCGAATACGCGAGAAGCTCACTCAAAGTGTGCTAAATTTATGGTTGAAACCATTCCTTTTCCTTTTCCTTTACATCAATGCTCACTCGAGCCATAAATGGGTCTACTTACACAAGTTGACGGTCAAAATGTAGCTACACGATGCCGCTCACTTAAGCTGACGAGTATCTGCGAAAAATGTCAGAACTCAACCATTGGTAGGAGATTCAGGACCAGCACCCGAAACATGGTAACCCTAATGACATGTCATTTGTATCCTATATATTCCTAAGATTCAAACGGGCTCGATAGTCGTCATAACATCATTGGATTTCCATCGTAACATGATATGATAAATAACATAATAGCATTTAAGTCAAATAACATTAAAATGCTATTTAAACATCTGAACTTACCTCAATTTTAAATATGTCGAAATAGGTTCAACTAATCTGAAGCTTTATCTTTCCCTCGATCTAGATCTGTACGAGGCTTCACTTGATTTAAATAAGTAAGTTCAATCCATTTAATAATCATTCTATTGAATTTAGTCTAAAATTCATACTTTTGCAAAATTACACTTTTGCCCTTATTATTTTCACTTCTTAACAATTTCTTCCTTAAGCTCATAAATGACAATTTATGCAATTTCATCCACATATCATGCTTGCCGATTTACCTAGGGACTTATATCAACCCACACAAATCATCAATTCATAATTTTATCATTATATTTTACTACTTTTACAAATAAGTCCCTAAATGATAATTTCATCAAAATCACTTTACAAAAGTTGTTTATCTAACAATAAGGACTCATAAGCTTTTAATAAATTTTAAAAACCATACAAACATGTTCATAGAAAAACCCTAAACATCTAACAATTTTGCAAATTAGTCCTTGGGCTAGATATATTAAGCTATAACTACTTTTAAAACATAGAAATAATTAAAAACAGAATAAAAAATCACTCAAATGCAAGGAGAATGCTTAGCCAAATACTCAAGCTCCTTCAATGGAGTTTTTCACCCTTAATTTCGGTGGAAAAGATGAACAAACAAGATGGTGCTTTTGTTTTCTTTAATTTACTATCATATATTTATAAAATTACATATATAACCTTATTATTTAACATTAAAATCACTTAATAATGTGTCCATATTTGTCCACTCATAAGAATAATATTTTAATTACTATTTAAATCCCTTAACAAATTAATTTCATAGCTAATACATTCCTTTAACTACTAGCACTCCACTTTTACGCCTTTTTCAATTTAGTCCTTTTCACTTAATTAAGCATGCAAACGTTAAAATTTCTTAATGAAATTTTTATACAACCTTACTAACATACCGTAGACATGAAAATAATAATAAAATAAATATTTACAGGTCAGATTTATGGTCTCAAAACCACTATTTCGATTTCACTAAAAACAGACTGTTACAACTCTCCCCTAAAGCAATTTTATTCCCCGAAAATTTTAACAGAAAAAAGGTTCGGGTATTGCACTTTCATAGCTTCTTCCAGTTCCCAGGTAGCTTCTTCTACGCCATGTCGTTGCTAAAGAACTTTCACTAAAGCTGTGTTTTTATTTCTTAACTCTTTAACCTCTCAAACTCGAATTCTGATCGTTTCTTCCATGTACGTCATATCCAGTTGAATCTCAATGTCAACAGGTGAAATCACATGCGATGGATCTGATCGATACTGTCGTAACATTGATACGTAAAATACTCTGTGAATTTTTTCTAATTCTAACAGAAAAGCTAATCTGTAAGCTACCGGCCTAGTTCTTTCAATAATCTCATACAACCCAATAAACCTCGAACTTAGCTTTCCTTTACGATCGAATAGAAGAACTTTCTTCCAAGGCGAGACTTTTAAAAACACTTTATTGCCGACTTGAAATTCAATGTCTTTTCTTTTCAAATCCGCATACAGTTTCTATCGATCTTAAGTTGCTTTCAAACTATCTCGAATCACTTTAACCATTTTTTTCGATTTCTCGTATCAAATCAACCTCATGAAGCTTTTTCTCACTGAGCTCAGTCCAATACAATGGAGTTCGACATTTTTGACCATACAAAGCTCCGTACGGTGCCATATTTCCTAGTTATCTTCGAACTAATGGTAGAAATCTTTCCTAGTTACCTTCAAACTCTAAAACACAGCATCGAAGCATATCCTCGAGTATTTGCATCACTCATTTGGACTGACCATAAGTCTGAGGATGAAATAAAGCTCTAGAATCAAGATGTAAACCATAGATCTCTATCAGAAATAATAGAAATTGGCACCCAGTGCAATCTGATAATCTCTGCAACATACAACTCTGGTAATCTCTCGAGTGAATAATCTGTACACACAAGAATAAAATGCGCAGATTTCCTCAAATGATCGACAATGACCCAAATAGCATCTTTCTTTCTCGGAGATAGATGCAATCCCGATACAAAATTCATACTAACACGTTCCTATTTTCACTCTGGAATCATCATTAGTTGTAACAAACTAGATGGTACCTGATGTTCAGCTTTAATTTGCTGACAAACTAAACATCTCGATACAAACTCAGAAATCTCTCGTTTCATCCTTGACCACTAGTAAATTTGTTTCAAATCACCATACATTTTATTGCTACTACGATGAATAGATAAGCTACTAGTATGAGCTTCTTATGAAATCTTCTGAATGAGATCTAAATTTCTCGGAACACAAATTCTGCCTTTAAAATACAAACTATCATCTGACCCAATCTGAAAGTCTGAATCAAGAGTCATCCCAATCTGTTTCTGTTTAGCTATCAACACATCATCATTTTTTTGAACTTCAAAAATTTGTTGCAAAAACATTGGTTTAGCTTTTAACTCAGCTAAAATCAAACCATTATCAATTAATGTCAATCACGTGTTCAGAGCTGGCAAAGCAAATAGTGATTTTCTACTCAAAGCATTAGCAACTACATTTGTCTTTCTTTAATGATAATTAATGATCAAATTGCAGTCTTTTAAAAACTCGAGCCATTTGCACTGTCTCAAATTCAAATATTTCTATGGCATCAAGTACTTCAGACTTTTATGATCCGTGAAGATGTGACATTTTTCTCTGTATAAATGATGTCGAAAAATCATAAAAGTCAATACAATTGTTGCAAGCTCTAAGCATGCGTCGGATAATTCTTTTCATGTGGTTCCAACTGTCAAAAAGCATACGCTATTACTTTGCCCTCCTGCATCAAAACACATCCAAATTCGTTTAACGATGCATCACTATAAATCATAAATTATTTACCCGACTCTGGCTAAACTAACACCAGTGTCTCAGTTAACAATGCTTTTAATTGATTAAAGCTTTGCTAACATTTTTCTAACCACTCAAACTTAACATCTTTTTGCAACAATTTTTTCATCGGTGTAGCCATCATTGAAATTCCCTTGACGAATCTTCTATAATATCCGGGTAAACCCAAAAACCTCCTAACCCCATATACATTTCTCTGATGCTTCCAATCAACAAAAGCTAAAATTTTGCTCGGATCAAATCTAATGCCATCTGCCAATACAACATGTCCCAAAAATCCAACTTCTAGAAGCCAAAATTCACATTTGCTAAACTTAGCGAATAATTTCTTTTCACACAAAGTTTGCAGAACAATTATCAAATGCTTGGCATGCCCTATCTCATCCCATGAATAAATCAAAATATCATCAATGAATACCACGACAAATCTGTCTAAATATGGTTTGAAAATTCTATTCATCAAATCCATAAATACTGCAAGTGCATTAGTCAAACCAAACAACATCACAAGAAATTCATAATGTTCGTACCTGGTCTTGAACGCAGTGTTCGACACATCCATGTCTTTAACTCGCAACTGATAATAACCCGAACGAAGATCAATCTTTGAAAATACTATCACACCTTTCAACTGATCAAACAGATCATCAATATGAGGTAATGGATACTTGTTCTTAATCGAGACTTTGTTAAGCTATCGATATTCAATACATAATCTCATGGATCTGTATTTTTCTTAACAAATAGAACAGCTGCGCCCCAAGGAGAAAAGTTGGGTCGAGTAAAACCCCTATCTTTCAATTCTTGCAGCTATGCTTTCAACTATTTCAACTAGGTAAGTGCCATTCTTTAAGGAGCTGTTGATCTCGGAGATGTTCCCGGCACTAACTCAATAGCAAACTCAACCTCTCTAACTAGCGATAACTAGGATAATTCCTCTGGAAACACATCTAGATACTCACATACCACTAGAACCGATTCTAGCTTCAACTCAGAAATTCTAGAATCAAATATATAAGCGAGATACGCTTCACAGCCTTTTCTAACATACTTCTGTGCTGACATAGCCGATATAACACTACACATATTATCCAATCTATCTGATTCAATCTGAAGCTTTTCACCGTTCTGACACTTTAACACAATAAGCTTTCATCTACAATTCACAACAGCATCATGAAGAGTTAACCAGTCCATACCCAAAATCACATCAAATTCATCAAATGGTATTAACATCAAATCAGCCGAAAAGTTGCAACCCCGAATCATCAAAGGACAGTTTTTCCAGACTTTGTCAACTAACACATAATAACCTAGGGGATTCATTCCTTTAAACATAAATTAAGTGAACTCAACAGACAATTTCTTATCTAACACTAAAGTTGTACATACATATGAATGTGTTGACCCGGGATCAATCAAAGTAGTAACATCAGTATCAAAAATAGAAAATGTACCAGTGATAACATCTAACGCTGAAGTTTCCTCTCTAGCATGGATCACATAAGCTCTAGCTGGTGCTCGTGCCTCGGGTCTCACAATAGGGTCATTTGTCCCGCTGCGGCTATTTCCTGCATTTCTAGTGTTCCAAGGTGGTCTACCCCTCACAGCTGTGTTGCTCGGTCGAATAGTCTGAGCCTTCTCTGTCGGGCTTCTCTAGGCAATCTCAGATGAAATTTTCATATGAACCACATTTAAAACATGCTCCATCTTTCATCTTGCACTCACTGAAGTGTCAACATCGACATTGTTGAAATTCAGACTTGCTACTCTTAACACTGCCTACGCTCTCTACGGATGTAGCCTAAGGGTTTGAACTTGCATGTTGTTTACTTTGGTCTCTACTAGAATAACCCACTAAAGCTGACGAAAGGTTATGATATTCCTTTGACTTCTTTCATAGCAATTGATATGATTTTCCTGCTGATCTCTTACTCGAATCACGAGCCTCATAATCACATTTTCTTTTAGCTTTACTCAATTCTTCAGCTTTGTGCGCTCGATCAACTACAACCACAAATTCTTTCAATTATAAAATCATGAATAACAACTTTATATCTTCATTCATCCCATCTTCAAACCGTTTACACATGGAAATCTTGGTCAGTATACATTCTCGGGCATACTTGCTCAATCGAACAACTTCCCTCTCATACTCAGATACGATTATCCAACCCTGTTTAAGCTCGAGAAACTCATTACATTTCTTGTCAAGAAACCTTTGACTTATATATTTCTTTCTCAACTTAGTTTGAAAGAATTCCTAGTCTACTCGCTCTCTCAAAACAACTAAAACCAAGGTATTCCACCACTGATAGGTTGAGTCTTTCAATAAGAAAACAACACATTTCACGCATTCAACCGGTGTACAAGATAATTCTTCGAAAACCCTTATTGTGTTTTCTAACCAAAACTCAGCTCTATTTGGATCATCTTCAGCCGTAACTCTAAACTCTTTAGCCCCATATTTATGAATTTTATCAAATAGAGGCTTGTTAACTCGTACTAGTTCCAAACGCTAAGGAACTACAGGGAAAGGTTGGGGAATAGGTGGGGTGGAGGTCGTTGAGCCATCGGGTTTGTTCATACGAACTTGGTAAACCATTTATTCATCATTTGGAAGAAGGCTTCCTTAGCCTCTCCTCCCCGGCCCTCAGATACGGGCCTACTACCACTCGACACTGCTCCGTGAACAAAGACTTACGTGTTACTTTCAACCTCATTGGAACAGGCTCAGTTGGATAACATTATCTCTTTGAAAGCATAATTCAAATCAAGTCAGGAGTTATCACACTATCACAGGTTATATAATGGCATGTATTTCTAGACTCGTACATGTTACGTTTCGTACGAGAATCGACTAAATCGTAGCTCTAATACCACTAAATGTAACACCCCTAACCCGTATCCATCACTGAATTAGTGTTATGGAGCATTACTGTAAAAACATAGCTTAAAAAAATTCATTTCCAGAAATTTCAGTAATCATAGCATATACCATTCACACACATGCAAATCGTCCCTTAATTGAGCCTTCGAGGCCTTAGAAATACTATAAAAATGGTTTGGGACTAAATCAAAAACATTTGAAACATTGAGGAAAAAATTAGAAGAATGCACATTGCAGGGGTAACATAGTCGTATGGCCAAGTCATATGACTCATATGGTTGAGACACATGCTCGTGTCTCAGGCCGTGTGACTTTCAAAATAGGGACACACATATTATGTCCTAGCCCGTGTCCGCGCCCGTGCAACCTTCTCACTTGTGTCACATGGCCAAGCCACACGCCCGTGTGGCAGGTCGTGTAACACTTGAAATGGCCTCACACGCTCATGTGCCAGGCCATGTGCCAGGCCGTGTAACATTTGAAGTGCAACTCTTAAACCTACAGGGGACACACGACCATTTCGCATGGTTGTGTGTTACACACGGCTAAGACACACACTCGTGTCTTAGGCCATGTGGATAAAAAAATTGCCAAAATCAAGCCATTTCTTTCACCCATTCAAGCATGAACCTACAAGCAACTTGCACATATAACCAAGATCTTAAAACAAGCCCAAATAACCAATTCAATTAGCCATTTAACCATCCAACCAATATTCCATATAGGCACCTCAAACACAAACATTCAAATATACCTAGTCATAAGCATAATTGACCATATTCATACCAATACATATAACTCATAACTATCTCAAAGGATAACCTAACTTAGCTACATTATAAGCATACTATCACATACCAAATTGGTTATTCCATCATGCATCAACTAAGCTATAATAACACCAACCACCAAGGCATCAAAATGCTAAAAGCACATCAACCATAATACCATATATACATGTCAAACATAACAACTAGATCATTAAACATAAGTCCACCTATACATGCCATTATAAACTTGGCCAAAACAACAAAAACTGCCGATATAATCGCTTGATAGTGTGATAAGACTCCGACGAGCTTCCAAACCGATCGATCTTCTGATAATCTATAAAACATAGGAAAAAAATAACGTAAGCATAAAATGCTTAGTAAGTTCATATAACTTGAACATTACTTACCATTTCAATGCATAACTTTAAAATTAAACATGAACCAATTCAACATAAGCTTTGCACAAGCCTAAGCATCATCAACAACACAAGTTAGTGTTTAAACAAATAACTTAACAAAACCATCACATGGTAAGATAGATTTCATGAACATAGCATATTTGAATTCATACTTTCCATAAACATGGTTATTCATACTTTGATCTTCATCAATTCATACATTTCCGTAGGTTCATAACTTAGCCATTGGAACACATACTGTTCCTTCCCTTTTTATGCACGTTGAACCACTTAGAATAATATGGAATACGCGGGAAGCTCACACAAAGTGTGCTAAACATATGGTCGAAACCATTCCTTTTCCTTTTCCTTTACATTGATGCTCACTCAAGCAATAAATGGGTCTGGTCACAGAAGTTAATGGTCAGAATTTAGCTACACGATGCCGCTCACAAAAGCTGACAAGTATCCGTAACAAATGTCAAAACTCAGGCATCGGTAGGACATTCAGAACAAGCACCCGAAACAGAGTAACCCTAATGACATGTCATTTGTATCCTATATATTCCTAAAGTTCAAATAGGACACAGGTCGTGTGACATAACCCAGGCCGTGTAACATTCAACCAAAGGGACACAGAAACATGTCCCAGCCCGTGCCGTAGGTCGTGTGCCAGACCGTGTAACTCTCTGAGTTTCCACACACGGTCGTGTGACAGGCCGTGTGCTAGGCCGTGTAACTCACTGACTTGAAACACTAAGAAATTTTACAAATGACACATGGTTGTGTCATTAGGTTATCTATTTCACACGGTCGTTTGAACCCAAAATTTACCTAAAATCAAGCCATTTCCAAGTCAAATTCATACCTAACCATTCATACTATTTGGGCTCACATTCAAGGGATTCAAACATCATTCAAACACACATAAACATGCCATTTCAAACTCCCTAATTCATCTAACCAATATGCCATTCAAAGGCACCACAAATATATCAAAACATCACTTACCAAAACAAGTCAATATTGCATATTCCCAAGCATAATAACCTAGTTCAATTAACTATCACACATGACCATTTGCAAGCCATCAAAACATACCAAAAGAACCTTATTTACAAGCACTTAAAAGTGACCAATATGACATAACTTGGTAACGCATTAAAGTGCACCAAACCAATATAACTTCAAAATCTTAAACAACCAAAGCATACGTTACAAAGATCCTATACATGCCATTATTAACCTTGACCAAAATACTCAAAAACTACCGAAATGGTTGCTGGATAGTGCGGTAGGTCTCTGACGAGCTTCCAACCAATTAAGCTTCTAATAATCTATAAAACAAAGGAAAGTAACTATATAAGCAACGAGTGCTTAGTAAGCTCATATAAACTTAAACATAACTTACCATTTCATTTATACAATTCATAGATTAAGCATAAATCATTATCAATGCCATAAGCTTAGTATAAGCCTAAACAACATCATCAAACTCCCAAGTTAGTACACTTGTCCATGATACAAATGAATTTAACCATAAGATATGTAGTTTACCATATATAAACACATTATTTAATTCATTAATGTTATTATAAGATCATGATTCATTCCATTTGCATAATTACCATTTCATTTCCTTTTCTTACCCGTTGAACCATCTAAAATTGCATCAGATACTCGGGAATACTCACACACATAGTGTATCTTTCCATATAATCGTAACCTTTCCTTTACATCAATGCTCACATGAGCTGTGCAATGGGCCTGCTCACACGAGCTGTGGGTTGGAATGTTAGCTACACGATGTTACTTACACGAGCTGTGGAGAATCCACAACAAATGCAGGACCTTAGCCATCGGTAGGACATTCAATACCAGCACTCGAAATATGAAATCCTTAATGACATGTCATTTGTATCCTAAGCATTCTTAAGGTTCAACTAGGATTCGTTATCCGTCAATTCATCATAACATGGATACATTTATATGTAGATTCATTTTTATTAAAATAGCATAGCAAATAGTCAATTTAGCTAACATTAAAATGACCATAGTTCATACGAACTTACCTCGATAACTAAAGTCGTAGAAGTAAAGTCGAACTAAATTGAAACTTTAGTTTTTCCTTGATTTAAGTCTGATTGTAGTTTATCTTGATCTAAATAAATAATTTCACTCAATTAAGTACTTCTAGTATTAAATTTAATCCATAATTCATATTTATGAAAAAATTACAAAATTACAAAATTATAAAATTATAAAACAACCTTGGAATGTCCCTCAACCTTTAACAATTTTGTAAACTAACCCTCGAGCTAGCTAGATTAAGCTAAAACGAACTCAAAAATATAAAAATTAATAAAAACAGGGCACAAAATCATACTATCCAATGAAGAATCCAAAACCGAAACTCTTCCCCCTTCAATGGTGTATTCGCCGAAGCAAAGAAGAAATGGGGAAGATGATATCTTTTTCTTAGTTTATTTTAGCTTTGTTTACCAATTTACCATTTTACCCTTAATAATAATAAATTTCAATAAAACCTATCCATATTTGTCCACTAATATTAAGGATGGTATAATTACTATCTTAGTCCATAAATTTAAACTTTCATAGTCATTTGACCCCTTTAACTAATAGAACTCAACTTTTACACTTTTTACAATTTAGTCTTTTTACTTAATTTACCATTTAAATATCAAAATTTCTCAACAAAAATTTAATACAACCCTAATACAATCCCCTAGACATTAAATAAATATTAAAATAATAAATCACTCATCAGAATTGTGGTCCCGAAACCACAGTTTCTGACACCACTGGAAACAGGCTGTTACACCTTGCAATTTTGTCCTTAGGATAGTTAATTTATAAATAAATGTTAAAAATATTTGTTTATTCTTTTCCGAACTGTAGCAATTAGTGAGTAGCTAGCTAAACTCCTTTCTTATATGTATTTTTAATAGAAATCATTAAATCATCGACTCCTTTGGGTTCGATCCTTGAAATACTATAAATATTACAACTTACCTATACGCTTGTAGGAAAATCGAGCTTTAAAAATTATTAAATAAATTCGTTGTCTTAATGCACACGCGCGCAACCAGTCATGAATATATGTGAAATGCTATTGAATTGGACTGTGATGATGAAAATGATTAAGATATGATACATGTACTAAATTGTAAAAAGGAAATGAATATTGATACCCTATTAACTAGTTGGGCTAAGTCAGATATAGTTGGCATGTCGTAGGATTGATTTGTGTACCGACTTTGTGCTTATGCACCAGGATGAACCTCGTGTGCCAGGATGCACTTTGTGAGCCAGAAATGCACTTCGTACGTCAGTATGCACTTTTCGTGTTAGTTTCCCTTACTCCAGTTTATTCAATGTTGCACTTCGGTGCTAGTTTGGTATGCTCATTGGACAATCTGAGTATCTGTCTGAGTTCGAGTTAGTTTAATAGGGTTATCTTTAGAATGAATTGTGATTAAATGGAAATTAAATATTGTAATCATACAGTTGAACATGCAAATCAAATGGAATTGAGCCCTAGGGGCCGAAACGTAACTCACCAAACTCTACCTGATAAATCGGATCTGAATCTTGGGCATTATTGATCTTATATACTTAAAACTTAGTTCCACTTGTACAATTTTCAATCGAATAAAACTTATCAACTTTAACATATCTTTAATAAAATATGTAAGTATAAATAGTGAAGAAATCTTACTAACACACATTGAGAATTTTCTTACAACTATGATAAAATTCAGGCCTTGGCCAAATATAGCTATCCCATGAAAAAGGTTTTATACAAATGTATAACCTAAGACTCGATCACGCAATCAAGCTCACTCAATATGCATAATGCCCAATATGCCACTCCTTCAGCACAATCCTAGTGTCGTCCCTCTAGGCTAAGACCCTAAAAAAGCCCACCTAAAACATAACATACAAAGGTAAGTTCGAAAGAACTTAGTGAGCCAAACACTTATTTACCTTAATCCTACTTGCGCATTACATTCAATGTTTCAATTATCGTCTCATCCCCTTTATTCTTCATTTTGCCTTTAATGATTACTTCCTCAATTATTATTCTTATACTCACGTTCATTATCATACCTTACCCTAAGGCCCTCTTTCCATCTCTTTAGTGTCTTTGAGACCTTACCTACATTCTTCAATCACCAAGCCATGACTCTATCAAGTTTCAAAAAGAGACTCATACACAGATGATCGATATTTCATTTTGAGCAAATCATGTTTACATTCATTTCTAGAATACATTTTTATTACTTAGCTATATCTCTTTAATTCCTTATCTCTATACAAATCTTAATCATATTAAATACCTTACTGTTATACCCATGGATACGTCAGGTACTTACTAGTCTCACTATTCGCATTTAAGGACAATGTAGGATACACCAATTACATAGGATAGAGTCTGTTGCAAGAGCATCCTTCATTTTTCATCATTGGAAGCCCTTCCAGATTACGGCACATGAGAAGCCCATCCTATGTGCGCCATAAAAACCTTATTTGTAGAATTCACCATAGAGGTTGTTTTTTCATAATCCGTTGCAAAGGCATTTCCTTCTTACATTGCTACTGGGACTTTAATTTCAAAGATTGCCTTTCAAACCTTTTTTGCAAAGTCTGCCAAAAATTTCATTCTTTTAGAGTTCATCGTCCATTCCATTTCATTCATTCGAGGTCTTCCACAAAGGCGTTCCCTTCATATGGTTGCCATGAGGCCCATTCTTTCAGAGAATGCCATGAAAGCTTTCATTTCAGATATGCCACAAAGGCTTCCATTTCAGATATGCCACAAAGGCTTTCATTTCATAGATTGCCACAAAGATATCCATTTCATAGATAGCCACAAGGGCTTCCATTTTTTGGTGTGTTCACAATAAGGATTCACCTATACTTACATTTCATGAGGTTTGCCCCTCATCATCCTATGTCATGCAGAGAACCCCATTAGGTAATAACCTTCCGTTAATTCTTTTCATATGATGTCATAGCCCACCAACTATGGTCTTACACAATATGGTGCCATGGCCACGGGCATATCCTTCAAAGAACGTGTTTAAAGTGTATACATATACAGGAGTCAACTTTGGGACTCGTCTGATTCTCACCGACTGCAGTTTCAAACTCCATATCCAGACTTCCCTTGTAATATCACTAGCAACTACTGCTATAGAACACAGAAACTCATCAGGATATAATCAAATACCCCTTTTTACCATCATTTCTAACACTAGAGATCCCAGATTTATTCTTTCACAACATAATATGGAGGGTCAAAAATTTTACCTTTAGCTTAAGTAAAAGAAGGAAATACTCTAAGTTCCTTTAGAGCTAGACAAAAATACTTCTTAAAGAAGGAAGAAGAAACACTCCCCTTTCCCAATCCTGATTATCGAGATATACAACATTTGTCCTTATGAAAACTTGACACGCATCATAATCCTATTCAATCTATCGTACAAGTGATTTACAGTTGTAAAGAAACGTGTATGAAAACCCAACATATATATATAGTAATTTCATCATTCATTTGTTACCACCCTGGTTGAACATAACCAGTACAATGACTAACCAAACTTGCCGTACCATACTCTTCAGCGTTAACCCGATTACTTTTTCATAATACATTACCAAGCTCATTTCCTTAACAATTCATCCTTTCTATGACAATTCCTTATAATAATCCAATACCTGCTACGCACCTACTTTTACACACCAAGATTACTTTTTCATACTACATTAGCAAGCTCATTTCCTTAACAATTCATCCTTTCTATGACAATTCCTTATAATAATCCAATACCTGCTACGCACCTACTTTTACACACCAAGAGCATTAGTTGGGAGGATAGCACTATACCACTCAAAGTAGTACTCGATTTACTTGCCAATTTTAGATTCTGCCAAAACCAGGTGTTACAACCTGCCTCCCCTTAATAAAAAATCCGTCTTCAAAATTTCTAACTTGAAAAATTACACTTGTATACCTGATAGTTGATCTTCCCGCTAGGCACATACCAAGAGTTAGGTTCTTTCGAATTTTAACCGTCACCATGAATTTTCTAAATGTTACTTTTACCCGTTATGATAGATGTCAACCTTACATTGGAGAATTTGAAAAGCCCCTTTTGAAATAAACTTCTCGAGCAAGTTTGTTTTTATAAAACAGACACTCAAACACTTCATCGATTACTTTGTAAAATCATTTAAAACCCTAACTTTCCTCTACTAAATTTTCATGTAATCTACATCTTTCGTTCTTGATTTTCCTCAAATATAACTCTTTTCTTCTTTCTTCTTTCTTCTTTCTTCTTTCTTCTTTCTTCTTTCTTCTTTCTTCTTTCTTCTTTCATCTTTCATCTTTTAACCTTTAAACCCAATATATGAGAAGAACCACCATCAAAGGAAGGGGCCGTGACCAGACCAACCAATCAGTCACTCATGAAACTTCACCATGCGTGGAGACCTAAAGTTACCGGAATTGTTACTGCACCACAATTCGAGAGGAAATGAATTGTTACCTGAGAACCCGAGGTCTCTGAAACCTAAAGTTTACTTACGATTTCAAACTTCTCAATCGGTGTCATCCAAGTGATAATTCCTTGGGCTTCATCTTACCACTCAATCTATTGAAAGCTAGGTTCCATTTGCCTCTCCACCATTCTTTTATGTCTTACTCAACAGTTACGGGATTACACTGGGTCAATTATCAGCCATATCTTGGTGGACATTAATGGCGTTTTTCATCAATTGTTGCATACACAATGAGCGTCCACTACTACGTGTCCTCCAGAGATTTTACCAACTCAAAATACAGAGAACCGAAACTTTTGTTGGTAGTGCTCACTTTGGTTTACGACTCAACTATGAACCCTCATTAAAATAAGATCTCCAATCTTCACCCAAGGAAGGACAAGTACATAAGGGTGGTAAGCAAGCTAAGTTTTGGTTTTGGTTTCCCAACCAAATGGTCCCTTTCTCGGGAAAGTGTCTATGCCACATGCCAGTCTCAAGATGCTCATATGGCTAAAAAGCAACACTAATGGTTCCAGCATTGTTTGAAAAACCTAAGTCCAAATGGTTACAACCAACTTTTTCCACCCATTATAGAATTGATCCTTCCGTGCCATCTGCCCTCAAAGCTTGGCCATACAACTCAAATAGTGAATTAATGCACATTTTCCTAGGGCACGTCAGAGAACCTCAATCATACTTTTATCATATCTATAATCCACACCCAAGAAATTGGATAATTATATCTTCTAATTGTCGAAACCATTTCTATTTGGGAAAAAAACAAAAATTAGTTGTCGACTTTAAAAAACAAAAATTGGGAGTCGCCACCAATCTTTTATTGAGGTGTGATTGGATCACCTAAAAAATAGCTTTGGTCTACAAGTTTTAGAAAAATGGATCCGGGAGTCGGTTACGTACGAGAAAGGATTAGCACCCTCGTAACGCCCAAAATTGGTATCTAGTTAATTAATTAGTGTCTTAATGTCGAAAATTTAAAAATATGATCCTTAAAAAAAACTTAAAAAACGTTACTTATTAAGACTCTTATCATTTCGAAGAAAGAAAATGTCACACCCAATGCGTTAGGGCACGACATTCTAATTCCTCATAAATGAATTAGTCCAAAATACTCGTGTAATAAAATTTAAAAGAATATTCATTTGTTTAAGATTTATAAAGAAATCGCGGCCCAATACGTTAGGGCATAATTTCTCAAAATCCTAAACTTGGAATATTTCCTTTGTTATTATTTTTAAAAAAAACATTTGTCTCGAGAAATCAATACGTCACATCCAATACGTTAGGATACAACATATTAAATTCCCGACACCAAGCTTTTCATTTTATTTTTTGATTAATGAGCAATTCTCGATTGTTAGATTTAACGAAGAAAATTGGAACCCAATACGTTAGGGCTCAATTTCCTTGAAAATCCTAAATACGAGTATTATCTCAATTTTGAAAATTTTAAAATCGAGTAAAAATGATGTAATGCTACATTAAGTGTAAAATACAATAATAAATACAACAATGGCATAGAAATAAAGCGAAATTAATGTACATAAAAACAACGACATGTAAAGTATCAAATGAACAAAATATAAATGAAAACATAAATCAATAAGAAAATGAAGGAAATAAACAAAAAAAATATAAAGAGAAAAAAGGTACAAAATATATACATGAAATTATAAAGAATAAAAGACATACACAAGGGTTTACATATAAAATTTTGGACTATATAATTTATAACAAAATATATATAATGCATTTATGAAAATAAAGAAAAATATATAAATATACATATATATATTATAACATATGTGTTGAAAATATAAGTTTGTATTTAAGCAAATAAAAACATAGACATGTGCGTATATATATATAAAAATATTCATTAGAAAATATATAAATACATACATGTACATATATACAAAAGTAAAAAAAATTGAAACTAAACATAAAAGTATATATATGTATATAAAAGTTAGGAAGTAAAATAAAATAAAACATATGTATAAAATATATATAAGCATATGTATATTATATATAAAACAATATATATTACATAAAAAGCGATGCATGCTCATGAATATAAAAATATTAATAATAATAATAAAAATAATAATGATACAAGATTAATGATGCCACATAATAGTATTAATAATATTAAAATAATTACTTTAATAATAATAAAACTAAAATAACAAATAGAGGATTAAATAGCATCAATAATCAAAGACCAATGAATTTAAAACAAAGAGTATAAAATAAAAATATATATAAGGCCAAATAAAATTTAAACAAAATTGAAAATAATGAATTTGAAAATGAATAATAAGGGAAAAAGAGATTTGAAATCAACAATATACAAATCAATAAATAAATTATACACAAATCAACAAGATAAAAACGCAAAAGAGAGAGAAATTTAAGTAAATACTCTTAAGAATTATTATTACTCCCCACTTTCGTCCTTTACAATGAAGGGAGAGGCATCTATTTATAGTTGAGCCTCCCCAAATCCAACAGTACAGATTAATTACATCAACGGCTAAGATTACAAGGTATCTACAAATTAAATCTCTAAGATTTCACAATCATATCTTCTAAGATTGCATATCATATCTAAGATTACATATCATAACTAAGACTGCATATCCTTGAAGATTATGTTTCCATATGCATC
Organism: Gossypium raimondii; assembly: GCF_025698545.1. Taxonomy (NCBI): domain Eukaryota; kingdom Viridiplantae; phylum Streptophyta; class Magnoliopsida; order Malvales; family Malvaceae; genus Gossypium; species Gossypium raimondii. The sequence goes on from NC_068566.1 coordinate 16,005,152, forward strand.
AAGCTTGTAGATAGACCTTCAACCTTTTCAAGTAATGGGTCATCCCGATCAGGCCAAATGATATAATTTTGGACTTTTTTTTATTATTTTGGGTTTATTACTTTTTTATGAGCTTGGGCTAAATTGGCCTATTATAGCTGCCCCTCTTTGCTCATTATCGTGTAACGAGAATAAAGGAAAGACTATAGAAATGACCAATTTTGCCTGGTCGTACTAGACTTTAGCGCTCTTCTTCTTCTTCAAATAGCCTCATTCCTTCCTACTGCATCTTCAGAGGTATAGGAACTGGTGCTTCAACCTACTCCACTGCAATGCCAGGGAGATAGGAATTGCACATTGTAGTTTTTCAAAATTTGTTATCTTTAATCTGCTCCACTGCAACTCTAGAGATATAAGACTTCTAGCTTCAACTTGATCTGCTGCAACTTTAAAGATGAATTTGATGCGATCTGCTCTACTGTAATTTCAAAGAGATTCTAATCCACTCCACTATAACTTTAGGGAGATGGGATTTGTTTATTTAGTCTACCCCACTGCAATTTCAGAGGGATAAGACTTGATTTCTTGAGTCTGGTCCACTGCAACTTAAGGGAGATAAGACTCGCTTTCTTGGGTCTGCTCCACTGCAACTTCAGGGAGATAAGACCAGATGCGATCTGCTCTCTGCAACTTCAGAAAGATAAGATCTGTGATTTGAATCCACTCCACTGCAACTTCAGGGAGATAATATTCACAATCTTCAGTCTGCCTCACTACAACTTCAGGAGGATAAGGCTTGCTTACTTAGTCTGCTCCACTACAACTTCAGAGAGATAAGACTAGATACGATCTGCTCTCTACAACTTTAGAGAGATAAGATGTGTGATTTTAATCCACTCCACTGCGACTTCAGGGAGATAAGATTATTCGCTTTAATCTGCTCCACCGCAACTTCAGGGGGATAAGATTCGTCATCTTCAGTCTTTCCAATTGCAATGTTGGGGAAACAAATTCGCCGTCGTAGCTTCAATCTGTTCCACTACACCGCCAGGGGAGTAAGATTCATCGTCGTGGTTTCAATCTGCTCCACTATAATGCCAAAGAGATAGGATTCGCTGCCCACAGCTTCAATCTGCTCCACTTCAGCTAATCCAAGCCTTAACGCCAGGGAGATAAGATTCGCCGTCATGGCTTCAATCTGCTCCGCTACAACGCCAGGGAAATAAGATTTACCTTTGTGGCTTCAATCTTTTCCATTGCAACGTCAAGGCGATAAGACTGATGTCTTCAATCTGCTTCACTGACAGTACAGGAAGGCAAGATCTGCTATTTTCAACCTACTCCACTGTTGCTCAGGGAGATAGGATTCACAATCTTCAACCTATTCCACTGCTGACTAGGGAGAGAATACTTACAATCTTCAACCTATTCCACTGCTGCCAAGGGAGATAGGGCTGGGGTCATCGATCTGCTTCGCTATCGGTGCAGGAAGGCAAGATCTGCTATTTTTAACCTGCTCTGCTGTAACCCAGGGAGGCAAGGCTGGTGTCTTCGATCCGCTCATTGTCGGTGGGAAGGCAAGATCTGCTATTTTAACTCGCTCTGCTACAACCTGTGGAGGCAAGGTTGGTGTCTTGATCTGCTTCGCTATCGGTGCGGGAAGGCAAGATCTGCTATTTTAACTCGCTCGCTACAACCCGTGGAGGCAAGGTGGTGTCTTCAATCGCTTGCATTGTCGGTGCGGGAAGGCAAGATCTGTAATTTTAACTCGCTCCATTGCAACCCTGGGGAGGCAAGGTGGTGTCTTCGATCGCTTCATTGTCGGTCGGGAAGGCAAGATCTGCTATTTTTAACCTGCTCTGCTACAACCCAGGGAGGCAAGGTTGGTGTCTTCGATCTGCTTCGCTATCGGTGCAGGAAGGCAAGATCTGCTATTTTTAACCTGCTCCGCTACAACCCAGGGAGGCAAGGCTGGTGTCTTCAATCTGCTTCGCTGTCGGTGCAGGAAGGCAAGATCTGTAATTTTTAACCTGCTCCATTGCAACCCAGGGAGGCAAGGCTGGTATCTTCGATCTGTTTCGCTGTCGGTGCAGGAAGGCAAGATTTGCTATTTTTAACCTGCTCCGCTACAACCCAGGGAGGCAAGGCTGGTGTCTTCGATCTGCTTCACTTTCGGTGCAGGTAGGCAAGATGTGTTATCTTCACTGATCTGCTCCCTGAGGAACATGACCTGTATAATGAACCTAATTATCCCTAATGATTAGGATGGCATCAAACGAATCAAATGCTCCTAACTAGACATGTGTGAATGGTGTTTGCACCAATGCATAATTTTTTAATAATTTTTTTCTGAGAATGATCCCACTTAGGTTATCATTGCTCGAAGTTTATTAAGGCTTTAACACTGATGTGTTACAACGCCTTCTTGCTTGACTGGCTTTTCTGAAAAAATATTTAGTCAAGTTGCCCCCACTGTAAAACTCAAAGTTCAATCCATTGGGGCGCAAAATTTGTACCATCATTCTCCCACTCTAACCCAAAGGTAGGAATATATGTCTTTTTTTGGATCCTCTCCTATCACAATTCAAGGATACAGGATCTAAATCTCTCTGGTCCCTTACACCATTCCCAGGGTATCGTACCAAAGGCTCATGCATAAATGAAGGCTTTCTTCTTCGAGGAAACCTCTTCCTACTGTCTGGTGATCATTGCTTACTTATTTATTTAAGCTTTGTCATTTTGTTCAATTTTTAACAACAAAATCCAAAGAGAAAGTCCTAATTTAGACTCTTCCTTTTCAGATTTCCAACCTTTAAACATGGTGTGTTCTAAACAATAGTCCTGTTTCAGGTTCCTGTATTATTTAGAAACTTCTAGAGTAATATGCCAAACTTCCCTTGTGAAAGTTTTATTAGTCCATTAATCATTATTCCAATGCAACATGCTTGCAAAAAGGGTCTAACAATGGATGGGAATACAATTGGTTCTGAGCATAGCTCGAAAGGAATAGATTATCAAAAAATAGTAAATAAGGATAACAACGAAATTGATTGGGAATGTGTATCTTGGAAAAGAATGAAGTATTCCAAGAATAGCAAGTTCACTATAAAAATTGGATGCCCCAGATATTGCAGCTTGAACTTCTCTATACAAACTTTCTTAGTTTGACATGTGTTTCGGAGATCTACAGTACTCTGTCGATGTCCCAAGATGTTTTCTACTCTTTCCTGTTGATTCAAGATCATCATATGCCTCAATCTGATCAAAATTTGAACTACTCTGATCACCTCATGCCCCATTCTGACCAATATTTGAGCCGCCCTTTTCGGGTTTTCAACTCAAATCCCCTTTGGTCTCAAGGCGGCCTTTGCGGGTTTTCACATTGGCCTCTCCTTTTTCTTTCTTCTTTTCTCTCTCTTTTTTTTTTTGCTTTTTTTATATTTTGAAATATTTTTGATTGAATCTGAACTCATAGGAATAGGCATGTCCTTGTTATCCTTTTTGATCAATATCGACGCTTTTCCAAATAAGGCCTTCCACATAAGGTCCTTCCCAGCTTGGGATGAAGTTCTTTTTGTATGGGAAGGATCTTCTTCAATACCAGGTCCCTCTCAAGGAATTCTCTAGGACGAACCTTTTTTGTGAACTTGCATTATTTGCGTTTAACGCATTTGACCATGATGGAAAAATTTGAATATTTCTCTTCAATCGGAATTGGATTCAAAAACTCATAAAGAATTTTGTATTCAATAGGCAAAACCGCGATAGGCCCAAGAGAAAGGCATTGCCCCGACAGAGTTTTTTTTTGCGACATCTTTTTTTTGGGCGATATGGCATTAATCGTGAACAGACTGCAAATTTTGATATTATGCTGTTGTTCAAATTTTGTACATTGTCAGATATGATCCTTTTGGAGTTCCATACTAACATATGATTTTTCACGAATTTGCTAACTGTCGATTTTGTGACATTGGCATATGAAGCAGCTTCCATTCATTTAGTAAAGTAACTGACGATCACAAAGATGAATCAATGACCGTCAGACTCTTTTGGCGAGATCGACCAAATGACCTTCATGCCCCATATAAGGAGAAGTCATGTATCCCAATGATTATTTGTAGGGTAAGATCCGTTTCTCGATTTGTTCTACCATCCTTAAACAAGTCTAAAAATAGGCTACAATCTATGTCATCTTCAAAGTCATGAAATCCCTCTAAACACATGCCTCGCTCAAAAGGAAATTCTAAGCACAGTGGCGTCACTCATGTTATTGATATCCGGAGACCCAATATAAAAGAATATACAAAAGAATGTATTTATGAATAACTATTTGTACAATATAATTATGAATGAAAGAATGATTTGGAAGAAAATCCAAAAGAATGAAAGAATAATTATTTCAAAAGAATGAAAAATATTGGCTCAAAAATGAATGCAAAGATGTATTTTATTAGAATAATGACGTTCGGACATGAGCCTATTTCACAAAGGAATTTCTATCATTTTAGGCTAAAACAACAAAATGTTCGAACATTACTCTAAATAAGCTCTAAAAATTACAGGGATTTCTTCCGCAGTTTAATTACTTAGAACACTCCCAGATTTATAAGGACAAATATCTAACAAGGTCCCCCTTTCATTTGTGTCTCCCTATATGTCATTGATGTGAGCACTTCCCAACATCTCCCCATATATTGCATTCACCCCATTGTCAATCATGATTGGGTAGCGAATTTTCTGCATTAAATGAGCCATCCAACTTGACAATACCCATGTTGATGAATTTTTCAACTAGCTTTTTGAAGGTAATGCAATTCTCTATTGAGTGTCCCGTAAATCCCGCATGATAATTGCATTGTGCACTTGCGTCATACCATTTGGGATACGGAGGCTGTGGAGGCTTCACATGTAAAGGAGAAACAACATGCGCATCGAATAAGCTTTGATACAACTCCTTGTATGACATTGGAATTGGCGTGAACTGGAGTTTTTCAATACCTTGCTTCACATATGATTCTTGTCTTGATGAACCCTGCTAATTAGCAATCAATTTGCTATACGTATTCATGATGTTCACCTTATTTTCTTTTTCTTTTGAGGCTTGCCTTCTATTATTTCCTCCGGCATCAATCATTCCGCTCCTTATGGCGCTTTCAATCATTTCACCATTCATGATTATGTTAAAAAATCTTTTTGTGGCACTCCCTAACATATGTGTGATGAACGAAGCTTTCAATGTATTTATGAATAGCATTGTCATTTCCCTTTCCAGGAGCGGTGGCTGAACTTGGACGGCGACCTCCCTCCACCTCTGTGCGTATTGCCTAAAACTTTCACCGGGTTTCTTTTCCATGTTTTGTAGAGTGATTCTATCAGGTACCATGTCAGTTACATGATTGTACTGCTTTATGAATGCCTGTGCTAAATCTTTCCATGAATTAATCTTGGCACGACTCAATTGATTGTACCACTTGGACACTACCCCAATGTATCAGCAACTGGTCATTACTAACATACCCAGTCATCCGCCTACAAAACATAGTAATATGGGCTTCGAGACTACTAGTTCCATTATACTTCTCAAACTCGGGCATTTTGAATTTGTAAGGGAGTACTAAATCTGGAACCAAGCTTAATTCTTTAGCATCAATCCTATAGTAGCTCTCAGCACTTTCCATTGCTCTAAATTTCCCTTCCAGCCATTTATACTTTTCTTCTAGCTATTTTGGCAATTCATCCTTCATTTTCTCTTTTTCAGTTGTTTCGTCGAAGTCAGGGATAGTAGGATTAACAAGGTTGTCTCCGGGGTTAGAGTCTGATCCTACTTGAAAATTCATTGGTGTTACAACACCGACCTGAAACTGCTGAGGCTTGATGGTGACAGAGGATTTCCATGGATATACCTCACCATACTGAGAGGTAAAGCCTGGGGGATAAACAGGGCCCTCACTGTCTCCTTCAGCATTGAGCACAGAGCCCTTTCCTTTATCAGTTCCTCTGATTAACAACTGAGTTAATTGAGCCATCATACTCCCTTGAGATTCCATCATTTTCTCCATCATTTGCTGCTGAATTTTCTCAAGTTGTTCATTCATTTTTTGTTGAAGCTGATCTTGCATTTCCTTCTAGAATTGTTCTAGCCTTTGATCCATGTTTTTAGTTTTCGATCGAGTACCGTAGCGGTGTTTGGTAGGTTGATTGGTTTCCAGATTAACTGAGGAGTGATTTAAATTAATTAGAATCCTTTCATGTATTTTTTTAATGCATATGATGTAATGCAATGCATGAAATGAATGCAAAAAGGCGTCAATTTTGATTCAATTCTATTTAAGAAAACTTTACTAGAAATTAAATTTCCTTACATAAAGTGAATTACAAATAAGACTTTGCCCTAGTACCCAGAACTCTAATCTTTCTAAGTAACAAAGCTAATTCTTGTCCCCGATCCGATTCTAATTCATACTTCACACTCAACATGTCAGCCTGTACTGCTAAAGTCTGTATGTGATCAGCTACTTCTTGAATTTGGACCACAGCATCCTCCATAAGATGATCTCTGCTCCTAACTTGACTCTAAAAGTAATGAAGCTGTTCATTATTACGACTTTCATTTTCTTTCAAGTACTTGATCTGGATCTCACAATTTCGCAGTGTCATTTCTAGCTCTTCGATTATTTTCTTCATTTCCTCAATCTTGCTCAAGCTTGCTTTCAACTCTATTACAGAATTTTGATTTCGATACTGATGAAGAGATCTTTCCAACTCGATCACCCTATCCTTTAATTCACCTTTTTCTCTCTGGCTATCTGACAAACTCTTTTCTAAAGCCTTGTTTCGCATCTGCATCTCTTGAAATTTCCGTTCCCACCTATCGGCTTTGTCCTTTTCTTCTCGAATTTCTTCATGCCATTATTCTGAAGTTTTTCCCAGCCCGGTAGTTCTTATTGACAGACACAACTTTTTATAATCCGACTTCAGACTACCCAACTCCTCCTCAGCCTTGTTTTTCTCTTTCCTTAATTTCTCAGTTTCGAGCTTCTGAATGTCTATGTCTAATCTCAAATTCGTCTTTTCTTCCTCCATTTGCTCTTTCTTCTTTTCTAAACATGCATTTCTTCTCTCAAAATATTGTCTTATGATTTCCAACTCAGAAGGGATGACTCGCAAATGCTCCTCTATTGACTGGCTACTTTCCTGACTTATCTTGGGTATATTGTCGTTGATTCTCCTAACCGACCATTCATTATACTCAGGAGTTGTCATCGGACCCACCGCTAACCTCTTCATTCGGCGAGTCTGTTTCCATGCACTAGACATCTCTTGAATCTTCTTTCTATAACCATCATCTCTGTATGAAAATTCACAATCAGCTATCCCTTGGGTCGCAGGTATAAATTGCATTGACCTATACTGCCTTAGCACCAATAATGGGGCATATCCAATAGTTCCCCAAATTCCAAGTAATGGAACCCAATCAAAATTACCACACCTATACAGGATCTCATCTGGAAGTAACCAAGTAGCTCTCCACTCAACGTCCTCCTCCTGAAGATTTTGAAGAATTGCCATCCACTTCTCCTCCGAAATGTTGTCTCTTCTCAGCGTAGCTACTATCTCCTTTAGTGGTGAATAATTTTCAGAGAAAACCCGATACGAAACCTTATCCACCTTCCAAAAGTGACTGTGAAACCATGCGAGTAGAAGCTGTGCACATCCAATAAATCTACCCTCACCCGTTCTTCGGCATGCACTCTATGACCTGAAGGTTTCTGCCAAAATTGCCAGAATCGGTGTAACCTTCTTATCAAGCCGGTCAAATAAATTGGTGACTGCTTCATCCACATGCCCCAAGGCCTTGGGGAAGACAACCAAGCCGTATATACTTAAAGCAAAGACATCTAACCTCTTTCTCATGTCTGGGTGTGTTAGAATTGCATCTTTCAAACTTCTCAAAGGAACGCATTTACTATCCCCCTTTTGCTTAATTTGTGCAGCAACCCACTACTCACTCATCCCTGTTATACTCATCAACTTCTTTGAAAAGGTTGGCACATTTACCGCTCTTGAGTAGACCTTGTCCACTTGAAACTTTGAACATCGGAGTAAAGCCACATATTCTTCTATCGTAAGCACCAAATCGACCTTCCCAAATGTGAAGCAACTATAAGCAGGATTCCAAAACTGGGCGAAGGCGAGGGCTCGAAACAAATGCTTGTCTACCTTCGTATCAAGAAAATAAGGCAAATCCCCATAATTATCATAAAATAATTGTCTAACCTCATCATTCCACTGATCCCAGATTTCCTTCAACTCTTGCAAATTGTTTTGAGTCACACTGATGCGAGTAAAATCCCATAATTCCGATACATATCCATCGGCCAAGCTATCGCTTTCTCTTGCTGCGTCGTTTCAGACCAAGTTCGGACAGCCGCATTGTCCTCCACTTTATCAAGAAACCCTTTTTCCATGATAAGCTTTCTATCTAGCAAATGAATATAAACTGACACCTTTTATGATGTAATGAAATGTCATGTCATGCAATCAAAATAAGACACAAATAGTCAGTATCATATAAAACCATAGAATATAATCTATAAATAATAAAATACCTACTCAGATATCTACTAGGGTTTAGTGTAGTTTTACCTAGGGTGGATTCCTAAGGTTAATTATATGAAGTTCGACTTCTAGGGCAAAGGTACCCGAACCAGTAGATTCCTTGATCCTCACTCATTATAGGCTCATATAGATCAAGTTCGGTTCAGGGGAACACATTTTCCCTATGACTATACGGAGATGATAATCTTACGAAGGCATAGGTACTGATGTATTCCGAAAGCGATCCACTATCCTATATGGAGGTGAAAACCTCACGAAAGAATAGTTTCTCACTCTCACTTAGAATGGTAAAATCATTCAACTCATGTAATGTATAATGCAAGAACAACTTAGATCAATTAAGAAATAATATAATGAATGCAAAAGGATCTCATGAAAATTATTTTTTTTTAAATCTTTTCTCGACCATAAGACAAAAATTAATCAACTTTGTGGCTCGACTCTCTTATTTTAAAAAAAATCCCCAACGGAGTTGCCAAACTGTCGAAACCAAATTTTATTTTGGAAAAAAACAAAAATTAGTTGTCGACTTTAAAAAAACAAAAATTGGGAGTCGCCACCAATCTTTTATTGAGGTGTGATTGGATCACCTAAAAAATAGCTTTGGTCTACGAGTTTTAGAAAAATGAATCCGGGAGTCGGTTACGTACTAGGAAGGATTAGCACCCTCGTAACGCCCAAAATTGGTACCTAGTTAACTAATTAGTGTCTTAATGTCAAAAATTTAAAAATATGATCCTTAATAAAAACTTAAAAAATGTTACTTATTAAGACTCTTATCATTTCGGAGAAAGAAAATGTCACACCCAATGCGTTAGGGCACGACATTCTAATTCCTCATAAATGAATTAGTCCAAAATACTCGTGTAATAAAATTTAAAAGAATATTCATTTCTTTAAGATTTATAAAGAAATCGCGGCCCAATACGTTAGAGCACAATTTCTCAAAATCCTAAACTTGGAATATTTCCTTTGTTACTATTTTTTTTAAAAAAATCTTTGTCTCGAGAAATCAATACATCACATCCAATACGTTAGGATACAACATATTAAATTCCCGAAAACAAGCTTTTCATTTTATTTTTTGATTAATGAGCAATTCTCGATTGTTAGATTTAACGAAGAAAATTGGAACCCAATACGTTAGGGCTCAATTTCCTTGAAAATCCTAAATACGAGTATTATCTCAATTTTGAAAATTTTAAAATCGAGTAAAAAATGATGTAATGCTACATTAAGTGTAAAATACAATATTAAATACAAAATGGCATAGAAATAAAGCGAAATTAATGTACATAAAAACAACGACATGTAAAGTATCAAATGAACAAAATATAAATGAAAACATAAATCAATAAGCAAATGAAGGAAATAAACAAAAAATATAAAGAGAAAAAAGGTATAAAATATATACATGAAATTATAAAGAATAAAAGGCATACACATGGGTTTACATATAAAATTTTGGACTATAGAATTTATAACAAAATATATATAATGCATTTATGAAAATAAAGAAAAATATATAAATATACATATATATATTATAACATATTTGTTGAAAATATAAGTTTTATTTAAGCAAATAAAAAACATAGACATGTGCGAATATATATATAAAATATTCATTAGAAAAATATATAAATACATACATGTACATATATACAAGTATAAAAAAATGAAACTAAACATAAAAGTATATATATATGTACATAAAACTTAGGAAGTAAAATAAAAATAAAACATATGTATAAAATATATATAAGCATACGTATACTATATATAAAACAATATATATTACATAAAAACGATGCATGCGCATGAATATAAAAATAATAATAATAAATAATAAATAATAATAATGATACAAGATTAATGATGCCACATAATACTATTAATAATATTAAAATAATTAATTTAATAATAAAAATAAAATAACAAATAGAGGACTAAATAGCATCAATAATCAAAGACCAATGAATTTAAAACAAAGAGTATAAAAAAATATAAGGCCAAATAAAATGTAAACAAATTTGAAAATAATGAATTTGAAAATGAATAATAAGGAAAAGAGATTTGAAATCAACAATATACAAATCAATAAATAAATTATACACAAATCAACAAAATAAGAACACAAGAGAGAGAGAAATTTAAGTAAATACTCTTAAGAATTATTATTACTCCCCACTTCCGTCCTTTAAAATGAAGGGAGAGGCATCTATTTATAGTTGAGCCTCCCCAAATCCAACGGTGCAGATTAATTACATCAACGGCTAAGATTAAAAGGTATCTACAAATTAAATCTCTAAGATTACAAAATCATATCTTCTAAGATTGCATATCATATCTAAGATTACATATCATATCTAAGATTACATATCATATCTAAGACTGCATATCCTTGAAGATTATGTTTCCATATGCATCAAGCTTGTAGATAGACCTTCAACCTTTTCAAGTAATGGGCCATCCCGATCAGGCCAAATGATATAAATTTGGACTTTGTTTTATTATTTTGGGTTTATTTTTTTTTTATGAGCTCGGGCTAAATTGGCCTATTACAGCTGCCCCTCTTTGCTCATTATCGTGCAACGAGAACAAAGAAAAGACTACAGAAATGGCCAATTTTGCCTGGTCGTACTAGACTTTAGCGCTCTTCTTCTTCTTCAAATAGCCTCATTCCTTCCTACTGCATCTTCAGAGGTATAGGAACTAGTGCTTCAACCTACTCCACTGCAATGCCAGGGAGATAGGATTTGCACGTTGTAGTTTTTCAAAATTTGCTATTTTTAATCTGCTCCACTGCAACTCCAGAGATATAAGACTTATAGCTTCAACTTGATCTGCTGCAACTTTAAAGATGAATTTGATGCGATCTGCTCTACTGTAATTTCATAGAGATTCTAATCCACTCCACTACAACTTTAGGGAGATGGGATTTGTTTATTTAGTCTGACCCACTACAATTTCAGGGGGATAAGACTTGATTTCTTGAGTCTGCTCCACTGTAACTTCAGGGAGATAAGACTCGCTTTCTTGGGTCTGCTCCACTGTAACTTCAGGGAGATAAGACCTGATGCGATCTGCTCTCTGCAACTTTAGAAAGATAAGATCTGTGATTTGAATCCACTCCACTGCAACTTTAGGGAGATAAGATTCTCCATCTTCAGTCTGCCTCACTACAACTTCAGGAGGATAAGGCTTGCTTACTTAGTCTGCTCCACTACAACTTCAGGGAGATAAGACTAGATGCGATCTGCTCTCTGCAACTTCAGAGAGATAAGATCTGTGATTTTAATCCGCTCCACTACGACTTCAGGGAGATAAGATTATTCGCTTTAATCTGCTCCACTGCAACTTCAGGGAGATAAGATTCGTCATCTTCAGTCTTTTAAGTTGCAATGTTGGGGAAACAAATTTGCCGTCATAGCTTCAATCTGTTCCACTACACCACCAGGGGAGTAAGATTCACCGTCGTGGTTTCAATCTGCTCTACTGTAATGCCAAAGAGATAGGATTCGCTGCTCACAGCTTCAATCCGCTCCACTTCAGCTAATCCAAGCCTTAGCGCCAGGGAGATAAGATTCACCGTCGTGGCTTCAATCTTCTCTGATACAACGCCAGGGAAATAAGATTCGCCATTGTGGCTTCAATCTTTTCCATTGCAACGTCAAGGCGATAAGACTGATGTCTTCGATCTGCTTCACTACCAATACAGGAGGGCAAGATCTACTATTTTCAACCTATTCCACTGTTGCTCAGGGAGATAGGACTTACAATCTTCAAGCTATTCCACTGCTGTCAAGGGAAATAGGGCTGGGGTCATCAATCTGCTTCGCTGTCGGTGCAGGAAGGCAAGATCTGCTATTTTTAACCTGCTCCGCTGTAACCCAGGGAGGCAAGGCTGGTGTCTTCGATCTACTTCGCTGTCGGTGAAGGAATGCAAGATCTGCTCTCTGAGGAACATGATCTGTATAATGAACCTAATTATGCCTAATGATTAGGATGGCATAAAATAAAAAACATAGACATGTGTGTATATATATATAAAAATATTCATTAGAAAAATATATAAATACATACATGTACATATATACAAAAGTAAAAAAAATTTAAAAACTAAACATAAAAGTATATATATGTATATAAAAGTTAGGAAGTAAAATAAAATAAAACATATGTATAAAATATATATAAGCATACATATACTATATATAAAACAATATATATTACATAAAAAGCGATGCATGTGCATGAATATAAAATAATAATAATTATTATAAATAATAATAATAATAATGGTACAAGATTAATGATGCCACATAATAGTATTAATAATATTAAAATAATTAATTTAATAATAAAAAACTAAAATAACAAATAGAGGATTAAATAACATCAATAATCAAAGACTAATGAATTTAAAACAAAGAGTATAAAATAAAATAAAAATATAAGGCCAAATAAAATGTAAACAAATTTGAAAATAATGAATTTGAAAATGAATAATAAGGGAAAAAGATATTTGAAATCAACAATATACAAATCAATAAATAAATTATACACAAGTCAACAAAATAAGAATGCAAGAGAGAGAGAAATTTGAATAAATGCTCTTAATAATTATTATTATTCCCCACTTCCGTCCTTTACAATGAAGGGAGAGGCATCTATTTATAGTTGAGCCTCCCCAAATCTAACGGTACAGATTAATTATATCAACGGCTAAGATTAAAATGTATCTACAAATTAAATCTCTAAGATTACAAAATCATATATTCTAAGATTGCATATCATATCTAAGATTACATATCATATCTAAGATTGCATATCATATCTAAGATTACATATCATATCTAAGACTGCATATCATATCTAAGATTACATATCATATCTAAGACTTCATATACTTGAAGATTATGTTTCCATATGCATTAAGCTTGTAGATAGACCTTCAACCTTTTCAAGTAATGGGCCATCCCGATCGGGCCAAATGATATAATTTTGGACTTTGTTTTATTATTTTGGGTTTATTATTTTTTTATGAGCTCGGGCTAAATTGGCCTATTACACTAATCAAGCTAATTCGCCTGTTGCTGGTACATGATCTTTATCATGTTTTCACCCTTAAGATATGGATACCTCCTCAATTCTTAAGGGGACTCGTGGTCAAGAGAAGACCACTGCTACACCACCACAAAAAATAGCAGCAAGGAAAATGGCCAGATCAATTGAGGGTACTCAAGAATCTGGAAGCAGCGAATGCCCACCCTTAGTGAGGCATAAACCAATCAAGAAACGAGTTGCAACCATCACTTATTCTTCTTCAGTACCAGTTCCTACTGAGATTCCTTCAATGCCTGAAGGCTCCGTCCCTCATACATGCTCTCCTAGAAATATTCCTAGTCCCACTACAATAGAGAATCCCTCGGAGACAAGCCCTCCAATTCAATCACCTATCCTTCCTCCTCCAGCACAGGAAGCAACCCTTACAAAATTAGGTAGTAACTTTCTTGGCACAACCTTATAGAATCAGTACCCTCTCCCATGCCTCTCAATTCTATTCTTCACCAACAACTAAGCTTGTTGCCTCAACAGTTAAGAGAGGCCTTCTGTTTTTATCTTGTATTCCGTCCTTTAGAGGATCCTCTATCTTTCATGGCTCAAGTCTCAAAGATCTCGTCTCTCAAACATGGTCATTGAGGCGGGGCTTTGAGAGATGCTAGTAGGCACTACAATAGGAGAATGGCATATTTGGAAAATTTTGTGAAATCTAATGAAGACACTTTGGTTGAGCTCTGCTAGAAATACCAAAACTCAAGTAGTTTGATTGCAAGGCTATCTACTCAGCTCATGACTCTAAAGAGCAAGTATTTGTATGTTCAAATCGAAAATAATCAGCTGAAATATAAGATCAACCACTTAAAGGATGGAAAATTTGTCTTTGGGAAGAGGTCCAAAGATCAAGATGACAGGCATAAGGCAGAGTTGGAGAGGTTGCACCAATCTCATGGGGAAACCTTCAAGAAGTATCAAGAAGATATTTAAAATAACCTTGTTGAGGCTCTACCAGAGTGGAAATTGAACTTTATCCTGCACGCCCAAGTGGTCCTTTGGACCTTAGCAAGGTAGACTTCGATTGTCTAAAGGATATCTCAGTAAAATCGCTCAGCTTTGATGTTTACAATCCTAAGGGCAATGAGTGGGAGAATTTCCAAAGAGAGTGGAAACAACTAGTTGTCTTTTACACCCCTACTATGCCCGTAGCTGAAGATAATAAAGGGGACTTAACAAACATAGAGCAAAACCCTGAATGTCATCCCTAACCAGATGAGGTCTCTATTGAACTCACCAACTAGCCCATCAAATGAGGAAACTAAAATTTTCTTTTGTCTTGCCTTGTACTTTTCTTTTAATGTCTTCCATTTTGGTACAACATCCTTGTTATTAATGGAGCAATCATTTACCTTTCCTTGGTTTCTTTGTTCATCATTATCCCTTTTTCATTAAGTCATTACAATGTATTAATCTCAAGGTAAGTAGAGTCTATCATACCTAAGGAACACTATCAAGCTCAACACATTATGCATACAGGGCTTTTTAATCTATCATAATCTGAAAACCGACTAAACCTAGCCTATGATACCAAACTTGTAACGCCACAAACTCAACCCGATAAACTGAACCTAGATCTTGGACAATACCGGTCTTATACAATTAAAACATAGTTATACTTGTACAAATTACAATTGAATACAACTTATCAACTATAAAATATCTTTAATAAAATGTGTAAGTATAAGCAATAAAGAAATCTTACTAACAAGCATTAAGAATTTTGTTACAACTTCAACCAATTTGAGACCTCAGCCTAATATAGCTATCCCGTAAAAAATGTTTCTATAAAAAAGTATCAACTCAGACTCGATCCTGCCATCAAGCTTGCTCTATATGCATAATGCCCAATACGCCACTACTTCGACGCAGTTCTGGCATCGTCCCTCTAGGCTAAGACCTTAAAAAAACCCATCTGAAACATAACACACAGAGGTAAGTTTCAAAGAACATAGTGAGCCAAACACTCTTTTACCTGAATCATACTTGCGCATTACATTCGATGTTTCAATTATCGTCTCATCACCCTTATTCATCATTTTCCCTTAAATGATTACTTCCTCTATTGTCATTCTTATACTCATGTTCATTTTCATACCTTACCCTAAGGCCCTCTTTCCATCCCTTCAGTGTCTTTGAGACTTTACCTACATTCTTTAATCACTAAGTCATGACTCCATCAAGTTTCAAAAAGAGACCCATACATAGATGAATAGTATTTTTTTTGAGCGTATCATGTTTACATTCATTTCCAGATTATATTTTCATTACTTCGCTTTATCTCTTTCATTCCCTATATCTATACAAATCTTAATCATATTAAATACCTTATTATTATACCCATGGATACGACTTGTACTTACTGGTCTTAGTGTTCGCATTTAAGGATAATATAGGATACATCAATTAAGTAGCACAGAGTCCGCCGTAAGAGCGTCATTTATAGTTCATCATTGGAAGCCCTTCAAGATACGCCACAGGAGTAGCCCATCTTGTGTGTGCCATAAAAACCTTCCTTGCAGAATTCGCCATAGAGGTTGTTTCTTCACAATCCACCACAAGGGCATTTTCTTCTTACATTGCTACTAATACTTTAATTTCAGAGATTTCATTTCATATCGTTTCTACAAAGTCTACCAAAATTTTAATTTTTTTAGAGTTCGTTGTACATTCTATTTTTTTCATTCAGGGTCCGCCACAAAGGTGTTCCCTTTAGATGGTTTCCATAAAGGCTTCCATTTCGGATACGCCACAAAGGCTTCCCTTTCAGATACACCAAAAAGGCTTCAATTTTATAGATTGCCACAAAGACATCCATTTCATAGATTGCCACAAGGGCTTTCATTTTATTGTGCGTTAATGATAGGGATTCACCTAGACTCACATTCATGAGGTTTGCCCCTTATCTTCCTAGGTCACATAGAGAACCCCATTAGGTAATAACCTTCATTTAATTCTTTCCATTCCTTCCATATAATGTCATAGCCCACCAGCTATGGTCTTACATGATATGGTGTCATGGTCATGGGCTTTTCCATTAGAGAACTATTTAAAGACCAAACAGACCCTTTTAGTGTCAACCGCAATGAAAAGACACAAACTCACTTAACAGACCTTTCATGTATTAACACCAAATTTAACATACCTTTCATCTTACACATCTCAGACATGTTCTTACAGTCATGTTCTCAACTCCAGATTTCTTATCACATAATCTACACTTGTCAGATTCTTACAAACTATACATGCAAATCGTATCCAACATTCATATACCAACATACTCATTATACCATTTTTTTTCTAAACTCAGTTTCTGGTTCATATGATTCTTCGCAAGAGTATCTAGAATAAACAAGTATACACACACAGAAGTTAACTTTAGGACTCACCTGATTCTTACCTACAGCAGTTCCAAACTCTAGATCCAGACTTCCTTTGTGATATTAGTCACAACTACTACTACAGAACATGAAAACTCATCAGGATCTAATCAAATACTCCCCTTTTACCATCATTTCTAACACCAAAAATCCCCAAACAAAACCTTATATCATCCATCTTACGGATCTACCAAGTTAATAGATTTACTCTTTCACAACATAATATGGAGGGTCAAAAATCTTACCTTGACATAGAGCATTCACAGGTAAAGATCAAAATCTACAACTTAGCTTAAGTGAAAGAAGGAAATACTCTAGATTTATTTAGAGCTAGACAAAAATACTTTTTGAAGAATGATGAAGAAAAACTCCTCTTTTCCAATCTTGATTATCTAGATATACAACCTATGTCCCTATGGAAACTTGACACGCGTCATAATCTTATTCAATCTATCGTACAAGTGGTTTATAGTTGTAGAGAAATGTGTACGAAAACCCAACATATATATATAGTAATTTCATTGTTCCTTTCTAACCACCCTATTAGAACGTAACCAATACCGTGCCTAACCAAACTTGAAGTACCATACTCTTTAGTGATAACTCTATTACCTAAAATTCCATAATACATTACCAAGCTTCATTCCTTAATAATTCATCCTTTCTAAAACAATTCCTCATAATAATCTAATGCCTACTATGCGCCCACTTTTACACACCAAGAGCATTAGTTGGACAAATAGCACTACACCACTCAAAGTACTACTCGATTTACCTGCCAATTTTAGAACCCACCAAAACCAAGTGTTACACGAAACGAATATGAATGAGTTAGTAGACTCTAGAAATGATTGAAATATATAACATTATAAGTGGCATATCGAAAGAAGAACTTACAATTGAATGTTTTAACATTGGTAGGTTTGAAATGTGCTATTATAAGTAAAATGAAATGTCCACATATGTTGAATTGAATTAGGATAATTTGGTGCTTGTTTTAAATGTACATGTTTACTTTGGGATTGATTTGTTAATGCTTATGTTGTATACTTGAATTATAAATGTACCACTGAGCCTTATTGCTCAGTGTACAGTTTATTTTCTCTGTGCCCAAGTTCAGGTGATTCTTGAATCTCCAAGACTTGAAGCCAGCATCCAGACAACCGTTACGACTCAACAAAATTTGTAAATTGTATTTCATTTTGGTCTTAAGGTATGTACCTTGGGAATACTTTTTCTAATGTCTATAAATGCTTTAAAATGGTTTGTATATATTTAGGATTTCTATGGAAATGGTATAATTATACATATAAGTAAGGTGGATGTTTTGGTAATTATGTTTTTGCATATTCGAATACATGAAATGGTTGATTTGGGGTCTTAGGGCCAAATGTTGGTTAATATTCTAGGTTGGAAGCATTGAAAAACAAGGACTTAGTGGTCTGTTTCTGGCGTCACGATATCATACCCTCAATGTTGTGATATCGGCCCTGTTTTATTTTGGAAACTTTGCAATTTGGTACTGAAGTTGAAAACTTTGGCTACTGTCTTCAAAGTCGTGTTGGAAAAAACGAGTTTGAAAAATGCAGCGAAAAATAAATTTAAGGAAAAACCAGAGTTTTAATTTTTTTTTCCAAAACAGGATCTTCATTGTGATATCTAAAGTAATAAGTACTAAAACAAAATTATACCTTTTCCATTTGTCTAGGATGAGCGCTTCGACTGAGTAGTCTTCTCCGCTATCCTTAAGCTCACATCTGTCGAGTGTGGGCTTGCTTCGAATCAGAAAATTTTTTACAACAATTACCAATGGGGTAATTTCATAATTTCTCTAAAATTTTGAGTCAAGTTGTAAATTAAAAAAGTATCTCCAGAAATTTTCTAAAATAATCTCTTTAGAGAATTTTCTCTCTACAACTTTCTCTTGAATTCAAGTGTGTAAAAAATAATGACATAAGGCTATCTTTATATAGGAAGGGTTCAGAGAGTTCAACTATGATTAAATTGAATCACTTTAATATTAAACCTTATTAAAATAATAGAATATTTATCTATAAGATAAACATTAAATTAAATTTAATATTAAGATAATCACTTTAAAATTAAATTAGTAAAATACTATTAAGATAAGTATTAAATTTAATTTAATATTAAAATAATATTATTTTTAAATAGTTAATCTAAAATAAAATTCTTTGATAGAGTCCCAGTAGAAGTGTAACTCTTCCACTGCTCAACCACCGAAAATCAATCGCTGTCGGCCATCAGGATGTCGCTGTCGTAGCTGTCGGCACCGCCATGTCTAGTGATGCAAGTACAACACACTTACGGCACCCTAAGCCAATTCGACTATTGTCGGTCCAATTCGAGTTAGTGACGACCTGACCGGTCCAATCTAGCCATTGGTTGGACCATCAGCCCGGTTTCACATACTAGGCCCGGTTTGACTAGATTTTGTGTATTGGTCTCGATTTTGGGCTCCCATACCCAATTTACGATCTAAGGTCCAATTTTTAAGTTCAATTATTCATTGGATCAATTGTCTAACCTGAAAATTACTTTCCAAAAATATCATATTAATTCAATTAATTTAATTTTACTTGATCAAAATTAATTTTTCCAAAAACCACTTACATTTTCCAAATTAATTTTTCAAGAAAATTCTTCAATCAAATTCTCTAGTTGAACAGTTCTTACGACCACCTAATTTAATTCCACATCGAATAAATCAACTCAATTAAATAATTTCCAAAGTCATAGAATTTTTTTCTGATTCAAATGTAGTTCGATAGAGCTTTTGTTGATCTAGTGGAGGGACCAGTCTGACATATACAATTAGGCTCCAATGATTGCAATTATGTCCAGAAGCATTGTTCTAATAATTCGCAATTGCTTAATTATGGAGTCAGTCCACAAAAAGTAACATGATTGAAAACTCCTTATTGCATACTATTTACAAGAGCAATTCATCCAACTACTTTGTCCAATGACCTCGTCATCTGTGTGTTACCCTCATATGATATCCTTGATTCCTTTTAGTTAAATCTGTTTACTCAATACAATCCTATTTTATCTCATTGCCACCATTATGCCTTCCTAATGACTAATATGATTACTGTCAACAAATGACGGTGATAAATTGCTCATTCGAGAACAAGCAACTCGTGGCCACGTTTCATATTTATCAATCAACACAATACCACTAAGAGGGTATCATTAACTCTTTAATTGAGCTATAAATTCCACTGTTTCTAGTAAAGTCATGCCATACACAAGTCATGTGCCCAACATACCGGCTATGGGCTCGATCATCTTTAGAGTATAAGCCTCCACTTATATCAAAGCACATGAGTTGCATACGTGTCGACAGTGGCTAACTCAGGATTTAGGTAAATCACACCATGAATGTCACAAGTGAATTAATTCACAAACGGATTCAAAATTAATTTATCTTGGGTCCAATCCAGTGTATTGTTCTACCAATGAATACATCTATGTCTCTACTCATGGAGTTAACTGCTCCGATAGCCAAGACTAGCCATCTCCCCAATTGGAATTATAGACTACATAATAACCCTTCTCATTATTTGAATCAAATGTTCATTTTAATTCTTTTACGAGATTACAGACTCATTTAGATTATCTACTGAAGTAAGTTGTCTTTCTCACAATGTAAACGTTCTTACAATGCCACTTATCTTCAGTTTGAACTTTAGACAATCAATGAGCTAATATTTGATTGTCACAATTTCACTATGCATGCAAAATATAAAAGTTATAACATACAAAAGGCATAATAGTGAATTGTGAAATTAACTTTATTTATTTATTCATCATTCAAATAAATAGAAAATAGTTACATGTTTACTACAATATGGGCACATTTCCCAACAAGTCGTTATACCAAACCCTGGAAATCACAACACCCACCTAACATACTTTGAAAACTTTCAGTTTAGTCCTAGTTCGACCTCGAGATGGTATTGAGCTTTTGTAAGCTCGTATATGACCCAAAAATGATTATATATTATGTTCTACACTTGTAGTACTTATAAATTAATGATTAATGATGAAATTTGTTGGTAATCAATCGTAGTTGCTCCGGCAATGAATGTGACATCCTAAAACTCAAACCTGATGATCGAGTCGAGTATGGGGTGTTACATTTTTTGGGCTCCCCTATATTGTGGTATCGCAACAAGTCTGACTTTTATCTATACATCTCTAGATGTACTTGTACATCTCCCCTAATATGTACATTTACATCTCTAGTTGTACTTGTACTTTTCCCTTAGTTTGCCCACTACACTATTTTAGTTATTTTGAGTGCTTCGAGACTTGTAATTGATCCTGGACACCTTCAAACTCCTAAAATAAATTCTAAATAGATTTAACATGATTTAAGGTAATAAAATTGAATTTATCTATTTTCTATGGTTTTATTCAAAATGTTTTAAAGTTTAATTTCTTAATTAAATCAATAATTTTTGTCATGAAAGTGTTTCGGTAGCACCTCCCATTCGTTCTGCGCATCAGGATGGATGAGGGGTGTCACATGGAGAATTGATCATGACTGGTTACCCGATGGCTACTAAGATTGCCTCAACCCCTTTTTCTAGTGATGCACATTACCCATGTTGTGGTAGCCCAACTGAGACCGTTATGCATGATCCATGTGATTGCTTGGTATCTTATAATACCCTTACTCTTGCTAGTATTAAAGATGGTTTGTCACATGCTGATGCAGTTAGTTGTACTGATTGGATGGAAATGGCCATGCTGACGTTGTATAAAGCTGCTTTTACCGATTTGTTGGTTCTACTTTGGAACCTTTGGAATGAACATAACAATGGGGTGATGAAAGGTCATTCCACGACACCACACATGATATTGGACTGGGCAAAAAGGCTTAATAATGAATTTCAGGTTCATGTGCTTCCAATGCGTGCGTGCAAGGTTCAATGTTTGCCTCTTCGCGGACATGTTCTTAAGATAAATGTCGATGTTGCCCTTGAATGTGCCGGACAGTGAGTGGGAATTGGTGTTGTGATCTGCAATTCTGGTGGTTTTGTGCACGGCAGGCTTCTGACGAGGGTGACAAGCTATGGGGAGCCATCGTGGGCGGAGGCTCATGCAGTGATTGCTGGGCTACATCTTGTGCATTCTATGGGCTTTAACAAGTATTATTGGAATGTGTTTGTGCTATTATCATTACTAAGCTTCGGTCTTCAGTATTAGATTTATCATTATTGAGCTATCTGTTATATGAGGCTAGGAACTCAACTGTTTTCTTTTTTGCTATGTAGCCCATTTGGGCAATAAGGTAGCTAATTGTTTTAGTAGGCTTGGTTTAGAGACAGAATGAGGTCATTTTTGGCTTGGACTATTCTCATTCGATACATTCATTGGTTATTGATGATGTTGCTATTTTACGTTAATTGAATGATTGCAGTTAATGGCATTTGCTTAAAAAAAAATCAACATTTTTCATCTAAATACTAATATAAATCCAGCAGAGTGTCGGAAGCAAACCTGAAAACCTTCTACTAACTTCTCACACATCTTGAAAAAACTCCCTTGGTATTGCTGGGCAGTTCCTCTTTGCCACAAAAAAGTACTGATGCAGACCATATGAAACATTAGAATAACGAATATCGGGTTAACATTAACAACGAAACTAATCAATCTACGTGTCCACAAATTACACAATTTGTGTTTCAGCTTATGTACGAAGTGCATATTTATCAAAAGCTTAAGAGCAACTGTGTAACATTGTTGTAAACATCCTTACCGCATAAAGATGGAGCACCTACTCTCCTTGAACTTACCATACTTCTCACTTAGTGCAACCAAATTAGCAATACCACCATCACGGTAGAGACAATACACAGTCACCCAAATCAGAGTACAGTGTGAAATCCCTCAATTTAGAATCCTATCCAATACCATGAAAAAGAATATGCAAGCCCCTCAATATTAGCTGAACAATTCAGAGTTTGTATAGCACGAATAGACTATGGATTCAGTGGTCACTGAACAATTCAGTGGTCATTGAAGTTTCAACACTAATGATTCCCCTTTTAACTAAGGAACAAATAAAAGATACCTGATTGGCCATTTCGGCAGCAGAAACAAATTGCCTTGGCATTTTGCATGAATCATGTCAATAATCTGGTAAAACTTCCATAAACTTCTTATTGTATGGACTTAAAGAGTGAGACATTTACCTCAGAAAAAAATGAGCTGTTGGGACGGCCATTTCAAACTTCAAGTAATTCAGCACAGCGGATTCCACTTGCAAGATCTGCAGGGAAAATATGTTTATGCAGGTTGTGGTGGAGACTAAAGAAGATTGGAAATGAATCCTTAATGGAACCTGACCTCTTCTTTCCGGTATTTGTTATCAGCAATATGGCAGATCACTTGCACGCTTAGTTTAGTTGTCTCCTCGTATTTACTGCCATGAAATCACTTTTTTAGTTATACTCCATTCTTACAAAAGCTATATTGTGCACGCAAACACTAAGCATACAAACCACATATGCATGCAGAGAACATCAATATTCTTGATGTGAAAGACGAGTGTTATATTTTCAAAACAATGGATAAAAGATAAATATACTATGTTTAGTTTTTGAAAATTATGATTTATGTTACTGTTCTTTTGTTATTAAAATATCTGCTATTTATTAATGTACCATTTTACCGTTAAGATCTTTATTTTCTATGTTTTTCTTTTCCTATACTTTTAGCTTATATTTCATTTTCTTTTCTTGGATTTCATAAAATTAAAAAAAATAGTTGAATTTCATAATTTATAATATTACAAAATTTCAATTTTTTCTAAATAATATATGGTTTATTCAGAATAGATTGTTACGTACAAGCAATGCAAATTATTGGTGCTTCAATATGTTGAAAGCAGTCACAATATTAGTTGAAAATTTTAAAATTAGATTTAAATTTTTTAAAAATCAAAACAAAATTATAATCTTCAAAACCCATATAAAATTATAAAGTTAACCATACAAGCGCGACAACAATCATAAACTCAAAAATCCAAACCACAATAAAAGTAAAATAAAACAGGATTTAAAATAAATAAAAAAAGAAAAAGAAAGCAAGACAATAATGGGAGGAAAAGAAGCAGCAAGATGGAACGATATATAATTTAAAAAAACCAACAAGAAACATGAAATCTTACCAAGCAATCATCATGCAGGTAACTACAACCAACTGCAACTGTTCCCTGTTAATTGAATTGCCAGAAAGATAACGATCAATTTAATTAACGGTCAAAAATAGCGTCTCGGGTAGAAGCCTGTACTCTCCAGCTACCTACAGTTGAAATCAGATCAGTGTTTACGTTGAAACAAAAAGGGATAGGTTATAATAATGAGAAGAAGAATCCGTGGAAAGGGCCCTGGCATAACTTACCCTCACCAGCCAATCAATGGCAGTAGCTTGCATGTAGTCAGTAATATCTCCCTGGACCATCTCCATGTAGTCCGCACGAGGCCTTTTTGTTGCCTATAGAGCATCGGGAATAAGATGGAACATATCAAGCACAAGTCTTAAAGAGCAAAAGTATAACAGATGGTATACCTCTGAATCACCCGAGTTCTGGTAGATCACATGAGCAACGGAATCCTTCCCTGAGGCTGGTGTAAACAACAGCATTGGCAGGCCAATAATATTAGTTGACATTCATACGAAAATGACGCTATTAAGCAAAATCAACTCAACTAGAAGAAAAAGGACCTTCTTTCTGTTTGTACTCTAATATGTACAGATTGTTGTTTGCTTTGGTTGTGAAATGACCATCCATGCGAACTACAAGCTCATCAAAACCACAAGCTCACCAAAAATGCAAGCTCTACAAAACTGTAAGCTCACAAAAAAAAAAGTGCGAGCTCATCGAGACCGTGAGCTCACCAACACTGCGAGCTCACCAAACTTAAGAGTTCACCTGCGAGTTCTTCACTCTACAAGTTGCCAGCTTGCCACCTTGCCCTGAAACTGTGATAAATTTTGATTAGACATTTTGGCAGGTGATACGATAGAAACCAGCTAATGAAAAAGAAAGTTATATGAATCTAGTCACTGAATTAAGCCAAGTTGTAATATTTTATTATTATTTTCAGCTTATTTAAGCTTAATCCTTCATGTAAACTTTGTATCACTTTTTAATGAAACAAGTTCATCTTAAACTTATTCTTCTCCATTTTTTGATCATTTTTGCTTCTGTTTCAACCTTTCCCTCATCAAATTTTCAACAATTGGTATCAAAAGCCATTTTATCTTTGAGGGTCTATTTTCATAAAAATGTCTTTAGCAAACTTTACACCACCACCACCCCCTGTTTTTACAGGAGAAAACTACCACATCTGAGTAATAAAAATGAAAACTTGTCTTTAAGCCTTTGATCTTTGGAAGGTTGTGTTGAGGTCAAATCCCACACTCCCTCAAATGAAACAGCACAGTGAGAAATTTGCGGAAAAAAAAACACAATGCGATGTCCTGCCTACAAAACGGTGCTTCAGACGTGATCTTTACAAGAATCATGGCATGTGAAACTCCCAAACAAGCTTGGGGTAAGCTCAAGGAGGAGTCCCAGGGATCACAAAAAACAAGGTAGCAATAGATGATCAATCTTAGACGAGATTTTGAAAACCTTAATATGAAGGAAGCTGAGACTGTGAAGCAATATTCAGATTGGATCATGGCAGTGGAGAACCAGAAAAGATGGTTAGGTGACTAGTTTGTGGATAGTTGAGTAGTTGAGAAGGTGACTACCACACTTCTTGAAAGATACAAATCAAAGATATCCTCACTGGAAGATTCGAGGGATCTATCAACCATCTCACTCTCAAAGCTAATAAATGTTTTGTATGCTCTAGAATAAAGATGGGCAAGCAGAGAAGGACATGCTGAATGAGCTTTTGAAGCCAGAAACAGAGATGCTGCAAGCTCCTCAATTCAGAAAGAAAAAAAAATTGGTCAGATAAAAAGGAAAAGTTAAAAGAAATAGGCTAGAAAGAAAAAAAAATATCCACCGTGCTCATACTGTAAAAAGTTAGGGCATCCTGAGAAGTTTTGCTGGTTCAGGTGACGCTCAATGCAAAAATTATAAGCATTTTGGCCATGTAAAGGAAGTATGCAAAAACAAAAGGCATACTCAACAACAAAATGCTGAAGCTTAGACAGTAGAAGCAGAAGAACTCATGTTCACAATTTCCTGCGAAGCCCAGCTCGCAACACCATGCGAACTCACCAATGGAGTAAGAAATAATTGGCTCGTAGATAGTTTTTGTACGAGTCACATGACAGCAGATGCGAGCATCTTCAAGAGTGTTGACAAAAGATTCCACTCCAAGGTGAAAGTTGAAAATGACTAGTATATTGAAGCAGTTGGAAAGGGAGATGTTTTGATCAAAACTCCATTAGGTACTAAATTTGTCACAGATCTTCTTTTAGTTCCTGACATAAACCAAAATCTGTTAAGTGTAAAATAGCTGCTCAAGAAAAATTATTTTGTTATGTTCAAGGACAACAAATGTTTAATTCTTGATCCAAATGGATGTGAGCTCATATCAACAAAGATGGCAGACAGAAGTTTTGTTGTCAACTGGAACTTAGCAACTTCAGCAACATATACCAGCTCACTGGATGAAACAAAATTGTGGCACAAAAGAATGGGACATGTTGACTACAAATCCTTAAGTCAAACGTCCAAGAATAACTTAGTTGAAAACTTATCAAATATGGAGGAACATGAAGATGTATACAAGGTATGCCAGCTTGGAATATAGACGAGGTCTCCAATTTATGTGAACACAGCATAACGAGACATTGAAAAATTGCACTTAGTACATACTAACATTTGCGGACCCATGAAAACAAGTTCACTAAATGGAAGTAGGTACTTTGTGTTATTTATAGATGATTGTACAAGGTTCTGTTGGGTGTACTTCATGAAGAACAAGTCTGAGGTAGCTGAAATCTTCTTCAAGTTTAAACACATGGTTAAGAACCAAAGTGACTGCAAGCTCAAAATAGTAAGATCAGACAATGGGGTAGAACACACCTCAGAAAAATTTGAAAAATTCTACGAAGAAGCTGGTGTCCATCATCAACTAAACAATGTGTTCACTCCATAACAGAATGGTGTAAGTTAAAGAAAAAATAGAATTGGTGATGAACATGGCTCGCTGCTTGCTGTTTGAAAGTAAATTTCCAAATGATTTCTGGGCAAAGGCAGTAAACACTACAGTTTATCTGCTTAACAGACTACCTACTAAAGCGGTTGAAGGGAAGACACCATTCGAAGCCTGGTATGGTTTTTAACCTTCTATTTCACATTTAAAAGTATTTGGTTGCACCTGTTTTGTTCATGTTCAATAAGATAAAAGAAGTAAGTTGGACGGTAGATGGCAGCTAGGGATATTTGTTGGTATTCCAATGTTGAGAAAGGATACAAAATCTATAATCCTTTCACCAAGAAAGTGATCATAAGTAAAGATGTGAAGTTTGATGAAACAAAAATATGGAATTAGACTGCAACAAAGGAGATGTGTGAATAAGGGAGTCCAAGGCCTAATCTGTGAACCACTGGGAAGCAAACTAAAAATGATGAAGTTGATGAACAACCAATACAAGGAACCAAGTACATCACTAAAATCTATCAACAGTGTAATCTGGCAAAACTAGAACTAGTCACTTTTGAAAAAGCATCTCAAGAAGCTAAATGGCGAACAACTATGAAAGATAAGATCACCATGATCAACAAAAATGAAACATGTAAGCTTGTGGATAGACCAGTTCACAAGAAAGTGATTGGAGTTAAGTGGGTGCTCAGAACCAAGATGAATCTTGATGGATCAGTTAAGAGATATAAAGCGAGGTTGGTTGTGAAGGAATTTGCCAGTAATATGGAGTGGACTTCACTGAAACCTTTGCCCCTGTTGTGAGGTTAGACACCATAAGGCTATTATTGACTCTTATTGCTCAAAAATGTTGGAGAATACATCAGATGGATGTGAAGTCAGCCATCCTAAATGGTTTTTTGAAAGAAAAGATTTATGTCGAACAACCACAAGGGTTCACAATACCCGATTGCGAGGCCAAGGTGTACAAATTGCATAAAGCCTTGTACGGTTTGAAGCAAGCATCAAGAGCGTAGTATGAAAGAATTGACAGTCACCTTACAGAGATAGGTTTTGAAAGAAGTGTCAACAAATCCACCTTATATGTAAAGAAAACTGGTAATGAAATACTTCTCATTATTTCATTATATGTTGATGATTTACTTGTGATTGGCAGCAACAATAAACTAGAGATTGTATTCAATGACTAGATGCAACAGAAGTTTGAAATGTCAGACTTAGTGAAATGACATACTTCCTCGGTCTGGAGGTGAACCAAGCTCACAATGCAATCTTCCTAAACAAAAGGAGTTTGCAATAAAAATCCTTCGAAGATATAGTATGGAGAATTGCAAACTTGCGAGCACTCCCATCGCTCAAGATGAGAAGCTCACCAACAATGAAATTGTTGTAAAGGTTGATGAAACAAGCTATAGAAGTTTGGTGGGATGTCTGTTTTACTTGACAGCATCCAGACCTGACGTCATGTAAACATTATATCATTTTTTAATGAAACAAGTTCATCTCAAACTTATTCTTCTCTATTTTTTTTTTTATCATTTTTGCTTCTGTTTCAACCTTTCCCTCATCAAATTTCCAACAGCCTTGGTCTCAATCAATCCACTCACTGAAGCATCCTCACTCTCTAAATATTCCAACTCTGGGGACTCCAAGGAACCAAAAAGAGGCAATATATCATCAAATGATTCTAAGCACTCCAAGGGAGCGCGAACGGGGACATTGTCTCCACATTCATAGAGCTCTCCACGTACGACATCATCTCATCCGATGTTTCACTATGCCCCAAGTAAGCTAATAACTCATCCCTTGTTTCCAAGGGATCGCGAGTAGATGTTGGCTCATCAAATCACTCCACCTTCTCTCTATGCTCCAAGGAAGACAATCCCTCATTTGTTGTTTCCAAGCACTCCAAGGGGTCGCGAGTAGACATTGGAGTTGCAGGCGAAGTAGGATTTTCCAAATCCTTGGAAACTTCGGAGGTAGAAGGCACCTTAAAAACCAAAATCACTTTAAGCTCCAACATGCCTTTAAAATGGAGTTGCTAAATTGATAATTACAGCCATCATCAAATTTCACCCTCCTTGAAAGTAATTGAAATGTAATTTAATGGTTAAACTGAGAAAAAAAAATTAATTGAACCAGAGTTATATCAACTGCAAAGGTAGATTCCTAAAATTCAAGAAAGTAATGAACCACGGGTTTTGATTGAGTTACCAAGGCTCGTGACCTGCTTTCCCAACCATTTCCTTGGTTGGTTATGTCGCCAAGAGCGACTCTATTCTTCGCAGCAGAACCCAGCTTCATGCTTTGAAGCCCAGCGACGGACGGTCTCTTCTCCGTAGATGAAGCCAAACACTGATTTGATGACGACATTAAAAACCCCGTCTGAACTCGATAATAGAAATGAAATGAGAATTGGTTACGTGGGTTTCAAGAAACTGGAGAACACATTAAAAGAAAGATGCAATTTAAGAAAGGAATAAAAAAATGGATAAATTGAGATGCTTTTTCTTTACCTAATTTGAGATTGAATTTTGATCTTCACTGTTCTTTTGTTCTGATTCTTGAAAGGATTTGAGAGGGACGAGAAGGCAGCGCTTTCACCAAAGATTTCACTGAAGAAATTGGTTTCAAAGGTTTTTTTTTTAATTCTTTTAATTTTATCGGGATAAAATATAAAATTTCTTTATATCGTTAAGGATAAAATTTTATAAATTTATTTATTTATAAAATTTAAAAATCTCTAAGTTTATTTTTTAAAATTTTTAAATTTTGAATAAAAGGTTAAAAATATCTATTATTTTTATTTTAACCTTTTGATAACTCTAAATATAATTTTTTCCTCACTCTCCTATCCAACTATGTCCTTAGATGTTAACATGGCAATCAAGCTGAAAAGGCAAATTAACTTTTATAGCCATCAACAATTTCAATTTTTATCAAATTAGCTCTACTCATTAAAAATATAAAAATCTTTCCACATTTTCAATAAATATATTTTTAAAAAAACTTTAAAATATTTGTTTTCTAAAATATAAAAAAAATTTATGCTTTTCAATTCATGCCACCTGTTATTGAGACACATTGCAAGATCATGTCTCTCATTACATAATTTTAATTTTAAGGCTGTTAATGGTTTGTTGTTACTATCAATCCCTTTATCGTTGTTTATTTGCATAATATTTTTACGGTCTATGCTGTATTGTTATGTGAAGGTCACATCAGACATTTTCTGTTTCTGTTCTCCAAATGTAAAATATAATAATTTATAAAATTTTAACTTGACCAGTTCATTCTATATTTTCCCACGGATTATAACTTTACATGGAATGTCTAAGAAAAAAATTATGTGGTATATAACCATAGATGCCTTAAGCCTTATTCTTCTTAATTTCGATGAAAGAGAAACTTCATTTTCACAAAATTTAAAGGTAAAATTTGATTTTGAAAGTTTTATATACTCTGTGTATATAAATTCAATTCAATTCAATTTAAAGTTACATAAGAATCAAATTGTTTAAAGATAATATCCCATCATAATATCCTATAATATCTCATTAAGAATCAAATTGCTAAGAGATAATATCTCATAATAATATCTTATAACATCCCATTAGGAATCAAATTGCTAAAAGATAATATCTCATAATTATATCCTAACACTTTTACATTTAATTGATCATGATCAAGTAAGTCCTATAATTTTCTATTTTGAGCCAAAAAATTAAAAAGGAATTGTCTAAATAAAATTAAAATTTTGTGTTCAAATAATTTAAATTGAATTGTTAATTTTTAGATAAATTCAAAGGAGGAGAGCCCATGCCCTCGCCTACCTCTTAACTTACTATATGTCTACTGTTTTTCTTTTTCTTTTTCTTTTTTTCTTTTCTTTTTTTTCTTTTTTCTTTTTTTTTTTTTTGGTACAAAGTGATTGAACGTATAACAAAAATAAAACTCGAACGGACTCATAACCACAAGCATCCGTCTATAGGAGAGGGATTAGGCTTGATGGTGGGCTCAACAGTTGTACTACACCCAATGGCACATCTTGAGCTAGGTTGGCCAAATGATGAACACACTGATTCCCCTCGCAAAATATGTGACGTGTTTCCATCACCCTACCTTCTTCGAATCGTTGCGAGTCAGTCTTGGATGGATGTTCCTGGATCAACAAGGGCATCAAGTGCCACAATTAGACTAGTTATCCCAATTCGTTTAGCTAACCGCAAACCTTCTCGCAGATGCGAAAGCTCAACTTGTAAACTATCGATTTGGTCAATGTTAACCATAAATCCTTGTTCGACCCATTCACCCTGATCATTTCGCAAAAGTACCCCTACAGAAGCCGAGTTAGTATTCGTCCTTTTAGCACCATTTTGTATTCAGGATATAGGTTCCTTGTGATGGTTTCTTCAATCCAACAATTTTAGGACCCCTGGCCATCTTAGCCATTGCCAAGTGTTCTATTTTGTAGATACCAAGAGCAAATTACTTTGCACAAGTTAAAACTTGTGCTGTTGTAATAGACTGGTTACTAAATACTCTCTTGTTGCAACATATCCATAATCTCCAAGTTAAAGTAGTATAAAGGATCTCCCATGGAACTAGAAAAAAATAACATTTTGGACGACTTGCAATTTTGTCTCAACTAGTCATCGAACGTTTGACTGAAGAAGGTAGCGTAATGAGCTTTAATTTGCAGAGAGTGCCGAATTTCTTTCTCCATATTACCCTCACGAAGTATATGATCAGTAGAGTCACCTGACAGCCACAAAATGAGTAAGGTGCATCAGTTACTACATGTTTACATACTTGCAACTGATTAATATTCAGTCGATTAAGTGAAGCCAATCAAAGAAAAATCTACCTTAACTTCCAAATCCAACCAGTGCTCAATCCCCTGGTATTGACTGACTCCCTATTGGCCAACAATGATAGTGGAGCCTACGGTGAATTTGCCAGAGCTTTCGAACCCCCAACAACAAGAATCGTAGCAATAACTCGATTAAAATAAGGGAAGGTGCTATTTCATTTTACAGAATCCTTACTTGTTGAAATTAAGCGTGGTATGCTAAACGAAATTTTAACTTGTGGCATAAAACGATTGGATATTTATCCAATAAAATATTAGAAAGATTAGTAAAGAATGAGATTTTACTGGATCTAGATTTTATTGGTCTTGGTGTATTTGTGCATTGCATTAAAGAAAAACAAACCAAACATACTAAGAAATGTGTCACAAGAAGTATCTAATTTCTTGAGATAATACACATCAATATATCTTGACCTTTTATGTTCCATCTTTTAATGGAGAAAATATTTTAGAACTTTTATTGATAATTTTCTAGGTAGTCTTATATCTATTTGCTTGATGAAAACCTCAATCAATAAATGACTTTGACATATATATTAATGAGCTGAAAAGGTAATTAGATAATAAAAAAATGAAAATAGTAAGATACGATAGATGTGATGAATTTTATGAAAAGGTTACTAAATCAAGAAAATATTAATTTTAAACCATACATTGTTAGTTTTTTTTAACATAATTCTTTTACAATCAGTATTCTTTAAAATAGTTTTGAATGACATTTTTTTACTATTTCTATTTTCTGAATTTGTATGTTGCTTTACTTATAGATTTTAGTCATGGAAGGACACAATTCTAGAAAAATGGCAAAGGCAAATGACAAAACATATACCAATGAAATTAATCTAACAATGTTAATTATGTGTTTCCTCAAACGAATGATTTATTGGAATGTGTAATTTTTAATAGGTTTATTCATTCATGATTTTTTTTTTAACAAAAATTTCTACATTACAGTTTTGAGGAAGAAGAGTCTTTCTCAAAAAATATATATATTCCGCCAATTCAAGAGATTACAATTTTTTACATTAATGGAATGGAGAATTATTTGAAAGCTAAAACGTCATACGTGATGAAGTTGGGTTTTAATCTTGTGTCAGATTCTAAGGTTTTGTTGGTTCAGGTACTTCAAGCCAAATACGGGGTCACTAGTGGTTTGCCAGAGACAGTTGTTCGTGGTAGATGCTCTTTTTTGTGGAGAGCCCTTGCGAAAGTTTGGCCACTTATTCGGGAGAACCTTCTTTGGTCAGTGGGAGATGGAAGGAATATCAGGTGTTGGTGTGATCCTTGGGTGCCAAATATAGATCCTTTAGTCAATTGGATTCTCGAGCATTCTTGTCTTGATTTAGATTGTTTGCTTAGTGATATGGTTACAAATGGTGGAGGTTGGAATCTTGATCTCTTTCGGCTTTGGCTACCAGAGGAGCTGATCAAAAGGATAGTAGGGATTCCTCCTTCCCATGCGACAGCAGGGACTGATAAAGTTATTTAGGATGGTACTTCGACGGGCTCTTTCTCTGTCAAGAGTGCTTACCGGAAACTTCGAGAAATGTCTTGGAAGCCGAAGGAGACGATGTGGCATCTTCCATGGAAATATCAAGTACCTCAACGAGTTCCTTTCTTTCTTTGGCTCGCTTTCAAACAGCAGTTGCTCACTAATACAAAGAGAGTTCATCGAGGCCTTAGACACAATTCAGTTTGTGGACAAATTTCGGAAGATGTAATTCATGCCATTCGAGATTGCCCTGCAACACGGAGTACTTGGAATCAGTTAATTCCTGTTGAAGAGCATGATAGGTTCTATTATGGGAATTTGCAGGAATGGCTTAATGTCAACTTATAGAATTGTCAGCTTAATTGCCTGGGGGATGTAGATTGGTAGTGTCTCTTTGGGATTATTATATGGCGTATTTGGAAGAATCGAGACCTCTTCATTTTTCAAGAAAAATCTTGGAGTAGCAGTGATATCATTAAAGCTTCCTACAATTGGGCTAAGCAGTATATTTCAGTAATTAGAAGACATGTGACTGAGGTGTGCGAAGCGACACCTTGCTCAATTTTGAGCGAGAGTGGGGTTTGTTTGAATACCGAGGGTTCAGTTAGACATGATGATGGCTTTGCTGTAGTAGGAGGATTTGTGCGGGATCACGATGGGAAGTGGTTATTCGAGTTTAACAGGTATTTGTGAAGTTGTTCAGTTTTTGACGCAGAATTGTTTGTTCAGTTTTTGACGCAGAATTATGGGGCATTTTGGATGGGTTGACTTGTCTAGTTGATCGGGGTTATGATAATATAATAATCCAGTCTAATAATCTTGATGTGGTCAAGAACATTCAAGAGGGTCTTGTGGAGGACTCTAACACTACTCTAGTCAGGATAATTCATCAAATGTTGTTACGTCTTGGTCACTGAAGCATTTGTCACATACATAGAGAAGATAATCAGGATGATGATAGATTGATAAAGATGATACATGAAAGAAGCTACGAGTTGCGTATGTTTGAGACTTCCCCATTTGGGGAAGGGCCTTGAGGCCATGTAGCTAGTTTTTTTTTATTTAACTTGTCCAAAAAAATGAAAATCGTCATTCTATAAATTATTCCAAGATTTTTTTTTTTTTGGTCTAAAGTTTTATATTTTAGAAATTACTAAGTGAATATTTGAATTTACTAATTTTTATTTATTTTATTTTGTTAGTTTTCTCAATAAAATATATTTTACAATAAAAGAAAATAAATTATAGTTTCAAAATAGAATTGACTAGAAATGCAATTATATCAAAATATTTTTGAACATCAATGTACTATAGCATGTAAAATATACATTTTATCCCTTGACTTAATATTTAAAGACATTGACCAACTTTTTAAGTTCCTGAATTTTAAAAATAAGGTTAGAGTGATAACATGTAAAATATAGTAAAAATTTTGGTAAAAGACATTTCTAATCTCTATCAATTTAAAATGAGTAAATTAATTCCTCTAAAATTTACAGTAATTTAATTGCTATCAATTTTGAAAGAAAGCAACTAAGACGATTAATCATAATGTTGATGTTTTCTATCAATTGTACATGATTTTGATTGGTATAATATTTAGCTCTTAAAGTTTACACATTCTCGCCAATTTATGGTTCTAATTTAACAAATTTATCCTACAACATTTGTATAAATGTGTAAATATTGAGATTGAATTTATTAAACTTTTTAGAATTAAGACTAAAATGACTATATTTAAACATTAAAGGTCAAATTTGTTATTATACCAATCAATATTATACACAATTGATATAACATTATGACATCATGATTGATTGTCCTTAGTTACTCACTTTAAAATTAGCAGAGATTACATTACTCTAATTTTTGAGAGTAACTAATTTACTCAATTTCAAATTGAGAAAGACTTAAAAAGTCTTTTCACCAAAAGAATTTTAAAATAAATATATAAAAATGGGATAATGGCAAATTTAAAACTGAGCTTGTGAAATAATAAAAATGCATTCTTAAACCATGTATCGAATACGCACCTTTTTAAAATACAAATCCTAATTAATGGCATAACCATTACTGATATACTTTCCATTCATTTAAACACCATTTATTTACCCTTAATTTGGATTTAAAAATAAATGTTTTAAACCGTAATAGTGTTTAATTTATTAAAATAATAATAGTGTTTACAAATACAACATATTATGAATTTATTTACCTTTAATTATGCAACTTTATGATGTAATGTATAGTCATAAATCACGTTATTTGATTCACAACATCAAAGAGGTACTATACTTAAACAATTTATTGCATATTATTAAGGATAAGTCCTAAAACTATACATGAGCTATGGTTTAATGTGCAATTATATATATGAATTATGATTTTGTGTAACTTTATACATGAAATTTTATTTGACTTTGTAAATTATTAATACAATTATTGATATAACATCATTTTATATTTATATATTGCATACATAAATAGTTACATTTATCCAATATAAAAATATATTTGATGTATTTATTTCTTTAAATATATATAATTAAATCAAAATTAAAATTTCAAGTATACATTTAAACCACAATTAGAGTTTCACGTGTATAATTGCACCAAATTAAAGTTCATGTAAATAATTGCACATTAAATCAAAGTTTCATGTATAATTTTGATATTTATCCCCATATTATTATTACGATCAATATTACGGTTAAACTATACTCCAAGTCAGCTAAATTAGCCATATATGCTACATTTTTTTTAATTAGGCTTATAAGTTGATTTTTTGAAAATTTAGGGAAATAGACTATTTTTTGAGAGAGAAACGAAAAGTGAGCCCAATAATAAACAACGCGTGGTCACGTTCCATATTTATCAATCCACACAATGCTAATGAGAGGATATAATTAACTCTTTCATTAAGCTATGAATTCCACTGTTGCTAGTAAAGTCATCCCATACACAAATCATGTACCCAACATGTAACACCCCTAGCCCGTATCCATCGCCGGATTAAGGCTACAGAGTATTACCGAAGCATAACATCATACAATGAACAATTTATAACCATAAACAAATCACAAGTTAAATCATGGCAACATCAATCAAAAACATTCATACAGTCCCTTATACGAGCCCTCGAGGCCCTAAAAAGACATTGAAAACAAATCGGGACTAAATCGAAAAAATATGAAATTTTTCAGAAAAAGTTAAAATTTTTCAAACTGCAGGGGTCACACTGCCGTGTGACTCACAGAGCCAAGAGACATGCTCGTATCTTAGGTCTTGTGGGCATTCAAAATGGGACACACAACCGTGTCCCAGCCCGTGCCCGTGTAACTCTCTAACTTGGTCACACGGCCAAGCCACACGCCCGTGTGCTAGGCCGTGTAACAGCCTAACTTGCAACCCTTTGAAAGCTACAGGGGATACACGGCAGTGTCGCCATTTTCCAAGTCATTTTTCTCACCCAAACTCACACCTCATGCACAATCCATTTGAACCTATAATCAAGCTTACACAACATAGAATCTATCCATTCAACTAATATGCCAAAATGGCACCTCAACTTCCACAATCAAATTTACCTAAGAAACTATCCAATTCATTCATGTTCAACTCATAACAATTGAAAAAATTCACAACAACATTTTTCATAATGATCTTGGACCAAAAATTCATAAACAACCAATGCAAAATGACCATTTCTCAACTAACATGTACTATACTAATTTGACCAAAGATGCTTACTTCCAAATTTACTAAAAACTAGCCATTTTCAACATTATGCCACATTCATTCCACATCAATCATTAATTGCTACTATATTATTTCTATCAACATTTCCTTACCATCATTTTAACCAACACAACATCAAATTAACATCCACACAAAATACCATATAATCTTAATATCACATCAATTAATTCATCAACCAAAATAACATATATACAAGCCACACATAATGGCTAAATTCATTAAACAAGACACCTATACATGTCATTATAACCATAACTCAAAAACTTCAAAATATACCGATATAACCGATAGATAGTATGATGGATCTCCGACAAGCTCCCAAACCACACGAGCCTTCGATTAACTAAAAACATAAGAGAAAATCACACAAGTAAGCATATAATGCTTAGTAAGTTCGTAAGTCATTAACAATACTTACCATTTCATTATAAACTTAAAGGCAAATAGTGAACATATCCAACATTGTTTGGCACAAGTTTAAGCACCAACAACAATTCACAAATGTGATTAGCATATAAATTAACCAAACTCATTACACAACAAAGAACTTCCTTAAGCTTTTCATGTAAACATTCATTCTATTATGAACAAACTAAAAATCTTTAATCAATATACTATCATACCTTTCCTATGCTTTCGTAAAATTATAAGTCGATGCTTATACCGATCCTTCCCATTTTGTATACCCGTTGAACCACTAGAATAATATCAGATACGCAGGAATCTCGCACGCTATGTGCCATCATGTGGTCAAAACCACAACTATCTCATACCTCGTATCAATGCTCTCTCTCGAGCCATAAATGGGTCTGCTCATACAAGCTGTCAAACAGGATGTAGCTACACGATGCTGCTCACACAAGCTGTCAAGTAACCGCAACACATGCCGAAAACTCAGCCACTGGTAGGCTGTACAGGATCAGCACTCGAAACACGGTAACCCCTAATGACATGTCATTTGTATCCTATATATTCCTAAAGTTCAAACGGGATCCGAAAGTCGCCAAAACTTTGTTGGATTCTTTTGTAAAGTTATAATACCAAGAATATAGCATAAAAGCATTTAAATCAAACATAACTCAATGCTAATTAAATTTATGAACTTACCTCAAACACGAACGGAGAAGTATGATCGATTAATCTGATACTTTTTCTTTTCCCTGATTTAAATCCGTACGTTGCTTTCTTAATCTATATAATCAAATTTAACTAATTCAAACTTCATTCTATTCAATTTAATCCAAAAATCTTATTTTGGCAAAATTACACTTTTGCCCCTAATATTTTGAATTCAATACAATTAGTCCCTAGCTCATAAAAATGCAAATCTATGCAATTTAGTCCACAACCATGCTAACCGAACATCACTTAGGCCCTTAACAATCCTTACATTTCAATTATTTCATAATTTCACCAAGAATAATTTTCTATTTTTTAATCTAATCCCTAATTGACAAATTCATCAAAATTTCCTTTACAAAAGTTGCTCAACTATCATCAAATATTCATTTTCATCTCTCAAACATCAAAAACAACCAACATACATTCATGGTGAAACCTTATATTTTTAACAATTTTGCAAATTAGTCAATGGGCTAGCTAGATTAAGCTACAACGACTCCAAAAACATAGAAATCATTAAAAACGGGATGAAAAATACTCACATGCATGAGAACTAAGGATGGCCGAATGCTTGGATGGTCTTTAATGGCTTCCCAAGCTAATTTTCAATTGGTAAAATGAAGGAGAAAGATGATGTCTTTCTTTTTCTTGATTTAATTTTAGTTTATTTCATTAATTACCAAAATAACCTTACTTTTAATCATTTATGATACTTAATTAATGTCCATCTTTGTCCACTAACAATAATTATGGTCTAATTACCATTTAAGGCCACTCATATTTTAATTTCATAACAAATTAACATTTTTTCTAGTAGAACCTAAGTTTTGCACATTACGCGATTTAGTCGTTTTTATCAAAGTAAGCATACAAACGATAAAATTTCTCCATGAAATTTTTGTACAATGCTACTAACATGATACAGACCATAAAATAAATTTTTTGACGTCAGATTTGTGGTCCCAAAACTACTGTTCTGATTTCACTGAAAACGAGCTGTTACACAACATATCGGCTGTGGGCTCGATCATCTTTAGAGCATAAGCCTCCACTGATATCAAAGCATATAAATTGCATACTTATGGTCAATGACTAACTAAAGATTTAGATAAATCACACCATGAACATCACAAGTGAATTAATTCACAAACGGATTTAGAATTAATTCATCTTGGGTCTAGTCCAATGTATCATTCTACCAATGAATACATTTATGCCTCTACTCGTGGAGTCAACTGCTTTGATAGCCAAGACAAGTCATCTCCCCAATTGGAATTGTAGACGACATAATAATCCTTCTCAATATTTGAATCAAATGCTCACTTTGATTCTTTTACAGTATTACGGGCTCATTTAGATTATCTACTGACGTAAGTTGTCTTTCTCACAATGTAAATGTTCTTTACAAAGCCACATATCTTCAGTTTGAACTTTAGACAATCAATGAGCTAATATTTTGTTGTTACAATTTCGCTATTCATGCAAAATATAAAAGACACAAAATACAAAAAAAACATAATAGTGAAATGTGAAATTAATTTTATTTATTTATTCATCATTAAAATAAATAGAAAACAATTACATGTTTACTACAATATGGGCACATTTCCCAACAATCTCTCACTTGCCCTAGTGAAGTAAATGTGTCATGTTTAGCATTCTTATATCCTCGACATGTTTGTTAAAACTCCTAGTTACAAGAGTATTAGTAAACAGATCCGCAAGGTTATTTTCAGAAGTTAGTTTCATCACATCTACAGTTCCTTCGGCTATTCCCTCTCGTATCAAGTGATACTTCCAATCAATTTGTTTCATCCTAGTGTGACTTCTCATTTCCTTGGTATTAGCTTTTGCAGCACTGTTATCACAATACAATGTTATAGCTTTTTCTATACTAGTAATAAATTCAAGTTCGGTTAAAAATTTTTGAAGCCATATTGCTTCTTTCGTTGCCTCAGAAGTAGTCACATACTCTGCATCCATAGTAGAGTCAGCAGTGCAATTTTTTTTCCACTTCTCTATACTATGGCTCCACGACCTAGAACAAATACATTTCCTGATGTCGATTTCCTTGAATCTTTACAGGTTTAGAATTATGAATCTGTGTATTCAACAGGAGTAAGGTCCTCCCCAGAGTACACACGCATATAATCACTGGTTCTTTTAAGATACCTTAATATATGTTTTATAGCTTGCCAATACCTGAGACCTGGATTTGCCTGATATCGACTAACCATTCCTTCTACGAAACAAATATCTGGACATTTAAATCCTATGTCTGTTTTCGGCTCACAAGAATTTTATGAATTTTAGAAAATAGCCTTACATGGATATGATAGTTCACAGTTTATTTTCTAAGAAGCACAACCTCAACAAAAAACAATTATATAAATTATATAATATCGCATCCATTCTTATATATAACTCAAAACATGTATAAGACTTAAAGAATGTCACTTTCTATGTAATAAAATCATTCAAGAAGAAGAGAAATTTATTTTGATTATCTCTTTATACTAATAGATAGAACACAACCTGACTCTAATACTAATTGTTGAAAAAACGAGTTTGGAAAATGCAGCGGAAAATAAATTTAGGGAAAAACTAGAGTTTTAAAATTTTTCCAAAACAAGATCTTGGTTGTGATATCTAAAGTAATAAACACTTAATAAAAATTGTACCTTTTCAATTCATCTACGATGAGCGCTTAAACTAGTAGTTTTCTCTGGTATCCTCAAGCGTAGTCTGTTGAGTATGGGCTAGCTTCGAATCAGAAATTTTTTCACAAAAATTACTACTGGGGTAAATGTGAAAATTCTTTAAACTTTTGGGTCAAGTTCTATATCAGAAAAATATTTCTAGAAATTTTTTGGAATAATCTCTTCAGAGAATTTTTTCTCTATAACTTTCTCTTGAATTCAAGTGTGTGTAAATAATGACCCAATACTCTCTTTATTTAAGGAGAGTTTAGAGAGTTCAACTATGATTAAACTTAATCACTTTAATATTAAATTAATATAATATTTATCAAAAGAAATATTAGATTAAATTTAATATTAAATCTTATTAAAATAATAGATTGTTTACCTATAAGATAAACATTAAATTTAATTTAATATTAAGATAACCACTTTCACTGCTCAATCACCGATTACAAACCGCCGCTAGCCACCGAGACGCCATCGTCGTAGTCACCGGCACTGTCGTGTCCAATGATGCAGGTGCGACACCCTTACGGTACCTTGAGCCGATTCGGCTACTGTCGGTTCGATTCGGGTCAATGACGACCCGATCAGTTTAGTCTAGCCAGCGGTTGGACTGTCAGCCCAATTTCCTATATCAAGCTCGATTTGACCAGTTTTTGGGTCTTGGTCTCAGTTTTGGGCTCTCGGTCCTAATTTACGATCTCAGGTCCAATTTTCAAGTTCAATTACCCATTAGGCTAATTGTCTGACTTGAAAATTGATTTCCAAAAATATCATATTAATTTTAATTAAGTTGATTAATTTAATTTTGCTTTATGCAAATTAATTTTTCCAAAAATCACTTAGATCTTTAAAGTTAATTTTTTAAGAAAATTTTTTAATCAAATTCTCTAGTTGAACAATTCTCACGACGACCTAATTTAATTTCACATCGAATAAATAGACTCAATTAAATTATTCCCAAAGTTGTAAAATTTTCTTCTGATTTAAATGCAGTCTGATCGAGCTTTTGTTGAGCTAGCAGTGGGACCAATCAGACATATACAATTAGGCTCTAAATATTGCAATTATGTCCAAAAGCATCATTCTAATAATTCGTAATTACTTAATCATGGAGTAAGTCCATAATAAGTACCATGATTGAAAAACTTCTTATTGTATACTCTTTACGAAAGCAATTCATCCAACTGCTTTATCCAATGACCTCGTCATGTGTGTATTACCTTCATATGATATCCTTGATTCCTTTGAGTTAAATCCATTCACTCAATACAATCATATTTTTTCTCATTGTCACCATTGTGTCTTCTTAATGATTAATATGATCACTGTTAACAAATGATTATGATAAATTACTTGTTCAAGAACAAGCAACCCGTGATCACATTCCATATTTATCAATCCACATAATGCTAATGAGAGGATATCATTAACTCTTTAATTGAGCTATGAATTCCACTGTTGCTAGTAAAGCCATGCCATACACAAGTAAGATGTCTACTATAGTAAGTTGTCTTTCTCGCAATATAAACGTTATTTACAATGCCGCTTATCTTGTTTGAACTTAGACAATCAATGAGCTAATATTTTCTTGTTACAATTTCGCTATGCATGCAAAATATAAAAGACAGAAAATACATAAAAAATATAATAGTGAAATGTGAAATTACTTTTATTTATTTATTCATCATTAAAATAAATAGAAAATAGTTACATGCTTACTACAATATGGATACATTTACCAACAGTCATGAATTCAAGCTTTTTGGATACACCACAAATAATGTCTTATGTATACCATACATAAGATTAATGT
This sequence comes from Gossypium raimondii, assembly GCF_025698545.1. Classification (NCBI taxonomy): domain Eukaryota; kingdom Viridiplantae; phylum Streptophyta; class Magnoliopsida; order Malvales; family Malvaceae; genus Gossypium; species Gossypium raimondii. The sequence continues at coordinate 16,048,181 of NC_068566.1, forward strand.
TATAATCATGGGGGAAAACGGAGGGATTTTCGGTGTAATCAACGTAGTTTGTTTCTCTATTTCCACGCGGTCGGTATCTTTAACCTTTCATTCTTATCTGAAGGCTGACATTGAGGTAGACTTAAGAGGACTCTCAGGGAGAGAACGGATGTGTTGGCAGAAGTAGAGGTTAAACTCAGGTCGGTGCGACATCGATTGTAGTTATTAATGGGCTATTTAATAACGGTAACTTTTGTCAGCTCAAAAGAAGCTTCACTTTTACTCTACCGAAATAGTCGCTCCTTGCTTGAGAGTCCTCCTACATCTACGATGGTGCCAGCCTTCGAATAAGAAGGCTTGTGGTTGGAGTTTTTCCTTATGATTATGCCCTCAAACTTCTATATGTTATTTATAAGGGAACATTTTTTGGTGTCCAAAAAGTTTAAGCTCGTGGTTGTGTAACGACCGTCAACTGGATCCCCCGTTATACCTCAATCTATGATCGTATAATGGCCGTCGATTGAGACCTCCACGTATACTTCCACTAGTGACCGTAAAAAAGAAAATCACCCCAGAACTTGACTTCCCCATGATAGGCTTCAGAGGTAATGGTCCCATCTCGGTATGATATATGAAATTTGTGTGGCTCAGAGTAATATTGCATCACCGACGACTTAATACTACCTCGAACATCAATTAAAAAATTTAGCGATAGAAATTTATTACACCGAGAAGTGTTTTATAGATGAGGGATAGAGAGGCTGTGGGAGAAGATGCTTGAGGGACGATGAAGCATAGAGTGGAAGACCCCTTTTATAGGAGTGGGGGAAGGGTTGGATTGCAAAATAGAAATTTTCCACGGTCGAAAACGCATCGTAGGACTAACTTCTTCGAGGAATATATTCAAAATGTGCTTACAATCGATTGAAAAATAGGATGGGCAAGTACTTTTGAAGAAAAAGGTTAGAGAAAGCATGCCCAACTGGACAAGCTTCCCTGCTGACATTGGCGTGCTTTCCCTAACTTTTTTTCTACTGAAAGTTAAAAGTACCTACCCTAGAGAATAGTTTTGTATAATAACGTATGTTTTGAGGCACCGAATACTCTAGGAGCACTATTTTGATAAAATTATATGACTTCAGGAACCCGTTTTCGAATAATACTTTACATTTCATCATCATTGTTTGATGAATTTATGTACTCATGAACAATTTCAAAGCATGTATTCCCTCTCTTACTGACTTATTTTCCTATTAAAAGGACGTATTCCCTCTACTGATTTTTTTATTTTGTTAATCCAATTTGTGATCGATATTGAAATGAGTCGACGAGTGACATCTATTATGTACTACGACAGTCAAATCTGTAATACAGAGGATGAGGTGGCATTTATAGGAGCACAGTCTATGGAATTGGTGTTTAATCGTACCATTCAATTGCATGAGCTACGAACTAGAATATGGAATAAAATTGAAGGATCGACCCGTGAAAGAATTTTAAGGTTAAAATGTAGATATCTTGCTTCCATTGACCCTTATAGGTATGATCTATTTGATGTGAATGGCGAGCTCCAGCTTGAGACGGTTATATCATTGCACTGCTTAAGCGGAAATACTGTAATAAAGTTATATGTCGAGTTTGCCGGGGCTATTAGATCTAGCTTATTTTCGACCACCGTTGCGGCTAATGTTGGAACAAAGCTGAAGCAAAAAGTCCTACTACACAGTTGTGCGATAGGTTCACTAGCTTGTTACAAACCCGCTACTATGATGTGTCTGAAACATCTATGGGTAAATCCTCATCGGTCTCCGCCATGGATCTAAACTTTGGTGGCCAGTATTAGTCGAGGTATGAGCATAACCTGAATATCGACACTCAGGCTCAACATTTAATCAGTGCGTTCAATTTCAACTTTGGTGTTGGCTCAATGTCATGGATCAAAAGAACTTATACTGGGGGTTCATCGACGTACACCGAACACCAAATTGATATTGATTTTAACGGGTACATGAGATATAGAAGAACCGATGACTTACTCCTTTCGATGGGGATTGGCAATGGTACATCAAATCTCTTGCTTTAAGGGGACAATGAAGGCACAGTTGAAAAAAAAGATGTGACCAAGGAAAAAGATGCAAGTGAGGAACAAATGACACCAGATACAATTGACGGGGAGTCAAACCCTGAGCCAATCCGGTAGTGCGGTTTAAATGGTTCAGATGTGACATTATTTCCTGAACCAAAGTTGATCCTAACAAAGCTAGAACCTTACGGGTCTGATGATGACACTCGGACAATACTTCAGATCTATATCCGTGATATAAAGTATATGAACCTCCACCCCACATAACCAATATTGACTTATCGGCCATGGGTGATTTAGAGTTTTAGCGTCTACTGCACATAACACCTGACCATGCAAGCACATGCATGATGTACGAGTACTAGAAGTAGGAACGGAATACCTAAACAAAAATGCTTTCCTTACCGCACTAAACGGTACAGCTTCAAAAATGGTGTGAACTATCACGTCATGAAGTCTCGTTTTGAGAAATTTGAGGGAAAGTACACAATTTGCGATGGGAGATGTAAGTGAAAAATCATGGCATCTTTATGGAAGAAGTCTAGACTACGGACAATAAAAAAGTATTCCAGTCCACATACTTGTGTTGCAGTAGATGCAAATCAAGATCATCGTAGGCTAGACTCGGACATGATTTCTTACATTATTCTACTGATAGTGAAGATGAATCTCAATATTCCCGTCTCGATGATGATTACGAACATCCGTAGCCAGTACGACTATACTCCATCGTACTACAAAGCGTGGGTTGGAAAACAAAAGGCTATGGATCAATTGTATCACAATTAGGACAGTTCATACGACTATATATGGCAATTGTGTCAAGTGTTTGATCGATAAATTCTAGGTTCCATAATCGATCTGGAAATGCACCCAGCATACTCTGACAATTAATTGGTCCTTGGGAAAAGGGTATTCCATCAAATCTTTTAGACCTTTGAGAAATGCAAAGAAGTTTTCCAGCATTACAAGACTTTGGTGAAAATTGACGACACTTGGTTGTACGAAAGGTATCAACATCGGTTGTTAATTGTCGTTGCTAAGTTGGTAATCAAAAGATTATGCCGATTGTGTTTGCAATAAATCTTAGAGAAAAACAGATGACTGGGATTTCTTCCTGAGCAAGTTGCATCGTCGTGTTTTCCTGCAGCCTGACATATGTATCATATCAGATAAAAGAACCAAAATCTTGTCCGCTATTGAGCATTAGTTAGCCTTTGGGGTTGCACCCATCACAAGTACTGCATACGACATGTCAGATCTATCTACCACTTAAAATGGCTTCGAAAAGTAAGTAAGATGCAGTTATCGACATGGGTATTGGCTCTATATGTATAGTCATGTTGTACCCTATTTCATTCATTGTTTGCATTCATGCGTATTTTTTTCTCAATAGGTTATGAGCTCGTCTAACATCATTTCCATGAAATGTTGAACAACTCGGGCATCATCAATAACTATGGTGCAGCATACCTCACCAACATACCCTTCATACAATAGACGCAATCGTATGACAGGGGTTTATGGTTCAGGCACATGGCGTCAAACTTAGCTGATTGAATCAATTTCATACTAAATGGGACATATCATTTGAAGATAAACTCGGCTGTTAAATAAGCATACTTTAGCTTCACTACCTTCTTTTCAAATAGGGAGTCAACATATATTGGACAGATAGTGGGCGACTATACTTGGTGTAAGGATTTAATGAAAGAAATCAGATGAAATATGACGAGCACGAAGACTATGTAAGTAGTGTGTCACTTGCGTCAAAACCTGGAATTTTGAGTCACGGAGTAGGCTAGGTCGGACCAGGACATGTTAGGGGTATCATATCGTGTCAACCTAATAGAAGGGACTTGTGATTGTGGGAAGTTCCTAGCACTTTGGTTTTTATGCGCACATGTAATTGCCACATGTAGGAACCTAAGAATTTAGTACATGTCTTATATCAACGATGCATATAGTCTAGATTACATACATAGAGTATGGAATCCTGAATTCCTACCCGTCCCTGATGAGAGTACATGGCTGCCAATGTCCAGCGTGTCGTACAAGTTGGCACTGAACATGAACCTATGTCCTGTCCTGAAAGGTCGCTCGAATACCACTCAGATACGGAACAATATGGATATTCGGGAGAGGGACGATCAACAGAGGTTATGTGGGTACTGTAGGAACCCAAGGCATATGAAGGCAACATGTTCTGTGTTGGGGGTACTTCGGGGCCTTAACACCAATAACATTATTTGCTTTCAGAGAATATATTTAGTATAATGCTTTCATTATTCTGGTGTTTAAGATTTGTTATTTCTTATTAACTTATGCATAACTTACGTTAGAATGTAACGAAAATAAATATAGTGTTAGAATGGAAATTTATGGTTTGTTTATTTATGTCATATATATTTACATCGCAATAGTAATAAAAAAAACATCAATCGTGTCATCAAGGAGAATGTGTGCCGCAAGTCGGTGGACGACAGACGTGAGAAGGACTTTTGCCCACAATCGGAGATGCGGTCCTATAAACTTGATCATTGCCATCGTCCTTACCATCACCGCCTTCACCCCCACCCTCCTGCTCATCTCCATCTCCATTATCATCATCATGTTCGTCTTCGTGTTTGTCTTTGTCTTTGCTTTCATGTCCATCGCCTTCCTCCATGCTCGAGTGCAGTGTCGTACTAGCCTCTCATTGTGTATCCTCCACTTCACCAGCAAACGGTTGCATCAATGACCCACCACAATAAAATAATAATGTTGATGGTGTTTGTGTCACTATCGTCATATAACTGTAAAGTGCCATAAAACCCAAATGTGTCGACATTGACCCGACACTAACATCGACTGCTGAATCAACATTTGTATTGGTGTCGTCATCAATGATGGTGCATGCATTAGCATCTGGCTTGACATTTGGGTCGACATCAATGTTAGCATGGGGGTATAGAATATGGGGGACGTCAGTGCCTCGAAATATGTACCTGTATGAATAAAAAGATCGGGCATGTGTGGCGGTGGTGCATAGTGCGGTGCTTGTGAAAAAATCATGAGGTCAGTGAAATGAACAGGAATAAGTGGAGTGAACTGACAAAAATATTGCATAGACATAAGCAGCTGTTTCGAGTGGAGCTGATGACAAACCCATCGTACGACCACGTCCGGCCCTACGCTGTTGTTGGGGCGATCATCATTCCCTCTTTTAATGAAGTTGCCTATTTCTCGCCTCCACCAATAGCAGATACATCTTACTGATAACTCTGAACCATAGCAAGTACTCCAAACAGGTCGTCATGTATGCTGAGAAAAATGGTTCGCGGATGGGTAAGAATTTTATCCTATGATCCCAAGGCTCGATGTAATCATTTTGAACCTCTCACCAATCCTCGTCGTTTTTCTTTTGTATGTCCACCCTGTGCAGCTCCTTCAAGTCTCATGATGGTGACAAAATTTGTTGCCTCCGCCCAAACTATCGCATCACCTAGTCTAATTCCTACATTTCCACTGTCGCGTACATTATCAACGGCACCTTCATATCCCACATCCTTTAATTGGCCAACACTTCAGACAAGATGCAATATATGATATCGATGTTGGCGTGTGGCATCCATTCAAACTGAAATGCACAATTGTAAATTTCATTATTTACAAAATTTTATTTTACAAATCATTGCGTAATTAATATAGTTTCGAAAGAATAAGTAACTAACATTGGCTTCTGAGCGTTGATCTAACAATAGCCAAATATCTTCCAACTCCTCGAGTAATCCCACATAACTCGGCCCCGAATTCCACCTGTAAAAGTGATTTCTTAGCTCAAACATATAATAAATAAAAAATTTACTGTACAAACTACATATTTATTAATAAATGATTTTTACCTTGTCACCAATGAAAATATGTATAGGTCGTTTAGTTGAGGACGTAGAAATGGTAGCCACCACCAGGCCCACGACTGTAGCAAGAGTAGGCAATCATCGATTGAATTCTTATCCGGTTCTATGGCTCGACACAACTGCCAGTATAACATGGCCAACACTGCTGATCCTAAACTTAGCTGTTTGCATTCTTTGAAGTTTACTAGGTGTAGTAGCCACCTTACGTGCACCAAAATTTGAGATTTATCGAGCATTAAAATTCCCTCGATTAATTGAATGATGAATGCTCGAACGTATTATTACGGAGGAAGCTTTTCGAATTTTTTCTCCAACCAATTCATTGATATTTGACCACCTTCAAACTTGTTTGGGACCGTCCCTAATAATGTCCCGTAGAAATTCTCTTTATTGGGAACGATCACTACTCCTATGATGACTAGCCCATCCACCAGCAGACCGAGTTGTAACGCCATATCCTTTAGTGTGATTGTACACTCGCAGCATAAAAAATGGAAAGTGTATGTCTCCGGCCTCCATCTTTCCACCAACGTGTTGATGAGTCTAGGATCAAGTTTACAGCCCTCTAGCATACAAGACATATGTAAGAATCCTTTCTCTTGCAAGTAACCACGAATTTTGGTGATCAGAGGCTTTGCCAAATTATGTATGAATGCCTCCAAAACATGATCATCCGCCTATTTATAACGACAAAAAAATATTTTTAAATTAAAAAAATTAAATTTAACTTAATAAAAAATAACGAAAATTAAATTTTAAACTTACCATTACTGCTTGAGTGGCGAAAATGTAATTGTCGTCGAAACGAATTAGAGAGGTTGTCCTTCGTGAAAACATAATCCGAACGAATAAAATACGGGATAATTAAAAAAAACTAATATTTTTAAATGAAAAAATCGAAAAATTTAGAACAAGAACTTGAGAAAATTGAGAGGGTTGATAGAGTTAGGAGATTAGAAAGAATTGAGAGAATAGGATGTGAGTGAAATAAAATTGGGGGGTATTTATAAGTAAAAAAAAAATTCGACCGTTGCCTCTATTTTAAAATTTTTTACCATTACACTGCCAACGTTCAAAATATTGTTGGATTTGACCGTCAAGGGAAACGCGCCCAGCTAGACGTGCTTTCCGTTCCTCTCTAAAAACGGTCTATTTCCTAAATTTTCAAAAAAAAAAAAGAGGCTTATAAGCCTAATTAAAAAAAAAAACAGTGGCATATATGGCTAATTTAGCCCTCCAAGTCTCTATACTATTTGTACATTTGGAATTTATTACAGTTAAAATATACTTTTATATTTTTAGATTCATGTCCAATTGTCAACATCGTTAAAATTTTTTATTAAATTAATTGAAGTGACATATTGAAATTTAAAAAAAAAACCTTGATATATATGTAAAAAAATTTGGCATTTGTAATCAACCTCAATTTAGTATAAGAATTTCAACAAGGTTTATAATAAAATTTAGATTTTGAAATCTTAAAAGTAAAAAACTAAATTCCTTCAAATAAATGCACAGAAACCTCAATACACCATCAAAAATATGTACCCAAATATAAAATAATAATATAATAAATATATTTTTACACATGTTATATATATTTCTATTGTGTATTTCTTCTAACTATAATTTTACTTTTATGTTTCAGGAAAATATTACTTGGGCAAGGAATTAGAAATTTTAATAAGTTAGATTTCATTTTAGTTTTATTAATTTATTGTAATTTTATTTTTAGATTTCATTTTAGTTTTATTAATTTATTGTAATTTTATTTTTGTGCAACTGCTATTTTTTCCACACATTAAAAGCCTCCTTTCATTTTTTATAAATTATTTGCAACACTCACATATCACATATAAATAAAATATATATATACCCATCATTACTTATTTATTTATATATTCCAAGTATTATATCACAATAACTTAGTTGAAATAAATTATACACTCAATTAACATGTGTATTACACGATAATACAAACTAGTTAAATTTATATTTCCAAATGTAATAAAAGTTAACTTCAATAGTTAATTAAAGTACAATAAAGATAAATATAAAATTATAAAATATTAAATATTAACACTTTTAACATTAAAAGTATTAATTTAATAATACATAAAAATAAACTATAAAAATAATATTATTAAGTTTTTTTTGGTACTATCAAGGTTTCCTCCATATCCGCTATACGGTTCATGAAAATTAATTTTTTGAGATATGCGATTGCCCTCTCAACAATATTGTCTCTAATATTATTTAAGTTATAATAAGTTAATATTAAAATTCAAACCATAATAAATTTTTGCATTGTTTTAATATTAAATATTTTAAAATTAAATAACATTAATATAATTAGTTAAATATTTTTTAAAAATATTTTATAATTACATACTTTTTATTTATTAAAAGATTAAATTAAAATAAAATATTTAAAAATTAATAAAACAACACCCTAAACTATATATATACACTATATATATACTTATTTTCGAGTACAATAAGTTCAGATTTTTACGAGGAATGTGAGCACAAAACCGGTGGCGTGCGCTGGCATCGTCATGAGCATCAACATCACTAGCTTTTGATTCCACTCAAAAAGTGGATTTCCCTTGCAAATCTTTGTTTACGAGGGAGGACCCAAAATTAAAATAAAAATGATAAGCATTTTTAGTTGAAACTTTCCATTTAAAACTTCTCAAAAAAATGTAAAGATAAATTTAATTTTAACTTTTACTTATTTTATCGTTTTGGTTTTTATTTTTATTTTATCATTTTGACCCTTAATTTTAAAATTTTAGTTAAATTGTTTACATTTTAACGGAAAAATTATCTGAATTGTTAAAATTTTAACAATATTGATGTGATAGCTAATGTGACACTTTACATATACTTCACTACTGACATGAATAAATTTTTATAAACTTTTGAAATTTGTTGATTTTAAAATATTTTTATTAACTTTTATTTTATTTTTTATGAATTACACGTAGACTATCACATTAGTGGTCACATCAATGTCGTTACAATTTTAACAGTTTAATTAGTGTTTTTGTCAAAATTTAAAAGTTGAGTGCCAAAACAACCCAAAAAAGAATAAGGATCAAAATGATAAAATGAGTGAACATTATGGGTTAAATTTATCATCATGAATTTAAAGTTTATTATTTTGAAACTAAATAAATGTGGGTGAGGCAAGAAGTTTAATTTTGGTTGAGGGTTAACAAATATTTGATGAATTGAACCAATTTAAAAAATATTATAAAATTATATTTTGAAAAATATATAATCAGTAACATTATTCAGTCTAAAATAAAATAAAAGAATAAATTTGTACTTGCTTGATAATTGTCTACTTTTTATGTAAAAATAACTGCCAAAGTTCAATTATTCAAATTTGTAGAAGGCGACAGATCTTCTGACCGTTTGAAATTTGAATTCAAAAAAATACCTGTAACCTAATACACCCAGCTCTGACTTATGCTCTCAATTGGGTTGAAAGACCAAAACCCCCGAACCATGGTATTTTCACGTGTCGTTTTTTAAATTGAACAAGAACCAAAAATTAAAATGGGGTGGCCCCCACATTTTACGCTCCTAACGATTATCGAGTGGAAGCAACGGCCAGGATGTTTGGACATTTCAAATCACCCCATTTCCCCGCCTCAAAAGGATGATTAAGAAAAATATAAAAACGGAAACCACGGCTTTCTTTGCTACTCTCTTTCCAACAAAGAAAGCTGCAATATGTCGACGCAAAATGGTAATCGGCGATCGTCGTTTTCCTCCTCTACGACGTCGTCTTTGGCCAAACGACATGCATCGTCCTCGGATAACGTCGGAAAAGTCATGGCTTCTATGCCTAAAAAGAGAGTCCCTCTTAGTAACATTTCTAACCAGAAGAACACCTCAAGAAGCTCCGTTTCGGCTTCTTCTTTGGTGGGTCTTATGCTCCTCTCTTTTCTTGTTTCTTGTTCATTGTTTCCGGATTTTTTTTTTAAGAGGCAATGTAGGAGTTACATTGTTCTTTGAATTTGATGGGAACTTCAAAGTTATGTCAAGAACTTGATTTTACGTTAATTAAAAAGAACTATGAGCAGAACAATTTTGGGTTGCCTTTATTTCATTTTCTAAGTAATTCTTAGTCAGGTAAAGAATTTTGAGCAGCAAATTTGATATTTCTTGTAATTTGTAGTCAAAATGGTTTTTTTTTTCTTTTACAAATTTGCAACTCTTTTGATTTCTTATTACGCATTTTAGTTACATTGTAATCCAATTGAAAACAATGCTTAGCATCTGTGTCTGTTCATATTTTAACGCCATTAACGCTATGTCTCATATTGGTGATACTCTTGGGGTGCTTCAGCTTTTGATTCTTGATTTTTGAATTTGAAGGTACTATGTTCAAACAAAGTCCCCAAGACCAGGAAGACAATGCCTGATAACAATAATGTAGGTTTTTCAGGACATGTTTTACCTTTAACACATGTAGAACCCGGTTCAGTTCCGCCTCCCAAGGTTGTCTTATCTTTTCCAAGAGGAAATGAAGTGGCCTTGCCCCCTCCTCCTGCTACTATCTCCACCATCCCTCCTCCACCATCTATCATGGAGGTTTCGCCTAGCAAATCAGATGGCTTATCAGTTTCCACGGACGAGACAATGTCTACCTGTGATTCTTTCAAAAGTCCTGAAGTTGAATATATGGACAATCATGATGTTACGGCTGTTGATTCGATTGAACGAAAGACGTTCAGAAATCTCTGCATTTCGGACCATGTTGAATCAACAGGTTCAGTATCCAGTGCAAAAAGAAAGCTAGTTTCTAAACAATTGCCTTGGTTAAACAATCATTTCTTACTGTTGTACTTGCAGGGAATATATGCAATAGAGATGCAGTTGCAGAGATGGAAATGGATGATAAGATAATTGATGTTGATGACAATTACATGGATCCACAGCTTTGCGCAACATTTGCTTGTGATATTTACAAGCACCTACGTGCATCTGAGGTTTGTCCTGATTGGATTGGAAAGCTCTGGCTGTGGTTCTGGTTCTTATTTGTGTGCCTGTATAGGTCTGTCCGCTTGGATTTGCTCCTAAACTTATTTCTGTTGGTTTTCAGGTGAAGAAAAGACCTTCCACTGACTTCATGGAGAGAATTCAGAAAGACATAAATTCCAACATGCGTGCAATTCTAATTGATTGGCTTGTAGAAGTAAATTTTCTGTCTGCTTATGAAGTTCATGTTTATTTAGAATCCAGTACACATGAGAAATAAAGAGTCCGAACAACATAGACTCTTTGCTATCACCTTATTTAAGTCTAGACTTTCAATTTTTACTTGCAGGTGGCTGAAGAGTACAGGCTTGTACCAGATACATTATATTTGACTGTGAACTACATAGATCGGTATCTTTCAGGGAATATGATGAACAGGCAACGCCTACAGTTGCTTGGTGTTGCCTGCATGATGATTGCAGCGTAAGAAAAACGACATTCCCTTATTTTGTTTCTTTACTTTTTTCATCTGCAAGATGTTTCCATGGATGGATACAATGTTAACATTACAGTGTTCAATTCCATCAGAAAATATGAGGAGATTTGCGCTCCTCAGGTGGAGGAGTTCTGCTACATCACTGATAATACATATTTCAAGGAGGAGGTTATAGAAATGGAATCTTCTGTTTTGAATTACTTGAAGTTTGAAATGACTGCCCCAACAGCTAAATGTTTCTTAAGGTAAAATTGCCAAAAGCTCATCATTATTGAATGTACAAGTTTCCCTTTCTTGTATTAACTAGTGCTCATAGATAATATGCCATTTCGTTTTCAGACGGTTTGTTCGAGCTGCTCAAGGGATCAATGAGGTAATTTGTCTTTGGGTTATCATTGCTTCATCATTTGGCTCCCCCTTTGTTATATTCAAAATAACATTCCTGTGGTGGTTTGTGATTAGGTTCCATTAATGCAATTAGAGTGCATGGCCAACTATATCACTGAACTCTCTCTCCTAGAGTACAGTATGCTTTGTCATGCTCCATCACTTATCGCTGCTTCTGCAATTTTCCTGGCCAAATTCATTCTTCTTCCTTCAAAGAAACCTTGGGTATGTCCATGCAACTTCTTCAAAGAACTTGATATATGACTATTTTTTTACCCGGACTGATACGAATATATATCATTTCCTAATATGTATTAGATACATGTATTTTAGAAAAAAGAAAAGAGTCTGAATATATATGATATAGTCTGTCTAATCTCCATGTATTATGGCGCACAGAATTCAACCTTGCAGCATTACACTCTTTACAAGCCATCTGATCTATGTGACTGTGTTAAGGATCTTCATAGATTATGCTGTAACAACAACTCTACTTTGCCAGCAATCAGGGAGAAATACAATCAACATAAGGTAAACAACTAATTGATTGAACAAATGATATTTAAAAAAAACAAAAAAAAAAAGAAAGAAAGAAAGAGAGATTGTTTATTTTTTATAGCTGAAATGTGGATTTGATATCTGAAGCTTCGGTATTATGTTTTTGGATCAGTATAAGTGTGTTGCAAAGAAGAATTGGCCTCCTTCAATACCTTCAGAATTCTTCCAAAATTGAAAGCAAAGCAATTCGACAGCATCAGACGCTAATGTTCCAATACTTTGTTGGATTAACTGTTGCTAATATCTGTCTGTCATAATCTATATTTCTGTTAGATGCACACTAAGTAGGATCTTCCAAGTGTATGATGACCTTCAAATTTTAGTCTAGTGTAATTGTTCATTTTAGTAATGGACGCCACGTGGAAAAATATAGCCATGTATAATTTTGCTATACGTAGTAATATATTTTTGTTTATTATTACTATTTTTTTTTGAAATTGTGTTGATTCTACTTTTATCTTTTTCCTTCTCAAATCTTGTACGATTCTGTAAATCAGATTCAAGAATCCACGTTAGCATTGTTGATGTATGAGTGAAGTTGAATTGGGACTTTGGGTTGCCCAAATCTGGATCCTGCGGCTGCTTGTCATGATGTTCCCTATTTGTCAGGGACGTTATTAACATATTTTCGTGCATTTTGGCTGAACACCCATATCGTCATGTGACTTCTTTTCGATTAGCAGTTAAGCTTTGTGCATTAGAGAGTCTGAGCTCATGTGGGCCTTTTGTCTATTGGATTTAGAACTCCTTTAGACCTTGCCATGAGCTTTGTTATGGATGTTAGTTAGTCAATTACTGTGGGTGGGTGTGGCAAGTATTTGAACTCGCATAATTCGGATTATGTGGGTAATAATGAGATCTCTTTTCAATTCGATTTCATGAGATTTAAAATAATTCAAGGTTTGGAATTAAATGTCAAAAAAAAGTAAGGTCCACTAAACCTTTAATCATGTAACATTGAATTTTCGAAATAAGCACAGTAAAATTTTGAAAAATGTGAGGTAACTTTTAAGTAGGTAATCAGTAAGAGTAAAGATAAAATATATTAAATATTAAATATAATAAATAAAAGTCAAACCTTTCACGTCAGTTTTTCATTTTGGAATAATTATAGTCTTTCTTTTTGTTTTTGGTGATAAAAAACAAAAGAAATTAAATCAAACTACTAAAATCACAAAAACCACTAGCTCTACCACACTGTAAAATTTTTAAAAGTTCTGAAAGAGCTTCGGCAAAAACCAGCATAAAACCAGCATATCTTATATGCCACTATCTTATATGTTGTAATATTTCAATAATCCTCCAGATCAAAGCGAAATTCAAAATAACTAAAACACCTTCCCGAATTGCTTTAATCACCTCTAGATTGTCAGATTGGATCAACATCCTATCACATCCTTGACTTTGTAATAGAATACTCCATCCAAGATACCCCAAAGTTCAACATCAAATACTAAACAAATTCCTAATGGACGAGCATAACCAAGGATCCACACCCCTCTCTGATCACGTATAACTCCTCCGGTAGAGAAAGACCCTACATCAGGCTTAACAGAACCATCAGAATTTAAGACAAGCCAATTATTTGACAAAGGATTATCTTGAACACAAACAAGCTCCTGATCTGATTCTTCCTTATGAGCCAAAAGATACTGCTTAGCCCAACTAATAGAAATGTTTACGATCTTAGAAGAGCTCCAAGAAAATCCTTGGAAAATGAAACAATTTATTTTCTTCCAAAAATCGCCATGCAAGCAAACCAAAGAGGCTCGACCAACTACTGTCATCATTGGAAAACAATACATTAGAGCTTAAATTAAAAATTAACTAGTCAGGTAACTCACATGAAAATAATTTGTTTTGCTGACTGTGTGGAACAACCTGTAGCCAAACATCCTTCGCAATAGAGCAATCTCTAAGCACATGCAAAACATCTTCAAAATTATGTCTATAACACCCCAAACCTGACCTAGAGGTTATGGCCGAATTCGAAAAGCTATATTGGCCACTAGAATGACCAAGAAAATCTTTCTTGGCTTTCAGACATACTTTTTAAACCATTTGCGTAAATTGTTCAAAACTAGTGAAAACAAGAATTTTAGAAATCAATGTTTTTGGTACTTTATGTATTTGTAAAAGTTTGATCGCCATTCAAAACTTTCATAATTTTAATCATATTTCAAAAGCATTCGTTTATTTATTCAAAACTAAAGAGCTTGGTTATTCATTATTATTTGGGAAAAAACATGTTAACATCAGAAATCAAATATCTTTAAAAATCTCATTTGTAAGCATTTGTAATTTTGAAAACTAAGTCTAATTTTATTAAAACTCATTTCTCAAAATTGCAATGAAAACGTAATATTGACATATTTTTATAAAAATCGCAATGCGAAATTTTTGCTAAAACCCTATTTTGTTAAAATCAATATTTCATGTAAATTCGATAAAACATCAATAGACAATTTTAAACCTCAATAACTAAGTCATATTTTTGTCTAAAACTCATTTTCATTGTCGGCGAAAAAGAGTGATTTTGTCAAGTTTTAATAAAACCAAGTTTCATGCATAATCTTATCAAGTACTTATTTATGTAGTTATTAAAACTTGATGTCATGCAAGCAATTTACACAAATTAGAATGAAAATCTCCAAAGTAATGTCTCATACCATAGTTCATACTCAAACTTATTACAACCCAAAAATAACTTTAATTACTTTAATTTAAAAAGAATTTCTAGAAACTCCTCCAAATGCCGTCAACGAATCCTAACCTTGGGGTTATCTGTAAAATTAGAAAATTATAGGAGGGTGAGCTATACAGCTCAGTGTGAGTCTTAACTCAAGTATTAAGTAGAAATTCAGTATACAAATCAAAATATTATAGTGAATTTATACAGTTTAATTCCACAGAGTCGTAACTTGGGTGACAACTAGTTATCAAAACATACATTTCATAAAAATAACAGAATTTATACATAACAACACAATTTCACAGATTGTAATATGCATGAGGATATCAATGCAAAGCTTTTCAAAAATTAGTGCAAGTTTTTCAGAAAACGTTCCTACCCAACTCTGCTACACTTTAAAATGAAGTTTCCATAACTCGTCCATCCAAAACACTCCAATTTTGTGGACAAAGCCACCAGTAATGCAGAAAAGTTGTCAGTAATGTAGACAAGCCACCAATAGTGCAGATAGATTGCCAATATTATGGATAAGCCACCAGTAGTACAGATAAACTGCCAGTAATGCAGACAAGTTGCCAGTATTGTGGACAAGCCACCAGTATGCAGATAAACTACCAGTACTTCCTCCTTACACATGTCCCACCCGTTGCATGTGATATGGCCACAATAAACATGTTTTCACTTTGTTACAGAATAACACTTTAGGCATGTAAATCATTCTCATTAAATCATTTAACACTTCGTATCACATAGGCATGTTTTGACATGCAAATCACATATTATCATGATGGATCAAAAGATTTCATTTTAACAGTCATGAATAATCATTTATGCATAATATCACATAACATGAGAATGAGAACAACATGTACTTCAAATTAGTGATAAACGTAACCACACAACATACTTTCACAAATTAGTTGGTTCGGAATACTTAAAGTATTCACATAAAACAAAAATCAAGTAATAATGTTTTTATTTAGGAATTTTAACAATATATATAACTGGTATTAAGTTAGACCCACATCTGACAGTAGAATCAGCGCGGAACTCCACTCTAAAGAATGTCCACACTTGGATCTTAACCAAATATATTACCGATCTGAATATAAAATAATAATTTATCATGAGGCTGTCATTTTTAAGCATTCTATTAATAATAATTGAATTAGTCTAGATGTCCAACCCATACTTGCGTTGATTAGCTTGAAATTGTTATTCACTTCCCAAGTTAGAGTTGTTTCATGTTGATAACAATTGTCCCTTCATCAAAACAAATAAGGTACAAGGTGTAAGAATCGAAGGAAAGTACATCTTATTTCCCATAATACAATCGGCCAGAAGAGGATAAGAAATAAATGGTGGTTTTCAATCAGCCACTATACATACTCTATATTGATTAAAATGAGAGGGTTGGAGGATCATCGTGATCTTGATTCAGATAGGAAAAATTGAGTCTAGAGAAAATAGTCACTTGAAAAAGTGAGTCATTAAGAACAACATTTAAAAAAAATCAAATCTAATTGAAATAGATGGTATATGATTTTTTTATCACTATAAGAATGATGGTGATTAGAAAATGGTGAAGAAAATCACCAAAGTTGGTAGAGGTGTGGCAGCGCATCAACGACAGCGGCTATCCGGTGAAAATCTGACTGAGGAGGAGGGAAGAAGGGTGTTGCGGTACTAGAGGGGAGAAGGAGAAAGTAGAAAGGAAGAAAAGTATAAAAGTGGAGAGAAAGAGATAGTATTATTGATGGTGGTACAAGGTGGTGGCCACGGTGTTCAATGGTAGTGCAAAGGGGTGGCGATGTACCAAACGGGTGGGAGGAGCGGGGATAATGAAGAGGTTTGATGGCGTGGTGGTGGTGGTTCGAGTGGCAATTGAGTGGTGGAGAAGAGAAGTATTAGTCCAAGGGTGGTGGAACGGTGGCTAAAACAAAGAAAAATAGTGAGAAAGGAAGGAGCAAAAGAGAGGGGCGGCAATATGGAAAGGAAAGATAAAAAGATGAACACTAAAGTTGTATTTCACCTTGTCCAGATTCAATGTACAACACACAAGGTAAGGGTGAGGATAATAGGCATGTTAAGGGGACAAAGGAGCAAAAAGTGGATCAAGGTTGTAAAATATGGTATGTTTACTTGTCATGAAAAGAAAGAATCTTTCCCCATGCATGAAAACTAGTTGGACGGCACAAGGGTGTTCACGCTAGCTAATGTTGTCAAAAAATTTAAATAAAAATCATGAAAATGTGGGAAATTGAACATAGAACCTTTAGGAATTTATTTAAGCTTCTAACCACTAAGCCAACTCACTTCCTTGCTCACATCCAATAACATTTATTTTAAAACATGGTGTGACATTTGCTAAGGTTTGAAGCAAAATTGCACCACATAGAAAATAATGTGAGGGAAGGGATTTGAACACAGATCATCAAGGGTATCTCCACCACTACTCAATCACTAGACTTGATATGTATCTATTATCAACTAAGCAAAAGATCATCTAAAAAAAATTCGGGTGTGACCACTATCGACTAACTTAATAACTTTTTGACGTGCTATAGAAAAATAAAAATACCATGATAAACAATTGTAGTTCATTTAATATTATTAATATGATGTATTTACCTATTTCAATTTTCCTTTACTTACAAATTAAACTATTTTTATTTTAATTTCGTACATATTGCATATGTGTTGTTATTATTAGTTTTAAACCTTACGTTTCATTATTTATTGTACATTATTTTTAAACACACACATGTGTTCTAAATATGTGGTTTTCACACGCATATGTGTGTAATAAGATTTCTAGTACTTATAAAGCCCTTTACCAAATTGGTGTCATCCATCAACCGAGTCTCAACTCAATAAGGGAAATAACTTTAATGTCCTTTCACATTTAAAACAAATTAAATTATTTAAGGGTAGTGTAGTCTCTTTATTTAAAACAACAAATAAAAATATGCATACGATGAGATCTGAGCCCATGCCAATTAAATTAGCAAAACTTTAAATCTACCACACAACAAAAATTTTATTTTAAGTTTTTATATATTTTAATTTTATTATAAAAACTAAAGTAGGCTACTGGTTTACTATCTTGCATGAGGACGGCACCTATACCTACACCAGAAGCATCACATTCAATCTCAAAGGTCTTTTCAAAATTAGGTAAAACAAGAATAGGAGCATTACACAATTTATCTTTAAGTTCATTAAATGCTAATTCTTGCTTATCTGTCCAATGAAAAGATATATTAGTTTTAATAAGTGCAGTCAAAGGCGAAGCAATTGTGGAAAAGTTATGAACAAACCTGCGGTAGAAACCGGCTAACCCAAGGAAAGACCTTACCTCAGAAACAGTTTTAGGGATAGGCCATTCTTTAATTGCCTTTACTTTCTCCTCATCCACATGGATTCTGTAGAACTTATCACAAAACCCAAAAAACAAGCTTATCCATACAAAATGTGCATTTTCAAGATTAGCAAAGAGTCGTTCATGCCTTAACACATCCAATACTAATTTAACATGCCTAACATGATCATTCAAAGTTTTGCTATAAATCAAGATATCATCAAAATACACAACGACAAATTTTCCTAAAAAAGGTCTAAGTATGTAGTTCATTAATCTCATGAATGTGCTAGGAGCATTAGTTAAGCCAAATGGCATGACTAACCACTCATACTGAGCCATACTTAGTCTTAAAAGCAGTTTTCCATTCATCACCTTGTTTCATTCTTATTTGATGGTAACCACTTTTTAAGTCAATTTTAGAGAAAATGCATGCACCATTAAGCTCATCCAACATATCATCTAATCGAGGAATTGGATGTCGATACTTTATCAGTAATCTTGTTGATAGCACGACAATCAACACACATTCTCCAAGAACCATCTTTTTGGGACGAGAAGTACAGAACCGCACAAGGGCTTAGACTCTCACGAATCAACCCTTTCTCTAAGAGATCTTCAACTTGTCTTTGCAACTCCTTAGTTTCTTCAGATTGCTTCGATAGACCTGGTCTATTCGAATACTCGAACCAGCACAAAATCTATTTGATGTTCAATCCCTCATAAAGGAGGTAATCCTTAGGCATTTCGAAGGAAATACATCCTCAAAATCCTGCAAAAGATCAACAAAACAACTAGGCAAATGTGTATTAGGGTTAGTCAAAACAAAGTTTTCCCTAAACCTAATTATTACAAATGTTTGTTTTGTACAAAGAGCAAATTTGATATCTCGAAACCTAGCGAATAAACTCACTTTCTCATCTCGTGACTTGTGTGTGCAATCACTCACCAATGTTGGGCCTTTAAGTTGGCTTTTAACACTAATGGCCTCTTTACTCTCAGCCTTTTTCAATGATTTTACCTCACTTCCCTTACCCATCTCACTAGCAAGTTTGAGTTGATCATTGTAGACTTCTTGAGGAGGAAGTGGAGCCAAAGTAAACTTCTTTCCAAGGAACATAAATGTATATTGGTTAAGGAACCCATCATGATTCACTCATCGATCAAACTGCCATCGCCGTCCAAGTAATATGTGCCCAGCTTGCATTGGAACAACATCACACAAAACTTTATCAGAGTATCTACCAATGGAAAATGAAACTAAGCATTGTTTAGATACTTTTACCTCCCCACTATCATTTAGCCATTGCAAGCGGTATGGCCTTGGATGCTTCACACAAGGTAGGCCAAGTTTCTCAACAAGGGAAGAACTCACCACATTGGTGCAACTTCCACTATCAATGATTAATGAACTAGGTTGTCCACCAATCAGACATCTCGTGTGGAAAATGTTATCTCTTTGTTCGCGCCCTTCTTCTTTAAACTGGACATTTAAAGCCCTTCGAGCAACAAGTGCTTTCTCACCATACTCCAAGTATTCTTCATATTCATCATGAGTATGCACATCATCAGCATCTTCCAAAGGAGGCATCTCATCTTCGTTATCAGACTCAAAATCAACCTCGCCATCTTCTCGAATCACCAAAGACTTTTTATTAGGGCATTCTCGAGCATAGTGACCCCTTCCTTGGCATTTGAAGCAGGTAATATCTTTTGGCTGCTTAATGGCACTAGGAGAAGTAGAAGAAGAAGATGGAGCTCGATTAGTAGAAGTAGAACCTTTAAATGAATTAGGCATACCTCTATCTTTGAAGTAAGTTTTAGGCTCATTTGGCTTGAACCGTGCATCTCTCCCATTCCACAATTTATCATCTTGTTTTTTCCAATTTCCTTTCCAAGCAGGATTAGAAACTGAACTAGCACCCCTCGATGTCCCATGCTTTCGTAATTGCTTTTCAATGGTGAGTGCGGTTTGAAGCATCTCTTCAACATTCATGTAGTGTTGTAACTCAACTCGATTTGCAATCTTAGGCTTTAGGCTAGCAAGGAATCTAGCCATAGTCACCTCAGCCTCTTCAACAAGATTGGCTCTAATCTGAATAGTCTCCATCTCTTTGTAGTAGTCATCCACAGATCTATCTCCTTGAACAAGATGTTGGAGTGTTTGATGGAGTTCTCGATAATAGTATGGTGGAACAAACTGTTTTCGTAAGATGCACTTCATTTCAACCCAAGTAGTAACAGGTTGCTCTCTATAAAGAATCCTGCTTTTACATAATTGATTCCACCATGTTAGTGCATAATTAATGAACTCAGCGATAGCGTATGTTACCTTTTTCTCATTAGAGTAATTGTAACAAGCAAAGATTGCTTCCATCTTTTCCTCCCAATCAAGGTAAGCATCAGGATCATTCTTCCCTGAGAAAGAAGGAAATTTTGGTTTGGGGGTGTCATTGTTTCGTTCCACCCTTTCTCTAGGTACATACTCGGACTCAAAGTCATCATCAAAAACATGGTCCTCCCTTCGTTTAAAAGTTCGATCGCGTGAATTTGATCGACTTATAAAGGCTTCGTTCAACTTCTTGTAATTATCGGCAATGTATCTCTCTTGAGTTGTAAGTTTTGCATCAAGATACTCCCTTTGCTCTTGTATCATCTGGGTCATGCGATGTTCGACTTGAGTTTGCAACTTTTTCATCTCTTTTTGTAACAACTAGACCAAAGGATCGTTATCTCTTTTTTGCTCATCCTCTTCATTTTTACTAGTTTGGGATCTAGTGATCGGCATGGTATCGTGAAAAATCACACAAACAGAACAAGAAAAATAATAATAATCTCACTCGTTAGCTCTCAAAAGAATAACTCTCGAATGATTCAAAACTTGTAAATATTTTTGGAGAGGGTTACTAATCAAGATCAAATAATGGAGGTGCAAACTTCAAAGAAACAATGAAGATCCTAATTGCTTTAAGAGGCCAATAAACTTGACGAAGCAATTTGTAATGGAGGCTACGGATGAAGGAATTGTGCGTGCCTTTAATATCTGCTAACACAAGAAGAAACAAAGTGTTAGAAAACGTAAGAGAAACAAAAAAAACGTAGACCTGCAAGCGATCCCTAACTCTAGAGTCAAAGAAAAGCTTTAATAAGAAGAAAACTTAAGAAAACTCTACCCAATTTAAAGGAAAACAAAAAATCGGAAACGTTTGGTGTCTTAAGATTTTCAAAAATTAAAGCTTTAATTATACTTGAGTCAAGAAAGAAGGGGAAAAAAATCAATTTTGGGAAAAAATAAAATAAAATAATAAAAATAATAGGAAAAGAAGAAACCTACGTATGAAAGGTAGGCAACTTTTTTTTTGCGCTTTTTTTGCTTTTTGCTTTTTGCTTTTTTTACACTTTTACTCTTTTTTTGCGCTTTTTGCTTTTTTGTTTTTTAAAGAATAAGAGGAGAATAAACACAAACTTCACAAAAAGAGAATCAAGAAACCGATGAAAAGTGTTTTAGGTATTTTGACTCGTTTGGATTTGATTTTAGCTTCAAAATAACAATCGAATGGCCTGAATCGATACCAACCGATGCGAAACCGGATCTAGACACAAGAGAAACACAAATTAGAAATAAAACGAGAATAAATAAAATTAGTTAAATAATAAATAAATAAATAAATAAATAAAATAATAGATTTATGCTATGGAACCCTTGGTTAACTTGTAACCAAAACGCCAATGATTGAGCGGCTCTCTCACGAAACCCCTAGAAGAAGAACCTCTAGAAACACCGATGAACGGAAAGAAATTTGAATATTTGCAACTCAAAATACCCTCGAAAAGTAACAAACTCCAAACTAAATAGCAAGAGAAGAATCACTCTACTCTAAAAAATTTGCCTCACACAAATTTGAAAGAAAACAAATACTCTTCTTTTATTCCCCTTCAATGTGTAGAAAACAAGCCTATTTATAGGCAAATTACAAGAGTAATTGAATCCTAATAAAACTCTTTCAAGAGTAATTGAATCCTAATAAAAACTCTTTAAAGAGTAATTGAATCCTAATAAAACTCTTTAAAATTATCTAAGAAAATAAATAAATAATAACCTAACCAATAAAATTACTTAACTCATAAATGATGTGTCCCAACCAATGAGAATTAAGTAAATAATAATAATAATAAGATACATAAAAATTAATCCACCAATTTATGGGCTTTTACTATTCCAAGATTGGTCCAGTGAATTGCATTCCCGTATTTATCAATGTCACGAACATGATGAATTAAATTTGTCGCAACAAAGTCTTGGACAAAAGCATTCATCTTTGATTTTAATTGTCGTGCCTTGCTTCGAGTGATTGGACCACTAGGAAAGACAACCCTTTGAGTGTCACCTCCTTGGCTCGTATCATATATATTTAAGTAATGTAAGATATCAATTTTAAAATATATATATTAATAAGTCATGTAAAATATACTTAAAAATATATATTTAAGTAATGTAAGATATCAATTTTAAAATATATATATTAATAAGTTAAATTAAATTGTAAAAATATATTTAAAAATATAATAAATATTGAAATTATATATTAACTTTAAAATATATATATTAATAAGTTATTTATATTAAACATGCAATCAAGTAATAATTTGTTGAGAATTCATTATATAATGAATTTATTAAACATTCAATCAATTAACTAACCAAAATTGATAATTCATTGACATTCATTATATAATGAATTTATAAAACATTCAATCAATTAGATAACCAAAATTGATAATTCATTGACATTCAATCAATTAATCGATCAATTTATTGAATCATCTTAGATTATTAAACATTTATTAATTAATCGGATAAATTGTAAATCGATAAAATTGAAAATCAATAATTATAAATGCAGTATAATTATGAATATATATTCGAATAATTATAAAATTAAATGAAATTATATAAAATTATTTAAAATTTACCCATAACAACTAACAACTATACATGAGAAAAATCAAGGCTATATTAACATCAGAAAACAAATTTTGCATCCTTATCAACAATGCCATTTGCAGGATACCTGAAAAATTTTGAATTCATGCCTAGTGCTGAAATGATTTATGGGAATGGCATGAAAGAAATATGAAAGTAAATATTGACTTTGATATCAAACATACAACCACTTCATCTAAAATTGGAATGCATGGAAAATAATTTTAAATTAGGAGTAAATACTGCAAAAAAAAAAGGAAAACATATGTAAATTACACCCAAATAAACAGGAAAAAAATAAAACACTTTAACTCTAAATCCATTACTGCAAAATAGCAGTTAGGCACCTATAGCAATTCAATTTGGTTATAACATGTTACAACAAAATCAAACTAAATCAGAAAAGATAAAAGGAAGCCTATATATATTCAATATAATCAAACAGAAGAATGGTTTTTCTTTAACAAAAAAGTTTCCCATTGAAAAGTTTTTAAAGCAAATTCATTAGATAAAACGTAAAATGCCAATAACTTTTCCACGCCATAACTCTCTAAGTAGCAGACTAAAGGCATTTCACATAAAAGAAACACGTCGTACCCTAAACCCACTATCGAACTAATCAGAAGCATCGACCAATTTCGTGTATAAAGGACCGATTTTTGAGCATCAAGGAGTCCAATAAAAGTAACCATATTAGAACTAAGGACCCAAAGCCACTAATTTTAAAAAATTAAATTAATACCGAGAGCTTTATACCTTGGAAAGGGTATTGCCCAAAACTGCAGATGGAATCCGAAATTACTAATTGCGGCGTCTTCTCCTCGGTTTCAGCCTTGGAGCTTCTAGGGAAGTTGGAAGATTGAAAGCGTGGGTTGCTACGAGGAAGGAGTCAAAACAACAGCAATGAAGAAGCAACAGAGAGACATTAACGCATGAAGAAAAAGACGGTTGCGGCGCAGAGAAGAAGCAACAGAGAGACATTAACGCAGGAAGGTTAAGTACTCGAACTTACCGATGGTTGGTAGCTTAAACAGACGGACGGAGTGATGCAAAGACAGAGACAATGAGAGAGCAATTGGTGGTCGGGTTTGGGGGTCATTAGGGATTAGGGAAATTTTAGGATTTTGGGAGAATGAGTATTTGGGGAAAAATATTTACCAAATTTGGTGTAATATTTGGTCGACCGATGGAAAAAATACTTATTGTTCTCATCTAAAAACATATCCATTTGCGGCGTTTAGAGCAAAGCGCCACTAAATTTAATTGAAACGCGGTCGTTTCATCAACAAACAGGTGAAACATGTGGCGTTTCCCAATAAACGCCACTAATAAAATAGATAAACGGCATCGTATCAAACATTGAAATACATTTTTGCGGTGTTTTAAGCAAAGCGCCACAAAATATAGGTAAAAAATTTGCGGCATTTTAAACTCAGCGCCACTAACTATAACTTAAAATGCGGTCGCTTCATCAACACTTACCTCAAACCCGTGGCGTTTTCGATAAAACGCCACTAATAACATTAACAAAACGGCAACGTTTCAACAAATGTTTGAACAATTTTGCGGCGTTTTAAGTAAAGCGCCACTAACTATAACTCAAAACGAACCCGTTTCCCAACAGTTTACCCAATGTTGTGGCGTTTCTGACAAACGCCACTAATACAATAGACAAAAATGACAACATTTCAATAAACATAATTATAATTTTGCGGCGTTTCATTGAAAGCGCCACTAATAGCAACGTAAAACAGCGCAGTTTCAGTAACTCCTAATCCAACTTGCCGGCGTTTTTCAAAGCGCCGCTAATCTGAGATGAACAAAAGCGGCGCTGTTCCCTTCCCAAAGGATGTGAAATGACGCAGTTTTACTTAACGTTAAATACTCTTTCCGGCGTTTTGAGATAAACGCCTCTAACGGCTTTCATTGCAAAAATTTTTTTTAAAATTTCTACAAAATTTAAAAGTATTTATAATTTATTTTAAATTATATATACGCTAAGAATAGAATACAACTATACTAGCACGTGAGTTGTAAAAATACTGTCATCCAAGATTGAAGTTAAATTGATCCAAAATTAAAACCAAAGTTATAAAATGGAAAAAATAATAATAATAAATGAGAGAGTAATACATTTAAAAATAAATAAATTCGCGTTTTAAACCTGCTTAAATTATAATTTATAATCCTTAAACCTCAAAAACCAAACCCCAAACCCCAACCCTAACCCCCAAACCCCAAACCCTAAACACTAAACCCTAAACCCCAAACCCCAAAACCCCGAACAGTAAAAGTCAAAACCAAAAGTCCCAAACCGTAATTTTCCTAAACCATATTTTAGGGTAATTGCATGGCCAATGTTATCTGTACAAAACATATATTTTATATTCATATATTAAACGCATGAATCTTTAGTAAAATCTAAATGTTCTTCAATTTTAAACAAGATCCTTAAACCCTAAACACAAACTCTAACACATAAACTATTAACCCAAAATAATAAACAAGAATGGCTGTAATCCCTAAAACTCTAAACCATGGACATTAAATCATATATTCTATAACGCAAACCCAATAGGCCTAACCTGACCCCAAATTTTTAAACCCTAAATCACTAACTCTTATCTTCTAACCCTTAAACCCTAAACCCCTGCCCTAACTTGTACTAACCCTAAACCTTGTTTAATACATAAATTAAAAATATTAATTAATCAAAACCCTAAATCATAACCTGAATCCCTAACCCCTAACCCTTAAACCATATTTTATAAAAATTAAAACACATTAATTAATCTAAACACTAAAGCCTAACCTGACACCGAATCCATAAACCTTAAATCCCTAACTTCTTAATCTATAACCCCTAAATTACAACCCTTAAATTAACCGAATCCATAATTCCATAATCTATATAAACGTTAAATTTGTAACTCTTAAACCAACCTTAAATCCTAAATTAACCGTATACCCTAAATCGCATATATATTAAACCCTAAACTATAATGATACATAATTAAATATTTTAAAATTAATACTATCGTATCTTTTCTAATTATATATGAAATTATTTAATATATATATAAATTACAAATCAATCAGTCATGTACCTAAAATTTTTTAAAATTATTTTAAATAATACTATTTCAATATTTCCATTTTTAACAAATATTCAATTAAAAATAAATTGAATTTTAATTAATATAAATAAACAAATTAAATATAAAAAACATATAAAATGATTTTGTGGCGCTTTAAGGAAAAACGCCGCTAAAGCACTAAAAAGTTCCGAAACGATGCCGTCTGGCTTTGGTTTTTTGTGGCGTTTCGGTAAAAGTGCCGCTAATACTATGCTTCAGCGGCGTTGTCTCATGTGCGCCACTAATTCCAGTATACATCAAGAACTAACGCTGTGTTCTGGTTAAGATACTTTGCGGCGTGTTACACAAACGCCGCTAATGATATACTTTAGCGGCGTTTTTCATCAAGCGCCACTAATTCTAATACTCCTCAAGACCAAACTCTGCGTTTTGGTTAAGATATTTGGAGGCGCTTACCACAAAACGCTGCTATAACTATCCTTTACTGGCGTTTTCCTTAAACGCCACTAATTATAGTATACATCAAGACCAAAACGGTGCGTTTTGATTAAGATATCTTGCGGCGTTTAACGCTCTGCGCCGCTAATACTATACATTAGCAGCGTTTTCTTTATAAGCGCCACTAATTGCAATATACATCAAGACTAAACTCTGCGTTTTGGTTAACATCTTTTGCGACGCTTCCGCTAAGCGCCGCTAATACTATACATTACCGGCGTTTGTTCATAAGCGCCACTAATGCCAATATACATCAAGACCAGAACGCTGCGTGTTGGTCTTGATATTTTGCGGCGCTGCGTGGTAAACGCAGCTAATGATGTTTTTTAGCGGCGTTTTGTTAGAATCGCCGCTAATGCTAGATCTTTAGTGGCGTTTTTTTCTTTGCGCCGCTAATGGTCGATTTTTAGCGGCGTTTGTTATCAAAACGCCACAAAATATGCCGCTAAAAGCCTGTTCTGGTGTAGTGTACCCTTAACCATCAAGCCATCACATGAGTTCATAAATCTCATAATTTTATTAAATAAAATTTAGATTTTTAAATAATTAATTAATTATAACAAATTTTAAAAATATACGTACCGTACGTGTTCAATTAATTAATGCTGAATCTATTTTTGCATTTTAGGCAAGAAATTTCTATTAGAATACCTAATCTTTTTCCAGGGAAATCATATAAAATTGTGACGTTAATCTAATTAAAGTCATGCCCGTCTCTTTTTTCTTCTCATGATGATGATCAAAGTTAGGCTAGAGTTATTTTAGACACTAATATGTATGTAAATTCTTTACTTTCTTTTAAATTGTCAATTGAGTTTTAGTTTGATTGTCAATGTAGGAGAATATGTGTTCGGGTGAGTTGAAGCATATTATTTTCCTATTTACATGTAATTCTAAACATTGTGCCAAAAAAAATCAAATATATTCTAATAAAAATTTAACCTTAAGAGCTCATTGTTTGTAATTAGTTATTAAACTAACCGAATCCATTAGTTGAATTAAAACTCAATAATGAACACATTGATATGATGGGGAAAGTTTTAAAGCGAAAAGGATGGATTGGGAGGGTAGAAAGTATGTCCGAATACTGAATTTTTGGAGAAGGATGTTGATGACTTCAACCAAAACAAAAAAAAAAAATACTTTGTAAGTAAGTAAATTCTTGTTAGTTACATAGATTTTATTTTTCATAAAACTTTTATATATAGAAAAAAGAAAGGAAAAAAATAGTGCTATTATTGGATGGACAAAAGTACAATGAAAATAATTCTTGAGCGTTATGATACTAATTTTGCATCACAAAATACACACCATCAAATATATTATTAATGCGCAAATTATTTATAGCATGTATATCAACAACTCGTCCCTAAGTCAAGATGAAGAGCTAAATCAATAACATATCTGGACCATTTTGTTTGCTCTTTCCTTATCTTTTCCATTTGCTAACAATGGTTTTGGTGTCATGTTTCGGTAGGGTGTTCAAATGGTTAGTTCGATTAATACCCCAATTGAATTATTATTAATTGAATTATTTGAAATATAAAATCTTTAATCATTAATCGAACCATACTTTTTTTTGCAAATATATTAACCAAACCGAAATATTTTAATTAATTCAGTTTTTTCTTCTGGTTAAAATAAGTATAAAACATATAAAAATAAATTGTTAATGCTCATTTTCTTTTATTTAATAGTTCAAAAAACTTTAAATGGAGGTGAAAACAACAAATAAGATATTAGAAACACTACATAAGTCTTGAAACTTAACAACCAAACACTACACAACAAATAATTCGGTTAATTCAGTTAATTACATGGTTTCGAACTGAATTAACTGATAACCGAAATTTCAAAAAAAAAACATTAACCGACCTCTGACAAAAATAAATTTGGCCATGATGCGAGTCTCAAGGCCCAGAATAAGGCTCATGAACGTGATGGGGTCAAATTTCCTCAAGGCCCAATAACGAGGTCGAAGGCCAAGCAAACTGAGAAAGATTGAACGAGACCATCCAAGTATTCGTTACCAAGGCCCTAGATGCGCACACGACCGAAAAAGAAAATCAAGATTCACTTTCTTGTTTTTAAGAAAATCAAGAAACTGAATCTTGGTCAAATTTTACTGTTTCAGAAAATTTCAAGAATCAAGAAAATCAAGATTTCAAATCTTGGAAATCTTGGTCCAAGAAACTGAATCCTGCAACAAAGGCACATTGGATTTCATGTGCGAGCTTGAACGAGCCAATTTCGAGAGCAAAAGGATCACAAGACCAAGTTCTTGAAAAAATGGCCCATTAAGATGTCTACAAGCCCATCCTGAAGTTTGGAAAATAATTTAATTGAATATCAGACCAAATTATGAAAGTAGCCCAAATTGTAAAATATTTAAACTATAGGTCCAATTTTATTTTAATAGGTGGATCATCATGTAAGAATTTAGCCCAATCAGCCCATTTAATTCATTTGGCTGAATTCTCATTAAAATTCCACACTTAGAATTATTTTGTTTTTTTTATTTGATGAGTTGTCATGTTAGTTATTCCATTAGGATTATGAAAACTTATTTTGGGGGCCTATAAGTAGCATGGGCGTTCACCCTTATACACATACAATTGATTTATGTTTTTTTAAGTTAACAATAATTCTCTTTGAGTTTTTCTTCAAGAATTGCTCTTGAGTTTCTTTTAGAAGCTGTTTTAACAATCTTTCAGGTTGTTGGAATCATATTCAAGCTTTTTCTAGCCAAGATTTTTTTCTTGGAGGGGGAATTAGAGCCAATGAAAGGAGTTGTGGATTCTTAATGTTTCCAAGGCTTCTTAGGATGTCATCTTCTCTTTTCTATCCTTAATTTATCGTTTCTTGCTTATTTAAGTTAGTTCTTGTTGTTTTGGCTTGCTGATTTTATTGATTTTCGTTCTAGGTTAAAGTTGCTTCAAGAAAGACGTTCTCCTATCTTATTCCATCAATAAACACATCAAAATTAGGAGTTTTAATTTTTTCTTGTTGTTTCAAACATTCTTACACAAAATAGTTTGCTTTTTGTCTTTAAAATCACTTCTAACAAATCTGTTTGTGTTTTGTTTTTCTAGATCTGGTTGGGGCATTTTCTTGAGGTTCAAGGATGGTTACTTTCCATCCAAGAAACCCTAATTCGTTCTCTTTTGGCATTTTTACCAGCCAGTTCATCTTTCTTTTGTTTCAATTTTGTTTGACTCTCTTTCATGACAACTAATCTATTTTCGTTGTCTCTAGTTTCAGTTTACTTTCGTTTAGAGTTCTAGGAGAAATTTGCTACTTTGAAAAACTTTATGATCCGCTTCCGCATTCATCCACCTTATTCTTTATTATTTGGCATCAGATTTGGGCGTTTTTGGGTGTTCATGGTTGATTTCTAAACTGATTTCCATTGCAAAAGAACCTATAAGCAGTTTTTACCTAGATTTTTTTTCGAAAAAAATATTTTTGAATGGGTAAACGTTTTTCAATTGATCTAAAGTTTTATAAACTAATTCTTGGCACTGTATTACAATCTAAAAAAATTTCTCACGGAAAAAAGTGATCGAAAAAGTATAGAAAAAAGAAAATACGAAAAGAAAAGAAAAAAATAAAAAAATATTACGTGATTTGAATTTTTTGCCAAAACTTTCCAGATCAGATCTACATTATTTTAGGAGGCTCTAGTTTAAATTTTGTGATTTATGGAAATTAGGAACACCTTGAGTGAAGTGTGTCAAGTTGCTTCGTAATTTTTCGGGTTTCAACAATTTTCATTGACTCTTAGCCTTAGGTTTCCATTTTTTTCTTTTTATTGTTCATATACGCATTCTAACACTTTATTGTTTATTGTGTTAGTAGGATAAAGCACATTGCACATTCCTTCCTCCGTGCAACAAAAACCATTGGTGTATAGCCACTTTTGGACTCCTAGTGCCGTTAGGATATTTGGTAGCTAGATTCTTTAACATTCTGAGTGATTGTCATAAATACTCGTAAAGGACTCACAAGATTAATTCTTACCTCATTGAGAAATTGATTTTTATTTCTAAGTGCATAACAATTAGGTTTGTTTAATTTTTCTTTTCTTGAGTATTGTGTTCTTTTCAGGCTTTCATAATGATTCACGATACTATGATTGGGAAGTTAAAAAGGCAAATAGAGGAATTATTAGACAAGGGGAGATGGTTAAATGAAAAGAGGAGTACGATTGATCTCTCACCTGTTATGAAATGTTATTGGTGTAGTTCAAAAGATCATAAGGGTTTTTGATGTCCAATTAAAATCCAAATAGAGAGAATAAGATTGAGTTATCACCTTTTGTGCAATGTTATTGGTATAGTTCAAAATATCATAAGGGTTTCCAATGTCCAATTAAATATCCAACAAGAGAAGAAAGTAAATATGATTTTTTACCTTTTGTTGATTCTTATTTTAGTGGAAAAGAGATATGTGATGGCGAACTTTGTGAACCGGAAAAAGATGATAGTGAAAATTTTTTCCTCAAATCTATGGAGTTAGATGAGATAGAAACGTCATGTTCTCCTTCTGAGATGTATTGTACTGAATTGTATATTCATAATACTTATGCGGGGGATATGGGAAGTAAGGAAAAATCATGTGAAAAAATCGTGAGAAAAGAGACCTTAAGTGATAAAAGTCTACGTGATGGTCTAAATTTTTGGAGAGTTCTCACGAGGAAAATAATATGAAAAGAAAGAAAATACCCATACAAAAGTAAAGAATGACTATGTTTTAACTTACCCTAACTCAAATTTGTTTAGTGGTGTTTCTTTATTGTAGGACTTCATGGATCCATTGATGAACTCTCAATTATATTACTCTACCACCGATAGACAATTTTACTTGTGGGAAAGAGGTAAGTTGAATATTGATAATTCCCCACAAGTGCTACAAGGTAAGAAATGTAAAGAAACAGTAGAAATTGATTTAAGAAGGCATACAGTGAATGTTTTTGATAAGTATGCTACTGGTTTTGTTTGTAAAATATTTTCTTACAACATGCTTTCTTCTTGGTCAAATTTCATTAAACTTTGGTCTGACAGTTCAACTGATTTTATGGGTTTATCTAAATTTGTAAAGGTTAAAATAGTAATTTTGTTGCATTAAATAAGTTTTTTAAAGCATTTTACATATTTCTCTTGCAACAAAATTTTCTATCTTGACCTTTAATGATGAATTTTTACATAATAATATTAAATTTCTTGATTTTTATAATTATGTGAAATTCTTAACTCTTCGTTGGAAATTCTTATGGATAACCATGATTTTAAGGTTATTTTTTACTTGAAGACACATGTACCTAACAGTTCTTTGTTTAGGGTTGATACATTGTTTTTAAAGGAGACATACATGATCGAAGTTGATTTGAAGGATCACAATAATGTCTTTGATCCTGAAGATAGTTTTTGCGTACAAGAAAGCTTAGATAAGTTTTTTTTTTCATTTTATTATTATTTATTCTAATCCTTTTTCTTTTTGTGCAACTAAATATTCGGGGACGAATCTTCGTGAGGAAGGGGGAATGATACGAGTAGCTCGATCCAATTCAAAGGCCATAATAGAGATGGGCCTTTCCAAGTACTCAAGCGGATCAATGACAACGCTTATCAAATAGATCTGCCTGGTGAGTACAATATAAGATCTACTTTTGATAATGCTAATTTATCTCCCTTTGATGTTTCAAATTCGAGGACGAATCTTTTTGAGGAAGAGAGGAATGATGCGAGTCTTAAGGCCCAAAATAAAACTCATGAACGTGATGGGCTCAAATTTCCTAAAGGCCCAACAACGAGGTCGAAGGTTAAGCAAATCCGAGCAAGATTGAATGAGACCATCCAAGACTTCGTTACCATGGGCCTAGATACGCACACGACCGAAAAAGAAAATCAAGATTCACTTTCTTGTTTTCAAGAAAATCAAGAAACCGAATCTTGGTCCAATTTTGATGTTCCAGACAATTTCAAGAATCAAGAAAATCAACATTTCAAATCTTGGAAATTTTGGTCCAAGAAATCGAATCTTACAACCAAGGCGCATCAGATTTCATGTACGAGCTTGAACGAGCCAATTTCGAGAGCAAACGGATCACAAGACCAAGTTCTTTAAAAAATGACCATTAAGATGTCTACAAGCCGATCCTGAAATTTGGAAAGTAATTTAATTGAATATCAGACCAAATTATCAAAGTGGGCCAAATTGTAAAATATTTAAACTATAGGTCTAATTTTATTTTAATAGGTGGATCATCATATAAGAATTTAGCTCAAGGAGCCTATTTAATTCATTTGGCTGAATTCCCATTAAAAGTCCACACTTAAAATTATTTTGTTTTTTTTTATTTGATGAGTTGTCATGTTAGTTATTCCATTTGGGATAGGAAAACTTATTTTGGGGGCCTATAAGTAGCATGGACGTTCACCCTTATACACACACAATTGCTTTATGTTTTTTTAGGTTAAAAACAATTCTCTTTGAGTTTTTCTTCAAGAATTGCTCTTGAGTTTCTTTTAGAAGCTGTTTTAACAATATTTCAGGTTGTCAGAATCATCTTCAAGCTTTTTATTGCCAAGATCTTTTTCTTGGAGGGGGAATTAGAGCCATTTAAAGAAGTTGTGGATTCTTAATGTTTCCAAGGCTTCTTAGGACGTCATCTTCTCTTTTCTATCCTTAATTTATCGTTTCTTGCTTATTTAAGTTAGTTCTTGTTGTTTTAGCTTGTTGATTTTATTGATTTTCATTCTAGGTTAAAGTTGCTTTATGAAAGACATTCTCCTATCTTGTTCCATCAAGAAACACATCAAAATTAGGATTTTTAATTTTTTCGTGTTGTTTCAAACATTCTTGTACAAAACAGTTTGCTTTTTGTCTTTAAAATCACTTCTAACAAATCTGTTAGTGTTTTTTTTCCAGATCTGGTTGGGACGTTTTCTTGAGGTCCAAGGACGGTTTCTTTTCATCCAAGAAACCCTAATTCATTCTCTTTTGGAATTTTTATTAGTCGGTTCATCTTTCTTTTGTTTTAATTTCGTTTGCCTCTTCTTTATGACAACTATTTGTTTTCGTTGTTTCTAGTTTCAGTTTACATTCGTCTAGAGATCTAGAAGAAATCTACTACTTTGAACAACTTTATGATCAGCTTTCGCATTCACCTGCCTGCCTCATTCTTTATCATTTGGCCACCGACTGATTAACTGAATTAGATCGGTTCGGTCGATTAATTCAGTTTTAACCGAATTGTGAACACCCCTATGTTTTGGAACATATTTGGAATTCATTATTATGTAAATAATAAGAATAAAGTGAATATATTATGGAAAAATTAGTTAAAATTTAATATAATTAATATTTGATAGGAATAGAGATATGAATTTTTCAAATATGAATTTCAAAGTCATTATTAAATATCTAACAAATCTATAGATTTGAGAAATTATCATAGAAATTTAACAAATCTAGAGATGTGAGAAATCTAATAAGGGGATCCTTGAACATCCTAAGGTTACTCTAAATATTTGTCGCCTCAATCAACACGTCCTCCTATCTTTGTCCCGACTCTAAGTCTTTACAGGTGAATTGGCCTCCATAACACCACATTGACCTCCTTCTTGTCCTCTTTCCTTATTGTATTTTGTATCAACAATTGATACGATGAGTATAGACTGGGAAAAATGTCTCAGATTCAGAACGATGTTATTGACTACCTCATTAACAAAAAGAATGACCCCAACCCTGCCAATTCTTCCAATTCAATGAATGATAATGACGCTACCAATACCTATCTCCTTCAACCTAAACTAAAATGTCAACTCGCCCAGAAGTGACCACCATGGAAACCCTAGCCCAACTCTTGAATGCCCTCAACACTCCTTCTGTCAACCCCGCCACTATGGCCTTACCATCGATTCCCAACACACCATCTTCTCTTGTCATCCCACAAGACCTTAAAGATGATCTTTTGAAACAAATCATCATCTTTTTTGACCCCAAAAACTCAATCAACTACCATAGTTATTCCTTCAAACCAAGTTTCCCTACAGCAACAAATCTCAAACCCTCAATATCATGTTCTTGAGATGTAGGAGAAAATACGCCATATGGAAGAGCAACTATTGGCTCAACAATGCCAATTCTAAGAACAACAAGAGAGTCAATGCTTGTTAGGTGAACAAAATGCCCATAATAAACAACTAATTACAAAGGTACAAGTAGCCAAGGACGCTGCAAAGGGTGAAAATTTACCTATCCCACTAGAATTGGAAAGTATTGTGCAATCCACTATCTGTGTAAAAAATCAAAATCAAAATGATAACGAGGTGCTGCAAGCCCTTCATCTAGAATGAGAATCCCAAAACAAGGCTAATCTTATTGAAGAGCAAATTGTAGCGCTTAGATTGGAATTTTATAAGAGGCAAAAGGTTTTAAGCCTAATTAAGTTTCTTAGAGCTATGCTAATGAACCCTTAGCCCCTTTTGTGTTGGTGCATAACCTATTAGCCTCTTTTAAGTTCCTTAAAAGATCACCTAGCTCATTACAACAACCATATGAACATGCTTGGAGCCTTAGATGCCATGAAATGCAAGGCTTTCTCCATGACCCTTTCTAGCACAGCTCGAAAATGGTACCTCTCACTTCTTTCAAGATCTATAAATAATTTTGATCAGTTGGCTAGGTTATTTATGAGTAGAATTTTAGCCAACAAGATTGCACAACAATCCCCGGTATACCTCATGTCCATCTGACAGAAAGAGAATAAACCCCTTCGTGATTTTATGAAAAGATTTAATGTTACAACTATGATAAGCAATGGTTTTTTTATGCTCTAGCCATTGAAGCCTTATTGGCAAGAACCACTTACAAATTCCTCTAATTTCACCTCATCGGTAATCCCTCATAGAAGTTATCTCAACTGTATGAAATGATCCATCGTTTCACGGAAGGTGATCAGATGGACATTGATTGAGCTAAGCCAATGGCCCAAACAACCCAAGTATACCCCTTTTCTAAACGATCCTCCCCTCCACAACATCATCGATGATGCCTTACCAATATCAACCCCAACAAAGAACTTTCCCTTTGGTAGGTGACTAACTACTCCAATGGTACAACCCACCAAAACAAGAGGGTAAGCGGATGATTAATACTATAGGTCCACCACGTCACCTAGGACCCATGAGAGACAATTTCCCCAACCAACATCAATGTGAGTGAGTTTCATATAATCGTCATCGCACATACCATGAACTTAACTGCTCCTTCACTACCATATTTGAGCAAATAGGGTATTAAAGAATTCTACCAAATCCACCAACCATGCCTTACAACCCTCGTCAAGATGATTCACCTTTTGCTAAATAGAAAATGCCATCTGAAGAGGTAAACTACAATAATATGTTGTACAAGATGCCTATTTGCTAAATAGGAAAATACCAAGAAGTAGAACCCTTTAATAGTCACACCCAAAATCCTTTAAACTTGAAAATTTAGAACACTTGGGAGTTAAATTGAAAGAGACCAAAAGCTGGCAGTCTCTACTAAAAAATCAAGAAAAGATGATAATTAAAATTGGACAGGGTTGAGAACCAAATCTGGTTTGGTTAGATTCGAACCAGTCGGTTCCTTTGTGGGGGATAAAATAATTGTGAATGGGTGGATTCTACATAGTTGAAGACCGTGTGGGAAGGGCTATAAATAGCCAAGAAATGACTTCTTGGGGGACTTTTTCTCCAGTCTGTTTTGTATTTTTTCTTCAACTTCTTCCTTAGTAACTGTAGAAGAGTAGGATACGAGAAAGCTTTGCATGGAGCGACATAAAATTTGAATTGTAGTTCATATGTATACATGAAACTATGATTTTGATTTAGTTGTACATATTTTAATAAATGAATACAAACATTTATTTCCATATTAAATTAATATTATTGTTTGTAAATGCAATATATGAACATAAAATGATGCTCAAATTTTGAAACTTTAATCAAATTAAAATTTCATATATAAAATAGCACAAAATTAAAATTCATGTATGACATTGCACATTACATTAAAAGTTCATTAATAATTTTGATATTTATCTTTTTTTATATCATCATACATAAAATTAAATTCTTATAATATAAATGAGCTTACGAAAGCTTTTTTTATAATCTAAGGTCGTTAGAGGACTAAAACAAAATATTTTTAAAATTATCGGATTGAAATTGTGACGTTGAGGGTATCATATCAGGCCTTGTTAAAACAGTGAGTGTCATCATAACATTAAAAGTCTAAAGTTGCAACGCCATTCTTTGTCAATTTTACGTTGCGACATTGAGGGCCTGTCCTCATGACATCACCTACTATTTTCACAATATCCATTAAGTACCAATTCAAAACAACTAAAACAAATGATCAAATGCATTAATTAAACCATTTCAACCTTATACCATTTACATAAATAATTAACAAACCATATGATCAAATTTAAAATTAACATCAACTATCTAAATTTCCAAAAGAAGCATTCACGATACAAAATCGACTCAAAACTTAGGTACATAAAGATTCTATACAAACATTGCTGAGTCAAGAGTTGTAGATCAGATGTTGGATCACTCATTGAGTCTTTGAGATTTACCAATACCTGCGCATGGAATAAACAAACCGTACGTTGAGCGATAAAGTTTAGTGATATTTTCATGATTCAAGTCAATAATACATTAGAAATAACATGATAGATTTCAATCAATGCACAATTTAGTTCCACCATTTCAATTTACCAGTCATATCTAATGAATCAACTTATTCACAATCCAAAATGGCAACATACATGAATAATTTTCAACCAATTCATTCCACCTATTCATGTTTAATATTCCAAATTAATTGTAACACCCCTAACCCGTATCCGTCACTGAATTAAGGTTACGAGGCATTACCGAACAAAACACAACCATCTCAAAATCAATACATATATATTATTTAAATATAATAAACTTAGTCTAATATAAAACAAAATGCAAAATATTAAACTTCTCTTCTAACCATTTTAATAAACAAAGACATTAAAATCTAACTAATAAAGAGATTACGAACTAGCAAATCCATAAGGAAATAAACCATTTTAGTATGGCTATTATAATCATATACAATACAACAAAGTACAATCTTCAAAACATTTATCTAGTCTATACATGCCATAGTTAGAATTTAAATATTTTAAATCTTGAGATAATAGATAGGGTGATGAACTTGTCGACAACCCCGAGCTTGAAGCTTGATCTTTAAGTCTATAAAATAGAAAGACATAAGTAAACAAAGTAAGCTTTTATAGCTTAGTAAGTCTATAGCATAACAACAAATATATTTATAAAAATCATAATATTTCTGGTACACTTAATGAATTCGCAAACACTGTATTTATTAACAAATACTTATAGATAAATTCATACTTAATTATCAACAATTAAAACTGAGTGTATATACACTTTAACGTAAATAGCCGATTGCATATATATACATATGTTTAACAAATTTTATAACTGAATGTGTATACATCTTTATTACTGCATACATCTGTTTGCACATATGTACTTATCATGTGTATATACTTGATCATACACATATATACCAATCACATTTTGTATTCGTTTGTATATCTATATATACTCATTATGAATTTATACTGAATACATAGCTAATACATACATTCGAATATATATACATATTCTTCATATACATATAAATGAGTACATTTATATATATATATATATATATATCTCAAATGCATACATAAATAATTATCAAACACATAGGCTCAACATATATATATTTAACAACCGCATATCACCATATGCATTTATAAATTCAACAATCGCATATACCTAATGTACATATGCCTTTATTAATTGTATATACGGAATACATACAATTATATTTAACCAATGCAAAACCCGAATGTAGTTGTATACTCACCAAGCATGTAAAAACTGAATGTTTATGTATTCATCGATTTCATATATCAAAATCATAGATATATCAATTGCATATTCTCACATAATTTAAACAGATTCACCGGCACTTAGCCTGCTAGGTTTTAAAACCTGATTCGGTATATCGGCTTTTAGCCTGCTAGACCTATAGTCCGAAATGTATCGCCGGCATTAAGCCTGCTAGATGTAAAGTCTGAATTATTTCACTGGCATCAAGCCTCCTAGACGTAAAGTCTGTATTACATTCGATCACTTTATAATGATCCAAACTAATAATTTCATATCTTCACTTCCATTCAAGAACCTTTACATGAATATACATACATAATTGAAACTTTCACATACATATATAAATTTCATACTTAAATTCATTACAAGAACATATACACATAATCTTGCATAATCAAACCTCATATATAAATGTTATACATACCTTTGATTTGTACCAGAATTTATACATATACAACATTTGTACTTTAATTAAACTCAAAAACTTATATATATACATATATATATTCCAAGATTATACATACATAAATATACATATCTTTGACTAAATTCAAGACTTGTTCATGTATTCACATATATATATTTGATCTATCGTATG
Organism: Gossypium raimondii; assembly: GCF_025698545.1. NCBI lineage: Eukaryota > Viridiplantae > Streptophyta > Magnoliopsida > Malvales > Malvaceae > Gossypium > Gossypium raimondii. The sequence goes on from NC_068566.1 coordinate 16,087,805, forward strand.
TATATATATATAACTTTCTTACCTAATTTCAAGAAAAAATTACATATATATATTCATGCTTATTCGAATATCACCTATTCTTGATTACATTTCATATCTTCATTTCAAACCATGAATTTATACAAGATCATACTTGTATATTCAAACATGTTATATATATAATATCCACACTTCAAAATTTATTCAACTAATATACTTTAAATTATAGCTCAACATAAAATACAATTAGTATCCATGTATAAATATTAACTTAATAACTTTTAGTTGCTAATAGACTTACCTCGGACGGTGAAAAGTCGAAACCAGACGATTAATCGACAACTTTAGTTTTTCCCCGATCCAACTCTGATTTCTTCGGTTCTTGATCTAATTATATTCAAAATAAGCTAGTTTAAATATAATTACATTCAATTTAATCCAAAAAAACACATAAATGGGTAAATTACCAATTTGCCCCTAACATTTACACTTTTTACAATTTAGTCCCTATTTGATAAAACACAAAATACACAAAATCTGTTCACAACATACAAGGGCCGAATGTACCTATTTTTCATACAAGTCCTCACATTTCATTTATTTCACATTTTAGTCCCTCAAAAATTTAATTTCACAATTTAACTCTAATTACTCAATTTCACCAAAATTTCCAATACAAAACATATTAATCTAAAATATATCTTTCATTATTCATCATCAAACATCACATAACACAAATGTTCATCAATGGCACAACTCAAAATATTCCTCAAAATTAAAAATTCAAACATGGGTCGGATAGTATTCGAAACAACGATCTCAAAAACGTAAAAATTATTAAAAAACCGAAGTAAAACATACCTTGAATTAAGCTTGATAATGACCGAATATATCAAAGCTTTTAAACCCTATTTGCTTTTCTAAGTTTTGGCAATGAAGAATGAAAATAATGGCTTCAATTTGATTTATTATATCATATGCTAATTTAATTATTAGTTTTCTATATTAACTTTTATTACAAAATATATAAACCTTATAATAGAAGGTCATTTTTGACCATTATCACCCACTCACATAATAATGGGCTTTTTACCTATTAAGAACTCCATATTAACAAGACATTAGCAAATTAACACTTTTCACAATAACTAGCCAATTTTTCATTTTACGCGATTAAGTCATTTTTCTTTAATCGATCACTCAATCAACAAAATTAAAACACGAAAACTTCACACAACTAAATTCACACATAATAAACACAGAATAATATTAAAATATTTTTTTGACTCGGACTTGTGGTCCCAGAACCACTATGTCCAATTAGAGTCGAAATCGGGCTGTTACATTAATGCACAACCTCTTTTAACTGAATTCATATGAATGTTTCATACCATTTCTACTAACACATATCTCAATCATTTTCATTTCATGGCATAGTACTCATTTATTTCATAATCTCAATCTTTCTCGAATCTATTGATTAGTTTCATTACCATATCAGCCTTCAGGACTCGTTTAACTGATTCCCATGATCTTTTACATGTTTTCATTTGATACATTTCATATAGATACACATATAGTACCATTCCATTCCATATTTTGAGTTCAAATATCATTTATCAAGTTCAAGTTTTATAATCCCTATTAATCGAACACGGACTCAAGACAGATACACGAATCATCTAACCATCACGCTAATATGGCCCCCAATGCCTCATTGGAACGTTTGAAATAAATATTGCACTCCACGCCTCATCGGTTAAACTGAAGTATAAACTTGAACACAAATCTAATCCTATGACATACAAACTATATCTGACTTTGATCGAATAATTAATAAGGTAACTGATGTTTCAATTGCAAATTATAAATCGATTTACATGCCATGATCTCATATCATTTTCATTATCAATTCGTATCATGCTCATTTTTACTATGCTTAGAACAATACAATATGCATATTAATCACATTCAATATCATGCTTGCTTATATTATATTCAATTCAATCCAATTCTCGACATTCGATACCATAATGTATAAACCGAGTCAGGAAACAGTAATACACTTACCTTAATAGGTAGATTTGAAACAATCACATATATGTATATATGCACATGTATATGTGTTTATATATTGAAATCGAATCATAAAAGTACAAACCACAATTTTTGTCACTCGTCTTTTCTTTCTCTCAAGACGACCCAACGTCATCTTTAGCTATGTTCGATAATTAATTAGTTTAATTAAATCCTTTTAATTAAACATATTTATTAATTACATTTAAGAAAGTTTAATGGTTATCACCATCGTTCTCCACTAACTCCTATTTAAAATTGGTTAAATAACCATTTTGGTCCTTTGGATAATTGATATCTAGATCCCCAAGCATTTTCTCAATTAAAACTCAGTAGCAATTAGAGTTCTACAATTTAGCCCATTAGCTTTAATTAACAATTTTCTCGGTTAAATTACTTAACTGATCTTTAATATATTTTCATATTAACTCCATGTATTATCCTATTTTATCTTTATGGACTCAGTTTACAAAAATAAGATTCCAAAATCGCAGCTCGATAATCAAAAAAGTCAAGTTGTTTCAAATAAGTATATTGTTTTTATAATGTATAACATTGGCACATTAATAAGTTATGTCCATACTTTTGGCCATAACTTTTATAAATAGATATATTATAACACTTTTATAATATGTATATTGTTTTTATAATAAACTTTTGGCCAAAACTTTGAAAACATTTTAGTATTTAAATAATATATTATGCTGTTATATCTTTATAAAATAGACAAATTGTATTTATGATATAAGTTTTTAGGGTTTAGAATATAAGAAATTTTTACCATAATTATCCTAAACACTCATACATATTCATTCTTATAATATAATTTTTTATAAAATACTTTTTAAATTTGAATTTTTGGTGTAATTACTTATGCAATTACTCCAATTCTCACCCTCTCCTAAAATTGGAAAGTATAATCGGATGCTTCAATTACAATGGCTATCTAAACATGTCACCTTTGTGTAATTATAAGCAATTAAACTCAAATCCAATTACTAGGTTGCTTTCCAAATACTACCTAAATTTCAACGTTTTTCCATAAATATTTCTAAAAAGAAATTTCAAGAACATTTATATTTTTTCACTATTTAAATATAAAATACATATTTTTATATAATAAAAATAAAATTAATTATATATTAAATAAAAATAAATTTTAATTTAATTTCAAATAACTTTAATTTTTAAACTTGCATCCAATAAATCGTTTTAACACCTCGATTCATTTTCGATTTTTCAATTGTTTTTCTGAGTCCCAGATGTACAGCAAGTTGATCTGATAATTATAAAAAGCAACAGCCTTACTTGTGAATCAATGGAGAAAAAAGTGGCAAAACCAACTAGTGTGCCATAGTTGACCACCATATGAGTTCATTGGTTTTTGCATGGGACCTTACATTTGCACCATTGTTGACTGTCTTACTACCATCCATAGAGGGAATTTCCAAATTGGTATGCCCAACCTCTTCTCTCTCTTGTATATGTTAATATTATAATCTTTTGGCTTAATTTCACCCAATATTTACAAATTATCACTTAAATTTTTAAACTAGTTTCTAGTTAGTTTAACTGTAAGTGTTAAATGTTAATTTGAATATGATAGAAAACATATTTTGATTAAATTGTAAATATACATACTATTGCATTAGGCATTAGCAACTTGAATTTACGAGAGAAAACATGTTATAGGCCCAAAGAAAAATTGAAAATTTTATTACCCTTAAAATTTTCAAAAGTTTAGTTTCCCTCATTTTAATTAAATCTCTTTAAATTTTTAAACAATCCTATTAAATACTCTTTTTTTTTATTTTAGTTAAGGCCTCTCAAATCTTAACACCAAGAATAGAAAATATAGATTTGCAAAAAGTAATTCCATCCCTATTCATTTTTGTTATTACTAAAGAGTTCATAATAAGACATTTTCTTTTATCATTTAAACTTTGAGTTATGTATTATTTCATCGTTGAACTTTAGAATTTTTATGTCGATGCGGCGACATTTATTAGCATATCACATTAGCTAATTATATTCTTCTTCAAGGTCCCCTATGAAATATGAATTTTACACATATATGTGGTTGATATTAGAAATTTAAATTTTATAAGGTTTAAAGGAAATATGTATTCTTTTAAAGTGAAATATTACATATTAGAAAAAGGTTAAAATGTCAAATAAATCCTTTGAAAATAATTAAAAATCAATTAAGCCCTTTATTAAATAGTACATTCAATTCAACCTTTTGAATCATAATTAGTATCTAATTAAGCTCAATAAATTTATTTTTCCGTTGAAGCCCTTGAACTAATGACATAAACAATTTATATGAATAGAACATGAAAGATGCATAATATTAAAATTATTCTAATTTTACAATCACGTAAGTGGACTTCCTCAATGTTGGTGGTGAAGTGAAGCTTAATACGGAAAAGGACACACCATGCTTTTCTTGAGCGCATCCATTGAGAAAACAAAAAAGGGAATTAATTAATTATATATATTGTAAATACCCAATTTTACCCGGATTTAAAATCCCGAATTACAAATGGGCCACAAGGCCCAAACCAAAACAAACAAAGGCCCGAATACAGAGGCCCAAGACAAATAATGAAACCCTAGGGTTTCTAATCTTCAACAGCGCCGCAAGACGAGTCCTCTGGATCTCCATGATCTTCACCTGCAAGGAAATAAGCATCAAGAAAGAAACAAACATCATATGGAAAGAAAATCATGGATTTGCGAATCAAAGATATCAGCAGATTTCTTTCTTTCTTTGATTTATTATTATCAAGGCTATAAAAAGCCTTTGAATACACTGTAATAGGGGAGAGCCCCGATTGAAAAATCAATAAAAAAAAGCATTCTTTACATCACAAGAGCAATAGAAAAATCAAAGATTCAATCGAAAAATAAAAAGGTTGATATCTGTTTTAAAAAAAAAAGGAGGAAAGGGAGGAATAAAAAAAGAGAACGATTGGCAGTTTTTTAAAGGTGGCTTACTATATTTTTCGTTCGATTATTTTTTACTTATTTACGATTTTAAAAAAAAGGAGAAGGTGATACCACTGCGAATTTTATTTATTTATTTTTATTTAGCCCCTTCGCCTTTTAATGTTTTTGTAATTAAGTTTTTTTTAATTTACCCTTTTATTTATTTTAAATTCCAATTTGATCCATTTGAACGGCGCCGTTTTAAAGGAGAAGGGAAAATTTCCCTTCCAGCCCCTCTATGTAATTCGCGCGTTCAAATTAGTCCTTTTACTTTTATTTATTTGCGGATTTACCCCAGATTTTTTAATTGCAATTTAATTTAGTTTTTATGTTCTTTTATTTATTTTATTAATTAATAGTGTAATTATTATTTTATTTTCATTTTTTAAAATCTATATATGTATATTTTATGAACATACTTATTTTTTCAGCTAATATTTTTCTCATATTTATATGTATATATATGTATATATACGTATATTTATTTTTTAAAATTAATTTTGATAATGTACTCATTATTTAATTTTTTTATCTATGTATATTCCTTTTATATGTACATGTATATTTTTTTAACGAATATTTTCCTATATTTTTTAAAGAATATTTTCATATTTATATGTATATATTTACGTTTTTTAAATGATCAAATACTCACTTTTTCTTTTTTAAAATATACCTATTTTATTATTTTATATATGTACGTATAATTATATTTTTCTTTATTTGCATAAGTATATTATGTATTGTATTTATATATATAAATTCTATAACCCAAAATTTTATTTGTAAATTATATATATTTTAATCTTCATAATTTTCATGTGTATATTATATGTCTTGATCTTTATTTATTTTGTTTGCTTTCCCATTCGTTGTATAATTGTATTTACATTTAATATTTTGCATGTCATGGATTACTATTTTTTATTTCGTTTATTCATTTGTTTACATTATTTTTATGTCATTAATGTATTTATTATTGTTGTTGTTATTATTATAGCATTTGTATGTATAAAATCACATTACATCATTTTTTACTCAAATTTAAAGATAGAAAATTTTTTTAAATTGAGATAATGTTCGTATTTAGGATTTTCAAGGGAATTGAGCCCTAACGTATTGGGTTCCGATTTTCTTCGTTAAATCCGACAATCGAGCATTTCTCTTCAATCAAAAAATAAAAACTCATTATTGGGAATTCAACACGTTGTGTCCTAACGTATTGGATGTGACGCATTGATTTCTCGAAATGAAGATGTTTTAAAAAATAATAAAGGAAATATTCCGAGTTTGGGATTTTAAAGGAATTGTGCCCTAACGTATTGGGTGTGATTTCTTAAATCTTGGATAAGTGGATGTTCTTTTAAAGTAAAGGAAATATTCCGAGTTTGGGATTCTAGAGGAATCGTGCCCTAACGTATTGGGTGTGATTTCTTAAATCTTGGATAAGTGGGTGTTCTTTTAAAGTTTTATTATACAAGTATTTTGGCCCAATCATTTTGGGGAAAATTAGAATGCTGTGCCCTAACGCATTGGGTGTGGTATCTTCTTTCTCTGAAATAATAAGGGTCTTAATACGTAACCTTTTAAGTTTTGCTAAGGATTACGTTTTTTTTCAAATTCTCGACCTTAAGACACTAATTAATTAACTAGGTACCAATTTTGGGCGTTACGAGGGTGCTAATCCTTCCTCGTGACGTGAATCGACTCCCGGATCCGTTTTTCTAAAACTCGTAGACCAAAGCCGTTTTTTAGGTGATCCAATCACACCTTAATAAAAGATTGGTGGCGACTCCTAAATTTTCATTTTTTTAGAGTTGACAACCTAAAATTTTATTTTTCAAAAAGATGGTTTCGACAGCTTGGCGACTCCACTGGGGAAATTTTTTTAAAAAAAAGAAGAGAGTCGAGCCACAAAGTTGATTAATTTTTGTCTTACGGTCGAGAAAAATATTTTTTTTTAAAAATCATAACATCCTTTCGCATTTATTATCTTATTCCCTAAATATTGTTTGCATTATACATTTCATGAGTTGAACACTTTTACCCTTTTAAGTGGGAGTGAGAAGCTATGCCTTCGTCAGGTTTTCACCTCCGTGTAGGGTAGTGGACTGCTTCCGGGATACATCTGTACATATGTCTTCGTGAGATTTTCATCTCCGTGCAGCTATAGGGAAATGTATTCCCCTGAACCGAACTCGATCCATATGAGCCTATAATGGGTGAGGATGGAGGAATCTGCTGGTTTGGGTACCTTTACCCTAGAAGCCAAACTTCATATAATGAACCTTAGGAATCCACCCTAGGTAGAACTATATTGAACCCTAGTAGACATCTGATTAGGTGTTTTACTGTTTCTTGATTATATTTTATATTATTATATGACACTGACCTTTTGTGTTTTATTTTGTTTGCATGACATGGCATTTCATTTCATCATAAAAGGTGTCAGTTCAGATTCGGTTGCTAGAGAGAAAGCTTGACATGGAAAAAGGGTTTCTTGATAAAGTGGAGGACAATGCGTTTGTCCGAACTTGGTCTCAAACAACGCAAAGAAGAAAAGGGTGATAGCTTTGGCCGATGGGTATGTATCGAATTATGGGATTTTACTCGCATCGGTGTAACTCAAAACAATTTGCGGAGTTGAAAGAAATTTGGAATCAATGGAATAATGAGGCTAGGCAGTTATTTTACGACAATTATGGGGACTTGCCATATTTGCTTGATGTGAAGGTAGACAAACATTTGTTTCGAGCCCTCGCCCAGTTTTGGAATCCTGCTTACAGTTGCTTCACGTTTGGGAATGTCGATTTGGTACCTACGATAGAAAAATATGTGGCTTTACTCCGATGTTCAAAGTTTCAAGTGGATAGAGTTTACTCGAGAACGGTAAATGTGCCAACCTTTTCAAAGAAGCTGATAGGTATAACAGGGATGAGTGAGTAGTGGGTCGCTGCACGAGTTAAGGAAAAGAGGGACAGCAAGTGCATTCCTTGGAAGAGCTAGAAACGGTGCTGCAAAATTGTGAGATCCAGATCAAGCACTTGAACGCAAACGAAAGTAGTAATAATGAACAGCTCCACCACTTTCAGAGTCAAGTTAGGAGCAGAGATCATCTTATGAAGGAAGCTGTGGTCTAGATTCGAGAAGTAGCTGATTACGTCTGATTTTAGCGATCTTGGTGACATCTTTGAGTATGAAGTATGAATTAGAATCGGATCGGGGGCAAGAATTAGTTTTGTTACTTAGGAAGATCAGAGTTCTGGGTACTAGGGCAAAGTCTTACTTGTAATTCGCTTTATGTAAAGAAATTTGCTTTCTAGTAAGGTTTTCTTATATGGAATTGAATCAAAATTGACGTCTTTTTGCATTCATGCATTGCATTACTTCATATACATTTAAAAACATTAAAAGATTCTAATTAATTTACATCATTCCTCAGTTAATCTGGAAACCAACCAATCAACCGAACACCGTTATAGTACCCGAGCAAAGTCAGGAGGCATGGACCAAAGATTGGAGAGAATAGAGCAAATGCAAATACAGATGCAAGAGCAACTGATTGAATTTCAACAAGAAATGAGGAATCAGATGCTAGAATTCCAAATAAATATGAGCCAGCTAACCCAGTTATTGGGTAAAGGGAAAAGCCCAGAGGCTCACTTTGGGGATGATAATGAGGACCCTATATATTCTCCAGATTTTACCTTGATAAGTGTCCAGGCCCAACCAGACGCATGTCCACAAGAGGCACTCTTTACTATCAGATCCCGACAATATCTGACTGGTACATCGACACCAGTATATCGCCTGACAAACTCAAAATCCAATCCTGTTGCTCTTGACAATTCATCAAAAATAAAACAAGTGAAGGTAGAGCACCCAGATACTATAAAAGCCTCAAGGAAGAAAGGGAATAAGGGGAAAAATGAAGGCAAATATAACAAGGGCCACTCAAGACCAATCGCTGTGGGCCGGTTAAAGACAGAAACCACCAGCCATCAGGTTCCTTTAAAGTAAGAATCATATGTGAAGCCAGGTACTGAAAAGCTCCAGTTCACGCCAATTTCAATGTCGTACAAGGAGCTGTATCAAAGTTTATTCAATACGCATGTTGTTGCTCCTTTACATGTGAAACCTCCACAGCCCCCGTATCCCAAATGGTACGACATAGGTGCACAATGCGATTATCATGCGGGAATTACGGGGCACTCAATAGAGAATTGCATTGCCTTCAAAAAGCTAGTTGAAAAATTCATCAACATGGGTATTGTCAAGTTGGATGACTCATCTAATGCAGGAAATTCGCTACCCAATCATGATTGATAATGGTATGAATGCAATATATGAAGAGGTGTTGAGAAGTGTTCACATACGGAGACACAATTAAAAAGGGACTTTGTTAGATGTCTGCGCTTATAAAATTTGGGAGTGTTCTAAGTAATTGGATTGCGGAAGAAATCTCTGTAGTCTTTAGAGCTTGTTTAGAGTAATGTTCAGAACATTCTTGTTGCTTTTAGCCTAAAAACGATAGGAATTCCTTTATGAAATAGGCTCATGTCTAAACATCATTATTCTAATAACATACATCTTTGCATTTGAGCCAATATTTTTTCATTCTTTGCGAGTAATTATTCTTTCATTCTTTTGGATTTTCTTCCACATCATTCTTTCGTTCATAATTATATTGTATAAATAATCATTCGTAAATTCACACATTCTTTTGTATATTCTTTTGCAATTACTATGGGTCCTCAGATATCAATGACATGAGTGACGCTGCTACTGACTCAGAATCTCCTTCTGAGTGAGACATGTGTTTAGAGGGATCTCATAACTTTGAAGATGTCATAGATCGTAACCTATTTCTGGACCTGTTAAGGATGGTAGAACAAGTTGGAAAATGGATCTCACCTTACAAAGAATTATCAGGGTACATGACTTCTCCTTATGTGGGGCATGGAGGTCATTTGGTCGATCTCGCCAAAAGAGTCCGACGGTCATCAATTCATCTTTATGATCGTCAATTACTTTACTAAATGTGTGGAAGTCGCTTCAGTATGTCAATTCTTGAAGAATCATATGGAACGCCAAAAGGATCATATCGACAATGTACTAAATTTGAACAACAAGACAATATCAAAAGTTTACAACTGTTTCACGATTAATGCCATATTGCCCAAAGAAAAGATGGCGAAAAAAAAAACTACCTCTTTGGGCAATGACTTTCTCTTGGGCCCATCGTGGTTTTGCCTATTGAAGACAAGATTCATCACTCGAGTTTTAGATCTAATTGAAGAGGAATGTTCAAAGTTATCCATCATGGTCAAATGCGCTAAAAGAAAATGATGCGAGCTCACAAAAAGGTTCGCCTAGAGATCTCCTTGAGAGGACACGGTATTGAAGGGATCTTTCCCATAAAAAGAATTTTATCCAAGATGGGAAGGGCCTTATGTTGAAGGCCTTATCTCGAAAAAGTGTTGATTTTGATCGGAAGGGATAACAAGGACGTGCCTAATCCTATGAGTTTGATTCAATCAAAATTATTTGAAAAAAAGAAAAGAAGAAAGAAAATGGAGAGGCCAAGGTGAAAACCCGCAAAGGGCGCCTTGAGACCAAATGTGATTTGAGTTGAAAACCCGAAAAGGGCGGCTCAAATATTGATTAGAATGGGGCAAGAGGTGATCAGAGCAGTTCAAATTTTGACCAGATGGGGGCATGTGGTGATCTTGTTATACCTGAATTATCAGGAAAAGGTAGGCAACATCTTGGGGTATTGGCAGAGTACTGTGGATCTCTTAAACACATGTCAAACTCAGAAGGATCTTTAAAAAGTTTGTACAGATAAGTTCAAGCTGCGATATCTGGGGCACCCTATATTCATACTAAATTTGTTATTCTTGGAATACTTCATTCTTTTCCAAGATACACATTCCCAATCAATTTCTTTGCTATCCTTGTTTACTATTTTTGATAATCTATTCCTTTCGAGCTATGCTCAGAACCAATTGTATTCTCATCCATTGTTATACCCTTTTTGCAAGCATTTTGCATTAGAATAATGATTAATGGACTAATAAAACTTTCACGAAGGAAGTTTTGCATATTACTCTAGAAGTTTCTAAATAATACAGGAGCCTGAAACAGGACTATTATTTAGAACGCACCAAGTTTAAAGGTTGGAAATCTGAGAAGGAAGAGTCTAAATGAAGATTATCTCTTTGGATTTTGTTGTCAAAAACATTGATCAAACAAAATGACAGGATGTCAGATGGGTGACAAAGTTTAAATCCCCAAACAATAAGAAGGGGTTTCCTTGGAGAAGAGAATCATTCATTTGTGCGTGATCATTTGATATGACACCCTAGGAATGGTGTAGGAAACCAAAGAGTTTCGCATTCTGTATCTTCGAATTGTGATAGCAGAGGAATGAGAAAAGGCCAGATATTTTTACCATTGGGTCACAATAGAAGAAAGAGGGTACAAATTTTGCATCCCAATGGATTAAACTTGGAGGTTCACAGTGGGGGACAGCCTGGCTAAATGTTTCTTCAGAAAAGCCAGTGAAGCAAGAAGGCGTTGTAGCGCGTCAGTCACAAAGCCTTAATAAACTTCGAGTAATGACAACTTAAGAGGGATCATTCTCGGAAAAATAAATTTTACATTCATGCAAAATTCACACATGTCTAGTTAGGAGCATTTGATGCATTTTGATCATGCCATCCTAATCATTAGGCATAGTTAGGTTCATTATACAGGTCACGTTCCACAGAGAACAGATCAGTGAAAGAGCAGATCTTGCCTTCCTGCATTGACAGTGGAGCAGATCGAAGACGGTGAATCTTATCTTTCCAAGATAGTGGGAAGCAGATTTAAGCCACCAAGCCTTGTCTCCCTGAGCAGCAGCGGAGAAGGTTGAAGATTGTAAATCCTATCTCCCTGAAGTTGCAATGGAGAGGATTAAAACCTCAGATCTTATCTCTCTGAAGTTGCAGAGAGCAGATCGCATCTAGTCTTATCTCCCTGAAGTTGCAGTGGAGCAGACTAAGTAAGCAAGTCTTATCCTCCTGAAGTTGCAGTGGGGCAGACTGAAGATGGCAAGTCTTATCTCCCTGAAGTTGTAGTGGAGCAGATTAAAGCCGATAATCCTATCTCCCTGAAGTTGCATTGGAGCGGATTAAAACCTCAGATCTTATCTCTCTGAAGTTGCAGAGAGCAGATCGCATCTAGTCTTATCTCCCTGAAGTTGCAGTGGAGCAGACTAAGTAAGCAAGTCTTATCCTCCTGAAGTTGCAGTGGGGCAGACTGAAGATGACAAGTCTTATCTCCCTGAAGTTGCAGTGGAGCAAATTAAAGCCGATAATCCTATCTCCCTGAAGTTGCAGTGGAGCGGATTAAAACCTTAGATCTTATCTCTCTGAAGTTGCAGAGAGCAGATCGCATCAAATCTTATCTCCCTGAAGTTGCAGAGGAGTAGATTGAAGCATTAGTTCCTATACCTCTGAAGATGCAGTAGGAAGGCACAAGGCTTTTTGAAGAAGAAAAGTACCAAGGTTCAACATGTCTGGGCAAAATCGGGCATTTTTAAAATCTTTGCTCCGTTCCCGTTACACGACAATGAGCAAAGAGGGGCAGCTGTAAATACTTAATTTTTCCCGGATTTAAAATCCCGAATTACAAATGGGCCACAAGGCCCAAACCAAAACAAACAAAGGCCCGAATACAGAGGCCCAAGACAGATAATGAAACCCTAGGGTTTCTAATCTTCAACAGCGCCGCAAGACGAGTCCTCTGGATCTCCATGATCTTCACCTGCAGGGAAACAAGCATCAAGAAAGAAACAAACAAAGATATGGAAAGAAAATCATGGATTTGCGAATCAAAGATATCGCAGATTTCTTTCTTTCTTTGATTTATTATTATCAAGGCTATAAAAAGCCTTTGAATACACCGTAATAGGGAGAGCCCGATTGAAAATCAATAAAAAAGTATTCTTTACATCACAAGAGCAATAGAAAATCAAAGATTCAATCGAAAAATAAAAGGTTGATATCTGCTTAAAAAAAAAAGGAGGAAAGGAGGAATAAAAAAGAGAACGATTGGCGTTTTTAAAGATGGCTTACTATTTTTTCGTTCGATTATTTTTTACTTATTTACGATTTTAAAAAAGGAGAAGGTGATACCACTGCTAATTTTATTTATTTTTATATTTAGCCCTTCGCCTTTTAATGTTTTTGTAATTAAGTTTTTTTTAATTTACCCTTTTATTTATTTTAAATTCAATTTGATCCATTTGAATCGCCGTTTTAGAGGAGAAGGAAAATTTCCTTCCAACCCTCTATGTAATTCGCGTTCAAATTAGTCCTTTACTTTTATTTATTTCTGATTTACCCTGATTTTTAATTGCAATTCAATTTAGTTTTTATGTTCTTTTTATTTATTTTATTAATTAATAGTGTAATTATTATTTTATTTTCATTTTTTAAAATCTATATATGTATATTTTTATGAACATACTTATTTTTTCAGCTAATATTTTTCCATATATATATATATATATATATATGTACATTTTTAAATTAATTTTGATAATGTACTCATTATTTAATTTTTTATCTATGTATATTCTTTTTATATGTACATGTATATTTTTTAACTAATATTTTCCTATATTTTTAAAGAATATTTTCATATTTATATGTATATATTTACGTTTTTTTAAATGATTAAATACTCAGTTTTTCTTTTTAAAATATACCTATTTTTTATTTTATATATGTACGTATAATTATATTTTTTTCTTTATTTGCATAAGTATATTATGTATTGTATTTATATATAAATTCTATAACCTAAAATTTTATTTGTAAATTATATATATTTTATAATCTTCATAATTTTCATGTGTATATTATATGTCTTCTAATCTTTATTTATTTTGTTTGCTTTCCCATTCGTTGTATAATTGTATTTACATTTAATATTTTGCATGTAATGGATTCTGTTTTTTATTTCGTTTATTCATTTGTTTACATTATTTTTATGTCATTAATGTATTTATTATTGTTGTTATTATTATAGCATTTGTATGTATAAAATCACATTACATCATTTTTACTCAAATTTAAAGATAGAAATTTTTTAAAATTGAGATAATGTTCGTATTTAGGATTTTCAAGGGAATTGAGCCCTAACGTATTGGGTTCCGATTTTCTTCGTTAAATCCGACAATCGAGCATTTCTCTTCAATCAAAAAATAAAAACTCATTATTGGGAATTCAACACGTTGTGTCCTAACGTATTGGATGAGACGCATTGATTTCTCGAAATGAAGATTTTTTTAAAAAATAATAAATGAAATATTCCGAGTTTGGGATTTTAAAGGAATTGTGCCCTAACGTATTGGGTGTGATTTCTTAAATCTTGGATAAGTGGATGTTTTTTAAAGAAAAGGAAATATTTCGAGTTTGGGATTCTAGAGGAATCGTGCCCTAATGTATTGGGTGTGATTTCTTAAATCTTGGATAAGTGGATGTTCTTTTAAAGTTTTATTGTACAAGTATTTTGGCCCAATTCATTTTGGGGAAAATTAGAATCTTGTGCCCTAACGCATTGGGTGTGGTATCTTCTTTCTCGAAATAATAAGGGTCTTAATCGTAACCTTTTAAGTTTTGCTAAGGATTACGTTTTTTCCAAATTCTCGACCTTAAGACACTAATTAATTAACTAGGTACCAATTTTGGGCGTTACGAGGTGCTAATCCTTCCTAAATGCGAATCGACTCCGGATCCGTTTTTCTAAAACTCGAGACCAAAGCCGCTTTTTAGGTGATCCAATCACACCTCAATAAAAGATTGGTGGCGACTCCCAAATTTTCATTTTTTTAGAGTCGACAACCTAAAATTTTATTTTTCAAAAGATGGTTTCGACATATATTATAGTAATGTGATGTTATAAAAATAAAACAAATAATTATGTTTGCATTACTGTTTTTTTTTTACATCTTATTATTTATAATTTGGATAAATTGCTATTTTATTCTTTACATTTTAAATTTTTTAAAATTTTTATCTGTTAAATATAAAGTTGATTATAAATAAATTATCTCTTTACTTTAATATTTTACTTAATTAAATTAAATTTTAATTTTACAATATTAAAATTAATGAATATTAAAATGCTAAGCTTAAAATATAGTTTTGTTAAAAAAACTGACACATATTAATAAGATTTACCAAATTAAATTTATATTTTCAAATATGATAAGAGTTAATTATATCCATTGATTAAAGTAGAGTAAAGATAATTATAAAATTTGAATATTAACCATTTTAACATTAAAGCAAATTAATTTGACAATATATAAAATACATAACTTGTAGGAAATTATTAAAAGTATTATTTAAATTATAACATAATATTTAGACCATGATGGATTTTTGTATTATTTTAATATTATGTTGTTAGAACTAGACCGATCAGTCGGATCGATTGGACCAGGAACCAATTAGGGTACTAGTCTAGAGAGTGGCTTTAAACTGGTTAAATTGGGAACCAATATAAATCGGCTAAAAGATTAGTTGAACCATGAATTTTTTGAATTTTTAATAAGTTTTAATTGGATCGTTTGGACTGACTAACCTTTGACTAGGTCAGTTCAACCACTAGTCTGATTTAAAAATCATTGTTTAAAAATAAATAAATTAATATATTTGATTCTAAATTAATTTATTAATGATTTTTTGAAGAAATTTATTAAAATTTAAACAAAAATTAATCTTATAAAAATATTATAAATTTAATGTACATAATTCACCCTTGCATAGTACATGAATACAAACTAATTAGATTTTATTTCTCCCTTGACGAATGGCAATGTTTTATTTTTGCTTTTTATTTTTTGTTTGAAACATAGAGGATTAATATTTACAATAAATTACATAAAATTATGTCGATGTCTGTTGAATGAAGCGATAATAAATTTAATATTTGTTAAGTAAAATCTAGAACTCAAATTTCGTGTTGATTAAATTTTAATTTTATTAACATCAATACTATTATTAATACAGAAATATGTGAATTCAAACTCGCTAAAACATATATTTTTTTATTTAAGGGTCGTTACTATTATAGAGTTTGCATTTGCCCCGTAAAATATAGTAGGACTTAATCAGAGACATATTCCCAGAATTTTGAATCAGAGGTGGACCTTTAAAGAGATATATTTACAATCGATTAATTAATTAATTGATGTTATAAATTAAAGCTCTTCCTCACCACTATTTAAATTAAGCAACGAAAATTTCATCCATGACACGCACCGACTGACTAAATTTTGAAAGTGATTTTTCTGTGGCATAATAGTGAAGGTACGAATAGTAATACGTAACAAGATCATTTTATTTCTGGGGTATTATTTATGGAAAATGCTGGATATTATCGCAGTTAATTACGATAAAAATCATAAAATATCATGTGCATGGGAACTTGAATTTTGATACATACATGTCATTGATTTCAGCATCTTTGACATAATAAATTAAGTATGAGAGTTGATTTTTAAGGCTTACTTATTGTTTTGATACTTCTGTTTATGACAGAAGATGGGATCAGAGACCGGTGCTGGAAAGAGTTACCTTTACAACAACCAAAATTTTGATCTCTCCATTGATGTGTTCTCACAAGTCAGCTCCAAGTTATTAGATGATGATGGCCGTCCCAAGCGAACTGGTAATGTTACAGAAAGGTTAAATTCTATGAAAAAGATTGCAGACTTTGTTTTAGTGATGTCATTGGGTTTTCCTTTGTTTAGGAACTGCATGGACCGCAAGTGCTCATATTATTACAGCAGTGATTGGTGCTGGTGTTTTGTCCCTGGCTAGGGCAACAGCTCAGCTTGGATGGATTGCTGGTCCGGTAGTAATGTTTTTGTTTTCTTTTATAACTTATTACACTTCCACTCTTCTTGCTGCCTGTTATCGCTCTGGTGACCCAGTTAATGGCAAGAGAAACTATACCTACATGGACGCTGTTCGGTCAAATCTTGGTAAATTTCAAAACCCAGAAATCTTTGAATTTGCCTTACCAAAAATGGGGTTGTTTCAATTTCAATATCTTTATCTTTTATGTTACTTTTCAGGTGGGTTTGAAGTCAAGATCTGTGGATAGGTTCAATACTTGAACCTTTTTGGAGTTGCCATTGCATACACCATTGCATCATCAATTAGCATGATGTGGGTAGTTTTAATGGCTCAAACTCAGTGATTTGTTGTTTTGGCAGTTGTATTGTTTGGGTTAACACTTAACATTTTAAAATATATATATATATATGGCTATTAAAAGGTCTAATTGCTTCCATGCCAGTGGTGGCAAAGATCCATGCCACATGAATAGCAATCCTTTTATGATTGCTTTTGCCATTGTTGAAATTTTTTGCTCTCAAATTCCTGACTTTAATCAACTATGGTGGCTTTCCATTGTTGCTGCTGTCACCATTGGACTTGGTATTGGAATTGCTAAAGTAGCCGGTATCTTACTACAACTCAATTATTAGCATTCCATATTGATGACTAAATGTATCATGGAAGAATTTTGCCCCTTTTAATAAAAAAATGAATAAATTAATCTTTATACATTAAATCAAAGAGCAAATTAATCTTTTCTGTTAAAAGTTTTATCTAATTGTACCGTTAAAAACTGACATAATCGACAAAATAACCAGGTGATGATACATGGCGTACCCTCATACTGATGTATAGGGACAGGTTTTTAACCGTAGAAATGAATAGAAGTTTTTGCAAAAGAACCAATTTGTTCTTTGATGTAATGTATAAAGATTAATTTATCCATTTTTTTAGTAGAGGGAACAAAATATAATCTGACTCCTATTATAAGGACATCATGACACTTATACCAAATTAATGTGCTTTAACGTAAATATGTTAGAATTTTTTCATGAAAGATCTTCATATCCATACCGGAATAATGTCAAACATATTTGACCCTTGAGATGTTTTCGTTTTTTTTTTTTTTTTTGCTTGGTTAATTTAGCGGAAACAGAGAAAATTGGGGGAAGCCTAACAGGATAAGTGTTGGAACTGTCACTCAAACCCAAAAAATATGGAGTTTCCAGGCACTTGGTGACATAGCTTTTGCCTATTCATACTCATTGAAATTCAGGTTTACATTAATTTTCTTTTTCACCCAAATTCATTGTAACTCAATAACTTGTTGAAGTCGAAAGCTTTTAAAACAATATGGTGTTTTGTGTTACAGGATACACTGAAGGCTCCACCATCAGAATCAAAGACAATGAAAAAGGCAACACTGTTAAGTGTTGGAGTGACAACTTTTTTCTACATGTTATGTGGTTGTACGGGTTATGCTGCTTTCGGAGACTTATCCCCTGGAAACTTACTCACAGGTTTTGGATTTTATAACCCATTTTGGCTCCTTGACATTGCCAATGCCGCCATTGTTATTCACCTTGTTGGTGCATACCAAGTTTACTGTCAACCCCTTTTTGCCTTTGTCCAAAAAACGGCATCCGAGAAGTTCCCGGACAGCAAATTCACTACCAATGATATCAAGATCTCGATCCCGGGTTTTCGGCCTTACAATCTAAACCTTTTCAGATTGGTTTGGAGGACTTGTTTTGTGATGATAACAACATTGATCTCTATGCTTCTTCCATTCTTTAATGACATTGTTAGACTCCTTGGGGCACTTGGGTTTTGGCCACTCACAGTTTATTTCCCAGTAGAGATGTACATTTCTCAAAAGAAGATGCCAAAATGGAGCACCACATGGCTTTGCCGTCAAGTCCTAAGCATTGCTTGCCTTGTTATCACTATTGCTGCTGCTGCTGGTTCCATTGCAGGGATTGTTCTTGATCTGAAGTCATATACTTCATTCTCCACTGGGTATTAGTTCAGTTACAATTTGAAGAAAGCAAGGGAAACTAAGCTCTACGGATTAAAAACGCTTCTTGTAGTTGTTCATGTTCGTAAAATGTAAAAATTGTTGTTGCTAATTTACTGTTTAGGGTATGAAGTTTTTATATGTAGCTTGTAGCTTTCACATTCAATGCAAATGGAAAACTTTTATTTTTAGAAATATATAAATATTCTATATAACGTTCTTTTATGCGTTTATTATACCATTAACCGGGTTTTAAAAACTATCCAACACATTATCTATAGTCCATTTCTAATTATTTAATAGCAACACAACAATTTTTTTCCAAGTCACTGGCAAATAATTTTGAAATTTTTTTTATTCTAAACCTCAAACCCAAATATCGAATCTCGAACCTGAATTCAAACCCCGAACCCTTATAGTTCATGGTTTGGATTTGGGGTTCAAGGTTCGAGGTTCGAGGTTCGAGGTTTAAGGTTTAAAGTTCAAGGTTTAGATTCAAGGTTCAAGTTTGAGTATGGGGTACAAGGTTCATGTTTAGGGTTCAAGATCCAATGTTCAAGGTTCGGGTTTAGGTTCAGGGTTTAGCATTCAAAGTTAGGGTTCAAGGTTCGGGTTTAGATTCACGATTCTGGATTTGGCTTCGAGGTTCAAGGTTTAGAATAAAAAAAATACGAAAATTATTTATCAATGACATGAAAAATTTGTTGAAATGTCATTCAATAATTGAAAATGGACCATAAATAATGTGGTGGGAAGGGTTCATAAAATAATTTCTCATATTTATAAATGATTTAATATTAGGTAAAAGTGACTTACCCTCCCTCAAATTTAGTGTAAAATAAGGTCTACTTATTTCTAGATTTGAAAAAATCACATGCAAATTTTAAATTAAAAGGAAAAATATATTTTGTTTTTATTTATTTATGTATATTCTATTTAGTTTATTCATTTTATATTTTTAATTATAAAATAATGAAATTAATTAAATAATAAAATTTAATTACATATTGAAGTACTATAAAATTAAATATATTTAATTTATTTCATAAAAATATATTATGATTTCAATTAAAATTAAATATTTTAAATATTTACTTAATTAATCTTGAAATACATTAAATTATTTTTATTTAAAATTAATTACTAAACATCATTTGGAAGGTTTAATGAAAATATTTAAATATAAAAATAAAAAATCATCTCAAATTTAATATTATAATTAAATTAAAATTTAAACGTTTAAGATATATTTGCATAAAAATTATTTAAAAAACAAAAAATAAAAGAGAAGACAAAAACAAAATATAATTTTCATTGATAATAAATTTTTAAAATAAATTTTCAACCATTAAGGCCTTAGCAACTTTAAAATATCACATTTAAATCTTTCACTATGTAAATTATGTGGTTCTTAATTTTTTTTTTGATTTATGTCCCAACATATGTAGATATTGTATAATTTTATTGTGGTATAAGTCTAAATATATTTTGTTTATCAGTTTGATCGTCTCACCATATGTAGAGCTTATATAGTTTTGTTGTCGTATAGGAAGAAATATATTTTGGTTATAGTTATTCGGATGTATTTTTATAATTTCAATTGTGATTGGACATGTAACTTCAAAAAAACCTTACTTATATTAATAAAAATTACATTATATTTAACATATTATTATATTAGAATATAATGCAATTTATAATTTAATTTAGTAATAAATAAAATGATTTTATAACTAATTAAATTTTTATTATATTTAATTGAAAATATTGAATATAAAAATTAAAAATAACAAAAATAAATAGAATAATAATTAATGAAGTGTAAATTTTTTATTAACAGGATTAAAGATATAAAAATCCCTTAAAAAATAAAAGAAAATCAATTGCGCCATTGTCATTAACAAAAAAAAAAAACAATTAAACCTCTTCGCAAAAAGTTTCATTCTTTGATCACGTTAACCATTAAAATTAGCTAACGGACCAATCAAATGGAGACACATCGCAGTCCCGGATGTAAATAAAAAATTATTAAAAATTATTATAAAATTATAAAATATTATATAAACTTATAACAAATTGTAGAAAAAAATTATAAAAATTATAATTAGGCAGAACAAACTGGTGCAGTTGATACAAACCAAAATATTCACCTAAACAGAAATTTGAATTGGTTGTTTTGGTTTATTACTAGAATGGTATGCACTAACCATAAATTAATTTATTTTTCTATTTCCCAAAATAAACATATTAAATAAATTTAAATAAATTAATTTTCTAATTAAAATATTTTCTCAACTCAATTCTAATTTCATTAAAATCATGACAAGTTTACCGTAAAATAATCTATGAGAAAATATATTTAATATTTCTACATTCAATGGATTCACTATGACCAAATGATTTATTTTACTTTTGAACTTCATTTAATTGAAAACCATAAATTCATTTACAGGCCATTTTCATTTTCATTTCGGAGAAAACTACATTCATTTCAAAATGTTTCTCATTTCTTCATTTTTATCATCCATTTATGTTCATTTTATTCAACATGCAATTCATTTCTAGTTTCAACGAGCTAGCGGAGAGACTGATTAGACATATGTGATTAGGGCTCAAATTTATAATTAAGTTCTAGCTTTTCGCCTATTAATTGTAAATTCATTTAGTCATGAAGTCATTCCACTATAGTATCGTGATTGAGCTCTTCCCAACGAGATACCATTACGAAAGTAACTTGATCAATGTTGGATCTAGTGCCCTGAGTGTAGTATATTCATTTACAAACTTGTATTTTTTTTGAATAGATTGATTAATAAAAAAAATTCATTGATTACATTAATATACTTTTAATAATTGTCTTCACATGGTTTTCGCAAGCAAAGCAAAATGGAAGCAAATGTTGCGCATTGGTTATCTAAATATTTAACTAATAGTAACCAGTATTAGTGTTAGATCGTAATAAAGAAAGACAACTTGTATTAGTAGATGAACCTAAACATTTCCTTAGTCTAATCGAAAATGAGCAAATCGATTAAAAGACTAATATGTCGTCTATCAAGTCAAATTGGGGAGATACCTTGTCTTGGGCATCGAAGCGGATGACTCTCAAAAGATAGAGATATAGATGTAACTGACTGGTCTGACAATACATCGGACATGATCCAAGGAAAATAGACCATGAATTTGTTTATGTATTTATTCACTTGTGACGTTCGTAGTGTGGCATACCTATATCCTGAGTGGATAAAAAACTATGTATGCGTTACTTAAACACTTTGATGTAAGTAAAAGCCTGTGTCCAAATAGATAAGGAATCGAAAGCGGGTGCGTTGGGTGTACGACTTCTGTAGTATGTAGCTTCATTCATAACTGTGGAATTCATAGCCCAAAACATAGGTAAATGATATCCTCTGATTGGCATTACATGGTTGATGAAAAGTAAACGTGGTCACAAGTCGTTCATCTTTGTGATGGATGACTTGATTACTATTTGATAGTAATTGACTTTTCGTGAAGGAAGATGTAATGGTTACAATGAGATAAGACTAGATCATATTGGGAGAATGGATATTATCCCAAAGAGATCAAGGATATCCTATGAGGGTAACACATTTATGACGAGGCCATTGGATGAGCACTAAGAAGTTGCTTTTGTAATGGCATGTCGTTGGGGAGAGCTCAGTCACGAAACTATAGTGGAATTAATTCGTAATTAAATGAGTTTATAATTAATAGGTGAAAAATCAGAACTTAGTTATAAATCATTTGAGCTTCAACTATTTATGTCCAATTGGTCCCTCCGCTAGCTCGTTGAAACCATAAATGAATTGCATGTTTGAATAGAAATGAACAAAATGAATAAGAAAAGAGAAATGAGAAACATTCATGAATGATTATGGTTTCTCTGAAATGGAGCAATGAAATCATTTTGAAATGAATGTAGGTTTTCAAAAATGGAAATGGAAATGATCCATTTACAATCCTATATGGATTACTTAAAAATTTACCAAAAGAATGAGTTTATGTTTTTGGGCTGTTTTAAAGCTCGAAAGTAAAAATAAATTATTCGATCATAGCGAACATGTTGAGTTGTGAAATATTGAATATATCTTCTCAAAATTTTACCAGGGGAAAAATCGTCAAAATTTTACCAAGGGTAAAATTGTCAAAAAATTGTTAGGGTAAAATACGGATGAGAAAATTGTTTTATATATGAATATTAAAATTTATTTTGTGAAATAGAAAAAAATGAATAAGGTTGGATCACGTTATAGAGTACTAGGTCAAAAAGGCCCAGGTAGTACTCGTAATTGGACCCGATGTGAGAGAG
The DNA here is from genome assembly GCF_025698545.1 of Gossypium raimondii. Lineage (NCBI taxonomy): Eukaryota > Viridiplantae > Streptophyta > Magnoliopsida > Malvales > Malvaceae > Gossypium > Gossypium raimondii. The sequence continues at coordinate 16,111,101 of NC_068566.1, forward strand.
ACCCAAAAACCCTTCATGGACATGAAGGGGACGACAACCCTAGTAGAATACTAGGGTGTGTCGTCCACCCTTGTCCTATTCTAAGTAGGATGTTGTTTTTCTATTGGAAATAAACCAATACAACTCAACAAGGGTTCTACGTTCTCTTCCAATAAATAGATCACATGGGTAGAGCTATTAATACAACTTTGAGACATTGTTATTCTGTTGAAATATAGAGAGAATTCATTCTCAACTATTACATATATTTTTCCAGAATAACAATTCTATCGGTTTCTATTAAGAAGAGAGATTTTTGGTTTTCACCCCAATATGAGTGAAAGCTCTTTTTAGTTGTGTTTCAATTCAATTGGTTCGAGCCCACACTCGAAGAAATTTGTGGTATGAAAATAGCTTAGAAGATCGTTTGGTTGAAATTTGGGAACAACAAACATTAGTTAAGCTAAAAACATAGGTACGTATTCGGTTAAAGTTTATTGCTATAAATATCACAAACTGGATCGGTTTTCAAAATTTTAATTTTTCGCTGTGTAAGAAAATCATTTTCAAATCGAGATTTTTCCAACAATTGGTATCAAGAGCCAAGTTTTACTATGTTTATAGTGTAAACCGAGACCAAATCTCTCTCTTCATCTTGTTTGATTAATATTTAATAAGATGTGACATTCTTGTAATTATTCACATGTTTAGGGGAGTGTATGTGAATGAATACTTTATTATATATTTGTTATATAATTATTAATTTTTGCAAAGGTTATGGTTATTAGGAAATAGATCGTGGGCTATCATCTCCACGTAGGATTTTTTATATAGAATTCTTGTGAGCCGGAAATGGACATAGGATATAAATGTAATTTTTTCTTATAAAAAAGAGTCCATGATGATGAGAAGATAGAGTGATGGAAGTTGAAGACACAAAGAATGCTTTGTTGTAAAAAAAACTATGTAATTTTTGGTTTTTCATTTTTTTTTTAGAAATAGAACCATGAAAACCTTGACTGACAATTTTATTTTATTACCCATCTCATTATATATATGTTTAATAATTGTTAATGATCTAATTGTGATATATATATATGAGATGATCCACAGTCGATCAATTAAAGATAACAAGTGTGCTAATTAGAAAATACATATGTTTGATAGTTCCATTCACTTATTTAGGTTATTCAATTACTATGAGAAGTGTGGTAATAAGAAGGTGTAGTCTAGGATTGGATCTGCAAGGAAAGGCTTGGTTTATAAGTGGTCAAATACGACTTATCTCCTTTTCTTGGGAACCTACCTATTGCACACTTCACATTCACTTCTTTGGTTTTTCCTTTAAAAAAAACTACGGAGAATCAAAATTGTTTGATTGACTCTTGTTAATAATTGAATGTGAATATTATAAAATTGTCATAACATGTCATGCATATATGATATAAGCATGCCATATAGTTTAGGAAAGAATGTCACATGTATTTGTCATGCATATATTAATCATACATGATTGGAATTGAATATTATAAAAACCTTACATGTTTTTTAAAATATTGAGTGGGAGAAGATCCCTAAACAAGACCTACGAACTCCATCAATGGTCTCTTGTGATGGCATGGCAAGTGCACTACCCCACGGTAGGATTGTTATGTGGGTTTCACTAAAGAGATTTGTAAAAAGTAAGAAGAATTCACTTATGATCAAATGATAATTGGACTGGCCATTGTAGTAGGCATTACCATGTGATAGGTCAAGAAATTCTATCTTTAAAAGTGGAAAACTAGTCAAAGCATGCTACTTGGTGAGATTGTCCCATGATGACTCATTTGTGGTGTATGATGCGATAGGTGTTGAGTTGATGGTTATACACTCAAGATCTTCTAGTTAAGTAACTGTTGGGAAATGAGCCTATATTGTAGTAAACATGTAATTGTTTTCTATGTATTTGAATAATTAATACGTAAATTTCACATTTCACTGTTATGTCTTTTGTATTTCTATCTAACATATTTTGCATGCATAGAGAAATTGTGACAAGCAAATATTAGTTCATTGATTGTCTGAGTTCAAATTGATGATAAGTGGCACAGTAAGAATGTTTATATTGCAAAAGAGACAACTTACTTTAGTAGATAATCTAAATGAGTCTGTAATCCCGTAAAATAATCAAAGTGAGCATTTGATTCAAATATTGACAATGATTATTATGTCATCTACAATTTCAATTGAGGAGATGGTTAGTCTTGGTTATAGGAGTAGTTGACTCCACGGGTAGATACATAGATGTATTCATTGACAGAATGATACATTGGACTGGAACCAAGATGAATTAATTTTGAATTCGTTTGTGAATTAATTCACTTGTGACATTCATGGTGTGATTTACCTAAATCCTAAGTTATTCACTGGCCATGCGTATGTAACTAATGTGTTTTGATATAAGTGAAGGATTATCCTCTAAAGATGATCGAGCCGATAGCCATTATGTTGTGTACATGGCTTGTGTATGACATGACTTTACTAGAAACAGTGAAATTCATAGTTCAATTAAAGAGTTAACGATATCCTTTCATTGGCATTGTGTGGATTGATCAATATGGAACGTGGCCACAGGTTACTTATTCTTGAACGAGCAATTTATCACAGTCATTTGTTGACAGCGGTCATATTAATCATTAAGAAGACACAATGGTAACAATGAGATAAAATAGGATTGTATTGAGTGAACGAATTTAACTCAAAGGAATCAAGGATATCATATGAGGGTAACACACACATGACTAGGTCATTGGCCAAAGCAGTTGGAAGAATTACTTTCATAAAGAGTATACAATAAGGAGTTTTCAATCATGGTACTTCGTGTGGAATGACTCCATGATTAAATAATTGTGAATTATCGAAGCGATACTTCTGGATATAGTTGCAATTACTAGAGCCTAATTGTATATGTCCGATTCATCCATTCGCTAGCTCAACAAAAGTTCAATCGGATTGCTTTTGAATTAGAAGAAAATTCTACTACTTTGGATATAATTTAATGGGTCAATTTATTCGATGTGGAATTAAATTGGGAAGTCATAAGAATTGTTCAACTAGAGAATTTGATTAAAGAATTCTCTTGAAAATTTAATTTGGAAAACTAAGTGACTTTTGGGAAAATTAATTTTGATCAAGAAATAATTAAAATTAATATAATATTTTTGGAAATTAATTTTCAAGTCAGACAAATGGCTTAATGGGTAATTGAACTTAAAAATTGGACCTTAGATTATAAATTGGGCCCGAGAGCCCAAAACTGAGACCAAGATCCAAAAATTTGATGAACCGAGCATGTTATGTGAAATCGGGTTGACGGTCACACCGGTGGCTGGATTGGACCGATCGGGCCATCATTGGCCTGGATCGAACCACGAAAAATTGAACCAGCTCGGGGTAACGGCAGCTGCGACAACAACCGACAAATGGTTGGCGGTAATGGTTATTCGGTGGTTAAGCAGTGGAAGAATTACACTCCTACTGGGGCTCTACTAGAGAATTTATTTTCATATTAACTATTCTAAAATAATATTATTTTAATAGATTTAATATTTAATTTAATTTAATGCTGATCTTAATAGTATTTTATTAATTTAATATTTATCTTATAGATAAATATTCTATTAGTTTAATAAGATTTAATATTAAATTTAATCTAATATTTATCTTGATAAATATTATATTAATTTAATATTAAAATGATTAAGTTTAATAATAGTTGAACTCTTTAAACTCTCTGTATGTAAAGAGAGGCTTAGGTCATTATGTACATACACTTGAGTTCAAGAGAAAGTTTTAGAGAGAAAATTCTCTAAAGAAATTATTTCAAAAAAATTTAGAGAAATTACAAAACTACCCTACTGGTAATTTTTGTGAATTTTTTTTTATTCGAAGCTAGCCCACACTCGGCAAACGTTAGCTTGAGGGTAGTGGAGAAGACTACTTGGTCGAATAGAAAATGTACAATTTTGATTAAGTGTTTATTACTTTAGATATCAAAACCAAGTTCTTGTTTTGGAAATTTTTTTAAAAACTTTAGTTTTTCCCTAAATTTATTTTTCGCTACATTTTCCAAACACCGTTTTCCAACAATTTGTATCAGAGTCAGGTTGTGCTCTATTTATAAGTATAAAAAGATAATCAAAATAATTTTCTCTTCTTCTTGAATGATTTGATTACATAGAAAGTGACATTCTTTAGATCTTATGCATGTTTTGAGTTATGTATGAGAATATATGAGATATTATTGCCATAAGTTGCGGTTCTTAGGAAATAGGCTGTGGACTATTATCTCCACATATGACATTTTTTTAATTCATAGAAGTCTTCTGAGCCGAAAACGAACATAGGACTTAAATGTATTTTTTTCCAAAAGGAGTCCATGACGAGGAGAAGATAGAGCGATGGCAGTTGAAGACCCAAGGAATGCCTTGTGGCGAAAAACTATGTAATTTTTTGTCATTTATTTTCTAAAAATAGAACCATAGAACCATTGCCTGACAATTTTATTTTAATTACCTATCTCGTTATATATCTGTTTTATAATTTTTTATAATATTTATATTATGTAATGTTATAATTCTAATATATATGAGATGATCCATAGTTGATCAATTAAAAAAATAGTAAGTGTGGTTATGAAAAAATACATGCGTTGTATTGTTCTATTCACTTTTTTAGGTTATTCAATTACTTTAAGAAGTCTGGTAATGAGAAGGTGCATGTCTAGGATTGGCTCTGGCTAGGAAAGACTTGGTTTTTAAATGGTCAAATTTGATTCACCTCTCTTTCCTGAGACCCTACTTGGTGCACAGTTCAAATTCACTTATTTGGTTTTTCCCTCAAAAGAAAAACTATACTGAATCAAAATTTTTTGTTTTATGATTGATTGATTCTTGTGAATGAATGAATGTGAATATTATAAAATTATCATAACATGTCATGCATATATTGGAAGCATATCATATAGATTAGGTAAGAATGCCATTAAGACTATTGTATTATCATTCTTGAAATATGGGATAAAAACAAACCTTGCATGTTGTTTTAAAATATTGAGTGGAAGAAGGTCCTTGAACAAGACCTACGTCCTCCATTGATGGTCCCTAAGTGATAGCATGATAAAGTTTCGAGCTGGTTCCTACCCTAGCCACACCCCAAGGTAAACTTTATCATACGGGTTCACTAGATGAGATTTCCTTTTAAGGACAACTAGTCATGCATGACTCTCAGTGAGATTGTCCCAAGATGACTCACAAATGAAAGTGTGTTCATGATGGGTGTTGGGTCAATGGTTACACACTCAGGATCTTTTCTTGCTAAATATTTTCCTAAGAAATGATATTTAAGTCAGAGATGATGGGCAAACATTAAAGGTCGTTGATTCGTATGGAGTCTTGAGAATTAAGATTCATGAACTAATTGGATGTAATCCATGTTCTTGCTAGTTAATCATGGGACCCCAAGGTGATATGATTGATGTGTGTGAGAACGATTGTAGCAACAAAATTTTTTTTCAAGGTTTTAATACAAGATGCGTGCATCATACTACATTCTTGATATGTTGGTGAAATGAAAATATTTACTTAATACAAAGTAATTAGTGAATCTTTATTTTTAGTTTAAATATGTCTCATACTCCTCTTATTAGCATTCTTACTAAGAATAAATTGAATGGGGATAACTTTCAAGAATCGAAACTGAACTTGCTAATAGTTCTCAACTATGAGAAATACAAATTCATTCTTGACAAAATGTGTCCTCCTGAAGCTTAGCCCAAAGTGAGAAATTGCTGGAGAGATTTTGACTCGATTGCTCAATGTTATATGTTAGCGAGCATGAGTAGTGTGTTGCAAAAGCAACCCGAGAATTTTCGTACTGCCAAAGAGATCATGAAAAATTTGGAGGATTTGCTTGGAGGCCAAGTCACATTGGCTCAATAATCCACTATTACAAATTTGATGAACTCTCAGCAAAAGACCGATAGTCCAGTCAAAGAACATATGCTTAAGCTTATGAGATTCTTTACGGAAGCGAAGCACAATGGGTTGAACTAGACGTGAACACTTAGATTGAAATGGTGTTAAAATCCTTAATGAAGGAGTTTTCTGGTTTTAGGGTCATTTACAACTTGGGGAATGAGGTGCTTACCTTGACTCAACTCATGAAGAAATTGCAATCCTATGAGTTGATGTTGAATGGTGGTAAGTCAGTTCAAGAAAAACCTAAAGCAAACTTAGTTGTGGGCCCTTCGTCCTTTAAGGGGAAGCAGAAAGCTAAGGGGAACAAGAAACCCACTAAGTTTTCGATTCTACCTTATGTGGATAAGAAGAAGGAAAAGAACTGAAAAAATCCTAAAAAGATCAAATGTTTCTTCTACAATAGGAAAGGACATTTCGGATCAAACTACAAGGAGTATTTCAATTACCTAGTTGAAAAGGGTAAAGGTATGGAACTCTTTGTGGTTGAAACTTGCTTAGTTGAAGAATCAGTTGACAATTGGGTTATTAATTCTGGAGCCACTAACCATGTGTGTGTTTCTTTACAAGGGCTTATTGAAATGAGAAGTTTGCGTGGCAGGAACCTCTCGTTGCAAATCGGAGACGGGAGCTATGTTTAAGCTGAAGCCATGGGAGAAGTTATTTTACATTTTGATAATTTTAGGAAAATTATTTTAAGGAACGTGTTTTATGTATCTTTTTTTAAGCGGAATTTAATTTCTGTAGCATATTTTTTTATCATGGTTATACCGTGACATACAATAAAGGGATTGTTATTCAAAGAGAATTCTTTAATCTGTAATGGATGGATGGAAAAAGTCTATTCATTATCAAACGAAATAACAATTTGATGCTTCAAACTGAAATAGTGAATAAAAAGCTTAAAAATTCTCACTCTAACGAGGGGTACCTATGACACTTTAGACTTGGTCATATTAACCAAGAAAGAGTCACTAGACTCATGAAAAATGGTCATTTAAGTATGCTTAAGGAAGTTAGTCTTCCACAATGTGAATCTTGCTTGGATGGTAAAATAACTAAGAGGTTTTTTAATGCAAAAGGTACAAGGGCCAACCAACCTTTAGAACTTGTGCACACTGATGTATGTGGTCCCATGAGCATCAGTGTCTGAGGAAGTTACGATTTTTACGTGACTTTCATCGACAACTATTCTAGATATGGATATGTGTATCTAATGCATCGCAAAAGTGAAACCTTTGATAATTTTCAAGAGTTTTGTGCAAAAGTGGAAATGCAATTATGTTTATCCATAAAGAATCTTCGATCTGACCGAGGTAGGGAATACTTGTCCAATGAGTTCTTAGGATACCTCATAGAGAATGGGATTTTATCCCAATTGACTGTGTCGAGTACTCCACTACAAAATGGCATAGCTAAGAGAAGGAATAGAACTTTGTTTGACATGGTTCGTTCAATGTTAAGCTATTCACAACTCCCTACATCCTTCTACGGATATCCGATGCGAACAACTTGTTATATTCTGAATGATGTGTCGACCAAGTCTGCTTATAAGACACCTTATGAACTGTAGCATGGAAAGAAACCTACTCTAAATCACTTTAGAATATGAGGTTGTCCAGTACACTTTCTGGATAAGGATGCAAAGAAGTTAGGTAACGGATAGGATTGTGCATGTTTGTAGGATATCTGAAAGGAACAAATGGTGGATTATTCTACAATCTAAAAGATAATATGATCAAAGTTTCTAATCATGTTACTTTCTTCAAGGAAAGCTACACGGATAATTTTAAGCCTCAAAGTGTAAAGTGGTACTCGAGGAACTTTCGGGAGTTGTAGAACAATCACCAAGTTCAATTCTCGAGAATATTGTAGAAAAACCTGCAAATAATCAACATAATAGGGGAATCCATCATAGTGGGATGTTTCTAAGAAATCAGACTTCTTCATCTATGATGCCAATATTTATAATACAGAAACCAATCATGAAAATGGTAATCAACTCAATTCAAGGAGCTTATCCAGGACGTTAATTCCAAGCTCTGGAAATAGGCAATGAATGCCAAGATGGATTTTCTGAAATCAAATATGGTGTGAGAACTTTTAGACTTACCAATTGGGATTAAACCCATAAGGTGTAAGTGAATCTACAAGAAGAAGAGAAATATGGAAGGGAAAGTGGAAATGCATAAAGCTAGACTTGAAAGAAAAGACTACACATAGAAAGAAGATGTCGATTACGATGAGACCTTCTCTTCGGTAGTCATGCTCAAGTCTATCTACATACTCTTATCCATTTTTGCTGCTCTCAATTATGAGATCTGGAAACGGATGTCAAGACAATATTCTTGAATGACTATATTGATGAGACCATTTATATGGTTCAACCCACCGGCTATGTTGTCAAAGGAAAAGAGGAGAAAGTTTGCAAACTGCTAAGATCCATTCATGAACTTAAGTAAGTGTCTCACTTATGAAATAAAAGATTTGATCAAACGATCAAGACTTTTGGGTTTGAGTAAAAACGTTGATGAACCTTGTGTTTATAAGCATATAAAGGACAAAAAGGTGGTCTGCCTTATTTTGTATGTCAATGATATTCTACATATCGAAAACGATGTAGGAGAATTGTCATTGGTTAAATTGTGGTTAGCTTAATAGTTTAGCATGAAGGACTTGGGTGAAGCTAGTTATATTCTCGAAATTCAATTCCTTAGGAATCAAAAGGATAAAGCGATAGCTCTACCACAAGATTTATACGTTGATAAAGTACTAGAACATTGTGCAATGACTGATGCGAAGCTAGATGCTCAGTCGACTGCATCATGTTTTCATCTTTGTTTAGATGACTGTCCTAAGACAGCAGAAGAAAGAGAGCATATAAGTAAGGTTCCATATGCTTCGACAATTGGAAACCTTATGTATGCAATGCTTTGCAGATGTCCAGATATTTGTTTTGTCATGGGAATGACTATTCGATATTAGGTGACTCCTGGTCTCAGGCATTGGCATATCTTAAAAGAAATAGGGATTATATGCTTATGTATTCTTGGGAGAATCTTACTCCTATATGATACACAAACTCAGACTTCCAAACTTGTAAAGATTCGAGGAAATCAACATTGAGAAATGTATTCATTCTAGGCTATGGAGCCATAGTATAGAGAAGTATTAAAAAAACTTACACTACTGACTCTACTATGGAGGTCGAGTATGTGGTTGCTTTTAAGGCAAATAAACAAGCAATATGGCTTCGACAGTTCTTTATTGATCTTGAAGCCATTCATGATATGGAAAAGGCTATAACATTGTATTATGACGACAGTGCTACAATAGCTAATACCAAGCAAATGAAAAGTCACAAGAGGACGAAACACATTGATCGAAAGTATCGCTTGATACGAGAGGCAATAGTTGAAGGAATTATAGATGTGGTGAAATTAGCTTCTAAAGATAACTTTGCAGATCTATTTACTAAGACTCTTGTAACTAGGAGTTTAACAAACATGTCAAGGATATTAGAGTGTGAAACATGACGCCTTTACATCACTAGGGAAAGTGGGAGATTGTTGGGAAATGTGCCCATATTGTAGTAAACATGTAATTATTTTCTATGTATTTGAACGATGAATAAATAAATTGTGCATTTCACTGTTATGTTTTTTTTTGTATTTATGTCTTCCGTATTTTGCATGCATAGCGAAATTATGACAAAGAAATTTTAGCTTATTGATTGTCTAAGTTCAAACTAATGATAAGTGGAACTGTAAGAACATTTACATTGCAAGAAAGACAACTTACTTTCGTAGATAATCTAAACGATTCTATAATCTCATAAAAGAATCAAAGTGAGCATTTGATTCAAATACTAAGAAGGATTATTATGTCGTCTTCAATTCCAATTGAGGAGATCGCTAGTCTTAGCTATAAGAGTAGTTGACTCCATGAAAGAATCAAAGTGAGCATTTGATTCAAATACTGAGAAGGATTATTATGTCGTCTACAATTCCAATTGAGGAGATCGCTAGTCTTGGCTATAAGAGTAGTTGACTCCATGAAAGAATCAAAGTGAGCATTTGATTCAAATACTGAGAAGGATTATTATCTCGTCTACAATTCCAATTGAGGAGATCGCTAGTCTTGGCTATAAGAGTAGTTGACTCCATGAGTAGAGACATAGATGTATTCATTGGTAGAATGATACATTGGACTGGACCCAAGAAGAATTGATTTTGAATCTGTTTGTGAATTAATTCACTTGTAACATTCATTTTGTGATTTACCTAAATCCTAAGTTATTCACTGACCATGCGTATGTAACTCATGTGTTTTGATATAAGTGAAGGATTATCCTCTAAAGATGATCGAGCTGATAGCCAGTATGTTGTGTACATGGCTTTTGTATGACATGACTTTACTAGAAACAGTGAAATTCATAGTTCAATTAAAGAGTTAACGGTATCCTTTCATTGGCATTGTGTGGATTGATCAATATGGAACGTGGCCACAGGTTACTTATTCTTGAACGAGCAATTTATCACAGTCATTTGTTGACAGTGGTCATATTAATCATTAAGAAGATACAATGGTAACAATGAGATAAAATAGGATTGTATTGAGTGAACGAATTTAACTCAAAGGAATCAAGGATATCATATAAGGGTAACACACACATGACTAGGTCATTGGCCAAAGCAGTTGGAAGAATTACTTTCATAAAGAGTATACAATAAGGAGTTTTCAATCATGGTACTTCTTGTGGACTGACTCCATGATTAAGTAATTGTGAATTATCGAAGCGATACTTCTGGATATAATTGCAATTACTAGAGCCTAATTGTATATGTCTGATTCATCCCTCTGCTAGCTCAACAAAAGCTTGATCGGACTGCTTTAGAATTAGAAGAAAATTCTACGACTTTAGAAATAATTTAATTGAGTCGATTTATTCGATGTGGAATTAACTTGGGTGATCTTAAGAATTGTTTAACTAGAGAATTTGATTAAAAAAATTTCTTGAAAAATTAATTTGGAAAATCTTAGTGATTTTTGGGAAAATTAATTTTGATCAAGTAAAGGTAAATTAATAAAATTAATTAAAATTAATATGATATTTTTAGAAATTAATTTTCAAGTCAAACAAGTTGTCCAATGGGTAATTGAACTTGAAAATTTGACTTGAGATTGTAAATTGGGTCTAGGAGCCCAAAATCGAGACCAAGACCCAAAAATTGGTCGAACTAGGTTTGTTATGTGAAATCAGGCCGACGGTCCAACCGATATCTAGACCAGACCGACTGTGCTGTCATTGGCCTTGACCAAACCAACAGAAACTGAACTAGCTCGAGGTGTCGGTGACATTCCAGTGGCCGACAAATGGTCGGCCGCAGTGGTTATTTGGTGGTTGAGCAGTGGAAGAATTACACTCCTACTGGGACTCTACCAAAGAATTTGATTTTAGATTAAATATTCCAAAAATAATATTATTTTAATATATTTAATATTAAATTTAATCTAATATCTTGATAAATATTATATTAATTTAATATTAAAGTGATTAATTTTAATCATAGTTGAACTCTCTAAACTCTCCATATATAAAAAGAGTCTTGGGTTATTATTTACACACACTTGAATTCAAAAGAAATTTACAGAGAGAAAATTTTGTAAAGAAATTATTTTAGAAAATTTTGATCATAATTTAATAAAGTATGCAATTTTATGCTTTTATGCATCAAATTTGTTCATAATTTAATTATCTCATGTTACATATTAATCTCCTATATTTAATTGTGCAGTGGGACCATGGAGTTAACAAGTTAAGAAGCTTATTTTAATTTTGCATGGGCATAAGACATATTCTACCTTAGTTGGACAGCAAAGGCATGCAATTTGCGTCATGAAGAGGTCACCTTGATCTAGTTAAAGATGGTTTAAATGAAGGACAAGTCTGACAATTAATTGGGTCACAAAACTATCCAAGCAAGGGTGAAAGAAGCTTAATTCGGCAATGGCATATGAGTAGCCCAAAATCAGCTTTTGGGAGATTTATTCTAAGGTCTCTACACTTGTAAAACAATTAAAATTAAGCACACAAGTTTTACCCATGAAACCATCTAGCTCCTTTCCAAAATTCATGGTCAACCAAGAGTAAGAAAAACCTAAGGGAATTTCAAACTATTTTTAGTAAACCTATTAGCCATACCAACAACCTCTCCTTTCCAAAATTCATGGTCAACCAAGAGTAAGAAAAACCTAAGGGAATTTCAAACTATTTTTAGTAAACCTATTAGCCATACCTGAAGTATAAATAGACCTGTCATTCACCTTTCACCTCATATCCCATCCTTCACATCTCATCCTTCATCATTCTCTCAATCCTTCATTTCTTCATTCCTTCCCTTCTCACTCATAAACCCTCCATTTTTGCCTTCATTTAGTTAGCAATTCCTTGAGAAAATTCCCTCTTGTCAGGCCACTTTAAGGAATGTCTTGCAAAGAAGCAATTACGAGGATCGGAAGAAGTCATCGCGATCAATTTCTAGAGGACTGTCGAAATTACTTTAGAGTTTCTTCTTCCTTAATTTTTATTGTTGTTCAATATGTTTGTAATTTTCTTTGATTTTTTTCATTAACGATGATAGCTTAATTTCTTTAGCTAGAATGATTACATTAATTTATGAAGTTCATTTGAGTTATGTCCATAATGTTCTATGCCTCAACCGATCATGCTTTCAATTAAAATCATGTACGTATTTCATTCATTAAAATGTGATTGAATGCATTAGAATTAGTTCAGCGATCCTAGTCAAATGACGATTAATGGACGCAATAATTGAAAGGTGATTGCTTAATTTAGATCGTAGCCCTATTAAATTAAAGGTTCGCAATAACTCGAGAGAGCTCTATTAGCTTGCATAACTTTTAGATTTGTGTGATTAATTTGTTTCAAACCAAATTCGTCCATGTTACTTCGCATAAAATCTAAGAAACCCTTAGTTAAATATGATCATGGTAGTACGCATGTTTTTCTAAGTAAAAGATTTCAAAAGGACTAAATATTGGTTCCAAAAAGTTCATGAAAGATCGAATTGCCATGAAAGATTTTTCGGAACATTGTGAGCATGATGAGAAAGAACTAAGTCAAATGAAGTAATTATTGTAGCCTATTCATGTTATCGTTGTTGAAATCTTGTGAATTCTACTGCTAAATCCATCTCATTCATTTTAATTATTCATTTCATTTGCATTTAGGTTAACTTGCATCTAGATAATTATTTTACTTAACATCAACCAATCAAAATTATTATGTTTTTCTTACCAAATTGTTAATATTAATTTTGTAAAAAATTGATTAACATATATAGTCCCTGTGGAGACGATAACTCTTATACTTTCTTATTACTTGATAACAACTTTGCACACTTGAACAAACCCCAGCATTACAAGTTTTTGACGTCGTTGCTGAGGACTGTGTCCTTAATCATTTTTGTGAAATTAGTCCTTGCAATTTGGTTTTTAATTTATTTTTTATTTCTAACTTTACTTATTAATTCTTTTATTTTTTTTGTGATTTAATTTTGCGGTGTTTATAAGCATAGGTTGAATCATCAATTTATTACCTGTAGACCCTGAAATCGAGCAGACATTTAGACAAAGAAGACGAGAAATATTTGCCCAGAAACAAGCCGTAGAAATGGACATTGGAAATCAAAATAATGGCTAAGGTAATGGAGCCGTTAATGTTCATAATGCAATCCTTATTGCTAATGATAGGAATCGAGCTATAAGGCAGTACGTTGTGCCCCTTTTCAATGAGTTAAATCCGGGAATTAGGAGACTAGAGATAAAGGGAGCATAGTTTGAATTGAAGCCTATGATGTTTTAGATCCTTCAAGCCATGGGCCAATTTAGTGGTATGCCCATAGAAGATCCACACCTTCACCTTTGATTATTCATGGAGGTATGCGATTCATTTAAGATAGCTGGTGTAATTAAATATGCATTGAGATTTAAGTTGTTTCTGTACTCATTGTGAGATCGACCATGAGCATGGCTTAATTCGTTGCCACCACATTCAATTTCTACTTGGCAAGAATTAGTTGAACGTTTCCTGGTAAAGTATTTCCCACCTAGCAAAAATGCTAAGTTACAGAATGAGATCATCACTTTCTAGCAGATGGAAGATGAATCCTTATATGAGGCATGAGAACAATTCAAGGAGTTACTTCATAAATGCCCTCATCAGGGGATTCTACATTGCATCCAGTTAAAGATGTTTTATAATGGTCTCAAGGCACGCACAAGATTGGTGGTAAATGCTTTTACAAATAGTGCTCTCTTTTCGAAGTCTTATAATGAGGCTTACGAGATCATCGAGAGAATAGCTAGTAACAATTACTAGTGGCTGACAAATCGAGTAGCTTCAGGAAGACGAGTAGCTAGAGTGCATGAAGTAGATGCCTTTACTTCACTCTCAGCTCAGGTATCTTCTATCTCTTGAATGTTGAAACAGTTTACTACTAACGGTTTTAATCATGTTGGAGCCAACTACCAAGTCAATTCAAGGTTATTTCCTATGTATACTATAGGGATGGTCATTCTTTCGAGAATTGTCTATCAAATCCTGAGTTAGTTTATTACGTGGTGAATCAACACCAAAATAGAAGTGGACAAGAACCACAGTCCAACTGCTATAATCCTTCATGGCGTAACCATCCAAACTTTTCTTAGAGTAACCTAGGGAATGGATCGAACAACACTTACATGCATCATATATCAAATCAACACCAAGGGTTCAATCAACAAGTTCCAAAACCACCACAAGCTGAATCATCCAATAGTTTGAAAATTTTGTTGAAGGTGTACATGGCGAAGAATGATGCCTTAATCCAAAGCCAAGCAGCAATACTAAAAAATTTAGAAAACCAAATAGGTTAGTTAGCTACGGAGCTTCGTAATAGACCATAAGGAGCCTTGCCAAACAATATAGAAAATCCAAGGAATTTGGGTAAGGAACATTGCAAGGTAGTTGCTTTACGAATTGTAAGACTTTGGAACCCAAGAAAGCTGTGGTTGAAGATGAACCTATTAAGAAGGAGGAAAGTTAACCAATAGTTGAAATTCCTACACCAGAAGAGCCAAAACTTACAAAGTTTGATGAGGTAAAATCTAAACTAGTGAATTCTAATAAGTTAATACCTTCTTTAGATGCAGATTTATCTCCTTAGAAAAGTTGTCCAGACCAAGCAAAAGTTCCATCACCTCCATATCCACAAAGATTCTAGCAACATAAACAGAAATAAGAGGTGCAATTCAAGAATTTTTTGAATGTTCTAAGATAACTTCACATCAATAAAGGATTGGTGGAGGCCTTAGAAAAAATGCCCAACTATGTCAAGTTCATGAAGGATATTTTATCAAAGAAGAGGAGACTTAGTGAGTTTGAGACTATAGCTTTAACGAAAGAGTGCAGTGCGTTCTTACAGAACAAGCTACCTCTGAAAATGAAGGACCTTGGAAGCTTTACTATACCTTGTAATATTGGAGAATCTTACTGTGCTAAAGCTTTATGTGACCTTGGAGCAAGCATCAACTTGATGCCAAAATCTATTTTCAAGAAGTTAGGAATAGGTGAAGTAAGACCCATGACTATGACACTCCAATTGGCTGGTCGATCTTTAGCATGCTTAGAAGGAAAGATCGAGGATGTTCTGGTAGATATGGGTAAGTTTATTTTTCCTGTTGATTTAATTGTCTTAGACTTTGAAGTAGATAAGGGAGTGCCAATCATCCTAGGGATCCCTTTCCTAACCACGAGAAGAACGTTAATAGACATGCAAAAATGCAAACTATGAAAGTTCAAGATGATCAAGTAACATTTAATATTTTTAAAGCAATGAAATTTCCCGATCCAACAGAGGAATGTTCAGTGATGGAGGAAATAGAAACCTTAATTTTTGTGGAATGAGATTATAATTTTGTAAATGACCCATTGAAGAACACTTTAAGGTCTGAGCCATTTGAAGATGAAGAAGGTAATGAAAGTAATGATTTGATGAAAGTCAATCTGAGGAACTATGTTCAACGAACCATTAGAGTTCGAAGTTCGGGAATTTGCACAACCCAAGTTGTCAATTGAGGAACTGCCTAAACTTGAACTAAAGGTACTTCCTTCCCACTTGACATACGTTTATTTGGGTAACTGTTCAACTTTGCATGTGATTGTTTCAGCAGAGCTAACAGAACACCAAGAGGAGCAACTGATCGAAGTTTTAAAGAAATTTACAAAAGCGATTGGTTGGACCATAGTTGATATTCGAGGAATAAGACCGTCCTTTTGTATGCATAATATTATCTTAGAGGAGGGTGAAATTGGTAGAATCGATGGGAAAAGGAGACTCAATCCAATCATGAAAGAAGTAGTTCAAAAGGAAGTCATCAAATTGTTAGATGCGGGAATTATTTGCCTCATCTCAAATAGTTTATGGGTAAGTCCAGTACAATGTGTACCAAAGAAAGGTGGAATCATGATTGTTGAGAATGAACTACATGAGTTAATCCCGACAATGATGGTCACGGGTTGGAGAATTTGTATTCACTACAGAAAATTGAACAAAGCCACTCGTAAGGATTATTTTTCGTTGCCTTTTATGGATTAGATGTTGGACCAATTGGCAGGCAACGAATATTATTGTTTCTTAGATGTATATCCAGGATATAACCAAATAGTTGTATCCTCAGAATACCAACACAAAACAACTTTTACTTGATCATACAGTACATTTGCTTTTAGGCGAATGCCTTTCGATTTATGTAATGCTCCTGCCACATTTCAGCAATGCTTGATGGCAATATTTACTAATATGGTAGAAAATTTTGTTGAGGTAGTCATGGATGATTTTTCTATTTTTGATAATACTTATGATGTTTGTTTAAGTAATTTGGCTAAGGTACTAAATAGATGCGAAGAGACAAATATTATCCTTAATCGGGACAAATGCCATTTTATGGTTAAGGAGGGAATTGTTTTAGGACACAAAATTTCCAGAAATGGGATTGAAGTTGATAAAGTGAAGGTGGACGTAATTGAAAAATTACCACCTACAGTTACTATTAAAGGATTTAGAAGTTTCTTAGGCCATGCCGGTTTTTACCAAAGGATTATTAAAGAATTTTCAAAAATTTTCAAGCCTTTGTGTATGCTATTAGAGAAAGATACCATGTTTGAGTTTGACAAAACATGTTTAGAAGCTTTTGAGGAATTAAAAAGTTAGATAATCTCAACCCCAATAATGGTTACACCTAATTGGAACTCACTTTTTGAGTTGATGTGTGACGCAAGCAACTTTGCTATTGGAGCTGTGACGGATCAAAGAAGAAACAAAGTGTTTTATCTGATATACTATACAAGCAGAACTTTGAAAGGACCCCAGCTTAATTATACGATAATTGAAAAATAACTCTTTGCTATAGTTTTTGCTTTTGAAAAGTTCCTTTCTTATCTCATAAGTATGAAAGTCATAGTTTTTACCGATTATGAGGCCATCAAATACTTACTCACGAAGAAAGATGCTAAATCGAGATTGATTCGATGGATACTTTTACTCCAAGAAATTACCTTAAAATCCAAGACGGAAAAGGAGTTGAAAATCAATTAGCTGATCATCTGTCGAGGTTGGAACAAAACAATGTAACTCATTCATTTGTTCCTATCAACGAGAATTTTCCAAATGAGCATATCTTTGAGGTAAGTTGAATTCATGAAATCCATTGCTTTGCTGATTATGTGATTTATTTAGCATGTTGAATAATATCTTCTGGAATGACATACCAACAAAAGAAGAAATTCCTTCACTATAGTTAGTATTATTTCTGAGAGGATCCATTTTTATTTAAATAGTGAGCAAATAATATAATCAGGAAATGCGTAGCTAAAAGCACGATTGACGAGATCCTATACAACTGCCACTCATCTCCGAGTAGGGGGCACTTTGATGGTTCCCGTATTGCAACAAATATCGTACAAGCTAGATTTTTCTTGCTTAAGGTGTTTAAAGATGCATACACATATGCGAAAAATTGCGATCGATGCCAAAAGACTAGAAACATATCAAGAAGGAATGAGATGCCCTTGAAAAACATCTTAGAGGTAGAATTATTTGATATTCGGAGCATTGGTTTTTCAGGACTGTTTCCTTCTTCTTATTGTAAGAGGTACATCCTAGTGGATGTTGACTATATATCTAAGTGGGTGGAAACCGAGGCATACCTAACAAACGATGCTAAGGTAGTCATGCAATTCCTACACAAGCATGTGTTTATATGGTTTGGGACTCCAAGAGCTATAATTAGCGATGAGGGATCTCACTTTGTAAACAAATGGCTTAAGTGGTTGCTTGACAAGTATGATGTGAAACACAAAATTGCCACTACCTATCATCTACAGTTGAATGGGCAAGTTGAAAGGGTAAACTGTGAGATCAAAGGAATCCTTGAGAAAGTGGTTTGACCTAACAGAAAGGATTGGTCCCGAAGGCTCGATGATGCTCTATGGGCCTATCGAACAACTTTTAAGACACCATTAGAAATGATTCCTTATCGGTTAGTATTTGGAAAGGCATGTAATTTGCCACTTGAGTTGGAAAATAAAGCTCACTGGGCCTTGAAACAATTAAATCTGGATCTAAGTAAGCCTGTGAGAGTAGAATGTTACAGCTTGAGGAGTTGAGGTTATTTTTATACAAGAATGCTAAGATGTTTGAAGAAAACACTAAGAGATGGCGTGAAAAACTTATACAACCTTGAGAATTCAGAGAAGGTCAAAGAGTCTTATTTTTCAACTCAAGGCTCAAGTTATTCCCATAGGAAGCTCAAATCCTGATGGACTGGACCTTACACCATTCACAAAGTCTATCTATATAGACTGGTGGAGCTACACAATAACAAGGGAGGTACATTTAAAGTTAATGGTCAACGTCTCAAACACTATTGGGATGGTGAAGTTGAGCGAGTTGAAACCTCATTCAGTTTAATAGACCCTTGATTTTTCTTATTTTTATTTTTTAATAAATAACATACTTAGAAATTATTTTTCTTGAATTAGTACATTAAATTAATTCTGTCGAAGGAGATTGAAACTTAAGTGGGACCATTTGTGACCCCTCTAACCTTTCTTAGGATATTAATTTAATGTAATTTTTTGAGAAAAATGTTTCTAAGTAATCCAAAAGATTTTTATTTTTTATTTTTATTTACAAATTTTAATTTAATTGTTTATGTTTAATAAGAGGGTTAAATTGACCCAAGTACTAATCAGTTTATTTTTATAGTTCACTTCAATTTCTCAAGAAATAATTGTAATTTGGGCTTGAGGCTTAGAACAATGAAGAGGAGAAAATTACCCATACAAGTATAGTCTATAAACCCCCCGAAACCCTAATTTTTGCCTCCACTTTTATTCCCTCTATACCTTTCCACCCAAGTCACTACAGTTAGCTAAATTTACCTTAATTTACTACTATATAAACCCCTCTCTACCACCGTATTTTTTACACCATTCAAGCAACTAGCTTCAACCCTAGCCACCTATTTTCTTTCTCTTTGTCATCAGCCTCAAACTTCAAAAGTTCTCCCCAATTTCCTTATATAGTCGCAAAACCCTACTATCGCCACCTCAAACCTTTCACCGCCACAAGACTATCATTGAAGCAATCCCACCGCCACAACAATCATCGTGACATTGCCTCTACAACCCTCTTGTCGTCACAACTTAATCGCTGCCACAACCTTCACCTCAAAAGGCCAAAAGCCTTATTTTCTTTTGGGAAATGTCACCATGTCTCGCAAAAGAACTAGATCTTCCAAAACTATTGCTGAAAGTCCAATTATGATTCAAGATGAGGAAGAGGGAAATATTTGATTCCATCTTCAAAAATCAAGCCATGATACCGGAAAAAGGTTTCAATTTAGAGAGAAATCAACCTAAGAAGTGCTAGAAAAAAGGCATGATCTTGAAAGGTTAGTGGAGAATATTGAACTGTTTAACCAGGCTAAGCCAGATGGACCGAATGAACCAGAATCTGATGAATCGTCAACCAAATCTAAACCAAAAGTTGACTTAGTAAATGACACAGAAGAAGCAAAAACTGAAGAGGAACCAAATATCCTTGAACCAGTGGAGCCAAGTGTTAATCCTCAGTTGGCCATTCCTATGCCCACTTCTTCAAACATTATGAAAAAATCAAAATTTTCAACTATGATGAATATGTGAAAATTCATGCATAACCAACAACAAGCTTACTGGAGATATGTAAAAGTTAGAGATGATACATACAAAATACTTTTAAGAATATCTCTAATTTTTTTATTCTTGAGTTTCTAGATCATATCTTCGAGACAAGACAATAAGAGATTTTGGGATCAAGTGCGATCAAGAAAGAAAAGGAGAAAGACATAGACGAGGACACAAATTAAAAGGGTGAAATTTATTTTTCTTAGTATTTATTTATTTTTTGGTATTTATATTTCTTTTAGTTAGTATTTTGCTTTCGCACAATAAGTAGGAAATTGCTAACATGAATAAATTAAGTTCAATGCTTCTTCTCTAATAAAAGGCGAAGTAGTATGGTAATGTGAATGAACATGTCTAGGATTGGATTGTTAAGACTTGGTACTTAAGCAATCTTTAAGACTCACCTCTGTTTTCTTGTTATCCTACCTAGTGTTCAGTTCTCATTCATCACTTTGTTTACAAAATGAAGACGTTGATTCTTTTTAAGGAGGGGGTAGGGCAATATTTGCATGAATTTTAAATTTTTCTTAAGTATGATTCAATGTTTACATATAAGTATGTTAAAATAAAATGATGTTTAGAGAAAAAAATTTCGTAAGTTAGCTCAAATGCAAGTATGATTTTTGATTTTATCTGAGTTTTTTTATGCTATCTTAAGTTATGGAATACTTGTATGTTCTTAGGTCTTATGTAGTCTTTTGCCTTGAAAAATTAATTTCCTTAGAAATAGACATACATGAAGGTTTAGTCCTTAAAATTGAATTAGTAACTTTCTTGAGGTGAAATCCTAGAAGGGATAAGAATTTGAACATGATATAGGCACATTTTCTTTAAATCATTTGAACATGATATAAGAATTTGAACAAGATATAGGCACATTTTCTTTGGATCGTTTAAGCCTTTCAAGTCTACCATATGAATTTAACCCTTGAAACCTTAGTTTGAGCCTTTAAGGCTATTGTATTTCTATTCACCTACATCATAAGCCATATTGCCATCTTTTTAAGTTTTATCCTATATATGTTCCTTCTATGTTAAAAAAAAAAAAGAAGAAACATCTCTATGCAAACGTTAAGCAAAAAGAGTAAAATAAATACTAAAAAATATTGAGAATTATTGTTGGGCATAAGCTTCAAATTAAGTTTGGGGTGGTAAAACTCGTTAGTAGGAAGGTTGTACCTCGAAAAGATCCAAGGCAAAGTTAGGGTTAAGATTACTGAACCTAGAAATTCACTTCTCTTTATCGCTACCTTGAGCCTAGCCCTATTACAACCCTATAAATGACCTATTGATTTTGATAATTATGTCAACTACATTAGTGAGAGGAATTTGTAAGTTCAACATATGAAGACCATTAATTAAACCTTGTGATTATTTTGTTTAATTGATAAGGAAACTTTGATTGAATGGTGAATCTTATATATGACCTTGAAAAGCATGCACTCTATGACTTATATTAGGATTTTTTCGCATTTAGTATAAAATTTTGAAATAATGTTTTCATATAAGCAACTTATCAATAAAAGGGTTTTTGAGCATGAATTATTTTATGTTTGATCATGTACAATATTTTATTCTTCTTCATGATTCTACTTAAACTTATTCCAAGATTGGCCAATCTAAATTTTTACTTTGCTTTACTTGGAACGAACAATGGATTAAGTTTGGGGTGTGTAAACTCAAAATTATATAGATATTTTATAGTTGTTTATGACACCTTTTTACTTCAAAATTATGTTAATCATAAATATTTGATAGTTAATTTGGTGAATTTTGTTCATATTACGATAATGGGCATGATTTAATAAAGTATGCAATTTTATGGTTTTATGTATCAAATTTGTGCATAATTTAATTATCTCATGTTACATATTAATCTCCTATATTTAATTGTGCAGTGGGACAATGGAGTTAACAAGTTGAGAAGCTTATTTTAATTTTGCAAGGGCATAAGACATATTCTACCTCAGTTGGACAGCAAAGGCATGTAATTTGGGTCATGAACAAGTCACCTTGATCCAGTTAAAGATGGTTTAAATGAAGGACAAGTCTAACAATTAATTTGGTCACAAAACTGTCCAAGCAAGGGGGAAAGAAGCTTAATTCGGAAATGGCATATGAGTAGCCCAAAATTAGCTTTTGGGAGATTTATTCTAAGGTCCCTACACTTGTAAAATAATTAAAATTAAGCACACAACTTTTACGCATGAAACCATCCAGCTCCTTGCTTGATTCATGCATGAATCAAGCAACCAACAACCTCCCCTGTCCAAAATTCATGGGCAGCTAAGAGTAACAAAAACCTAAGGGAATTTCAAACTATTTTTAGTAAACCTATTAGCCATCCCTCAAGTATAAATAGACCTCTCATTCACCTTTCATCTCATATCCCCTCCTTCACATCTCATCCTTCATCATTCTCTCAACCCTTCATTCCTTCCCTGCTTACGCATAAACCCTCCATTTAGTTGGCAATTCCTTGAGAAAATTCCCTCTTGGCTAGCCACTTTAAAGAGTGTTTTGTAAAGGAGCAATTACGAGGATCGGAAGAAGTTATCGCGATCAATTTCCAGAGGACTGCTGAAATTACTTTAGAGTTTCTTCTTCCTTAATTTTTATTGGTGTTCAATATGTTTGGAATTTTCTTTAATGCTTTTTTATTAATGATGATAGCTTATTTTTGTTTAGTTAGAATGATTACATTCATTTGATGAAGTTCATTTGAGTTATGCTCATAACATTATGTGCCTCAATCCATCATGCTTTTAATTAAAATCATTAAAATGTGATTGAGTGCATTAGAATTAGTTGAGCGATCCTAGTCAGACGACGATTAATGGACACAATAATTGAAAGGCGCATGCTTAATTTAGATCCTAGCCTGATTAAATTAAAGGTTCGTAATAACTCGAGAGAGCTTTATTACCTTGCATAACTTTTAGCTTTGTGTGATTAAATTGTTTCAAACCAAATCCATCCATGTTACTTCGCATAAAATCTAAGAAACCCTTAGTTAAATATGGTCATGGTAGTATGCATGTTTTTTCTAAGTAAAAGATTCTGAAAGGAGTTAATACCGGTTTCAAAAAGATTATAAAAGATCGAGTTGCCATAAAAGATTTTTTGGAACATTGTGAGCATGATGAGAATGAACTAAGTCAAATGAAGTAATTATTCTAGCCTATTCATTTTATTATTGTTGAAATCTTGTGAATTCTACTGCTAAATCTATCTCATACATTTTAATTTTTCATTTTATTTGCATTTAGGTTAACATACACCGAGACATCAACCAATCAAAATTATTGTGTTTTCTTTTTACCAAATTACTAATATTAATTTTGCAAAAAATTGATTAAAATATACAGTCCTTGTAGAGACGATAAATTGTATACTTACTTATTACTTGATAACAACTGTGTACACTTACACAAACCCAAGCGTTACAGTTTTCCACACCAAATTTTCTAATAGTAACTCCCCATGGAACTCTAGTTAAGTTAGAATGATGTCCAAATGTTACACGATTATTAGTACATGTGAATGTCTAAGGAATTAGATTCATCTACTAATCGAATGGAAATTCATGTTCGTACTAGTTGATCATAATCACCCCATGGTGGCTTGATTCAGTAGGTGTGATAATTATTGTTGCAATTACTTACAAATGTTTTCAAGGTTTAATGTAAGATGCATGCATCATCTTAATGCATACCATAATGTTGCAAAATGTTTTCAAAAATTTTCTTAAAACAAAGATATCAATATATGAATGTTTTATTTTTAGTTCAAAAATGACACCAACTCCCTTATTGAACATATTGAAAACAAACTGAATAGAAACAACTATAAAGAATGAAAGATGAACCAGATTATTGTCTTTCACTGTGAGAAACATAAAACAGTTTTCGATACTAAGTGTCCTCCAACGACTCAAGCTGAGGCTAGAAAGCGTCGGGAAGAGTCTGATGAGATAACTCATTGCTATATGCTAGCAAGCGTGACCAACACTTCTAAAGTGATTCTAGATAATCTAAAACTATCTTGGCTCGATAGTCTATTATAACTACCTTAAAGAAATCCCAACAAAAGCCAAACACTCCAGTCAAAGGCCACATGATTACTCTTACTGGCTACTTTGCTGAGACCGTAAACAATGAGGACAATTTGGACCAAAACACACAAATAGATATGGTGTTCAAAAGCTTGTCCCAAGGATTTTTCTAGTTTTCGGGCCACATATAACCTTTGCAACAAAAAGCTAACTCTTACTGTAAACTCTAAATTATATAGATTTTTATAGATGTTTATGTCACCTTTTTACTTAGAATTTATGTTAATCCCTAGTATTTGAATATTCAATTGGGTGATTTTTGTTCATATTGAGACAATAGGCATAATTTTAGTAAAGTATTCAATTTTATGGATTTATGTATTAGATTTTTATAATTTAACTATCTTATGTTACTTAGTAATTTATGTGCTTTAATTGTTGCAATGAGACCATTGAATTAATAAGTGTGGGACCTTATTTAAATCATACATTGACATGAGTTATACTCCACCTCAATTGGGCAACAAAGACAACAAATTAAGTCAAGATAAGTCAATTTGATCCAGTTGAAGTTGTCTTGTTGAGAAGTGCAAGTCTGATAGTCATTTGGGTCACAAAACCATACAAGTATGGGGGAAAGTAGTCTGATTCAGCTAAGGCATCAAGAGTAGCCCAAATTAGCTATGGGGTAATAAATTTGGAGGCCCCAACACTTGTGAAAAAAATAAAAAATCAGCCCCTAAGTAATACCCAAGAAACCGTCCAACCCCTTACATGACTCATGCATGAAATCAAGCATGAATCAAGCAACCACCAACCTCTTCCTCCACATTTCATGGTCGGCCAAGCAAGGGAGCATTTCAATGGATCTCCATGCTATTTTTAACAAACTCTCTAGCTATTCCTCTACTATAAATACCACCCCTCATTTTTCATTTCAAGCATCTTTCATTCATCTCTCAATTTACATTCTTATCATCTTTTCTTCCTATTCTTCCATGCATAACTCGTCCATTTCTCCACCTCCCTTAGCTAGCATTTCCTTTGTGGACAATCACTCTTGGTCGGCCACCTTGAGAAGCATTTTGTGAAGGAGCAATCACGAGAATTGGAGGAAGCGGTCTTCAAAGAATCACCAAAATCATCAAAAGTTTCTTCTTTCCTATTCTTTAATTTTGTTCTTAGTTATTCAACATGTTTTCAAATTGTTGTTATGTTTTTCCATTGACCATGATGACTTAATTTTGTTTAGCTAGAATAATTACGATGATTGAATAAAATTCATTTCATTCATGTTTATATTGTTTTGTGCCTCAGTTGTTCATGCTTCCAATTAAAATCATTATGTATTTCACCCATTAAAATATGTTTGAATGCATTAAAATTAGTTAGTCAATCTTAATCGATGATAACTAATGGACACGATAATTGGAAGGTGCATGCTTAATTTATATCCTAATCGGAATAAATTAGAGGCTTTTAATATACTAAGAGAACTTATTACCTTGCATAACTTTATGTTTATGTGATTAAATTGTTTCAAACCTAATTCATCCCTGTTACTTCACATAAATTCTAAGGAATCCTTGGTTAAATTATGACATTGGTTTATGCATATTTTTCTAAGTATAAGATTAGGTTGAACTTGTATGAGATTCCCAATTAATGAGCGATCGAGTTGCCATGAATTATTTTCTGAACATTGCTAAACATGATGAAAATGAATTGAGTAAAGTGTTGTAATTGTTCTAGCTTATTCATGTTATTATTGTTGAACTTGTGAAATTGCTACTAAACCATCACCCTGCATTTTGTTTCATCTCATTTGCATTTTGGTTAATTTGCATCAGTTAATTAATTTAATTTTAACATCTATCACTTCAAAATTATTGTGTTTTCTTTACCAACTTGTAAATTCATCATTTTGAAATTATTTGATTAGTAGATACAGTCTCTATGGAGACAATAACTCTTGCACTTACTTATTACTTGATAATAACTGTGTACACTTCCACAAACCTACACGTTACAAGTTTTTAGCGCCATTGTCAAGGACTATTAATTTAATAATTATTTGTGAAATTATTTCTCGCAATTTGGTTTATTTATTTTTATTCTTTTAATTTTAAATTTTTTGTGATTTACTTTCAGGTGTTTATGAGCACAGAATGAATCATCGATTTACTTTTTATAAGCCCTGAAATTGAGTGGACACTTCGACAAAGAAGACAAGAAAGACTAGCTTAGAGACTAGCCGTAGAAATGGACCTTGAAAATCAAGATGATGTTCAAGGAAATTGAGCCATTAATGCTCGTAATCCAATCCTTATTACTCGTAATCCAATCCTTATTGTTCATGGAGGTGAGTGATTCCTTCAAGATAGCCGGTGTAACTGAAGACATATTGAGGTTCAAGTTGTTTCCATACTTGTTGTGAGATTGAGCACAAGCATGACTTAATTCATTGCCACCACATTCAATTTCTAATTGGCAAGAATTAGTTGAACACTTTCTGGTAAAGTGTTTCCCACCTAGCAAAAATGCTAAACTACGAAATGAGACCACCACTTTTCAACAAATGGATGATGAATCCTTATATGAGGCATGGGAAAGATTCATGGAATTGCTTCATAGGTACCTTCACCATGAGATTCTATATTGCATCCAGTTGGAGACATTTTATAATGGTCTCAATGCACACACAAGGTTGGTGGTAGATGCTTCTACGAATGGTGCTCTCTTATCGAATTCTTATAATGAGGCTTAAAAAATCATCGAGACAATATCCAGTAACAACTACCAATGGCCAAAAATTTGAGCAACTTTAGAAAGACGAGTAGCTGAAGTGCATAAAGTAGATGCCCTCACTTCACTCTTAGCTCAGGTATCTTCTATCTTTTCAATGTTGAAATAGTTTACTACTAATGGTTTAAATCATGTTGCAGCTTAGCCACAGAGTCACTTTCATGTTATTTCCTACATATATTTTGGGGACGGTCATTCTTTTGAGAATTGTCCATCAAATCTTGAGTTTGTTTACTATGCAAGGAATCAATACCAAAATAGAAGTGGACAAGGACCACGGTCCAGCTTCTATAATCCTTCATGGCAAAACCATCCAAACTTTTCTTGGAGTAACCAAGAAGGAGGACCGAACAAGAACTACATGCAGCATAGATCAAATCAACCCCAAGGTTTCAATCACCAAGTTCAAAAACCACCACAAGATGAACCGTCTAACAATTTGGAGAATCTTTTTAAGGCATACATGTCGAAGAATGACACCTTAATCCAAATTCAAGCAGCAACACTGAAAATTTGGAGAACTAAGTAGGTTAGTTAGCTACAGAGCTTCGTAATAGACCGTAAGGAGCCTTGTCGAGTGACACAAAAAATCCAAAGAATTTGGGTAAGGAACACTGTAAAATAGTTGTTTTACAAAGTGGTATGACTTTGGAACCCAAGGAAGTGGAGGTTGAAGAAGAACATGTCAAGGAAAAGGAAAATCAACCAATAGTTGAAATTCTTGCACCAGAAGAGACGGATTCTACAAAGTCTGAAGAGGTAAAATCTAAACTAGTGAATTCTGATGAGCTAACACCTTCTTCAGATGCAGATACAATTCCTAAGAAAAGTTGTCTGATTCAAGCTAAAATTCCAACACCTATGTATCCACAAAGACTCAAGCAACAGAAATGGGATGTGCAATTCAAGATTTTTTTTGAATGTTCTAAAGCAGCTTCGCATCAATATGCCATTGGTAGAAGCCATAGAAAAAATGTCCAATTATGTCAAGTTCATGAAGGATATTCTGTCCAAGAATAAGAGACTTAGCGAATTCAAGACTGTAGCATTAACGAAGGAGAGCAGTGTGTTCCTACAGAACAAGCTACCTCCAAAATTGAAGGACCCTAGAAACTTCATTATACCTTGTAATATTAGAGAATCTTACTATGGTAAAGCTTTATGTGATTTAAGAACAAGCCTCAACTTGATGCCAAAGTCTATTTTCAAAATGTTGGGAATAGGTGAAGTAAGACCCACAACTGTGACACTCTAATTGGTTGATCGATCTCTAGCATACCCTGAAGGAAAGATTGATGATGTTTTGGTACGTGTAGATAAGTTTATCTTTCCTATTGATTTTATCGTTTTAGATTTTTAACTAGATAATAAAGTACCAATCATCCTAGGGAAACCTTTCCTATCAATAGGGAGAACATTAATAGACGGGCAGAAAGGTGAACTCAATATCCGAGTTCAAGATTACTAGGTGACTTTTAATGTTCTTAAAGCCATGAAGTTCTCTGATCCGGTGGAAAAATTCTTAGTACTAGAGGAGTTAGAATCCTTAGTTTCTATAGAATGGGAATACAATTCTGTAGAAGACTTATTGGAAAACACCTTAGGGTCTGAGCCATTGGTAGATGAACAAGGTAAGTAAAATATGGCTTTGATGGAAGTCAATCCAAATGATTATGTTCAGCCAACATGGTTTGAATCATTGGAGTTAGAAGCTTGAGAACACACGCAACCAGAGTAGTCAATCGAGGAACTACCCAAACTTGAACTTGAGGTACTTCTCTTTCATTTAAAATACGATTATTTAGGTAATTGTTCTACTTTACTTGTGGTTATTTCAGTAGAACTAACAGAACGCTAAGAGGAGGAGTTGATTGAAGTTTTGAAGAAATTCAAAAATGAAATTGGTTGGACTTTAGTTGATATCCGAGGAATAAGTCCTTCCTTTTATATGCATAAGATTATATCAGAGGAGGGCAAAAAAGCTAGAATCGAGGGACAGAAGAGTTTGATCCAATCTCGAGTATTTGATCTTAGGAAACTCGAATCTCAATGGGAAAAAGCAAGGATCATTTATCTCATCTATGATATTCTATGGGTGGGACTTGTACCAAAGAAAGAAGGTATCATAGATATGAAATGATTCATGACAATCACAAGTATGTAAAAGTGTGTGAATGATAGAAAGTTGAGCAAAGCAATGTAGAAAGTCCATTTCCCGCTGCTATTCCTTGATCTAATGTTGAATATAATTACTGGGAAATATTATCTTTTCTTTCTAGATGGGTATGATTGGTATGATAACTGGTCATTTGACATCACCTCGGTCAACGATGATCACCAGTGACATTGAGGGAGTTCTCTTCACTTTCTCTATCGTTATTTTATATTTAGTTTTTTTTTCATTTGAATAAATGTCATATTTAGAATTTCTTTTTCTTGAATTAATACATTAAATTAATTCTATCTACAGAGATTGGAACTTAAATGGGACCATTTGTGACCCCTCCAACCTTTCTTGGAAATTTAATTTAATGTAATTTTTTGAGAATAAATTTTCTAAGTAGCTCAAAAGGAACTTTTAATTTTTAATTTCAATTTCAATTTCAATTTTATTATTTTTTGGTCAATAAGATAGCAAGTTGGCCCAAGTACTAATCATTTTATTTTTTTAGTGCAATTTAATTTTTCAAGTATAAGAAATAATTGCAGTTTGGGCTTGAGGCCCAGAACAATGAAGAGGAAGAAAGTACCCACTTATTGTCGTCCATAGGTCCCACCAAAACCATAAATTTGCCGCCACATATATTTCCTTCCATGCCCTTCTACCCAAGTAACTTGTTTAGTGAAAGTTTTGCTAAATTTTTCCCTAGTTGACTACTATATAAGCCCCTTACTACCATCATATTCTCCACACTCAAAAACAAATAGCCTTAAACCCTAGCCTCAATATTTTCTCTTCTCCTTGTCGTCGGCCTCCAAGCTCCAAATTTCCTCTTAAAATTTTCTTTTCTTCCCTTCTTTCCATCGCACCTCCTCCTTACTGCAACAACATTTTCCCCTTTTTGTCGCCACATCGCTGCCGCAAATACCTATCACCGCAGCAAATCACCCCTACCCCTAGCCAAACTTTGCCACAACCTTCACCTCAAAAAACCAAAATTTTTCTTTTCTTTCGAGAAAAGTTATCATGTCTCGAAAGAGAACTAGATCTTCAAAGACTTTTGCCAAAAATCCAATCGTGATTCAAGATGAAGAAGAAAGAGAAAGATTTGATTCCATCTTCAAAAATCAGCCCATGATGCCAGAAAAAGGTTTCAATTTGGAAAGCAATAAAAAGATGATTGTGCCTTTGTCAATTAGGAAAACAATAGGGGCCTTAAATTGGAATTAATTTTGTGATGCACGATCACTGCTTGAAGAGGAATCGGTACGAGGGTTCTATGCCAATTTAACCACACCAGATGCTTTTAAAGTTCTTATTCATAAAAAGAAGGTACCCTTTACTTCTAAATCCATTCATGATTTGTTTAACCTACCTGATGTTGAAGAAGATGAATACTCTACCATGATGACAAATATAAATTAAGATTTTCTTCAACAAGTACTAAATGTCATTACAAATCTGGGATCCCAATAGATTATAAGAAAATATGGTAGTGATTCTTGTCGAAGGGAATACCTAAAACCAGTGGCTAAGGTATGGTTCTACTTTGTTCGATATAGCTTCATGCCTATCTCACATAGTTCCACCATCTCGATGGAACGAATTCTTTTCTTATATGCAATTATGATAGAAAAGTCCATCACTATTGGGAAAATTATTCTCAAGGAGATTCAAGATTGTGCTAAGAAAAAGGCAGAAAGTGTCTACTTTCCATTATTGATTACTTCACTTTGCTTGAGAGCCCAAGTTAAATCAAAAGCAAACCTAAAGAGCTGATATGTTCAAGGTTTCATAACAAGGCATTATCTTGAAAGGCTACTAGAAAATGTTGAACAATTGAACCAGGTCAAGATGAATAAGCCAGACGAACTAGAATATGAAGAATCGTCAAAAAAATCCAAGCCTAATCCTAAATCAGAAGATGAACTAAAAACAGCAAAATCTGAAGATGAACCAAATAGTCTTGAGCCAATAGAGCCAAACGTTGCTGAAATAGTGGAGCCAAATGTTAATCCTGAGTTGACCATTCCGATGACCACTTCTTCAAACACTATGAATAAATCAAAATTTCAACTATGATGAATATGTGGAAATATATGCAAAAATTAGAGATGATTCCATAAGGAATACTTTTAAAAATATCTCTAGCGGATTCATTTTTGAGTTCCCAGATCATATCTTTGAGACATGGCAAGAAGAGGTAATGAATACAAACGAGAACGAGAAGGCAAAAGAGCATGACAAAAGGGATGATACAAATGAATAAAATGGGGTTTCTTGTTCTTTTTCTTAGTATCATTCTTAAGAATCTTTATTTACTTTAGGAATATTTTGTTTTATGCATAATAAAAATTGAATAATTTGCAATACATGAATAAGTTAAGTCTAAATTTTGTTCTCTAATAAAAACCAAAGTAATATGGTAATGTGAATGTACATGTCTAGGATTGGATTGGCAAGAACAGACTTGGTATTTAAGAAGTCTTCATGACTCACATCTCTTAATTGCAATCCTACCTGATGTACAGTTTTCATTCATTGTTTTGTTATTATGCAATGAGGACATTACTTCTTTTTAAAGGGGGTAAGGGCCAATCTTGTATGTTTATGTTTTTTTTTTCACACATAAGTATGCTAAAATAAATAAGTGCTCAGAGAAATTTTTTGTTTATAAGTTAGCCTATATGAAATTATAATTGCTAATTTTGTTCAAGTTTTTTTTTGAATTTATGTTAGCATAATCATGAATTAGCTATGTTTAATAAGTTCCATGCAAAATTTTGCCATGAAATTTTTCTTTCTCTTTGAATTAGACATGCATGAAGGTTTAACTCTTTAGAATTTGGTTAGTAACTTTCTTGAGGCGAAATCCTAGGAGACATAAGAATCTAAAAAATGATATAGGCACATTTTGTTTTGACCATTTGAGCCTTTCAAGCTTACCGTAATTAAAATTAACCTTTGAAACCTTACTTTGAGATATATGGCCTATTGATTTGATCTACCTACATCATAAGCCAATTTACTATCTTTTCATAAATTTTATCCTAATTTTTGCAGCAACCTCTACTTACTTTGGTAAATAAATTTTGGGGAGAAGTCAAAAGAAGGTATTTGATGTGATTAAAAAAAATATCAAATGTTCAAAAAATTGATCAAATGATGTATGGTCAAATGTATGATCAAGTCATGAGAAATATGAGCTTCAAAATTAAGTTTGAGGGTGTTAACCCTAATGACAAAGGTGAATTGTGCTGCACAAGGTCCAAGGCAAGTTTAAGGTTATTTGAGCCTAAAAAAATCATTTCTCTTAATCCTTACCATGATCCTAGCCCCATTACAACCTTATGAAAGACCTATTGATTTTATCATTATGTCGACTACATTAGTGGAGAGAAATTCCTAAGTTCAACATATCAAGAAAACTGTTAAACCTTAGGATTGCTTTGCTAAATAAACAATCAGGAAGAATAATTGAGTGGTGGGATTTATGTATTGTCACATCCCAAAATTGGGCCTAGGATTTTTAGGGTATTTTAGGGATTTTAGCTTTAGTGTGCTCAAAATTTTGTAAGCATGGTAACCGAAAATGTTTTTATCTATGGTATTTTGAAAATTAAATCAATTTTTCAAAAAGATACTGAAAAGGCTTTCAATTTTGGAATAAGGACTGATTAATACGAGGGGCAAAATTCTATGTGCTTATGAAGCAGTTTTACCAAATTTTAAAATTCAACCTAAAAAAACCCCATCTCCAATTTTATTTTCACGAAAGCTTTTCCGATTATTTGTTCTTGTCGTCCCTTGCTCTCCCAAGTTCTCTCCTTTAATTTTATTTGTTAAATCTTTATCATTTTGATTTATGTAATCATCCAAGCCATAAACATCCATAATATTTCTTGAAAAACACCCAAAACACCATAGATTTCTCCATTGTCAAATTTGTGGGGTTTTGGGGTTTTTGATCAAATGCTTGATTTTTTGTCAAATAAGGTAACCATTCATCTACCCATTAGTTTTTAGTGCAATCTAGTCTTTAAAACTAATTTTTTAGCCATTGAATCGCATGTTTTAAATTAAAGCCAAAAATTGGATCGTTAATGGTGAATTTTAGGGATTTTAGGTAAAAACATGGTTTCAAAGTATTTTTCAATTAGTTTTGATGTGATTGAAAGATTTCTAAACTTACTTTGAAGTTTCGTTAAATATTTCTTGGGTTTTAAAGAGTTTGAGTAGTTTTGCGTACTTTAAAGGTTAAGAACCTGTCGTAGGTGAATAATTAGATTAACGGAATCAGATTTAGATGAAAAGTTTAAGTATAGTCTAATATATTTGGAATTTAAGTTTTCTATGTCGAAGGTTTCAGTGGCTTAAGAACTTAGCTTAGGCTTATGTATTTGAATGCTTGAATTAAGTCCTTACATGATTGTTGATTGTGTTGTTGTGTGATTTATTATGTTGAAGTTTTGGATTCGCTAGGACCATCTACGAGTTAAGGAAAGGCTAGTTTGAGCTTTCAGCATTCCGATGAAAGCATAATTAGTGAGTGTTTGGAATAAATGCTTGCAGATACTCTAAAATTTAATGTGTTAATTGGAAATTTAGAAGTGGCCTAAACCCCTACTCTAAAATTTGAGTGTAAGCTTTCTCATACTCATGAATTTATATGTGAAAATGTGTTGTTAATTTGTTGATTATAATGTGACATTGTGATATGTGTGATGTGGTAATAAGCTTATGATGGCTATTGTGAAAGAGTTAATTGTGAGCATGATATACGTGCCATATGACAGTGAATATGTTGTGCTTATAATGTGATTATGCAGAGATAAAGTGCAGTGAATAGTAAGTAAGTTTGTGTGTTAATAACAGATATTTTAGCCTTGTGAACTTTGAGACCATTGGATATAGTTGGCATGCCTTAGGATTGTGAGTACTCACCTATATGTGTTATGTAATTTGGGTGTTGAGGCCTTGGGACATGTTGGAGAGATAAGGGAATGTGAGCTAAACTCCATTCAACAGGACATGTTTGGTGTGATGGAGAGTATTAGCTATATGCTTCACTTTTGGGGATATGTTCGACTCTATGAGTTTTTTGGTGTGTTGGAGATCCATGTATCCGATGAGTGGTGATAGATCACACTTTTACGTTTCATAGCTCAAGTGTCAAATTATCTATAAATATATTGTGATATATGCATAAATGTTATATGATTATATGTGTAATGTGATATATGCTTAAAAGTGAATGTGATTACCATGTAAATGAACTAGTAAATAATGCACGAGTAAGTATAATATGACACTAGAGTTGGAACTATTAAGGTTGTGCTATATGGTTGTTTCGTTAGTGCTTGATGAATTGTTTGCATGGTAGTTTTTCTAGGCATTCACTGAGCTTATAAAGCTCACCCACTCCTTTTAATTCATTGTAGATTAGTAGCGTTTAGGGGTAAGCGGCGTGGTTCCAAGGGATTAATCCAAGTGACACTCTAGTAATTCTTCGTTGGTGATTTAGTTATTAATTTATGTTTTGGGAAATAAAGGTAATGTGGTAGACTTTTTGCTGGTATTTGCCATGATATTTTGGATGTTTCCATAGCTTATTTGTTATTAGGATGTAAAGATTTGAATTGTGATATGTTGATTATTGCTCGGATTTATTTTCAATGTTTGAAACTATTATTATCGTCGTTTTGACATTTCTTTGATATGGTATAAGATGCATGTCGAATAGACTTGTGTTGGAATGGCTTGTATGCTTAAATATGCTAAATTTTTCCAGTCTGGAGAAAAGATATCGATATTCGAGTTTTAAAAACGATACCTCTGTGATATTTCGTTGCGCAGGAAGTTGGTATTGGCATCTGGTAACATGAGTATCAGTACTCAGGGTAAATTAATCGATACTTAAACAAATGTACCGATATTTTCTGGGATTTGATTTTTAGACAAGAAAAAGAATGTTGTTTTGGTACCAATTATCCAATCGGTATCGATACCATCTAAACGAAATATCGATACCTTGTTTCAGTATCGATACCTGTGTGATTATTTTGGGAAAATCTGCTATGTGGTCCTATATATGTCTAACTATATTTATATGATCAATTTAAGTGTGTAGTAAGTCTTAAGGATAATCAAGAGTATATTTAACTTAGAACTCGTGTAAATACTAAAATGAAGATGTTTCTTTAAGAATGAGCTCATTTGTATTGTGTGTGATGTGAGATGGTGGTGTGGCATCTTGATATTTGGGCTCGGCAACCGGGTCGGGTATAAGATGTTACGTGTATAGCTTTGAAAAGCATACAAATTATGATTATTGATATAAAATTTTGAAATTATACATTGCACAGGAACAACTTATCAGTAAGAAGAGTTTGTGATAATCAAATTTGTTGCAGCATGATTATGTGAAAAGTTGATTCTATGTAAATATTGTACAAGATTGCCCAAAACTTTTGCTTTGCATGAACCATTGCTCGGGACAAGCAATGGATTAAGTTTGGGGTGTGTAAACTCTAAATTATATGTATTTTTCATAGTTGTTTATGTCACCTTTTTACTTAGAATTTATGTTAACCCCTAGTATTTGAATATTTAATTGGGTGATTTGTGTTCATATTGAGATAATAGGTATAATTTTAGTAAATTATGCAATTTTATGGATTTATGTATTAAATTTTTCATAATTTAACTATCTTATGTTTCATAGTAATTTTTGTGCTTTAATTATTGCAGTAGGACCATTGAATTAATAAGTGTGGGACCTTATTTAAATCATACATGAACATGAGTTATACTCCACCTCAATTAGATAGAAAATACAAAAAATTGAGTCAAGAGAAGTCAATTTGATCCAGTTGAAGTTGTCTTGTTGAGAAGAGCAAGTCTGATAGTCATTTTGGTCACAAAATCATCCAAGTAGAGGGAGAAGTAGTCCAATTCGGATAAGGCATCAAGAGTAACCCAAATTATATTTAGGATAATTAATTTTTAGGCCCCTGCACTTGTGAAAAAAATCAAAAATCATCCCTCAACTAATACCTAAGAAATCGTCCAACCCCATGCATTATTCATGGATGAAATCAAGCATGAATCAAGCAACCACCAACCTCTTACTCCACATTTCATGGTCGGCCAAGCAAGGGAGCATTTTAAGGGATCTCCATACTATTTTTACCAAACTCCTTAGCCATTCCTATACTATAAATACCACCCCTCATTTCCCATTTCAAGCATCCCTCATTCATCTCTCAATTCACATTCCTATCATCTTTCTCTCATCTTTTCTTCCCTCTCTTCCACGCATAAGTAGTCCATTCTCCACCTCCTTTAACTATCATTTCCCTTGAGGAAAACCACTCTTGGTCAGCCACCTTGAGGAGCATGTTGCAAAGGAGCAATCACAAGAATCGGAGGAAGCCACCACAATCGTTCTTCAGTGAATCACCAAAATCATCAAGAGTTTCTTCTTTCCTATTTTTTAATTTTGTTCTTAGTTATTCAACATATTTCCAAATTGTTATGATGTTTTTCCATTAGCAATGATGACTTAATTTTGTTTAGCTAGAATAATTGTAATGACTGGATAAAATTCATTTAATTCATGTTTATATTGTTTTGTACCTCAGTTATTCATGCTTCCAATTAAAATCATTATGTATTTCATCCATTAAAATATGTTTGAATGCATTAGATTTAGTTAGTCAATCCTAATTAGATGATAACTAATGGACACAATAATTGAACGTGCATACTTAATTTATATCCTAATCAGAATAAATTAGAGGTTCGTAATAGACTAAGTGAACTTATTACCTTACATAACTTTATGTTTATGTGATCAAATTGTAACAGCCCGATTCTAGGCCTAGTCGAAACAGTGGCTTCGAGACCACAAATCCGACGAGAGAAAATATTATTATCATTATATTTTTATGGTCTACAATTTCACGAAAAAATTTCGTAAAAATTTCGTTCGAAAATTTTGACGTTTCAATTTAGTCAAAAGGACTAAATTGTAAAAAGTGCAAAAGTTGAGTTCTACATGTTAGAGGTGTCCAATTTTTATGAAATTTTAAATTGGAGGTCCTTATATGGTAATTAGACCATTAGTTAATTGGTGAACAAATGGGCATAGGATTAGTGAAATAGATTTTTTTTAAGTAAGGGCATTTTAGTCATTTGGTAATAAAAAAATTAAAATGGGAAAAAGATGGAAAAATGGTGTTCATCTTCATTAGTTGCTGCAAAATTTTGGAAGACACCCTAGCTAGGGTTTCTTGACTTTCTCAAGCTCATAGTAAGTGCATCTTAGCCCCGTTTTTAATGTTCTTCGCATTTTTGAGATCCTCATAGCTCGGTTTAGCTATTTCTACCATTAATTCATGTTAGGGTTCACATTTGGAAAAATACCCATAGGTGAAATGTGTTTATTTTGCTGTTTTATGGTAGAATATGAAGCTAGGAATTATGTTAAACAACTTTTGCTAAGCGATTTTAAGTGAAAACGGGTAAATTGACATAATCGGTAAAAATATTTAATGTTCATAAGTACATGTTAGAGTGAGAATTTTATATTGCCATAGAAGGAAAGAGTGTTCAACATGTTGTAAAACATAAGAATAAAAGAATGAAATTTAATTTTCAAGCTTGGGGACAAAAATGTAATTATGCAAAAGTTTAGGGACAAAATCGTAATTTTGACAAAACTTGAGTCGAAGCTTGTTTTAATAAATGTGAATGTTAAACAAGCTCAATTTTCTGTTATAGATCAAGAAAGACGAGAAGCCAACCTTAATCGGGGAAAAGAGAAGATTGGGGATTAAATTCCAAAATCTTTACATTTTGTATCGAGGTAAGTTGTATGTAATTAATACATTGTTATAATTATTTTTTTATATTCGTGACAATATATGCGAAAGGGTTGGATATGAAATAGTTATGTTAAAGTTAGAAATTTGAAATTGATAGTTGATTTGTTAAAATCAGCTTGGTTTATGGATATACCAACTGCAAGTAATGGTTGAAGTGATTTAAATCGAATTATTAAATTGGTTATGGAGTTGAGTGGAAAGATTGATCTTATAATGCGCTATGGAGAAATTGTAAATTATTAGAAAGTAAGAATCTTTGTGGAACTGTCAGAATGGTAAAGATTTGAATAAGGTATCGATGAACACGTGTGTAGTACTGTGTGAAGGCTACTACGTGTATCGATAAATGATGGTCACATGTGTAGTACTAAGTGAAGGCTACAATATGTACCAAGAAGCTTTGGTCACGTGTGTAGTACTGTGTGAAGGCTACTACGTGAATCGATAAATGATGGTCACATGTGTAGTACTAAGTGAAGGCTACTATGTGTACCGTAAAACTTGATCACGTGTGTAGTACTATGTGAAGGCTACTACGTGAACCGTAAAACTTGATCACGTGTGTAGTACCATGTGAAGGCTACTACGTGTATCGAATGATAAAAGTAACATGGGTAGTACTGTGTGAAAAACCCCAAATATTTGTTGTTATACCGACATGTTCAATGAGATATGCGTATGTGATTGGAACGTGTTAAGTTGCAAAAGAGTGACTGAAGTGATGAAGTTTGTATTTTGTTATAAAATAAATGGTTATAGTGCTATGTGAATGAGGGATGTTGGAATAGAATAGATTTGGACAGTGACAGTGATGTTAGTTTGAAAAATCACCAAAAATTATACAAATTGAGTTAGTGGTTGAATAAGACATGAAATTAAAAATTAATGAGTCTACTTTCACATAAAATAGAAAGAATGGCCAAAGGAGGTATATATTTTGAGATATTGGAATTTTAGTGAGACAAGGTCTGAATGATTTCGAAATCCTCTATTCTGACTTAGGAAAATCACTAAAAATTGTAAAAATAATAATTATGTTTTGCAATTTACATTCTTAAATTTCTTATTGAATCTATTTTCAAAAGAAATAAGTGGGAACATCATTTGAACTTTGTACTAAGAGATAACTGACATTTAGTGAAGAGAGGTCAGAAGTGTCAAGTAGTGAAACAGTGGAATATTTAGAGAATAAACTGTACTAATTAGATGAACCAAAAATTCTACAAATTTTATGGTAAGAAGTTATATGAGTCTCGTTTCATGGAAAATTTACGGATCTTCATTTGGAGTTCTGTAGCTCCAGATAAAAATAATTTAGTGACTGTGATGCAGAGAAATAGTTTGCTAGAAATTGAATAGATAATAGATTTATGTGTGATAAAAATTATATTATATGTGGTATCATGCTAGAAATTTATTTATCAATTACATAC
Source organism: Gossypium raimondii (assembly GCF_025698545.1). Classification (NCBI taxonomy): domain Eukaryota; kingdom Viridiplantae; phylum Streptophyta; class Magnoliopsida; order Malvales; family Malvaceae; genus Gossypium; species Gossypium raimondii. The sequence goes on from NC_068566.1 coordinate 16,150,731, forward strand.
ATACTTACTAAGCTATAAGCTTACTCTTCTTTATTTTTCTCTTGTTTTATAGTGATATTAATCAGCTCGGGAATTGGACGAGGTCAGAACATCATCCACACTATCATCATCATCTTTTGGGTATTTTACAACCAGTACTTTGAAAAATGGCATCTATAGATGACTTAATGTAATGTGGTATAAATTTATATATATGTATAAAATATTGTTTGGTTTAAAATGTTGGTGTATATTAATTGATAATTTTTTCCTTAAACTATTAATGAGTAATTAGAATGTTGTGGATGGATAAATTGTGTCGAACATATAATTGTATTTGGTTGAAATATTGAAGTTTTTGAAATTGTGTTTCGAGAATTTGCAGGAGGAATTGAATGTTTATGAAAAGAAATTATGTCAAAATTTTTTTTTTTAAAAATATTTCAGATCTTTTGATAACACTTCTTACTTTGTTTCGATGATGAATACGGGTAAGAGGTGTTACATAAATTGTTTCAAACCTAATTCATCCCTGCTACTTCACATAAATTCTAAGGAATCCTTGGTTAAATTATGGCATTGGTTTATGCATATTTTTCTAAGTATAAGATTAGGTTGAACTTGTATGAGATTCCCAATTAATGAACGGTCGAGCTGCCATGAATTATTTTTCGAACATTGCTAAACATGATGAAAATGAATTGAGTAAAATTTTGTAATTGATCTAGATTATTCATATTGTTGTTGAACTTGTGTAATTCCTACTAAACCATCACCCTACATTTTATTTCATCTTATTTGCATTTAGGTTAATTTGCATCTAATTAATTAATTTAATTTTAACATCTATCACTCCAAAATTATTGTGTTTTTTTACCAACTTGTAAATTCATATTTTTGTAATTATTTGATTAACAAATGAAGAGCAGAAATGAATATACTCATCACTTCTTCCTCAAAAAAGGAATGGAAAGTGCGCTAATAAAGGAAAAACTAAGGTTTCTAGGCCACCACAAGTGGAAATGAAGAGAACCAGATAGCCAAAAGACTTATCTAAGTCTAAATGCTTCTTCTACAATAAGAAAGGGCACTTCAAGGTAAACTGTAAAGAGGGAAAGAATATCTAGCTACCAAAGGAAAAGGTATGGAACTCTTGATGATAGAAGCTTGTTTAGTGGAAGACTCAATAGACCACTGGGTAATTGATTCGGGAGCTTCAACCCAAAAGAAGAGAGAATTTTTGTTTTCACCCCAAAAGAAGAGAAATCTCTTTCTAGTTCTATGTTTCGATTCAATTGGTTCGAGCCACACTCGAAGTAGTTCGTGGTACGAGAATAGCGTAGAAAATCATTTGGTTGAAAGTTGGAAACAACGAACATCCGCTAAGCCAAAAACAAATGTACGAATTCGATTAAGGTTTATTCCTATAAATATCAGAAACTGGGTCGACTTTCAAAACTTTAATTTTCCTCTGTGCAAGAAAACCATTTTCAAACCGGGATTTTTCCAATAATTAGTATTCATCCGATGACATTGTCATAAGTGTGTTACCCTCATAGGATACCCTTAAGCTCTTTGAGATAAATCAACTCTTTCAATATGTTCATACTTTATCTCATGGTAACCATTACATCTTCCTTCATGAAAATTCAATTACAATCAAATGTACTCAAGTCATTCATCACAAAGACAAATGGCTCGTGCCACGTTTAATTTTCATAAACCAAGTAATGACAAAAAAGACATCGTTTATCCATGTCTCGGGCTATGAATTTCACTGTTTTGAATGACGCTATATATTGCAAAAGTCGTATACCCAACGCACCAACTTTTAGTTCCTTATCTATTCGAACTCAGGCTTTTACTTACACCAAAGTATACGAGTCACGCATACATAATCTGTCATCCACTCAAGATTAAAGTATGCCACATTTTGAATGCCACAAGTGAATAAATCTATAAACGAATTCAAAATCTATTCTTTTTGGGTCCAATCCAATGTCATTCTAGTCAGTCACATTTATGTCTTTATTTTTTAGGAGTCATCCACTTCGATACTCAAGACAAGGCATGTCCCCAATTAAACTTGATAGACAACATATTAGTCTTTCAATTGGTTTGCTCATTTTTTTATTAGACTAATGACATATTTAGGTTCGTCTACTAATATAAGTTATATTTATTTATTACAATCTGACCACGTAATACCGCTTAGTATTAGTTTAAACATTAGACAACGAGTAAGCCAATATTTTCTTCTATTTTGCTTTACATGAAAAAACCACATAAGGACATTTATACAAAGTATATTGACGCAATTCATGAATTATTTTATTAACTAATATTTTCAAAAAATTACAAGTGTACATAAACGAAAATATTGCATTTTGGTCACCAAATCCAACATTTTGGTTCTTTGGATAATTTCTATTTAGGTCCTTAAACCTTTTCTAAATTAAAATTTAATTGCGATTAGGATTAGGATTAGGATTGAGATTTTACAATTTAGCCATTGAGCTTAATTAACACCATTACCAATTAATTTATTTAACTGATCTTTAAAAAATTTTCATATCAACTTCATTAATCTTTATATTTAATCCTTTTAAACTCGGTTTACGAAAATAATGTTCCAAAATTGCATTTTTCGACACCACTTAAAATCAGGTCACTGTCGTTGTTGTTGATCACCGCCTACACCAATCCACCGACCACCTCATTGCACCTTCTAACTATCCTACAATATTGGCATCCGGTGCCACTCGATCGACTTGCTACCACTCATTGTCGACTGATGTCGATCCTATTAAGCACAAGGCCTAGTAACCGCACCTATGGCCTATGATGCCCTTTTAGTGCCCAGTTGTGCCGATCAGTGCTAGCCAATCCTACTAGGGTGCGATGCCCCAGCTACTGCATGCTACATACACATCTCGCATTGCCAGTCAAATAACTAGGCATTGACTGCTATGTTCGATTGAGAGGAAAAATGCCTTTAGGCCTCTACCACTAATAACCCTTGGTTGGGGTGTGATACCCTGACCATGTCGATTCACACGTCCAGTTAGGGCGACATGCCCCACCCTTCCGTGCCTCTTGGTTTCGTCCGTTCATCGCCTCGGTTTAAATTATGTGTCCACCATTCTTTCCTAAGTCGGTTACGCACGAGGAAAGGTTAGTACCCTCGTAGCGCCCAAAATTGGTACCGAATCAATTGTTTAATGTTTTTATCTCGAAAATTTGAAAAGATTTTAGAAATACGATCCTCTAGAAAGCCAACTTGCATATCCCAATGGAATGATAAGACATTCACATTTCAAAGAAATAAAAATGTCACATTCAGTGAGTTAGGGTGTAACAGTTCAATTCTTCAAAATTAGGTTTGCCTTTTTAGAATTTTAAAAATTTATATACTTTGAGAAGGATTTTTGGTTATTTGGGTCAATCGAGAAATCAGAATTCAGTAAGTTAGGGTTCAATTTCTCGAAATTCCTGAACACCGAATATTGCCTTCATTTTAAAATCAAGATAACAAAATGTCATATCCAGTAAGTTAGGATCCAACATCTTGAAATCTAAAAAGCTTTATTTTGAAATTGTATGGTTTTAACAAAATAAGCACTTGGCTATCTAAATTCATCGAGAAGAATTGAAGCCCAGTAAGTTAGGGCACAATTCTCTCGAGAACTATGAACACCAGGCCTTTTTTGAAAATTATGAAATCGAATGATTGTAGTGCTTTAATAAAATACAATTGTTACAAATGAGACATGATTGAATAGAAATATAATGTAAAAGATAAATAGCAACCCAAACATACACTAAGAATTAACAAGCAAGCGAAAGATAAGTACAAATAACAATAATGATTTCAATCATATTATACAAACACCAATATTAATAATTAAGCATCCAATAAATTAATAATCAATTTCAAAAAAATACTTCAAAACAATGAAAAAATTATAACCGATATATCCTTTGTACGAAATTCAAAGATAAATTACATACATGATTTCAAAATAAACTCGAAAAATATTAAATAATTAGTATTTGGAATAAATTAGGAATAGATTTAAAGTAAACAATATACATTTATTAGTTAGACATGATAAACAATATACATTTATTAGTTAGACATGATAATATATATAAAAATATAAAAATAATGGTGCATACATACTAATATATAAAAAAAGTAAAATACATCACAAAATTTTAAAAGAAGTTAATTACATATAAATAAAATTGATTTGAAAGACATATGTAAATATATTAAAAACTCTCAAAATTAATAATCATATAAAATTAAAACATTAATATGTACTAAAAATAATTTAATAAGCTATATACTTATATGAATAATATTATCATAACAAATATTATTATCTAAATATTTATCATATAGGAATATATATTAAAAGGAAAATTAAAAACAATATAAGATAAAACATCAAAAACTTGTTCAAATTACGTTAAGTTCTAATAAAATACACAAAAATAATTAATGATGGAATAAATAATAATATATTATATTTAAAACAAAATACCTAATGGATTAAAACATCAATGTATAATAAATTTAAATAATATTAATTAACAAATTAAAATAATAGCATATTGTATTTTAAAATCACACTAATAATAAGCTAAAAAACAACATTAAATTTAAATATTAAAATAACATTAGATTTTTTTTGAAGATAAATATGTTAAAATAAAAAAACTACATATATATATAAGTACTAAAAAAAAACTAAATTAAGATTGCAACCAAAATTTAAAAAGGGCAAAAAAATTTAAGCTGAATTGATAGTAGAGACAACGTTGAGGGACTAAAATCGCAATTAAACACTACTATTCGGATGCTCAAATCTGATCAATAAAACGATGCCGTTTTGAAACCATCATATTGGCATCAAACGACGCCGTTTATTGATGTACTTAAGAAACTAAAAGAACCCTAAGAACAGCGGACCTTTCATTTTTTAAAAAAAAAAAAAACACCTAAACCGTGAATGCTCTCTGCGCCACTCAAAGAAAACCAGCCACTCAAAGGCTCTCCGAGCCCTCGCCCGACTCTGATTACGACGGAGTGAGCGACGGTCATGTTATCAGGTAATCTCTTTGCTCTCTAATCTCTCTCTTTTATTCCTTTTTTACTCAAATAATGAACTAAACAAGCATAGAAAAGAAAACCGAAAGGGAAAAAAAGGAAAAAAACCAGATGCGAAGGAAAAATTTCAATCACCTTTAAAACTCTATTTTTCCTTTGAATATTTTTTTTGCTTTCAATATCTGCCTCTGTGTCCATCGTTTTCAGTATTCCAATGGCTTTTTTATAGCCGAAAATTGCAAAATAAATAATAATAATAATAATAATAATAATAATAATAATAATCTAAAAATCCAATCCGTTCTCCGTTTCTGTTATTTCTTTCGCTGCTCTTGTGTGTGTATTTTGCAGGTACATGCTGGCGCACACGCGCGGAGGTGCAACACGCGCGGGGATCTGGTTCGAATTTGCCTATGACGCAGAAGCAGAAGCCTGCTGTTGCTGCTGCACCAGAAAAATCTAGAAACCCCTAGGGTTTTTGAATTTGGGCCGTTTGGGCCATTATAATCGGGCTATTTTTTAGGTAAATGATTTGGGCTATGTATTTGGATATGGATTTAGTATTTGGGTTAGTTTGGGTTTAGGTATTATTGTTTTTTTAATTTCGGTAATTGGGCTAAAAACTTGGATTTATTTGGATGTAAATGGACAATGGACTTTATTTGTTGTTTTTTTATTTATTTTTTGGTTTTATATTTGATTTATTTTCTGTTTGTTTTTTGGCCGGGCAAATTTGGGTATTACAAATGTAACCAATCTAAATATTGGAACCACAACCTTTGGCAAAATTATTTCATAACAATATAAAATAATAAATTCAAACAACCATACATACGATCCATAAAACATGTATATATCCAAGAATGTCACCTCTTATCAAAATTTAATCAAGAGAAAGTTCCAAGAATCCAATAAATGGGTTTACATGTAAATATTGCACAACCTGGCTCTAATACTAATTGTTGAAAAAATCGATTTGAAAATAATGGAATAGTGCATAGTAAAATTTTAAAAAATTTCTTTTGATACCGAGCAGTTGTGATTTTTATAGCAATAAACTCATTTTCCTGGATTGTACCTGGGTTTTGTACGATGTGGGCTAAATCGTTCCTGGCTTTTGACCACTCAATCTTCTCCACTATCCTCGATCTCGATTTGCTAGAGTGTAGGCTCTATACGCAAGTCGATGAAAACTTTATAATTAAACTTTAGGCTAGAGACCAAAAGACGAACTCTGTCAAAAGATAGAATTTGTTTGGAAAATAAATTTTCTATATTTTGACAGAATGTCAATGCATGAGAGGTGTTTATTTGACCTATCAGTTGTCTCTATTTATAGAGAAAATAGCAAGAATTTTAGTAGAATAAGAATTATCTGAATAATAATATTTTAATAGGAAAACGAATCCCATGGGAAGTGTATAGGATTGGCTACGGCAGACCATCACTAAGATCAGGGTTTGTCGCCCCTCTCTATTAAATCGAGCTATCTGAGCCTTGTCATTTATCGGGTCATTTATAAGCGCTAACTAGTCTTTAAACCGACTCATATAATTTTTCCAAGCCCAATAAATATTTTCTTATGTCCAAAATATTATTTATTCAATTAATTAATTAATTAATTTCTCTACCCAATTATAATTCTGTTAAAGTCATGACGCTTTATCGTACTAGAATTAATGAGAAAATTAATTTAATTAACCTGTTCTTAAGAAACTATGATGATTTAATTAATTTAATTTCTACTTCAAACTTCAATTATTTAATTTTAAATTAATTAAATAATAATTCAAATATATAAATTAATTCATGAGTCATCTCTTATTCACTGCAGATAGTGATACATGTGATCTATTTCCCTAGTTCGCCATTTCACATTTTTCATTTCATTAATTAATGCAAAGCATCAACGTTATATCGAGATGACTGGGGGACCGGTTAGACATATATAATTAGGGCTAAAATAATTTTTAATTAAGTTTCGACTCTTTATCTATTAATTACAACATTATTTAGTCATGAAGTCATTCTACTAAGGTATCATTATTGAGCTCTCCCCATTATATATACCCTTACAAATGCTACTTTAGTAAGTGCTTGTCCAATGACCTTGTTATATGCATGTTACACTTATAGAATATCATTAATCTCTTTGAGATAAATTTGTTCTCCAAATATGATCCTATTTTATCTCATGGTAACCATTACATATTTCTTCATGAAAAGTCAATTACTAACAAATAGTAACTAAATCATTTATCCTAAGAAAATGATCTGTGGCCACGATACTTTCCATCTATAATATCAATGAGAGGATATCATTTATCTTTATTAGGCTATAAATTTCACTTTTGTAAGTGAAGCTATGTCATGTAGAAATCGTATACCCAACATACCGGCTTTTGGCTCTATTACTAATTGAATATAGGCTATCAATACATCAAAGTATATGAGTTACACACACATAATCCGTCACTTCCTCTGGATTAAGGTAAGTCACACTATGAACGTCACAAGTGCATAAATCCATAAACGGATATAGGATCTATTCTACTTGGTCTTATCCGATGTATTGCCAGTCACATCTATGTCTTTATCTTCTGGGAGTAGTCCACTTCAATACCTAAGACAAGGTATCTCCCTATTTGGACTTGATAGATGACATATTAGTCTTTTTAATTGACTTGCTCAATTTCAATTAGACCAAGGATGTGTTTAGATTATAAACTAATATAAGTCGTCTTCTCGCATTATGATCCGACCACGTAATGCAACTTAGTATTGGTTAAACATTAGATAATCATTTAGCCAATATTTGCTTTCATTTTACTTCGCGTATCCATTGAGGACAATATACAAAAGATATTAATGATATGATGGAGTTTTATTAAACCAATTTGTTTTAAAAATTACAAGTTTATAGACGTAATCACTACACTAAGGGCATTAGATCCCATCATTCTTAAATATTTCTCTCAAAACTCATGATAATTTATTAAAGGCATAATGATAAATTTTTTAATAATGTTTGCATAGCAACCATGTGGTAGTCCAGGTGTACTTAATTACAAATTATAAATATTGACATTAACCATGTGGTAGTCAAGTTTAAATATTGGCATAATTACAAATTAAGCCCTTAATGCTTACTTCTTTTGTCAATGTGACCCTTTTTCTATTTTTTTTAGTTAAAATTGACGTTCAACCTTTTAAAAAGATTTGAATTTGATCATCAACCTTTCAAAAAGAACCGAATTGTTGTTTTTTAAATGAAAATTTGACTCAAACTTTAAATTTTTAAACATGTCAACCTGCATGACAGTCCACATGAACTTCATTTTTTTTTTTTGAATTTTTATGAACTTTTTTTAATTTTATAAGGGAAAATCTTTGATACACTTCTAGTGAAGTTTTTTAGACTCCACAAGGGTCAAGGTGATGACAAGTGTCCTATAAGGGTATAGTAAAATATTTTTAAAAACTAATATATATATTGACTTGGGCCTAGAAGCGGAAGATCGGGTAACCTGTGAATCCAACGAGTTGGTTTATAATAATTCATGAAGGAAATTATCATATTTCCGCAAGTCAATTAGATGTGAAATATAAAAATTGACTTTTTTTTTCATAGTCGCACAAAAGGTTTTGTTTTTTGTTGGAAGCCCTCTTTTTTTTTTTTAAGGAATTACTTAGTCGTCTAGTAACAAGTAAGAGTAGTCGATAGTATTAGATATAGATAAAAGAAAAAAGAGCAAGGAATAAAAAAAAATTCTACTAATCAATATTTGTGAGGCAGCCTTTCTTGTATTCTTGTATTAGATCCAAAAGTTTTTTCTTGACCTAATTATAAAGATGATGAATCGATTTCTTTTTCTTTTCTACTCTGGTCCAGCTGCTCTATTTTTGTGAATACCGTTTGTAATGATTGATGAAGCAAAAAATTTCAATTGAACTTATTATTTCAATTGGTATTTTTGCTTATATATATATATATATATATATATATATATATATATTTAAGGACACATGGCAATGTTTTAAGGTGCTTATGGAACAAAAAAAAGTACACTATAATGTACCAAATACCTTTTTATAATTTTAGATTTATTTTATGTTTTGAATATTTTATAATTTTTAAATTATATGTTGGCATGACATATAAGACAAATAGTATCATATTAACATGAAGTACACACAAGCGGCATTCGGGTTGTCATGCTAACATTGTTAAATAATTAATGTTTAGTTAGCATTTCCATTAAAAATAGTGGCTTAATTATTTTGAAAGATTAATGACCAAATTTAACTCAAAAAGTTAAATTGACAAAAGATGTCAATATTAAGATGTAAATTTATCATTATACGAAAAATTTTTAAGGTTTTAATCAGCATTTTGTTAAAAAAAACCAACTCAAGGTTGATGGTCAAATTAGACCTTTTAAAAAGACTAAGGGCCAAATTTAATTAAAAAAGAATAATGATCGATTTGGCAAAATATATAAACGCTAAAAGCTAATTAGACAAAAGATATAAGCATTAAGAGCCAAATTTATCATTATACCTCTATTAAAATCAAGAATCTTCTTCAACCAAAGTCAATAAGAAGACAAAAATAGATGGTAAGTTGTTTGAAACCGGAGATTTGTTAAGTAAATCTCACAATTATTGAAGCAAAACAAAGAAAAATACTTATAAAACAAGATGAATTAAACTAACAAATGAATGATCTATTTACGGTATACAAAATGGAGGGATAAACAAAACAAAATCCAAACAAAAATGAAACAAAGTCCATATTTTTATTGAAAATGAGAGATTATCCCAAAAATAAAACTAAAAAATAAAGATTTTCAACTTATCTAAAAATACCTTTTCTGAAAAAATTACAAATAAAAAAAATTCTGAAAAACCTTTCGTTCTTATCTTATTATTATATAGTTAATATATAATTATCAAAAAAGCCGTATCGAAATTAATTCATTTGCATCTGGGCATTCTTTGATCAAGTTCGTAAAATAGTTTTTATAATTTTTAATAAAATGTTATATTTTAAAAGATAATTTAGATTTTAGATTTTAGTTCTAAAATAATAATATAAGAAAAGTGAATTCATTAAAAAATTAAAATATACAAAATCACAAATAGCTTTCCAAATCCATGTGAAACTATTTATCCAAATTCATTCATTTAAAATTTATTTTATAAATCTATCTACTTTAAATAAATAAAAAAGGATTGATTGTTTATTAATGTTTACCACCGTGTTATCTAGTTATGTTATTAGCTATCAATGCAGAATTAAAATTTAAATACTAAACAGATCCAAGAAAATAGCTACCTATGACCAAATTGAAACATTGGAGTAGTTATAGTAGTCATTTATAAGCTTGGAGATCTTATCTGCTGGTCAGGGTGTTCGCCTTCCCTTCAAATTCAAACGCTCGGCATTAAATTTATTCAACAAAGAAAATGATAATTAATACAATTGATCTGAAATTACAACAAAGACGATTTTCTTATATTTTATATATATATATATATAGAGAGAGAGAGAGAGAGAAGAGAAGTCTATCAAAGCAAAAATAAATGAAACATATGGCGAAATCTACTTGCTTCCTGATTAACGTATATTAATTTACAGTCATACACGAAAACAAAAAAAATTTACTCCTTACCAAATCGCCTCATTCCTTGATAAAAGTTCCCGTGAGTTTGGACCGTGTCATCATTGCGAACCCATAACACTGCTACGGCTGTTCTTGCACCTTCTGTTTCAAGAAGGAACCATTCCCAAATAAAAATAGCTCGATTCTTCAAATGAGCTATTTATACTTTACAGGTTTTAATAAAGTTCTTCCTTGTTGAACTTGTTCCAAGCTTCCTGTTTCAATGCATATATATACATTAAAATCCAAAAGCCACAAGAACCGTTGTCAACTATATTTTAGTTTAGAACCACCCATGTATAACCAAAACTATAGTTTGTATTAAAATGATTACAAAACAAGTCTACTCAATTGAAAAATCAATCCATTTCAAATAAGTTTTACTCAAAGAACCATCACAATGGCTAATTACTTGGTAGACTGACTAGACCCACCACACCAAAAATCAGAGTTTTGAACTTCATTTTTCGTAAAGGACGCAATGTGTTTATTGAGGATACAACTAATGTTAAAAATGATTCCTTGTAAATGACAGTGAAACTCATACAGTACCTTGAGAATATCGAAAACCTTTTCAGCAATATATTTCTGTTCAAGAGTGGCACCTTTCTGCTGAACCTTATCAGGGTGGACACATAATGTGGCCTTTCTATAAACTTTTTTGACTGAGCCAGAGGTAATCAAATCAGTCAATGAAACTGGCTCCCAACCACATTCAGGCCAAAGTACCTATTTGTTAAGGTAAAAGGTTAGTTATGCGAACCAAGAAGCCAAATGTTCTAGATATTCAATAATTATTTCAAAAAATTACACAGATAATTTCTTATTAGAAGAAAAAAGCAGAGAATAGGAAAATGATGAGTAACACACCTGTTCCATTGATGAAAGCAGTGCACGCATATTGCCTTCCTTCCCTGCAGCCCAGCGTTTTATCTCAAAATCCATAGCTTCAGCAATCCTCTATCAAAATCAAGGCAAAAAACAAACCCCTTAAAATTCAAGAATTCATAAAATATAAATAAAGAAATGGTGCAAAAGCATGTAAAGCGCATGCAGCCAAGAAGAATAAGAAACCCCATGTCTAATCTACAATTAAGGCATAGACTGAACTACTTACATATCTCTCTTCTTGCTCATTCTGTGATTGACGATCACGCTGATTCATATCAGCAACTGCTCTTGCCTGGCACAAAAACAACCTAGAACTGCTGAACTATGTTTTACAAGGAAAATATGCAAACTTTAAAATACACAAACACACATACAAATATATATACAGAGAGAGAGAGAGAGAGAATGGTATAGCAATAAAGGAGCCATGGTAAGTATTTGCCTGGCATTTCTGCCAGCACATTATGCATATCCAAGATCAAGGTGACATAGGTAAGTCTTACGAAAGGAACTAAAGGGTCCGCGATTCAGGTTAGCAGCAATGTGAAAACTACTCAAATATACATGGAAGAGCTAGATGATTGGCATTTCTTTGAAATTTTGTCCTGGAAAATTAGCCTTGTGCTTGGGTTAACACCCTATTGGAGGCCTCAGGCTATGAAGTATTTACTTGTGTGTTTATACATGTGAGGGAGCATGAGCGAAAAAATCAGAAACTTATACCTTTGTTGACATCAGACTGTACTTTCCTTACCAGTAAATTTCTTCTTATACTTCTACTAATCAATGTTGTTAAGGGGCTTGCCTAGGCGTTAAGGCAGAGCGAAAAATCAACATTAAGCTTTTAACATTCTTAGGCGAAGCGATTTTACTGGGTGCTTGCCTTAATGTGCTTTTACTGCGCTTTGGGCTCTAAGCTAGGCAACAAAAAAGCTAGCTTGAGTGAAGCAGTGAGCCAATTTTAATTTTTGTTCTTTTTAAACTCAAATACCCCCACATAATAGAGTGAAGCGGTGGAGACGCAACTTTTTTTTTTTTTTTCAACTCAAAGACCCACTCAATAGAAAAATATTTTAAGGGAAAAAACCCAAATACCCATTGAAGCAACTTTAAACTTTTAAGTTTCTTTTTCCTTTTCTTATTTTCTAAAGAAAACCTGAAATATTACTAATTCCTAAGCTGACTTTTAACTTTTCTTTTTTTCTTTCTTTTTTATTTTAAAACTCAAAATATTATTATTTCTCTTTATTTTATTAATTATAAACCTACTATTCCTCAACTTTATTAGTTAAAACCCGATACAGACACTACGAAGCAAAAGGTAAACATGGTTTTTTGGGTTAATATGTGCCAATAGTCTCTGTACTTATATTTCTAGGAATTTAGTCCCTCTACTTCTCAGATTTCCAAATTCAAGTCTAACGGGTTAACACTGTTTCTTTTTTTTTTTTTTTGTTAAATTCATTGCTGTGATATTTTGAAATAGAAAAACTACTCACTTGGTAGCTATATAATTAAAAAAAGATATTGTAATGAACCTGATTTTAACACAAAAAAAAAAAGTTTAACTAAGTATTAACAGTTGGACCTGAATTTTGAGATCTAAAAATTAGAGGCACTAAACTCTTGGAAGTGCAAGTACAGGGACTAAATTCCTAATTTTCGAATAGTACAGGGACTATAAGCATATTTTAACCTTTCTTCTAATCCTCTATCAATTCTATTATTTCTTATTCTTTTAGTTCTTTTTCTCCTCTATTTTATTTTCCTGTTGCAATTTCTTTGCAATAAGTTTGGTAATATAAATTCCAAGCAAAAGATTAATATCTTTCTTTTTTTTTAACCATTATTGTAATGGCGAAGACCTGAAAGTAATGTATTTTTTTTTTATTTTTTAACTAACAGAGCAACCATAATACAATGTAATATGTATTTATATGTATATGCATGCGCCTTGTTTTACTCAGGCGAGTGCTTTTTTTGCGCCTCGGGCTATATAGAGGACTTTGCACCTTGAGTGAGCCTAGCATCCTTGACAACACTGCTACTAATCTAATTTACGCCTAATAATGAAAGAGCAAAAATAAACTTTAAGGTGAGAGTATACGCACCACTCTGTCCTGGGTCCTTTGATGACGTCCCAATCTGGCCCTTCGTCTTTCTTCACTTTCCCCAGCAACTTCCTCAAATTCTCCAGACATTGAGGCAGCTATTGGGAACAAAAATTATAAAAAAGATTAACATCAAAGAGCTAATGTACAAATATAACTTCCATAGCTAGACATAGTCCATTTCTATATTTCAGCAACATAAAATACCTCCAAAAATAAAAGAGAGGTCATCCATTCCATTCATCATAGTGACAGGAGAAGCCTTCTTTGCAGTGGATGGTGCACCTGCAGATGTCTTTTGCTGTCTGTTGTGCATATTTTTATCAAATATAGGGTCCTAATAAGAACATAAAGAAAGAAGCGATATCAATGAAAAGTTCCGCAGTTTTCAATAAGTGGTGTACTTTTACATCTATAGTGCTCACCAAAGTAGTTGCCCTTGTCTTTGGTGCACTATTTGATCTGGAACTCACACCAAAAAAGGATTCCAGGTCATCTTCTCCATTTGATTGAGTCTTTTTCGTAGCATCTTCAGCTTCTTTAGGTCTACTAGACTTATTGTGCGCTCTCCCCATGGCAAAGTCCTCAAGTTCATCTATCAGAGATGCACCAGAACTCTTGGCTACATCAAGAATGCTCTCAATAAGCTAATGATGGAATCAAAAAAGAATTATCAAATTAAGCTTTATTTTTTTCTGAAGGATGAAGAACAACCTTTCTCTTCTTTAGAAACTTGTGCTGGTTTTGGAGGAGACCTAAATGATTGTGAAGCATTTGAAGAACCACGAAGCTTTGTTCCTCCAGATCGATTAAGAACGCTGAATTCTCCCAGTGGATCCGTGGGCGTTTCTGAGAAATTATATTCTGTGCCGAAATCAGAGTCTAATACAACAAAAGGTTCCTCTGATGATCTGGTTGACTTGGTTGTCTTAACATTAGTCCTACATAAAGAAAAATAAAATAAAATAAGCAAATAAGAAATTCTAATTTCTACATACTAACATCATAATTCTACATACAACAAAAGGTTCCTCTGATGCAGCTACTTCATAACATCCACCAGCAAATATGTGCACCAAATGTGTGATACAAAATCATAGTTATCGCTGAAGTCAAATACAAAACAACAGGGTCCAAAGATTACAGATCCAATATCTTTTCCTTCCTAACCAGGACCACTAGCTCAACAATTTCCATTGCAATATTGCCTATGAATGTATAGCAAGTAATAGATTGCAAGCAGTCACAATTTTATGTTTAAGAAGCAAATAAGAGAGGAATAAAATAAATAGTTCCGAAATCATGAGCTTTTTGTTGCCAATATTGATCTTGACCGAACATCTACACACAGCCATAACATTGTCCATGATTCATGAAAAAATTATTATTCCGATCCATAAAATTATCTTTCATATTGTATTCTTGAAGACTTCAGAGCTACTTATCCAAACTAAACCCCAAAATACAAATTTTGTATCAGAAAAAAGTAACAACTCTTACAAGTCACAATTATGAAAACAACTATTGTCCATTATTCTACCAATGCTTGATTTCTTAACTAAAAACCATTATTATCCATCTCCATTATCAGCAATACACTAATAATACAGAAGAATCAAACGGCAAATTATTCAGCTAAAACTTTAACACTCAAATCAACACTAATCACGCAGAAAATATATACAATTTTTAGTGAACAAATCATATTCATTTTCAGCAAGTATAAGTACCTATTAACTGAAGGGCTGCTTGCACCGAACCCGGGTATCAAATCATCAACACCAGCCTCATTATTCGCCGAATCCCACGATCCATTCCTGCTAGAACTCTTCAATTTCGCCGCCACGCCACTAAAATCACCCAGCAAGTCACCGGCAGAACCCTTTTGCTTGGTGGAAGAGACGAAGGATCCAAAATCATCATCGTTATTTGCATTTTGTGAGACGGTCGTTCCTCCAAATAAATCATCAACAACGTACGAATTCGCATATGAAGATATTGAGCCTGAATTCAATAACATTGAAGCCAAATCGAAAGATGATCCGTTACTACTACTGTTATTATTACTTGTATTAGATTGCTTCGTCGTGGCGTTTTGAAAACCACCAAAATCGTCGCCCAAACCAAAAAAATTACGGGAGTTTTGCTTGGGGAAAAAGTCGTGATCGTCGAGCAAAGAACCGCTATTGGGACCCGAGTTCCGCGAGGATTTTGAAGAGAACGACATGGGGTTTCGGTTCGAGCCTGAATCGAACCCGAAACCCCAGTCGGTGGTTGCGGTAGCAGCGGCGGTGGCGGTGGATCGTTTGCCCTGCGACATCGGAACCGATTTTCCTTGCGGTTTTAAGCCGTAACGCTCTGTTAAAACGCCAAATTCGTCCATAATTTCACACGCTTTATCAAAAAACCAAATGGATAGATATCTTCTGTGTAAATCAAATATATGGGTATTTCCCAGAAATGAATTCCAACAGATCTAGGAATCCGAGATTGAAGACTTGCTTTGGGCAAAAAAAGGAAGAAAAAAACAATATAAAATCGGGTTTTCAATGAAATTTTATCATTTTGAGGGCAGAAAATTTTATCTGAGAATGAGAGAAACAAAGAGAGGGTTAGGATGCAAAACAAGAAACGATGAAAGACACAAAAATGGCGAAATTCAACAGAGGGAGATGAAAATTTTCAGAGGAAGACGAAGAAAAGGTCTTTTCTCTCCGATTCTTCCCCTCTCTTTCTTAGCTGAGTGATGGGCCATCATATCTGCCGGTCTTTTTTATTTTTCATTTTAAGTGCTAGAAAATATAAAATGATAAATAAAAAATTGTCAATTCATCCAAAAAGGTTAATAAATTGTCAATTTATCAATTGGCAGATGAATTTTAAAATACTCCAGCAATAATATATGGGAAAAATAGATAAATTTTGGTTGATAAAATAATAGAAAAACATCAAAAAAATTGTTAATTTACTGATATAATCTTACAACAGACTAACAAAATAAATAAATAAACAGCAAACATGTTAATCATTGAAGAAATAAATTTTTCATCCTTCCTGGTTGTTATCAATGAAGCATTTCAAATTTTGCTTTTAAGACTTTCGAAATTAAATAACTTCAATTTGAAATTTAAAATTTAAAATAAATGGAATGAAAAATAGGCTATTTTACTAAAAAAACTCTTTTTTTTCAATATTTACCGAAATGGGTCGGTTTTTTAATTATTTATCGGAATGGGTCATTTTTCGCGAAATCGCGGCCACGTAAGCGCGATGTCAGGGTACGTGTCAAGACATCGCGTCCACGTCAGCGCGACCTGCTGACGTGGACACAAATCGCGCCCTCTAGGACGCGATTTGCTGACGTGGCATGAACAGTTTATGTTTTTTAGCTTGAAAAACTTTGAAAGGCCATAACTTTTAACTCGGTTGTCCGATTGAGACGATTTTTTTTTATTTTGAATAACTTTTTGAGATCTACGCATTGACAAACTGCTTAGAGATGAATAGGGACTAATTTGTAAAGTATAATTTGTTAGTTAAAAGTATAGGGACTAAAGTGTAATGATTTCAAAATTAGCATAAAATTTTTGTATTTAAGAATATTTGAATGTTATGGAAGGATGAATTTGAATTTGAATTGAAAACGAAGCTTAGATTTGAAAATATGACTATTTAGGTTTTAGGGACTAAATTGAATAAAATGGAAAATTTTAGGAACTTCTCAAAAGTGGAATGAGTGACTTATACCTATAACGGATGATATAAGACAATTACATTAAAAAGATCCGTGTTTACTTCAAATAAATAAGGAAAATAATGATTTGAATGTTTCAAAATTCAATTTTAAACTGAAAAAATTGAAATTTAGGGGCAAAAAAGGATCTTTTTCGATGAAAATTGCTGCAAACCGCCTTTGGCTGTTTGTCAGCGCGTAGATCTCGAAAAGTTATTCGAAATCAAAAAAAATCGTCTCAATCGGACAACCGAGCGAAAAGTTATGGCCTTTCAAAGTTTTCTAAGCTTAAAAACATAAACTGTTCATCCACGTAGCAAATCGCGTTCTCGTAGGCGCGATTTTTGTCCATGTAAGCAAATCGCGCTGAAGTGGACGCGATGTCCTGACACGTACCCTGACATCGCGCTGACGTGGACGCGATTTCCCGGAAAATGGCCCATTCCGGTAAATAATCAAAAAATCGGCCCATTTCGGTAAATTTAAAAAAACGGCTTTTTTTGGTATTTTGCCCTGAAAAATACGACTAAAGTATTTTATTTTTTTATTAAAAATAAATAAATTAATCCATATATATTAAAAAATATAAATATGTTCAAAATTTATTATTTAACAATGACAGGGAAAGTAAGGCCATTACATTAGGAGTTATTTGGCATTTTGTTCCTTCTATTTAAAAATGAATAAATTAATCTATTTACGTTATATCAAAGAGTAAAATAAACCTATTAAAAATTCTATACATTTTTACTATTAAGTCTGATGTGATTATTGAAACAATCATATAGTGAAACATGATATAATTACACGTGAACCTCATGTTGCCATGATAATATTTAAAAATAAATAATTTATATAATTATTTGAGAATTATATCCTGTATCACATTTTAGAGTGATTTCTTAAATAATTATTAAATAAATATAAAATATTATAGAAAATTATTTCAAGATTATTGAGAATTATAAATAATTATTAATTTTGTAAAAATTAGTAAATATTATAAAATTATTTATGAATTTAAATTTTTTAATCGAGTTGATATTTTAATTAATGAATCCTATTTTATAAATTTATTATAATTCTTAATTTTTTTATAATTCAAATATATATACACTTATATAATGTAACCTTTCGTGATATTTTTATTATTAATTCTTTAAAATTTTAAAAATATTTATAATTTCTTATAAATATTAATATTTTTATAAAAATTATAATTTTGTATATTTTATAATTATTTAAGCAATTGTTCTAGAATGAATTTAGACAAATTATGGTCTAGGCTCATTTGAACTTCTATTTGTCCAAGTTCATTTAGGATATTATTTTAAATATTTTTTATAATTTCTTATCATTTTTAATATTTTTTTTAAAACATATGGTGACGTGACAAATGCTACATCAGTATGAGGTACATATGACATATCATATGTCGCTGTCTAGTTACTTTATTATCCAAGTCAGTAATTAATAGTAGAAATGGATAGAATTTTTAACAATACCAGTTTACTCTTTTATCTAATGTATAAAGATTAATTTACTTATTTTTTAGTAGAGGGACAAAATGTAATCAAACTCCTAGTATAAGGGCTTACATGGTATTTTTACCTAATCCTAGTATCCTACTCATTCTCTAATTTCACATCACTTACATAAAAAAATGAAAAAAAAAAAACACCAAATCTTCGGTACTTAACAACACAAATAGATGGGATTTTGACTAAAGGACCAATTTGCTTTTTTTTTTTTTTTGTTTCTAATGTACAGAGGATGCGAATTTTTCCATTTATGAGTAGAGAGGACAAAATACAATTTAAATCTTAGTACAAATATCTCTATAATATTTTTATCAATTAGAGCTGCTACATATCAGTTTAAACTTCAAACCGATCTAATATTCAAAAATATTTAACAAAAGTATTAAGTTTTAAAATGAGTTTTAATAACAAAATTAAGTTTGTTTAAAACATAATCTAAGGTTGAGTCCAGCATTCAATGTGGAAACCTAGTTGGATTCAAATTGTTTTAATTTCATAATATATTATTTGATTTGATTTTATATATTATTTAATTTATATCACATAAAAATCAAACATAAATATTAAAAATATATTGAGTTATCAATGTTTAAAGTTTTAATAAAAAGAAACAGATAAAATTATAATAAAAATAGAAAAACAACCTAATTAATTAAAAAAGTATAGTTGAATATAAAACAGGTTTGTATGAACTATTTAGAAAGATGGGTAAGTTTAAGTAAAATTGGAAACCAATATGTTGGGTAACCACAAGCTTAGATTAGTGTAGATCATATTCACACTCCATAATGAGTATATAATATATATAAGTATCGAAATGAGTGAAATTTTTTGAGTTAAGTGAATTTACAAGTCCTATTTTATCATTTTAATTCGATTTAAAAAAATATTCAATTCAAGTCGAGTGATATGAGATTTAAGTCAAGATGAGTAGAATAAATTTGTTCAAGTTAAATTAAAAAAACCATAAATCTTATTGACAACATGACTAAATTCCAAGTTAAAGAATATAAACACAATGTATATTTGAAAACTCTTTTAAAACAAAATAAGAAAAAGAAAGGAAAATTTATATGATAAAGTTGGTTTGAAAATTTACTGCCTCACATTTATCATTTTTAATTTTTTGAAGATTTTTCAGTAAATTTTAATAAATTTTAATTTTTAATATATATTTATAAAATTGTGGAAAATTTTTTATAAATATTTTGAATATTTTGAATATTTTGAATATTTTGTAATTTTTTAAATGGACTGATTCGTATATTTTCAAAACTATCGTGGACTCAATGATTATTTACATCAATTTATTATTTGAGTTATTCAAAATATTCGAGTTGATTCAAAAGGAATCAAATAACTTGATTTGATTAATTAAAAATTAAAAATAATGATTTCTTCAATCCAATTGAATTTTTCTCACCTTTGTATCTATTTAAGTAAAATATGTGTATAAAAAGGTTGAAATATGCCATAAGTTCCTGTACTCTTCACATATTTGAAATTTAGTCTTTATACTTTTATTTATAAGAATTTAGTCTCTTTACTTTTCAATTTCAAAAGTCAAGTCCAACTGTTAACACCATTAAAATTATTTTATTAAATTCAGGTTAATTATAAGGTCATTTTTAGTTATATGGATATCAAGTGAGTATTTTTACTATTTTAAAATATCACACTAACATTTTTAAAAAAATTAACAATATTAACAATCAGACTTAAATTTTAAAATTCAAAAAAAAGTTAAAAATTAAATTTTTTAAATTGAAAGAAAGAAGCATAAAACAAATGAATAAAGAAAGAAGCATTTTCACAAATTTCTCAAATGAATAAAATCATATATTACAGAGCTGGATTGTTGTCTAACCCAAAGCATCGAATAGAATACAATCAGAACGAAAGTGAAAGAAAATATTGACAAAAATTGAAGGTCCACTATGAATGATTGTTTGTAGTGACATTAATGACTCAATTATGGAGCGTATGTGATTTCTGCTTCCTAAAATCCAATCTCTAGGTGTGGTTTTTGGTATGACTGTCGGTGCTTACTTTTGTGGCCTTGCCAGGTATTACAGACCCGCCTGCCTGCAGTAATGAGAGAGTTCGTTGGGGTTCCATATCTTTTATTCTTCGGTTTTTTTTTTTATATACATGACATGTGAAAAAACAACTAAATTATATATATATATATATTTTTTTTGCCATATGTCAAAGTGTGAGTTTATAACGTGTTACTATGCTATTTATTAATGTCGCGTCAACATATTTTAGGATAAATTATACCCATGGTCATTTTTGTTTATCTTAAGTTATATTTTAGTCATTTATGTTTAAAATATTACATTTTAATCACTTATAATATCATGTTGTAACATTTTAGTCATTGAACCGTTAATTTCTATTAACAGTATAACAGTAATCTAACATAGCACGTTAATCTATAACAGCTCAGTTTTAGTTAAATCAGAACAGTGGTTTTGGAACCACAAATCTGAGGTCAGAAAATTATTTTAATATTATTTTTTGTGTTTATAGTATGTGATTATATATGTGTGAAAATTTCGTGAGCTAATTTTATTGTTTAATTGCTCAATTTGAGAAAAATGACTTAAGTGCGTGAAATGTAAAAGTTGCATTCTACTTGTTAAATGTATTAAATAGCTATGGAATATTAATTAAGGTCCTTATGTAGTAATTAAACCATTAAAAAAGTGGGTGGACATTTATGTGCATGGTTAGTGGAATTTTAATGGTTTAATATCAAGGATAAAAAGGTAAACTAGTAAATAATCTTAAGTAAATAACATAAAAATTTAAAGTCATCCTCTTTCTTAAGTTTGCTCCACCAAAAATTAAAAGGGAGAAAGCCATAGTTGAAGACCTAGGTTTGGCCAAAGCATTTTTGTCTATTAGGGTACAGTTTTTGTTTCGTTTTTAATGATTTTTACGTTTTTGTGATCGTTGCAACTAGTACTAGCTAGCTCGTGTCTTCGATTTCAAAACTGTTAAAGATTTTGATAGTTGTCATTGATGAGCTTATGTGTTCTTTGATGTTTAATGGTGAAATATGAATATTTGATGTTAGATTCTCATATTTTATAAAGTGATTTTTGATAAAAATGCAAATTAGGGATTAAATTGTGAAATGTGCAAATTGAGGGGTTGAAATGTGAAATAAATGAAAGTTATGGGCTGCTAGGGATACTATAGTAATTTGGCTAAGCTTGGGTTATATTGAATTGTGTGAATTTTTTGTATTTGTGAAATAGGAACTAAATTGATTAAATGTGAAAGTTTAGGGGCTAATGTGTAAAGATGCCCAAATGTGTGTTTTTGGACCAAAATGAATGATTATATGATTATATGATTAAATGAGTTAATTTTGAATACATATAGATCAAGAAAAGAGGAATCCGGAATTAGATCAGGGGAAAATTATCGAGTAATCGATCCGATTCGTCATTTCCGAGTACAAGGTAAGTTCGTATGTGGTAATTTCATTATAAATGCATGTTAAATGCATGTTAAATGCTTTTATATTGCATAAACTGTGATTAAGAGATTATGGATATTGTTTGGATTGTGACTATGACTCTATGAATGTGTTCGATGATGAAATCGACAAGTGTAACTTCCCGGTTGAACCTTAGGAATAGTTTAGGATAATAATGACACATCATTAGGTTATGTGTTGGCTTCGGGCCATGATATTGACACTACAGGTGTGAGTAATACCTTGATTTGGCTATGGGCCATCGTATAGGTACTCCGGGATAAGTTACCTTGATTTGGCTATGGGCCATGGTATAGGTACTTATCGATTGAGATATTCGAATATCTGAATTCTATTCTGAATGGTTCAACGGGTAAATGAATGAGATGATTTAAGAAGAGGTTAGTACGAGACGATACAGGTACGAACAGAACCTATTTGAGTATTTAATAAAGAAAGATGATGAAATGGTATTTGATCATGTTTTAAGACATGAGAAAGGTTTGTTGTAATTGTATATATGGTGATGTTATGTACAATTAGTTGAATTGTATTTATTTGATGTATTGAATTATTCACTTACAAGCTTACTAAGCTATGAAGCTTACTTCGCATTAATTTCTTATGTTTTATAGAGAATCAAGGCTAGCTCGGATCCAAAAGTCGTCGGGAATATCATCACGCTGTCGGACATCTAAGTTGGTACTTTTGAGTTATGTATATATGATATATGGCATGTATAGACTAGTTGTAGTACTTTGGTTGTGAATATAGTCATGAGAATTGGCTTGTAAACGAATATGTTTGCTTTGTATAGATATAGCCATGAATGATGGCTTATTTTGGTATGTTTTGGTATAAATGTGGCTAAAGTATTATAGTTGTTCAAATGGTTATATTTTGAGTTTGGTAAATGATCTATATGGTGTGATTGAAGTTGGTAATTAGAGAAGTCATGTGCTTGTGAATAGATGCTTGATGATATAAGTTTTGAATAGGTATTTGGCATTGACTTGAGTATTGAATTTCGTTGAATAGGATATTGTATAAATGATGTATTTGAATTTGATTGATTGACAATTTAGTATGAAGGTATAAGCTAGTTTTGATATGGTTTATTTTGATTTGTACATATATATAGCCATGCGAAAATGGCTTGTTAATGTTGCTAAAGCTTGTGTATGTTAGGTAATGTAATTAGCTCATTTCGAGAAGTATGTTTTGAGCAAGTATAATGTTATTTAGTTATGAAATGATACCTAGTTGAGATTTTGTTTTGATATTGGTATGACCTATAGAGGTTAAATTGTTTGACTGAATACCATTTGATGTGCCTAATCAATGATGTTTATTTGGTTGTAATAATGTTAATTAATGATGTCTAAACTGATGCCAAGTTAAGTTGCTAAAAAAGGTAATTGGAAATTAATATGTGCTACATTAATAAGTTAATTGAATGAAAATGTTGCTGTCCGAAAATGCCATTTAAAATGTTTAATATATGTATGCCTATTAAGTCGTTTGGGACAGCTTGACTTAGATTAAGCATTGCGATATATATATATAATTTCATAATTCGAATGTCTTGATAGTTGATCACATGATTCGGCTGTTGGATTTATAAAGCACGTGTTTTTTAATGACTTTGATGCATGGTTCGTATTAGTAATATGATTAATAATGCATGTTGAATTAATTGGTTATATGCTTTATATATATATATATGTATGAAATTGACTTATATGAATGAGTGAATGGTTGCTATCTGAATTTGATAACTATTGTAAAGAAGTCAGTATAATTTGTGCATGAATTTTAACAAATGATCGTGATAAACTATATTTTGTTCGGTAATGCCTCATAACCCTAATCCGACGACGGATACGGGTTAGGGATGTTACAAATCATCATTTCAAACAAAAATTTTAGGTTAAATTATACAATTGGTCCCCATATTTTTTTGTTTTAAGCAATTCAAATTTTTTCTTTTATGTTCTTTAAACTTTTTTACTTTTTTCTTTATTTTCCATTCTCTTTTGCTTCTCCTTCTGGTTGCCTACTTCTCCATTTCTTTGAACATATCAGGAAGTTGAATTGGTAGTGAAGAAAGAAACAGGAAGTTGAAAGTCATCATTGTCTATAATCAAAACCCATAAACCCCTACTATCTGCTAACCATCAAAACCCTCCACCACCACCCATCATTTTCATTTTACCACTAACACCTTCGCCACTACAATGACCTCCTTTCAAAAACATCTAAAAAATCCCCAACTTTTGGACTACCCAAGATCGAATCACTGTCACCAGCCATTAGATCGGTTTGATTTTTTTATATGTGCTCCTCGGTCACCGGTCATTGTCTAATTTTTGGTTCTTTATGATTTTTTACGGCTTATTAATTATTATTTACTTGGATTCTTGATTGATATAAATATGGGTTTATTTTGTGAGGGGATGATATTGTTGGGTTTGTCATGAATGAGGTCATGGTAGTGGTGAAGGTGTTAGTGGATGAAATGAATATGATGGGTGGTGGTGAAGGGTTTTGATAGTTAGTAGATGGTATGAGTTTATGGGTTTTGATGACTCTCGACTTTCTGCTTCTTACTTCATTGCCAATTCGACTTCTTGATATGTTAAAAGAAATGGAAAAGGTAGGAAAACAGAAATAGAAGCAGAAGAGAATGGAAAATAAAGAAAAAAAAATGAAAGTTTAAAAAGCATAAAAAATTAAATTGCTCAAAACGAAAAAATATGAGGACCAATTATACAATTTAACATAAAATTTTTGTTTGAAATGATGATTTCACGTGCCACATCAGCTTATCGTTACACTGTTAATGACAATTAACGACTCAGTGACTAAAATGTTACTACACGATAACATAAGTGACTAAACGTAACATTTCAAACATACGTGACTAAAATGTAACCTGAGGTAAACAAAAGTGACCATGGATGTAGTTTACCCCATATTTTAACATCGTTTTAGTATCTAAAGAAAGTACCAAGTTAGCTAACAATTTTCAAATTTACTTACCAATTAGGTCCAAAAAAGAGTTTAGGCTCCAAATATGTATAAATTGCCAAATTCAAGTTCATATATATATATATAAATATATATTAACCCTTATTTATATTTTAAAGGTTTAAGGGTTAAAAAAGCCCTTAGTAAAGAAATTAATAAAACAAATAATTGAGCCCTTATAAAAAAATCATTTAATTGAGCCATCTCTGACCTAAAAAAAATTAATTGGTCATTGTCGTTAACGGAAATCATTAATTAACAAGTTTGATAGTTAATCTTGTTGACGTGACGGATGGAAACCACCAATAACTACCACGTGATTATGTATTGATGTGACATGTTGATGTCAGCGAAAAATTTAAAAAAAATTTACAAAAGACAAAATATGTTTTTAGAAAAATTAATTGAATATATGAATTTGGACAATCATTTACTTAGATTTATTTTGGATGAACATAAAATTAAAATAACTTTAAAATTATTTATTAAAATTACAAAAAATTAAAATATATATAAATATATTAAATGTGTAAAAACTTAAAACTTAAAACTTAAAACTTAAAACTTAAAACTTAAAATTAATTTATTACTTTATTATATTTTACTAAAAAAGTTTGTATTCTAATATATTCTAATAATTGAAATCTCATTCCACAAAATATATATTTAAAAATATATAAAAATTACTCCTTACTCTACAACTTCTTTTTTGATTTTAACAGTTTGCTAGATATTTCTTACAAATATCATTTCCATATATAATTCCCATTCTCTATTAGTGCGGTTAAAGGTGGTGGTGATGAAAGCAATAAGGGTTGAGAAGAATAAAAATTGCGGTGGTTGTTGTGGCTATATAAAGAAGTTTGCAGAGAGAATATTTAGAGGAGTTGAGTTTGCCAAAAGATCAAAAAGTCCCGAATGAGACACTCAAATTTCTATTTATAAGCCTTGGAAAAGGAAGTTATGAAGAAAAGGTGCACATGAACATGCTAAAATGGTGGGTAGTGAGATTGAAAGCGGTTACTTGAACATGGGAAATGGAAAGTAATTTGTATAGGTGATGGGTATTATGACATTTAATGAAAAATTTACCTACTTGAAGTATTTTAAAAATGAAAGGCTTTTAAGTGACAATGAAACGTTTGTTCATTAAAGAAATAAGAAAGAAGCACTTGCATTCCCAAAGAAAGGTTAAGAAAAAACTCTTAACAATTTTTGTATCTGAACCTCTAAGCCATGCTCTCCAAACCATCCCAAAAGTAGAATAACCCAAGAATTTTGCCAACCTTCCAAAGTTATTTCCAAATAGTTGTTCCCAATGTAGAGTCGTTCTGATACGAACTCGCTTACGGGAGTAATTGAGTCGTTGATTTCCCGATCATCAAATTAAGTAGTTCTCATTTCGGATTAACAAAATGACTAAGTTATAAAAAGATAGTTGTTTGGCAGCAGATAAACAAATTTAAAAATGATGGAAGGTGGATATAATGATCTTAAAACACGAACGAACCCGTAGTGATTAGGACCCAATTCATATAAGTCTTATGGTGGAGAATAGATAGCTGGATAGGACCGAGACCCACTATCTAGGGAGATAGGAACCTACGGTATAGGTGAACGCCACACTCAAAAGTGCTAAGTTTAAGAACGGAGATAGGATGACGCCACTAGCAATGCTAGATAAGTCAGATCAAATCACCAAGAACAATAAGAGTGAAAAACTCACAAAGTCTAAAATATTTCATAAATTTATCAAAAGGTCCCTACAATTAGCTGAAAACAAAGTATTTATAGGCATGAGACAAACCCCAGCCGAATAGACACACACACTTAGGTTAATTGAGCTATTAATGAACTTAATTGAGCTAATTAAAAACTACAAAACCTTTGATGAACTCTAACATAAGCAACGACAATGGACAACATGTTTGGTCTTCCTATTCAGCTAATAATTAACTCTAATGAGCTGAATAAACTTGATTCAATGCTTGATCAACTAAAGAGTCAAAACAGCCTTTTAATTTCTCCTTGGATAGCCAAATGAGCAGCAGTAAAAAATTAATGCCATTTGGCACACGAACAGCCCCCTTTGTGTGAATGCTTGAATATAAACGGTCAAAAGGTGTGAATGGACAAATTGGAACAACCACCATCATGTGAAAACGTTTGGAAACTGAATGGGCTTGTGTGAACAGCTCGTCCATTAAATTCCTTAAACAGTCACTTGGAGAAACACATAACAGCTGATGGTCTTAAATTCATTCCTCTCTTTAATGCCAATCAATGCACCAGCTAGATTCAGTTGAATGGTCACCTAAAAAAATCAATTAAATTCGGTAAGGACACATTAACTAACTCAATTAAGTTGTATAAGCCTAAGACACTTTAAAGAGCTGTTTGAGCTAAGACAAATTAAATAGATTTCAAACAAATTAAATGGCTGTGCAAATTAATACAAATTAATTAACTAAGACAAATTTAATGCTGAAAATACTTAGACATATTAAATAACTTAAGACACATTTAATACTTAAACTAAATATTATTTAAGTTTATTCCAGCAACTAAGTAGCTCAAAACGCATAAATTAAATAAAGCTAAATTTCAGCTGAAACCGAATTGGATTTTCCATCAAATTGATGAACAAGCTAAAACCGATTAATGTTGAGCTCAATGAGCTTTGATGAGGTATGAACGAACTAAATGAGCTTGTAGCTGCCCATTGCATGGAACACTTAAATCGGAAATCTTTGATTGTTCGATTATTCCAACAATGGTTTCCAACCCTAGCTTGCTTAATTAAGGCCTGCACACAAATGAACAAACTAAAATTAAGCTTCATTTTGCACTTAGCCAATCTCGATGTTAAAGCCAATCTCGATGGCGTTGAGTTGTGTCGTAACATAATGCGGTTGGGATCGCATCATACCCTCCCTCTTGAAAATGATTTATCTTCAAATCGGGCCAATTGTTCGAAAAAAAATTCACCGTCACAAACCTGGAAACTACACAATACTCGAAAATGAAACAGATTAATTGCTTGCCCTCCCTCTTTAGAAGGAATCCATTTCAAAGTGTCACCTTCACGAAAATAAAAAAGGTTAGTGACAACATGGATGATGAACTCGAAGGAACTTTCTAAAATGTTATGCACAGATTGAACATATGTTCCTATGCCGGGATCAAAAATATAAGTTGGCCTTACCTTTCCAAGATGAATCAAGATTTTATGTACAACCACATAGAAGAAACAGGAATCAATTCAAAGTTGTAATCAGGATGCACAAGTTTCATTTTCTTATTTAAAGTCCAAACAACAATTAAGCACACATTGTGCTCACACTTATCTTCACAAAATTTGTAAGGCTTGATCTCTCTCAATGTCAAACCAGAATGGTAAACTCCCGGTTTGAACACACAAAATTTATTCGCTCATCCCAAAATGCGGCACGAATTTCTTAACCACCAACAATTCACAAAAGTAAAACAAATTAGAGACATTATAAGTTATGAGCAAAAAACAACTTTTCGGTATCCAACTCAAGAATGGAACACATGAACCAATGCCAAAATACATGTTACGAGTTGGTCTTACCTTTTTAGAATGAATCACAAACTTTACCGATGGTAACAAACCAGAATCACAAGACATTCGCAAATTATAATCTTGGAAAAGAAAATTTATTCATTCAAATTCCTTGAACAAAAATATAGAACAATAATCTCCGGGATTAAAATAAAGTTTTCTCTTACCTTCTCAATCTGACATGAAGATTTCATGGCTGGTAACAAAGAAGGAATTTGAAATAATCAAAAATTATAAACATGCAAGAGAAGCTTAAATACTCTTAACCAAAATGTAGAACAATAATTCCCGCAATCCAAAAATTTATTTTGACTTTGGAAACGAGCTGAGTTCACATAAGTTGTTTTTGAAACAAAAGATAAAACATGGAACAAATAGAAGGGACCAACATGCTTAGACAAATTAAAACTACGATACTCACCTTCTCTTACCAACAACTTAGGTAAACATACTCCATGTTTAAACACATGATTCGGTCACTTATGTTAAAAAATAATGCAAAGACATAGTCCATAAACAACGTAATCATGCTAGACAAATAAGATTTGATCGCATGTATGTACAAATAATCATGGCTTTCAAAATATCTTCGTATGAACCAAGATATCCACAAAATTTCATCGCATTGATTGAAAGAATTCACGTAGCAATCAAAACCAAACAGATTTGGCGTTTTACATGAATACCTTTGATCACATGCGACAATCATGTTTTGCTAACTTATAATTGGAGCAATGTCATCAACGTCCGCAACATCTTGCAATTTGATGTGATTTGAATCAACATGAATCAAATGATGATAGAAACATTTCGTGACACTATTCGAAATAGGTTTAGTAACGAAACTCATGTCATCGTGCGTTTTAACACAAAGCAAAAGATGAAAGAAGCTATGCAAGTTACCCTTCAAAACAGATTCATTATTTCCAATCAATGCATAACAACTAAACAAGTCTTCACAAAGAATTTTTTAAGATCAACGGTATGAACAAGCTTGGTAACGAGAGTTAAAGAGTTCCACTTCGATTGGTTTTCAATAGAGTCCTTACCTTTCTTACCTGTAGAAATGTCAAAAACGTTCGGACTTTCCATCTTACCTTCTTCAATGAATTGAAACTGTTGTTCGTTGCGTAGGTAATGGAAATGGAACTTGTCTTTAGGTGGAAGTTTACGAACTTGAAACGAAGAGAAATCACAAGGCAGGTTTGAATGAGGGTTAGCAAAAATATTCCTCCCTTGTGTTTGAGCACTCTCTTCTTCTTCACACGTTTCTTTTTCAAGCTCTTTCTCTTTTTCACTTGTTTTCTTTTCAAGCACTTTTTCTTTTTCACTCATTTTTTTTTCGAGCTCTCTTTCTTTTGCACTCGTTTCATTCACACTTTCTTTTGTTTCTCTCTCGCTTTCCTCTTTTTCTTTTTCTTTTTCATTTTCTTTTATTTCAATTTCTTTTTTCATTTTTATCCTCTCGTTTTTCTTTTACCTCACTTGTTTTTACAACAGAATTTTTCAGTTTGAGTTGATCATCGTAGACTTGCGTCGGAGTGAGCTGTACTAAAGTTACTTTCCTCCCCTGATGCTTAAAGGAATACCTATTGGTATGGCCGTCATAAATGACCTTTCGTTTCAATTTCCACGGCCTTCCTAGTCACAAATGGCAGGCATGAATAGGTACCACATTGCACACGACTTCGTCTTGATACTTGTCGATGGATAAGGCAACACGCACTTGTTGAGTGACCGTAAATTTGCCTTCTTTGTTATGCCATTGCAATGTATAGGGGTACGGATGCTTGGTAGTGGGTAAGCCAAGCTTCTCTACCATTCTAGTACTGGCCATATTTAAACTACTTTCACCATCAACAATGATGCAACACACTTTATCGTGGACATGGCAGCGAGTGTGAAATAGATTCTCACGTTGCGGTTCATTCTCCAAGCTTTGAAGGGTTGGAATCATTTTGATGTCAAAAGCTTCGTCAACGACAGCATGGGGCAAGTCAAACTTAGAAAATTCTTGGACCATGGTTTCAGCAAAGTATTAGAAAACAAAAGATAAATTAAATAGAAAAATGAATCTTACCACAAACCTCACAAATCCTTTCGCAAAGAAAATTAAGATGTGCTCTCTACCCATGTTTGTGCTCGAATATTGGCTTTTACCTCTTAATGTATTTTCACTCGTGCCTTTTACCTCTCGGATTCACCTCTCGAAGTTCTTAGCAATTTCGTTAAACTTATTAACGCACTTGTGGGTTGGCTTCAAAAGGCTAAGAAACAAAGATTGATGTTAAGGTAATTAGGTAGGCTGAAAGAAAAAAATTAAAGAGTGTGGCTGTAAAAATAGTTTCTTCAAAAAAAAAAAAACAAACACAAAAGATCGAGAATTAAAATTTTCCAAATAGCTTTTCTTTGATTTGAAATACTCAAAACCAAACTCCTACTTTTGCAATTTTGCAACTTATATGCATAATTTTTTTACTTGAATTTTTTTTTAATTTCAATTTTTTTATTTTTTAATTCCAAGAGTACAAAAACGATAAAAATGTACCTAATTTGAAAAGCTCTGATACCAAATGATACAAACTCGCTTATGGGAGTAATTGAGTCGTTGATTGCCCGATCGTCAAATTAAGTAGTTCTCGTTTCGGATAAACAAAATGGCTAAGTTATAAAAAGATAGTTGTTTGGCAGTGGATAAACAAATTTAAAAATGATGGAAGGTGGATATAATTATCTTAAAACACGAACGTACCCGTAATAGTGATTAGGACCCAATTCATATAAGTTTTAAGGTGGATAATGGATAGTTGGATAGGACCGAGACTCGTTATCTAGGCAGATAAAAACCTACGATATAGGTGAACACCACACTCGAAAGTGATAAATTTAAGAACGGAGATAGGATGACGCCACTAGCAATGCTGGATAAGTCAAATCAAATCACAAAGAACAATAAGAGTGAAAAGCTCACAAAGTATGAAATATTTCATAAATTTATCAAAAGGTCCCTACAACTAGCTGAAAACAAAGTATTTATAAGCATGAGACAAACCCCAGCCGAATAGACACACACAGTCAGCTTAATTGAGCTATTAATGAACTTAATTGAGCTAATTAAAAATTACAAGACCTTTGATAAACTCTAACATAAGAAACGACAATGGACAACATGTTTGGTCTTCCTATTCAGCTAATAATTAACTCTAATGAGCTGAATTAGCTTGATTCAATGCTTGATCAGCTAAAGAGGCATAATAGCCTTTTAATTTCTCCTTGGATAGCCAAATGAACAACAGCCAAAAATTAATGTCATTTGGCACACGAACAGCCCCCTTTGTGTGAATGCTTGAATGTAAACGGTCAAAAGGTGTGAATGGACGAATTGGAACAACCACCATCATTTGAAAATGTTTGGAAACTGAATGGGCTTGTGTGAAAAGCTCATTGTCCATTGAACTTCTCAAACAGTCACTTGGAGAAACTCATAACAACTGATGGTCTTAAATTCATTCCTTTCTTTAATGCCAATCAATGCACTAGCTGGGTTCAGCTGAATGGTCACCTAATGTAACACTCCTACCCGTATCTGTCACCGAGTTAAGGTAACGAAATATTACCGATCTAAACACAGTTCAGTACAGTCATTTAATACAAAACATGCTCAAAGTTATAACAACTTCTTTTAATAGTTTTCAAACTCGAAAATCAACCTTCTACTCAATTATAAAAGTCAAATTCACATATATTAAACACTTAATCAAATAAAGTCAATCATGCTTTATTGTTTATAATACATAAACAATCCATGCTTCAAAATTCAAACATGTCAATATTATTTATTTAATCAAAGTGTCGAATCGACTATCATGCATCAAGGTCATATTACATATGCTTTATAAAGCATAATTCAAACCTTATAACCATCAAATTTCATGACATTCGAATATCTAACTTAAAATCAAGCATACTTTATTTCATATACTAAGCACACATTTCACATCATTCACTTGTATATATATTCCATTAGCTAATTATCAAACATGCCATTTTTAACAACACATTTCGATACTATTTATCTCATTCAAATAAGCAGCTAAAACAAATCCAAACTATGCCCAATTCGGACCATAATAGTGCAACCATTTCGAAATGCATTTTTGCCTGAACCAAACATAACAAAATTGGACAACATATATATACAAGGCATTATCTAACACATAAATTCCAGCCAAAAACATACCAATTCATGTGCATTTCATACTTTATAAAAAAAATCACCCAATATTATACCAATTTCCATCATCACATAATCAATCACCTATCCAACAAGACAACCGTATTAATTTGGTCAAATACATACGACATCACAAAACATATATAAATTCTACCTGTCATTAACCGAATGTAAATACACATTTTATACCATATTTTATCTCACAAATGACCAAAGCAATTTCATTATTAACAATTTACCGAATACATAATCAACCAATTACCAAAATTATTCATTTGAACATTTCCAAATCATTAAAACATTATAACCACATCTTAAACAATGTAACATATTCCCCAAAATGAGTTAAGTAACAAGGTTGAATACACACCAACCTAAACACCATTTTTAAGCCAACTCACAAGGCAAATTATACATCAACACATAGATCATTAATAAATCATACCAAATAGCCAAATTCAAAGGCATAGCATAGTCATTCCATGGCAATTATAAGACTATCCATCACATAAGATATACTTTAAAACATACTTTCAAAATAAGCTAAATATATGGATGATTCACATCATAATTAACATCACCATCAAGCCATTTTTACATGCCTACTTATACACAATTCGGAATGAACCATATCGAAACTAGCTTATACATGCCATATGTCAAAAGTACAAACTTTTAAAGTACCGAAAAAGCGATCGATAGTGTGACGATGTTCCTTGACGATCTCCGAGCTCACACTAACTTTCAATATCTATAAAATAACAAATAAACTCACAAAGTAAGCTTGGAAAGCTTGGTAAGTCATAAGCAAATAAATTATTTCAATAACATACATAATTCAATTTAACAAGGCCAATCAAGCAAATCTTTACCACATATACATTTATCATGCTTGGAAATTCATATAATCATGTAAGTACTTTACTTACCTTTACTTTCATGAACATTTAAACCTTATACGTACCTGAGCCATTTAACTCAAATTCACATTCGGTCTCATCTTGACATTGCCTGTTGAACCATTCAAAATCAGTAAGGATACTCGGATAGCTCATGAAGCTCGTACAATGCCAACGACCCAGACGTGGTCTTACATGTAATCAAATATCGATGCCACTGTCCTAGACAGGGTCTTACACGAAAGTCTCAAATCGATGCCAACATCCCAGACGTGGTTTTACACAAAATTTCATATCAGAATCCTATGTCATGACATATGTATCCTAACTATTCCTATGGTTTATACGGGGCTTTCAGATGTCGTAATTCGATCGATTCGAGCTGATACAAGTCACACCATGCTTATAACAATTCGGCAATATGTCAAATATATATACATACCAATTCAGCATATTTAAAACATATACATTCAAAATTTACAATATTTATTTACTTATGAACTTACCTCGTACGGAGACGAACGGACCGGAACGATTATTCGACAACTTTCGACTTCCCTCGATCCAAATCCAATTTCTTTCTCTCTTGATCTAAATTAATTCAAATTTGACTTGTTTAATATCATATTCACTCAAATTCATTCAAAAATACACTATTTGGGTATTTTTCACTTTAGCCCCTAACATTTCATATTTTCTCAATTTAGTCCCTATTTCAAAATAACACAAAATACGCAAAATTTCACTAAACCCAAAATTTCACAAAATTTTACTAAGGTTCATAGCTGCCCATTTATTTCACATTTCAACCCCTAAATTTACAAATTTCACAAATAAATCCCTAATTTGGATTTTTATCAAAAATTATTTAACAAAATTTAATAATCTATCAACAAATATTTATTTTTCATCATCAAACAACAAAAACATCTAGCTATCATCAATGGAAACTCAAAAATTCATCAACCAATTAAAAATTAGGACACGAGCTAGCTAGAATACAAAGCAACGATCTCAAAAACTTAAAAATCCTCAAAAATCGAGCTCAAAACATACCTTAATTGAGCTATGAGTGTGCCGAAACCTAAAATGCTTCAATGGCTATTTCTTTCTTCAATATTCGGTGGTGGAATGCATGAGAAAGATGAACATTTTGTCTTATTTTAATTTTATTAACAATAATTCATGTTTTACCATTATGCCCTTAATGTATTATCATTAAAATTCCCCTAACCTTGTCCAATAGTGTCCACCACTATTATTAATGGTATAATTGAGATACAAGTGCTCCAGATTTCCATTTTATATCAATTTGATGCCTTTATCAAATAGAACTTAAAATTTTCACTTTATGTGATTAAGTCCTTTTATCAAATTAGACAACCAATCAATAAAATTAATTCACGAAATTTTCACACATATTAATTCACATGCTATAAACACACAAAATAATATAAAAATATTTTTTTGACTCAAATTTGTGGTCCTGAAACCACTGTCCGACTAGGGTCTAAACATGGCTGTTACACCTAAAAACATGAACTAAAATTCGGTAAGGACACATTAACTAACTCAATTAAGTTGTCTAAGTCTAAGACACTTTAAAGAGCTGTTTGAGCTAAGAAAAATTAAATAGATTTCAGAAAAATTAAATGACTGTGCAAATTAATACAAATTAATTAACTAAGACAAATTTAATGCCGAAAATACTTAGACATATTAAATAACTTAAGACACATTTAATACTTAAACTAAATATTATTTAAGTTTATTCCAGCAACTAAGTAGCTCAAAACGCATAAATTAAATAAAGCTAAATTTCAGCTGAAACCGAATTGGAATTTTCAGCAAATTGATGCACAAGTTAAAACCAATTAATGTTGAGCTCAATGAGCTTTGATGAGCTATGAACGAACTGAATGAGCTTATAGGCCATTGCATGGAACACTTGAATCAGACATCTTTGATTGTTCGGTTATTCCAGCAATGGTTTCCAACCCTAGCTTGCTTAATTAAGGCCTGCACACAAATGAAAAAAACTAAAATTAAGCTTCATTTTGCACTTAGGCCCCTCTTGTTTAAGCCAATCTCGATGGCGTCGAGTTGTGTCGTAAAATGATGCGGTTGGGATCGCATCACGTTTCCAAAAAAAGTTGTTTCCAACGACGCTCATGCAAGGAACAATATTTTTCAGAATTACTATTGATTGGAACATTAGTAAAGTATCTACATTTTTCCCGTTGTATGAGAATTACCTTTGGCAAAAATGATTCTCATGCATTAGACTAAAATAATAATAAAAAAGAGAAAAAAATTAAATAAATAGATATTAGCAATAATCAACAACTAGAAGAAATCTGCACATCACAGTGTTCCTGTGACGACCCAAACCCAACTGGGATGGTCCAACCCGGAATAGAAACATCACATTAGGCACTGAGATGACTCTCCGTTTAAAACTTTATGAACCACACCAACCAACCATAGACACCACATAATTGCAAAATATTTCATATAAGAAATTAGACCTAAGTGTATGCTTTTCTAAATTAATCATTTCATTCACACAATCAAAAGGTATTAGGCGTACCTTAATACTTGGCTGCAAAATTTTTTTAGTTCAATTAATTATCATCACATTAAGAAAGTAATTAAAACCATCTAAACTGGAAATCAAGTAAACAATTATAGCGTTTGAAAATCCCCCCCGAAAAAATAAACAGTCCGTAATGTTCATTTACAACCTGTTGAACTTTTGTTTAAAAAAAGTCTAAGTCTAGTTTTAGTACTAATCCCTTGGAATGACTCACATTGCCTTCCTTCAGAGTTTAAAATCTCAAGACACATACTCTAAAAAATGCCTTATGATGGATCACCGATTTACCACCCTCGTCACTAACCCAGGAACTATTTATTTGCAAGGTAAATTAAAAGGGTGAGCTTGCGAAAGCTCAGTGAATACATGCATACAACACAAATATATACACATCAGACATGTTAGGATTAAAACATATTTTAACAATTCACATATAACACAATTTTCATACTCAACACAGTGATATATTGGCAATTCGTGAATATGAAATATAGGCAAATTATATACTCATTGGATAAATGGATCTCCAAAATACACCACATGACTCATAAAGTAGTATACTATCTCCATGTAAGTGTAGCACGTATGCTCACACTCTCCTAAAATCACCACATCGTTCACGTCCACGTCCTCAACCACACCTACAACCACGACCATGTCCTCGACCACAACTGCTAGTGTGGCATTTATCCTTTCCATTATATGATGTCACATTAGCTTTAAGGAATGGAGTAGAGCCAGTTGGACGTGACTCATGATTTTTCATTAACAGTTCATTATTATTCTCAGCCACAAGAAAACAAGATATTAATTCAGAACATTTCTTAAAACTTTTTTCACGATATTGTGTCTGCAGGACAACATTATTTGCGTAAAATGTGGAGTATGTTTTTTCTAACATATCCTCATCAATTATGTTCTCTCCACATAATTTCAATTAGGAAGTGATTTTAAACATAGCTGAGTTATATTCACTCACAGATGTAAAATCTTGTAATCTCAAATGCAGCCAATCGTAGCGAGCTTTAGGAAGTATTACAGTTTCTGATGATCATATATTTCTTTTAGACTATTCTGAAGGACAAGTGGATCTTTAACAGTCAAATATTCAGTCTTTAGTCCCTCATGGAGGTGATGGTGAATAAATATCAAAACTTTGGCCTTATCTTGACTAGATGCTTCATTTCCTTCATTTATAACTTCACCAAGGCCTTTTGCATCTAAATGTATTTCAACATTTAACATCTAGGATAAATAGTTCTTTCCAGTAATATCAAGAGCCGCAAATTCAAGTTTTGCGAGGTTCGACATTGATGATATCGCTACAATATAAATTTAATATAAATATAAGTAGTTCATTAACAAACATTCAAGCAAACGTTAGTAACCCTTAAAAAACTTTCAATCATAACATAATAGATAAAAAATCCAAATAATTTCAACAATTTAGTCATAAAATGAATTACAAGTAATTTGACTATGTTAAAAGTTTTTAACAAATTACGAGATTAGTGCAACCCTTAAAAATGAAACAAATTATAAACATAAGTAATTTTATCATAATGGACATCTTGATAAAATATATTACATACTTTGATCCAAACTAATGGAAAACGCAAGACTCTTAGATTGATGTAAGCGCTTGTCTTGATAATGTATTATAAACAAAAAATAATAGATAAAAGATGGATATAAGAATATGAGGATTTCTATTACATTCTATAATTTTTCATCATACTTACAAGTAGTATACTCAACTATATATATAGGGAGATTAGAATTTTCAAATTCTAACTCATAAATAAGAAAAGAGGTTACAAGGAGATGAAAGGTTAAAGGTTAAAGAAGATGAAAGGTGGAAGGTCAAGGGATATGAAATATTAAAGGTTGAACATCCATTAAATAACATTTATAACATAAAGGATTATATTAAGGAGATATTTAAAATTTTAAAATAAATTAAGATAAATATCTTTAAAGTTCAATTTATAAAACAACTCTATAAAAATCATAAAAATAAAATAAAATAAAAGAAATATATGACACCTCAACAAGTCTTTATCACTTACAAACACAACTTTTAACTGAAAATCTTCGCTTTCAAGACATAATCTCAAAGTCCTTGAATTAAGAAAGACAAAGAAAAGAAGACAAAAAATGAATGAAAAAAAAGTTGATAGTTTATTTTCTTTTTAAACACAAGTACAAGATTTTTATGTTGAGAAAATTGGACTTTTGTTTCCAAATTTTTTTCCTTCAATCAAGAAAAGAGAATTACGTATTACAATGAAGACGATGATATGGTAGTTATAAGCAGTTACTTAAATGTTGTATTTTGTTTAAAATTATGTTAATGAAATGGTGTGTTGCATGCTAATAGTGTGTCGAGTGTTGATACGGTGCATTGCGTTGCGTGCTGATAATGTTTGAGTGTAACCACCTGTTTTCAGTGAAATTAGAATAGTGGTTTCAAGACCACAAATCCGAGTTAGAAAGAAAATTTATTTTAATATTATTGTATGGTCTACATTATGATAGGAAAGACGTATGAAAATTTCGATAAGAAAATTTTATCGGTTTCATGTTTAATTATAGAAAGAACCAAATTGTAGGAAATGCAAAAGTTGAATTCTAGTAGCTAGAAGGATCAAATAGCTATGAAATTGAAAATTTGAGGTCCTTATATGAAAATTAGACCATTAAATAGAGTTAGTAGATATTTATGATGATTCATCAATGGGAAATTAGAAAAGAAAATGACTAAATTGGAAATTGAATTAATTAAAGATGAAAATAAGCTAATATCATCTTATTTCATCATCTTCCCAAAATAAAATACATGGAAACCATGGCTAAAGAAAGTGAGTTCAAGCAAGTTGTTTTGGCTCAATTAAGTATGAATTCTTGTCCTGTTTTTAGTAATTTTATATTTTTGAGATCGTAATAACCTAATCTATCTATTTTGGGGATCAATTTGCGAAGTTATCAAAGTATAAAATTTTTTCCATGGATGAGTATTCTAAAATTTTAAAATTTATGGTAGAAAATGAAATGTTGTTGATAGATAAACAACTTTTGTAAAGGAAATTTTCATGAAATTGTGATTTAGGGACAAAATTGAAAATATGTAAAATTTATGGAAAATTTCTATTTTTGTGAAATACATGGATTGTTTTTGTTATATGAAAATTCTGGTTAGGCTTGGAATAAGGATTATATTGCATGAATTTTATTTTCCGAGCCTAGGGACGAAATCGTCATTATTAAAAGTATAGGGTTAAAATGGTAATTTTGCCTAGGATGTGAATTGGATGAAATTGAATGTGAATTGTATTAAAATAAGTTAAATTTACTCATATAGACCCGGATAGACCTAGTTCGAAATTGAATCGAGGAAAACAAAAAGTATCGGATTAGTAGCCTATGAACACGAACAATTATCGAGGTAAGTTTGTGTAACTAAATTATGTATATTAGTTTGAATTGAATTTTGTATGTGTGTGAATTGTATAATATGTCTTATGTATGAAAATCAGTCACATATTCGATAATACCCGATAAACGTTAAGTCCCGTTTGAATAAATGAAATTCGATGGATACAGGATTTCTCGTATTGGTTGTGGTCCTGCATAATGTTGCGGACACACCATAGCTCTTACGAGCATCCTGTTATAAGCCATCTCGAGCTTCCCGTTACATGGTTCCTGCGAGCATCCCGATCGGTATTGACCCTCTATGTGTTGCAGTCATACCGTAACTCTTTGTGAGCGTCCTGTTATATGATCGCTATGGATCCTACATATAATGCAAACATACCGTGGCTCTTTATGAGCTTCTTGATATAGTCTCTTTGTAAGCTTCTTGATATGGCTCGCTTGAACTTCCTATTATATGGCTATTCGAAGCTTCCTGATAATAACTCTTTGGAGTTACCTATTAGGCTCAATAAGCTTCCTGTTTTAAACTCTTATGAGCTTCCTGTTACATGGCTCACATGAGCATCTTGTTTTATGGCTCAAGAGAGTGCTTCCTGATTATGTACCCTAATGGGTACCCCTGAATATGAGTTGACGGATTACAATTTTATACATATCGAGTGTACTAGATGTGTATCCATCGATATTTCAAATAAATTCAATGGGCAAAGTTCTGACATGGTTAAACTGAGCTTAAGATGATTTTTCATGGAAATGCACATGTTAAATGGAAATATGATATGAAAAGCATATGTATATGAAAGTTATTACATGATGAGCTCATCCTTGATTCTTGATGTTTACATGTAATACATGACTAACAAGTTTCTTGAGATTATATGTGTTTAGGCAAATTGCCAAATTTCTTTGGGTGAATTTTGTATGCTTATCTTAAATGTAAATGAGTGGTAAGTTAATTTTCTATTATACGAACTTACTAAGTATAATATGCTTACTCTGTTTTACTTCCTCTGTTTTATAGTATTCGGAAGCTCGTGAAGGTTGGAACTTGGTCGGAGACACATCACACTATTCCCTTGGACTTCTCGGTATATAATCAAACTAACTTTTGGTATAATGACATGTATAAGCTAAGTTAAGCATAAAGAAGAAATATTTTGGTTGGAACTAGCCATTGGAATGGCTTGTAATAATTATATTTTGAAGTAATAGTATATATATTTGTGTGTAGCTTTATCATGCTTGGTATGTGTTTGAAATGGTTAAGTGATGCAAAGCATATCGTTCTATTGATGGTTAAATTGAGTTAACACATTAAGTCCAATATGCATATAGTTGATATTATGTCATACTAAATACATGAATTTGGCTTGATTTGAATGATTTGAATTGGTTGGTGAACATGTTTAAGTGTTTTTGTAGGTGGAAGGCAATTTGGGTGAGAAATAAGGCTTGGAAATGACCTTATTTTGTCCACACGGGCAGAGACACGAGCGTGTGTCTCAGTCATGTGTGACTCATGGCCTTGCGCATGGGCATGTGGTTTGGCCGTGTGTCCCCTGCATCTTAAAATTTGAGAAATAGAATGCTTCGAATTACTCACACGGGCAGAGGCACGAGCATGTGTCTCAACCGTGTGTGTCACACGACCTAGCATATGGGCATGTGACTTGGCCATGTGACTCTTGCACCTAATTTTTGAAAATTAAATTGTTCATACAGCCTAGCACACAGGCGTGTGGCTAGCCACGTGACCCAAGTCAGAGAGCTACACGGGCATGGACACGGGATAGGACATGGCTGTGTGCCTCATATCGAATGCCTACATGGCTTAGGACACAAGCTCATACGGCTTGACCACATGAGCGTGTGTCCTCTACATTTAAGAATATTTTTTGAGATTTTGTGAAAAATTCTCTGAGTTCTCGATTTAGTCCCGACTTGTTTCTAAAGCATAAATTGTGTCTCGAGGCCCATTCAACGTACATTATGATGGAATATGTTTGATTTTGGTTATGAATAGTAAATGATATGTGTAAATTGTTTTAAATCAGTAAACTCCGGTAATGCTCCGTAACCCTATTCCGGTGACGGATATGGGTTAGGGGTATTACAATGAGTGTAACCTCCCCAATTCGGCTTGGGTGTTAGGCCCGAATTCAAAAGATTGCATTGGCCACCGAAATGGTCCAGTAAGCTAACGGAGTTTATAAAACAACCATTTTAAAACATTTGTTTATATATCCGAATAAAACTTAGCCTATTTTTAGAAAAGCTTACGAGTTAACAAAACTAATTAAGTTTAATGTTCTCCGTGTAGCGATTACTACTTTTGAAAACTTAGTTAATTTCCAATTTATTTATTACTTAAAATTTAATTATAGTCTAGCAGCGGGAAAGTGATATTCATCTTAGTTTTAATTAAGTAAAATCAGAATTATTTTATGCATAATTAATTCTAAATCCATTTGTCAATATCCTAAATTCAAAATTAAATATCATGCATGCTAATAAACCCTAAACTTAAGTCTCAGGCCACAGTTCAATTAAAACAGTACAGTTCCCAATAGTAGAAATTATAATATAAAGTCTAAAATATTTTTAATAAGAAAAATTATCTAAGCCGAGCCCTTCGAATTTCGTTTCCACATCCTAACCTGGTGGGTTGACTGTGAAGATGGAAAACAAGGGGGTGAGCTTAAGAAGCTCAGTGTGTGTCCAATCACAAGAAAATCAGTGTAGAACAGTAAGCATATCATAATAGATAACAATTCTTAGAATAAATACATTCGTATAGTAATTCACAATCTCATAGTATCGGTTTATCAGAATAACACATCACTATAATACTTTTGATTTCACAGTTTTGCATACACATGCTTATGAATGTCAATGCAATTTCAATTTATTAGAAAAAGTCCAATCCCCCCGCTAAACACCATACTATGAGTTCTCTAGAACTCATCCAAACTTATGCATTGGGTTGTGTATAAACCACCACTAATTTGCAGATAAATTGCCACTTGTTTTAGATGCAAAACATACTTGTAAATAAAATTTGTAACACCCCTAACCCCTCTCCGCCGTCAAATTAGGGTCATAGGAATTACTAACACGTCATACAATTAATCAATCATAATTACACATATATATACTAGCCATTAAGAATATAATATACAGGGGCAGGTCACAAACAATCAGATTATATCATACTAGAATATTATACAATCGAAGAATGATTTATGCTATTGAATGCTAAACTTGGTCTTCCACTGTTTACACTCTTATCACTATTTATCCCTTCTTGAATGTCAGAATTCGAATACATACAAGACTATTCCAATTATTAGCATCAGAGTATTGGTATGTACTCTGTCTACGATTATCTTTTTAATTTATCTTTAATGATGTTAGTGAAATGCACTTAATTTAGGTTTGCTAATCCACCCCAATAAAGAGTAAAAATTACTCCTACAGCCCCTATTTTGAGTCTACGAGACCTTAAAAGTAGTTTAAAAACAAACAGGGACTAATTTGAAAATATTTTGGAAGTTTAGAAAATAGTTACAAAAAAATTGATTAAAGGGGTCACACACCCGTGTGGCCAAGCTGTGTAACTCTCTGACTTGGGTCACACGCCCATGTGTGTTGCCCGTATGTGACACATGCCCTTGTGTGTTGCCCGTGTGCGACATACGTCCGTGTGGCTAGGCCGTGTGCACCTAAAAGTACCTTAAAACTCAAGTTTACCATTTCCTACTTACTTGGGTAGTAAGCAACTC
Organism: Gossypium raimondii; assembly: GCF_025698545.1. Taxonomy (NCBI): domain Eukaryota; kingdom Viridiplantae; phylum Streptophyta; class Magnoliopsida; order Malvales; family Malvaceae; genus Gossypium; species Gossypium raimondii. The sequence goes on from NC_068566.1 coordinate 16,194,826, forward strand.
AATTACAACACATTTAACCTATTCTAAACACGATTAAACATGCCCAAAATAAACTAAATTCATCACCTAATATGCCTAACCAATGTACCGTCATTGGTACCTCATTTTATATATTCAAATACATCAACAACACATCAAACATTCAAGACTTTCATTCATATCACATTTACCATAATTGGAATATCACATAACTATTTAAGCTACCAAACTTTAATCTAACACATACCAAATAAAAACTTGGCTAACATACTAACGTAGCCTCAACCACAACCATATACACATTTAAGCATCATTTCACTAGCGACTAAGATAACCACACCTTATAAAAAATATCAACCAAAGACTTCCTAAGTACATGCCATTACAAAATGAAATATCACCACACTTGAGCTCGGGATTTGTGATTTGATGCTGAGTCGGTGATAAATCAAACAGTACCTAGCCTGCGCACGAAAAACAAAATCGCACGCTGAGTAAAACTCAGTGGTATTTCTATAATCCGAATAATATAAACTTGATATAAGTATTTGAAATGCAAAATGCAACAAGTAAGCTATGTTCATGTGTTTCAATTCAATAGTATAATTTTTGCTCATTCCTTATTCACATCTACTAAGATTTTCACATGATCAAATATATAAGTATATATCAATGGCATTTCATTTAACATTTGAATACATCATCTCATGCAATGGCATGATTGATATCTTTGATCAATACTTGAATTCATTCAAGTTTCACATCTCAATTCATCATTTCATATTTCATTTCTCATCTCATAATCATTTCTCATATTTGCCATTTCAATCTTTTTCATCTCATACTCATTTCTCATCTTTTCCATTTCAATATCAATCATATAAATTATTATTTTACTTTCCCCTATTAACACGACACGGACTCGGACGGATACACGGACTCGGACGGATACACGAATCCAACCAACATACCAGTTTGGCACCTAGTGCCTCACCGGATAAATCTGAAGTAATAACTGTGCCCAGTGCTATATAAATTGACACCCAGTGTCTCATCGGTTAAACCGAAGCAAATTGGCACCCAGTGCCTCATCGACTCTAGGTCAAAGTAATCCCTGAACTCTTCCTATCCTATGGCATGCCATCTATATCCAACTCAGCCTGATACAATTAATAGAGATTTATTTCACTTTTCAATACAACCAATGTCTCAAGTTCATGAATGTATATCATCACATATAAGCATATATTCAATTTGATAATAATCACATTTTTCCCAATACACATATATTCATAATCAATATATTTCATAATATACAAAATCAATCCATTTCATTTCACTTATTAATTTAATTCAATCCCAAAGTACCAAAGTACTCACCTCAAATGTTTACCATATGCAAACAATTATATATGCAATAATCTACTATTTAATTCGGATTATAGAAACACAAATCGTGAATTTCGAGCTATTCGACGTTGATTATATCCTTTCCCTTTTTACTCGAGGATTCCGATACAACGTTAGCTACAGAATAAAACAATTACATCACATTAATATTACACATTTCAATTTCACATTAAATTTCAATTTTCACACTACATTTTGCTTATTCTGCAATTTAGTCCCTAAACTGAGACTAATTTTAATCTTCACATTTAACTTCATATTTTTATACTAATTTCACTGTAGACCACATTTAACTTTCTCTTTTCCAATTCGACCCCTTAATTTTTAATTTTTCACAATTTAGTCCCTAATGTTCAAAATCAAAAATTAATTCCACAATTTATCCCTTTTACATTTCTAACTTAAAGATCTATCTATTTAATCCTTAATACTTAAACTATTCAACAATGTCAACATCTAAAATCTTGAACAATACTAAAAATTACGACGTGGGCCGGGTAGCCTTAAGTACCAGGATTCCAAAAACGTAAAAATTACAAGTATAAGGGACTAAATTGACTAAAAAATTGAAAATTTGAAGTTGGAAACCCTTGGAGTCGTCGGCCTTTTTTTGTTTGTTTCTTTCTTTTATTTTCTTTAATTTGCATGCATTCCTCTTTCTATTTCTTTATTCTTTCTTTTATTATATGTTTCTATTATTATAACTATTATTATTATATAATATAATTTACATAAATTTTATATAATTTATTATAACATACATATATATTAAGTAATATATATACATCATACATTATTCGTGTCGTCCACCACACTAAATAATTACTTAATTACTATTTTAGTCCTTTTAGTTTATTTCAATTTATAAATCAACTTTTATCCCTTACGCTATTTAGTCCCTAAACTTTAATAATTTCTAATATCACAAAATTCACTAATCCAAAAATTATTTAGCTACTAAACTAACCTCATTTAATAAAAACATTAAAGGGTCTGATTTAATAAAATGGAGAACCGGAAATACACTTTCTAACGCCCCTGGCTATCGGGTCGTTACAATTCTCCCCCACTAATTAAATTTCGTCCCCGAAATTTAACTGAAAAGAAGTGGGGATATTGAGATCTCATCATCTCTTCTAGTTCCCAATTCGCTTCCTAAACACTATGAATACGCCATAGAATTTATAATAACGGAAGACGTTTATTAAGCAATTCTTTTCAGGTATTTCCAATATATCTCGGATTTTCTTAACAATGTCTTCCGTTTCTTGAATCAATTTTGCCTAACAAATTTTCTTTCACATAATTCCATCCAACAAATAGGTGTTCAACACCTACGACCATATAAATCTTCGTACGAAGCCATTTAAATACTTGATTGAAAACTATTATTGTACACGAATTCAGCCAAAGGTAAATAACAATGCCAGCCTGATTCAAAAGCCATTTTGTAAGTCGATCAACAATCACCCAAACAATTTTTTTCTTGCTCGAAGATAATGGTAATCCCATTACAAAATCCATCATGATGCGTTCCTATTTCCACTCAGGAAGAGAAATGGGCTGAAGTAATCCTGTGGGAACCTGATGTTCTGCCTTAACTCATTGACAAGTTAAGCATTTAGCTACGAACTCAACTACATCTCTTTTTATTCCTGGCCACCAATACACTTCTCGTAGGTCACGATACATTTTCGTTCCTCCAGGATGCAAAGTAAAAGGACTATCATGAGCTTCGCAAAGTATCAAATCTTTTAATCCTGTAACATTTGGAACACATAGTCGATTTTGAAATCTCAAACAATCACAATCATCAATACTGAAACTTTCTAGTGAGCCATTTTGATCCATTTCTCTTTTTTCTGCTAACTTGACATCACCTAACTGTGCTATTTTAATCTGATCAAACAGCACTGGCTTGACCTTCAACTCCACCAACAATCTTCCATCATCATTGATACTAAGTTGAGCTAACATCACTCACAATTCAATGGTTGTCTTCCTACTCAATGCGTCAGCTATGATGTTAGCTTTACCAAGATGGTAATCAATAACACAATCGTAATCTTTTAGAAGCTCGACCAAACGTTGTTTTCTTAAATTCAACTCATTTTTTGTTAGGATGTATTTAAGACTCTTGTGATTGATATAGATGTGACACTTTTCACCGTATAAATAGTGTCTCCAGATCTTTAGAGCAAAGACCACAACAGCTAACTCTAAGTTTTGCGTCAGATTGTTACGTTCATGCGTTTTTAGTTGACGAGACGCATATGCCATCACTTTTCTGTCTCACATCAAGACACAATCGATGCCACTCAATGAGGCATCACTGTAGATCACAAAACCTTTTCCCGGTTCAGGAAAAGTTAAAACCGATGCCTTAGTCAACATCTGTTTCAATTTCTCGAAACTCTCTTGGCATTCATTGCTCCAAAGAAACTGAACATTTTTGTGCAACAACTTTGTCATCAAAAAAGCTATCTTCAAAAATTCATTTACGAATCTTCTATAATAACCAACTAGCCCAAGGAAACTGTGAACCTCTGACACATTCCTCGGTGCTTTCCATTGAACAATGGCTTCAATCTTTTTTGAATCAACTTGAACTCCATCTGCTGAGATAACATGACCAAAAAACAACTTCTGATAACCAAAATTCACACTTGCTAAGCTTTTCATACACTGTTTCTCTCGGAACACTTACAAAACAATTCTAAGGTATTGCTCATGCTCGAATTTGGATTTCAAATAGATCAAGATGTTGTCAATGAAAACTACCACAAATTGATCCAAATATGGTCGGAAAATACAATTCATGAGATCCATGAATACCATCGGAGCATTAGTCAGCCCAAAAGGCATCACTAAAAATTCATAGCGGCTAGAACACGTATGAAATGTCATCTTAGGTACGTCACTATCTTTCACTTTCAACTGATAGTAACCCGATCTCAAATCGATCTTAGAAAAGAAAGAAACTCCTTTTAGTTGATCAATCAAGTTATCGATAAGAGGTAGGGGGTACTGATTTTAATCACATAATAAGACAAAAATATATTCATCGTTCCTATCAAACTAGGGGTTTAACAATATGACTCACTATTTTCATCTATCCGCTGGGACGATGTATAATCTATCGAAGAGTCCGCCAAACCTCAGAGCTCGCCTTAATTAAGACTTCACCCAAGGGTGCATTCACAGTCCTTAAATACTTGATAAATTTCTAATCCTTTCCTTACTCGGGGGTCACACTATAAGTCTTAGTTCGATTAACAATACTCGAGTATTACACTCCGTCGAGCGAGAGTTATAGCACATGGCCGTATGGTCCACACCTCCATGTGGCCCTAATCATCAAATATATAGAAGTAAATATACTGGTACACGAGGTGCATATTGGCACACAAAGTTCATATTGGCAAACGAAGTGCAACATCGAATATACCAAAACAACTATATTGGTACAAATAGTGCATCATCGGATATACCGAAACAACTATACTGACACACAAGTGTATCATCGGATAAACTGAAGCAACTATACTGGTACATACAGTGCATTATCGAATAAATTGAAGCAACTATACTGGCACATACAGTGCATCATCGGATAAACAAAAGCAACTATACTGACATACATAGTGCATCATCGGATATACTGAAGAATCACCTATACATTTAATAGGTAACCGATTTCCTATTCTGTTATGAATTCAATCCACATTCTATTAATAACAATTTTGTCAAGTATTCGCCCTTCTAGTATAGTATATAACATATCTCAACTCAATTTAACACCGAGTACGACACATCAATTAAATTGTACTACTTTCTATATTATTCAATTTAGTCTAATTCTTAATATTCATTACCCATAATCACAATTCAATTTATACGATAATTATAAATAATCTTCATCTTCAATCATATGAAAATCATAAATTCGTAAACAGGTAAACTGGCCTTAAATCTTAAAAATACATACCGAATCTCTGTGTTACTGTTTCACCAATAATGACTCCTCGACCTCTAACTGTAGAGATAAATCTTTGAGTATTAGCAGGAACATTCTTATTATTTTTTGAGCAAACTCAAGCTAAATTCTCTAGTGATTCGTATCGATACATGCTCATATTTTCTTCTAGCATCTGCTTTTGTGCTTCTTTCCATAGTGTTCACATGTTGGAATTGTCACCTCTTTTGTAAGACTTTTAGCATCATTTATCAATACTGTCGGTTTATCAGTTTGTTCTTTTTCTAACCTATTTTTTTAATAAATTTGATCTCCATGATCCGTGAGACTCCTTATTTTTCTTAGGAAAAGGTTGTGAATTAAAGGTATCGACTCTTTTTTCGAAGGTTTGAAATTTTTTTGCTAAAGAAGTGTCAACATTTTTAGACCTTATAATTTGATGGATTGTAGCAAATATTGCAGTCTGCAGAACCACTTCCACTATTCCTTGAAGCAGATTCCTTATTACATGAAGTAAGTCCTCAATACCTCGATTATCTTAGTAAGATCTGTATTATTTGTTCCTTCCTTGAGTACCAGTTTGATCATCACCATGTGCTTTCATCTTCACTTGCTTTACACTTCTTACAGGGTTATTATTACTGCTATTTTTTCTCCAACATCATATCTAAGCTCATCAAAAAATTTCAAATATAAGACAAAATAATTAACAATCAAAATCCAACCCCAGCTCTAACTCGACTCAACCTTGGTATGTACCTCTAAACAAGATCTCCGAGCTTGATTTAGTTTGAAAATCAACTAAACCTATAGCTCTGATAAAACTAAATTTAACACCCTATTAGCAGACCCGATCGTCGGGTCTAAGCAACAGGATATCACATTCATTGTCGGAGAAACACTGATCAATTTCACAATTTAATTATACAATTTATATGATAATTATCTAACAATAAACATTCCTTAATCATACTAAATAAAATATATATTTGTTTAATAAAAGCACCTAATAACATACAATAAATCCCATTTATATTTCTACTAGAATATAAGGTGTAAAATTTAATTAAAACATCTTCTGGCTACCACAAAACTTAACCTATTAGGTACATGCCAATCAAGTAACGTTTGAAACAAACATTGCTGAGATTGGGACGACGAATTAGATGCTGAGGTCAATGTACAAAAATCTTGCATTAAATCTAACATGCCCATGGAATTAGCAATCAATATTCTGAGAAAGCATTGAATGGTATTTCTATAATTTAAAAAGATAATATTAGCATTAACAGTTCTAATCTAAGTAAATATGTATATCTTTATGTGCATATCTACCATTTACTTATAACATGAAGTTTCCAAGCTTATCATTCTTGATCTAAACATGTTAGGTTAACAAAACTTGCAACACCCCTCGCTCGATCCGGTTGCTAGACCTGAGCTATGGGATATGTAACATCCCGCTCGGCATAATCCTAGTGTTCGAATATTGTTTATCTAAGTATGGTGTTTAGAGCAATTTTTGAGTGGGTAAGGTATTAATTGTGACTAAGTATGTAAGTCTGTAAGTGCATCATTGGGTGAAGCCTGTGATAGGCAAGCTTGATGGTTTGGCGGACTCTTCTAAAAAGTATACGCCACCCCAACTATTAGACGAATATGTTAAGTCCTCAGTTTGATAAAATCATTTATTATATTATTAATTTATGATACTGGTTGAACAATTTAGTTAGATAATTGGGAATTGGTTAGAATAGAACTAAGTTATCGTAACCGATAAGACTCGTATTTATGATGAGAGATAGAAAGTTCTTAATTACAGGAATCGAGGAGGTTAGTAGGATAATCAGATTTATCCACTAAACCTAACTTTTGTGTCTATCTGTATAAAGTTGGTATTAGCTTCTTGAGCAAGCTTTTACATCTTTTCTTGTATTTACATTTTCTTCTCAAACTTTCTCTGTATTTTTCTCTTGGAAAGCCTAAGACCAAAGACCTGCTTGAAGATTTGGGTTCGCTGTACTCAACCAACTTTTTCATTGTTTTAGCACTTGATAAATGCCAATGAACCTTAGATTATTTTCATGGTTATTTATGTGACTTTAGGGCTACACACTTAAGCGTCAGTTTTCAGTGCAAGGAATGAAACTTCCTGAATTTGGGTTTTGTGATGATGTTACTTGCAAGTTTGTTTAGTTTTCTGATATACAGTCTGATAAGTTTAACTATTTATATTATAGCTCAAGACACTCCTGAAGGTTCTCGTGATAAGGGCAAGAGTCCTGTTGTTTGAACTTGTTGTGTTTTCTGGTGAGTTCCTTCTTACTCTATGTGTATGTAATGCCTTTGTTCATGTTTGGTTTACAGTAAGTCTACATATTCTGTGAAGATGAAATGTTTGTACAAGAGTGATGAATGCTTGTTGTTATTAGTCTGGTTTAGTCTATTTGTGTTAAAATGTAAGAACCTTCTTTTGTGTTTAAACCACTACCCTTGCTTCTAAAATGAATAACATGATCTAATACATGGAAATGAATTCATGGCATTGCCTTCAATGAAATGAGCATTGAACTGACAAATCACGATACATGAAAATAGTCGTGTTGCCACTAGTAGGGCAAGTGTTGCAAATCATGATAAAGGAAAATGAATGAAAATTGATATGGCTCTGTATATGGACTAGGGTTTGTGGTTAACACAAATAAGGTAGTTTGTATGGCTGTATGGGTGTAGTGTACATGCCAAAGGAATAGTGTTCGGCGTATAGCCTATCTGTGTTTGATATTCACCATCTAGCGAACTGTGTGACTTTGCTGAGTTGAAAAGGCTTACTTGAATTATATGTAACTATTGCAATGTTTTCTTCTGAAACTCACTAAGTTCTTTAAACTTACTTAGTTACCTTTCCTTCTCAGGCATGCTAACGAAATAAAGGAATCTTTGAAGACTACGCCAGAGGACAACTGTTGTCGTGAGACTCATTGTATTTTGTATTAAGCATGATATGGGGGTGGTGTCAAATGTCCACCGTTGAAGAAAAAAATTGTATATAAACTTGTGCTTACAAAAATATGATTTCAATGAAATTTCGGTAAAGTATTTATGGTTCTCAAATGTATCATCTTATTTATCTTCGATTGACAACTAGTTTATATTTCATACTAGCATAAACTGTAGTAAATTGGTATACGCTAGATATGGTTTCCAAGAAAATGATTTTAAAATAGTGACACACCATTCTTGGATCCTCTTTAGGATCGGGTTTGGAGTGTTACAGGATACTTCAATGGTTCAGCTTGTACTTAGATGCTTTACCAACAGCTCGCATCTACACATAATACCAAGTTAGTTTACTAATAACAACGTTAATGAATTAGTTTGCACACACTTGATAAAACCAGTTCGTGTATACATGAAAAAATTAGGTAGTGCATAACTACTTATGGAATCAGTTAACACATATGTTACAGTGACAGTTCATGCCTTGACACAACTTGCACATTTACACGATCCACACATTGATTTATTTTGCATATAAACCCAGCTCGTGTAACACTCGCAAAGTACATACAAATATAGAAACAATTTATTCCATCATTGATTTAAGGTATAAATTCATGCATAAATTAATATTAAATGAAAATCAGGCCTTAAATGAGCTTATGAGAGCTTCGGAGTTATCCCGAGCTTATAGGAGGACCAAACTAAAAACTTTTTTAAAATTCAAGTGTAGGTACTGATACCAAGGCCAAGTACCTATACCAAATTGGCAATATATCATTTTTAAAACGTTGTTCATTTGGTAAAGTACCAATACCTCAAACCAAGGTATCAATACCTTTTCCCAGATGGCCAAAAATCACATGTTTTTAGTTCTTTTCATACCCCAAACTCAAACCCTTTTCGATTTATGTCTTAGACACCTAAAAAATCATCTTAAAAGCATACACAAATTCCTATTTGGATAACCTAATAATCAACTAACCAATGTATCTCATAGGCACCAATTCACAACAACTAACCATCTTAATTAATTAACCATCTAATTCTTCAATTCATTCATGCTCAATCATGTAGCTTAAAAGCCGACACATATATACCACAACATGATAATAAACTTGTGCATATTAAACATTTTCTAAGTACATTATAGACTCGATATCAACTAAGTTCCCAACCAAACTAAGCATAACAAGATAATATGACATCTCCTAAGTACATGCAACATATAACCAAGTTCAAACGATTATAAATCTATCAAATTTTGCCATTCAAATGATACATATACCATTTAACAAGCTACCATCACATACACATATTCATATATCCTTTACCATTTCAAAAGTAAACATTCATCAAGGTTCAAACCGAAACTATCATCCCAAAATAAACATATATATTAGCCCTACATAGTACCATTTCTAACTTACAACATTCTCATTTGTATAATTGTTCCAACTCAATAAGGCACAAATTATTTATGCCACATTTCTATTCCAAACTTATATAATTCTAGCATATCATCTAATAATATTAAACATATAATCCATTTAAGCCAACATCCATGTACCTATTCATACTTACCGTACAATTTATAATTTACATTTTAGTTCCTTATAAGCCAATATCATCAAATTTATAATTAATATAACTAAAAAACATTAAATATAATCAAACATATAATAAAATTTACATAGTAAGTTTCATATGAACTTACCGACAAAACAGCTACCAATAAGACGTCGATGACTAATCCACAATTTTTCCTTTTCCGCTATTATCCTCCGGTTGGTTCAATTTCCCAATCTAAATATTAATTCATTTCAATTTATTAATTCCAGATACCGTATAAAAGTCTATATTAAGCATATATCAATTCAATTTCATCTTTCGGATGTCCCCTAATGTTATACATTTTATTCAATTTAGCCCTTAAAATTGAAATTACAATCACTTTCAAATTTGAGCTTCGGTTTCAAAAATCATCTCAACTTCATCCTTATACATCCACATATTATCTATAATTATAAAATTTCATACCAATTTTAAAATATTTACACTTTAGTCCCTATGTTCAAAATTAACAATTTTCACTTTTCAAATTAGTTATATTCTCATTTCTAACATCAAGTCTAACCAAATTAGTTATATTCATCAATGACAACATTTTGAAATTTTAATAGTTTCAAAAAAAATGGGTTAGCTAGATTAGGCTTTCGAAATTTTAAAAATATGAAAATTAAAAAAAAAAGAGACTAAATTACACTAACCAATTTTAGGATTGAAAATAGACAACTTAGACCGGTGTTCCGTCTTTGGTTCGAAAGTTGAGAATGTAAAGAGAAAAAACCTGTTGTCTTTCATTCCACCCAAGTTTTATCATTTGTTTAATTTATTTAATGTTTAATATTTAAAAACATTTATGTACTTTAATTTACAACCGGCCACTATAGATTCTAAAGGGGTTCAATTACCACTTAGTCCCTATTTCATTTCTAACTAATAAAATTTATAGTAATTAAATTTTTACCACTTTTATGATTTAGTCCTTATACCTTAATTAATCACTAATTCAATAAAGTTATTTATCCAAAATTCAGTTCACCTCTAATATAACTCCGTAATATTTAATAAAAATATTTATAAGTCTAGTTTTCAAAACTTGGGTCTTAAAATGGGATTTTCTAATACCAATAACTTTAGGGTCGATACATTTTTACCTTAATTAACTATCTAATTCTTGAACATCAAGAATGGGTTCCAAAACTACTATTTTCGACACCACTAACTTTTGGGTCGTTACAAGGTTTTAACGATGCACATTATTTGCCAATGAACATCCAAGGAGAGTGTTATAAGTATTTTATTATTTAGTGGATGTCCATCAAGATCAAGATAAGTTTGATATATTTTAGGACTCTAATATTAATTATGAGTAGAGTTTTATTTCATTTATATTTCCTATATTTATAAATATAAACTTTGAAGAAACATTGTATATTTTTCTATTGATTAATAAAATGCGTACTTGTTGTTTACTTTCACTCTTATTTGTTTATAATAAAACTAATTATTTACTTGAATATTTGTTAAAATTACGATTTAAACTTTTATTTTAACATGAGCACCAAAATAAATATTTTAATTAATCATGAAAACATGTATTATTATTTTTAAACATCTTTTACTTTCGCATTTTTGAAATTAATGTTCAAGTATTATTGATTATCTTAAAATGTGGTTGTAATTTAATACATTTTCTTTTAATTTTTATTTTATATTCATTAATTATAAATAAGAAAATTTATATTATCATGAAGATACTATAAATACAAATATATTACAAATTAACTTATCAAGATTAAAATTTTAGAAAAAAAATATCAATTATTTATTATTTTAACCAATTTTTTAACTTTCTCATGCTATTAATTTCAAGAACATTTTTATGAGACTTTGTTTACCAAAAAGAACAAGAAATTTTAAATTTATTAGTTAGTTTTAATTTATCAATTTTAGTTTACTTGAAATCTAAATATTGTAAAACACATAATTATCTATTTAAAACAATATTATATTTGAAAACTAAAAAAATCATAATTTTAATTTTTATCTAACAATTATCGCATTTAAAAGATAAAATAAAACCTTTGTTATGAATATTTTTTAAGTGGATGTCCATCAAGATCAAGATAAGTTTTGATGTACTTTAAATTCTAATAGTCATTAGAAGTAAATCTCTACTTCATTTATACTTCTTATGTCTATAAATAAAGACTTTAGAGAAGCTTTGTAAATATTCTTATTGATCAATAAAATACGCTTTCTCTTTACTCTCTCATTCTTTTTGTTCTTTACTTTCTGCCTATTTATTTTATAACACATTATCAACACGATTCTCTTTTAATTATCTTAGTTGTGGATTAAATCAGCGACAACTTTGAGAACCATTAAGCCTCATCCATAATACTAGAATTCAGCCTCCGACCACTAAAATTACTCTTATTTTTCTGTTTCGTTGGCTCCTTTGCTTCTTCAAATGATTATTTATTGCTGTTGGTTGTTGTTCAAATTGAATGCTTACTTCCCTAGTTCTCCATTACTTGTTGCCTTTCGTATTCTACTGTTTGCAACTCTTTGTAGGAAGTTTTTATTTATTTAGTGTTTTATATATAGATTAATTTCAATTAAGTTAAATTAATTTGATTATTTAACTTTTTTTACTTCTTATTAAAGTTGGTAAAAGAGTATTACTCCGAATAGAAGGTTTGAGTATACACTAAGAGGCTCAACACCAAGATGGACACTACAGTCCGTTGCTTTGGATGATGAAAAAAATTTTGATCTCAGCATGGATTTTGGATTTATAGAGGGAACAATTTAAATGGGTGATAACATGTTAATTTGCATGACATTTTGTGTTTAATTCGGTTTATTTCTGAATTGATCCCTGCTAAATTAGTGCTTTTATGTTTTAATCTTGTCAGGGATGCAATTGGGACGCTAAGAGACAAAAACGAGCAGAAAGGACCAAATTAAAACACAATCAATTAAATGGGTCAAATAAAAAATGTGGAGAAAGCCAAAGACTCATCAGATTTTTTGACTTTGTAAAAGCCAAAAATAGGAAAAAAATCTTTTTTATTTATTTATTTTTATTTGATTTTATGTTAAAGTGGTTAAGGCCAAAATTAGTAAATTCCATGTATATAAATAGGGCCTTAATGCACTTAGGACACACTTAATTCTACATTCTGACTTCAATTTGGAATTGAATAGAATATTTTCTTTTTCTTTCAATTTGGCGTGAGCATACTGCTACTTTCATTTACATTTCCTTGTTTTTACAAAATTGGTCTAATTGCTTTCCAAGTACCTTTCTTTCCCATTCTTCACCATCATCATCAAATCACCTTTCACAGTCTACAAAGCATGAATAATTTCATGATTCACTAAATTCCATCTTAGCTTTAGGCTGGTGTTCTTTCTAGTCGGGAATCGTGAGATAAGTATTCGAGCTAAAAATCTTTCCAATTGGTATTCACATTTTTCCTAAGTATCGAGATTGACAACTCATCCCTTAAATTTAACTCGATTTCAAGTCAAAAAGTGCACGTTGGGTTGGAGTCGTGTTTGCTGACAGTTGGAGAAACGAGTCTACGGTGCTGTATTTAGATCTCTAAGAAAAAATCAAGGAAGAAGTGATCGAATTTAAATGACCCACGCAGTTGAGGCTGTTAATTCGAGTTGGGTTCTTCAAAGCGCAAGGCTATCGGAATCTTGAATCGGGAGCACGTGTATCTCGGTTAGATAACCGGTAAGGGTTGGTTTGCAGGTCGTAATGGGACTAGCTACGAGAGAAAGAATTGGTGGATAGAATATTCTTAACTGCTATAACCAGCTTATCGTTTGGAGGAGAAGATTAATTTTTGAGGATCGATTCTTAATCCGAAGTCTACCGAGTCTAGGGCTAAGGCTTTTATTTTTGATTAAAAAATCTGAATTTAATTTTCAATTTAATTTCTAATTTATTTAATTATTTATTTTTGCTGTTTCAATTATTTAGTTTCTAAACATTTGAAAACTCCTCATTTCAAAACTCCCTTGACTTATTTGTTTAGTTTTTAATAGGTCCGTTTGGAGTCGTGGGCACGACTGTAGCCATGACTATCAACACGTCAAAAATTCTGATCACAAGTTAAACGCGAAAGTTGATTATAACACCAATCCCTATGGAATCGACCCTACTACCACCTTTTACTACTATTTAGAGTTATTTTTGTAGGAATTATTTTTTGTGGTTTTGACGCCCATAAAATTTTGGCATCGTTGCTAGGGATTAGATATATTTTTCTAATTTTTGTTTGTTTACCTTATGACCAGATCAGAATTGGAAACTCTAGAGTCTAAACTAGAAATTGAGAAACTGGCTCGAAAACTGCGAAAAAAAGCCATTCGACGTGGTAAATGATGAAATCCAAGATTCAAAACCATATCTTACACTGAGGAAATTTTCTCGTTCGACGAACCAAACGAGATGGTCGAACAGACGATATGCCAGCTCGCGGTGGCACCGGATGAATAACAACCCTTATGTATAACCTATCCGGCAGGAGAAACACCGTTCGAGTTAAAGTCGAGTTTGATTCATTTACTACCCACTTTCTGTGGACTACAGAACAAAAATCTGCACACCCACCTTAAAGAGTTCCATATGGTGTGTACAAGCATAAAGCCTTAGGGAGTAACCAAATACCAAATCAAACTTCGTCCTTTTCCTTTCTCATTAGCCGACTCTACTAGAGAGTGGCTATTTTATTTACTTTCAGGATCTGTCAACACATGGTCTGACATGTCTCATTTATTTCTTGACAGGTTCTTCCCTACAGCTCGAGCGGTCGAACTACGGAGAGACATCGTGGGAATGCATCAGAAAGAGACTAAATCACTTTACGATTACTAAGAGTGATACAAAGAGTTGTGTGCAAGTTGCCCACAACATGGACTGACTGAACAGTCACTCTTGCAGTATTTATAAAATTTGAACAGAAAAATAAACCAAAATGCAAAACTAACAACTTCACAAATAATGATTTTTTTAAAACGCAATCCCCAACAACGGCGCTAAAAACTTGGAATGACAGAAATGTTCAAGTGTACACAATCGCAACAAGTAATAAAGTGACAAGTAAATGTCAAGTTATTGTACCCACAGGGACTGTGAAAAGAATTATTTATGAATGCTATTTAAAACACTTTGGTGAAGAAAAATATTTTGTTTGAAGAGGGTGATTAAAAACTAAGATTTTAAACTAAGTGAACTAAATAAATAAATCTCAAATGCACGATTTCAAAATACAATTTTAATCAAGATGACATAATTGTGTTAGATTAATTACATTTCTTAACTTAGAATTATTAAAATCATGTTTATATTGTTACAAATAAGTTCACGGCAACTCGGTAATTTGCTAACTTATGAACATACTCACCTACCAAAATCCATTTATCACTTGACTATATCCCTATGTCAATTCAACCGATTAAACAAATCTTAATAGGCAAATATGTTATTGCACATACATACTTATTAAATTGAAATAATCTCTTGTACATATCCCTATGTCAATTCAAACAATTAACTCGATTTAATAGGCACATAAAAGACTATGTGAGGTAACAAAGTATCCTTACCTTGAAACAGTTTAATCACAATAATCTTGAAAGTTATGCAAGGCAAATGTATCATCAGATACTGTTGCTAATCTAACCCTCAGCTACCTTAGATGATTAAACATGCACTGATTAAGTACTGTGTCCATTAATTACAATTTCAATCCGTTTAAATAATTAATTCATTAGTTACCTAACAATTGTAATGCAAGAATAACTTAGTCATGGTTTTACTTAATCAAGCATCTTACCGAGGCCTATAACAACATAACACAATTTTAATAATTTTAACAAACGAAATGCAATCAACCTAACACGAATTAAATTCAAGCTAAATTGATTAAATCAACCATTCCAACAACATAAATATTCATAGATATGTTAAGCTAACAACAACAAAAATTAAAAAGATAGGGAACAAGAATCAAATCCGGTGTTTTTCCATGGCTTGACTAGTTGCTTCATTCTTCCTTCTCTGTTGTCCTCGTCGACCAAGGCTGCTATGAACACTTAATTGCTACTCCAAATAGCTGATGAATGCCCCTTTCCCAAGAGGAGAAATCGATAAGAGAGCAAGGGAATTTTGGAATGGAAAAGAAGAGAGAAAGTGGAGAGAAGAGAGGAAAGATGTGAATGCTTGAGGTGTGTTTTTCAAATGACCAGCCTAAGGGGGTTTTTTATAGTTGAGGAGGGCTGCTAAAAATAGCTAAAATTATCAGCCAAAGAGCCCTCCCTTGGCCGGCCACACATGTGGCAAGGTTGATAGTTTCAACTTTGCTAATTTAGGCTTGGGGCAAATCTATAAAGCCACCAATTGTGGAGGGGTTTGAATGCAACTTGAACAAGTCTTCAAGGGCCTCTTTGCAAGCTTAAATAATCAGCTAAGAATCTGATTTGGGTCAGCTCTTGGGCCGATTTTTGGGCTGTCCATTTCTTGGTCGGTTCGGTTCACTCGGTTCAGTTCAATTGGACCACTGTTTCATAATTAATTAATAATAATTTATTAACCCAAATTAAATTGGATATAATATAATATTAATTATATTATGAATTAATACATATAATTTTGGACTGTCTTAGGATGAAATTTAGTTCGCCTCGATAATATAAATTTAGTTCTCGATTTTGTACTTCTAGCAGTGTCTGCTGAGCTATTTTTCGCCCTTTGTGCAAATCTGTTGAAAATAACCAAAATTCATCAAAATTAGTTATAAAACTAACTAAAAATTCAAAATTTTCATATTTTAAGTGCACTTTAATTATTTTGTAAAAATTAATTATTTTTTCGACAAGAATTTTATCTAAACTATATGATTTTAAGTTAAAAAGGGTATGTAAAAATGTGAAAATTTTCGTGTTTTCAATTTCTTGGAAGACTTGTCCACTGCAAGAAGGAGCGAGAGGAGATGGAGATTATTGACACCTTTTAAAAGGTAGAAATCAACATACCTCTTCTCGATGCAATTAAGCAGATTCCATGATACGCAAAATTCTTAAAAGACTTATGCATGAGTAAAAGAAAACTCCTGGGAAATGAAAAGGTAAGTGTTGGAGATAATTTCTTCGCCATTCTACAAAGGAAAATACCACCCAAATGTAAGGATCAAGGTATGTTTTTCATATCTTGTAAAATAGGTAGCGTCGGTATTAAAAAAGCAATATGTGACTTAGGCGCATCAATTAATGTTATGCCTTTGTCTATTTATAAACTACTTAACGCGTGTCCTTTGAAGGAAACAGGTGTAATTATTCAGCTTGCAGATAGATCCGTGGTGCATCCAGAGGGAGTGTTGAGGACGTTCTTGTCAAGGTAAACGAGCTAATATTTCTTGCAGACTTCTACATTATCGATATGAAGGATGACAATTTGGCTAATTCATCTGACATACTTCTTGGAAGGCCATTCTTGAGTACCGTACAAACGAAAATTGACGTGCGAAGTGGGATACTCACGATGGAGGTCGATGGGGAAGTGGTGAAATTCAATGTCTATGAGGCCATGAATTGCCCTAGCATGATTTCTAATGTTTCTAATATTGATATAATCAATCCTTTAACTGAATTACATTTAGAATATCATGACAAGGATGAATTATGAACTGTTCTTTGCAGAAGTCTAGATTTTGATGCCATGGAAAAACTAGAGGAGTGGATAACCTTTGAAGAGTCTATTCATGAAACAGTGGCTCATATGGAGGCATCGCAATTACGAAAAAATCCAGGTAAATTTTTTGAATTATCTCCTTCACAAAATAAGCTTGTACCATTTTTTTTGCAGGCTCCAGAGTTGGAACTAAAACCACTTTCAGACCATTTGAAGTAAGCTTTTCTCGGTAAAGGAAATACCTTACCGGTAATAATCTCTAGTAAACTCTAGAAGATAGAAGAGGAAAACTTGGTACGAGTTCTTAGAGACTATAAAGAGGTAATTGGATGGACAATAGCTGACATTAAGGGATTGAGCCCCTCGAATTGCATGCACAAAATTCAATTTGTGGATAATGTTATTCCCAAAAAAGTGGCTCAAAGGTGTCTCAATCCGCCCATGATGGAAGCGTAAGGAAAGAGGTTCAAAAGTTACTTGATGTTGGGATGATCTATCCCATTTTTTACAGTAATTGGGTCAACCCA
The DNA here is from genome assembly GCF_025698545.1 of Gossypium raimondii. NCBI lineage: Eukaryota > Viridiplantae > Streptophyta > Magnoliopsida > Malvales > Malvaceae > Gossypium > Gossypium raimondii. Next base: position 16,212,995 of record NC_068566.1, read on the forward strand.
GCCCATGTAGTACAGAAAAACTAGCGTGACCCTAATTGAGAATTCGACAGGAGAAATAGTTCCCACCCGGGTCCAAAATGGGTGGAGAGTCTGCATCGATTATAGGAAGTTGAATTCCTTAACTTGTAAAAATCATTTTCCACTTCCTTTTATTGACCAGATGTTAGAACGTTTAGCTGGGAAGTGACATTATTATTGTCTTGATAGTTACTTAGGGTTTTTCTAGATTCCAGTGGCACCAAAGGATCAAGAGAAGATGACATTTACGTGTCCATTTGGCACGTTCGCTTATAGATGGATGCCGTTCGGACTTTGTAACGCACCAGCCACGTTTCAGAGGTGTATGGTAAATATATTTTTAGACTACATCGAGAAAATAATTGAGGTGTTCATGGACGACTTTACTGTGTATGGCGAGTCTTTTAAGGTGTGTTTGTCAAATCTTGCAAAAATTTTTGAAAGATGCTTAGAATTTAATATTGTTCTGAATTATGATAAATGTCATTTTATGGTAGATAAAGGATTAGTTTTAGGACATATCATTTCTGCTGAGGGAATTTCTGTCGATAAAGCAAAAATTGACCTCATTAACTCACTGCCATACCCCACAACTGTGAGGCAGATTCATCCCTTCCTTGGTCATGCAGGTTTCTACAGGCGGTTCATTAAAGACTTTTCAAAAATTGCACAACCACTTTGTAATCTCTTGCAGAAGGACAAGGAGATTGAGTTTTGTCGAAACCTCTTTTTTCATTTAAAAATTATTAATGTGGATCGACTTCAAAAAATGAAAATGGAGTTGCCACCGATCTTTAATGAGGTGTGATCGGATCACCTTGAAAATGATTTTAGGTCTACGAATTTTGAGAAACCTGGTTCGGGAATCGGTTACACACGAGGAAGGATTAGCACCCTCGTGACACCCAAAATTGGTACCGAATTGATTGTTTAATGTCTTAGTGTCGAAATTTTGAAAAGATTTTAAAATACAATCATGTGAAAAGAAAATTTGAATAAACGAATTGGATTATAAGACATACTCATTTCAAAGAAATAAATTGTCACACTCAGTGAGTTAGGGTGCAACATTTTAATAATTGAAATCAAGTTTATTTTTCAAAATTTTAAAATTTAAAATTCATGTATTTTGAGAAGGTTATTTGGTCATTTAAGTCAAACGAGAAATTAGATTCCAGTAAGTTAGGGTTCAATTTCTTGAAATTCCTAAACATCAAACATCGCCTTTATTTTAAAAATCTAGATAACAAAATGCCGTATCCAGTGAGTTAGGATCCAACATTTTGAAGTCTCAAAAGCTTTATTTTAAAATTGTATGGTTTGAATAAAATAAGCACATGGCTATTTAAACTCATCGAGAAAAATTGGAACCCAGTAAGTTAGAGCACAATTCTCTCGAGAATTATAAATGCTAGGCCTTTTTAATATGAAATAGAATGATAAAAGTACAAAATTTTAAAAGGAGTAGGTAATGTAAAACGATGAATAATAATTCAAACTTGAACTAAGGTGTATCCAAATATGCAATAAATAAATACAAATAAAGTAGCAACGATAATTTTACTCACATTATACAACATCAAAATATTTATGTCTAATCTATTAAAATGTGTATTAATAAATGATGAGTTTTATAATAATATATCAAATTGAGAAATAAAAGTATAAAAATTTAAAATAATACTTAATGAATTTAAAACATATTGATAATAACTTCAAAGAATAATATATTATATCTTAAAATTATATTAATAATAAGTTTGAAAACAATATTAAACAAATATTAAAATAATGTTAAAAACAATGAATATAAGAATCAATTTATCTAAAACTTTTGAAATCAAAATTAAATACGAAAAATATTTTATTTTTTTGAAATTGAGAACAATAATCAACAAAATTTTAAATCGACGCTTAAATAAAATTAGAATAATAATAAATGAAAACAAAACTAAAATACAATTGACTCAAAATATTGGTGTATAATGAATTTAAAAATAAAATACAAACGAAAATAATAATTTATTACATTTTAAACTATAATAATAAATTTAAACACTATTAAAAATAAATATTACAAATAATATTAAATACTATAATATATGAAAGTAGGATTTATTATAATTTAAAAATATTTTTGAATTTTAAGAAAGAAAACCAAATTTGTATTAAATTAAAATTTATTTCAAAACTGAAGGACCAAATCAGCAATTCAACGCAAACATTGGGATAATCCAAATCAATCACAGAAACGGCACTATTTAAGCAGGGATCTAAATGAAAACAGAAGTAAATATGAGGTACAAATTACAAATCATTAAAGGAAATCAAATTGCAACCCCTTAAACACGGAGGTACCTATTGGATAAATAAACCAAACGATCCATAATGCGCGGATCCTTCCCGGGTCGGGTCACCATTCGGATCGGGTCTTCAAAACGACATCGTTTTAGAGCCATCGCATTGACTCCAAACGGCCGCATTTCATCTTCGTACTTAAATGCCAAAACCCTAAAAATCTATTTCATTTTGTCAAAACCTAACTAGCATCAGATGAGTTTTGCGCCGTTTTGTACTAGCGGCATATGAACGGTTTTCGAACTCAACCCAAACTCCGATGACAACGGAGAGAGGGCCAGGATCTCCTCACCAGGTACGTCTTTCCCTTTCCTCTTTATTGTTTTCTCTCTTAACTAATGACTATTGAACACAGAAAAGAGAAAAAAGAAAACTGATACTTGCAGAATGAAAAATGAAAAAGAAACTTGGAAATCACCTTTTGGTATTTGATTTTTGTATTCTGAATGCGTAATCAATTTACAGTGTTCGACTGGCCTTCTTATAGCCCAATTTACAGAAAAATAAAAAATAAATAAAAGGTTCCCCCTATTCCATTATTTTCCTATTTGCTGCTGTTTTTGTGCATTTTTTGTAGGTATTCGCCAAGTCAAGGTAATGAGGCGACCGCAGACGGAGGCGTCGCGTGGTCGGGCGTCTGGAGGCTGGTCACGCATGGAAGGCTTATTGCGCGCATGAAGTTGTTGGTGTCTAGGGTTTCCTGATTGGGGTTAGATTCGGTATTGGGCTGATTGGGTTGGGTATTAGATGTTGGACCTTAATTGTTTGGGCTAATTTTCAGACTGGTGTTTAGTGGGTTTGAGGCTTAATGTAATCCGGGCTTGGATTTAAATTTGTAATACTAGACAGTATTGGACTTTTATTATATTTATTTTATATATATTTTATATTTGAGTTTTACTACTTGGGTTCGAGTCGGGCAAAATTTGGGTATTACAGCTGCCCCTCTTTGCTTGTTATCGTGTAACGAGAACGGAGCAAAGACTCTAGAAAATAGCCAATTTTGCCTGGTCATGTTGGACCTTGGTGTTCTTCTACTTCGAGTTGCCTCATTCCATCCTACTGTATCTTCAGGGGTATAGAAATCGATGCCTCGATCCACTCCACTGCAACGTCGGGGAGATCAGATTTGTAACTCGTAACTGTGATGTCGGGGAAGCAAGATTCACCATTATAGCATTAATATGTTCCGCTGCATTATCTGGGAAGTAAGATTCGCTGTTGTAGCTTTAATCTTATTGAATGTAATGTCGGGGAAGCAAGATTCGCCGTTGTGGCTTTAATCTACTCCACTACATTATCTGGGAGATAAGGTCTAAAATTCTTCGGTCTATTCCACTGTAATCTCAGGGAGATAAGACCTGATACGATCTGCTATACTGTAACTTCAGAGATAAGATCCTTTATTTTAATCCGCTCCACTGTAATCTCAGGGAGATAGGATTACTAGCTTCAATCTGCTCCGCTGTAATCTCAAGGAGATAAGACCTGATGCGATCTACTCAACTGTAACTTTAGAGAGATAATATCCTTTATTTTAATCCGTTCCACTGTAATAAGATCCTTTATTTTAATCCGTTCCACTGTAATCTCAGGGAAATAGGATTACTGGCTTCAATCTGCTCCGCTGTAATCTTAGGGAGATAAGATCTGTAATTCTTCGGTCTATTCCATTGTAATCTCAGGGAGATAAGACCTGATGCGATCTACTTTACTGTAACTTCAAAGAGATAAGATCTTTTATTTTAATCCGTTCCACTGTAATCTCAGGGAAATAGGATTACTGGCTTCAATCTGCTCCGCTGTAATCTCAGGGAGATAAGATCTGTAATTCTTCGTTCTATTCCACTGTAATCTCAGGGAGATAAGACCTGATGCGATCTACTCTACTGTAACTTTAGAGAGATAAGATCATTTATTTTAATCTGTTCCACTATGATCTCAGGGAAATAGGATTACTGGCTTCAATCTGCTCCACTGTAATCTTAGGGAGATAAGATCCGCCATCTTCGATCTGCTTCTCTGTCGATGCAGGAATACAAGATCTATTATCTTCACTGATCTATTCTCTGGGGAACATGACCTGTATAATAAACCTAATTATGCCTAATAATTGGGATTGCATGATCAAAATGAATCAAATGCTCCTAACTAGACATGTGTGAATGGTGTTTGCATGAATGCAGAATTTTTTTTCCGAGAATGATCCTTCTTTATCACTTAGGTTATCATTGCTCAAAGTTTATTAAGGCTTTGTCACGACCATGCTTCAACACGTTCCTTCTTGGCCGGTGTCTTCAATGAAACATTTAATTAAATTGCCCCCACTGTAACCTACAAGTTCAATCCTCTGGGTCGTAAAAAGTTGTATCTTCATTCACAAGATGTAACTATAAAATGAGGAGATCTGGTCTTTTCTCAATCCTTTCCCATCGCCATGTAAGGATGCCAAACGTGTAATTCTTTGGTCTTTGTACGACTCTCAAAGTGCCACATAAAAACTTTATGCATGTAGAATTTTCTACCAAAAAGACCTTTTCTTACTAACTCATGATTATTTTGTTCAATCAATGTTTTGTCAACAAAATCCAAAAGGATTGTCTTGATTCAGACTTTTCCTTCTTAGATTTCTGACCTTTAAACTTGGTTCGTTCTAAACAAAAGTTCTGTTTCAGGTTACTATATTATTTAGAAACTTTTTCGAGTAATATGCACAACTTCCTTTGTGAAAGTTTTATTAGTCCATTAATCTTTTATTCTAATGCAACATGCTTGCAAAGAGAACACAACAATGGATAGAAATAGACTTGATTTTAGAGCATAACTTGCAATGAATAAAATATCAAGGATATTGAGAATAAAAGAGGAATTGACTTGTATCTTGAAAAAGAATGAAGTATTCCAAGGAAGCAAATATGAATAGTATAAAAACTAGATGCCCCAGATATCGCAGCTTGAACTTCTCTGTACAAACTTTCTGAAGACCATTCTGAGTTTGACATGTATTTAGGAGATCTACAGTACTCTGTCAATGCTCCAAGATGTCGCATACCCTTTCCTGTTGATTCAGGTATAGCAAGATCTTTACATACCCCAATCTGATCAAAATTTGAACTGCTCTGATCACCTCATGCCCCATTCTAATCAATATTTGAGCCGCCCTTTTCGGGTTTTCAACTCAAATCCCCTTTGGTCTCAAAGCGCCCTTTGCGGGTTTTCACTTTGGTCCCTTTCCTTCAAGTGAAGTATTTCTTGACTGAATCTGAGTTTATAGGATTTGGCAAGTTTTTTCCATCCATCTCACTTAGAATCAAAGCTCCACCAGAAAATGCCTTCTTTACGACATAAGGACCTTCCCAATTTGGCATTCATTTTCCTCTAAAGTCCTTTTGTATAGAAAAAATTTTCTTCAACACCAGATCCCCTTCGTGGAATTCCCTGGGGTGAACCTTTTTGTTATAGGCTCACATCATCCGTTTTTGATACATATGACCATGTTGGATGGCTTTTAACATTTTCCCTTCTATTAAGTTCAACTGGTCGTATCGAGACTGAACCCATTCTGCTTCATCCAATTTTAATTCAACTAATACCCGAAGAGAAGGAATCTCCACTTCAATGGGTAAAATGACTTCTATCCCATAAACTAGAGAAAAGGGTGTTGCCCCAGTAAAGGTCCTAATAGATGTTCGGTAAGCTAAGAGAGCAAATGATAGCTTTTCATGCCAATCCTTGTAGGTTTCAGTCATTTTCCCCACAATTCTCTTAATATTCTTATTGCCCGCCTCCACTGCACCATTCATTTTTGGGCGATATGGCGACGAGTTATGGTGACTGATCTTGAACTGACTACAAACCTCCGCTATTGTGTTATTATTCAAATTCAACGCATTGTCGGATATGATTCTTTCAGGCATCCCATATTGAAAAATGATATCCTTTTTCAAGAATTTACTAACTGCCGATTTCGTGACATTTGCATATGAAGTAGCTTCCACCCATTCAACGCCTTCGGTGATATTGGCCCAATAACATCCATGCCCCACATGGAGAACGGCCACGGAGCAGTCATAACGTGCAGAGGTGAGGGAGGTACATGTATCTTAAGAGCATCTACACATCCGCAAATGCCCAATAACATCCGCAAATGCCCTCATGGACTTCTTCCAGGATCTTTCTAGCTTCCACGGCATCTACACATATTAACAGCACCTGATCTTTTCCTCTCTTGTACAACGCTTCCCCATCTAAGGCATATTCAATGGCTATTCGTCTCAGAGTTCTCTTGTCATTCTCCGTTGCTTGACTAGAGTACTCCCAATTCTTCACATACTGTAGGATACTCATCTGAATAGGCCTCATTACTTCTAATCTGTTTACTTGAATCAACGAAGCTAGAGTAGCTAATGTATCAGCCATTTGGTTCTCCTCTCGTGGGAGATAACAGAAGGTGATATCGTCAAACTCATCAGCCAGTTCGAGGACTAGCTTTCTATAACTGATTAACTTAGGGTCTCTAGTTTCCCATTCCCCTTTGAGTTGGTATATCACAAATGCGGAATCCCCACACACTCTTAGCATTTTGATGTTCTATTCAATAGCTGCACGAATGCCCATAATACATGCTTCATACTTTCCCATATTATTTGTGCAATCAAAGTCCAACTTGCTAGCCACAGGGTAATGATCTCCACTCAGGGATACCAAGACTGCCCTAATTCCATTACCCATAGCATTTGAAGCTCCGTCGAAATTTAATCTCCATACGTGATCCCTTTGAGTATTTTCTTCAGTGTTTGCCACATACATCAAGTCATCGTTTGGAAAATTGAAGTTTAAAGGCTCATAGTCCTCCAAGGCTCTACTAGCTAGGAAATCAGCTATTGCACTCTCTTTTTTGGCCTTCTGACTTACATATACTATGTCAAATTCAGAGAACAGGATCTGCCATCTAGCCATTCTCTCGTTTAAAGCAGTTAATTCCATCATATATTTTAAAGAATCCAACTTTGAAATCAGCCAAGTCGTATGATACAACATATACTGCCTTAGTCTTCGTGTTGCCCAGATTAAAGCACAACACAATTTCTCAATTGATGAGTATCTCATTTCATAACCAGTGAATTTCTTGCTGAGATAGTATATTGCCCTTTCTTTCTTTCCCGTTTCGTCATGTTGGCCCAAGACGCATCCCATGGAATTGTCAAACACCGTTAGATACAATATCAATGGCCTATCTGGACTAGGCGGTGATAGTATTGGAGCAGTAGCCAAGTATTGCTTTATCTTGTCAAAAGCTTTCTGACATTCCTCTTCCCATTCTTCCGGATTATGTTTCTTCAGAAGACAAAATACTGGATCACATTTCTCAGTCAATTGTGAAATGAACCGAGCAATGTAGTTCAACCTTCCTAGGAAACCTCGGACCTCTTTCTAAGTGCTTGGAGGAGGCAGATCTCGTATTGCTTTAACTTTATCCGGGTCAATCTCAATCCCCTTCCTACTGACTATGAAGCCCAACAACTTTCCTGATCTGGCTCCAAATATGCATTTTGCTGGGTTGAGCTTGAGCTGAAATTTTCTCAATCTTAAGAATAATTTCCTCAATACTCGGAGATTATATTCTTCAGTTCTAGATTTTGCAATCATATCATCAACATAGATCTCAATCTCTTTATGCATCATGTCGTGAAACAGGGTGACCATTGCCCTTTGATACGTTGCTCCCTCATTCTTCAATCCAAAGGGCATTACTTTGTAACAAAATGTTCCCCATAGGGTAATGAATGTGGTTTTCCTCATATCTTCAGGATGCATCTTTATTTGATTGTATCCAGAAAAGCCGTCCATGAAAGAAAATAATGAGTAGCCAGCTGTGTTATCTACCAAAGTGTCAATGTGTGGCAACAGAAAATTATCTTTTGGACTAGCCTTATTCAAGTCCCTATAATCCACGCACATTCATACCTTTCCATCCTTTTTGGGAACAGGGACGATGTTTGCTACCCATTCTGAATACTTGACCTCTTGTAAGAACCCAGCATCGAACTGCTGTTTGACCTCTTCTTTTATTTTCAACACAACATCAGGTCTCATTCTTCTGAGCTTCTGTTGAACTGGTTTACAATCTTCTTTTATAGGTAAACGATGTACCACAATGCTAGTATTTAGCCCTGGCATATCCTAGTATGACCATGCGAAAACATCTTTGAACTCTCGGAGTAACTCAATGAGGTCATGTTTTGTCTTTGTGGTAGTGTGAGTCCCAATTTTCACTTCTTTTCCTTTTTCTAGGCTCACAATTTCCAATGATTCCTTATAAGGTAGGATTAGTTTATCCTCTTGTTCCACCATTCTCAACAAGTCCAGAGATACACCACAGTCTTCGTCATTTTCAAAGTCATGAGATTCCTCCAAACACATGTCTTGCTCGAAAAGAGCTTCCGTGTTTGAAACAGCATTACTCATGTCATTGATATTTGAGGACCTATAGGGATACACCAAAGAATATAAAAATATATATAAATTTAAGAATAATTATTTGTTCAATAAGGTTATAAATGACAGAATCATTTGGCAGACAATCAATCAAATGGAAAATATTTACTTGCCTGGAAAGAATAAAAGAATAATTGCTCGAAATGAATGCAAAGATGTATTTTATTAGAATAATGATATTCAGACTTAAGCCTATTTCACAAAAGATTTCCTATCATTCTTAGGCTAAAACAAAAAGAATATTTTGAACATTACTCTGAATAAGCTCTAAAGACTACAGGTATTTCTTCCACAGTCTAATTGTTTAGCTCACTCCCAGGTTCGTAAGGGCAAATCTCCAACAAGGTTCTTCTTTCAGCTGTCTTTATAGCATTGATATGAACATTTTCCAACATCTCTTCAATGCCTTACCTTCTGGACACCCCTCGCTCAGGGTAAATAAACCCACCCGACACAAAGGATTTAGATATGTCGGGGAAGGTCAAAGGCTCCCACTTGACTTCCTCCCCGCTTAAACGTGCCCTTCTTCTCTCCTATCTTTTCTCTACTTCTTTCCTCTTTTGCTTTATATCTGGCTTGTAACCTAAGCCAAAACGATCAAACTTTCCCTTCAGCATGGGTGCTTTAATCTTTCCTTGAAGGTACTTTCCCAACCCTTTCCCTGGCGAAGCTCCTCTTCCTACCATCAACTGTAGATCCTTCTCGTAGTCTTGGATATATTTGGTACCGAAATTCTATTTCCCTCAGCGATAAAATTTGCGTTCACAAATTCCAAAGACCGGAAAGAACATTCCATTGCCTCATCATTGGTCTCTACATAAGGTGCATCACCCGTTACCATCGCAATGATATCCTCCTACGCACTTATTGTTACCAATCGACCCTCTGATATTAGCTTCACCTTCTGATGTAACGATAAAGGTACTGCCCCTGCTGAGTGTGTCCACGGTCTCCCCAATAAACAGTTGTAGGATGGCTTAATATCCATTACTAGAAAGTCCACCTCATAAGTAGTTGGGACAATCATTAGTGGTATTTCAATTCTTCCTATAACCCCTCTTTCTGTTCCATCAAATGCCCTTACTATATTCTAGCAAGCTTTCATATGTGAACTGTCCACAGGTAGTCAATTAAGAGTGGACAAAGGCAATACGTTCAATGCGGATCCATTATCGATCAAAACCCCCGGTAATGTGTCCCCCCGACATTGGGTAGTAATGTGTAGAGCTTTAGTAGAACCCCTACCTCCAGATGGTATTTCATCATCATTGAAGAAAATAAAATTGTCAGCACTTATATTATTGATCAACTGATCCAACTTATTGACTGAAATGTCATTGACCACATATGTTTCATTTAGTACCTTCATCAGTGCATTTCGATGTACTTCTGAGCTTAAGAGCAAAGCTAAAACTGAAATACGGGCTGGCTGTTTGTGCAATTGCTCCACAATACTGTATTCGCTATGTTTCAAGAACTTCAAGAATTCCTTTGCTTCTTCTTCTTTTATTGGTTCATTAACCAATGGCTCAGATTCCATTGCCTTCCCTTTCCTCTGTTCTACCATCGGAGTCTTTTCTCTTGGCAATTCTGCTTGAGTGTCATAACACTTCCCATTACGTGTATAAGAACCCCTTTCTTGATATTCTTTTACCATATTGCCCTCAACTTCTTTTCCTGGGATTGTCACATTACATCTATAATTCCACGAGACCATTTTGTCATCCTTATATGTGAAACTTGACGGTTTTGTGATTACAATTTTTGGTGTTACATGAACCCTAGCCTCATTACTCTTAAGGCGTGAGATAATGACCATAGGATGATTTATTTTCTGAGTCCCTGTTCCCAACTCTGTAGCGCATATGCTCCTCCTTTTTTCTGCATCTTCATAGAACCTCATTTCCTTGTTATCCATCATGATTTGAACCAAAGCCCTGAATCCTTCACATTCTTGGATTTCATGCCCTGTTTTATGGTGGAATTCACAATAATTTCCCATCTCATACCCTTCCTCAAAACCTGAAATAACTAACCCTCTTTTTGCCATCTCTTTCCAGACCCATTTCGATAGAGTTTTTACTTCAGCAATGTCAGTCTTGACTTCTTCCCCTGTACATTCACTCAACATATTCACTCCTTTATCATCATGATTGGGCAACGGACTTTCTGTGCTGGGTGAGTCATCAAAATTGACAACACCCAATTTGATAAGTCCTACTACCTTCTTGAAAGCAGTATGATTCTCTATTGAGTGTCCTAAAATTCCCGTATGATAGTCACATTGTGCGTTCGTGTCATACCATTTTGGATACGGGGGTTGTAGAGGATTCAAGTAACGAGGAGCAACAACATGTGCATTAAATAAATTCTATTACAACTCTTTATATGTCATTGGAATGGGAGTGAATTGGGGCTTCTCAGTATTTTGCCTCATCCCTGATTCTTGTTTCGATAAACCTTGTTGATTAGCAACCATCTTCCTTGGTTGATTCACCGTAATTGATTTGCTGTATGCATTCACATTGTTTACTTCACTTTCTCTTTTCTTTGGAGCTGTCCTTTGATTATTCTCCCCACCATCTATTTTTCCGCTTTTAATAGCATGTTCAATCATTTCACCATTCATGATTATATCTAACAAATTCTTTGAAGCACTTCCCAACATGTGTGTAATGAATGGGGCCTTCAATGTATTGATGAAAAGCATTGTCATTTCTTTTTCCAAAAGTGGTGATTGAACTTGAACTGCAATCTCTCTCCACCTCTATGCATACTGTCTAAAACTTTCGTTTGATTTCTTTTCCAAGTTCTGCAAAGTGATTCTATCAGGCATTATTTCAGATACATGATTGTACTGTCTCATAACAGCCTGCGCCAAATCCCTCCAAGTGCTAATTTTGGTTGAGCTTAACTGGTTATACCATTTAGATGCCGCCCCAATGAGGCTATCCTAAAAACAATGTATTAATAGCTGATCATTGTTAATGTACCGAGTCATTCTCCTGCAGAACATTGTAATATGGGCTTTAGGGCAACTGGTCCCACTATACTTCTCAAATTCTGGCATTTTAAACTTATAAGGAAGCACTAAGTCCGGGACCAGACTCAGATCTTTTGCATCTATTCCACGATAACTTTCAATGTTTTCTATTGCCTTAAACTTATCTTCAATCCATTTCCATTTCTCCTCAAACTATTTTGGTAATTCTTCCTTTTCTTCATCCTTCTCAGCTACTTCATCGAAGTCCGGGACAACAAGATTAACTGGGTTCTCACCAGGGTTAGAACCTGATCCAGCTTGGGAGTTCATCGGTATTGGAATATCGGTTTGAAATCGCTGAGGCCTTATTGAAACAGAGGATCTACGCGGATGCACCTCAGTCTGAACCTGCGCATGCGGAGGTGTAAAGCCTGGAGCATAGGTGGGTCCATTCTTGTCTTCTTCATCATCATTAATCATAGGACTTTTCCCCTTATTTATTCCTTTGGTTAGTAATTGCGTCAGCTCAGTCATCATGTCCTTTTGAGACTCTAGCATCCTTTCTATCATGTTATGTTGAATTTTTTCCAATTGCTCTTTCATTTGCATCTGTAACTGATCTTGCATTTCCTTTTGAAGTCGCTCCAACTTTTCCAATCTTTGATCCATAATTTTTGACTTTGCACGGGTACTGTAGCGGTGCTTGGTTGACGAGTTTTTGTCGGTTTCCAGATTAACTGAGGCAATTTTAACTAATTAAAACACTTCTTAATAATCCTGAATGCATATTATGTCATGTAATGCAAATGCATGGAATGAATGCAAAAATGTGTCGATTCTAATCTAATTTCTTTTAGAAAACTTTATTGATAAACAAAATTCTTTATATAAAATGGATTACAAATATGGCTTTGCCCTAATGCTCAGAGTTTTAACTTCTTTTAACAATGAAGCTAACTCTTGACCCCGATCTGATTCCAACTCATACTTTATGCTTAACACATCAGCCTGAATTGCCATTGTTTGCAAATGATCAGCTACCTCCTGAATCTAAGCAATAGCCCTGCCCATAATGTAATCTCTGTTCTGAATTTGATTCTGCGAATGATAAAGTTGCTTCCTCCAACGCTCTTCATTTCCTTCCAAGAATTCGATCCGTTGTCCACAGCTTTGTAATGCGTACTCCAATTCTTCTATCCTCTTTTTCATTTCTTCAATCTTGCACAGACTTGTCTTTAATTCCACCACAGAATTACGACTTCTATAGAAAGTAAGTGATCTCTCGAGTTTCGCTATTCTAGCTTTTAAGTCCGCTTGATAGTTTTGAGTTTCTAACACCTGTCGTTCTAAGGTCTCTTTCTGAACTTGAGTCTCCCGGGACCTTTTTTCCCACCGATCGGCTTTGTCTCTTTCTTTCTGGATCTCCTGTCGCCATTACTCCGAAGTCTTTCCCAACCCAGCAGTTCTCATTGATAGTCGTAGCTTTTTGTAGTCTGTCTTTAAGCTATCCAGATCCTCCTCTACTTTATTCTTCCCTTTCTTTAATTTTTCAACTTCTAACTTTTGTACGTCAACGTCTAGCCTCAAATGCATCTTCTCTTCTTCCAACCGCTCTATTTTCTTTACGAGTTCTAAATTCCTTTTTTCAAAATCTTGTTTTATAATCTCCAACTCTGATGGGATCACTTGTAGGTACTCTTCCATTGGTCGAACACCCTCCAAGTTTAACTCCGGAATGTTATCATTAATCCTCTTACCTCGCCACTCACCGTACTTTGGAGTTGTCATTGAACCCACAGCTAGCCTTTTCATCCTATGAACCTGATTCCAAGCCTTAGAAATTTATTTCACCTTTTTCTTGTAATTGTCTCCTAGGTACGAGAACTCACATTAAGCTAAACCATACATTGCCGACACAAACTATCCTGAATTGTATTGTCTTAGGACCAGCAAAGGTGCATACCCGACGGCTCCCCAAATCCCAAGCAACGGAACCCAGTCAAAGCTTCCATAACAGTAGAGAATTCCATCAGGAATCAACCAAAGAGCTCTCCACTCCACGTCATCCTCTTGAAGATTTTGCAGAATTGCTATCAAAATTTCTTCTGATATGTCGTCCCTTCTTGGCGTAGCCACTATTTCTTTTAACGAGGAATAATGCCCAGAGAAAACCCGATACGAAACTTTGTTGACCTTCCAGAAATGAATATGGAACCAAGCTATCAACAATTGCACACAACCTATAAATCTACCCTCACTAGCTCGTCCACACACATTCAAAGATCTAAACGTTTCAGCCAAAATCGCAGGAACAGGCGTGACCCCTTTACCCAACAGATCAAAGAGATCTGAAACCGTTTTGTCAACATACCCCAATGCTCTAGGGAAAATCACTAACCCGTAGATACTCAAAGCAAACACATCGACCTTCTTTTTCCCATCAGGATGTGCTAGGATCAAGTCTCGCAAATTCCTCCATGGGATACATTTACATTCGCCCTTCTGTTTGATCCTGGTCGTGATCCATTGTTCGCTCATTCCCATAATACTCATTAATTTCTTCCAAAACACTGGGACATATGCGGCTCTGGAATATGCTTTATCAACCTGAAGCCTAGGGCAGTGCAGTAAAGCTGTATATTCCTCCACTGTAGGCACCAAATCTACGTTCCCAAAAGTAAAACAGCTATATGCAGGATCCCAATATTGAGCAAGGGCGCGAAATAGTCGTTCATCCACCTTGATGTTAAGTAAGTACGGCAAGTCCCCATAATTAGAGTAGAACAACTGCTTGGTTTCATCATTCCACCGATCCCAAATCTCATTTAACTCCTGAAGGCTATTTTGCATCACACTAATACGAATGTAGTCCCAAAGCTCTGACACATATCCCTTAGCTAAACTGTCTTCTTTCTCCAATTGCACCTTCTCTGACCATATACGGTCAATGGCATTGTCTTCCACTTTATCAAGAAATTCTTTTTCCATGACAATTTTCTAATTTAGTAACTGAACTTGAATCGACACTCTTTGAGATATGCAGTGACATGCAAAAATATCAACAAAACACAAACAAGTCAGTACAACATAAAACAAAATTCAAAGCAAGTATAAGAAAATCAAGCACCTATTTGGACAATTGCTAGAGTTTGGAGTAGTTCTACATGGGTTAGGTTCTTCTAAAGTTAAGGTACCCGAACCAGCAGATTTCTCGATCTTCCCCCATTATAGGCTCATACAGACCGAGTTCAGTTCAGGGGAATACATTTCCCTATGGCTGCACGGAGATGAAAATCTCATGAAGACATAGGTACGAATGTATCCCGAAAGTGATCCACTATCCTGCACGGAGGTGAAAACCTTACGAAGGAGTAGCTTCTCACTCCCACTTAGAGAGGTAAGACCAAAATAGCCATTATGCAATATGATGCGAAGATTTTTACAAAACTCAACCTACAATAATCATATAATCAAATTCAAAGAAAGGATCGTAATTTTTTAAATCAAATTTTCAATTTTCAACGATAAGACAGAAAACAATTAATTTTACGGCTTGACTCTCTAAATACTTCCCCAGCGGAGTCGCCAAGCTGTCGAAACCTCTTTTTCATTTAAAAATAATAATGGGGATCGACTTTAAAAAATGAAAATTGGAGTCGCCCCCGATGTTTAATGAGGTGTGATCGGATCACCTTGAAAATGATTTTAGGTCTACGAATTTGGAGAAAACTGGTTCGGGAGTCGGTTACGCACGAGGAAGGATTAGCACCCTCGTGACGCCCAAAATTGGTACCGAATTGATTGTTTAATGTCTTACAGCACGTTTGGTTTGCTGTAATGGAATAGAGGCGTAATGGAATAGAGGCGTAATAACAATTCAATTATTTGGTTGAATGTAATGGAATAGAGGCGTAATAGTATTCTTGTGTTTGGTTGAATGGAATGGAGGTGTAATAGCATAAGGGAAAAAAACTAAAATGACGAGAATACCCTTAGCAGAATTTTTTTAAGTTGATGATTATTGTTTTGTTATAAAATTTTAATAAGATTATTAAAATAATATAATATAAATATTTTAATCATATTTTAACATAATTATTATTAAATATAATTTAATAAAAATATATAATTTAATAAAATTCTTAATATAATTATTCTTATATGAATTTACTAAAATCATGATATATAATAATATAAAAAAATATATAACTTACTTTATTAATTTTAAACCGCAATACATATTTAATGTGCTAAAATATCATTAATGAAACAAATAATTTAATTATTCTACAATTAAAAAAATATTAGAAGTAATAAATAACTTAAGAATTAAATTTTGCATAAACATAAATATTCATATATTTAAGAATTAAACTGAGAGGTTCGTCCATGCGAGATGGCTATGACGGAGGATCTAATAGATCTCGCATTAATTTCAAAAGAGGACATTAATATACATGGTTCTGTAGCTTGTTTATTTGCTCATCTTTGTTGCCCAGTGAAATCTTAAACCACGAAATAGTATGCTGGGTGAGATTTTCTCTCTTGAGACGTGGAATGTTGTTTTATTTTCCCTTGTATACTTTCAAATAATCATATTTCTCTGTTATTTTATATTTGGTCGATTTCTTGTCCCATGATCATCTATTTACATTTCATGAAATGATATAATCTATAGAGGATAGTTGCTTCTTCTCATTTCCCTTTCTGTTTGTTGATAGTTACTTAAAAAAGGTGCGGAGATTTATTGTGGCATTTATGAACTTCTCTAGAACTTCATCTTGCATATTTGAGCTGCTTAGAGCTAGAGCAATGTGTGATATTGATTATGTCTCCTGGCATTGGAATTACAAGTAATTTTAGTACATTGTTACAGTGCCTTAAATGGAAGTCATTACTGAAATGATGAGTAAAATATGGTTAGTACAACAATTATAAATGAAAATTTGGATTTGTATTTCTTTTTTAACAAATGACCATGCATCTTATGTGAATTTCTAGACTGACCCACAACATAGAAAGCTATACATTATTGTTTACAAGAGAGCTTGAAATATTATTAAAAAGTTGGAAACAGGTCAACAATTTAAGAGATTAAGAATGTTCAAAACAATGATTAACAACACTGCATTTAATAAATAAACATATCATGGTTAATCCCCTTCAAAGAATTAGGGATCACTTCCAGAACCCTGTTTTCCCCTAGCAACATATGCAAACTCACAAGCTCCAAACAACAAGGGACTGGAGATGTTATAGTTAGCATACTACACGCGTGATTGCAAATTTATGAACATTCAACTACAACAGTCCAGAACCTACCAAAATTTCTAAGCAAATACCTCAAAATCGATTTGCTAAATATTGGGGAAAATTTGTTTCAGGGTAGTATTGTAGTTAGGAGACTGCGCCTGCAATAAAATAGTACAGTTGATCACATATGAGAAAGGTTAGGAGAGAAGAATGACTACTAGGCCAGTATAGAAGATTGAGAAATGTCAAACGATAATCACCAATTGTGCAAATAACTCTATAGCTAAAATGAACGCAATATACCAAGGGGAGGATGATGATATAGACTTAACTGAACTCATCCCAGGAAGGTAGAAAACTAATTTAGATGGATGCCACTACTTTGGTGATCATATATTTAATCACCTACAGCTAGATTCAGATCATCCATAATTTCAACTATCAAACCATCACATTATGCGCAGATGAAAGTGACACGACTTAATACTAGCTTGAGAAGTCGATTCATTCATTATTTGCAAATTACTCAGAAGTGGTTCAATAGTTTAGTTTATATATAGATACGAGTCTCCACAGCATAAACAAGAATAATACCTAAAGTTGAAATGCAAATCTTAGCACAAACTCTTGGCCAACAGATCAAGAAAACATTTAACAAAAAGGTACCTGCTTTATTAGGCAAACAAAGACGAGAAAAACACATTGCAATGTTGGAATTGAAAAGAGAAATGAAACAAAAATTGAGATTTCGAAAAAGTACTTTACTCCAGAGGTGTCAAGCAAATATACCAAAAATAATATAAGCCAGAAAGTTTAGAAGATAATACTCAAGAGGTTTATATAAAAGTTAACAAGTGGAAAAAGACAGAAGGATTAAAATCATACCTGATGCCTTTACTACTACCTCCCCAATCACAATAGCTTACAATCAACTTTTTAAGTTGCCAAACTCCTCGCAATGCCATCTTCATTTTCAAAACATAAAAAAATTATTAACTAAGTATATGTTTAACCCCCCCTTTTTTATTTTCTAAATAGCAATACATATAAAACAAATGAATTGCACCCTTTGTTTTTGCCAATTATTTCCATAAACTTGAATATAATGCTAACTTAAATACTATAATTCAACCATAAGACATTAATTTTTCAGAAAATCTAAGAAAGTGAAATTAAATAGTAAAACTATTTTAAACAATACGATTAAATAAATACTAAACACCTCCTACAACTTAGCATTTCAACTACACAAATTCACAATGTAACCTACTGATTACAACTTCGACCTACAAATTTATATTCTACAACAAACTAAAATCCTGCTTCTAATCAACTATCCTTAATGTAACATATAATGAGGAAAAAGAAAACAATATTTCAAAGATTCTATCACAGGAAAAAAAATATATCAAACCCGAAAATTTGAACAGCATACATATAAATGGTCTTCTAAAATTAACCAGGAAAAAAGAAAACAACAACATTTTCAAACCCAATAACTTGAACCCAAAATCACCCCCAAACAATAGATTGCATGCAAAGAGATTATAAATAACAGCAGAAAAAACATAGATCTAGTAAAAAGAGACTCGAATTAGAAAAAAATTAGAAAGAAGGAAAAATAGAACAGAGAAATCAACAAGCAAGAATGCAAATAAAGGGGACATAATAATAGGCAAAATATGGGGATTTTACCTAACAAATGAAATCGATTCTCAGAGAAGACGATGAGTGTCTAGACACGAATGAAAAGCATCCACCTTATATGATATTCCCCATCAGAAGTGTTTCGAAATTCGACAAAGATAAATAAAATCAAAATCAAAATCGATTCTACAGAAAAGAAAATAAAATAAAAACAGGGAAAAAATTTGGAAGAAGAAGCAGAAATATGGAGAAAAGAAAATGGAGAAAAGAAAAGAAATGTGAGAAGAAAAGAAGCGTACCGTACCAGAAGAAGAAGTAGAAATCTAGAAAGGAAAAAATTGAGAAACGTCAGGAGAGGATGAGGGAAAAGAAATTACCTGTGCAAGGAAGCGTGGGAGAATCGGAGCGTTGAGGACGAGGGCAGAAAACGAAAGAGAAAAAAGGGAAAGACGCGAAATGGGTAATCGGGGCTGAGGGGGCGTAATGCCTATTACGCGCAATCAATGTAATGGGGGAGTAACCGATTCGGCGCGGAATGGGAAAACAACGAACCAAACACCGGAATAGGTCGGTAATGTAATAGGCGCGTAATCGGGGCGTAATGGTATACCTATTATAGTGAACCAAGCACACTGTTAGTGTCGAAATTTTGAAAAGATTTTAAAATACGATCATGTGAAAAGAAAATTTGAATAAATGAATTGGATGATAAGACATACTCATTTCAAAGAAATAAATTGTCACATTCAGTGAGTTAGGGTGCAACATTTTAATATTTGAAATCAAGTTTATTTTTCAAATTTTTAAAATTTAAAATTCATGTATTTTGAGAAGGTTATTTGGTCATTTAAGTCAAACGAGAAATTAGAATCCAGTAAGTTAAGGTTCAATTTCTCGAAATTCCTAAACATCAAGCATCGCCTTTATTTTAAAAATCTAGATAACAAAATGCCGTATCCAGTGAGTTAGGATCCAACATTTTGAAGTCTCAAAAGCTTTATTTTAAAATTGTATGGTTTGAATAAAATAAGCACATGGCTATTTTAACTCATTGAGAAAAATTGGAACCCAGTAAGTTAGGGCACAATTCACTCGAGAATTATAAATGCTAGGCCTTTTTAATATGAAATAGAATGATAAAAGTACAAAATTTTAAAAGGAGTAGGTAATGTAAAACGATGAATAATAATTCAAACTTGAACTAAGGTGTAGCCAAATATGCAATAAATAAATACAAATAAAGTAGCAACGATAATTTTACTCACATTATACAACATCAAAGTATATAAATTATGCCTAATCTATTAAAATGTGTATTGATAAATGATGAATTTTATAATAATATATCAAATTGAGAAATAAAAGTATAAAAATTTAAAATAATACTTAATGAATTTAAAACATATTCATACTAACTTCAAAGAATAATATATTATATCTTAGAATTATATTAATAATAAGTTTGAAAACAATATTAAGCAAATATTAAAATAATGTTAAAAACAATGAATATAAGAATCAATTTATCTAAAAATTTTGAAATCAAAATTAAATATGAAAAATATTTTATTTTTTGAAATTGAAAACAATAATCAACAAAATTTTAAATCACCGCTTAAATAAAATTAGAATAATAAAAATGAAAACAAAACTAAAATACAATTGACTCAAAATATTGGTGTATAATGAATTTAAAAATAAAATACAAACGAAAATAATAATTTATTACATTTTAAACTATAATAATAAATTTAAACAATATTAAGAATAAATATTACAAATAATATTAAATACTATAATATATGAAAGTAGGATTTATTATAATTAAAAATAGTGTTGAATTTTAAGAAAGAAAACCAAATTTGTATTAAATTAAAATTTATTTCAAAACTGAAGGACCAAATCAACAATTCAACGCAAACATTGGGATAATCCAAATCAATCACAGAAATGGCACCGTTTAAGCAGGGATCTAAATGAAAACAGAAGTAAATATGAGGTACAAAATACAAATCATTAAAGGAAATCAAATTGCAACCCCCTTAAACACAGAGGGACCTATTGGATAAATAAACCAAACGATCCATAATGCGTGGATCCTTCCCGGGTCGGGTCACCGTTCGGACCGGGTCTTCAAAACGACGCCGTTTTAGAGCCATCGCATTGACTCCAAACGGCCGCGTTTCATATTCGTACTTAAATGCCAAAACCCTAAAAATCTATTTCATTTTGTCAAAACCTAACTAGCATGAGATGAGTTTTGCGCTGTTTTGTACTAGCGGCATATGAACGGTTTTCGAACCCAACCCAGACTCCGATGACAACGGAGAGAGGGCCAGGATCTCCTCACGAGGTACGTCTTTCCCCTTCCTCTTTATTGTTTTCTCTATTAACTAATGACTATTGAACACAAAAAAGAGAAAAAAGAAAACTAATACTAGCAGAATGAAAAATTAAAAAGAAACTCGGAAATCACCTTTTGGTATTTGATTTTTGTATTCTGAATGCGTAATTCGTTTACAGTGTTCAAATGGCCTTCTTATAGCCCGATGTACAGAAAAATAAAAAATAAATAAAAGGTTCCCCCTATTCTGTTATTTTCCTATTTGCTGCTGTTTTCGTGCGTTTTTTTTGTAGGTATTCGGCCAGCCTGGAGGTACGGAGGTGGCCGTACGGAGGCGTGCGTGGCTGGGGCGTACGGAGGTTGGTCACGCGCGGAAGGCTTGGCTGCGGCGCATGAAGTTGGTGCTGTCTAGGGTTTCCTGATTCGGGTTAGATTCGGTATTGGGCTAATTGGGTTGGGTATTAGATGTTAGACCTTAATTGTTTGGACTAATTTTCGGACTGGTGTTTAGTGGGTTTGAGGCTTAATGCAATCAGGGCTTGGATTTAAATTTGTAATACTGGACAGTATTGGACTTTTATTATATTTATTTTATATATATATTTTATAATTGGGTTTTACTACTTGGGTTCGGGTCGGGGAAAATTTAGGTATTAGAAGTTTGACTAATCGTGCAGGGATGCATTCGACACGCTCAAACATAAGCTCATTTCGGCACCCATCGTTCAACCACCAAATTAGAATTATCCTTTCGAAATAATGCGCGATGCAAGTCACCATAGCGTAGGAGCAGTCCTTAGGCAAAGAATCGAGAAAGAACCATACGTTATCTCCTATACGTCTAAGACTTTGGATGCTGCCCAAAGCAATTACTCGACTACTGAAAAAGAGTTTCTAACTATAGTTTTTTCTTTGGAAAAAATTACGTTTGTATTTATTAGGGACTAAGATTGTTGTTTTCTCTTAAATAACTAATCAGGAAAAAGGAAGCAAAATCGAGGCTTATTAGGTGGATATTACTTTTGCAAGAGTTTGATCTCGAAATAACGGATAAGAAATGATGCGAAAATTTGGTAGCTGGACATCTGAGCTGAATACCTCCATTGAAGGATGTCGCACCACTTAAAGACGATTTTCCAGATGAATGTCTGCTTGCTACTCAGACAGTTTTCCCTTGGTACGCAGACATGGTGAATTACCTTGCTATAGGTAGTATCTTTTAACTAACCGCGATCTGAAAAATATAAGATCAAACATGAATCGTGATACAATATTTAGGATGACCCCTACCTTTGGAAATACTATTCTAATAAGGTATTTTGATGATGCGTTGCAGAAATTGAGCTAAAATTGATTCTATTTTTTTCATTCTTATGCATGTGATGGACATTTTGACCCTAAATGAACTGCACATAAAGTACTTGAATGTGGACTATATTGGCCACATATTTTTTGATATGCATATTTGTTCTGTAAAACATGCGAAAAGTGTCAAAGGGTAGGAAATTTGAGCCAGAAAAATGAAATACCTCTAACCCCTGTACATGTCTATGAAATATTTGATATATGGGGCATTGATTTTATGGGACCTTTTGTCTCGTCATATGGTAACATCTATATTTTACTTGCAATTGACTATGTGTCGAAGTGGGCGGAAGCAAAAGCCACTCGTCATGCTGATGCCAAAACGGTAGTTGATTTTCTAATGAGTTATATTTTTTCCAGATTTGGCACACTGCGAGCATTGATCAGCGATAAAGGAACACATTTTTTTAATAAGGTAATTGACACAATTTTATAAAAATATGAGGTAGTGCAACGAGTCGCTACGGCTTATCACCTTCAATCAAACGGTCAAGCGGAAGTGTCGAATCAAGAAATCAAGTTGATTTTGGAGAAGACCGTTAAGCCATATAGGAAAGATTGGAGTTTGTGACTAAATGATGCACTATGGGCGTCCTTACAGCTTATAAAGGACCCATAGGTATGTCTCCTAATCGACTAATTTTTGGTAAACCGTGTCAACTTCTTGTTGAGCTAGAACATAAAGCGTTTTGGGGCGGTCAAGCAATGCAACATGGAGTTGGAAGCTGCAGGTAAGCATCGTAAGTTACATATTCAAGAACTTGAGGAAATTCAACGAGAAGCGTATGAAAGTGCCCAAATTTATAAGGATAAGGTCAAAGCATACCATGACCAGAAGATAACCCGTAAACAATTTATGGTAGGGCCAAAAGTATTACTTTATGACCCTACATTAAGAATTTTTATAGGTAAGCTTTGGAATAAGTGGTTAAGGCCTTTTTCTGTCACTCACGTGTTTCTACATGGTACAGTCGAGGTTAAAAGCGAAGAATCTGGAAAAAATTTCAAGGTCAACGAATAGCGATTAAAGCCTTTCTACGAAAATTTTCAAGTCCACTTGGTTGAGGAATTAGTCCTCGAAGAGCCGGCTAAATAAATTTCCAGGTCGTCAAGCTAATGACATTAAACAAAAACACTTTTTGGGAGGCAACCCAAATTTATTTTCATTTATTTAGTTTTAAGTTTTAGTAAGATTTAGGTTGTAAATAAATAAATTTTTATTTAATCCAGTTAATTTGATGTTTCCAGGAACGTAATAGAGGTTATGAATTATTCCAAAAGTCAGATAAAGATGGTGGCTTGGGCATGACATGCTAAATGGCGACAATTACTTAACTACAAATAAAAAAAACCCAACATCCCTAACATTTATAAAAACCCCAACACTCAAATCCAATACCCATCCATTAACCCAATACTTACCCCAAATCCACTTACCCAAATACCAAATTACCCACATAATAAATCCAATACCCAAAACCCTTACAATCCCAAACAAACAAACCCAAGAGGAGAAAAAAATTGGGTCGAACAGCCTAGCTGGCCCAAAAGAAAAAAAAGAGAAATGGGCAAGATGGCCCAACCGGCCACATAGGAAAAAAAGAGGAAAAAAAGAAAAAAATTAAACCACCCAAATCCCTAAATCCTCAAACCATTTTTTCTTTATCTTATCGATCTTCTTCAAAACAAAAAAAACCCTAACCCAACACAAAACCACGCTACCGCCACCGTTGAGCGTCGCTACCACCATCACAATTTGCCATCTCCGTCGAGCACGGACCTCGTGAGTCACCATTGTATCACCACTACCGCTACCACCATCATTTAACGCCACTTCGTGAAGCACCATCGTTCTCTTTTTCTCTATTTGCCGTCCGACACCTCAACCCACTCGACGGCCTTCCTCACCCACGTACCGCACTCTTGTCGATTGAAACCTTCATTCTCACGGCACCGCTTCTCCCTCCTCCAAAGACCATATTATCTATTTCTTCTTTTTCTCTATCACCAAACACCTAAACCACCTTTCCCACTACCTTAACTGCATCACACCTCAAATCCCGTCGTCACCCTTCAAAAAAATCAACCAAAACCACGCCATCTACCGTCTGCCACCATTTTCGCCGTTACCACCATTCGTCGCTATCGCCGTAGCAAGCAGAACTATTTATTCGTGATGCTTGCACGGAAACCATGGTTCAAACTCAGAACCAAACGACCGACAATATTTCTGCTTCACTCAATCGAAGTCGACATCGATTTCCAGTGCCTCTAGTCATCGATATAGCCGACGACGACTCAAAACCTTCTCCACCTCTTCCAAGACGAACGACCACACCAATGAGAACTCGTCGTCGATGAAGTCCGACTCCGGTTAGAACAGAACATTCGAATAGCAGCCTCGCTACTACCGAAAGGTCAATTCTTAATCCTCAGCCTGTTTTACCTTTACTAACGTATTATGCAAGTTACTCGGAAGAAGTCGAGACTTCTAACAACCATGTTGAAGGTCCTTCAACTAAAAATGAGCGTGTCTCTCAACGTCGAACACGATCGTCCACCATTCGAACCCGTCGATGACCGACACATGAGTTAGCGACACCCCTAAATAGAAATATTGACACTACTAGAAATTCAAGTCCACCTGACTCGCCTAACGAATATGTTTGACCATCACGAGACGGTCAACATGATAGACAAGGTCGTGCAAACACTATTCCTACCGAATGATGATTATAAGGGTTTCTAGATTTTTTGACCTTAGAGCATTACGCAAAATACGACGACATCTGACAACGTCCACTCCCGGTCTGTAAGTAAATTGATCTGTCCAATCTTGATATGTTAAATATTCGCAGTGCTGTGATTGGCTATTTTGATGCTATTGGTTGGAATTCATTTGCAAATATTTCTATAATGCATATTATGAGTTGATTTATGAATTCTACACCTCATTTAGCTTCAATATTAATGCATTACGAACTATTGAAATACAAAGCATTATTTGTTTTCGTTTAGTTGGTAAGGACTGTCAAATGTCGATTTCTGAATTTAACATTACCATGGGTTTTGTCGACCCTGACAATATTCAATCTGATTCCTATCATACTACTCTATTAGATATTCCAAGTAAATTTGATGCTCAAGATATTTATTGTGCTTTAACTCATTCTAATCAACTTTATAATCCAAAAAACAAAAAAGACTTATTGGTGCATGAACCTGATTTAAGATATATTCACCGATTTTTTAGCTTTTATTTTTTCAGGTCAAAATGATTCGTCATCTGTTCTAACTTTATAATGCCTTGCACTTGAAGATTTTGGCATATTCCCTGAAGCGAATGTTGCATATAATTGTTTGGAAATTATATTTATTTTGTTGACTTAGTGGCATTATAAACTTCTGATTGATTTAGACATTTTCAGTAGTAAATGTCATAATAGTGTTTATATGTGGATACAAAGTAAAATGATGGTAAAATTATCAATTTGTCACAATTTATATTAACATTATTAGTACAATTGAAATGCATGTTAAAGTAAACCAGAAGTTTACTGATACAAGTGCATTTACTACTTAGCGTGACCAATTAGACCATCTTGGATCATATATAATGCAAAAATTAATTAATAATTCATATGGACATTCATTAAAGAACCAGAAGATTACTTAATTTAAAGAATTCCCATTAGTTGTTTGTTCTCAATGAAAATTGATTATTAGAAACTCACTAGCTAAAGTTGAGATTTAATGTCTTGCATTTCTGAAATGAATATGGGCTCATTCATCCACCATGTGGATGATTTTGATATTATATGATTTTGGTAGATGCATCTACAAAATAATTATGTATGTGTTATCAACTTGCAGTCTGTTGTTTGCAAGTTGCTTATTTGAATAATTACTTTCAGGTCATGCCATTAAGACAATTCATCTTGCTAATACTGATGAGTTTATATCTCAGTATTTTATTGATTGAGTTTAAAAAACTTTTGTAAAAGCTTGTTATTTATGTGCATAATGGTTTAGAGAAATTATTGATTAAACGATCGATTAATATCTAGACCATTACTTATGAAAACTAAACTTCTTATTTCAACATGAGATTATGTTGATTTATTACAATTGATTTTTGGTTAAGAGTTAAATATTTCTCATCTTTGAATTTTTGTATGTGCATATATATTCCAATTGCTCCACTAGAACGCACAAAGATGAGTGAATCCTCAAAGAAAGTTGAGAATATATATTAATTACAAGTTTCTTTGTATTATTAGATGTTTTGAATGTATTGAAGATTCATTATGACATGATTTGTGATTACAAGTTTGATTTGATAGTTTTCTCGACATTAGGGGGAGAGAAAATAATAACTTGTAATGAGTTAGGGGAGTGTAATTTGAACTAGAAGTTCAACAAGGATAGCTCATTACAAGTTAATTGTAGACGTATTTACAAACTTAATGAGAATAACCAAGTGTTATATACCATCTAATATTTTAATTTGAATCAAAGTCCTAGGAGGACAATCAATTAAAATAAATAATAGATTAATTGATTACAAAGATGAAAAGTCTTCTAGATGGTCATATAATGAAAGTGGGTGCCCTAGAAGAGACCCAAGACATAACTAATAAGTAAAACTCTAAAAGAGATTCAGGTACCTGAAATTGAAGATTAAAATAGTGAAAATAAAATATATCGATAAGTTATGTCAATTGAGAAAATGTGGAACCGAATAATAAAAGTGGTCGATAATTATTTTGCATGCAATATTATTATTGAAATAATGAAATAAAAGGAGGGTCTTGAACAAATCTATTGAAAATATAGATATGAAATAAATTGTTCAAAATAGAAAGGCGCAACTCAAGTACAATTAAATTCGTGGAGTTTTTGGACCAGTAACCCAAATATCTAAAGGTATAAAGTCAATGAGGGTACAAATGAAGTAGTTTTGTAAAAGTGAAATAAAAATATGAAGTTTTCCGCTAAGTTCCGGCATTGATTATGAAAAGATATAAAATTCTTTTGTGGTGGATACAATAACCTTTAGATATATTATTAAATTGACAATTCATAAAAGATTTAATTTATGTCTAATGGTTGTTATTTCAACCTTTATGAATTATTATATAGTAAGGTTTATATTAAAATCCTTGAAGGATTTAAAATGTCGAAGCATATTGAAATTATCGGAAATTATTCATTTATATGAATTGAAATAATTTGAACATATGTGATAAATTTGACTGAGTGAATAGTAGTTGAAGGAAGATTATAAAATGATCCAAAATACTTGTTTATATTTTTATAAAAGAATCATGATTAATGTTTGCTATAATTATTGTTGAAACTTCTAAAGAGAGCAAAATATATTTCTTCAAAATTTTCTCTCACTCATGACTTTCAAAAGAATGGTGATATAAATGATTAGCAATACATTCATATGGTCATTTAAAAAGTTAGTATTCAATATTGAGTACGTAGAATATGAAATATTATGTGATGTTATCATGAGGGGGAGTAAATACGCGTTGTATTCTTTTTCCTTAATGGAGGTTTTGTCCCATTAGGTTTTTCTGGTAATGTTTTTAATGAGACAATATGTTATGCATATTATAGATTTGTGTACTCTTTTTCCTTCACTAGGAATTTTTTTCCCACAGGGTTTTTATCTTAGTAAGGTTTTAGCGAGACACAATATCTACCAATAGACATCCAATGAGGAGTATTATGAATATCTTATTAAGTGGATGTCCATCAAGATCAATATAAGTTTTGATGTACTTTAAATTCTAATAGTCATTAAAAGTAGATCTCTACTTCATCTATACTCCTTATACTTATAAATAAAGACTTTAGAGAAACTTTGTAAATATTCTCATTGATCAATAAAATACGTTTTCTTTTTACTCTCCCATTCTTTTGTTCTTTACTTTTGCTCTATTTATTTTATAACAATCGTAAAATATTGATAGAATTTAAGGAAAAAGTATAAAATTTATAAAATCAATTTCTTTTTAAAAAGTAAAGGTAGTAAAATGATTATTTATAGATAATGGAGCCATTGTATGTTGATGAATGGATATGTCATGTGTTAAAAAGTTAGGTTGTCCATGTCAACTGGAAGCGAGAGACCTTATAATATATATTGTGTATGATATAATATATGATGGGACAAATTAACTTCTTTTTTAATTTTATTTAACTAGTTAACCATTTATTTTAAATATGAAATTTAAAAATATATTAACTTAGAAAATAGTAATAAGGTATACAGTTTAGTATATGCTAATAATTAAAATAAATAGTATATAATTTAAAAACTATTTGATTTAAATTAAATAGATTTTTTAATTTCTATTAATCTAATTAAATATTTATTTGAACATAAAATTAAATTAAAATTAATTATAAATAATAAATATTATATACAATTAAATTAAAAATTATTTATGTTAAATTAAATGAACAATTTTTTAAAATTCTTGTTTATCTAAGTAAATATTTATTTTAAAATAAAACTTTATAATTTAATTGATAATAACAAAATTATAGAAATTATCTTTAAAAAATATAAATTACATAAAAATATGTAATTGTGCCACTTATCGTAATTATGGTGTGCGTATTTTGTTATATTATATATTTATTTTTACTCTTGTGATGTACAAAATTATTGCATTTAAGTTAAAAATAAATTTTATTAAATATGTTGACATAAATTTTTTTAAAAGTTATTGTATCTAAGAAATTAGAGATTACATTTTAAAAAGAAAATTTAGAAAAACAAATTAAGTAAAGATAAAACCATGAATTTAAAATAGTAGCATATAGTTTGGACTACATTTTAAAATAATCGTTTGTAATTTGTTGTAATGTTTAAATAATTCTTCCAATTTTTCTTGTAAACTTTAACTATAGTTTTTATTATTTTGTTGGTAAAGACGATGCTCGGGTTTTGAGTATTTAAGTTTAAGATTCATCATACATAATTATATACGTGGGTCTTGAGTTTTACTATGTGTGGATTTTAGTCCAATCCAATTAGTTTGATTTGTTGACTTTAGTTTGGATTGTAATAATTCTTAATCAGTTTTGCTTATAATTGTTTGATTATGCTTTGTGATTACTTGGACAATTCGTGTTGTAACAATTTGATATTTGTGGTCACTCGGACATATATTTGTATTTACTTGTAACACTTTAAAAATATTTATATATATAATATTTATATAAATGAAATAAATTAAAATAACATAATTAAATTAGTGAAAACAATAAATAAATTAAAATAAAGCATAAAAATGAATACGTTTAATATTTAAATATGATTTTATATTTTATAAAGTTGATAATTTTTTGATATTTTCTAACATCTGATAATTAAAAATTTGTTCTTGAAAATAATATTGGAGCTAACTTTTAATTAATTATTTTAAATGTATACTGAATAATGAAAAAATTAAAACAAAAAGCAACCATATTTAAATTTCTAAAAAAGATTAAAAAAACAGATTCAATTTTAAGTTAAGTTTAGTGGATTTTTTTATAAAAAATTATATTTTCCATTATGTTAAACTTAGTTAATGTTTTAAATATATATTTTAAGCTTTTTACATTTTTTGTTAAAGTATTAAAAATATGTTTCTTACATTATATTCCTTCCTCTTCTTCATTTCCCACATAAATACCATCTATACCTAATCACTTCATTCATATATACTTCACAATCATTTCACACGGCAAAAATCAAATACTTTTCCTTCAAAAGAATAGTAAAGAAAATAGTTAATATATAGTCAATAAAAATAAACATTATCTAAAAATAAAACATAATCTATCATCTATCATCTATTTTTTTTAAATGAAAATGGGATGGCTTAGATAAATGATACCAATATAAATTGTATTTTAATACATTTATTTTTGGATAATTATCGAATAAGATGCTACTAAATTTGAATTTTTCTTATTAGGAATGAAGTTGGTGTGCTGAAATTCAAAATCATACAAAAAGGGGCTAAATTGGAACAAAAAGCAAAAAGGAGGGGTAGGTTGAAAGATTGAAGATTTGAAGTTGGTTGGATAATGATTGAATATTTAAAATTGGTTGGATAAAGATCAAATTATTTTTTATATTGTTAAAATTTTGTAATTATTTTAAATTTGATTTTTTAAATTTTGATTTATCTAGTGATAATGTTTATACGGAAAATATAGCTAAATTTTTGCACTAGAAGTGTGTATAAATACTTGGTAGCTATAACCAAAAAACACTTGGCTTTTGGCATTAATAAATTATTTTCTTTCTTTCATTTCCTTCGTCAGTGCTTCATTCTGCCATTTTATTTTTCTTTCTTTTACTTTCAACATTTTGGTTTATTTGCCTTCCAAGCCCTTTCCCCTTTCCCCTTTCCACAATTTCCATTAAAAGTCACTTCCATACTCCATCTAGCATGACTTATTTCATGATTAACTAAGTCCATTTTAGCCTTAGCTCAGTTATCGCTTCGACAAAATAATCGGGAGATATGTACCTACACTAAATACTTTGCAATTCGGTATTCGCTATATCTCCGGTATATGTGATAGTACAAATTCGTCCCTTAAATTTGATTCGATTTCAATTCAAAAAGTGCACGTTGGGTTGGAATCGTTTGGAGTACAATTGGGAAGTTGGGTCGGTCGTGCTGTATTCAAAATCCTGCAAACAAATTGGCGTGTTCAGGTGGGAAAAGCCAGTTGGATTTCGCCAAGGGAGATAGTGATCGGATTTAAATGACCCACACAGTTGAGACCGTTAATTCGAGTTGGGTTTTTCAGATCGCAAGGCTGTCGAAGTCTTAAATTACGGGTACGTATCACATGGTTATAAATTCAACAAAGGTCGATTTGCAGGCTATACCGGAACTGATTACAAGAGGAAAAGCTGGTGGTTTGAGGCATCCTTGACCGCTATAACCAACTTATCGGTTGGAAGGAAAAACCTTCTTTCAAGGATTGGTTCAAGTTCAGGGTGTACCGAGGCTAAGGCTAACCTTAAAAATATTTTATTCACTCATTTATTTTATTTGCTTAAATTTATTTTTGCAATTTTGAATCTGTTCTTATTTTTATTTTATTACACTACGTATTTGCTTATTTTATTATATTTTTCAATTAAAACCCCTATTTTTCATTTTTCAACATTGATATGCATAGGTCGTGGACGTGACTGTGACCACAACAGTGATTCTGGTTAAGAGAAAAAAGTGAAATTGGATAACCAGTCTCTGTGGATTCGACCCTATTGCTTTATATTATTATTTAGTGTTATCTTATCGTCAAAATTTATATTTAATGGTTTCGACGCCCATCAAAATTTGGTGTCATTGACGGTAATTGGAAAATTTTTTCTAATTTTTGTTTGTTTTCTTTATGACCGGGTCAGAACCAAGGACTCTAACATTTGAACCAGAAATAGAGAAGTTGGCTCGAACACTTCAAAGAGAAGCTATTTGGCGTGATAAACAACAACAACCCGACTTTGAAACATGATCTTATACCAAAGATATTTTCTTATTCGACGAACCAAATAAAATGGCAGATCAAGCTATACTCCAACTCGCAACAGCACCAGATGAACAACAACCACTATGCATAACTTATCCAATGGGTGAAAAATCGTTTGAATTAAAATCGGGCTTAATTCATTTATTGCTCACTTTCTGTGGTTTGAAAAACGAGAACCCCCATACTCATTTGAAGGAATTCCACATGGTTTGTTTAAGCATGAAATTAGAGGGAGAAACCAATGATCAAATTAAACTCCGAGCTTTTCCTTTTTCATTAGTCGACTTAGCTAAGGAATGATTATTTTATTTATCTCCAGGATCTGTTAATACATGGACTGATATGTCTTGTTTGTTTCTTGATAAGTTTTTCCTAGCCTATGGAGAAGCATAGTCAGAATATAATAAAAAGAAACAGAGTCACTTTATGACTATTGGGAGTGATACAAGAAGTTGTACATAAGTTGCCCACAACATGGCATGCCTAAACAATCGCTCTTACAGTATTTTTATGAGGGGTTACTCCCAATAAAAATGGAAATGATTGATGCCACTAGCAGAAGGACACTTGTGAACATGCCTCTTCAAAGAGCTAAGCAATTAATTTCGACCATGGCTATGAATTCTCAACAGCATCGACCATTTATAGAACCTACGAGAAGAGTTCATGAGCTAAGTACTCCTTCATTAGTAGATAAGATTGACGAGCTTACTAATGTGATTAAAAATATGCTTGTAGGAAAAATGAACCTAGCTCGATCGTGCGAGATTTGTGCCAAGCTTGATCATCCTACTGAATCGTGTCTGATTTTACTTGAGGGCACAACTACACAAGTAGATGTTGTTGGGAACTTCCTAAGGCCACCTCAAAGGCACTAAGATCCATACTCAAACACGTACAATGCAGGGTGGAGGGATCATCCGAATCAAGCTATGGATCAAACCCTCGATACAATCAACCATATCAATCAAGATCACCTCTGCCTCTACAATATCAACCTCTAAAGTTATCTCTTGAAGCCATAGTAGAGAGGCTGGTTGTTAGCACCGAAAAGTTCCAACAAAATTCTGAGGCACACTTATAAGAAATTGATCAGTAAATAAGTAAGCTAGCACTTACCGTTAGTAGTTTGGAGAACCAAGGAAAATTGTCATATCAAACCGAGCTAAACCTAAGTCAAAATGCGAGTGCTATGACCATAAAAGATGAAATAGAGTTACAACTAGTGTCTAGCACGAGTTGTGAACACGACACTGAACAGTAAGAATAAAAAAATGAACCAGTAGCTCCCACTGAGCCGGCACCACAGAAACCATTTATTGTACCTCCCCCATTCCCTGGAAGGCTCGCCCAAGTTAAAAAGGAACGAGAGGAAAAAAATCCTTAAGATATTTTGAAAGGTAGAAATCAATATTCATTTACTTGATGCAAATAAACAGGTTCCATGCTATGCAAAATTTTTGAAAGAATTATACACCGGTAAAAAGAAACTCCAAGGAAACAAATGGATAAATGTGGGAGAAAGCGTTTTTGTAGTATTACAAAGGAAAATCCCGCCTAAGTGTAAGGACCAATGTATGTTTTCTATATCTTGCAAAATAGGAAATATTGGCATAAAGAAAGCCATGTGTGATTTGAGAGCATCTATTAACGTAATACCTTTATTGATTTTTAAATTGCTAAACACGGGTCCTTTGAAAGAAATAGGGGTGATTATTCAATTGGCAGATAGGTCATGTGTGTATCTAGAAGGGGTGTTGGAAGATGTCTTCGTAAAGGTAAATGAACTAATTTTTCATGTAGACTTTTACATCATTGTTATGGAGGACAATCACTCAAAAAATGCTTCTGATATTCTACTCGGGAGACCATTCCTAAGCACCGTACGTACAAAAATTGATGTACGAAGTGGAACCCTTACTATGGAATTCGACGGGGAGGTGGTAAACTTTAATATTTATGAGGTAATAGGTCAACCCAGTATAATGCCGAATAATTCTAGTATTGATATTATTAAACCACTAACGAAATTTCATTTTGAATATAATAAAGAGGACGGGTTACAAACGGTGCTTTGCAAAAGTTTAGACCTCGAAACAATGGATAAATTGGAAGAGTTAATGACATTCAAAGAACCGATTCGTGAAACTGTTATTCTATTAGAGACTCTATAATTTCCTAGAATTCAAGGTAAATACTTTGAACTTTCTCCGTCCAAAACTAAACTATTGCCTTCTATTTTGCAGACCCTAAAAATAGAGCTTAAGACATTGTCGGAATACTTTAAATATGCCTACTTAGGTAATGAGAACACATTACCGATGATAGTTTCTAGTAAAATTTTGAGTTTGAGATTGGAAAAGGAAAGTTTAATTTGAGTCTTAAGAGACTAAAAAGGGGAAATCGGGTGTATAATCACCGACATAAAAGTGTTAAGTCCTTAATTTGTATGCACAAAATTCCAATAGAAGAAAATGCGAGCCCAAAGAGAGAAGCTCAAAGGCACCTTAATCCACCAATAATAGAGGTCGTGAAAATGGAAATTAAAAAATTACTCAACGCTAGGATGATCTATCCAATTTCCGACTGTAACTGGGCTAGCCCAATTCATGTGGTACCTAAGAAAATCGGTATGACCGTAATAAAAAATGAAGTAGGAGATTTAGTTCCCACTTGAGTTCAAAACGGGTGGAGAGTCTGTATATATTACATGAAGTTGAACTCTTTAATTCGAAAAGACCACTTTCTACTTCCTTTTATTGATAAAATGTTAGACCGTTTAGCGAGAAAAACTCCCTACTATTGTCTTGATGGTTATTCAATTTTCTTCCAAATTTCAGTGTCACTAGAGGACCAAGAGAAAACAACGTTTACATGTCCCTTTAGCACGTTCACTTATAAACGTATATTTTTTGGACTTTGTAATGCACCAACCACATTCCAAAGGTGTATGGTAAGTATATTTTCCGACTATGTCGAGAAAATAATTGAGGTTTTATGGAAGATTTCACAGTATATGGTAATTCTTTCAGTGAATGTCTGTCAAACCTTATTAAAATTTTGGAAAGATACCTAGAATTTAATCTCATTCTAAATTATGAAAAATGTCATTTTATGGTAGATAAGGGATTGACTATAGGGCATATTGTTTGCGCTAAAGGGATCGCAGTCGATAAGGCCAAAACTGATGTTATGACTCACTTTCATACCCCACGACTGTGAGGGAAATTCGTTATTTTCTTGCTAATACAAGTTTTTATAGGCGCTTTATAAAGGATTTTTGAAGATTTCGCAACTGCTATGCAATCTCTTGTAGAAAGATAAAGAGTTCAAATTTGATCAAGCATGCAAAAACATGTTTAACACCCTCAAGCAAAAGCTTGTTTTAGCTCCTATAGTACAACCGCAAAATTGGGATTATCCATTCGAGCTCATGTGCAATGCAAGTGACCAAAGTGTAGGAGCTATCCTTGGGAATAAAAGTGGAAAGGAACCCCACGTCATATCTTACACCTCTAAAACATAAGATGTTGCCCATAGCAATTACTCGACTTTTGAAAAAGAATTATTAGCCATTTTTTTTACTTTGGAAAAATTTAGACCATATTTATTAAGAACTAAAGTTATTGTTTTTTCTGACCATGCGGCATTGAAATATTTGATCGGGAAAAAGGAGGCGAAACCTAGACTGATTCGATGGATTCTACTATAACAAGAATTCCATCTAGAGATTAAAGATAATAATGGATGAGAGAACTTGGTAGCTGATCATTTGAGCCGAATATCCCTTCCAAAAGACGATGCTCCTCTTAAAAATGACTTTCCAAATGAAAATCTTCTGTCAACTTAGGCAGTTTACCCATGGTTTGCAGATATGGTAAATTATCTCGCTACAGGTATTGTTTCTTCCAACTTATCACGTTCTGAAAAGGACAAACTTAAGAGAGACTTACAATATTATATTTGGGATGACCCATACCTTTGGAAATGTTATTTCGATCAGGTAATTAGATGATGTGACGTAGAGACCGAGGTACAATCTATACTAACTTTTTGTCATTCTTATGGTTGTGGAGGGCATTTTGGTGCTAAATGCACTTCACATAAAGTACTTGAATGTGGATTGTTTTGGCCACCCATCTTTCGTGATGCTTACTTATTTTGTAGGACTTGTAAAAAATGCCAAAAAGTGGTTAATTTAAGCCGAAAGAATGAGATGCCCCTAACTCCTATACATATGTGCGAAATTTTCGATGTATGGGGCATCGATTTCATGGGACCGTTTGTTTCATCATTTAATAATGTTTACATTATTCTCGCTATTGATTACAAGTCTAAATGGGTAGAAGCTAAAGCTACCTGTCGTGCCGATGCTAAAATTAGTAGATTTTCTAACAAACTCTATCTTTTCTAAGTTTGGCATGCCGAGAGCATTAACAGTGATCGAGGAACTCATTTCTGCAACAAGATAATTGATACGCTACTGAAAAAGTACGGGGTTACACAACAAGTGGCCATGGCTTATAATCCACAGACAAATGGTCAACCAGAAGTTTCGAACTGCGAAATAAAGTTAATTCTGGAGAAAATCATGAACCCAAATCGAAAGGACTAGAGCTTGTGTTTAAACGATGCATTATGGGCATACCGTACTGCTTACAAGGGACCCAAACGAATATCCCTTTATCGATTGCTATTCAGTAAACCATGTCACCATCCATTGGAGTTAGAACATAGGGCATTTTGGGTGGTAAAAAAATACAACATGGAGTTGGACGCCGTAGGTAACTATTGGAAATTAAGCATTCAAGAGCTCGAGGAGATCCGGCGAGACGCATATGAAAATGCCCAAATTTATAAAGACATACCCAAGGCATTTCATGACCAGAAAATATCCTGCAAACAATTTTCAGTTAACCAGAAAGTGTTACTTTACGATCCCACACGGAGAATATTTTTGGGTAAGCTTCGAACCAAATAGCTTGGTCCTTTTCTTATTACTAAATTATTTCCTCATGGTGCAGTTGAGATTAAAAGTAAGGAGTCCAGCAAATGCTTTAAAGTCAATGGTCAAAGGTTAAAACCCTTTTACGAGAATTTTAAAGTACACGTGGCGAAGGAATTATTCTTCGAGGAGTTTAGCAATTAAATTTTCTAGTCGTCGAGCTAACGATATTAAACAAAAGTGCTTTATGGGAGGTAACCCATATTTATTTTTATGTATTTAATTTAATTTTGAATTCTAATTTAGTTGAGAATAAAATAAAATATTTTTTAATCCATTTGATCGTGTTATTTTTCAGGAGCATGGACGAAGACAATCATTTTTTTAGAAGTCAGAATTAAATTGTGGCGTGGGCACGGTCATGTTCAGTGCGTACATCTTTTTCAAGTAAAAAATTCCATACCCCAACCTTAAATTTTGTAGGCCTAAAATAACCTAAAAAAACGATGAGGAAAAAAGAACCCAAGCCGCTCAAGCCCAAGCAAATAAGGACAAAAAGAGAAAAATAAAAGATGACGGTAGGCCGACCCAAAAGAAAAAAAAGGGTAAAAATGGGCTAAACAGCTAAAGAAAAAAAAAAGAGAAAAGGGGCCAGAAAACTAAAAGAAAAAAAAAAGAGAAAGGAAAAAAAAAGAAAATAAACCAACAAAAATGGGAAATTCATTTTTTTTCAAACCCCCACATTTCCTTATCTTTTCTTTCCCTCTTCTTCTTCCCCAAAATCCTAACCATCAAGCCACCGTCGTTCAGCCTTTTACCACCGTCGGGCCTCTTTTTCGCTCCTCAACACTGTCAACGATGGTATCACCGTCAGATAACCTTCCCCCCAAAATGCCACCGCTCGCCATCTACGCCGCCATCACCTTCTCCACTTCCCCTCCGTCGAACACTACCCTTTGCAAACAAAATCCATCAGTTTTCCTATCACTGCACACACCCCCACTATCGGGCCTACATCAAGCGTCATCACCTCCACTAAACCACCCCAAAACCTCACCTTTCTTCACCCTTACCAACCACCACCTTTCCAAAACCTAACCATCACCTTTACAACAACAAACCCCACCTTTTCCCCCATAATTGCCATCTTACAAAGTACACAAACTATCCCAACGTTGACCGCTGCCGTCCACCGTCACTACAAATTGCTGCCGATTAATTTTAAAGCCCAAAAACAGACCATGGTTCGTACTAAACAATAGTCAACTGACATTTTCTCAGTTTCTCTAAATCGAGGTCGAAACCAATTTTTAACACCACCAGTTGTTGACCTAGACGATGAAGTTCCAAAACTACAACTGAAACATGTTGCTGGACCAAGTCAACACGGACGTCAAAGAAGCCTGACAACAATCGAGATGAAAAGTTCACGTGTTCATCCCGATGGTTCTAACGACATAATGTATAACGTTCTAAACTCACCACATGTTTTACCGTTATTAACGTTTTCTATAAGTCATTTGGATAGAGCTAGCACTTCAGATCATAATGATACTACGCCATCGAGCCAAGGTGGGCAACCAACTCCACAACAAACAAGGGCGGCTACTGCTCATGCTCGACGTACGCGATCACACCAGCCCAATGAAGGGTTAGAGTCAACCCCAAATAGCGAACTGAAGTTGCTGATATACGTAGTTCACTGTACAGTCTAGTTGAAAATGAGTACTAGCCTCATCGAAATAATAGGCGCGGTCAGCAGGGCTGAACCTATACAATGCTGCTGAAACAGAGACTTCGAGGATTTCTAAATTTCACAGCATCAGAACACTGAACAAGATACGAAAAAAATCAACATTGGCCAATTCTAGTCTATACACGAACCGCTCGAAGCAATAAAGTCTTTCGATGAAGACGCGATCCGGCTATTAGAGAACAAGAGGAGCAACCACCTTCCACTGTGGACAAACGACTTCATCGCATAGAAGCTCGTCTCGAAACAATGGAAGCCAACATCTCAAGCATCTTCACCATACTGCAAAGCGGCCACTTTCACCATCTTCCAACCCATTGAATATACACGGGAAGTACACTTTACCTCAACTTTTGTTATTCTTTTAACACATTGTGAGCAATGTGGGCTAAGTGGGGGGCATGCTATGCTATTGCTTCTTTGCATGTGTTCATTCACTTAGATAATTCCTCAATTCATTTAAAAAATGAACCCCTAATTTTTATGCTAAGTTTATTAAATTAATTGGGTGAGTCATGAACAACTATTGCTTACTTGATCTATAAATATTTTGTAGAATTGAAAATGCTATGGCTTAGTCAATATTTCGTATAAATTGTTGGCTCTTTTGAACTTGCCTGATGGAAGTAATCATCTTAATAAATAAACAAGTAATCTGTTAATGGCTTCGTTAAGAGTGAAGGATCAGAAATGTGACCAAATTGAGTAACCGGGGTGATGTGCGTAGATTGTCATCTCATTTCGCGTCAAAAGATTTGGTGACGAACTGAAACTTGTAACATTTCGCTAACTGAGCTATAAAATCATTAGGGACATGTCAAGTTGAGTAACCAGGGTGAGGTGCTTGATTGTCATCTCATTTCGTGTCAAAAGATTTGGCTGTGTCTCGAATTCGTAAAAAAATAAATAAACAAAAAATATATAATAATGTCGAGTTGAGTAACCGGGGTGAGGTGCTTAGGTTGTCATCTCATTTCGCATCAAAAAACTTGAACTTGTTATGAATAAGTTAAAAAAGAAAAATAAAAAAAAGAAAGGAATAATAATAATAATAATAATAATAATAATAATATATTGAGTACGATTGTCTTGCAAGTTTGATTAAGCCTAAATTTAGTGAAGTAGTTGAGTTTGACATACTGTTCGAGGTTTTATAAAATGTTTATTGATTGAGTCTAGCGATTATTTATTTTTGATTCAACTAATTGTTTGCATTATACTTGATTGAGAAAGGGGGTTTGATTGAGAAAAGGATTGTCAAACGATTTTTAGTAGACATCGTGCTTGAGGACAAGCATGAGCTAAGTGGGGGGAATTTGATAGTAAGATAAATTATTATTTTTAATACATCTATTTTTGGCTTATTATCGAATAAGATGCTACTAAATTTGGATTTTTTTTATCAGGAATGAAATTGATGATCTAAAATTCAAAATCATACAAAAAGGGGCTAGATTG
Organism: Gossypium raimondii; assembly: GCF_025698545.1. Taxonomy (NCBI): domain Eukaryota; kingdom Viridiplantae; phylum Streptophyta; class Magnoliopsida; order Malvales; family Malvaceae; genus Gossypium; species Gossypium raimondii. Next base: position 16,253,178 of record NC_068566.1, read on the forward strand.
GAACAAAAAACAAAGAGGAATGGTAAATTGATATATTGAAGATTTGAAGTTGGTGATAAAGATTGAAGATTGGAAATTGGTTGGATAAAGATCAAATTATTTTGATATTGTTAAAATTCGTAATTAGTTTAAATTTGATCTTTATTTTAAATTTGATTTTTAAATTTTGATTTATGTAGTGATAATGTTTAGGAAAATCTAGCTAAATTTTATCACTAAAATGTATATAAATACCTAGTGGCTATAACAATTTGAACACACTTAGCTTTTTGGCGTTAATAAATTCTTTTCTTTCTTTCATTTCTGCGTCAAGATTAGAGGTGTTCATGGTAGGCGGTAGGGTTGGTAAGCCCAGGAAAAATTTCAGCCGGGTCCTAGGCAGGCCTACCGCCTGAAATATGGGCCTAGAATTTTGCCCAGCCCGGCCCGAAAAATTCATAAGCCGGCCCGCCCGCTTTTTAAATAAATACCAAAATTTATTTTAAAATTAAAATAAAAATTAAAAAAAAAGTATTTTAAAAATATTTTAAAATTAAAAAAATTAAAAAAAGTATTTTAAAAGTATTTTAAAGTTAAAAAATAAAAAATAAAAAAATTTATTATTCGGGCCCGGGCCAAAAAAGTTGTGCCCAAGGCCCGGCCCATTTTTTAATCGGGCATTGTTTTTTTGCCCAAGCCCATATTTCGGGCCTATATTTTTACCCAAACCCTCCCATATTTCGGGCGGGCCGTCGGGCCGGGCCGGGCCGCCCGGCCCATGAACACCTCTAGTCAGTACTTTTATTCTGCCATTTTATTTTTCTTTCTTTTACTTTCAACATTTTGGCTTATTTACCTTCCAAGCCCTTTCCCCTTTCCACTTTCCTCAATTTTCATTAAAAGTCACTTCCATACTCCATCTAGCATGACTTATTTAATGATTAACTAAGTCCATTTTAGCCTTAGTCTGGTTATCGCTCTGACAAAATAATCAAGAGATATGAACCTGCACTAAATACTTTGCAATTCGATATTCGCTATCTTTCCGGTATATGTGATAGTACAAATTCGTCCCTTAAATTTGATTCGATTTCAATTAAAAAAGTGCACGTTGGGTTGGAATCGTTTAGAGTACAGTTGGGAAGTTGGGCTGGCCATGCTATATTCAAAATCCCGCGAACAAATTGGCCTGTTCAGGTGGGAAATACCAGTTGGATTCCGCCAAGGGAGATAGTGATCAGATTTAAACGACCCACACGGTTAAGGTCGTTAATTCGAGTTGGGCTTTTTAGATTGCAGGCTGTCGAAGTATTAAATTACGAGTACATGTCACGTGATTAGAAATTTGACAATGGTCGATTTGCAGGTCGTATCGAAACCGACTACAAGAGGAAAAGCTGGTGGTTTGAAGCATCCTCAACCGCCACAACCAACTTATTGGTTGGAAGGAAAAATCTTCTTTCAAGAATCAGTTCAAGTTCGGGGTGTACCGAGGCTAAGGCTAAGCTTAAAAATATTTTATTCACTCATTTATTTTATTTTCTTAAATCTATTTTTGCAATTTTGAATCTATTCTTATTTTTATTTTATTAAACTACGTATTTGCTTATTTTATTATCTTTATCAATTAAAACCCCCTTTTTCATTTTTCAGCATTACTATGCACAGGTTGTAGGGACGACTGTTATCGCGACAGTGATTTTTGTCACGAGAAAAAAAGCGAAATTGGATAGCTAGTGCCTGTGGATTTGACCCTACTACTCTATACTGCTATTTAGTGTTATAAAATAGCCACCTAATTATTCAATTGTCTTTTTTAGTCACCAACTGGCTAACGATGACAACTTTTAAAATTGGCAGAATAGCAACTTTAAATAATATGTATAAATTATGTCAATTTAATCTTGATTCTAAAAAATTAACCATCAACCATTACACATTGTGTAATTTGGTTTTTTTTTTTTGTAGTTTTGTTTTTTGTGACATTGATGGTTAATTTTAAAAGAATGAGAAAAGTTGAAACTTATTATCTTGAATTTGTGGTGTTTCTATTTTTTTGTTTATTTTCAATCAAATTTAGTTGATAGATTTATTTATTTTTAGCATTTTAAGTAAAAGGATCATAAAGAAAAGTAAAACGTAAAAAGACTAAATTACAGTGTGTGTAAATGTTAAGGGTTAAAGTTACTATAATTAATTTTAAAAGTTACCACCGTTAATCATTGGGGACTAAAAAGACAAAATAGAATAGTTAAATTATCATTTTGTAACTTTTCATTATTAGATGACTAAATAAGAAATTTACTAATTAATTATATAATTATTTTATAATTTTTCAAAGTTAGTTAACCAACAAAAATACTCATGACTCCTACTCTAGTTTACCCTAAAAGTTTTAACTATTGAAGTTGTGGATATTGTGATGTTCGAATTGGGTTCATTAATAGCTCCAGTTAAATCAAATTTTTACGAATGGAAAGACTAAATCCCACATGCCTCCCTCAACTTAAAACCCACGCCCGTACAAAACCAAACCTCGTCTTTTCTCAGGCCTTCAACGACATCATTTAAATGGACAAGCGCCTGCGCCTATAGCTGAATCTCTCGAGGTCCCCCTTTTGGGTTATTCTTTCAGCATTCCGAATTGCCGGCCAACTGTTTGATTTTATGTTCGTGTGATGTCGTTTTCTCTTTTGATTCCTTCTCTTTTGTTTTGTTTCAGGATAAGGTGGATCGTTTCAAGAAGACTTTAATTGATTTTTCTAGCTTAAATTACTAGGTTGTTCGGGATTATGATGGCCTTATTGACTCTGTTAATGCACTTGAGCCAGAGAGATTCAGAGGCTATCTGATCAGCAGGTTGGTCGGCTTTTTAGCTTAAATTCGTTATTTTTTTGGGGGGCGTGTTACTTAGCAATAGCGTTATTTTCTATATACAATTGATAAAAGTGAAAGAAAGTTAAAAAGAAAAACAAAAAGAATCTCTGTATATCAAAATTGGCTTAAAATGCTATAATATTGGTATTTTGTTTGTTGTACTTAAGGTGAATTCTGATTCGTATTTGAAGTTCAAAAATGAAAATGGTCAAAGTTTACACCTCTCGTGAAATGTTGGGATGGATTACGCTGGTGAGAAGATATTGTTCAAGTGAACCAACGAGAGATGTTTCAGTTACGAGCAAAAAAGTTTGTAAAATCATGATGTCATCCTCTCCAGTGGTGCTTGATACAGCTCTTGATCAAAGTGGGTTACGGGTTTCGCCGGAGGTGGCAGAGGATGTTCTTAAGCGGTTTGAGAATGCTGGTATGTTGGCTTATAGATTTTTTGAATGGACAGAGAAGCAGCGGAATTATATGCATACTGTTAGGGCTTATCATACCATGATTGGATCTTTGGCTAAGATTAGGCAGTATCAAATCATGTGGAATCTTGTGAATGCGATGAAGAACAAGAGCATGTTGAATGTTGAAACGTTTTGTATTATCATGAGAAAGTACGCAAGGGTTCAGAAGGTGGATGAAGCAGTTTATGCTTTTAATGTCATGGAGAAGTACGGTGTGCCACCAAATTTAGCAGCATTTAATGCCTTACTGAGTACTTTATGTAAGACTAAGAATGTGAGGAAAGCGCAAGAGATTTTTGATAAAATGAAAGATCATTTTGTGCCGGACTCAAAAACTTATAGTATTTTGATTGAAGGATGGGGTCGTGCTCCAAATTTGCCAAAGGCTAGGGAGATCTACAGAGAGATGGTTGATATGGGTTGTGACCCGGATATTGTGACTTATGGTATAATGGTAGATGTTCTATGCAAAGCTGGCAGAGTGGATGAAGCAATTGGAATTGTTAGGGAAATGGATTCTAATGGTTGCAGGCCGACTTCATTTATTTATAGCATTTTGGTCCATACTTATGGGATAGAAAACAGAATTGAAGATGCCGTTGACGCATTCCTAGAGATGGAAAGAAATGGAATCAAGGCAGATGTGGTTGTGTATAATGCTCTGATTAGTGCTTTTTGTAAAGTAAACAAATTAAAGAATGTGTATAGGGTATTAAACGAGATGGATTCTAAGGGTGTGGCACCAAATGCAAGAACTTGCAATATCATTCTCAACAGCTTGATAGGTCGTGGAGAAACTGATGAAGCTTTTAAGGTGTTCCGCAGGATGATCAAAGAATGTGAACCAGATGCAGACACGTACACAATAATGATAAAGATGTTTTGTGAGAGAGATGAGTTAGACATGGCATTTAAAGTATGGAAGTACATGAAATTGAAGCAGTTTATCCCTAGCATGCACACATTTTCAGTTCTCATAAATGGATTATGTGAGAAGGGCAATGCTGCTAAGGCTTGTATTTTACTAGAAGAGATGTTAGAAAAGGGCATTCAGCCTTCAGGTCCAACATTTGGGAGGTTAAAGCAATTGCTTATAAAAGAAGGGAGAGAAGACGTGCTCAAATTTCTTCAAGAGAAAATGAACCTCCTCATCAAGGAGCCTTTGTATGATTGAAGAATTCTTCCTTTTTAGTTGTTGAGAATTCTGGATAGATGGAATTGGAATACCTGATTACCTCATGGAATTAAGGTAACTTTTCTGGTCTGACACATGTAAAAGGAAAGAACACTTTTGCACTTCTCTTTTGTTTTCACTCTCTTCCAAAAGGTTTCAGTCTTGCTAGTGGATGTGAAAGTAACTGAATCAAACTCTCCATAGGTTTCGCTGTATACACTGCCAGCTAGGGGAAAATGTTAACCCGATTTGTAACTTAAAAGAATGGTTCAGACATTAATGCTTTCTAAGAATGGTAATGCTCTGTTAGTGGTGCACATGTCATAATATTCATTTTATGCATCATATGCTGATTCAGGAATTTAGTCACAGCAATTCAAGTTTTCATTATTTGAGAACCGGCATGGTTTTTGTGCTTCAAAGCCTAACCTCGCTGATATTTCAAGTGGACACAGTTATTGTCATGAACTTTTATTATTATTATTACTATTATTAATATATGTAACTGTTTACATTTATTTGAAGGTCTAAGAAATGAAATATCTATTGAAATGAAATATGAGATGTTTCCGAAAACTCTGATATTCAGAGAAAGACAGACTACAACAAGGAGAATATGTAGCAGGAAGCAGGAGTAAGAAGCAGGTTTGACTCAAGTTGTGTCTATACATTGGTAATCGATAAAAACAGAGGAAACAGAGGAAGTGGATTGGCATTGTTTTTTGGGCATGCATATGGATTTCATGGACTGTTAAGAGCACGTTTGGGGTCTCTTGATGCCATGGGTTCTTTCAAGAGGTAAATGAATTAATCAGCCCTCTCAGTGCAAGTACTTTCTAAGTTCTTGTGTTTTAGATGTGAAAGAAATCAGTAGTTAAGGCAAAGCAAAGAATCATATATGCTGCTTTCACTGTTAATACTTTGAGTCTGGGGACTTCTAGGTCTGATGATGTGATTTTTGCCCGTTTTGCAATGTCAATGGGAGAAGAAATGAAGTCACTCGTACAATAACTTGTTTTCTTCCATTGTTTCTTTGAGATTATGTGTAATGGTGTTTAGGTTTTGAAAATTTCCTTATATTGGCTTTTACTGCTTTCATTTTCTTTTCATTATCTTTGTTTGTATTGGGATTTTTGTGAGATTATATCACCAGTGTGTCAAAAACTAAAACATGTTTGTAAATACCATATATTGGCTAACCGTTCCTTACATGCATGAACTGAAGCTGAATTGAAAGCTGTGAATACCATGGTTGTAAATATTGGTCGGTACATCGTGTTTTGGTCTTAAATTAATATAATCTAAATTTCATTTTAGTAAAAATTTCAGCATGTTTCAATCTCCTTCACCCAATAGCATCTTGTACGGTTGTGTACAACTCTTACAAGATTTTCGTATAGTCAGTAATTTTTATAACAACCACTTGTTATAATAAAATTTAGTTATAACAACTAAGTTTTCAGTAGAAATATTTTTTTATATTTTATTTTAACAGTTTATAACAACATCCATAATTATGAAGTATATTCTTTGTTAAATTAGTTCTCTATAATAGTATATTGTTTAAAATTTTAAATAAAATTGTAGCTATTTGTAAGTCTATTAATTATAATTTATTAAATAAAAATTATTTTAATTAAACTATTATTTTAATAAAATGTTTAAATTTTACATAAAAAAATCTATTAATCATATTTTATTAAATGAAAATAATCTTCAATGAGTAAAATTAAAGATATCAATTCTAATAAACTATTAATTTTTAATTAAATATTCTACTATGAATTTGAAACATCATAAACTTATAAATTGATCACTTGAATTTAATAACTCATGATAAATTAATTAATTTAATTTGATAAATCATCTTGGTTAATTGAACTTGTTAGATTTATGAACATATTTAATCATGTGAAAAATGTAAAATAAAACATGCATGAAAGTAATAATGCATGCCCTTACTGTACACCTATTAATTTTGTTAATTTGATTCACATTTTCTTTTTTTTTAACATAAATTCCACATTATTAGACAAAAAATTATGATAGATTTACAACAATTATCTTTTTATTTTGGTGAAAAGTAAATAAAATTACACCAAATCAATTGTTCAAAAGCACCACTAGCTTTATCTTGTTGAAGGACACCCATCACTTTCATAAGGAGGCACATCGAAAATTTATAAGCTTGACTTCCATGTAAGGCAAACCTTAGCCAATTGATCCGCAATTAAGTTTATTTCCCCAGACACAACTCTGTCCACCACTTTCCTTCAGAACACATAAACCTTTGAACCCTTCTAAGGACTGTGATGCCTGAGTCTTCCAACTCTTTATCGGTCAAGGCCTTAACCACTTCTTGTTAAATTAAGCTTTATTTGATAAAAGATTTTGATATAACAAATTAAAAATACTTTTCAATATAAGCTGAATTTGACAAAATAATTTTAAATTTGAATCCTAAGAAGTAAAATTGTTAATACTTACAATAAACTCTTAGAAAATTTTGAAACAATTTTAAAATCAAGTGAAATTATTTTTAACCAAGTCCAAATGATCCCAATCAAGTTAAAATCATTTTAACACATCAAAATGATTTTCAAACAAGTTAGGCTTGCTCCAGGCCAAAAAGTATCGATACCATTTGGCCTAGTATCGATAATTTTTGAAAATAATCGATACCCTTAGTAAAATCGAGACCAAAAAGACATTCTATCAAAAATATAAAAATTATCGATACCATGATTTCGGTATCGATACTTTTCAAAAATAATCAATACCTTACTTAAAAACGATACCGAACTTGTATTTTGTTTCTCAAAAACCCTACAAGGTATCGATCCGGTATCAATACCTCTTCCAGGAAGTATCGATAAAATATTTTTGAAGTATCAATTTTTTTAATTCCAACAATCACTGAATTAACATTTATGACAAAAAATATTGATACTATTTATAAAGGTATCGATACTCGAGGTTGCAAGTGAAATAAATACTTTGGTTTTACATCCTCAATGGCCATATTAACTTCTCCAACATCCTCAATGGCTGGAAATCTATTAGGGTATAAATACCATTTTTTAAAGTCCTACAACATCCAAGAAAAATACTTTAAGCAAAAATCATCAATCTAACAATCTTAGAGCTTAAATTTTCATATTCTTCTTGTATACACTTGTAAGCTTTATTTCCTTCATTTTGCTCAAGTGTATTTCATTGTATTTGTGCTTCAATTTGCAAACAAATTTATCTTGTAAGGATTGTTTCCTTGTTTGCTTATTGGTATCTTTTTGAGAGGTTTTGAAACGTAAGATTTGGGGTAGAAATCTTAAGGAGTTGTAAGGTTAAACATTATCCTCAAAGGTTGAACTAATTAGTGAATTTGGGATAAATCCTTAGTGGTGGAAAGCTACAGTAGTGGAGTAGGCAATTGGGGCCGAACCACTCTAAATTCTTTGTGTTCTTTATTTCATTATTGCCTTTGCTTTCACCAAAATTTTTAAAGGCAAATTCACCCCCTCTTGGCATTTTCTGTTTGCTTCATCGAGCTTTCAATTGGTATCAAAGCTAGATCTCAAGAGACGGTTTTACCACCAAGAGAGAAGATCCTTAAGGTTTTCTAGATAGAAGCTCAAGTCAAGAATTCTCCTACATGGCATCGGAGCAAAATTCCACTATCTAGAAACTAAGATTTTAACTAAGTAAAATAAATAAAAATAAAATAAAATTTCCAATGCACTATTTCAAAAGATGATTTTAATCAAGATGATATAATTGTGTTAGATTAATTACATTTCTTAACTTAGAATTATTAAACTCATGGTCATGTTGTTAAGAATAAATTCATGGCAACTCGGTAATTTGCTAACTTATGAACATACTTACCTACCAAAATCCATTTATCTCTTGACTATATCTCTATGTCAACTCAACCGATTAAACCAATTTTAATAAGCAAATGTGTTAATGCACATACATACTTATGAAATTAAAATAATCTCTTGTACATATCTCTATGCCAATTCAAACAATTAATTCAATCTCATAAGCACATAAAAGATTACGTGAGGTAACAATGTATTTCTACCTTGAAATAGTTTAATCACAATAATCTTGCAAGTTATGCAAGACTAATGTATCGTTAGATACCGTAGCTAATTTAACTCTCGGCTACCTTAGATGATTAAACATGCACTAATTAAGTATTGTGTCAATTAATTACAATTTCAATTTGTTTAAATAATTAATTCATTAGTTACCGTACAATTGTTATGCAAGAATAACCTAGTCATGGTTTTACTTAATCAAACATCTTACCGAGGCCTATAACAACACAAACACCATTTTAATAACTCAAGTAAACGAAATGCAATCAACCTAAAACAAATTAAATTTAAGCCATATTAATTAAATTAAATATATCAACATCACAAATATTCATAGACATGTTCATAAAAACAACAATAAAATTAAAAGGATAAGGAACAAGAATCAAATCTGGTGTTTCTCTGAGGCTTGACTAGTTTGCTTCGCTCCTCCTTCTCTGCTTGTTCTTGTTGAACCAAGGCTTCCACGAACACTTGAATGCTGCTCCAAATGGTGGTTTAATGACTCTTTTTCAAGAGGTGAAATCGGCAAGGGAATGGGGGAGAAAATGAAGAACAATGAAGAGAAAAAAGTGAGAGAGAAGTGAAGAATGAATGAGTTTGAGATGTGTTTGAAGTGAGCATCCAATGGGGTATTTATAGGTAGAGAAGACTGCTAAAAATAGCAAAGCTTAGCATCCATAGAGTCCCCCCATGGCCGGCCACACATGTGGCAAGTTTGAAGGTTTCAAACTTGCTATTTTAAGGTAGGGGAAAATCTAGAAAGGCATAAATAGTGCAGGGGTTTGAATGCAAATTGAAGGAGTCTTCAAGGGCTATTTTGCAAGCCAAATAATTATCCAAACAAGCTGATTGGGTCAGCATGTGGGACAGTTTTGGGCTGCCCAGTGCTCGGTTGGATCGGTTTTCTCGGTTTAGCTCAACTGGGCTTTTTTTCATAATTAATTAATAATAATTTATTTAACCCAAATTAAATTGGATGAAAGTTAAAATTAATTATATTATGAATTAATATTCATAATTTTGACCGTCTTCAGCGGAAAATATAATTCGCCTTGATGCTTCAAAATTGCTTCTCGATTTTGCGCTTCTAGCAGTGTCTACCAAGCCAATTTTCGCCCTTTGTGCGAATATGTTGAAAATGATTAAAATTAATCAAAAATTTATTATAAAATTAATTAAAATTAAACATGTTAATAATTTAAGTACAATTTAATTATTTTACAATAATTATATATTTTTCGACAAGAATTTTACGAAACTACATGAATTTGAGTTAAAATGGCATGAAAAAGTGTGTATATTTTTGTGTTTCCAATAATTTACTTTCAAAAGCTCATGAGTATCATTAAAAGAAACTTGAGTTGCTTAAGAGTGAAAAAGCTCACTCTAACAAAGTTTTAGAAAAAGGAGAAAATTCAAAACAAAACTTTGTTAAAAATAACTTAAATTTCTATAAATATAGAGGTCCCCAAAATTTTTATAAGAGAAAAATCATTAAAAGTGTATGGGTCCCTGAAGGACTCATAACTTCTTAAGATAGGAGCTTGATTTCAAAATGGATATCCAAAGGGACTAAAATTATAGGAACTAATGCTTATGGACCCAAAAGAATTTGGGTACCAAAAATCAAATCTTAATTCTATGTTTGTTGGAAAAGGAGCATTGCCTTGAGGTGGGTTACTCAAAGAAAAACTTATGGTACCTCGATAGTGGATGCTCAAGACACATGACTGGTGACAAGAGTCACTTTATCAATTTGAAACCAAAAAGTGGAAGAGAAGTTACATTTGGTGACAACTCTACAAAACAAATTAAAGGAATAGGCTCCATTGGTAAAAAACTCTTCTATCATTATTGAAAATATCTTGTATGTCAGCGGTCTTAATCATAATCTTTTAAGTATTAGTCAATTATGTGATAAATGTTTCAATGTCATATTTGAGTCTAAAGGTTGTAAAGTTATTGACATTGCATCTAATAAGATTATGCTTGTAAGACATAGGATAGAAAATATATATGGTGCATTTAGATGATATGCATAACTCTAGCTTATGTCTTATTACTAAAAATAAAAATAGCTCTTTGTTATGACATAGAAAACTAGGACATGCTAGCATGAGCATATTGCATAAATTAGTTAAAAATAACTTAGTAAGAGGATTACCCAAAATTCAATTTGATGTGAATAATGTTTGTGATACTTGTACTAAGGTAAGCATAAAAGAGTTTCTTTTAAACCTATTAATGATATATCAACTAGTAGAATTCTTCAACTAATTCACATAGACTTGTTTGGTCCAATTAGGACATCTAGCTTGGGTGGAAAACAATATGATTTTTTGCTTGTTGATGACTATTCTAGATTTACTTGGGTTCTTTTCTTAAGTACTAAAGATGAAACTTTAGAAAAATTCATCACATTTTCAAAAATGAATCAAAATGAAAAATGTTACTTTATTACTAGTATTAAAAGTGATTATGTAACCGAATTTCAAAATCTTGGTTTTGAAAATTTTTGCAACTGAAATGGAATTAGCCATAATTTTTCTACACCTAGAACCCCTCAACAAAATGGAGTTGTTGAGAGGAAAAATAGAACTTTAAAAGAAATGGCTAGAACCATGTTTTGTGAAAATAATTTACCAAAATATTTTTGGGCAGAAGCAACAAACACTGCTTGCTATGTGATTAATAGAGTAATGATTAGGCCTATTTTAAAGAAAACTCCATATGAACTTAAAAAAAAAAACGTAACATTAGCTATTTTCATCCCTTTGGATGCAAATGTTTTGTCTTAAACAATGGGAAAGATAATCTTGGTAAATTTTATGCAAAAAGTGATGAAGAAATTTTTATTGGTTATTCTTTAAATTCTAAAGCTCATTGAGTCTTTAACAAAAGAACTTTAGTAGTAGAAGAGTCTATAAATGTTATTTTTTATGACTCTAACCCTCCTTTTAGAAATGATTTTTGTGTTGATGATGATGATACAGAATCTTTTAGTAAAGAGGATCAATAATCAAATGAAAAAAATCAAGAACAAATACAAGATACTCTAGAAGAACTTTCTATTAAGGAAAGAGAAATCACTCATCCAAGAGAGTTCAACTATGTGAAGGATGGTATGATTTTGGGAGATCCTTCCCAAGGGGTAATCACTAGATCTTCTCTTAGAAATACTTGTAAGTATGTTGCATTTATCTCATGCATTGAGCCTAAAAATATGAAAGAAGCATTAAATGATGAATATTGATATTGGCTATGCAAGAAGAGTTAAATTAATTTAAGAGAAGTGAAGTTTGGACCCTAATTGATAGACCTAGTGATAAATCTACCAGAGGTACTAAATGGGTTTTTAGGAATAAAGTAGATGAGAATGGTAACATAGTGAGGAACAAGGCTAGACTTGTTGCTCAAGGTTACACTCAAGAGGAAGGAATAAATTATGATGAAACATATGCTCCCATAGCTAGGATGGAAGCCATTAGAATGCTCTTAGCTTTTGCATGCTTTAATAATTTTAAATTATATCAAATAGATGTAAAACGTGATCTTCTAAATGGTTTTATAAATAAAGAAATGTATGTTGAACCATCCGGTTTTTAAGATCTAAAATTTCCAAACCATGTTTTCAAACTTTCAAAAGCATTGTATGGTTTGAAATAAGCTTCTAGAGCTTGGTACGAAAGATTATCAAATTTTCTAATTGAAAAAGATTTTTGTAACGGAAGGTTGATACAACACTTTTTATTAAAAGAAAAGACAATGATTTACTAGTAGTTCAAATCTATGTTGATGATATTATTTTTAGTTCTACTAATGATATTCTTTATCAAGGATTTTATAAGCTAATGCAAGGTAAGTTTCAGATGAGCATGATGGGAGAACTAAATTTCTTCTTGGGTCTCCAAATCAAGCAAAGAAAAGATGGTATATTCATCAATAAAGCTAAGTACACAAGGGACATTCTCAAAAATTTTGGGATGGACACTCTTAAACCACAAGCTACTCCAATGAGCTCTTCTACAAAGCTTGACAAAGATGAAGAAGGTAAATGTGTTGATTTAAAATTATATAAGTCAATGATTGGTTCTTTGTTTTATCTTATCGCAAGTAGACCCGACATTATGTTTAGTGTATGCTTGTGTGCTAGATATCAATCTTGTCCTAAGGAATCATATTTACAAGCCATTAAGAGAATATTTAGATACCTTAGAGATACTTAAAATTTAGGTCTTTGGTATTCTAGAGACTCATCCTTTAGCTTGCATACTTACTTGGATGTGGATTTTGGAGGTTGCAAATTAGATAGGAAAAGCACCCCCAATACTTGTCAATTTCTATGCAACATGCTAATTTCATGGTTTTCAAAGCAAAAAAATAGTGTTTCTTTGTCCACTAGCGAAGCAGAATAAATTTCTTCCAGTAGTTGTTGTGCTCAAATTTTATGGATAAAACAATAGCTTAAGGTATATGGAATTGATAAAGATACCGTTCCTATCAAGTGTGACAATACTAGTGCTATTTGTCTCACTAAAAATCTCATCCAACATTCTAGAACTAAACACATTGAAATTAAACATCATTTTATTAAAGATCATATCCAAAAGGGTGAAATATTTCTAAAGTATATTGACACCTTAAACCAAATAGCTAACATTTTCACAAAACCATTAGACAAAGAAAGATTTTGGACACTTAGGGGAGAATTAGGTTTAGCAACCTTGCCTTAACTTTGTGTTACAATCTTCTTGTACCATATTTGATTATTTTATTGCCACAAGCTTATTGAGCATGGATTTCATGGCTTTTATATGAAAAAAGGTAGGGGGAGTTTTTTGTGAAAAAAATTGTTCTATTTTTATTCACATTTTAAAGAATTGGTTTTAACTTAGTCATTTTTTTTACAAATTCTTGCTTCATGCATTTCACTCACATTACATATCTTTATGCATATGGAATGTTTAGGAACTATTTTGGAGTCATTTTAGGACACTTAAGAAACAATACAACTCAAAAATATTGTTTTTGCCGTTTTACTACACTTAGAAAACAAAATACTACTTTGGTATCGGTACCAACTAAAAAATATCGATACTTTTGTAAAAATATCGATACTATGGGCCTTTTAAAGGTGTTGTAGTTGTTTTTTAAACATAAAGAACCCTAAGTTGTTTTTCCTTCCACCGAAAAATTCTTTCTTTTCCTCCCAAATTTTTTTCAAATTTCTTTTTTCCACAAATCTTGGTTCTTTTCCATCTTCAAACTTCTTTATCACAAGATTTGATCCTCCTTACTTGAAGATTTCTCATTTTTCAACAATTTTGAGGTAAATTTCTAAAATTTCAACTTGTTGATTTTGACAAATGTAGGTTGAAATCTTGTTTGTTGATGGTTATTGGGATGTTTTGAACACATATATATCATGTTTCTTTGCAAGAGGTCACCTATTCTTAAAGATATTTGTTAAACTCTTTTTCAAACCCTAAGCCACCAAGTGTTTGACAAAATTCCTCAAATAATTTTTTTTTTTGGTTTTCTTGTTTCTCTAAGTTGTTTCTAGCTATTATGGCCCTAAAAAAGCATTCTAGGACTAGTGCATCGTCTTCTAATCCATCTAGCGAGTTGGAGTCATCATTTAGCACTTTTTTCAAGACACACACTCTCGGTATATTTTTTAACTCGTATTTTGCATCAAAATGTGTATGGGAGGCTAGGAAAATTGATATAGCCATGTTAGAAGCCATTAGCTTTGCTTATCTCCCTATTTTTCAAAATTAGAGGTGGATGGATTGTAACACCCCGAATTTTGGGCCTAGAAGAAATAGGTTTTGAACAAGGGAACGGTTAGAAGATTGCACATAAATATTTAGTTGTACAAGAATGTGACATAAATGAATGTCTACTTCAGAGGTTAAGTGATTGAGGAGTGTTTGGAAGAGTCTAAGAAGTTAGTGGTTCAAGTCTTGGCTTCTGCAGAACTTTTGATTTTGCTCTTAATTAAATCTGGACAATGGCGTTTAGGCCTTATAAATATTAGTGTCTGTTTTATGACACAAAAAGAGCTTGTGGTCTAGTGGCAAGGTGGCGTGTTGTGTGACTGTGAGGTCTGAGGTTCAAGTCCTGGGTTGTGCAATGGAGTATTTATTTTGCTACTTGAGTCGTGTATGTGGCAGAGTTGGAGTGAAATACTGCCGAAGGAAGTTTGAACTGGTCATAGAGGGAGTTGAGGAGAAATCGGTGGAGTGATAAGGGGAGAGATTTGTGGAGAAAATCGAGGAGTTGTTGAGAGGAAGAGTTGTGCCGAAATTGGACTCTGGCACTCTAGGAATTTCGGCTAGGGGGATTGCTAGTGCTGAATTTGGCTTTTGACATTTTGTGCAATTAGAGTCTTGTGTTGTTTTCTCTGCTTGTTTGGTTCTGGTCAATTCCGTATTGCAGCTATTGTTTTTGGCAAGTTTCTTCTCGGGTTTGTACATTTTTCTATTTCGTTTTCTCCTTTCCACTTCTCTCTGTTGACCGAATAACCCTCCCTTTTTCCCTCTCCTTTTTGCTGCCAAACCTTCTTTTCTCTTTTCCCTTTCCATATCCCTTTTGGTCGAGTTACGTTCCTCCCCTCCTCTTTTTCTTTGACTGAATGTTCTCCTCTCTCTCTCTCTGTGTTTTGATTCTTACCTGGTATTATTTTATTTTTCCTTTTGAACTGATAACTATCTCATTTCTTTGTGTGGGGTTTAGCCGATTGTACTCCTCTGTTCAATCACTTCCTGCACTGATCTTCTTTTCGCCGTTGTTGCTATTCAAGTGCTGCAAGTATTACAGATTATCGGTAAGTTGCGATGCGCCTCACTTTTCGTTTTAATCGGTTCCTTTCCAATCTTTATCTTTAAGCCGAATACCCCTCCTTGCCACTATTATGGCCTAGTTTAGTCTATGAAAGTCATTGTTGTGGTGCAGATTATCGTTGCAGCGTGTGATCACTTTTGGGTTAGTAGTTTGGAACAGTAGGGTTGCCCTCATACAAGTAAGGTAAATATAGTGATTTTTGGGTTGTGTCTTGTAAAAAAGGGTGTCTTACCCTAACAGTTAAAGGACTGATGTTGGATTATGTTGAATCTAGGTTGGGTACGTGGAGGTTGCACTCTTCTTGTAATCAAGTGTGTGATCACACTCTCTTTGAACTGCAAATCGGTAAAAGCCGAAAAGCTGAAAAAGACGGCGCTGAGACCGTAAGGGCATGCGAACGATCGAGTGGTAAACCAAGGCTACGAAACATGGTGTTGGACTGTAGATGCCTCCATGAGCGTTTTCATGGGCTTAAGCCGAAATGGGCCACAAATGACCGAATTACCCCCGAAAGGTAAAATGACTGAATTTCCCTCGAAGGGTAAAATTACCGAAATACCCTAGATGGGTAAAATGATTGAATTACCCTCAATGGGTAAAATTACTGAAATACCCTCGATAGGTAAAATTATCAAAATACCCCTGATGGATAAAATTACCGAAATACCATCGATGGGTAAAATTACTGAAATACCCTCGATGGGTAAAATGACTGAAATATCCTCGATGGGTAAAATGGCTGAAATACTCTTGATGGGTAAAATTATCGAAATACCCTCGATGGGTAAAATTACCGAAATACCCTCGATGGGTAAAATTACCAAAATATCCTCGATGGGTAAAATTACCAAAATACCCCTGATGGGTAAAATTATCGAAATACCCTCGATGAGTAAAATTATCGAAATACCCCTATAGGGTAAAATGACCGTTATACCCCTAGGAGATAAAATGACTGTTATGGCCTTATGCTATGTCCATTGCTTTCTTGTATGATATTTATATGATCATATTCTTGAGTATGACATATTGCATACACGTATGATCTATGACATGACATACTGCATGGGGTTGGGATTCTGATATAGGGGAAGTATATTGTACTGGTGGCTTTCCCACAAGTACTATTACTAGCGACTTTCTTTGTGTTATCGATCTTGGTAGCTTTCTTTGCATTAATGTTATTAGCGACTTTCTTTGTGTTACTATTCTTGGCGACTTTTTTGCAATATTAGTGTGTTGGCTGGCTGTGTCGATTTTATCCCTACATAGTGTGTTGGTGGTACGAAGTGGTGTGTTGGCTGGATTGGGATGGGTTGCATTACTGCATTTGCACTGTTACTGTATTGGGCTAAGGCCCACACTCTGTTACTGTATTGGGCTAAGGCCCACACTCTGTTACTGTATTGTGCTAAGGCCCAAACTCTGTTACTGTATTGGGTTATGGCCCCCACATTGCTACTGTATAGGGCTCAGGCCCAGACTGATTCTGCACGTTGTATGTTGATTGTTTGGTAGAGGATTACACACTGAGTTTTCGTAAACTCACCCTCTCTTCTAACTGTGCAGGTAATCCTAAGCCTTAGGCGATTTGGTGCTGCGAGAGACTTGGAGGCGGCCACACGACTGCTGCTGTTTAAAATTTGCTTTTATTTTTATTTAATTTTATGCTGGGTTTTATTTTTGTAATAAGGCCTTTAAGTAGCTTATATTTTTAATTGGGCTTTTGCTTATTTATTTTAAACTTAGAAACAAGTTTTTTTTCCAACGAGTCCAATTTTTTGAAAGACACTTCAATGTGACACACCAGATACGGCCATAACTCCTAGGCTGAGTTTGGGGTGTTAAATGGATTTTTTAAAAATTTCTTTGCCAACTTATTTAAATTTTGTTCGAGCTTTATTTTTTAATGCCAAACTCGAACACGATGAGTCTGACGACTCTTTTACTGCCATCACCTTATTTTTAATGGGAACTCCCATTCGCCTCACTGTTGAAGAGTTTGGCGATTATCTTCACTCACTTCCGGAGGTTCCTCTGATGAAAAAAGGCATTTTGATCCCTCCCTTTTTATCCAGTCCGAATCGGCATCCAAACTAAATCTCCATGATTGTGCCCTCCACTTAATTCTTACTTGGAATCTAAGACCTATAAAAAAGCATGCCAAACTTTGAAATATTGATTATTGGTGGCTCGATTGTTTTAAATCCAATAGGCACCCTGATCTTGCACTTATCATGTTTAATGACATTACGAAAGTTATTGGAAAAGGGATGAACACAAATATCACTCTTCTTCAGGGTACATATTTGCCATACGTTCTTAGGCAATTAGGTATTAGCACTCATGGAGACACCCCCATTTTTTCTAATCAACCTATTAGTTATGGTGCTCTACATCATGCGGAATACCATTTTGATGCTGCCTCCAACACTTGGATGAAACATTATCAATCGAGGGAAATGAAGATGATGATGTCAACTCTGCCTTTGATGATATTCTGGCTCCGAACCCCGTTCCTCCATCGCCTTCTCTGTCACATGTTGCTCAACCCTCCTCTAAGGTTAATAGTGTTATCCTTGATTCTATTCATTCTTTGAGCAACAACATTCGAGGTCTTAGGGAAGATGTTAACTCTCGTCTCTCGACCTTGGAGAAGCAAATGGCATCCCTATTAGCCCATTTCCCTTCGACGCCTCCTTTCTCTCCTCACAATGATGATTAAATTAGCTCTAGACCGTACATTTCATTTTCATAACATTTGTACATTTATTTTTCTTATGCCTATAACTTGTTCTTCCACATTATTGCTTTATTTTTATCCTAAGCTATTCTTTTATGCTCATTTCACTTCTTTTATATTTTGATGAGCTAACTTCTCTCTTTAAGCTTTATTTGTCTTTTGATATAACAAAAAGGGGGAGAAGAAAAAGGTAAATTGATGATTGAGATTACTCTTTGTTGATAACTAAATGCAAACTTTTGTGACCAAAATTTTTTAAGTACGAATGAATGCCAACTTGTTTGACAAATCTTATTTTGGCCTCAAATTTAAAATGTCTTTTATTAAGGGGAGCAATTATTCAAAAAAATTTACCAAATATTTTGTTATATCAAAAGAGAGATTGTTAAATTAAGCTTTATTTGATAAAATATTTGGATATAACAAATTAAAAGTGTTTTTGAATATAAGTTGAATTTGAAAAATAATTTTAAATTTGAATTCTAAAAATAAAATTGTTAATACTTACAATAAACTCTTAGAAAAATTTGAAACAATTTTAAAATCAAGTGAAATTATTTTTAACCAAGTCAAAATGATCCCAATTAAGTTAAAATCATTTTAACACATCAAAATGATTTTCAAACAAGTTAGAATTGCTCCAGGCCAAAAGGTATCAATACCATTTGGCCTGATATCGATAATTTTTGAAAATAATTGATACCCTTAGCAAAATCAATACCAAAAAGGCATTCTGTCAAAAACTTACAAATGTTTGAAAATAATCGATACCTTACTTAAAAACGAAACCAAACTTGTATTTTGTTTCTCAAAAACCCTACAAGGTATCGATCTGGTATCGATACCTATTTCAAGAAGTATCGATAAAATACTTTTGAAGTAACGATTTTTTTCATTCCAATGGTCATTGAATTAGCATTTATGACAAAAAATATCGATACCCTTTTTAAAGGTATCGATACTCGAAGTTGCAGGTGAAATAAATGCTCTAGTTTTGCATCCCCAATGACCATATTAACTTCTCCAACATCCTCAACGGCTGGAAATCTATTAAGGGGTATAAATACCATGTTTGAAAGTCCTACAACATCCAAAAGAAGTACTTAAAGCAAAAATCATCAATCAAACAATCTTAGAGCTTAAATTTTCATATTCTTCTTGCATACACTTGTGAGCTTTATTTCTTTCATTTTGCTCAAGTGTATTTCATTGTATTTGAACTTCAATTTGCAAACAAATTTATCTTATAAGGATTTTTTCTTTGTTTGCTCATTTGTATCTCTTTGAGAGGTTTTGAAACTAAAGATTTGGGGTAGAAATCTTAAGGAGTTGTAAGGTTAAACCTTGTCCTCAAAGGTTGAACAAAGTAGTGAATTTGGGATAAATCCTTAGTGGTGGAAAGCTAAGGTAGTGAGGTAGGAAATTGGGGCCAAACCACTCTAAATTCTTTGTGTTCTTTATTTCATTCTTGCCTTTGCTTTCACAAAAAAATTTTAAAGGCCAATTCACCCCCTCTTGGCATTTTCGGTTTGCTTCATCGAGCTTTCACGTCTGAATTGTCTGTCTGAATTATGGCTCGATTGTATCCTTTATTTAACAAAATGAGGAGTCCATCTAGAATACCCCATAGTTCTGCCTCAAAAGGAGTACAACTGCCCAAGTAATGCTTATATCCCAAGATCCATTTTTCGGCTTGATCACGTACCACTCCTCTAGCAAAAGCATTCTAGTGGTTCACTCCATTGCACCATCAGAGAAAAGATGTACATAAGTTTCTTCAGTGTGCTTTTGGTGTCCCAAAGTTTGGAGATTTGCCTTAAAAGAGTTTTGGCTTGATTCAAACTATTGTGCCCAACTAAGAGAAGAATTGACTATTTCAAGAGTTGGCCAAGTAACACCCTGAAAAATGAATAAATTTCTATTCTTTCAGATTTACTAGGTGATTAAGCCAAAAAGACACGACTAGAGAACTTCACATTCCTGCAATCTCATGTGGCAACACATATTAGAAGATAACCAAATATTAAAGGGATTATAAAAGAACTTGTTTTGTTTATCTATTGGAACTACATGGTTCCACACTTTATTTGCAGTCGAATGGTCCCAAGAACATGAAGAATGTCCTTTACTTCATGGCCACAAAAAAAGCAAGAGCTGTTGTGACCCAATCCCATATTGGTACATTCCAAATTAGTTAATAATATATGTTTTTAAACTAACCAAAGGAAAAAATGAACACGACGAGGCCCTTGATACTTTCAAATATTCTTCCACAAGACATCACTGTTATTCCATGAATACTATTTTAAGGACTAGTATGCGCTACGAACAAAAAAGCACATTGAACCCGAGGAAGTCCAAATCACTCTATCCAAGCCCAATGAAGGGTGTGGAGGAGGAATTCTTACAATTTGTTGAATCACCTCTTTAGGCTGCCACATACGAAAAAGATCGAGATTCCAAGTTCCGTTGGACGTAACCAAATCACTAAGAGTGCACTCCAAATCTAAATTAGCATGCGTAGGAATATACAACAATTATCTTTCTATAACATTATTATGTTATAGGTATAACAACCACCTCTCTACAAACAAAATCTTAGGAGATAAATGGGGTTGTTATAAAGATGGTTGATTGTATATTAAACTAATTGGTAATATATTCTTGTATTAACTATTTTATTTTTTATAATTATATTTAAAAGATTGTATTAAATTAAGGTATTAAAATTAATTAAAATTAAACACTTTATATTTACATATAAATATATTTGTGCATATATAATTGAGTTATACTTGAATGTACATAAATATATAATATATTTTTATTAAGAAATTAAAAAAATATATAAAACATGTGAAAATGTTTAAAATGTTTGATAAATTTAAAACAATACATTAAGATACACAGATGTTGATATGTATCAAAATCAAAATAAAATGATATGCTCACCAATACAATATTAGCATTGTTAAGGCAAGTTTATCATCGAAATTAAAAAGTGTTTTGGAAAATTTTAGAGTGTTTAACAATATTGTCAAAAAGTGTTTTTGAGAAGATAAAATATTTATTTTATACATAATCTTTTTGAAAAGTTATTTTGTACAAAATGTTATAAATTATTTTAATATTATGATATGCATGATATATAAACTTAACTAGTAATAAAAATCTTATAAACAATTTATTAAATAATTAATATTATAATATATGGAATGCATGTAATATATAAACTCAGATTCGTTAATACTATTATATATGAAACATATAAACTTAAATATATTAAAAAGTATAATTGATAACTGTAATGTCATATTATATTATTTTGATATTAACAAATATTCGACTTTGATTGTAGTACAAATATAATGAAATGATTTATTTTTGGGAGGGTATAATAAAATAATTTATGGTAATTCGTTGTTATGAATTATAAATTTTGAATATTTTTTAAGTAATTAATATAAATGGTTTATAAAATTTAGTTTAAATATATAGAAGGAAAATTTTATAATTTAACAATTTTGTAAAACTAATTTAGTGTTTTAAACTCAATTGTAAACGACCTTTAATCAAAACTTGCTAAAAGAAGTGACAAAATCATGATGTAAAAACCTAAACCTTCTTTTTCATCCAACAAAAAGGCTAAATCTTCATCGCATTTTGATGTCGAACAATGAACGATGGGACAAACGTGTGAACGAAAATAATAATGTTGGTTTCTTCACACATGATTCTCAATTTCAACAATTTAGTTAAATTTCTCTTTTATTTATTACCTTTGGTTCTTTTAAGTTTCGTTTAAATTTTTCTTTATAATTTTTATATGTTACATATAGAGTTGATTTTAAACAAATTATCTCTTTAGTTTAAGATTTTATTTAATTGAATTAACTTTTAATACTATCATATTAAAATTATAGTATTTTAAATTGTTAAACTTAAAATATAGATTTAAATAAGACACATATTTATAACATTTATCAAATTAAATTTATATTTTTCAAACATAATAATTTTTAATTACATTAATTGATTAAATTAGAGTAAATATAGTTATCAAATTACAAAAATTGAATATTAACAATTTTGACATTAAAATAAATTAATTTAACAATACATAAAAACAAATAATTTGTAAGAAATTATTAATAATATTATGTAAATTATAATATATATTAATATTAATATTAATATTCAAATCATCAGAGCTTGTATTATTTGAATATTAAATATTTTAAAAATTAATTAACAGTAATATAACTGATTAAATTATTTATTTTTTAAAATTAACTACATTACTTATTTAATTTCTTAATGATTGTTTTAAAGATATTCACTGAAAATTTTAAACAAAAACGAATATTATAAAAAATATTATAAATTTAATATACATCATAAACTCATACTTCCCATAAAAATACAATCTAATTTTATTACTATTTGGTCATTAACTTGTTTCTTTTATAAACACTTAAATTAATTAAAAGATAGATTACTAAATTAAAACTTTTGGAACTCTTTATTTTTATTTAAATAATATAAAAATTATTATTAAAATAATATAACTTCAAAATTATTTATTAAAATACCATGAAATGAACCGTATTAATGGGATATGCTAAATCACCATTTAAAATAGTAAACGGTGATTTCGCTTTTGCTTTTTTTTTTGTTTGAATTATAAAAGGAGGGCAAAACTCTAACAATAATGTGTCTAATCACCATTTAAAATGGTAAACAGTGATTTCGTTTTTGCTTCTTCTTTTTTTGAATTATAAGAGGAGGGCAAAACTCTAACAGCAATGCGACTAGTGCTAAATCACCATTTGAAATAATATAACTTCAAAATTATTTATTAAAATAGCATGAAATGAACTGTACCAATGGGATATGCTAAATCACCATTTAAAATGGTAAAAGGTGATTTCGTTTTTGTTTTTTTTTTTTTGTTTGTTTGAATTATAAGAGGAATGCAAAACTCTAACAATAATGCAGTTAGTGCTAAATCACCATTTAAAATAGTGTAACTTCAAAATTATTTATTAAAATAGCATGAGATGAACCGTACTAATGGGTTCTGCTAAATCACCATTTAAAATGGTAAATGGTGATTTCGTTTTTTCTTTTTTTTTTTAATTATAAGAGGAAGGCAAAACTCTAACAACAATACGGCTAGTGCTAAATCACCATTAAAAATAGTATAACTTCAAAATTATTTATTAAAGTAGCATGAAATGAACAAAACTAACGGGATCTGATAAATCATCATTTAAAATGGTAAACGGTGATTTCACTTTTTGCTTTTTTTTTTTTGAATTATAAGAGGAGGGCAAAACTTTAACAACAATTTGTCCAGTGCTAAATCACCATTTAAAATAAATATAAATTCAAAATTATTTATTAAAATACCATGAAATGAACAGTACTAATGGGATCTACTAAATCACCTTTTAAAATGGTAAACGGTGATTTCGTTTTTGCTTCTTTTTTTTTTTTTGAATTATAAGAGGAAGGCAAAACTCTTACAGCAATGGGGCTAGTGCTAAATCACAATTTAAAATAGTATAACTTCAAAATTATTTATTAAAATAGCGTGAAATGAACAGTACTAATGGGGTCTACTAAATCACCCTTTAAAATGTTAAACAATGATTTTGTTTTTGTTTTTGTTTTTAATTATAAGAGGAAGGCAAAACTCTAATAGCAATGCGCCTAGTGCTAAATCACCATTTAAAATAATATAACTTCAAAATTATTTATTAAAGTAGCATGAAATGAATAGTACTAATGAGATCTGCTAAATCACCATTTAAAATGGTAAACGATGATTTTGCTTTTGTTTTTTATTTATAAGAGGATGGAAAAATTCTAATGACAATGTGTCTAGTGCTAAATCACATTTAAAATAATATAACTTCAAAATTATTTATTAAAATAACATGAAATGAATAGTACTAATGAGATCTGCTAAATCACCTTTTAAATTGGTAAACGATGATTTCATTTTTTCTTTTTCTTTTTAATTATAAGAGGAAGGCAAAACTCTAACAGCAATGCGGCTAATGCTAAATCACCATTTAAAATAGTATAACTTCAAAATTATTTATTAAAATAGTATGAAATGAATAGTACTAATGGGATCTGCAAAATCACCATTTAAAATGGTAAGCGGTGATTTTGTTTTTGCTTCTTTCTTTTTTTAATTATAAGAGGAGGGTAAACTCTAACAACAATGAGGCTAGTGCTAAATCACCATTTAAATAATATAACTTCAAAATTATTTATTAAAATAGCATGAATCACCCTTTAAAATGGGTAAACGGTGATTTCGTTTTTGCTTCTTTTTTTTTGAATTATAAGAGGAAGGCAAAACTCTAATAGTAATGCGGCTAGTGCTAAATCACCATTTAAAATGGTAAACGGTGATTTCGTTTTTGCTTCTTTTTTTAATTATAAGAGGAAGGCAAAAGTCTAACAATAATGCAAGTAGTGCAATTTAAACCCAGGCCATTCCTAGGACAATAGACACCTTAACCATCAGGCTAACACATGAGGTTCGTTTCATTTTTGCTTTAGTATGAGCAAAGAGGCTCAAAAAGGATCATTGTCCCTCACAAGCCTAACAGTGATTGTAGTGAATTTTCCCCCCTCTTGTTAAGGCTATTAGATTTGGTTCGGTTCAATTTTTGGATAAAAATTAAATCAAGTCATTCCATTCGATTTTTAGCTTTTGAAACCGAAATCGTTTTGAATAAAAATCCCAAAATATTTAAAACTGATAATTAATGTTCAATTCGGTTCGGCGGTTTTTAATAAATTTGGACTTTGTAAAAAAAACTATATCACCTTTTTTTGGGGCTAAAAAATCTAGTATTGCCATTCATGAATTTTTTTCCCCACAACTATCATAATACATGCTCTAAATTCATTTATACATTTATAAAGTGAATTAAATAATTAAATTAATATCATAATTATCCACGAGACCATTTAAGAACTTATTTTCAGTTAAGCTATTAAGTTGATAAAGGATTCAAAGTTGTTAAAATAAAGCTAATATATAAATCATTCATATACCTAATGTTTAGTTGTGTCATTTCTTTTAATTAATTGCTAACTTTAATTAATTATAACCGAGTCCTTGCAATGTCATCGATCGATTAAATTTATAACTATCAAATATATATATATATATTTGACAACTTGTGGATAACTGTTTCTTTTATAAATAAAATATTATAAAATTTAATAAATTATTTTCCAAAAACTAGAATTATACTCATAATTATAATGATTATATTTAAAAATATCCACTTACTACACTTTCATAACTTTAACTTTTGTATGATCATTTCTTTTAATAATAAGAGAAGGAAGAAGGAAGTTAAATGAATTGGTTTATATATATAAATATATTTTAAGACTCTTCTTTTAAATAATTTTTTCATTCAATTTAATTTGGATAAAACAAATTATACCAAAATCAAATCGAATAAAACAAAACCCGCACCAAATCAAATCGATTTTTTGATTTTCTCCACTCTTTTCTTAGAACTACCTTTACTAAGCCCCACCCATTCCTCTGTAAAATCCTACCCCACTCCTCCATAAATCCTAACATATTTCAAACCTTTCATTTCACTTTTTCCCTTCAATATTCAAACTAAAACTATATTTCAAATATTTTTCTAAACCCATACATCGATTAAGTGAGTTTTTATGTTTTAATTTTTAATTGTTCATTTTCATTTTGTTGTTATTTTATTTTATTTTTATGCTATTTTATATAATTAAGGTGTTGGAAGAATTGGTTATATATATATATATTTTTTTTGTAATGTTATTTTCGTTATTATTGTAATTGTTTTAAGATATAATAATATTTAATGAAAATATGTTAATCTTTTGTTGAAAATAATTTTAAATAAGATACATGTATTTTAATTTATAATAATGTATATTCTATGTAAGTTATATATTATTTTGACTTTATTTTCTATTTTGTAATTTATATATTTTATGTTCGATTTGTTAAGTAGAGTGATTTTTATTTTTAATGTTATTTTCAGTTTTAATTTTTTTAAATTTAAATTCGCTTTATATTATAGTTAAATTAAATGCATGGTATTGTCAAATGTATTTCATGAATTGACTTTAATGGTTTTAATTAGGGGTGAGTATTAGATCGAGTCAAGTTGAATCAAGTCAAAATATTTCGAGTTAGTCGAGTTGATAAATCTTGTTTTAGCAACCGAACTCAATTTGAATTTTTTTCGAATCGAGTCAAAAAATTTCGAGTTGAGTCGAGTCGAATTAACGAATCTTATTATTTATACTTAATGTTCCGTTTTCATGAACCGATTATTTTACTAGTAGACGAATTACAAGCTTTTACATTAATTTTGACTAAAAGAAAAAAGGAGTGTGGGGCGATTCGAGAAGGAAAATAAGACTAATGAGTAAACATTTATCAAAATAACGTAGTTTTGCCTTTTAACTTGATAGTTTTGACTTTTAACTTTAGAAAAGGTAAACATTTATCAAAACGACGTAGTTTTACCCCTTTTTTATTTGGATTTACAAATAACTCAAATTAATGTGAGCATTCGATTAAATCGAGTGAAATCGTTTGAGTTAAATTAGAAAATTAATAATGTTAAATTAAAATTTAACACAATATAAATATTTCCATGTTAGAACACAAAAATTTGAAACAATATATATTTGAAAACTTTTTAAAGCAAAATAATAAAAAAATAAGATATTTTAGTATGATAAACTTGAATCATTAATCACTTATTTAGATTCCAAAATTATTATTTTATTAAATTTTTAGATTTTTAAAGATTTTTTAAAAAATTATAATTTTTTAAAATATAAATTTTAAATTTCTATAAATATTTTGAATTTTAAAATTATTTTCAAAAGTTGAAAATTACTTTGATTCTTTTGCAATTTTTGTTAAGAGAGACCAATTTGCTTATTTTCAAAATTGACGAGGATCAAAACGATATTTATACTAATCTGTTATTCGAATTATAAAAATTCAACTTGACTCGAACTCGAAATTCAAAATTTCTTATTCGAGTTGACTCGAATAATTCAAATAACTCAATTTAATTAACTCGAGATTTAAGTTTTTTTTTATTTTTTCGAATAGTATTAAATTTTGCTCACCCTTAGTTTTAATCATGCTTATACATGTTTTTAATATTATTAATTGCCTAGTAAAATGTGTTGAAATCTTTCGAATATAGTCAATGTGTTTGTAACCTCTCAACTCGGTCTAGACGTTAGATCTGAATTCAAAAGATTACATTAGCCATCGAATAATCTTGTAAATTATCGAGTTTTAAAACAATCATTTTAAAACATTTGTTTAACTTCGATGAAAACTTAGTTAAATCTTGATTTATTTATTACTAAAATTTTAGTTATAAATTAGTAGTGAAAAGTGAATAATATGTATTTTTAATAAAAAGCGAATTTTTATATTTAACTACATAGTAATCAATTTAGGCATCCTTAAATTCAACTTAAGTGTCATGCAATATAAAAACAAAACCCAAATCTTAAATCTCATGCCACAGTTCAAAATAAAATTTATACAAATTTTGAATAATAAAATAAATCGAATAATAAGCCTAAATAATTCAATAAATAAAAACCTAGTCGAGACCCTCCGGATGTCGCATTCGCATCCTAACCTAGTGGGTTATTTATAAGGATGGAAATAAATGGTGGAGTAAGCTATGACACTCAAGGTGAGTTCATTCACAAGAAAACCAATACAAATAGTTGGTAAGACATATTAAATAATAACGCATAGAATAGTCACATTCAACTAGCAGTTTAGAGTATCTGTTTTTCAAATTAATCATCAATAATATCATAGATTTCACATTAGTCATTTCAGAATATCAATATCACAGTTTACTCAACCATATATGTATATATATATATATATATATATATATATGTATTTAAGTAATCTCAGACATTCCAGTTGTGTATGCACATGCTTACATAGATGTTATATAGTTTCAGTTTTAACAGAAAAGATCTTACCCCACCTCTACACACCATAATGAGAGTTTCCCAAAAATCCAACCACCAATGCACCGGATTGTGGATTAAACACCAATGTTTTGCAGATTAACTGCCAATAGTTGTGGACACACAACAAAAGAACCGCAGTTGGAATCTGCCTATTGGTGTGGGTACACAGCAAAATAACACAGGCAAAATTTGCAAATGGTTGTAGACTTACAACATGTTTACAGGTAATAACTGTCAAAGGATTGTGGATGCACAACAAAAACGTCGTAGGTGGAATCTGCTTATAACCGTGGGTACATAGCAAGACTGTCGTAGATGGAATCTGCTTATGGCTGTGTGTACACAACAAAATAAACACAGATGAATTGCCAATACATCCTTCGTTCATAACATCTCAGCCCATGCAATGCAATATGGCATACTCAAATAGATCAATACAATGCCATTTAATATGCCTTTAACAGAACAATATATTAGCGAACAATATGCTCATAACAATTCGATTCAATAGCAATTAGTATGCTTGTGACAATCAATTTAGTAGAAAAAGTCATGCTTTTTATGTGTTTGGTTTAACGGTAACATAAGGAATACTCTACGTGAAATAAAAAATATAGATATAATAAACATATGTATTGTTCAAAATTCATGCCAATATATATTTATAAATATCATATTAATTTAGACAATCGATTCATGGATTCTAACGTAACTTATATTATCAGGGACTTAATAAATTAGAACACTAAAATAGTTCGGGAATCATCCCAGACTAAACTTAACAAGGCATACAATTTTGAGCTAATCTGTAAAATAAGGGCACATGGCCATGTGGCTAGACCGTGTGTAATGCCTTAAGCCGTGTAGAGGGGATACATGGCCGTGTGGCCAGTCCATGTAACAAATTGTGGCTGTGTGGAACATGCAATATTAAGCTATAGGGGAGACGTGACCGTATGGCAGGTCATGTGGAAGGTATTAGGTCATGTGTGAATCGAATTTCTAGGGTTTCAAGGGGACATGACCGTGTAAGGGGCCGTGTTGTCCACACGCCTGTGTGGCCATATTTCGAGGTATGGTTTGCCTCGATTTGCTTGTAAAAGAACACACACATATCACCAGGATCTCAAGCAACATTCCTCATGTTCAAATCTGATCTGGGGTACCTAAATCGGGTCCTTCAAGTGACATTTACACAATAATTAATGATAGATATCAAGATTCATCAGTATTGTTGAAATATTTCACCAAGAATTGGGAAAAATTGTATAATCAGTTGCAACATTAACGGGGATAGAAGTTCAACCAAAATTCGAGATTAAGCATCAAGTTTGAGATGTACTTACCTTTCTTGGACAAAAGGAAATGAGTGTTAACAATAGTGAAGTCAGTACCCGACAGGAAAACAAGTCGTTCGAGTTTCAATTTTGATTTGAGAAGTAAAATTATTTAGCAACAAAATTATGTGAAATATAATGAAAAAGAAAAGAGGAGAAAAAAAGATGAAAATATAGAGAATAGGGGGAGGAAATTATATTTGGGATGAAAAATAAAACTAAATCCTAATGTAATTAAGAAAGGAAGGGCTATTTAAAAATAAAAATGTTCATTAGGGAAGCTGTGGCTCGAATTTGGTTCCTTTATAGGGGATGAATGCTTAACTATTGGGCTGTTTCCAATTTCTTATTAAGCTTTTACTCTAATTTATAGTTATTTTAGAGCGACTTTCATCCTAGTTTGCTGAAAATGAAAGTAAAAGAAATGGAAGAGAAGTGGATAGAACCTAGGACCTCTGGGGAGTGTGCTAACTACTTAACCATTAAGCCTAGATTAATTCTTGGTCATTTATTTCATCTAATCCTATATATTTTGGGGGTGTTACAAGTCTCTCATCCTTAAAGAAATTTCGTCCTCAAAATTTACCTAGTTTAAGCAGATGAGGATATTGATGACGAATTGCATCTTCTGTTCCCTTGCGGCCTCATTGACAGCATGGTTTCACTAGAGAACCTTAAAAAGTGGGATTTGTTTCCTTCTTAGAACATTTACCTCACGATCTAAAATTTCCACAGGTTCTTCCTCAAAGGATAAATTCGGTCTCACTTTAATCTCCTCGATTGGAATAATGTGATAAGGGTCGGATCAGTACCATCTTAACATGGAGAAATGGAAGACATCATGAATTCGATCCAGTTTAGGAGGTAACTCTAGTTTATAAGCAATAGGATCGACTCTCTAAAGTATTTTATAAAGTCCGATAACTCTAGGACTTAACTTTCCCTTTCTTCTGAACCTTAGCATGGGCACACTTTAAGGAACACTTGATCTCCGAAACTATGCTCAATGTCTTTTCTCTTTAAGTTCGCATAAAACTTCTATGATATGAAACCACTAAGAGAAGGATTTTGCGATCCAAATAACCACACTTACAACTTGATTCAATACAGAATGGTCGATGAATCAAGAAATGAATGAAGTTAATGACTCAGGTGATCTAAAATGATTGATATAATGAAAGAAATATATAAGTTTAATCAATTAAAGAATCAACAAGTGAAAGAGGAAGAGAAAGGAAGAATTTTCAGTTATCGGCAACGGTGATGATGGTGGTCCGACCGCAGTAATGGCAGTGGTCTGACGATGGTGGAGTGGTGGTCTAACGGATGAGGGCTATGGGGTTTTAGTGTAATGAGGGAGGAGAAATGAGACCCGTGGTGGTGCACGACGACGATCATGGTGGTGATAGGAAGAGAAAAATAGGAGGAGAAGAGGTACGATGGCTACGAGGTGTGGTGAACGGTGGTGGAGGGTTTGGTTACAATGGAAGAAAGGAGCAAAGACTATAAGAAAAGGTAGTGGTTATTTTGCAAAATGGAAAGAAAATGGATGAGAACAGAAATGAAAAAGAGAGAAACTAGGAGTAAGAGGGAGGTATGGATGGCAAAGTGAGGTTGGGAAAGTGGAAATAGGTTGGTCAACTAGGTCTAGGTTCAATAAACCTCTTGTATGGCAAGGATACAAACTCTTGGCAGGGGAGGGAGACATGGAGTAAAAAGGGGGATCATGTATGTAACACTGTTTCTAGCACCACTAAAAATTAGGCTATTACAACTCTCCCCCCTTAAGGAATTTCATAGGGTCCAATAAATCTCAGACTTAACTTCCTCTTTCTCCCAAATCATAATACTTTCTTCCAAGGAGAGATATCAGGAATACTCGACTGCCAACAGTAAACTTTATATCTTTCCTTTTTAGATCTGCATATGACTTTTGACGATCAGACACTACTTTTAAACAGTCACGGATTAACTGTACTTTATCTTTCATTTCCCTTATCAAGTTAGTACCAACAAGCTTAAACTCGCTCAACTTTGACTAGTATAGTGGCGTTCTACATTTCCATTTGTATAAAGCCTCAAACGATGCCATTTTAATGCTAGATTGATAGTTGTTATAATATGTAAATTTCACCAATGGTAAATATCTTTCTCAACTACCTTCAAACTTAAGTGTACAACACCGAAACATATCCTATAGAATCTGGATTACTCGTTCTAATTGCCCATCGGTCTATGGATGATACGTTGTACTGAAATTAAGTTTAGTACCCAAAGCTTCATGGAGTTTACCCAAAAATCTTGAGGTAAATCTCGGATCTCTATTAGAGATAATAGATAAAGGTACTCCGTGTAATCTAACAATATCTAATATGTATAATTCTACTAACTTCTTAAGCGAATAATCAGTACGGATTGGAATGAAATAAGCTAATTTAGTTAATCTGTCCACAATAACCCAGATCGAGTCTTTCTTTTTTAGTGTCACAGGTAGTCCAGATAGAAAATCCATCATAATTCGCTCCCATTTCCATTCACGAATAGTAACAGGCTGCAGTAACTCAGATGGCACCTAGTGTTCATCTTTTACCTATTGGCAAATGAAATATAAAGTCACGAAATCAGAAATCTCACGTTTTATCCCTTGCCACCAATACATTCTCTTAGTTTGTTACGAAAATACATCATACCATTACCTCCAATTGTGAATCTCATAGTCAAATCACTCTGGATCTGTTCCCGTTTAGCTGCCAGCTTTGGATCTTCAATATGTATAGTCCCTTTAATTTAACTACTCAACCTTTGTAGTTTTTGCAATTTAGTCTTTTTACTTATTAAACTATCTAAACAATAAAATTTCCTAACTAAAATTTAATACGATGTTATAATCCTCGTAAATATTAATTGAATAATATTTACGAATTATTTCATCGAAATTATGGTCTTGAAACCACTATTTTTGACACCATTGAAAATCAGGTTGTTACAATGCACCCTCAACTTAAGGTAAGTTTGACCTATGTTGGAGGAAAGGAATCCTCCTATTTATGGTGAAAAAGGGGTGGACGACTAGCACTTAAATCACATGGAAAAATTGTAAAAGAATCAAATAGAAAAGTGTAAACATTAGGACTTAAACCTTGGACCACTAGGATAACTAAGGAGTTAATAAACCACTAGACTACTCACTTCCTTGTTCTCAAACTTGCACAAATAAAAATAAAAATGTGGGCTGACATTTACTAAGGGTTTGAAACAAATTTGCACTAAATAGAAATTAACGAGAGCGAAGGGTTTTGAACTCAGATATCAAGGCCAACTCCACCACTACTCAATCACTATAATTGATATTTATTTATTATCAAATGAGAAAAATATTATATAACTATAAATGCAGTCATGATCACTCTCAATTCATTAGCTTAATTTGTACTAACCCGTTTTGGGTTGTGACATATAAGGTTGGGGAAATAGAGTGTAACTGAGTGTTGAGGGGTTATGTGATGTAAGTGTTAACACCACGGTGGTATTCGATAAAGTCTATCAAGATAGTAAAAATGAAATATGATATGACATTTCTAAAGAAAGTTCATGGCCATGGACATTCTAGAAAGGAACGAATGAGCTGCATTTATCAACTGGGGTTTTCTGTGTCTCTTAGGGCGATGATGAGAAAACCTTACGCGATGTGAGTTTAGGCAAATTCATATCACAAACACGAAATTTCTTGGGGTGCTTTTGTGGCATTCTATATGATAGCCTTTATGGTGTATTCTGTATGATAACCTTTTTGGCGTATTTGCATGATAGACTTTATGGTGTATTTTGTATGATAGCCTTTATGGCTTATTTTGTATGGTAGCCTTTGTGGTGTATTCAGTATGTTACCTTTGTGGTGTAACCTATTTGACCTTGTTGTGTACTCTGATAAGTCTACAATTAGGATATGATCTATCTGAAGTTATTTTGGATTGTACCATTTTGTAATACAATTGAATGAATCTACATGCTCAAAGAGGTTATCTACCGTGATTATCTGTCAGTTTTGAATTTGATCATAGTCTTAGTGATAAGAAATATACAAGTGTACATCGATATGATTTCGTCTGTGATATGTAGGGTTGGGAAATTTGAGTGTTGGTTTCTGCCATATCTAAATAGCATCATGTACTACTCAAGAATTATCTAATATTTATGCCATCTGTCAATTTGGGTATTGTGGTGCTTTGTAATAAGAGTTGCGAGGAATACTTCTAATTGAATTGTTAGTTCACTATTCGTATGAATTATGTTGGGTATTGAAATAGAAAATGATTTGATTGGTATACTGATGGTTTTAAACTCCATGTGAGAATCTGCAAAAAGTATAAGTATTTGCCAATGTACAATGTTTGTGAACATTTGTTTTGGGTTAATTTTTGTAGGTTGTCTAAAAAGAGAAGAAGAGGTGGTATTATATGGTATGACCTGAAGTCTACCAATGAGCCAAGTTAAAAATGATCCGTTAAGAGTAGTAAGTGGATCTAGGAATGTAATTAATTGATGATGTGAAGGTATCCATCATAGACAAATATGGAAAATCCAAACATCCAAGATGAAGAATTCAACAAGAAATGTTAAAAGTTATACTATGACCTAACTCACTAAGTTCTTCTAAACTTTCAGTGTTATGTTTATGTTTTAGGTGTTGCTGTTTGAATGATTTCGACGGAAGGACAAGCTAGGTACACCAAGAAAGCGGCGAGCTGAGATATTATGCATACAGTGTATATTTTGAGAAAGTGGCATATTGTAGAATTATGCCCTTAAGAGTTTGTTTTTAGTAAACCTATGTGTTGTAACAAGATGTAATACGTCTGATCTAATTGATTGCAGTCGTAAACTAACTAAAAATCTAACTAACGTAAGTGCAACTATTAATTAGTAGTGTAACATCCCAAAAATCAGGGGTTAGTAGAATCAGGTTTGTGAATCGAGAGAGAGTGATCATGCCTTAATTTTTTTAATTATCTATGCATTTTTAGGAAATAGATGAGGTATTGGTTTCTTGGTTAAGTGTTAGTGTAACGTTTCTTGAAACCCAAATTCAAATTGTTTCTCTCGCATCATTTTTATTATTTTGCAAATTTTACCTTACACCCTAGTATGTGACATGCCTTATTTTTTAAAATAAATATTTCAAAATTATATCAAGAATAAGTTATTGGTTTGATGGTTAAACATTGTTGAATTTATTCTTGAGGTCCTAACTTCAATTCCCTTCCCATGCAAATAATTTAAATTTTTTTGACAAAACCCCTTATTTTAATGTGTGGGCCATCCAAGCCTAGTTAACCTAGGTATAAATATTAATTTTTTCACTAATAATCAGCCTTTAATCCTCCTCCTCATTACCCTAGTTGTTCCTCTCCTTCTCTTTGATTTTAATTTTTTTCCTTTCCTCCATTGTTGTCGTCGCCTACTCCTAGTTTTACCATCTCTTTCTTTTTTTTTTTTCCATGAGATTTGTTAACATATTCTCCACCATATTTCTGTCATTTTTACTCATTAAAATCAGCCCCAAATCTGAAATCTTGAACTCCAAGATCGATCCCGAACATTGCCAAGAAAGTGCCATTGTCGTTTCTCTCGACTAGCTTGGGTAAGGTCTCTTCTCTCTTCAATTTCTTAATTAATCTTGTCCATTAAAAAAAATTTCTAGATCTTGAATTTGGTTTATTTAAAATGATTTCAAAGGTATTTTTACAGAATATAATGAGATCTCAAACCGTTTTAAAATTTAGCCCCAATTTTGGCCACCATGGGTGGTGGTGCATGCGAGTATGTGCAAGAAATGGGGCTTTTTTGTTTCTTGGTTCTTGCCTATATTTTTCCAGAATTAATTTGAGTTCTTGAACCCTTCTAATCAGCTTTTAAACCCATTTCAATTAGGGAAAAACACTCTTGATCGATTGGTCATTCGGATCCCACAAATCGTGAAGCGTAAGTGTAATTAAGGGTAACTAGTTTGTTATTTCGACATAGTTGTTGGGTAAAGGTTATGAATTGATTAGATGAAGGAATTTAATAATTAATTAGCTACTGATTTTCTAGTATATTATTGAATTAGGTGCTGACCCAAACGCCCCAAATCATCCGTAAAGGCGAAGAACGATTGTACGTACGGTTTGCATAGATAGAATGTAAGGAATCTAACTAGTTTGGATTCATAAAATAATTATAATTTTAATGATTGATTTGAACTCATAAGTGGGTGCTTGGGGTCTAGTTTAATGGTAAATTGATTGAATTTATACTGAATTTTGGTTTAGGTTTGTTTAAGGAATTATTAAGGAAAATTGGAAGATTTGCTAGTGTGTTGCAAGGAAGTAAAAAATAAGGTGTGGGTCCTAAACTCATAAAATTGTTTCAAAATATTAAACACCATGTTATATTTGATAAGTTAGATTTCTTATTGGATTGTCTTAATAGCCAAATTATTGATTTTGTGAGTGGCCGAACCAGGTATGTTTTGAGCCTTAAAAGATTAACATGTTGACAAAATTGCTCATTTGATAATATGAATGTTTAATTGAGTTTGTAATTGCATATTTGAGTTATGATATATGAAAATTTTGAATAAATGATATGATGTGTTGAGATTTTAAGCTTATGTATGATTTAAATGCATGAGATATTTGTTATATTGTGTATTGAAAAGGGTGTTATTTATGCACAATGAAAATCCTTAAAGTATGTGAAATTGAACGATATTGATTGATACCAACACAATGGTAATTTGAAAGATTGGAACACTATTTCTATTTACTGAAAGTATGTGATTATTGAGGACATGCTGAGCATGTCAAATGAATGTGAAAAGTATTGAGATATGATTATGTATGATATTGTGTGACATATTACATATGCATTGGGTTGGGATTTTGTGGTTGACGGAGGAGTTCCGTGGAGTACCGTTAGTATATTAAGTCCACATTATTCGTAGTCAGTTCACTGCACCTAGAGTACCGAGGGGATTGGCAATTTTATCGAATATTATATGTTATTGGCGATTGTATCGCACTGTTTGATACCCGGTAGATTTTCTGCATTATTGATTATTCGGTGGTTTTACCACATCGAGATATGCTCATAATGTTTTGGAGTTTGGCAGACAGGTTCTGGGGAACTCGTGGTGTGTAGCGGATGGTATAGGTAGGAACCTTTTTGAATTGCATCATGTGCACGACATATTCGAATGTTCTTGATTTATACTATGCATTGTATTTTGTTGTATGGTATCAAACTTAATGATTGTTACTCAAATGAATGATGACCTATGCTCATTCACCGTTTGACATCAATTTGATAATGGCTATGACTGACGTGAAATTCCTATGATGGTTCTATTTTCTTCTGTTAATGCTAATATGTTTCACTGTATTTGATGTTCTTGCCCGGTTAAATAATTATTTGACTCACATTGAGCTTTTCATAAGCTCACACCCAATGGTTTTTTCGCTGCATTAGTTTAACTTCGAGTTTTTTTTAAAGAAGAGCGACAAGCAAACAATTATTCTAAAACAACACTGTCAACAATAAAATGAATCCTAAGCATACACGACCTAATGAATGAATGCTTTTAAGCTAACTCAAAGTACAATTACGATTTTTTCTAAAATAAGTTTATTTAAAGTCTTAAAAAGTAACGTAAGTTAACTTAGCCATTTTGGTGGCTAATATAGCCTTCTCAATCTAGCTATAACGTCTAGGCCGAGTTTGGGAGGTTACAAGTAGTATAGCTACGGTTAGCAAAGATATCATTCCCATGAGAACTAAAAATACTAGTAATTACTGGCTTTCTATTATTTAACTGACGAATTAGAGAGATTGATTAAAACTAAAATTAACTACAGAATACGACAAAGAACGAATCAAGAAAACAAACAGTTAACAACCAAGAAGCGAAACAATACCAAGGAAAGAATCCACCTAGATTTCATCTGTCATTATCAATCTAAATTAAACAATTTATTCACTTAGTATCTTGATCCGTAGAAATCCCTAAATTATGCTAATATCTTTTTAAAGAGTAAGAGAAACTGACTCTAGGTTGATTAATTGAAATTTCTTTCTAATTAAAACCCCTATTATCGCATTAACTCGATCTATGGATCCCCTTATTGAATTTGACTCTAATACAGTAGATTTATGTCATCCTATTTCTAGGATTGCATGAAACTCCACTCAATTATGCTAGATTTACTTTTAAATAGGGACATTTCCTCCTCTGATTTAAGCACATCAAACATGGATTAATAGTCTAGAAATATTAAACTAAGAATTAAACACTCATATTTAAGAATAAGATTCAAGTATTTATTGTGTAAAATAGAAATCAAAAGACAGAATTCATCATAGGTTTCATCTCCCTAGGTATTTAGAAAATTAGTTCATAATTGCAAATAAAAACATCTCAAAGATAGTATAACCACAAAAAATAAGGAAACTCATAATAAACTTCAAAGAAATAAAAAGGTGATCTTCAATCTTGATGAAAATCTGCTTCAGAGTCAGCTTCAATTGTGTTTTTTAAGTTGTTTTCTTAAGTATTCTCTGACGACTTACTCCCATCTTTTTATCTTTGTCATATATAGGTCTTAGAATACCCGAAAAACCTAAAAATTACATTTTTCGCGTGTTTGGAGTGCAATTTACAATTTCCACACGATCTAGCTCATGGCCGTGTGGCAGCCTATGTGGCTCACACGTCCATGTGTCCAGCCCGTGTGGAATGACCTAGACCGTGTGACTCTGAAAACTTGCTCTACTTTTTCGATTTTTGCTCATTTTTCAGTCATTTTGCTCCTAAATGCTCTCCTAAGTATATAATTATGAATTTAAAGGATTAGGAGCATAAAATTCACCATTTTAAATCGAATAATCATCCAAGAATGCATTAATAATGAGGCTAAAACATATTACTTTTAGCACCTATCAAATATCCCTACACTTAAGCATTTGCTTATCCTTAAGCAAAATTTTAATCCATAACCAAGTTAACTTCCCTTAATTTTTCATTTTCATCAATAATGTTTTAAGATAATTCACAAAAAATCATGAATTGAAAATTTAACTAAAAGGACACTAAAGATTCAAGCAATCCAAGCCAAAAAATTTAAAGCACAAAAACGTAGGTGTCTCCCCTTATCAAAATAATTACCTTAAATTCAAAATCAACAAGAATTGACATCCTCACTAAGATTCACTCAAGCACTCAAAGTGTTTAAAATTCAAGAAATATGCACTCAACAATGGAACGAGATGGGAGCATTTGCACATCAGAGTCTTCGAAGGTTCCAAGAGTAGTGCAGCCTGTGGTCATTATCTCGCGACCTAAGAAGGATGAGGTGAGAACATCAGCAATGCCAAGAATCATAATAAAGAAACCTGCAACCTTTCCTTACCAAGACAGTAAGAAGGTCCCATGGAGCTACGAGTGCAATACAACTATCCCAGGAAAAGAGACTGCAAAGAGCCAGTGTGTGAATGCCAATCCAGAGTCTATAATAGAGGAGCAAAAAGGGAAAGTAGTTGAGCCAGTGAAGGAGCTGTGGAATTCCTCAAAATTTTAAAGCATAGTGAGTATAATGTCGTTGAGCAGTTGCATAAACAACCGGCCCGCATATCTGTACTTCCTTACTCTTGAATTCAGAAATACATCGAAATACGTTGATGAAGATGCTAAATGAGACCTATGTGTCCAAGGATATTTCTGTCAGTAAGCTAGATCGGTTGGTTAATAATATCAGTGCTGATAATTTCATATTTTTCAATGATGATGAAATACCTTCTGGGGGCATGAGATCTACCAAAGCTTTGCATATCACTGCACGATGCAAGGGGCGTATTTTGCCAGGAGTACTGATTGACAATGGATCAGCTTTGAACGTATTGCCGTTACTCACACTTAACATGTTACCCATAGACAGTTCGCACATGAAAACGTGTCAAAATGTAGTGAGGGCATTTGACGGTACAGAAAGGAAGGTCATGGGAAGAATTGAGGTACCTTACTGATCGGTCTAACAGTTTATGAGGTAGATTTTATTGTGATGGACATCAAACCTTCCTATAACTGCTTATTAGGAAGACCATGGATACATTCAGTAGGGGCAGTACCGTCATCATTACATCAGATGTTGAAGTTAGTGTCAGATGGTCGGCTAGTGACAATAAAAGCTGAAGAGGTATAATAGCAGCTGTATCCAATGAGATGCCGTACGTGGAGACCAATGATGAGTCAGTTGAATGCTCATTTCGATCTTTGGAGTTTGTAAATGCGGCATTTGTTCCTGAAGAGAGCAAAATTTTGGCTCCAAAATTATCCAAAACCACAGAGATGGGTTTACAATTGTTGGTAGGAAAAGGAGCTTTACCCGGAAGAGGGCTGGGGAAATATCTTCAAGGGAGGACTGAGGTTCCAATGCTGAAAGAAAAGCAAGATCATTTTGGCTTAGGATATAAGCCGGATAGAGGACAGATAAAGAAGGAGATAGAAAAAAGACAGAAAAAAGAAGGGCGCGTCTGAATGGGAATGAAGCTAAGTGGGAGCCAATGATAATTCCCCACATATCCAAAACTTTCATATCTGGAGGAGTTATTCATTAGGAGAGTAGGAAACTGGTTGAGGAAAGCATCGAGGAGACGTTGGGAAATATGCACATTAATGCCATTTATGAGCATGAGAATGAAGAGAGAAGTTGGCTAGACATTCGTCCTTACGAGCATGGGAGTGTTCTAGACAATTGGACTGCGGAAG
The DNA here is from genome assembly GCF_025698545.1 of Gossypium raimondii. Classification (NCBI taxonomy): domain Eukaryota; kingdom Viridiplantae; phylum Streptophyta; class Magnoliopsida; order Malvales; family Malvaceae; genus Gossypium; species Gossypium raimondii. The sequence goes on from NC_068566.1 coordinate 16,293,573, forward strand.
AAATACCTAAAGCCTTTAGAACTGTCTCAGAGTAATATTCAGAACAAACTTGTTGTTTTAGCCTAGAAATAACAAGAATTCTTTTGTGAAATAGGCTTATGTTTAAAAATCATTATTTTAATAAAATACATCTTTGCAATTGTTTCGAGTAGATATTCTTTCATTTTTTCCCATACGCCTAAATATATTCTTTCATTGTACAAATATTGTACATAAATTCACACATTCTTTTGTAACCCTATTAGGTCCCTGTGCATCAATGACGTGAATGACGTTGTTACGAGCTCAGAGTGCCCTTTTGAACGAAATGTGTGTTTAGAGGGATCGTATGACTTTGAAGGTGACGAAAATAGTGGTTTATCTTTGGACTTGTTGAGGATGGTGGAGCAAGAGGAAAAGCAACTCCTACCTCACAAAGAGTCAGTAGAAGTTGTGAGCTTGGAAGAAGGGAATGAGGTGAAAATTGGAACTGAAATTCTCGTAAAGACAAGACGAGACCTTATTGAATTACTCCATGAATTCAAACATGTCTTCTCATGGTCATACCAGGATATGCCTGGATTGAGTGCTGACATTGTAGTGCATCGCCTACCTATAAAAGATGATTGCAAACCAGTTCAACAGAAGCTCAGAAGAATGAGGCCTGATATTGTGCTCAAAATAAAAGAGGAGGTTAAGAAACAGTTTGATGCTGGTTTTTTACAGAAGGTCAAATATTCTGAGTGGGTAGCCAATATTGTTCCAGTCCCTAAAAAAGATGGAAAAGTATGGATGTGTGTCGATTACAAGGAACAAAGCAAGCCCAAAGGACAACTTCCCATTGCCACATATTGATACTCTGGTGGATAATACGGCGGGATTTTTGTTGTTTTCTTTTATGGATGGGTTCTCAGGATATAATCAGATAAAGATGCATCCGGAAGATATGGGAAAGACTACGTTCATTACTTTATGGGGAACATTTTGCTAAAGGTGATGCCATCCGGATTAAAGAATACGGGAGCAACATATCAGAGAGCCATGGTAGCCTTGTTTCATGATATGATGCACAAAAAAATTGAAGTATACATTGATGATATGATTGCTAAATCCAGAACAGATGATGAACATGTACAGGTCTTGAGAAAATTGTTTTTAAGATTGAGGAGGTTCCAGCTCAAGCTTAATCCGACAAAATGTACTTTTGGAGCCAGGTTAGGAAAGTTGTTAGGCTTCGTAGTCAGTGAAAAGGGAATTGAGATTGATCCAGACAAAGTCAAGGCAATACGAGATTTATCACCACCACGTACCCAAAAAGAAGTTCGAGGTTTCTTTGGAAGACTGAATTACATTGCTCGGTTCATTTCATAGTTGACCGAGAAATGTGATCCCATATTTCGCCTTTTGAAGAAACATAATCCTGATGTCTGGAATGAAGAATGTCAGAAAGCCTTTGAAAAGATAAAGCAATACTTATCTAACACTCCAATACTGTCACCACCTAGCCCTGACAGACCCTTGATTTTGTATTTAACGGTGTTTGACAACTCTATGGGATGCGTACTGGGTCAACATGATGCTACAGGAAAGAGGGAAAAGGCGATTTATTATCTCAGTAAGAAATTCACTGATTGTGAGATGAGATATTCGCCTATCGAAAAATTGTGTTGCGCCCTGATTTGGACGACCAAGAGGTTGAGGCAATACTTACTCTATAATACGACTTGGCTAATATCAAAATTAGACCCTTTGAAGTATATGATGGAGTCAACAGCATTGAATGGAAGAATGGCTAGATGGCAAATCCTGCTCTTTGAGTTTGACATCATATATGTAAGTCAGAAGGCCGTCAAGGGGAGTGCGATAGCAGATTTCTTGGCTAGTAGGGCTCTGGAAGATTATGAGCCTCTGGATTTTGATTTCCCGAATGAAGGTTTGATGTATGTGGCGAATGCTGAAGAGGATTCCCAAGAAAATCATTCTTGGAGATTGAACTTTGACGGAGCATCGAATGCACTAGGCAATGGGATTGGGGCAGTCCTGGTGTCTCCGAATGGAGATTATCATCCTTTTACCAGTAAACTAGACTTTGATTGCACTAATAACATGGCTGAGTATGAAGCTTGCATCATGGGTATACGGGCAGCCGTAGAGCGGAAAATCAAGACATTAGAGGTGTACGGAGACTCAGCATTGGTGATATACCAGCTAAGAGGGGAATGGGAGACAAGAGATCCTAAATTGATCCGTTACCAGAGATTTGTTTTGGGATTGATCGAAGAGTTTGACAACATTACCTTCTGTTATCTCCCACGAGAAGAAAATCAGATGGCTGATGCTCTTGCTACTTTAGCTTCCATGATTAAAGTGAATCGGTTGGAGGACATGAAGCCCGTTCAAATTAGTATTTATGAGATCCCAGCCCACTGTTACAACATTGAAGAAGTGGAGCATGATAATAGTCCCTAGTACCAAGATATTTTGCTATATGTGAAGAATTGCGAATATCCTGATCAGGCAACAGAGAATGATAATAGAACATTGAGGAGACTAGCTATTGACTATGTCTTAGATGGGGAGATATTATACAAAAGGGGAAAGGATCGAGTACTGTTAAGATGCGTGGACGCTGTAGAGGCTAAGGAAATTTTGGAAGAAGTCTATGAGGTTGTTTGTGGAACGCACGCTAATGGATTCACCATGGCCAGACAGATTATGAGATTCGGGTATTACTGGTCCACTATGGAAGGAGATTGCATCAATCATGCCAAGAAATGCCATAAATGCCAAATTTGTGGGGATAAGATGCACGCGCCTCCTTCTCCTCTTCATGTTATGACTTCTCCATGGCCTTTCTCCATGTGGGGTATGAACGTCATTGGACCAATATCACCGAAGGCTTCTAATGGACATCGTTTCATTTTTGTGGTTATTGACTACTTCACTAAGTGGGTAGAGGCAGCATCATATTCTAATGTCACGAAGTCAGCAGTCAGTAAGTTTTTGAAAAAAGAGATCATATGTCGATATGGAATGCCTGAAAGGATCATATCTGACAATGCGCTGAATTTGAATAACAGCACAATAGCAGAAGTCTGTCAACAGTTTAATATCAGACACCATAATTCGTCACCGTATCGTCCAAAAATGAATGGTGCAGTGGAGGAGGCCAATAAAAATATTAAGATTGTGGCGAAAATGGCTGAAACTTACAATGATTGGCATGAGAAGTTACCATTCGCTCTTTTGGCTTACTGAACATCGATCAGGACTTCTACTGGGGCAACACCTTTCTCGTTGGTTTATGGAATGGAGGCAGTTTTTCCCATTGAGGTTGAAATTCATTCTCTCCGAGTTTTGGCCGAGTTGAAATTGGATGAGGCCGAGTGGATCCAATCTCGGTATGATCAACTGAACTTGATTGAAGAGAAAAGATTAAAAGCCATTCGTCATGGTCAAATGTATCAAAAGTGAATGATGCGAGCTTATAATAAGAAGGTTCGTCCTAGATAATTTCATGAAGGGGATTTGGTTTTGAAAAAGATCCTCCCTTTACAAAAGGATTTTAGAGGGAAATGGATGCCAAACTGGGAAGGACTTTATGTTGTAAAAAAGGCTTTTTCCGGAGGCGCTTTGATTTTGAGTGAAATGGATGGCAAAAATCTTCCGAATCCTGTAAATTCAGATTCGGTTAAGAAATATTTCACTTGAAGAAAGGGAGGAATCAAAGTGAAAACCCGCAAAGGGCGCTCTGATTTTCCAAAAAAAAAAGAGGAGAGGTCTAGGTGAAAACTTGAAAAGGGTACCTTGAGACCAAAGGGGATTTGAGTTGAAAACCTAAAAAGGGCGGCTCAAACATTGTCAGATTGGGGGCATATGGTGATCTTGCTTCACTAAAGTCAACAATAAAAGGATGTACGACATCTTGGGGGCATTGACAAAGTAATGTAGATCCCCTAAACACATGTTAAATTCAGAATGGTTCTCGGCTTGCACGGAGAAGTTCAAGTGGCGATATCCAAAGCACCTAGTCTCCATAATATTTGTACCAAATTTGTTGGTTCTTGTAAAAACTTCATTCTTTGCTGTTCTTGAATACTTTTTCTTTTCAGGACACTTACTATCAATAAATTCTTGAATTAATTCATCTCTTATTCAGTATTTTTTGATTTCTGTGCAAGTATGTCGCATTAAAATAATGATTGATGGACTAATGAACTTTCACAAAAGAAGTTTTGTATACTACTTTGGGAATCTCTAAATAATTTAGTAACCTGAAACAGGACTATTGGTTAGAACGCTCCAAGTTCAAAAGTAAGACCACCTTTTTAGATTTGGATAGTGAATAAGACAGCAAGAAGTCTGGAGGGGGTAGGAAGAAATCCCCTATGGAAAGAAAGCTCTTCATTTGGGCATGTGCATTTGGTAGGACACCCTGAGAGTGGTGTAAACAAATTTCATCCTTGAATTACAATAGGAGAAGATTGAGAAGAGTCAAAATTTCTGACTCTTAAGTTACGGTGGAAGGAATGTAGTACAAATTCTGCTTTCTAGAGGGTTGTGCTTTAAAAGTGCACAATGGGAGGCAATTTGATTAAGTATTTCTTTGGAGATATCAGCCAAGCAAAAGGCGTCAGCGACAAAGCAGAAATGATAATTCTCGAAAAATGACATTCTGCATGCATTCAAATGTCATTCATACACGTCTAGTTAGGAGCATTTGATTCATTCTGATCATAACGTAGGCATAGTTTAGTTCATAGAACAGATTTTTACAGGTCATGTTCCCTAGAGAACAGATCGGTAACCAAGTCTTGTCTCCCTGAGCAGCAGCGGAGAAGGTTGAAGATTGTAGATCTTATCTTCATAAGTAGTAGTGGAGCAGATCGAAGACGGCGAATCTTATCTTTCCAAGATAGTGGGAAGCAGATTTAAGCCACCAAGCCTTGTCTCCCTGAGCAGCAGCGGAGAAGGTTGAAGACTGTAGATCTTATCTCCCTAAGCAGTAGTGGAGCAGATCGAAGACGGCGAATCTTATCTTTCCAAGATAGTGGGAAGCATATTTAAGCCACCAAGCCTTGTCTCCCTAAGCAGTAGTGGAGAAGGTTGAAGAGTGTAGATCTTATTTCCCTAAGCAGTAGTGGAGCAGATCGAAGACGGCGAATCTTATCTTTCCAAGATAGTGGGAAGCAGATTTAAGACACCAAGCCTTGTCTCCCTGAGCAGCAGCAGAGAAGGTTGAAGATTGTAGATCTTATCTCCCTAAGCAGTAGTGGAGCAGATCAAAGACGGCGAATCTTATCTTTCCAAGATAGTGGGAAGTAGATTCAAGCCACCAAGCATTGTCTCCCTGAGTAGTAGTGGAGAAGGTTGAAGAGTGTAGATCTTATCTCCCTAAGCAGTAGTGGAGCAGATCGAAGACGGTGAATCTTATCTTTCCAAGATAGTGGGAAGCAGATTTAAGCCACCAAGCCTTGTCTCCCTAAGCAGTAGTGGAGCAGATAGAAGACGGCGAATCTTATCTTTCCAAGATAGTGGGAAGCAGATTTAAGCCACCAAGCCTTGTCTCCCTAAGCAGTAGCGGAGAAGGTTGAAGATTATAGATCTTATCTCCCTAAGCAGTAGTGGAGCAGATCGAAGACGGCAAATCTTATCTTTCCAAGATAGTGGGAAGCAGATTTAAGCCACCAAGCCTTGTCTCCCTAAGTAGTAGCGGAGAAGGTTGAAGATTATAGATCTTATCTCCCTAAGCAGTAGTGGAGCAGATCGAAGACGGCGAATCTTATCTTTCCAAGATAGTGGGAAGCAGATTTAAGCCACCAAGCCTTGTCTCCCTAAGCAGTAGCGGAGAAGGTTGAAGATTATAGATCTTATCTCCCTAAGCAGTAGTGGAGCAGATCGAAGACGGCGAATCTTATCTTTCCAAGATAGTGGGAAGCAGATTTAAGCCACCAAGCCTTGTCTCCCTAAGCAGTAGCGGAGAAGGTTAAAGATTATAGATCTTATCTCCCTAAGCAGTAGTGAAGCAGATTGAAGACGGTGAATCTTATCTTTCCAAGATAGTGGGAAGCATATTTAAGCCACCAAGCCTTGTCTCCCTAAGCAGTAGCGGAGAAGGTTAAAGATTATAGATCTTATCTCCCTAAGCAGTAGTGGAGCTGATCGAAGACGGCAAATCTTATCTTTCCAAGATAGTATGAAGCAGATTTAAGCCACCAAGCCTTGTCTCCCTAAGTAGTAGCGGAGAAGGTTAAAGATTATAGATCTTATCTCCCTAAGCAGTAGCGGAGCAGATCGAAGTCGGCGAATCTTATCTTTCCAAGACAGTGGGAAGTAGATTTAAGCCACCAAATCTTATCTCCCTAAAGTTGCAGTGGAGTAGATTGAAGCACTATTTCCTGTACTTCTGAAGATGTAGTAGGAAGGAATGAGGCTACTCGAAGAAGAAGAGTACCAAAGTCCAGCACGACCGGGCAAAATTGGGCATTTCTAAAGTGTTTGCTCCATTCCCGTTACACGATAATGAGCAAAGAGGGGCAGCTGTAATACCTCAATTTTACCCGGCCTACGTAATAAAAGGCTAGTTACAAATTACAATTGGCCTATATGGCCCAAAATCCCCATTAAACAGAAACCCAATACAATCTTGGCCCGAAATTTAGTGGCCCAAAGCTGAACTACAGACAGAAACCCTAGGGTTTCCACAGCGCCGCAAGCCTCCGAATCTTCCCCGATTTTCACCTACAAGGAAATAAAACAACAAAGGAAACAATCAAAGATTTGTAATCAAGCAGTATTTGTTTCTTGATTTATTCATTCGGCTATAAAAAAGCCAAAAAACATACTGTAATAGGGGATGGAAATCAATAAAAAGAAAAAACCATTACTTTCAACAAAGGTCAATACCGAGAGCAGATCAATCGAAAAGGTTAATATTTACTATAGTTTCTTTTTTATTTATTTGTTATAATTAAGCGAGTAGTATAAGAGAAAAAAGGAAATAAACTACCTTTGTTCGAGTCAGAACTGCCGTGAGCGGTTGAGGGAGCCACCCCCGAGGATCGTTGGCCAGAAACCGAAAGGTTTTCGTGATCTCTTCGCGTCTTTTGCTGTTTCTTTGGAATTTTAAAGCCCAGATTTGGGTAAAGGGGTGCCGAAGGAGTCGAATAGGGAATTTTCCCTTTTCCGGCCACCGCAGACGGTGGTGCCGGCGCCGAAGATCGATAGCTGGTGCGGTGGCCGATGACCGGCCAACGACCGGACCCCTGACCAGACAAAGGGGGAAGGAGAGTTTTTTTTGAAGTGTTTTTGGTTTTTTTTTAAAAAGGGTTTCAAAATGAATTTTTTTTGAGAATTGGGGGTATTTATAGGGCACCAAAACGACGTCGTTTTGGAGAGCCCCCAGAAGCCCAAAACGGTGTCGTTTTGGGGAGGCCGACCCGGCTCCGACCCGACCCGGCCTAGGATCCGCGTGTTTTTGAGCGGAGGGGTAAATTGCGCTTTTAGCCCCTCCGCCTTGTAATATATTTTCAATTAGGTTTTTTTCTATTTTTAAATTCGGCCTTTAATTTATTCTAAATTCCAATTTAATCCTTTTTGAACGGCACCGTTTTAGAGGAGAAGGGAAAATTGCCCTTCCAGCCCCTCTATATAATTCGCGTGTTCGAATTAGTCCCTTGGGTTTTATTTATTCGCTGATTTGCCCCGAAATTATTCAATTGCTGCTCAATTTAGTTTTTCTTATTATTTTCCTAATTAATTTTAATAATGTAATTATTTTTTTTTTTTGTAATTATTTTAAAAAAACATATGTATATGTTTTATTTTTTTATGCGCATTTATATTTTTAAACTAAAGTTTTATTCACATTTATATGTATACATTTTTTTAATGTTGGCATCATTTAATAATTTTAATATATTTTATGTTCTCATAAGTACATTATAAATTTTATAAATCAAAGTTTTACATGAAAATTCATATGTACGCCTTTAATTCTTCGTAATTTCATTTATTTTACTTATATTGCTCATTTATTTGATATTTTATATGTCATTTGTTGTCTTTTTTGTTTTTATATTAGTGTAGTTAAATTTCATGTTATTATATCATTGTTATAATTATTGTTGTATTTGTTACTGTCATTTATACATGCATTCAACCTCATATCACATTATTTTTACTCGGTTTCAAACTTTTCAAATCTGAGATAATGCTTGTATTTAGGATTTTCAAGGAAATTGAGCCCTAACGTATTGGGTTCCGATTCCCTTCGTTAAATCTAACAATCAAGTATTTCTCTTTAATAGAAAATAAGAGCTCATTATTGGGAATTCAACACGTTGTGTCCTAACGTATTGGATGTGACGCATTGATTTCTCGAAATGAAGATTTTTTTTAAAAAAATAATAAAGGAAATATTCCAAGTTTGGGATTTTAAAGGAATTGTTCCCTAACGTATTGGGCCTCGATTTCTTAAATCTTGGATAAATGGATATTCTTTTAATGTTTTTTTTCATTATATGAGTATTCTGACCTAATTCATTTTGGAGGAAATTAGAATGTTGTGCCCTAACGCATTGGGTGTGGCATTTTTCTTCTCTGAAACGAGAAGGGTCTTAATATGTAACGTTTGAAATTTTTAAGGATTATATTTTTCAAATTTTCGACATTAAGACATTAATTAATTAACTAGGTACCAATTTTTGGGCATTACGAGGGTGCTAATCCTTCCTCGTACGTAATTGACTCCCGAATCCATTTTCTAAACTCGTAGACCAAAGCTATTTTTAGGTGATCCAATCACACCCTAATAAAAGATTGGTGGCGACTCCCAATTTTCATTTTTTTTAAGTCGACAACCTAAAACTTTTATTTTTCAAAAACGGTTTCGACATCTATAATAAACAAAAGCTAGGGCTGATACTGTCTCAAGATATTTTTGAGATGTCTTCCTGTCCATGGTTGCCCTAAACCGCAGGCATTTCATTTTAGGGTTTTCATTGTGATCGGGTGTTTTGCTTATTAGCTGCTATCGATAAATTGTTGTTGAGATCAGTTTCTATATATGTTGTTTGTGTATCATCTAGATGATTCATCCTTTCCCATTTCTTCCCTTCAATGATGCCGATTGGATCCTCTTCGTGTTCCTTGTCCATCACCTTTAGAGTGTTACGTTCTAACTTATCCTCAAAATCATATCTATCGGCCTCTCTTCGGTAGTCTTTAAAGAATCCTTTACTGTTGTACCTTGTGATTAGTTCTTTACCTTTATCCTGGATGATTGAGCTTCCAATGTACTAACCATTAGATCTCTTCCCCCTCGCTCCTCAATACTAATTCCACTTTTGACCATATTCCTTGGTTCCTCTCGCAACCATCTGCTCTCAATCTACACATTCTTTCTCGGTGGGGCCCTTAAAGAAAGATCCCATCTCAAATTTGTCTATTGTATCCCTATAGTTAATCGTAAAGGGAAAAAAATCTCTCAATGTCCTAACCTTCCATATAAAAATAATAATAAATTTTTGCATTGGAAAGTTGCATAGGTGGTTTTGTCCTGTCCATATATTTTACACTTTCTCCTTTTCAAGGGACTTCGTACATCCAAGGATACCTTAATCGGCATATATTTCATCACACCTTTTGTTATTATTGTTGCATCATATTCTAAGAAACGTTCGATGAAATTACCCAATTGTCTTGCCATTTATTTTGACAAATAATCGATAGGCAGATTGTAAATTCGTACCCAAAAGTTTGAGTATATCAAAGGAACTTGGACATGATCCTCTCCTCTCTCCAACCGATGGAAAAGAATTAGATGTCTGTTGGAAAACCACGGTATGCCATCCGCTACCCTCATTAGGTCCAACTCGTTATAAAAACGAAAAATGATTCTTTTATTTTCGATTTATATTATTGAAGCTCCTTCAATTGGATGCTATAATTCAGCAAGAACAGTCCTCATATATGGGGGGTGGACTGCACTATTTGTTAGAACCTTTCCTACCAAACACAAATTAAATTCATCATCGTTATCCTCTCCTTCTTCTTGATCATGAATAGGGTCCTCTTCTTCATCTACTATGTTTCAATTTACCAATTCTTCCTCCAATGGCTAGTTTGTTAGGCCATTGTTCTTCAACTATTTTGCTTTTTCTTTGAACCACAAACCTAAAGGTAACAAGATCGAATAACAAACCTTAATTATGCTTCTCGTTAGGTGTAAACTGAAAAATATATAGGATTTTTCCTATATAATTCATCACCTTTTTGCATAAATTTGTTGTTAAAACTAAGTAATTATTTAATAAATTAATGAAATATGCGAAAATATGAAATTAGGACATGAAAATTATTAAAATGTGATTTTATGCTTTATTATATAGTTTTCATGCATGAAATGGCTTATTTTATATTAGTTTGAGCATATTATAATTTTAAGCTATAGAGTGGGCCATGCATGATTAAATTAAATAATAAAATATAAAGTTATATTTAATAATTCATTTTATATATTTCATCAATAAATTGAGTTTTAATTAATTAAGTAAATTAATTAATTGAAGTGGTTAAAATTATATTATTTGGTCCTCTAAACTATCTACTATTTTTGGATAGGTCTGAGAGTTTTCTTCTAATTGCAAAACCGTCCAAATTGGGGACCAAGTCAACCCAATTTTCAGCTGCACATGGCTGATCATAAATCAATTTTTGGTTTAATTACACAAGGTCCTTGAAGAGTTAAAGAAATCAGAGATTTTCCTGAAGATTTGCACTTGGTTGAGTCTTAGTCCTGAGTTGCTGTGGCACTCAAATTGACCAAGAATCAAGCAGAATCAGCCACATTTCCTCAATTCATGGCCGGCCATCCTTGGAAGAAGTTTCGAAAGATGGACACTCCTATTTTTAGCAAACTAAGCTCCCTTTCCTCACCTATAAATAAAAAAACTCATTTCTCACTTTTTCAATCATCCCTCACTCATTCATCATTCTCTCCTCTCTCAAATCTCTTTGCTATCATCATTCTCTCCTCTCTCAAATCTCTTAGCTATCTTTCCCCCTCACGCCTATCATCATCATTGCATAAGGATTTTTAGCAAAATTAGCCTATTAAAGAACCCTTAGTCGGCCACCTTGGAGAATCATCAGCAAAGGAGCAAGGCAAAGAAGCGAATGAGCCTCCTCATCAGTCAGAGTCTTGGGTGACAGCCACTCTGAATTGGGTTTAATCTTTATTTTCTTTAATTTAATATAAATATGTTTGCTATGTGTTCGTTGTTCTTGTTTACAACAATGTTAGCTTAATTTTATTTAAGCTAGGATGATTGCTTTGATTAAATAATATTTATTTGATAATAATGTTTGTGCCTCAATCGATCATGTTTTCAATTAAAATCAAATCTGTATTTCATTCATACGTGATTGAAATGCACTTGAATTAGCTGAGTGATCCTGACCAGACGACGGCTAATGGACACATAATTGAAATGTGCATGCTCAGTTTAGATCCTGACCCGATTAAATTGTAGGTTGCATAACAACTCTAACCAAGCTTTGTTATCTGCATAGTTTTTAGATTTGTGTGATTAAATTGTTTCAAACCTGACATGTCCCTGTTACTTCACACGAATACTAAGAAACACTTAGTAAATAAGGATCAGTAAAATGCGTATTTACTAAGTAAAGGATTCCAAAAGGTCCTAATGTGGTTTCCAAACTCATGAAAGATCGAGTTGCCATGGGATGTTTTTCCGAATGTTATTAAGCATGTTGATAATAAATTGAGTTCAATTAATGTAATTGTCATAGTTTATTTATGTTATAATTGTTACAAAATTGTGTTTAATTTTACTAAAATCTATTTCACTCATATAGTTTGCATACTTAGGATAATTTGCATTAGGGTTCATTGCATTTAGTTTAATATATTTTAATCACCAGTTCTGAACTATATTGTGTTTTTATTTACCAAATTGTTAATATAATTTTACAAATTAAGTGACTTAACACAAATACAATCCCTGTGGAGACGATAACTCGATACTTACTTATTACTTGATAACGACTGTGTACACTTACACAAACCTATGTGTTACATTAGGCCGTCGTCTTAAATGTTTATGCTTTTTCTTTGCTCAAAAACTTAAAATTAAAGAAATCAGGAATAATCCGTACGACAGCTACAATCGACAAACTAAAGAAAAATAATAACAACCTAACCTGCTACTATCGATAGACCTCTCATTATATTTAAGTTAATGTTAAATTAATGCCAATTAAAACTATCCTCAATAATCATTATTAAACATAAATATTTTGTAAGATTTATATTTAAAAAGTAAATAATTTGTACAACATTGCAGGCTAACAAAAGAAAATTAAACGAGTATCTAAATATATGTACACTATATAAAAGTAGTACTATATAAAAGTAAGGGTTAATTAGGTAAAAACATCACTTTTAAAAGTTAATTAGGGAATTAGGCCATTTTCCCCCAAAGTTAAAGATATAGGTCGATTTTGGAGAGTGAGAAGTATTTTCAATTGAGGTGGCAATCAAAGGGATGAAAGCGCTTCCTATAGGAAACATTTTTGTCCAATGGTCAATTTTTTTTCGACGTTAAAATTTCAAATAGCTAATTACATTTTTTCCTCCCAATGGCTATTTCATTTTCTATATAAACCCTACTTGTTTTCTCTTTTCTTCATTCAATCCTATTATCTCAGTTCTCTCTACTATTTTATTCTCAATTTTTTCATTCAATTTCTCTCAAATTCTTCTTGTCTTAATTTTATATTTCGTAATTTCTTTGATTTATTTTATTTTTATAATTTTAAAATGTCAATGCCTCTTATTCATTTGGATGAAAACACAATTTCGGGATCCAATTACAAATAGTAAGAAAATATTATCAAATTTTTTTTATTTTAAATTAATATAATTATTATGTTAACATTATTAATTTTTTGAAATTTTTATATTTATATAATCAGATCGAAGATCGAATAATTAAGATGTATATACACAATTTAAGTGGAAGGGCACCGCATGTAATTGAACAATAATTGCAAGATGTGGGATGCATGCGTATCGTATTGTAACAGCTTGATTTTGGGACTAGTCGGAACAATGGTTTCGGGATCACAAATCTGACGAGGAAAAAAAATTATTTTTATTATATTTTTATGGTCTACTATTTCATAGAATGATTTTGTGAAAATTTCCGCCGAAAATTTCGATGATTGGGCATTCAGTTTAGAGAAAAGAACTAAATTGTAAAAAGTGCAAAAGTTGAGTTCTACATGTTAAAAGTGTCCAATTATTATGAAATTTTAAATTAGAGGTCCTTAAATGAAAATTAGACCATTGTTTAACTTTTTGGACAAAAATGGACATGAGATAAGTGAAATAGGATATTTTTAAGTTAGGGGCATTTTGGTCATTTAGTAATTAAAAGAATTAAAAAGGCGAAAATAGCCAAAAATTTGTCCATCTTCAAGCCTTGGCCGAATTTCACAAGGGGGGGGGGAGCCATAGTTAGGGTTTTCAAGCTTCCAAGCTCCATAGTAAGTGATTCCAAGCCCCGTTTTTAATGTTCTTTATGTTTTTTGAGTCTCGGTAACTTAATTTAGTTTATTCTAGCAATAATTTAACCTAGGGTTTATATTTGGAAAAATAACCATAGGTGAAATGTGTTTATTTTGATGTTTTATGGTAGAATATGAAGCTTGAAATTATGTTAAACAACTTTTGCTAAGCGATTTTCAGTGAAAATGAGTAAAACGACATAATCGGTAAAAATATCTAATGTTCATAAGTAAGTGTTAGAGTGAGAATTCGATGTTGCCATAGAAGGGAAAAATGGTCAACATGTCATAATACATAAGAATAAGGGATGAAGTTTAATTTACGAGCTTTGGGGAAAAAGTGTAAATATGCAAAAATTTAGGGGCGAAATAATAATTTTTCCAAAGTTTGAGTCAAGGACTGTTTTGATAAATGTGAGTATTAAATAAGTCAAATGTGTTATTATAGATCAAGAAAGAAGTGGAATCGACCTTGATTGGAGAAAAGAAAAGATTAAAGACTAAATTGCTAAATTTTTATATTGTTGCACCAAAGGAAGTTATGTGTAAATAATAGCAATATATTTTTATAAATTGTGAATTATATTTGATATGTGAATTAATATTGAATGTGGAAGGAAAATTATTTATGAATTATTCAAGTGATAAAGTGTTTAAAATAAAGTGTTAAGTGTAAATTCCCGGTTGAACTTAGGAATAGAAGCGGATACAAGTGACATGTCACTAGAGACCAGTGTTACAATGTTACAGTGAGTCCTGGGTGCTGGGTGATCTAGCATGTGTTGCAGACACCTGATAGCTTGTGTGAGCAGGCTCGTGGACATTTGCAGTGTTATTGATCAGTGGTAGCTTCGGCTACATTTCAGTGGTAGCTACGGCTACATATCAGTGGTAGCTTCGGCTACATTTTAGTGGTAGTTTCGGCTACGTATCAGTGGTAGCTTCGGCTACATATCAGTGTGGCACTTATGTGCTAATTCTCTACGTATCTGTGTATATTCTGAGTGTTCAATGGGAAATTGACTAAGTGAAAATACATGAGATCATGTAACGATTAAGTGTAATTGAATGATGAATATATGTGTGGAATTGAATTGAATAGTGATCGAAAGTGAAAAAGTGAAATTATGAAATAGTAGAATTAGCAACAAAATAGTTTTGGACAGAAATAGTTGTGCGACTTTGAAAAATCACCAAAAATGGTGGAAATCAAATTATAGAGTGAATAAGATATGAAATGAAATATTAATGAGTTTATTTTTACATAAAAGAAACACGAAAGCAAAAGACTCATATATTTTGAGATATTTTAAGTTTAGTGAGACAGGTCAGAATGAGTTTAGAATCCCTATTCTGACTTTGGAAAATTGTTAAAAATTGTAAAAAATAATTACAGGATAAACTTTATATGTTTAGAACCTTGAATGAGTCTATTTTCAAGTGAAATAAACATAAGTACCATCCAAATTCTGTATAATGAGATAATTAATTTTAGTGAAGAGAGGTCATAACTATCAAGTAGTGAAATAAGGAAACTTTTAAAAATAAACTGTACTTATTGGCTAAGCCAAAATTTTGAAAATTTTATGGTAAGAAGATATGTGAATCTAGTTTCAGGTAAAATTAACGGATCTTAATTTGGAGCTATGTGGCTCCAAATAAAAATAATTTACTTACTCTGACTCGGATAGACAGCTTTGAATATACATGTGAATGAATAGTAAAATTATAGAAAATGTTATTTATAAGAGTGTTATGTACATTAAGGATGTGGAATGGAGAGGAGGAGGAAAAATAAAATATATGAATGATTTGTATATAAATTGGTCATATGCCAATTATCTTTGATAAACGTTGAATTAGAAATGACATAATGTTTCATTTCAATTAGTTATTATGAATTGAATTGTAAATTCATATGGATGAAACCAAACAATTATTTGTTAGTATTATGCATGAAATAATGTATTATTCTATATATATATTCATGGTTGAATTATGATTGTTGAGAAAGATAGATAAATTGGAAAGAAAGTTTAAATTGAGTAGAACGCAGGGCTGAGTACTTTCGTTCAGTGATAAAGACGAATTGATGGAAAATACCATGGATGGACCATGGCAATAAGTGATATGTAATTTCGTGTAAGACCATAGCTGGGATATGGCATCGGTATATGTTATGTGATTACGTGTAAGATCATAGTTGGACTATGACATCAAGAAAATAAAGTACTCAATTCCATAAGACATTCATTAATTTGACAAAGTTGGTAAGTGTTACATGGACTCACACTCAAGTGATAGATTTATTGTGATTGTTGAAGTTGAATTCAATTAAGTGATTTCACCAATTGGATGTTGTATATGGCAAGATGTGTTAGTGAATTACATATTTATAAAATGATATTTGAAGTTCAAGAAGTGATATATGAAATTAATATGAAAAGATTTATGATTTTTATTAGTATTGTTTCGACGTAATGTGAATTCTTCGATGTTGAAATGATTTAACGGATTTATTGAGCATATGAATGAGTATGAGACTCATACGAGTTAGTATAGATATGTACATGTGTCTTATATGCATTGCAACAATAAGACTTGTGAATTGTGAATTAATCTGTGTGAAAGTATATGGGATAGATTAACGAATCTTTACAAGATATTGAATATTTAATATATTACAATGTTTAATAGGAAAAATATGACGATACGAGAATATGAAATGATACAGATCAATTCAGGTACTCGCGAGAAGCTAGTAATAGTTGATAAATTCATATGACGAGAAAGTGAAGGATTATAAGTTCATATATGGCTATGAAATGAATAAATGGTGATAGCTATAAGGCTTGGATCGAATGAGTATATATATATTGGACCTTGTAAGCCCTAATTAGCGATTCGAAGATAATAATTTGAAAGTTTTAATCTGTATGAAATTTTATAACTCAATTTAATTCGTTTATAAATATATGTGTTTTGTTAATGCCTCGTACCCTATTCTGGCGTCGAATACGGGTAAGGGGTGTTACAATGTGACATCGGATGTTACACGTATGCTCGAGGGGACTAAATTGGAGCCCGAACTTATCAACACTTTGGTGGAAAGATGGAGACCTATGAAAAACATTTTATCTTTCGTACTGTGAGTGTACAATTGCTCTTGAGGGTGTAGCATTACAACTTTGTTTATTGGTTGATGGGGCAATTGTTACGGGGGTAGTAAGCGTTGGTGATTGAAGCACAATTTGCAACCAACTATTTGGCAAAGTGTCGGGTAAGTTTAGTGGTAGCCAGATAGAGATGAAATGGTTAGAAGATAATTTTTCATATATCATCAACTCCACTAGTACCATTGGCAGACAACAATACGTGCAATCATTCATATTGAGGTTAATTAGGGGTCTTCTAATGCAAGATAAATCTCAAAATCTGATACATTTAAGGGGGCTCCTACAACTAATCGACTTAAAAGAAGTGACACGACTCAGTAGGGGATCAACTATGTTGGTGACATTATATCAAGAGATTTGCGGGTAGCAAAAACACAAAAAATTAAAATCAGCTGTTGCATACTCCTTTAGTCATGGGCATGGTACTGTTTATCATTTCTATGTCCTCGAGTAAATTCCCTTTATGAATTCTTGTTCGTAATAAGGTAAAATTCATTTAATAATATAACTATCATAATATAATGTTTTCATTATTATATTTCTGAAATAACATTTTATTTGATAGGTGGTACAATGACGTGAGTCATGTAGGTATATCGGACAAGCTCGAAGATATCCAACTATTGTTAGATCAACGATTAGAAGACGAGATTAGTTTTTAAATTTTTAAATTTATATAATACTTACATGGATTTGAAATTTAATATCAGGTATGTAATAAAACTTATAAATTCATACCGTAGTTTGAATGGATGCCATACTCTGATCCGAGAATTCAAGGATGCATCATGGTTGAATTTTTGGCAAATCGCAATATCTGGCATGTCAAAGTACCATTGGTTGTTTTTGCAATGGTTGAGATGCACGAATCTGATCGAGTGATGCACCAATTCGGGTTTATGTAAAGTATTCCGCTATCATCTCAAGAGCTCAATGAACTTCACAACTCGAATTTAGGGGGAGAACCAATGAATATTGGCCTAAATTCGTTACCAAATATATCTACATCTAGGAACATAGGTACCATTTCATACCTATGCATGAACCAATTATCCGAAGAGATTCCGAAACCTCTTCAGATTAAATGACATGGTTTAGACTTCACCGTAAGCCATATCTATTACAAAAGGAGGAAAGGAGTAGGCAAGGTCGTCGTTGAAGGCCAAGACGACCCCACATGAGAGCGCGATCAGGAGTACATGCATCAAGTTCTTCATCACCAACTCCAACCCCAAATATAATACCAATGGGTACACCACCTCCAGTTAGTATGGTTAATGTTTTTTTGGTGCTTTCACTAACCCCATTTGTTTTATACAAGCACCACATTATGCACCATTATATCATGTATCAACGCCTTCGTTAGGAATCTTTTTTGCACTACCTCCATCCCCAAGACCATATTACACGACACTGCCAACAACACCACCAGTGTATTTGCCATCACCTGCAATTCCAATATTCTATCCACAATCGGGTTATTCGACACCATATACTTCTCCGCCAATAATATTGCAAACACCCCCAACATCATTGTGTCGGATCTTATGCCCTAAGTACCTTGTAATTTTTTTGAACAGATTGGTTAATAAAACAAATTTATTGATTACATTAATATACTTTGTATAATTTTCCTTACATGGTTTTTGTATGTAAAAGTAAAATAGAAGCAAATGTTGCTCATTAGTTGTCTAAATGTTTAACTAATGCTAAGTGAATTACGTGTTCGAATCGTAATACAGAAAGACAACTTGTATTAGTAAATGAACCTAAACATGTCCTTAGTCTAATCAGAAATGAGCAAACCAATTGAAAGACAAATATGTCATCTATCAAGTCTAACTGGGGACATCCCTTGTCTTGGGCATTAGAGCGGATGACTCCCAAAAGATAGAGACATAGATGTAACTAATTGGATTGGCAATACATCGGACAGGACCCAAGAAGAATAGATCCTGAATCCTTTTATGGGTTTATTCACTTGAGATGTTCATAGTGTGGCATACCTAAACCTTGAGTGAATGGCGGACTATGTATGTGTGACTCATTCACTTTGATGTAAGTAAAAGCCTGAGTTCAAATAGATAAATAACCGAATACTGGTGCGTTGGGTGTGTAACTTCTGTAGTATGTAGCGTCATTCATAATAGTGGAATTCATAGCCCAAAACATGGGTAAATGATATCCTCTAATTGAGATTACATGGTGATGAAAAGTAAATGTGGCCACGGGTCGTCCACCCTTGTGATGTATGACTTGATCGCTATTTGATAGTGATTGAATTTTCATGAAGGAAGATGTAATGGTTACCATGAGATAAAATAGGATCATATTGGGAGAGAGGATATTATCCCAAATATCAACAATATCCTCTGAGGGTAACACACTTATGACAAGGTCATTGGACGAGCACTGAGTAGTTGCTTTTGTAATGGTATGTCTTTGGGAGAGCTCAATCGCGATGCTATATTGGAATGACTTCGTGACTAAATACGTTTATAATTAATAGGAAAAAAGCTGGAACTTAATTATAAATCATTTGAATCTCAACTACATATGTCCAATCAGTTCCTCCTCTAGCTCGTTGATACTAGAAATGAATTGCGTGTTTGAATATAAATGAACGGAATTAAAAGAAAGAGAGAAATGAGGAACATTTAGGAATGATTATGGTTTTCTCTAAAATGGATAAATGGAATCATTTGGAAATGAATGTAGGTTTCTAAAAATAGAAATGGAAATGAAAATGGAAATTTACAATTCTATATAGGATTACTTAAAAAATGATGGAAGAGTAAGTTTAAGTTTTTAGACTGTTTTGAAGCCCGAAAATGAAAATAAACCATTTTTTCATAGTGAACATGTTGAGTTGTGACATATTGAACTAATTTTCTCGAAATTTTACCGGAGGTAAAATTGTCAAAATTTTACCGGGATAAAATTGGGATGAGAAAATTATTTAATATGTAAATATTAAAGTTTATTTTGAGAAAATAGAAAAAATAAATTGGGTTAGATCATATTATAGAGTACTGGGTCAAAAAGGCCTAAGAAGTATTCCTAAGTGGACTCGATGTGAGAGAGGCCCAAAACCCCTCATATAACATGAAAGGGGCGACAACCCAAATAGAAATACAATGGTGATTCGTTCACCCCTCTCCTACTCTATCTAGGATGTTGTTTTCTATTTAAAATAAACCTCTACAACTTTACAAGGGTTCTACCTTCTCTTCATATAAATAGATGGCACTAGTAGAGCTATTTACAAAACTTTTGAGAGATTGTTTTTCTGTCAAAAAATAGAGCGAGTTTATTCTCAACTTTTAAATATATTTTTCTAGAATAACAAATTTACCAGTTTCTATTAAAGAAGAGAGAATTTTTGTTTTCTCTCCAAAAGGTGAGAAAACCTTTTCTAGTTTTGTGTCTCGATTAAATTGGTTCGAGCCTACACTCGAAGCAGATCGTTTCGTTGAAAGTTGGGAACAATGAACGTCCGCTAAGCCAAAAACACAACTACGAATTTGATTAAGTTTTATTGCTATAAATATCACAAACTGGGTCAATTTTTAAAATTTTAATTTTTTACTGTACAAGAAAACCTTTTTGAAACCGAGATTTTTTCCAACGCACTGTTCTTAAAGGTGGGCCATCTTCGCAACCACCTATTAATATAACGAACGATATGTAACACCCCTAACTCGAATCCGTTGCCAGAATAGGGTTACAGAGTGTTATCAAAGTACACAATTTAGACAGACAGGAAATTCAAACATTTCATATAAAAACATATATATGTTGAAAATCAATCAAAATCATATATTTTGTCCCTTATACGAGCCCTCGAGGCCCAAAATATACATTAGAAACAAATCGGGACTAAATTAGAAATTTATAGTATTTTTTGAAATTAATTAAAATTTCCAAAGCTGCAGGGGTTAGACGGCCGTGTGGCCAGGCTGTGTGACTCACACAGTCAAGAGACCCGCCCGTGTCTTAGGCCATATGGGTAATCGAAATAGGGACACATGGCCGTGTCCCAGCCCGTGTAACTCACTGACTTGGCTCATACGACCAAGCCACACGCCCGTGTGCCAGGCCATGTGAGCATACTGACTTGCACTCTTTAAAAGATATAGGGGACACACAACTGTGTCACCTGGCCGTGTGTCACACACGGCTGAGACACACGCCCGTGTCTCTGCCCGTGTGGATGAAAATAGGCCATTTTCCAAGCCACATTTTACTTTTGATCATTCTACCACTTCAAACACACATCAAATATGATAAGACCACATATATATACACATAAAATATACCAAACACAAGCCAAA
Organism: Gossypium raimondii; assembly: GCF_025698545.1. NCBI lineage: Eukaryota > Viridiplantae > Streptophyta > Magnoliopsida > Malvales > Malvaceae > Gossypium > Gossypium raimondii. The sequence goes on from NC_068566.1 coordinate 16,314,655, forward strand.
TAAGTGGCTAATCTCAACAAAGCACTTATATGCCATAATGGCCAAATTAAACTATACATGCCATTATAACCGAAATTAAACAACCGAATGTACCAAAAGAGTCGATGAATAGTGTGATATAGCTCCGACAAGATTCCAAATCGAACGAGCTTCTGAAACACTATAAAACACAGAAAATAACACAATAAGCATTTAAGCTTAGTAAGTTCGTATAATAGAGAATTTAACTTACCATTTTTAATCACATTTAAGGTAAGTAAACCAAAGCATATCTCAACTCAATTTGGCCAAAAGCCTAACACATATTCATCAACCATGTTAGCCATGTAATTCATATAAAAATCGAGAATCATGTATGAGTTCAACAACTATTCAAATTTCATATACATGTAACATCTATACCATGTATCCATATATCATATACAAACAATTTCCATGTAATTCATGTAAATACCTGTAGTAGTTCGTATTGAACTCATATAAACTCGTAGCAAAACTGTGCTCATTGAACCATTTAGAATATCGTTGGATATACGGGTAGTACACACGAGGTGTACTAAATTGTAATCCGTCAATTCATGTACATGTATGCTCATACGAGCTGTAAACGGTAAGCTCTTCTGAGCTAAATAACGGTAAGCTCCTTCGAGCTGAATAACGGTAAGCTCCTTCGAGCTGAATAACGGTAAACTCCTCCAAGCTGAATAACGGTAAGCTCATACGAGCTGAGTATCGGTAAGCTCATAAGAGCTGAAATCGGTAGCCCTAATGACATGTCATTTGTATCAACGAATTCCTAAGGTTCAAACGAGGCTCGGTAACTGTCGTACGTCATCGGATATGTGATCGGTGTACATATATGATGATAATGCAAATAACATACATCTAATTCAATCAAAACATATAACTACACAGTTTAATTACACGAACTTACCTCGACGAGTGTTTGTAGATACAGAGGTGACTAATCCGAGATTTTCTCTTTACTTCGATCTAACTCCGTACGAATGTGAAGGATGAAAAATGGCTTCTTTTTGGTTAAAAATCGGTTGAGGAAGATGATATCAAATGATATTTTAATTTGGTTTTAATTATTATAACCTTAATTACATAATTACCTATTTAACCTATCAAAATATTAATAATTACAATTATATCAAGCCATGTACATCCACTATCACTATTATTGGGTCAATTACCATATAAAGACCTCCACATTTAAGTTTCATAGCTATTTAATACCTTTAGCTATTAGAACTCAACTTTTGTACTTTACGCGATTTAGTCCTTTTAATCAAATTAAACATGTAAACGGTAAAATTTCGAAATTTTTATACAGTATTTAAATCATGTTTTAGATAATAAAATAAAATTTTCAACCTCAAATTTGTGGTCCCAAAACCACTATTTTGATTTTACTGAAAACGGGCTGTTACACAATATATGATGGGAACCTAGTACACAAATGCCATATACCACGGAGGAACGAAATGAAGATGAAGATCAAGATGGAGGTGGAGGTGGAGGTGGAGGTGAAGATGAAGATGATGAGGATTCGAAACCCCAACTACGACAAAATCCTCCTTGTAACTGACATCCCAGGGTTGTGGCACACATTCAAGTCGACGACACCGATGAATTTTTTATTTAAAATTTTCTCACGTAAATCATCATTTAGTTTATTAAATTTTAATTTGTATTGTATTAAAAATTTCAATCCATAATGTACTTATTCAAATTTTATCAAAAAAGTTTTTCTATTGTATTTTACATCAATAATATACTTATTTACAATCTAAGAAAAAAATTTAAAAATTGTTTGTTGCCTCCAAGTGTGGACATGTTGGCTTACTATGCCTTGGATTCATACAATAACTGCATAACCTTGGCTGGTCTATCTTGTCCTGAATATCCATATTTTTGAGTATTTGACTAGAATTTGATCAAACTTTTGGCTTGCGAAGCAACATAATATCCGGTAGCAACTCGAATGGAGCGCTTGAGATAGGCAACTACATACCCTCATTTGGGACTAGTAGGAATTAAGATTTTTATACTTTATATGTAACAGCCCGATTCTGGGCCTAGTCGGAATAGTGGTTTCGGGACCACAAATCCGACGAGGGAAAATATGGTTATTATTATATTTTTATGGTCTACAATTTCACGGAAAATTTTCGTAAAAATTTCGTTCGAAAATTTCGACGTTTGGGCACTCAATTTAGTCAAAAGGACTAAATTGTAAATAGTGCAAAAGTTGAGTTCTACATCTTAGAGGTGTCTAATTGTTATGAAATTTTAAATTGGAGGTCTTTATGTGGTAATTAGACCATTAGTTAGTTGATGGACAAAAATAGAAATAAGAAATGGGTGAAATAGATTTTTTTAAATGGGGGCATTTTAGTCATTTGGTTATTAAATAGAATTAAATGGGAAAAAGATGGCAAAATATGCTCATCTTCTTCATGGTGAACGAAATCAGCAAGGGGAAGCCATATTTAGGGTTTTAAGCTTTCAAGCTCCATAGTAAGTGATTCTAAGCCCGCTTTTAATGTTCTTCGTATTTTGGAGTCCCTTAACTTGGTTTAGCTTATTCTACCATTAATTCGTGTTAGGGTTCATATTTGGAAAAATATCCATAGGTGAAATGTGTTTATTTTGCTGTTTTATGGTGGAATATGAAGCTAGAGATTATGTTAAACAACTTTTGCTAAGCAATTTTAAGCTAAAGCAGGTAAATAGACATAACTCCAGAAAATAATTAATATTCAAAAGTATGTGTTGGAGTGGGAATTTGATGTTGCCATAGAAGGAAAAATGTTCAGCATGTTATAAAACTTAAGAATAAGTGATGAAGTTTAATTTCCGAGCTTAGGGACAAAAGTGTAATTATGCAAAAGTTTGGGGCAAAATTGTAATTTTCAAAAGTTGGGTGGTGGATTATTTTAATAAATGTGAATATTAAACGAGTTAAATTTGCTATTATAGATCAAGAAAGACGTGAAGAGTATATCAAACGGGAAAAGAAAAGATAGTGGAGTAAAGTGCAAAATTACGATATTTTGCACCGAGGTAAGTAAACACGTGGCTTAATGTATTATTTTGATATTATTTGATATATGTTGAGATTTATTTGGAATTAAAATAAATGTTTGGCAATATCCTAAAAATGTTGTTAAATCGGGAAAGGTGATAAAGGGTTGCAATATATGGGTTATGGGTTGAACACTTAATAAGCCGTAGTATGTTGTATATAAAGGGGTTGTTGTGTCGATTCCCGATTTCATTGGTGGTGCTAAGTGCGATATCCACCATATCTTTGAAATGAAAAGGGGGGTTGCTATGTGCTGATTCCCCCGAGGGGTTGCTAAGTGCTGATTCCCCGATTCATTGGTGGTGCTAAGTGCGATATCCACCATATCTTTGAAATAAAAAGGGGTTGCTATGTCCGATTCCCGATTCAAGGTGGTGGTGCTAAAAGGGATCCACCAATAACGGCTAACATTCCAGTGTTCAACAAAAAGTGTGGAAGATGAATATTGCCATATGGTGGAAAATTTTATGGGGTAAATATTGAGTTGAATACTAAATCGACCCATGTATGAGATGGGAGAAAATATCAAAACATAAAAGGAACGATTTAATTATAAACTGTGTTGAACAACAGCAATTGGGTAACTTTGAAAAATCACCATAAATGGTGGAAAATGAATGGGAAGCTGAATAATATATGAAATTGAAGTTGAATGTATCTATTCTCATATGAAAGAAATAGAATAAGCAAAGGAGTTGTATTTTTGGAGATATCTGAATTTTACTGAAACAGGGCTGGATTGATTTCGAGATCCCTGTTCTAACTTTGGAAAATTACCAAACATTGTAAAAAATAATTATGGCATGAAATTTATATCCCTGGAATCCTTATTGAGTCTATTTTATTAGAAACAAGCGAAACCATTTTTCAAATTTTGTACAGAGAGTTAAGTGAATTTTAGTGAGGAAGGGTCAGAACCGTTGGGCAGTGAAACAGGGAAGGTTTAATGAATAAACTGTACTAATTGGCTGGGTTAAAATTCTGAAATTTTTATGGTGAAATGGTATATGAGTCTAGTTTCAGGAAAATTTACGGAACTCAATTTGGAGCCCTGTACCTCCAGATAAAAATAAATTAGCGACTATGACGCAGAAAAACAGCTTGCTGGAAATTGCCTAAACAATAAAGTTATTCATGAATAAGTTTATATTTTGGTGTAGTTATGGGAGTAATTACTTATTTATCATGTGTTTACTTACTAAGCTATATGCTTACTCGATTTTATTTTTCTCTTGGTTATAGTGACTTCCAACAACTCGGAAATTGGAACGAAGTCGCACAATCATCTACACTATCCTTCACATTTGGGGTATTTTACTACTAGTGTTCAAATTTTATGGCATGTATAGACACTTTATGTAATGTGGGATCATCATGTAAATATATGTTATGGTTCCTTTTAAATGTAGTGTTTATTAATAGTTAAACTATATGTGTGTTTATACAAATGAAATTGGTTGGTATATTGGAATGTGTTCTAAATTTGCAGGAGGTTTAAGCAAAATAAGTAGGAATCTTGTAAATTTTTAAAATTTAGTAATACCTCATACTCTGTTCCGGTAAGGAATACGGGTAAGGGGTGTTACATTTTAGTGGTATCAGAGCTACGGTTTAGTCGGTTCTCGGACCAATAAAATACGTGTGGAAGTCAGTCTATACATGCCATAAAATTATTGTGATAGTGTGATGATTTCTGACAATTTAAAATTTTGTTTTATATAGTAAATGGATCCTGATCGAAGTGTGGCAGATGATGTTGAAAGTAACGCACGGCTCTCGCGTAAGGGACGCATGCAGAAGAGAGTAGACATGAGACACATGGACAGGATGAGGCTCGGGAAGCCTTCCTCCGAATGATGAGTGATTGGTATATAGAATATGTCCGTGTAAATCTGAATGTTCCTCCTCCTCCACCCCCTCATATTCCTCAACCGGTCCCCGTAGCTCCACGGAGTGCTGAATTGGTGAGATCAAGTAAGCCACCTGTTGATAGAATTTGAAAGCATGGGGCTGAAGATTTCAGGGCCAATGTTGATGATGATCCGGAAAAAGCCGAGTTTTGGCTTGAAAATACTATTCGGGTATTTGATGAATTATCTTGCACCCCTGAAGAATGTTTGAAATGTGCTGTGTCTTTATTGAAGGATTCGGCATATCGTTGGTGGAAAACATTGATATCGGTGGTTCCAAAAGAAAGAGTTACTTGGGACTTCTTTTAGGAAGAATTTAGAAAGAAATATGTAAGCCAACGATTTATTGATCAAAAACGCAAAGAGTTTCTTGGGTTGAAACAGGGCCGAATGTCCGTAGCAGAATATGAACGGGAGTTTGTTCGGCTTAGTAAATATGCCCAGGAATGTGTGCCTACGGAGGCTATTATGTGTAAAAGATTTGAAGAGGGCTAAATGAAGACATCGATTGCATGTTGGGATTTTAGAGTTAAAAGAATTTGTGGTGTTAGTTGATCGGGCTGTAAAAGTCAAGAACCGAGTAGAGAAAGAGAAGGCGTAGATGGAATCTCGAGATGTAAGGAAGAGGACAATGGGCGAACATTTCAATCTCATTCAAGAAGTTTAAAGGATGGATCCACGACCAACCGGTTCGATTGGGTATTCACGCAGAGACCGAGGGAGGTCGATTCGAGCTACAACTCGAGCTACCTCAGTAGCAAGTGTGGGCAATGTAGGAAACACCCGGCCTGAATGTCAACAGTGTGGCAGGCGACATATTGGTGAGTGTTGGGGATTTAAACGAGCTTGTTTCAGGTGTGGTTCCCAAGAGCATTATGTAAGAGATTGCCCTGAGAGAAGAGAGGAAGAAAATTTGCCAAGAGCTGGATCGGGTGATATTGTTAGTAGAGGGAGACCGTCGAGAAATGTGGGAAGCAAAGTCAGTGGTAAAAGTGTGATAAAAGATGCAGTTGGAGGATCAGAAATTAGAGCGCCTGCCAGGACTTATGCCATACGTGCTCGAGAGGATGCCTCATCTCCCGATGTGATTACTGGTACATTTTCTCTTCATGATATAGATGTTATTGCTTTGATTGATCCCGCTCTACTCATTCATATGTATGCATGAAATTGGTATCTAGTAAGAAATTGCTGTTGAAAACACTTGAATATGTAGTTAAAGTATCAAATCCATTAGGCAAGTATGTCTTAGTTGATAAGATTTGCAAGAATTGCCCCCGATGATTCAAGGTCACTGCTTCTCGCTAATTTGATGTTGTTACCATTTGATGAGTTCGATGTTATTTTGGGGATGGATTGGTTGATATTGCATGATGCCAAGGTGAATTGTAGACAGAAAATTCTTGAATTAAAGTGTGAAAATGGTGAAATTCTCCGGATTGAAACAGAGGAGTGAATAAGTTGCCTATGGTGATTTCGCATATGTCCGCCGTAAATACTTGAGAAAGGGATGTGAAGTTTATCTTGCTTATGTGTTGAATACTGATATAACTGGGTCGAAGCTTGAATCAGTGCCGGTAGTCTGTGAATTTCCAGATGTATTTCCAGAGGAATTGCCTGGGTTACCTCCGATTAGAGAAGTTGAGTTTTCTATTGATCTGTTACCTGGTACTGCACCGATTTCTATTGCACCGTATCGAATGGCTCGACCGAGTTGAAGGAATTAAAAGCTCGATTACAAGAGTTGATGATAAAGGATTTGTGAGACCGAAGTTTTTCTCCTTGGGGTGCTCTGTGTTATTTGTGAAAAGAAGGACGGCTCTATGAGACTTTGTATTGACTATCGTCACCAATAAGGTGACCATAAAGAACAAGTATCATTTGCCGAGAATTGATGATTTGTTTGATCAATTAAAAGGGCAACAAGATGTTCTCCAAGATCGATCCGAGGTCCGGTTACTATCAGTTGAGAGTTAAAGAGTCGATGTGCCGAAACCGCCTTTAGAACGAGGTATGGACACTATGAATTTCTCGTAATGCCTTTTGGGTTGACTAATGCTCCAACTATTTTATGGACTTGATGAACCGAATTTTTCTACTGTACTTAGACAAGTTCGTGGTGGTGTTCATAGATGATATTTTAATCTATTCTCGGGATGAATCGAACATGCGTAACATTTGAGAACGTGTTGCGATTCGAGAGAAAAGAAATTGTATGCTAAATTCAAAGAAAAGTGAGTTTTGGCTTCGTGAGGTTGGATTCTTGGGACATATAGTTTCAAGTGAAGGTATTCGGGTTGATCCAAGCAAAATTTCAGCAATTGTTGATTGGGAGCCACCAAAGAATGTGACTGAAGTTAGAAGCTTCCTGGGCTTAGCTGGGTATTACAGACGGTTTGTCAAGGGATTCTCGATGATTGCTTCTCCAATGACTAAGTTACTGCAGAAGAATGTCAAGTTTGAATGGACCGATAAATGTCAACAGAGTTTTGAAAAGTTGAAGGCATTATTGACTGAGGCGCCAGTGTTGGTGCAACCTGAGTCCGGGAAGGAGTTTGTAATTTACAGTGATGCATCGTTGAATGGCCTTGGGTGTGTGTTAATGCAAGAGGGCAAAGTAATAGCTTATGCTTCGAGACAGTTGAAACCGCATGAGAAGAATTATCCGACGCATGATTTAGAATTGGCTGCCATTGTTTTTGCTTTAAAAATTTGGCGTCATTATTTGTATGGTGAAAAGTGCCGAATCTTCACTGATCATAAGTGTTTGAAATATTTGATGAGTCAAAAAGACTTGAATTTGTGGCAACGAAGATGGCTCGAGCTAATCAAAGACTATGAGCTAGTGATTGATTATCACCCCGGGAAAGCTAATGTGGTTGCTGATGCCTTGAGCAGAAAATCTTTATTTGCTTTGAGAGCTATGGGTACGATGTTAACTTTATCGATGATGGCTCAATGTTGGTTGAATTGAGAGCTAGACCGTTATTTCTTCACAAATTCGGAATCTCAAAAGAATGATGAAGAAATTGCAAGCCAAGAGAGCTCGATGCAGAAGCGGTGTTGACTCAGATTTTCAAATTGGTTCAGATGATTGCACGATGTTCGTGGGACGTAATATGTGTACCGAGAAATGATGAGCTAATTCGGACTATTTTAGGTGAGGCACACAGTGGTGATTTATCATCCATCCGGGTAGTGTGAAAATGTACAATGATTTGAGGAAGTTGTATTGGTGGCGGGCATGAAAAGGATATCTCGAATTTGTAACAAAATGTTTAATCATCAACAAGTGAAGGTGAGCATCAAGTGCCATCGGGTTTACTTCAACCGATAACGATTCCAGAATGGAAGTGGGACAGTATCACGATGGATTTCGTGACAGGATTGCCTTTAACTCCAAAGAAGAAAGATGCTATTTGGGTAATTGTGGATAGATTGACAAAGTCACCCATTTTATTCGATACGCATTGATTATTCACTTGACAAAGTTGGCGGAATTATATGTTCTTTGAAATAGTGAGACTACATGGGGTGCCTAAATCTATTATATCGGATAGAGATCCGAGATTTACTTCGAGGTTTTGGATAAAGTTACAGGAAGCTTTGGGTACGAAATTGAATTTCAGTACTGCATTTCATCCGCAAACTGACGGGCAATCAGAAAGGGTGATTCAAGTTCTTGAAGACATGCTCCGTGTTGTATTTTAGAAATGAAGGACAGTTGGGAGAAATATCTACCTTGGTTGAATTTGCTTATAATAATAGTTATCGATCAAGTATACAAATGGCACCGTATGAAGCATTATATGGGCGTAAATGTAGAACCCCTTTATATTGGACTGAACTCGGTGAGAATCGGATTCATGGAGTCGACCTGGTGAAAGAAACTGAAGAAAAGGTGAAAATAATCCGTGATTGCCTAAAAGCTGCCTCAGATCGGCAAAAGTCGTATGCGGATTTAAAGAGAAAAGAAATTGAGTTTCAAGTGGGTGATAAAGTGTTCTTGAAAGTATCCCCATGGAAGAAGATTCGAGATTTGGTCGAAGGCAAACTAAGTCCACGCTTTATTGGACCATATGAAGTTACCGAGAGAGTTGGCCCTGTAGCATATCGGTTAGCTTTACCGCCAGAGTTGGAAAAGATACATAATGTATTTCATGTGTCGATGTTGCGACGTTATCGTTCGGATCCTTCACATATAGTTTCTCCTACAGAGATTGAGGTTCACCAGATATGACTTATGAAGAAGAACCCATAAAGATTTTGGCTCTGGAGGTCAAACAGTTAAGAAATAAAAGTGTAGCCTTAGTGAAAGTGTTGTGGCAAAAACATGGAATGGAAGAGGCTACGTGGGAACCGGAGGAAATTATGAGGAAACAATACCCAAACCTCTTTTCCGGTAAGATTTTCGGGGACGAAAATCCCTAAGGGGGGGAGAGTTGTAACAGCCCGATTCTGGGCCTAGTCGGAATAGTGGTTTCGGGACCACAAATCCGACGAGGGAAAATATGGTTATTATTATATTTTTATGGTCTACAATTTCACGGAAAATTTTCGTAAAAATTTCGTTCGAAAATTTCGACGTTTAGCACTCAATTTAGTCAAAAGGACTAAATTGTAAATAGTGCAAAAGTTGAGTTCTACATCTTAGAGGTGTCTAATTGTTATGAAATTTTAAATTGGAGGTCTTTATGTGGTAATTAGACCATTAGTTAGTTGATGGACAAAAATAGACATAAGAAATGGGTGAAATAGATTTTTTTTAAATGGGGCATTTTAGTCATTTGGTTATTAAATAGAATTAAATGGGAAAAAGATGGCAAAATATGCTCATCTTCTTCATGGTGAACGAAATCAGCAAGGGGAAGCCATATTTAGGGTTTTAAGCTTTCAAGCTCCATAGTAAGTGATTCTAAGCCCGCTTTTAATGTTTTTCGTATTTTGGAGTCCCTTAACTTGGTTTAGCTTATTCTACCATTAATTCGTGTTAGGGTTCATATTTGGAAAAATATCCATAGGTGAAATGTGTTTATTTTGCTGTTTTATGGTGGAATATGAAGCTAGAGATTATGTTAAACAACTTTTGCTAAGCAATTTTAAGCAAAAGGTAAATAGACATAATCGGTAAAAATAATTAATATTCAAAAGTATGTGTTGGAGTGGAATTTGATGTTGCCATAGAAGGAAAAATGTTCAGCATGTTATAAAACTTAAGAATAAGTGATGAAGTTTAATTTCCGAGCTTGGGGACAAAAGTGTAATTATGCAAAAGTTTGGGGGCAAAATTGTAATTTTCAAAAAGTTGGGTGGTGGATTATTTTAATAAATGTGAATATTAAACGAGTTAAATTTGCTATTATAGATCAAGAAAGACGTGAAGAGTATATCAAACGGGGAAAAGAAAAGATAGTGGAGTAAAGTGCAAAATTACGATATTTTGCACCGAGGTAAGTAAACACGTGACTTAATGTATTATTTTGATATTATTTGATATATGCTGAGATTTATTTGGAATTAAAATAAATGTTTGGCAATATCCTAAAAATGTTGTTAAATCGGAAAGGTGATAAAGGGTTGCAATATATGGGTTATGGGTTGAACACTTAATAAGCCGTAGTATGTTGTATATAAAGGGGTTGTTGTGTCTTGATTCCCGATTTCATTGGTGGTGCTAAGTGCGATATCCACCATATCTTTGAAATGAAAAGGGGTTGCTATGTGCTGATTCCCCAGGGGTTGCTAAGTCTGATTCCCGATTCATTGGTGGTGCTAAGTGCGATATCCACCATATCTTTGAAATAAAAGGGGTTGCTATGTCTTTGATTCCCAGGGGTTGCTAAGTCTTGATTCCCGATTCGTGGTGGTGCTAAGTAAGGGATCCACCAATAACGGCTAACATTCCAGTGTTCAACAAAAAGTGTGGAAGATGAATATTGCCATATGGTGGAAAATTTTATGGGGTAAATATTGAGTTGAATACTAAATCGACCCATGTATGAGATGGGAGAAAATATCAAAAACGCAAAAGGAACGATTTAATTATAAACTGTGTTGAGCAACAGCAATTGGGTAACTTTGAAAAAATCACCATAAATGGTGGAAAATGAATGGGAAGCTGAATAATATATGAAATTGAAGTTGAATGTATCTATTCTCATATGAAAGAAATAGAATAAGCAAAGGAGTTGTATTTTTGGAGATATCTGAATTTTACTGAAACAGGGCTGGATTGATTTCGAGATCCCCTGTTCTAACTTTGGAAAATTACCAAAAATTGCAAAAAAATAATTATGGCATGAAATTTATATCCCTGGAATCCTTGTTGAGTCTATTTTTATTAGAACCAAGAGAAACCATTTTTCAAATTTTGTACAGAGAGTTAAGTGAATTTTAGTGAGGAAGGGTCAGAACCGTTGGGCAGTGAAACAGGGGAAGGTTTAATGAATAAACTGTACTAATTGGCTGGGTTAAAAATTCTGAAATTTTTATGGTGAAATGGTATATGAGTCTAGTTTTAGGGAAAATTTATGGAACTCAATTTGGATCCCTGTAACTCCAGATAAAAATAAATTAGCGACTATGACGCAGAAAAACAGCTTGCTGGAAATTGCCTAAACAATAAAGTTATTCATGAATAAGTTTATATTTTGGTGTAGTTATGGGAGTAATTACTTATTTATCATGTGTTTACTTACTAAGCTATATGCTTACTCGATTTTATTTTTCTCTTGGTTATAGTGACTTCCAACAACTCAGAAATTGGAACGAAGTCAGACAATCATCTACACTATCCTTCACATTTGGGGTATTTTACTACTAGTGTTCCGAAATTTTATGGCATGTATAGACACTTTATGTAATGTGGGATCATCATGTAAATATATGTTATGGTTCCCTTTTAAATGTAGTGTTTATTAATAGTTAAACTATATGTGTGTTTATACAAATGAAATTGGTTGGTATATTGGAATGTGTTCTAAATTTGCAGGAGGTTTAAGCAAAAATAAGTAGGAATGCTGTCGAAATTTTTTAAAAATTTAGTAATACCTCATACTCTGTTCCGGTAAGGAATACGGGTAAGGGGTGTTACATTATATATACATTTTAGTTTGTAAGCTTCATCAACATAGCTCATGCGATCTAGATGTGTTGAGGCACATGCAACAAATGCTTATGTGCATGAAAAACAAAGTGCTTGAGATCTCCCACAATCACAGGTCCTTCGTTTCAAGTATACACAGTACGATCACTTGATAATACCTTTGTTGGGTCTATGGAACTTTGTAACCTAAAATATTTGATTTGAACGTGAGTGACACACTGTAGACATAGAGTTCACTCTTTCTGCATTTTCTCTAATATCTTTTACCACCTCATCGCACCAAATGTGATCGCCCTTTATTTGTCCAAAATATTTTTCCACTCGCTTTGGAAATAACGTTGCTAAGTGGAAATATGTTTCTTTGACCATCAAAGTTATTGACAAATGACACGTCCCCTTTAATAAATAATTTATGCATTTCGCTAGGCTCATTTTCATGTGCCCGTATCATAGACCTCCATCATATGATTGATTCCACTGCTTCTTGGGTATCCCATCGAGGTATTTCACACCGAATTTGTTTATAACCCGTAAGTTCTCCAACATTTCATAGAATCAATGTAGGACGGGCTCTTACCCTGTCAAAGAATATAAAGAGTATATCCATGAATGCGAACAATGTATATATTAAAGAATGATATTTACTACGTACCCATGTTAATAACATGTTACCGCTTAGCATCCTTATGAAATCCACCCATGTAATTTGACCTTATATGACGTATACAATACCTATGGTGTGCACAATCCCAAAGGCTTCCAAGTCAATCAATTACAACCTGTATTTTGTGTCCCCTATAAAAGATGATGCATATATCAGGTTATGAAACAACATGAATTCTCAAGTTAGTCAAGAAGAAGTCCTAAGCATTAGCGATTTCTTGTTCAAAAATTGAAAAAACTATTGAAAAGATTTGTCGATTACCATTCTGTGCAATAGCCAACAACAAACGATGCTCATATATCCCATACATGAATGTGTCATCAATTTGGAATAATTGTAAACCTTGACCCGTTTCGATCAACCGGATCCGAATCCTAGGTATTACCACACTAATATAGATAAACACTTGATCTATTATACAATTTACCATCAATTACAAATTACCAAATTACAAAATTTCAAACTAAAATACATAATTACATATACTGTAAGTAAATAGAACTACAACACGTGGTAATAGGTTACAACAATATCTAAATAGAAATCCTAATCCATTATAGATACCCCGAGGTAGGGACTTCTAAGTAACAATTCAGACCTTGAACATGCCGCCAAATTCACCCTTTTAACTAGATTTCTATAGATCTTCTGGTATGAACAGTACACATATAAGAGTCAGTATAGACACTCACCTAACAACCACAAATAATAAATTTAGCTCCAGATCCAATAAGAAACTACAGTAGTAATTGCTTATAAAACATAAAAACACCATTAAAACTCATTCGTAAGCTTTACCATTATCTCAAACCCAAATAACCCTCATATAAAGCTTTACTTCTTTATTTTACTATTCATGTACTTATTCAGGCTTAATCTTTCATAACCTTAATATGCAGAGTTACAATACTTACCTTGATATGGAGTAGTCACTAACAAAAATCTAGATTTACAACTCCATCTTAAAGGAGAAAGAAATAATTTTGGTTCCTCCAGCTTCAGATAACAATAATTTAGAAGAAAGAAGAAAAACTCTCCAATTCTCTACCCTTAATATCCACATTTTTAACCTAAATCCTTATTTGAACTTGACACGTGTCACAAATATTTGAACTTCCTTTATAAATGGTTTACAGATATGAAAATCCAATTTTTTATATGTATTTGGTTCATCCATTTGTTTCATTCCTAACTTCCTCATTAGAACGTAACTAGCATAATAATCCAACTAACTTGGCATACAATACCTTTAGCGATAACCCCAATTTACCCAAACATCCTCAATACTCTTACTAATATCTTATTTGATACAACTTAACACATCCTGAGATCAATCCTTACAATATACTCTAACATTTGCTATGCGCCCGACCTATACATCAAAACAACAATTAGGTGAATAAAACTGCGTCTCACAGATTATTCTTAGACTACTCATTAGAACATAGGACCCACCAAAACTAGGTGTTACACTAATGGCTTACAGTACCGAAATACGTTGATCATAGCTTGAATGTCCAACAAATACTATTGAAAACACTTTTTCCTTTGACCATTCGATCACCATAATATAAAGGTTCAGTTTGTTGACCAATGACAGCACCTAAAATGTATTGATTCAGTACCTTACACCATTGCTGGAAATAATTATATGATTTATCCCAACTGTTATGCATCTTATCCATATCATTTTATTTTGCAACCCATGGTTTATAGTACGACACGATGTAATCATATTGACTATGGATATTAGCAATCAAAACCGACACCAAAATCCTAGTACTCGCTTTCACTATAGGTAAGATAATGTTAGAGATTAGGTCAGGATCCAATTTCGGATGATCTTGTGGCATACTTGCAACCACACAAGCATGTGCAATGTTATATTTCTTAATTTTCTAGAACCCCTGTCTTCTTTTTCACAGATGCCATGATTTAGTCACATCCCAAAAATTAGGTTAGTAGTATCGGGTTAGTGGATCAGATATCTAATCTAGATACCGGAAGTAGGTTCATGGTAATAATTAAAAAAAATTATAAAATAATAACTAGGACTAAACTTTAGGTTAGAAATTAAAATTTGGTGTTCGGGAATTAAATTTTTTAGAATGGTTTTTAAAAACGAAACTGAATTTGAATATAATTAAGGAAATAATGCTCAATTTCAAAATAAGGACTAATTTGAGAAAGGGTGAAAACTGAAAGTTTTTAAAAGGTAATTTACCCAAAATTTAAAAATATGTTTTCTTTTTCCTTGCCTTTTTTGACAACCCATCTCTTCCCTCTCTTCGCATCATCCATTTGAAAAATTTATTAAAAAAACTAAATCAAAGCTTTTGCTCTCAAATTAGCCAAATAAATAAGATTTTGTAGCCTTCCAAACACCAAATCAACTTCCAATTTTAAAGAAAATTCAAGCTTTCTTCATTAGTTTCTTCAAATCTCTTCACACATTTATCATCAAATTAGCTCCAAAACTTATCATTTTCTTTAAATTAATGTAATATTTTGATTTATTATGATGATACTAAGCTTATTGTGTTGCTAATTCGAGATTTAATGAATTATGTTGACATTTCATTAGATCTAAAGCTTTTAAATTGAATTTTGTTCAAAAATGGTGAATCTCGAAATTAACCTATTATTTTTTATTGGTTTTAAACTTATTTTGAACTAATTAGAAAGTAATTGAACTCAATTTAGAACTGTATTGAATTTTCAAGAATTGAGAGTTTTCCTCTTTATGTGTTCATATAAGCTCGATTTTTGAAAAAGTTAGATATGAGAAATTAGTTCAAATTAATGGCTTAGATATATAATAATATGATATTTAATATTTTTAGAAACAAGTTTAAAGGTTAGGAATGAAAAATTAGGGGGAAACCTCTTATTTCGGTAAAAAAGCTAGTTTTCGGTATTGAGAGATGAGATTTTAGATATACGATTTTAATTTGATTTGAGTGTGGTTTTTGTTGTTCATGATGTGTTTGTAATGTGTTTAATATGTATGTGAAGTGTCGTATCAATCGGGAGCCTCTATGAGCAAGGCAAAGGGGAAAGAAAAGCTTTCTTGAGTTCCGTGTACGAAAGATGTCGACTAGGTGAGTGACTAGAATTCCTGCTCTTAGGCATGATTTCTAAGTTTGAATGGGAGCTTAGGTTGGTCTAAACACCTAATCTAAGTTCCAAGTGTAAGTATTATTAGTTGATCTACGTACTTTTAAATACGATGTTTGTTTATTATGATATGTGAATCATGTGAAATATTTAGAATGTGTTATGTGTAAATGAAGTGACTAATAAGTGTTTGCTAGTTTTATGCATGCCTAAATAATTTAATGTGATTATGGCTCTTTTGAGCAATTGTGACAACACTTGGGAGTGCATTAAAAGTATTGATAATGTGATTGTGAAAGTATGCATAAAACAGTAAGTGAATATGTGTACAAGTGGATATGTTGGCACTGTGATTAATTAGGGCCAGTGGAAGTAATTGGCATGCCATAGGATTGTGAGTACTCACCACTATTGTTTATAATTGGGCATTGAAGCCCTAAAGATAGTGTTGGAGAGGTAAGGGAATGTAGAGCATAACTCCATTCATCGAAGATAGTGTGAGTATTTAGAGACTGTTAGCTTCGTGCTACATTACACGGAGATAGCGTTGACTCTATGAGTATTTTGGAGTGTTTGGATATTCGCTTATCTAATGCAATATATATACATGTGTCACAATCACATTATGCCAATATATCAATATGAATGCTATGAGATATGCTTGATGGTATGCCATGATTGACTGGTTTAATATGCTTTCTTTTAACTATAGATTTTGTGTTTAATTGTGGCAATTCTTGAGCACTCACTGAGCTTGAAAAAGCTCACAATGTTTATTTTACAGAGTAATAGCTTGAGTGAGAAGGTCAAGTGAGCAAGTTTGTGATCCAAGAAAGGCAATCTTTAGTGTAGGTGACTTGGTTTGTTTCTACAAAAATAACGGTAATGTGGAACTCGATTTTAGAGGGGATATAGGCTTTGTTCTGATGTTGGTTTGTAAATGGATAATATGGAATGTTTAATTGGTTTTTTTGATTTTGGATTTGTTTAGAGATGATGCTTGAGATGATCGAATGAGTATGCATAATAGTAGTTGATATTTTGTGATAAATTGTATGCAAATTTCTTGGTTAATATGTGATATGCAGGTGGAATGGCATGCTATACATTGACTTCAGTTTAAAATGAATAAATGGTTTGAAATGAACCTATAGTGTACTTAGGAATGCATGAGATGCAATATTTGTACGTTGAGTATGTTGAATTGTGAACTTGAAAATGTGTGCTAGCATAGATAAATGGTTGATATTTCAAATGTAACACCCAAACCCGGCCTAAACATTAGGGTCGAATCTGGTGATGTCACATTGTAACACCCCTTACTCGTATACTACACTGGAATAGGGTATGAGGCATTACCATAATAAATACACTTATAAACATATGAAACCGAGTTATAAAATTTCATCCAAATTAAAAACTTTCAAATTATTATCTTCGAGTCGTTAATTAGGGTTTACGAGGCCCAATACATACCCATTCATATGCTCAATATATCCGTTAAATCAATCCAATATTGAAGAATCCATTTTAAGTCAGAATCAATATTAATCACAATCATAAATCTTTTCAAGTTATTTTCATATATCACTAACTGAACTTTGAATGTCAATTTACGAATATGTAATTCACTAACACATTCTGGTATATACTATGTTTAATTGATGAAATCATTTAATTGAGCTAAATTTCATATTCACTCCAAATTTTCTTCTATATCCATAAATGCTTTCACTTACCATTTACCTAACCAATTTCTCGAGCCAAGCTATCACACAACAATAATACATCACCTGTGCTTCATGAATTCAATGTTCGAATCTTATCACTAACAAAACCATGTCATTCGAATACTTAAAGTTTATTCAAGCATATATTATTGCGTTTCATATACCAAGCATATGCCAAAATTACGAATACACAATCAATTCATTTGTAATTTATTTAAATAGCAAATTAATTTCAAAATTCATAACACTCCATTACTTAAGATATGTCATAAAACACTCTTTTAACATAAACTAGCACCATGGCCGAATTTTCAGTATGCTATTTATTTCCCTTTTCCCGAATCACATAGCAAAATATTACAAATATGTATATATTTGAATACTATAATTGTGCATCAACTTACCAACATGATTTAATTCATGAGCCCCTCATGACATCATTTCATGCCAAATATACCACACGCATATGCTATGAAACTTTATTTTCTCTCATGAGCTTACCATGACCAGTAATGCACCAATATAAGCATCACTCCTATTTCAACATTTATCGATTATAGTCAGACATTTAACCAATTATACAAAATTCATTCATATACTTTATTGTTCTCCTCCTCCTCTCCATCCCACATCCTTTATGTATATAACATACTTAAATAGCATTATACATAATTTCACTATTCACTTATATTTAAATTAAAAGTTATCTAGTCGAGTTACAGTCACTAAATTATTTTTATCTGGAGCTACAGAGCTCCAAATTAAGTTTTGTTAATTTTCCCAAAAACTAGATTCATATATCTTCTTACCATGAGTTTTTTAGATTTTTTTCCCTAGCCAATTAGTACAGTTTATTCTTTAAAGTCACCCCTGTTTCACTACTCAACATCTCTAACCTCTCTTCAGTAAAAATGAATTATCTCATTGTACAGAATTCAGATGATATTTTTGTTTATTTCCTTTGAAAATAGACTCATTAATAATTCTAAGCATATAAATTATAACTTATAATTATTTTTTTACAATTTTTAATTATTTTCCAAAATCAGAACAGGGGATTTTGAAATCAATCCGACTCTGCCTCACAAAAATTCAAATATCTCAAAATATATAACTCTTTTGCTTGCTCTGTTACTTTTATTAAAAATATACTCATTAAGCTTTCATTTCATATCTTAGTCACTCTCTAATTCAATTTCCACCATTTTTGGTGATTCTTCAAAGTCACACTATTGTTACTATCCAAAACTGTTTCGTTGCTAATTTTACTTTTTCATAATTTCACTTTTTCACTTTCAATCATTATTCAATTCAATTCCACACATATATTCATCATTCAATCACACTTAATCGTTACATGATCTCATGTATTTTCACTTAGTCAATTTCCCGATGAACACTTCGGAATAATAACAGATACACGGTGGATTCAGCACACAGGAACCACCCTTTGTAATCAATGATATTCGGTTGGATCAGCACATAGCAACCACCTTATAATTAATGATACCGGTTCACATAGTAGCCTGTACATAATACTACACACGTGATCAAAGCTATCCAGTACGCATAGTAGCCTGCACATAGTACTACACATGCGACCTATCATTCTGGTACACGTAGTAGCCTGCCCATAGTACTACACACATGACCATCACATTCACTTTCACATAGTGGCCTACACATAGTCCATGCCACACATGTGTTCATTTCTGTCACTTCATTCGTATCCCTTTTTATTCCGAATGTTCAATCGGGAAATTTCTCACTTTTTCTTATTTTTTCCTTTTTCACTAATCAAAGTCAATTCCTTATCTTTCTTGACTTATAATAACATATTTTACTTATTTAACACTCACATTATTCAATCCAGTCCAAAAATCAAATTTTGGAAAAATTACATTTTTGCCCCTAAAGTTTCACAAAATTACGATTTTGCCCCTAGGCTTAGAAATTAAAATTTATTCCTTTTTCTTATGTTTTATGACATGATGAACATTTTTCCCTTCTATGGCAACATCAAATTCTCACTCTAACACTTACTTATGAACATTAGGTATTTTTACCGATTATGTCAATTTACTCGTTTTCACTTAAAATCGGCTAGCAAAAGTTATTTAACATAATTTCAAGCTTCATATTCTACCATAAAACATCAAAATAAACACATTTCATTGATGGGTATTTTTCCAAATATGAACCCTAGGTTAAATTATTGCTAGAATAAGCTAAATCAAGTTACCGGGACTCTAAAAACGTAAAGAACATTAAAAATGGGGCTTGGAATCACTTACTATGGAGCTTGGAAGCTCGAAAACCCTAAATATGACTTCCCCCTTGCTGATTTCGTTCACCATGGAGAAGATGGACAAATTTTTGGCTATTTTGGCCTTTTTAATTCTTTTAATTACTAAATAACCAAAATGCCCCCAACTTAAAAATTTCCTATTTCACTTATCTCTTGTCCATTTTTGTCCAAAAAGTTAACCAATGGTCTAGTTACCATTTAAGGACCTCCAATTTAAAATTTCATAACAACTGGACACTTCTAACATGTAGAACTCAACTTTTGCACATGTTACAATTTAGTCCTTTTGACTAAATTGAGTTCCCAAACGTCAAAATTTTCGAACGAAATTTTCACAAAATCATTCTGTGAAATTGTAGAACATAAAAATATAATGAAAATAATTTTTTTTCTCTTCAAATTTGTGGTCTTGATACCACTATTCCGACTAGCCCAAAATTTGGGCTATTACATCAAATCATGTTAGAGTATGTTTTAATGTAATTGAGAATGATTGAAATGATCTATGGATGCTATATGATGTGTTAGAATAGGGAGATTTGTCATGAAAACATGAAATGATATGTTTAATCTAGGCACAAAGTGTCATATGCAAGTTGGGACTTTTCGGCAGAATTTGCAGATGACTTTGCGATGACCTATAACCAACATTGTGACAAGGGATCGTTGTCACGATGCCAAAAATCATGTCGTTGTGATGAAAGACCTCTTCTAGATGACTTCGTGACGTGAAATTTCGCATGGTCGTGTCATGGAAGGATGTGTGTTTTGGTGTGTTTTTTTATCTTTCTAATTTAATCTTAATTTTTATATAATCGAACTGAGGTCCTTAAAAGCTATCAAATATTTCAAAACTTTGCATGTTTAAGATTTTAATGTCTAATTTAATAACTCTACTGTTCATTTCTCAAGAAAGATCTTTAAGATATTTTGTTATATTTACGATTTAGTCCTTAAACCTTAGTTTAAAAAATAAAGCGAGTTTCGTTTATTGGATTAAAATGTTTTTATTTTCAAATATTATTTTGATTAGGATTCTAAGGACTAAATTCATGCTTAATTGGTAATTAGTGAATGTTTGTGTCATGTATGTCAAAATTACAGTTTTAACCTTGAGTGTATGCTGATTGGTTGTTTATTAGTAAAGCATGAACCTAGGGTTTGTTTGCTTATGTTTACTCGTTTGATTAATTATTGTGTGTGAATATTGTGTGGTGTGAATTGTGGTTTGGTGGTTGATAAGGAGGTTATGTAAGTGACTAATGTGACGTTTTGGATTCGGGTTAGACTGTCTCGACCGAGTTAGGGGCACCACAGATTTTCCATGGATATCTATTGTCACACATTGCAAACTTCGCTTCATATTTTTCTAATAGGGATTTTGTAACATGGAGTTGACCCTATGCTTTATACTATACCACTTCAATGTAGTAACAAAAGTATATTTAGAGGAAAACTTCATTCCAACTTGTAAATCACCGATATGTAACGAAGAACTTGCATGGTCCAGTCTTTTTTGAGGAAGTTCTAGAAATTCTAACCTACCTTCAACATCAAGGTCGAGATTAAGTATGTGGGGTGGAGGTGCATATGTCGTGACATCTGGATGGTATCCTCCAACATTTTCTAGACCTTCATTTTTAGAACCACTCTCTTTTGGTTTAGTAAGAATGACCTTTAGTTTAGATAATAATGCAATTTCCAAACCATCCAACACGGACTCCCGAATTGAATCATTATCGATTTTAGATCCCTCTTTGTTCTCTTCATTCTTATCTCCCTCTTCATTATTAGCCGTAGTTACATGTCTAGGGTTGGATGTCCTTTCACTGGTGTAGTTTATAGGGAGTAAATCATCTGTTCTTGTAAACCCTACGTTAAAACCAAAATCACTTATGAATTGCTCACCAGTGTAACTTGATGGCATACTTGTATAAGTGTTTCTAATATAGAACACTGGCTTTCGGAAGTTGGGATCTAAAGCACTCACAAAATGTCGTGTCGGGGTGTCCAGGTTTGGGTTACCAACTAACCGTGACTGTTGGCTCGATTGTATGCCAGAGTTAAAATTGAGGGTTGAAATCGATGAATGCCTTACCTTTGATGGTTTCAAGATTTTCAGATAAGATCTTTCTAACAATGCTGTGAACCCACCACACAATCGTGTGGTTGAAATTTTCGCTTCTTGTTCCCGATACAAATTTACTAGAACTGTTGTTGAACTCAAAGCATATTCCTTGACATAAAAAAGTAGGCATATAACTCTAGTATAGCATTTCCACTAGAGCAATGCGAATCGAGCATCACATCAACCCCCATGTTACCTTTGAGCTCAAATATATCATATCTAATAGGGTTCAGTGACATTAGATATCTATATTTAAAGCTCGAAATTCTTCTTCGACTTCAAGTCAACACTTTTCTTCTAATTCTTGACTGAAACTCTTGCAATTTTATGCTTCAGTTGAAAGTCAATTCTGTAGATTGGACTGATACAACAACGACGCCAAATTTGGCATCACAAGTGTGGCCCTGAAAAGAAAAGAAAAGGAAAGGAAAGAAAAGTTTCAACTACATGAACATTAAAAGAAAAGAAAAATGAATAGTAAAATTGCCTGTCTAAAACAACACACTAATTTCGGTGACCCTAAGATTGATTATATAGGAAACGACCTACTTGGTGACCATTCAATCCGAGATACACTTAGATACCAATAAATAAAATATTCTGATAAATGTTAGGGTCGCAAAAATGTCTAAGGAATCAATCATATTTTGGCCTGCCATCGTCGCCTTGTTGTGACGTGGGCATGCTCTTCGATCTTCACCGCGTCATCATGAAGAGAGGAAGCTCCTCATCACGACGTTGAGTATACTCTAAGCCTTGGTAGCTTCGTTGGCCTATCGGACTCCCTTGTCTTGTGGCCTTATCATCCTTCATTGTATTCTTAGACCTGAATTGGCACCTGGAATGATGGAAATGTGCAAGTGTACACAATCGCAACAAGTAATAAATTGACAAGTAAATGTTGAGTTATCGTACCCACAGGGATTATGAAAGGAATTATTTATGAATGCAACTACAAACACTTTGGTGAAGAAAAATATTTTGATTTGAGGAGGTGATTAAAATTTAAGATTTTTAACCATGTAAAATGAATAAAGAGAAAAAAAGTTCCAATGTACTATTTCAAAAGATGATTTTAATCAAGATGACATAATTGTGTTAGATTAATTACATTTCGTGACTTAGAATTACTAAACTCATTGTTGACACCATTTTTTGGAAAACAACAAGTTTGCGAGGTGATCCAATCACACCTCATAAAAAAAGATTGGTGGCGACTCCTGTTTCATTTTTTAAAACCCAAGTCGACCCCGTTTTTCATCCAAAAAATGGTGTCAACACTCATGTTCATGTTGTTACGAATAAATTCATGGCAACTTGGTAATTTGCTAACTTATGAACATACTCACCTACCAAAATCCATTTATCTCTTGACTATATCTCTATTTCAATTCAACCGATTACACAAATTTTAATATGCAAATGTGTTAATGCTCATACATACTTTTGAAATTAAAATAATCTCTTGTACATATCTCTATACCAATTCAAACAATTAATTCAATCTCATAAGCACATAAAATATTATGTGAGGTAACAATGTATTCCTACCTTGAAATAGTTTAATCACAATAATCTTGTAAGTTATGCAAGGCTAATGTATCATTAGATACCGTTGCTAATCTTACCCTCAGCTACCTTAGATGATTAAACATGCAATGGTTAAGTATTGTCTCAATTAATTACAAATTCAATCCGTTTAAATAATTAATTCATTAGTTATCTTACAATTGTAATGCAAGAATAAATTAGTCATGGTTTTACTTAATCAAACATCTTACCAAGGCTTATAACAACACAAACACAATTTTAATAAATTAAGTGGACAAAATGCAATCAACCTAACACAAATTAAATTTAAGCCATATTAATTAAATTAAACATATCAACATCACAATTATTCATAGACATGTTCATAACAACAACAATAAAATTAAAAGGATAAGGAACAAGAATCAAATCCGGTGTTTCTCCGAGGCTTGACTAGTTTGCTCCGCTCCTCCTTCTCTATTTGTTCTTGCTGAACCCAAACTTATATGAACACTTGAATGCTGCTCCAAATGGTGGTTGAAGGGCTCTTTTTCAAGAGGTGAAATCGGAAAGGGAATGGGGAAGAAAATGAAGAACAACGGAAGGGAATTGAAGAGAGAAAGTGAGAGAAAAATGAAATGATGAAAGGTTTTGAGGTGTGTTTCAAATGAGAAGCCAATGGGGGGTTTTTATAGGTTGAGTATGCTATTAAAAACAACAAAAATCAGCAGCCATAAAGTCCCCCCATGGCCGGCCACACATCTGGCAATTTTGAAGGTTTCAAACTTGCTATTTTAAGGTAGGGGAAAATCTAGAAAGGCATGAATAGTGGAGGGGCTTGAATGAAAATTTAAGGAGTCTTCAAGGGCTATTTTACAAGCTAAATAATCTACCAAATAAGCTGATCGGGTCAGCATGTGGGATGGTTTTGGGTTGCCCAGTGCTCGGTCAGATCGATTTCCTTGGTTTAGCTCAACTGAGCCTCTTTTCATAATTAATTAATAATAATTTATTTAACCCAAAATAATTTGGATTAAAATTAAATTTAATTATATTATGAATTAATATTCATAATTTGGACTGTCTTAGGCTGAAAAATTAATTCGCCTTGATACTTCAAAAATTGCTTCTTAGTTTTGTGCTTTTAGGAGTGTCTACCGAGTCGTTTTTCGCCCTTTATGCAAATCAGTTGAAAATAAATCAAAATTTAATATAAAATTAATTAAAATTCAACATGTTCATAATTTAAGGACAATTTAATTATTTTATAATTATTATATATGTTTTGACAAGAATTTCATCGAAACTACTTGAATTTGAGTTAAAAAGGGCATGAAAAATGTGTATATTTTCGTGTTTCCACACCCCCAAACTGAATTCATTGCTCGTCCCGAGTAATGCACAAATTGAAAAGAATTTCTCGGAAACTCCTTTGAAAAATTCCTTTAGAACTGCATTCTTCCCAAAATTATGAATTTAGTATAGTTATGCTCAAGAACAAGAAATTTGATATTTATGCTACTTAAGTATACATATAATTCAAAATAATCTCAATTATTATTATGATAGAAAAAAAATAAACTACATGCTTAATCAATAAAGACATGGTAAATCCCTACCAATATTATTTTATTCCCTTATTTAAGATTAAGCTGCAATCATCAAGTTTAATTTATGCCTTCATATGTTGAGCATAGCAATTTCTCTCCATTAATTTAGGTAGCATAGAAACTTGAATCAATAGGTCTTTTAAACAGGTTGTAACATGGCTAGGGTAGGGGTAGGTAAAAGATAGATAAATTTAGGCTTAAAACCCTAGACTCAGCTTCAATCGGACCTTCGGATTATTTGCCTTCACTACTCCAACTTATTTTGCTTTCACATGCTCTTTTGTACATCTATATTCTTTCAAGTACATATGCTATTCGCTTTTTTTCTCCTTTTTTTTTCACGAGAATTTTGCTGTATGTACTACAAATTTTTTTGAGCATTTGATACTTCTTTTCAACTCCCCCAAACTTATATTCAAAGAATATTTTGAATAGTACTGAGTCTAGTGTTTGAGACAATTTAAAGATAATTAAGAGAAAAGTGCTTGCTAAATATTACAAGGGTTCAAATAAAATTAGGCCATATAGTCTCAAAGTTGGGTTTCAATGAATAAAATTTCGTCAAGGTTGGCTTGAAAGGTTCAAATGGTCCAAAAAAAAGTTACCTAAATCATTTTCAACATTCCATGCTTCCTAGGATTTCACCTCAAGAAACTACTAAGTCGATTCTAGAGACTTAAACTTTCAATCATGCCTAATTTTCTTAAGGAACTAAAAATTTTATGGTATGATTTGCATGGCTTATTTAGAATACATTTGTATCATAATTCAACCAACATAACAATTATTGAAATAATAGAATTTTATTGACACTGATGTTTAGCATACTTAAAAAAATTTCAAATTTTTGAAGAAAATATATCCTAATCGTAATTAAAAGAACATTTTATTCTGAGAGGAAATAATTTCAATTTCAGTCCCTCTACTTAAGATGAACAATGTCCTCATTATTAAAAAGGAATAGATACTATACACTAGGTAGGGTTCTAGAAAATAGGAGGTGAGACAGTTTGACTACTTAAGTACCAAGCTCTCTCTAGATCCAATTCTAGACATGTACATATCTATTGCCACACTTCTTTTTTTAAAACTTGTTCATTTTTATTTATGATTTCCACCTCTTTTTTTATTATACGAAAAATAAAAATCCTAATAGATCTTAATCCTAAAATAACCTAAGAAAGAATTCTAAAATAACATAAGGTAAAGATCCTCCCTTTCTTATTTATTTGCAGATCCCTCAGAATCTGACTCATCTTTTGCTCCATCATCTTTGTTTTTGCATGAATTGCTTCGCTCCCTCTTTGATAGTGGACTCCATGGTTTAAATATAAAATCTGGAAAATCAGGCACAAAAATAAATGGGTCATTGTATATTTTTATAAGAGCGCCTCTCGTTGAGTCATCCCATATTTTTGAATATCTTCAGTAAGCTTGTTGCTGGCATTGCATATGTTGCATTAAGTCCATCAACTTTAACAGCTCATCTTAAAGATCTGGACGAGGCGATTGAGTTCTAAACATTGAGGTTGTCATGTTAGGTTTGGTTGCTGGTTCTATTGGTTCTACCTTATTAGGGATTTCAACTGACTGCATTGGTTCGATCTCTGTGGGATCTTCTTCTTCTTCTTTTTCTTCTTCTTCGGGATCCTCGCTCTCTTCAACTCGTTGCTAGAGAATAGAATCTCTGGCTATTCGGTAGAGGTCCCAATCTGTGATTGTACCCTAACTATAACCTGTCTTCTTTACGTTTGCAAGAAGTTTAGCTTTCAAGCACAAAATTGTTATCGTAAAGGGAAAGTAAGCTGGACCAGAATGTCTAGTGGCACAATTCCGCATTTCTCTCATAATAATTTTTCCTACATCAATGGTCCTTCCAGTTAAAATTAAGTATAATAAGACCATTCGCTCTAATGAAATTATAGTCCCATGTGAAATAGGCATAAGGATGACTCAAATGAAATAGAACCATACCTTCGCTAGTGGTGTAAAATATTCTCTGCAGCAAGTGTGAATTCCTTTCTTTGACATAGTCCACTTAGAACCTGGAACTGTAAGTTCCTCGAGAATTTCTTGCATATTTTCAGGCTCAATATTTCTCATTAAGGAAGAATATTTATCATCTTCAAAATCAAATAATTCAAAGAATTCATTAATAGCATTTGAGGTTATTGGTACCTTGATTCCTTGGATAGAAACTTCCTTTAATTCGTTTGAGGTCAAATTTGCATTAAAATCACGAACTAATTCCCCATCTGAACTAGGTCTTTTCTGACAAAATAATTCCCAATTGAGAGCTTCAGCAATTTGTCGAATGCCCACCATGAAATCAATATAGTTTCTTTCTTTCAGTGTAAAGCCTTTTTCAGGGTGCATTTGTTGATTCCTGAAAATGCTTTCGTATCTCACTTTGGATTTTTCACAGTGAAATTTGTTTTGTGTTTCATCAATTTGGACAAAGGCACGAGTTCTCTGGTGAGGCATGATTAACCTGAACATAAGATAGAAACAAATATTTTCTCAAAAATTTAATTAGTATAAAATATTAAATAATTAAATAAAATTGAAATTTAGGAGGAAAATTTGTCTTACCACCTTTATAAAGAAATTAAGCACTCAATAAATAAAATTAGAAGCAAAAGAATTTAATTGAGGGATGGTTGGAAATGTGACCAATTGGTGGCAAAATAAGATGGAATTATGGTACACAAGTGACAAGGGTGTGTGGTTAGAGACAAGGGTAGCAGCGGCGCGCAAGGGAGAAACGTTGTCTAGCTTGGTGTGATGATGGCAGCAGTAATGTACGGAGCCTTGTGTGGGCAGAGGGGCACGAGTGTGCCACACGAATGTTGGGCAGCAGTAAGGTGGGTCGTGCAAGGCCTGGTGAGCTGCTGGGCACGTGAGCTGGTGTAGATGTTGCTGGGCTATTGGCGCGCATGGGCTTGAGCTAGGAACGGTAATAATGTGTGCAGAGTAGGACGTACAAGGCAGCAACAGCACGTGATGGTCGGCTGGTGTAAGCGTGGGCGTGAGCGGCTTTGGAGTTGGCTAGTGATGTGTGTGATGGGACAAGTAACGAGGTACGTGCAAGGGTGGCTGTTGGACGACAAGGTTACTAAGGGTGTAGACGGTGGGTGTTGGAAGGAAGGATGGGGATTGGTTTAAGTGATGTGAGAAAGTGTAGAAGGTGATTAGAATTTATAGTGAAGAGGGTAGGTGTTCAATTAGAATTCTTAGAACAAATTAATAATTAAAATATTCTAAGTTCTAATTCTACACAATGTTAATAACAATTAATAAATAATATAATGCATATTACTTTATTATTTGCTATTAGTTTATTGAAAAAACCTATTAATTAAAATATGATCAATTTTAAACAAATCCTAATTCCATACAAAGTTGATAATAATTAATATATATTATAATAAATATAATTATATACTAGTTATTATCATCTTAGTTATTAAAATTAAATTAAAACATTTATTTTAAATGCCTTTGAAAGTATTTACAAAAAAACATCTAATTTTTAATATTTACACAAAGAGCAACCAAAATTTGAAAATAGTTCAATTAAGTACCTAGACTTAAAGGAAATTTGAAAATTGAGTCTAATTAAAACTTGGATCAAAATTGAACCTTTTATTTGAAAAACTAAAAATTCATTTTGCCATTTAAGGAATAATTTTTCAGAAGATTATGTTGAAATCAATTCCCAAGAAAGATTGGAGGGGTCACAAACGATCCCGCTTATGTTCCAATCTCCTAGATAGAATTTATTTAAACATATTAATCCTGAAAATATACCCTAAATAATTTATTTAAAAAAAGAGAAAAATTAAATATCTAATAAAATGAACGAGATTTGATCTCGTTCAATTTCATCCCCCCATTAATGTTTTAAGCACTGAGCATTGACTCGAAAATGGCCTCTCTTACTTGAAGTTTGACAAATCAGTATGGATAAACTTGGTGAATCGTAAATGGACCGAACCAACATGATTTTAACTTACTCGGAAAGAACCTTAATCTATAATTGAGTAACAAGACTTGCTGACCTGCTTCAAATTCTCGAACTCGAATGTGCTTGTCATGCCATCTTTATGTCTTTCCTTGAATAGTTTGTCATTGTCATATGAGAACATTCGGAATTCCTCTAACTCATTAAGTTGAAGCATCCATTTCTCTTTAGCAAGCTTAAGGTCCAAGTTGAGTTGTTGGAGAGCCCAGTAAGCTTTGTGTTCTAACTCCAAGGGTAGATGACTTGGCTTTCTCAAAGACCAATCTATAGGGTGACATCCTTAACTCAAGAAGAGAAATTGGTCCATATTCTTACGCAACATAAATGGGCTATTGCTTGGAGTATTGTCGATATCCGAGGCATTAATCGATCTTTTTGCATGCATAAGATCAAGTTGGAAGATGAAGGCAAGCAATCGATTGAGCAACAAAGAAGGTTAAGCGAGAAGGTGAAGGAAATTATTAAGAAAGAAATTATTAAATGGCTTGAAGATGAAATTATTGAGAAGGTGAAGGAAATGCATTCCTAAGAAGTGTGACATCACAGTGGTTAGCAATGAAAAAGACGAATTAATTCCTATACGCATTCCTATGGGATGGCGAGTCTGTATGGATTATCGCGAACTTAATGCTGCCACAAGGAATGACCACTTTCCACTTCCTTTCATTGACCAAATGTTGGATAGGCTTGCTGGAAAAGCCTATTACTGCTTCTTAGATGGCTATTTTGGGTACAATTAATTGCTATTGCACCAGAGGGTCAAGAGAAAATAACTTTCACCTATGCTTTTGGTACTTTTGCTTTTTGCTGTATTCTTTTCGGTCTTTGTAACGCACCAGCCACATTTCAAAGGTGCATGGTGGCAATATTCTTTGATATGATTGAAGATTCTTTAGAGGTTTTTATGGATGATTTCTCAATCAATGGGAATGATTTTGATCATTGCGCCGATAATTTGGATAAAGTATTGCAGTGATGTGAAGACACACATCTTGCTCGAAATTGGGAAAAATGCCATTTCATGGCAACTGAAGGCATTGTGTTAGGCCATCGCATCTCTAGTAAAGGCATTGAAGTAGACAAAGCTAAAGTGGAAATCATTGCTAAATTACCTCCACCGACAAATGTGAAAGGTATTCACAGTGTTCTTGGGCATGCAGGGTTTTACCAAAGATTTATTAGAGCTTTCTTGAAAATTGAAAAACCCTTATGCTCATTACTGGAACAGACACGATGTAAGAGTATGCCCAAAGATCAATCATGAGATGGCTGTAATAACATACTTGATTTATCATGTTTATTAATGTAAGGCAATATAAGGCGTTACCATTATTATTTTAGTTTCTTTTCTGTGAGTATAAATAAATTCTTTTATAATAATATCCTGAAAATAATATGGTTATTCTTAAAAGGTCCTTAGTCATGTATTATTGTTGACTAGGACAACAATAATGCATTAAGACTAACATGTAGTTGATTGATGATAAAGAGTTGTCATTGATATAGAGTGTTAAAATCAATGCATGAATATGTGTGTTAGAGAACAAACATATTGGACTGACCCACTATGAGTATATTCTTAGATTATTATGTAATTGTCACAACATTACTCATAGTGATTAATATGTATATGATCCTCAGACTTGAGATCATAATTATCCCAACATCGTGAGTTGTATATTTTGATACAGTCAAACGTACATCGTAACTGGTTGTTCTATAAAGGCTGATGTTGGATATACCCCAATCTATGTAGAGGGATATGGTTGATCAATATAGGATAAGTCCCTCCTACATAATGGGAGTAATATCTTAGGCCACTTGATTGAGTGAGACTAGAAATGCATGGCCTGCTCAAATAAGTTGATATGAAATGTCATACTTATTTGTATATCATAGTCTACTCAAGATATCAAGGAACATGGAATGGACTATGTGTAACACCCCCTTACCCGTGTCAGACGCCCGTATCAAGTACAAGGCATTACAGAACTTTAACAAAATTAATTTTTTCATATTTTATTTTAAAGTCCCTTTTTGCATTTAAACATTTACATACTTGCATTAAAATTTTTCAACACAACATTGAAATTTCATACATGTGGAATTTAATCCATATTAGTCCATATCGATGACTTATACAAAATAAACTATTATATAATATATACAGAACAATTTATGACACATAAAAAAATGACCAAGTCCTCTATATATGCCATAATTCCAAAATAACATTTTTGACTAAAATACCCAAAAGGAAGTTGATAGTGTGACTGGATCTCTGACAACCTCCGATTTTCGAGCTGGCTTGGTAACACTATAAAACAAGGGAAAACAGAAAAGGGATAAGCATATAGCTTAGTAAGTATGTAATTAATAAACAAGTTTCTAGCATATTTCCATAGATAATATAATCATAATCACACATAAATTCATTCTTTATTGAAGTTCCAGCAAGTTGTTTATTCACATCATAGTCAGTAAATTATTTTTATCCGGAGTTATGGAACTCCAAATTAATATCCTTAAATTTTTCCTGAAACTAGACTCATATATCTTCTTACCATAAAATTTTCAGAAGTTTTGATTTATCCAATTAGTACAATTTATTCTTTAAAGTTTCTCTTGTTTCACTACTCAAAGCTTTGACCCCTCTTCACTAAAAATTAATTATCTATTTGTACAGAATTCAAAAGATATTAAAGGTTATTTTTCTTGAAAATAGAC
The DNA here is from genome assembly GCF_025698545.1 of Gossypium raimondii. NCBI lineage: Eukaryota > Viridiplantae > Streptophyta > Magnoliopsida > Malvales > Malvaceae > Gossypium > Gossypium raimondii. Next base: position 16,346,602 of record NC_068566.1, read on the forward strand.
TCATTTAGAAATTTAAGCATGTAAATTACAAACCATAATTATTTTTTACAATTTTAGTGATTTTCCAAAATCGAACAGGAATTTCGAAATCATTCTTACCCTGTCTCACTAAAATTCAAATATCTCAGAATATATAACTCTTTTGTCTATTCTTTCTCTTTTATATGAAAATAGGCTCATTAAGATTTAATTCCATATCTCATTAAACCAATAAATCAATTCCTATTAATTTTTGTGATTTTTCAAACTAACGTCACTGTCACTGCCCAAATCTGTTCAGTTTCAAATTCACTCATTCATATAACACTATAACAATTTAATTTGTAGGCACAGTACGAGACTTTATCACTCTAGTAACTCCTTTGCAATTTAGCACATTTCAATCACATATTCATATTTGTTTGCAATTACTCATATCCTGTTGAACATGTCGGAATAATAACGAATATTTAGTGGTTTGCACATAGTACCACCGATGTGACCATTGTCATTTGATACACGTAGTAGCCTACACATAGTACTACAGACGTGATCAAGCTTTCCAGTTCACATATTAGCCTGTACATAGTACTATACACATGACCAAGGTCATTCGGTACACATAGTAGCCTGCACATAGTACTACACATGTGACCATTATCTATCGATACAAGTAGTAGCCTGCACTTAGTACTACACACGTGTTCATAGGTACTTTATTCAAGCCTTTCCTATTCCGACGGTCCAACAGGGATTCTCAATTTTTAATATTTTATAATTTATCCAAAATCAAATCACAATTTCCAATATTTCAGTCCAATACCATAACAAATTTAAAAATTCGATTCGAACTACTTCAATTTTTACTCGACAATCATATATCCACAATTCAACTATCAATACTAAATTTCTAATTGCTAAATAACTATTTCATATTAAACCATTTCTCATATATTATAACAAAATATTAAAAAAAATATAAACGATGTATTATTTACATACAACTTACCTCGGTGCAAAATGTAATGAATTTGCAATTTAATCCGAAATCTTTTCTTTTCCCCAATTGAGCTTGATTCCACGTTCTTCTTGATCTATAATATCAAATTTAGCTTGTTTAATATTCACACTTATCCAAAACAGCCCTCGACTCAATTTTTGGAAAAATTACAATTTTACCCCTAAACTTTTGCATATTTCCACTTTTGTCCCAAAGCTCGGAAATTAAACTTCATCCCTTATTCTTATGTTTTATGACATGTTGAAAATTTTTCCCTTCTATGGTAACATCAAATTCCCACTCTAACACTTACTTATGAACATTAGTTATTTTTACCGATTATGTTGTTTTACTCGGTTTCACTTAAAATCGACTACAAAAATTTGTTTAACATAATTTCAAACTTCATATTCTACCATAAAACATCAAAATAAACACGTTTCAACTATGGGTATTTTTCCAAATATGAACCCTAACATGAATTAATGGTAGAATAAGCTAAACCGAGCTACGAGGACTCCAAAAATGTAAAAAAACATTAAAAACGGGGCTTGGGTGCACTTACTATGAGGCTTGGAAGCTTAAAACCCGAACTATGGCTCCCCCCTTGTAAAATTTGGCCTTAGCTTGAAGATGGACAAAAATTGGCTTTTAATTTTGTTTTTAATTCATTTTAATAACTAAATGACCAAAATGCCCTTAATGAAAATCTTTAGAAACATGCCTAACCATGTCCATTTTTGTCTGCCAACTTAACCAATGGTCTAATTACCATATAAGGACCTCCAATTTAAAATTTCATAACAAATGGACACCTTTAACATATAGAACTCAACTTTTACTCTTTTTACAATTTAGTCCTTTTGACTAAATTGAGTGCCCAAACGTTAAAATTTTCTAACGAAATTTTCTCAAAGTCTTTCCGTGAATTTTTAGACCATAAAAATATAATGATAATAAAATTTTTCCTCGTCAGATTTGTGGTCTTGAAACCATTGTTTCGACTGGGCCCTAAATCGGGCTGTTACACTATGCAAGTGTGGCTATTCCATGAATTGTGTCCAATCCATAGATAAAGGACTTAAGGATTAATGCATGAAAGGTTAATCACAAAAAGGTTATTTCTAATCATGATTTCTTGTAACTTAGGTAGGAATGATGCATTATTAGATGCCACTCATTGTTTGTAACATTAGAATCGTTCTAGTATTACTGCTAACGTTACAAAAACCTACAGGTTCACACCCTATGGTTGAAATGAATAGAATAAAATATAGTTAGTATTGTGTTTGGTTGTCACATGAATTAAAAACATTATTATATTTATTAATTTTTAAATATGATTACTATGTTCGGATAAAAATTTTATGAATTATGATTCATTATATATATACCAATTATAAGAGGGTTAGTGTGTGAGAGTTTTAAAAGAACCATAAGAAATAAAATCCCGAAATTTTTATTGTGAAGTCTAGCAGCCGTCAAGCAAAGAATTCTCTAAAACAATTTTGGGGATTTCTTTCGTTCATTGTTAAACTAGGTGGATTACGTAGAAGTCAGAATCACGAAAGGTTGCAGCTTGGTTTGATAGTAGATTAGAATTCTCATTGCTGAGGCGTCGCTGTCTACTCAGATTGAAATTACGGTAATTTTTAAACCATTATTTCACCTTGATTCATTCATCGCACATGGATTCATGGGTTGGATCGCCGAAATTATTATTATTTATTAATTTTCGCTTCGCCATGGGTTTACCGACATTCCCAACAGACGATGCATGTCTGGATGCATTCATTCAATTGAAGACGCAGCTAAAATGCACTCATTGTCGTTGCACCGGATTGGTCTCAACCTTTTGAAGTTATTTGTGATGTAAGCGACTTTGATGTGGGTGCTGTTCTAGGAAAACGCAAGGGAAAAATATTTCATGCCATCTATTATGCTAGCATAACTCTTACAGAGGCTCAAATCAACTATACCACTACAGAGAAAGAATTGTTGGCTGTAGTCTTTACTTTCGACAAGTTTTGTTCATATCTTGTCGGCGCAAAGGTTACTATATTTACTGATCACTCAGTGTTAAGATATCTTTTTACGAAAAAGTATGCAAAACGAAGATTGATATGCTGGATCTTACTGTTGCAAGAATTTGACATTGAGATAAAAGTCCATAAGGGTTCAGAGAATCAAGTTGCAAACCATCTGTTTCGATTGAAAATTGGCAGTGAAGATGGAAACATACTTCAAATTGTCGACGCATTCTCAGATGAGAAGTTATTTGCTATAGGTGCAACCCCTTGGTATGTAGATCTGGTTAATTATCAAGTGTGTGAAAAACTCCTATTGGGTGTCACAGGCCATAAAAAATAAAGATTTCTTCGTGAAGTAGTGAAGTATCATTGGAACAAATCGTATTTATTCAAGGTATGAAATGATAACATTATTCGACGTTGTTTTCCAGAAAAGGAGATGCTTTCAATCCTGAAGCACTGTCATGATGCTCCTTATGGAGGTCATTTTGGTGGCTTGTGAACTATTTCTAAGGTTCTCCAACCAGGATTCTACTGGCCTTTATTATTCAAAGACGCCCATAATTTTGTGAATCAATGCGATAGTTGTCAGTGCACGGGTTCTATATCCCGACGCAATGAAATGTTGCAGCAGCCAATTATGGAGGTTGAATTGTTCGATGTTTGGGGTATGAATTTTATGGGACCATTTCGAAGTTCATTTAGAAATATTTGTATTTTAGTAGCTGTTGACTACGTCTCAAAATGGGTTGAAGTTGTCGTAGTCCCAAAGGATGATGCAAAGACAGTGCTTAATTTTTTCACAAACATATACTCACTCGCTTGGGCACACCAAAGGCATTAATTAGTGATCAGGGTATACAAAACTCCATTAGGGATGTTGCTGTATCAATTGGTTTTTGGGAAAGCATGTCACTTGCCAGTTGAACTGGAACACAAAGTAATATGGGCAATTAAGTAAGTAAACATGGACTACGAAGCTACTAGAAATAAAAAGGTTATTGGATATCACTGAACTAGAGGAGATTAGGCGAAATGCCTATGACAACACTACGATTTACAAAGAAAAGACCAAAAGATGGCATGACAGAATTATTTTGCAGCGACAATTTATCGTGGATCAACAAGAATGAGAGGATTAGTCAAGAAAGCCACCAAGCCTATTGAAGGACTCTGCAACTACAGTTCGTGGGTTTGAATCCTCCATGCCAACGGAGAAAAAGGAGCCGGTGATCTTTTTAACGAAAGCGGCCAAAGATCGGTTTCAATACAACATTTTAAAGCAAAACTTCCACCTAGAATAGGGCATTCTCCTTTGGTAATAGCAAGACTTGGGCAAGCAAGTCTCCAAAACCATCTCTAAGCTGAAGTGGGAGACTTTCTGCACGCATCTTGGAAGCTATTCTCCTTCATTTGTACGTGAGTTTTACGCTAACCTTTAGGACCATGAGTTGGAGTTTATCTTTGTTCGAGAATGCTTAATCCCATGGGATGCTAAAAAAATCAATGAGCTATACAACACTAAAGTGGATGTAGATGAACATTCTGAGTTTATTGAGGATATCACAAACGAAAAAAGAGACCTGTTGATGAAGGATTTATGTGTCGAAGGAGCATGGTGGATGGGTTCACACCAAAAGAATTATACGATGCACCACCGTTTTCTGACACTACAAAGTAAAATCTGGTTTCATTTTGTCAACTGCAGGCTACTGCCTCTACTTACAGCACCACAATCAACCTCGATAGAATGTGCCTAATACATTCAATTATCAAGGGCAGAAAGATTGATGTCAGCACAATACTGCACCAGGAAATTGCTGATTGCACTGCAAGGCAAGCTGGAATTTTGATTTTCCCATCGTTAGTTATGCTACTGTGCCCGCAGAAAGCGATTGTACCCCATGCTGATGAAGAGGTCCTGGAGAATAAGAGCCTGATAAATAAAACCTCTATTGAAAGAATGACTCGGGGCAAAGATACACTAGCAATGAAGGTGACAGAGACTAGCAAAACAAGAAAGGGCAAAACCAATGGAACAAACCTGACTACAGAGATATCGTTGTTGCGCAAAATGCAAGATATCAAGAAGTTGGCCAATTCCATCACCAATAAGTAGAGTCGCTATAATAGAGGATATGGTCAGATCACAAAATTTGTTCTACACTTATACCAGGGCCTTGGTAATTTGCTAACTTATGAACATACTTACCTAGCAAAATCCATTTATCTCTTGACTATATCTCTATGTCAATTCAACCGATTACACAAATTTTAATAAGAAAATGTGTTAATGCACATACATACTTATGAAATTAAAATAATCTCTTGTGCATATCTCTATGCCAATTCAAACAATTAATTCAATCTCATAAGCACATAAAAGATTACATGAGATTCCTACCTTGAAACAGTTTAATCACAATAATCTTGCAAGTTATGCAAGGCTAATGTATCGTTAGATACCGTTGCTAATTTAACCCTCATCTACCTTAGATGATTAAACATGCATTGATTAAGTATTGTGTCAATTAATTAAAATTTCAATCCTTTTAAATAATTAATACATTAGTTATCTTACAATTGTAATGCAAGAATAACTTAGTCATTGTTTTACTTAATCGGACATCTTACCAAGGCCTATAACAACACAAACACAATTTTAATAAATTAGGTGAACAAAATACAATCAACCTAACACAAATTAAACTTAAGCCATATTAATTAAATGAAACATATCAACATCACAATTATTCATAGACATGTTCATAACAACAATAATAAAATTAAAATGATAAGAAACAAAAATCAAATCCGGTGTTTCTCCAAGGCTTGACTAGTTTGCTCCTCTCCTCCTTCTTTTCTTGTTCTTCTTGAACCCAGACTTCTACGAACACTTGAAATTTGTCCCAAATTGTGGTTCAAGGACTCTTTTTTAAGAGGTGAAATCGAAAAGGGGATGGGGAAGAAAATGAAGAATAATGGAAGGGGATTGAAGAGAGAAAGTGGGAGAAAAGTGAAAGGATGAAAGGTTTTGAGGTGTGTTTCAAATGAGCAGCTAAGGGGGATTTTTATAGGTTGAGTAGGCTGCTAAAAATAGAAAAAATCAGCAGCCATAGAGCCCCCCATGGCCAGCCACACATGTAGCAAGTTTGAAGGTTTCAAACTTGCTATTTTAAGGTAAGGGCAAATCTAGAAAGGCATGAATAGTGGAGGGGTTTGAATACAAATTGAAGGAGTATTCAAGGGTTATTTTGCAAGCCAAATAATTAGAAAAACAAGCTGATTGGGTCAGCATGTGGGACAGTTTTGGGCTGCTTAGTGCTCGGTCGGATCGGTTTTCTCTGTTTAGCTCAACTGGGCCTCTTTTCATAATTAATTAAGAATAATTATTTATTTAACCCAAAATAATTTGGATTAAAATTAAATTTAATTATATTATGAATTAATATTCATAATTTGAACCATCTTAGGGTGAAAAATTAATTCGACTTGATGCTTCAAAAATTACTTCTCGATTTTGTGCTTTCAGTAGTGTCTGCCGAGCCGAGTTTATGTTTTTGAACTATTTTCAAACCCGAAAATAAAAATAAACCCTTCGGTCATAGTGAACATGTTGAGTTATGAATATTGAACATATTTTCTCAAAATTTTACTAAGGATAAAATAGGGATGAGAAAATTGTTTAATATAGATATTATAGTTTATTTTGAGAAATAGAAAAATCGAATCGGGTTGGATCACATTACAAAGTACTAGGTCAAAAGGCCCAAGAAGTACTCATAATTGGACCCGATGTGAGAGAGGCCCAAAGGCCCTAGTAGAAATACTAGGGTGCGCCATCTACCCCACTCCTACTCTAAGTAGGAAGTTTTTTTTTCTGTTTGAAATAAACCACTACAACTCAACAAGGGTTCTACCTTCCCTTCCTATAAATAGATGACACCTTTAGAGCTATTAACACAACTTTGAGAGATTATTATTTTGCCAAAAAATAGTGAGAGTTTATTCTGAACTATTAAATATATTTTTCCAGATAACAATTTTATCAGTTTTTATTAAAAAAGAGAGAATTTTCATTTTCATCCCAAAAGGAAAAGAAAACTTTTTCTAAGTATTGTATTTTGATTCAATTGGTTCGAGCCCACACTCAAAGTAGTTTGTGGTATGAGAATAGTGGAGAAAGTCATTTGGTTGAAAGCAAAAAACATCAATGATTCGCTTATCTGAAATAACATGTACGGTTTCGGTCTAAGGTTTATTGCTATAAATATCACAAATCAGGTCGATTTTCAAATTTTCAATATTTTTCTGTGCAAAAAAACTATTTTCAAACCGGATTGTTTTCCACCAAGGATATCTTTCACCCATGTCTCATGCTATGCATTCCACTGTCTTGAATGATGCTACATACTGTAGAAGTCATATACCCAACACACCAACTTTCTGGTCATTATCTATTCGAACTCAGGCTTTTACATACATCAAAGTGTACGAGTCACGCATACATGGTCTGCCATCCACTCAGGATTCAAGCATGTCACACTATGAACGTCACAAGCAAATAGATCAATAAACAGATTCAGAATCTATTCTACTTTGGTCAAGTCCAATGTACTTATTCTAACACCCCTAACCTGTACTGTCACCAGAATAAGGTTATAGAGAATTATCGTAAAAATGTAACTCAAATCATACATTCTCAACATTTTATAATCATTGTAAAATTCAATCAAACACATGCATAATGTCTCTAGTTCAAGCCCTCGAGGCCCTAGAAACACTTTAGAAACGATTTGAGACTAAATCGGGAAGATTTAAAACTTCATGGAAAAAGATGGTAAAATTCACACTGTAGGGGTCACACGGCTGTGTGGCCAGGCCGTGTGACTCACATGACTGAGACATACGCCCATGTCTTAGGTCGTGTGGACATTCGAAGTAGGGAGACACAGTCGTGTCCCAGCCCGTGTAACTCTCTGACTTGGGCACATGGCCAAGCCACATGCCCATTTGTCACACTATGTAACCTTCGAAATATAACCTCTAAAACCTACAGGGGACATGCAGCCGTGTTGCGTGGCCGTGTGTCACACACGGCTAAGACACACGCCTGTGTCTTAGGCCTTGTGGACAAGAATTAGACCATTTTCAAGCCATCTCTCTCACCCAAAACATGACCACACATTCAAGCCCTTCCACCTAATTCAAGCATTCATAAAGTACCTAAATTATGCATAATAAAATTAGATCAATATAGCATTTTTGCATACAACCAATATGCCAAAAAGACATCTCAAACATAAATCTTGAAATCAACCTAAACGCATACATGTTTTGGCATAAATTAATTATACACAACCACAAATCATCGTGCCAAGACATAACACAATTGACTATAAATCAAGTCTCAACAAAATATACCAAATTGATCACTAAAAACATACATCTACTTGGCCATTTCAACATTAACCATTTAAGCACCAAAATGCCAAAATGTTATCAATCATAAAACACCTATACATGTGCATATTTAATCATTTATCAATTATATTGTTTCCATATCAAAACATAGCGAAATGACCTTACCATTGGGACCACTTCTCACATGCATCAAAATTATTTAAATGTCACCACTCTAGCCATTTCCAAATGATTCCAACAACCAACATTCAAACACAAGTCCACCTATACATGCCATTATAACCTTAGCCAAAACATCAAACTACCGATATAACCTTTGGATAGTGTGATAGATCTCCGACGAGCTTCCAATAGATCGAGCTTCCGATAACCTGTAAAATAAGGGAAAGACAACTATGTAAGCAATGAATGCTTAGTAAGCTCATATAAAATTTATATATAACATTCCATTTCAATAATGAACTTTAAAAGGTAATTATAAACCTATACCAATACCATAAGATTTATCAAACCATAATCACCAACTCATAAATGAGTATGTCCATAAACTCCACATATATTTAACATTCCTAGCATAATAGGATTTTATAAGACATATTACACAGTCATTAACCTTTTTCATAAAACTTTGAAACCTTCCACTTACTTACTTTAGCTTAAATAACATTATCAACTTACAAATTAGTGTATTTATCCACGACCTATATAAATTCATCCATAGCTTAAATAAATTTCTCACATACAAATAAACCCTTTAACTCATCAATCCATTTACATTATCATATTACATCTTAATTATGAACTTACCATTTCATTACATTCCCTTACCCATATCATTTGCATAACACAAGACATAAGCATAAACATCGACCAATTACTCAAGCTTGAAACAAGACTATATATCATCAATACACAAGTTAGTGCATTTATACATTACTCTTTTGGGATCACCCACATGATAAACCATTTCATTAAAAAAACACATCTTTTGATTCATACCACCTTTTCATGAACATAAACATATTTCCATTTGGACACTTACCATTTCAATGTATAACATTACCATTAACAATAATATAATCCAACCATAAGCTTGGCACAAGTCTAAGCATTATCAACTACACATCTTATTGCATATACATATGATTCACTTGAAATATCATAAGGTAAGTCATTGAACATTAACAACTTCATTTGAAATAATCAATTTCATGAACATTAGTATACTTTCACTGAACGTTTCCTTTCCAATTCTTTTCATAGATTCATGACATAATTCATTTGAGTACTTATTGTTCATTTTCTTTTCAAGCCCGTTGTACTAGTAACTTGACTCGAATACTCGGGTAACTACACCATACCAAGGGCATCATAGATGCATAACAGGTGCACCAAAGTGTAATCAGGAGCACAAATGTGCGACCAGGGGAACTGAAGTGCAAATAGGGGCATATATGTGCATTTAGGGGTATCGAAGTACAGGTAGGGGAATGTAAGTGCAATCAGGGACACCGAAGTAAAATAGGGGTGCGTAAGTGCAATCAGGGGTACCGAAATGCAAATAGGGACACTGATGTGCAAATAGTGGTATCGAAGTACAAACAGAGGCACTTCTTCATTTCTGTATACATACTTAAATTCATCTCATTAGCATGTAACTTTAATACAAATCCAAGAAAAACATTACTAATAATCTTTTCTCAATTTCATATATACATAAGTATTTGCAACACTTGTCCTTATATTATTAATCAAGTAATTCATATATATATAAATCAATTAACTAGTGAACAACAATAATAATCACAAGTTAATTATGTTAAATGCAAATTAACCATTTTAATGCAAATTCATACTAGCCAAATATTCATGACATCTTGTACAGTCCATATTTGTAATAATTTCACATCAAATCCTTGTATTTTTACTATTTCAACAATTTAATCCCTAATCAATAAATTCATCAAAATTACTTAATAAAATACTTATAAAAAACAACTAATACTTCAAATTCATCATTTAAAAACTAAAATCACGTTCATCAATGGCAACATTCAATTTCTTTAACAGTTTCAAAATTGAAGGTACGGGTTAGCTGTATCTAGTTGCAACGACCTTAAAAACATAAAAATTAAAAGAAACGGGTGAAAAACGGACTGACATGCACCCATAGAAGCTTGGAGCTTCTCCCCTTTTTGTTTTGACTAAAAATGGTGAAGAAGATGAATGAATCATCTTTTATTTTCTTATTTTTTTTAACATTATAACATAATATGATGTTTTTATAATTTAACAAACACCATTTCTTTAACTAAATAACCCCATTAACTGCCCAACACCTTTTAAAAATGGTATATTTACCATTCAAGTCCACTTACCTTTATTTAGTAAGCCATTTAATCACTCAAATCAAAAGTGATCAAATTTTACATCTTTTGCGATTTAATCTTTTTAATTAATTAACTATCGAAACATTAAAATTTTTCAACGAAAATTTAATACAACTTCTTAAATATTTATAAAAATATTTACGGCTCGGTTTATAGAAACAAGGTCCCGATACATCATTTTTTAAAACCACTTGACTTTAGGGTCTTACTTGTAACACCTCTAACCCGTATCCGTCGCCAGAAGAGGGTTACGGAGCATTACGAAACAAACAGAATAGTAAACCATTTAATTCATATATCAATGCAATACATGTTATAATTTCATTAAAAAACATTCATAATGTCCCTTAATCGAGCCCTTGAGGCCCTAAAAATATAATAGAAATAGTGCGAGACTAAATCAGAAACATTTAGAAAGTTTAGCAAAAAGTTAGAAAAACTTACATTGCAAGGGTCACATGACCGTATGACCAGACCATGTGACTCACATAGCTGAGACACATGTCCGTGTCTCAGGCTGTGTAACATTCGAAATAGGGACACACGGCTGTGTCCCAGCCCGTCTCCATGCCCGTGTAACTCTCTTACTTAGGTCACACGGCCAAGCCACACGCCCGTGTGCTAGGCCGTGCAAATTTTGAAAAGCAACCACTAACAACCTACAAGGGACACCTGACTGTATCGCCTAGCCGTGTGTGACATACGGCTGAGACACACGCCCGTGTATTAGGCCGCGTGGACAAGAAATAGGCCAAAATCAAGCCTTTTCTTTCACCCAATTTCAACAAGTGCCAACATACCAAATGAACCTATGATCCAGACACCAAAACATGCCAAAATATGCATAATAAGGTCATTTCAATATACCATAAGTCCATTCAACTAATATGCCATTTAGGCACCTCAATTACAACCAATCATTTATACTTACATTTGCATCAAAATGATCATGTTTAATCCAAACAACCTTAACTAAATTCCATATCAACACATAACCTAATTGACCACATTTCAACCATGCCAACACATACCACTTTGGTCATTTAACCCATGTATCAATTTGGAAATAAAACACCAACCATCAAGACATCAAATGCCAAAAGCACACCAACCATAATACCACATTTACAAGCCAACATAACATCTCATCAAACCCAATTCACTTATACATGCCATTATAACCTTGATTAAGATATCAAAGCTACCAATATAATCGTTGGATAGTGTGATAGATCCCGACAAGTTTCCAACCCGATCGAGCTTTCGATAATCTGTAAAGTAAAGGAAAATAACTATGTAAGCAATGTATGCTTAGTAAGATAGTATGAATATTAAACATAACCTTTCATCATATATATGAACTTTATACGACAAATTTAAGCTTTACAAATGCCAAAAGATTTATCAAACTATAAAACTATCAACTCACATATACTTTCTATTCATAACATAATAAGATCTTATAAGTTGTACTACATAATCATCAATCTTTTCTTAAAATGATGAATCATTCCACTTACTTTTCGTTCCATTTACTTAGCATAAATTTAATTATATTATCAATTCACAAATTATTATGATTATTCATGACATAGGTAAATTCACCTTTAGCATAAAGAATTTCTCACATATAGGTAAGTCCTTTAATTCATCAATCCTTTTTTCTTATCACATTACATTTCAATTGTGAACCTACCATTTCATTACCTTTTCTCACCCGTTTCATTTGCATAACACAAGACATAAACATAAAAATCAACCATAACCACAAGCTTGATACAAGCCTAATCATCATCATCAATACATAAGTTAGTACATTTATACACAACTCTTTTGGGATCAAGTACATGATAAATAATTTCATAAGAAATTACATCTTTTGATTTATACTACCTTTTCATGAAGAAGCATATTTCCATTTGAACACTTACTATTTCAATGTATCCATTAATATCAATCATGATATAATCAAATCTTAAGCTTGGCACAAGCCTAAGTATTATCCACAACACATGTTAGTGCAGCAACTCGCAACTCACAAATCACTTTTTATTCTTTTCTTTTAGTTTTTTTCATTTGCATAGTACAAAGTATAAACACAAAAATTAATCATATATGTTCCTATCATCCACAATCTCAATCGGTGAATTGAAACATTCAATTCAAGCTTAAATATATGGCAATTCCATCAAAATCACTAAACAAGTTACCTTACCGAGATTTACAATCAGATTAATTCATCTATGTTCAGATCAATATTCAATAAATAAAAAATCTTTCAAATTCATTAAATAGATTACCTTACCGATATTTTCCATTCGAAAAATAACTTACGAATAAGAGTACATCGTCAGATAAATCGAACACACCAGATAGAGGCTCGTAAGAGTTGATCCAACTGAAACACACCAAACAAAAGCTCATAAGAGTTTATCCAACCAAAAAACGCCAAATAAAAGCTCATAAGAGTTGATCCAACCGAAACACACTAAACAGAAGCTCATAAGAGCTGATTCAACCGAAAGACGCTAAACAGAAGCTCATAAGAGCTGATCCAACCAAAACACGCCAAACAGAAGCTCATGAGAGTTGATCCAACCAGAACACGCCAAATAGAGAGTATAACACGAGATTTCGCAACAAATTCTAAACCTTGGTTTAATTGGGTAATATACAAATATCTCCGTCCAATACCATCTCCGCTCCAAACTCCCATAATACACCAAATCACGATTGTACTCTATCCCACGTTCAATCCAAATGGAGCATCAAGTTTAATATTATATCTCAAATTACCATTAATTATCAATAATTAAAAATAAATATATAAGTTGTACCATGTTCATCTACTCCAAAATTCATATTGATGTTAAATTCTAACCTTACGAACTTGCCTGGCTAAATTTGTAGGAATCTCAAAGTACAGGGGCTATTTGGTAATTTTTTATTCTTCTTGATTTTCCACTCGATCTTGATTTAAATTAATAATTTCATTCAATTTATTAATTTATATAGTAAAAAAATTATATTATGCAATTTAGTAATTTTTGACATTTTTACAAAATTTTCCCTAACATTTTACTTTTATTCAATTTAGTCACTAAGCCTAAAACATGTCAATTAACCATTTTTATTGCCAATTCATATTAGCAAAATATTCATGGTACCCATTTCAGCCCATTTTTACAACAATTGCACACAAGTCCTTGTACTTTTACTATTTTAACAATTTCGTCCCTAATTGATAAATTTATCAAAAATCACTTAACAAAATACTTTAAAATAACAACTAATATTTAAAATTCATCATTTAACATAAAAAATCACTAGATTCATCAATGGTAACATTCAAAATCTTTAACAGTTTCAAAATCGAAGGTATAGGCTAGCTGAACCTAATTGCGACGATCTTAAAAATATAAAAATTAAAAGAAATGGATGAAAAATGGCTTACCATGCAAAGGTATAGCCATAGCCAAACCTTGAAGCATTTCCATGGTGAACAAAACCAAAATGAATAGAAAACTTCATGTTTTCTTATTTTAACATTATTATATTATTTTAATATTAAAAATAATGTATAAAACATATATCAAATTAAAGGAAATTAAAACTTAAATGGTCCACCATCTTAAGAATGGGTAATTTACCCATTAAGGCCATCCGATTATGATTCTTTAATGAATTAACACCTTTAAACTAATAGCGATTGAAATTTTCAAGTTTTATGATTTAGTCATTTTCGCTTAATTAACTATCTAAACGTTAAAATTTTTCAAAGAAACTTTAATACCACCTTAATGACATCCCGTAAATATTTATAAAAATATTTACGGCTCGGTTTATAGAAATGAGGTCCCGATACCTCATTTTCTAAAACCACTTGATCTTAGGGTGTTACCACTTGAACTTTATAAATCGCTTATATAACATAAATTATCAAATCAAAAACCTTTTTAATATTTGACTCGTAAATATTAAATAATAATTTTACAAACTTACTCGTCAGATTTGGTGGCCCTGAAACTACTATTTCCGACACCACTGAAAAACGGGCTGTTACATTACCACTTGAACTTAATAAATCATTCATATAACATAAATCACTAAATCAAAAACCTTTTTAAAACCATGTTTGACTTGTAAATATTAAATAATAATATTTATGAACTTACTCGTCAGGTTTGTGGCCCTGAAACCATTATTTTCGACAACAGTGAAAAACAGGCTATTACAACTTCCCCCCTTACGAAAATTTCGTCCTCAAAATTTCTCACTTGTTATAGCTATCAAGTCAAGTCTTTCTTCCACATATACAATGGTTATGCATAGATAAATCAATCATAACTCAACTCGATTCAAAACTCGTATCAGAAGTCATATTAGAACTTGATACTATATATGAATTTAACTGAACAACTATAATGTTCTCCTATCATAATTTTATCATTAATAGTATGACTACCAAGGAATTCCCAGTAATCATCTGTTGAAACATAACCAAGAAACCCAGATTATCAAACTCTGACTGATGCTTCTGACGTGTTTGCATCTATAACTTTCAACTGATATTTGTTCCCCTTTCAAGGAAAACATCAAGCAATATCATTTAACACAAGCGCGATCGCTTCAACTACCGAGACGACTTTAACCCATAATAAAATTTCCCGATTATAGCTAATCTAATAGATATATTTTTGTATCATGTCTTCTAGAATATGAATTCTTCATTCGGACTATCTGTCTATTTACCTATGAATCCGTAAAATTTATTCCCGAATTGAATAATAACATTTCAGAAGAATTCTTTCTTCTTACTGTCAAGATAATCCAAATATACCATCTATCATAATTCCCTCAGAATACCAATCAAAGATCTCTACAAACTTCATTAACTAAAACAAAACATAACATCCTATTTTTAACTCGTTGACATAAATTGAGATTACCTGAGGAATGAGAACTAGTATACAAGTTTCGTAACAACCCGTTTTTAGTCAAATCAAAATAGTAGTTTTGGGACCGCAAATCTAAAATCGATATTTATATTTTTAAGCATGCTAGTAACATAGTATGAAAATTTTGTTAAGCAATTTTATCGTTTGCATGCTTAATTCGAAAAAAATACTAAATTGTGAAAGGTGCAAAACTAGAGTTCTATAAGCTAAAAGGATTTAAAAGCTAGGAAATTAAATGGTTAGAGGTTTTATGCTATCATTAAACCATTGACA
The DNA here is from genome assembly GCF_025698545.1 of Gossypium raimondii. Lineage (NCBI taxonomy): Eukaryota > Viridiplantae > Streptophyta > Magnoliopsida > Malvales > Malvaceae > Gossypium > Gossypium raimondii. The sequence continues at coordinate 16,362,656 of NC_068566.1, forward strand.
TGTTGAGTGGAAAAATATAGACATTTATTAGGTGATTTTAAAGGTTATATATTAAGGTTAATTAAGCAAATTAGTAAATAAGTAATTAAAATAAGATAAAGAAAAGAAAGATATCATCTTTCTATAACACCCCAAACCCGACCTAGACGTTATGGTTGAATCTTGTATGCCACATTGAAGTGTCTTTCGAAAAATTAAACTCGTTAGTAAAAATTTGTTTCTAAGTTTAAAACAAACCCCTTTATTATTACTAATTAACAGTCCAACCAGTCAAAAAGTTTGTCTCGTTATCCATTATTGATTTGATAAGTTGGTCTAAAATCGCGGAAGCTTCTTAAATTCTTATTGTTTAAAGCCCGTGTCTTTGAAAATAGTAATTATTTTAAAAAAACTCATCTTCTTCTAAACTAGTAGCTTAAAATATGTAAGCAAAAACCCAATTAAAATTTTTAAACCAACTTAAAGGCCTTATTACAAAAACAAAACCCAACTTATGATTTAATTTAAAATAAAAGCAATTGTGAACAGCAGTAATTGTGTGGCCACCTTCGAGTCCTTCACAGCACTGAATCGCCTAAGGCTGAGGATTACCTGCACAGTTAAAGGAGAGGGTGAGTTTACAAAACTTAGTGTGTAATCTCCTATTAGTCAAGCAATATACGACATGCAGTAACAGTCAGAGCCTTAGCCCTAAGTAGTAACAGTCTGAGCCTTAGCCCTAAGTAGTAACAGTGTAATGTGGGCCTTAGCCTATTTCAGTAATTGTGTGGCCCTTAGTCCAATACAGAAACAGTACAGTGCAATAATGCAACCCAACCCAATCCAACCAACACACCACTCCGTACCACCAACACACCATGTGGGGAATAAAATCGACCCACCCAGCCAACACATCAATATCGCAGCAAAGCTGCTAGTAATAGAACGAAATAAGCCGCCAAGATAAAGATATGTGGCAAAGCCACCAAGATCTGAGATACTTCCCTATATCAGAATCGCAACCCCATGCAGTATGTCATGTCATAAATCATACATGTATGTAGTATGTCATACTCAATAACAATCATATATATATCATAGAGCAAGTCGGTCATACACACATTTCAACTCCTAGGGGTATAACAGTTATTTTACCCTATGGGGGTATTTCGATCATTTTACCCTTCAGGGGTATTTCGTTCATTTTACCCTTCGAAGGCATTTTGGTCATTTTTACCCTTTAGGAGTATTTCGGTCATTTACCCTTCGAGGGTATTTCAATCATTTTACTCTTCGAGGGTATTTCGATCATTTTACCCTTCGAAGGTATTTCGTTCATTTTACCCTTAAAGGGTATTTCGATCATTTTACCCTTCAGGGGTGTTTCGATCATTTTACCCTTCGAGTGTATTCCGGTCATTTTACCCTTCAAGGGCATTTCGGTCATTTGCCCATGAATCGCAAGTTGGGCTTTCCATTCAAGCGATCGCACGCCCGTGTGGTCTCAAACGCCGTGTTTGTAATAGCCCGATTTTGGGCCTAGTCGAAACAGTGGTTTCTGGACCACAAATTTGACGAGAAAAAAATTTATTTGAATTATATTTTTATGGTCTACAATTTCACGAAAAGATTTCGTGAAAATTTCGTTCGAAAATTTCGACTTTTGGGCACTCAATTTAGCCAAAAGAACTAAATTGTAAAAAGTGTAAAAGTTGAGTTCTACATGTTAGGAGTGTCTAATTGTTATGAAATTTTAAATTGGAGGTCTTTAAATGGTAATTAGACCATTGGTTATGTTATGGACAAAAATGGACATGAAATGGGTGAAATAGGATATTTTTAAGTTAAGGACATTTTGGTAATTTGAAAATTAAAACAAACTAAAAAGACAAAATAAGCCAAAATTTCATATCTTCTCAAGGGGGCTGGACGAATATCAGGTTACTCCATGGCTAGGGTTTGTTAATTCTTTCAAGCTTCATGGTAAGTCTGTTCTAGCCCCGTTTTTCTTGTTCTTTATATTTTTAGAATCCCGGTAACTAGCTTAAGCTAATTCTCCCATTAATTCGAGCTAGAATTTATGTTTGGAAAATTACCCATAGATGAAAAGTGTGAATTTTGATGTTTTATGATGGAATATGAAGATTATAATTATGTTAAACGATTTTTGCTAAACGAATTTCAGCGAAAACGAGTGAAACGGTATAATTGTTAAAAATTATTATTGTTCATAAATGCACTTTAGAGTAAGAATTTGATGTTGCTATAGAAGAAAAAAATGTTCAGAATTTCATAAAACATAAGAAAAAGAAATAAAATTTAATTTCCGAGCCTAGAGGCGAAATCGTAATTTTGTGAAACTTTAGGGGCAAAAATGTAAATTTTCCAAAATGTGATTTTTGGACTGGATTGAATAATGTGAGTGTAAAATAAGTTCAATTTGTTATTATAAGTCAAGAAAGACAAGGAATTAACTTTGATTAGTAAGAAAGAAAAAAATGAGAAAAAGTGAGAAATTTTCCGATTGAGTATTCGGAATAAAAAGGGATACGAATGAAGTGACAGAAATGCTTACATATGTGGCACGGACTGTGTGTAGGCCACTATATGAAAGAAAAAGTGATGGTCACGTGTGTAGGCTACTACGTGTACCGGAACGAAAGGTCGCATGTGTGGTACTATGTGCAGGCTATTATGCGTATCGGATAGATTCGATCACGTGTGTAGTACTATGTGCAGGCTACTATGTGAACTGAAAAGTTTGATCACGTGTGTAGTACTATGTGAAGGCTACTACGTGTATCAAATGATAATAGTTAATCGAGTGGTACTATGTGCAAACCACCAAATATTCGCTATTATACCAACATGTTCAATGGGATATGAGAAATTGCAAACAAATATGAATATGTGATTAAAATGCGGTGAGTTGCCAAAGACTCACTGCAGTGATGAAGTTTTGTACCGTGCTTACAAAATAAATTGTTATAGTGTTATGTGGATGAGTGAATTTGAAACATAATAGATTTGGATAGTGACAGTGACGTTAGTTTCAAAAATCACAAAAAAAATTAGAAATTGAGTTTGTGGTTGAATTAGATATGGAATTAAATCTTAATGAGTCTATTTTCATATAAAAGAAACAGAGCAAGCGAAAGAGTTGTATATTTTGAGATATTTGAATTTTAGTGAGACAGGGCCGGAATGATTTCGGAATCCCCTATTTTGACTTGGAAAAATCATTAAACATTGTACAAAAATAATTATTAGTTATAATTTATATGCTTAGAGTTATTAATGAGTCTATGTTCAAAGAAAATAAACCGGAATATCATCCGAAATCTGTACAATGAGATAATTCATTTTTAGTGAAGAGGTCAGAGATGTTGAGAACTGAAACAGGGGTGACTCTAAAGAATAAAATATACTAATTGGCCAAGCTAAAAATTCTGAAAATTTTATGGTAAGAAGATATGTTAGTCTAGTTTCGGGGAAAATTAATAGAATTTAATTTGGAGCTCTGTAGCTCTGGATAAAAATAATTTAGTGACTATAACTCGACTAGACAACTTATTTGAAGTTGAATGGATAGTGAAACTATAGAGAATGTTATTTCTAAAAGTGTTATATACACTAAGGATGTGGAATAAAGAGGAGGAGGAGGAAAAATAAAATATACGAATGATTCGTGTATAATTGGCCATATGTTCGTTTATAATCGATAGACGCCAAATTGAATAGTAGATTCATATCGGTATTGAATTTATTAATAGAAATTGTTGAAATTTGAATAATATGTTTAGTAATAAACATAAAATAAATATCGATATTGAATTGTTTGTGAGTTGAATGAGAACTATTATGGATATGATTTGAATTAAAAGAATTATTTTAGTATTGAAATGCAAATTGGATTGAGAAATTAATTTGAATTGTGAACACGAAGAGTTATGAATTGAATGGAACTCAAGTAAAACATTGAATTGTTATTACTTGTGAATTAGTCATTTTGGTACATAGATAATTTGGGTGATAATCATGCTTTGTGAAATATCTGTAGTCATAAGGATGATTATAAAATATCTTTTATTAGAATCATTTGGTTATGAGATGTTATAAAATGGTAAGATTTAATGGTTGATATGAATATTAAGACTAATTTACTAGTCGACTAAAGGAGAAAAGAGTTGGTTGATGGTTGTGTATCTGAATTTTTGGAATATGCTCGAGATATGTAATGTAGTAATATGTGAAATTAATATGAAGCGATTTATGGTTGTTATTAGTGTTGATTTTAGCATAATGTGAATTATTCAAGGTTGAAATAATTTAATGGATAAATTGAGTATATGAATGAGTTTGTATCGAGTCTTATAGGCTCTATTATTTATGAAATAATATTTCGAGGATAGGTTGTAAAGAATTATAAAAGCACCTTAATAATTTAAAAAGTTTTAATTTGGATGAAATTTTGTAAATCAGTTTAATACGTATACAAGTGTATGTGTTTTAGTAATGCCTCGTACCCTATTCCGGCATCGAATACGGGTAAGAGGTGTTACAGTGTTTATGGCTTTCCAGCTTTTCGCTGATCTATAGTTGCAGTGGGTGATTACACAGCTGTTTGTGAAAATGTACTAAGATCCACAAACACCCAAAATCTACATTCATACAAGTTTTCCATTAGTCACTAACAATAGGGTTAATCTCCTTCTTTTACATCCTTAACCAAAATTAACCTAATACTTGCCTCGACTGACAAAAGTGGCTTAGCCCACTTTTACAACCGATGAAGATTGACTTTACTCTTTTTGATGGATATCTGCAATACAACGTACTTTATTAAACAGTATTGTTTAATCATGTAGTTGAAATCCACACATGATCATTTATAGAACTGTAGGAACATTTGGCCTACACTTAAAAGATGACTAGCCTACTTACCTTGATCGAGGGATAAGAGAGTGGTTTCGACGACTAACAACGCTTACACTGCACCACTCCTTGAGGAAAACTCTAAAACCGCAACAAGCAGTACATCGAGAGAAAATCATCAGCAGTAAAAAATCAAAGATTACGAAGAAAGGTATTCGGTTTTAGGAAAAGAGAAAAATGAACAGAGTGAAAAGTATAACAATTATAGGTAGTCGACAACACTTGTAGCACTAGAATGAAGAGGAGAAGATGAGTAGAGAAGAGAAAAGAAAATGGGAGAAAGAGAGATGAGAGGATTCGACACAGGAGGAGAGGGAAAGAGGGAAGAATAAAATAGAACAAAGAAATAAGCAAACCCGAGAGATACTTCCCAAGACTTAACCAAATATCGGCACTAAAAGCTAACAGAAGAACATGAAACTGACCCAAAATCGAGACTCTTAGTACCTAAAAACCAAATTCGGTAGATGCTACCCCAAGAAGTTCTTTCAAATGCCGAAAATGACAAAATTTTACCCCCTAACCAAAATCTCAAGGGTTGAATAACCCCAAACGGCACACACTTCCCCCATTCTCAAATTCCTTGATTTTCTCCTAAAAATCCGCCCCTTATCCCTCATTGGTTTTCTCCACCCAATCACAATCCCACTATTCTCTCCATGACTCACTCCTTCATTCAAATTCCACAGCATTTCAGTCAAACTCTACCACCTCACTGCACAGGTGATAAAAATAAACACTCCACAGTGCAGTACAGGACTCGAACCTCAGACCTTAAGAGTACTTCACACGCCACCTACCACTGGACCATTAGGCTCTTTTTGTCATAAAAGAAGCATTAAAATTTATAAAGCCTATGTGCCAGTGTCCAAATTCAAATAAAAGCAAAACTAAAAATTCTGCAAAAGCCAAGACTTGAACCCAGGCTCCTCAAACACTCCCATACACACCCAAATTACTTAAGCACTGAAGCAAACAAGCAATTTGTGACAAATCATGCAAAAATTAAAGACTTAAATTTTGGGGCGTTACAACTCTACCCCCTTTAACGAAATTTTGGCCTCGAAATTTTCCTGGTCAAAATAGGTGAGGGTATTGATGTCGCATCGCCTCTTCGGGTTCCCACGTGGCTTCTTCTGAACCGTGGTTACCCCAAAGCACCTTGACTAAAGGAATAGATTTCTTCCCCAGTACTTTAACCTCACGGTCCAATATCTACACTGGCACCTCTTCGAAGGTCAGATCTGGCCTAACATCGATCTCCTTAACTGGTACTATGTGTGTGGGATCAGAGCGATAACGCCTTAACATGAAGGTGTGGAACACATTGTGAATCCGGTCTAACTTTGGAGGCAACTTAAGTTGATATGCGACCGGTTCCACATGCTTCAGTATACGATAAGGCCCAATGAGCCTAGGGCTAAGCTTACCTTTCCGACCAAACCTCAGTATCTTTTTCCAAGGGGAATCCTTGAGAAAAACGTAATCCCCCACAGAATACTCAATCTATCGGCGTTTAAGATCTGCATAAGACTTCTGCCTATCAGATGCTTCCTTCAACCGATCTCGAATCAGTTTTACCTTCTCTTCGGTATCCGAAACTAACTCTAGCCCCAGAACTTGCCGCTCGCTTAGCTCAGTCCAATAGGTAGGAGTACGACACCTACAACCATATAATTCCTTGCACGGTGCCATTTGAATATTGTACTGGTAGCTATTATTATATGCAAACTCTGCTAGCAGCAAATAATCTTCCCAGTTGCCTCAAAAATCCATTACACAACACCTTAACATATCCTCCAGTATCTGAATCACCCTCTCTTACTGACCATCAGTCTGGGGATGAAACGCAGTACTAAAGTCTAGTCTCGAACCCAAAGCCTCGTGTAATTTCTTCTAAAGCTAAGACGTAAAGTGAGGATCTCTATCTGATATAATAGAAACTGGTACCCTATGCAGTCTTACAATCTCAGCCACATACAATTTAGCCAACTTCTGCAAAGAGTAATCAGTACGGACTGGTATGAAATGAGCAGATTTAGTCAATTGATCTACAATAACCCATACTGAATCCTTTTAGGTTGTTGTTAAGGGTAACCCACTCACAAAATCCATGGTTACTCCCTCCCACTTCCAAAGTGGAATCTTAACTGGCTATAATAATCCTGAAGGTAACTGATGTTCAGCCTTCACTTGTTGACAAGTTAAACACTTACCGACAAAATCAGTAACTTCACACTTAAGACTAGGCCACTAATATAACTCACGAAGGTAATGGTACATTTTATTCGCACCAGGATGCATAGAAAAAGGACTACTATGTGCCTCTTGTAGAATAGACTGCCTCAAATCATTATCCCTCGGTGCACGGACTCTACCACGGAAACACAGTACTCCTTTACTATTCAACCCAAAATCCAAAGTTTCCCTATTCTCAACCTGACGGAAACGAGGAACCAGTGACTCATCCAATAACTATTTACCATTAATCTGTTTAGTCCACGTCGGTCTAACTTGTAGCTTAGCCAACAAGCTACCATCATCAAACAAGCTGAGACGAGCAAACATCGCTCTCAAATCAGATACAACCCTATGGCTTAGTGCGTCCGCTACGACGTTAGCCTTACTAGGATGGTACTCAATTGAGCAATCATAGTCCTTAAGCAAATCTATCCATCTTCGCTGCCTAAGATTCAACTCCTTCTGAGTGAGGAGGTACTTAAGACTCTTGTGATCTGTGTAAATAGTACACTTCTCACTGTAGAGATAATGCCTCCAAATTTTCAATACGAATACCACCGCAGCTCACTCCAAGTCATGAGTAGGGTAATTCACCTCGTGAGGCTTAAGCTGATGAGACACTGAAATGATGAAAATGTACAAGTGTACACAATCGCAACAAGTAATAAAGTGGCAAGTAAATGTCGAGTTATAGTACCCACAGGGACTGTAAAAAGGAATATTTATGAAATTAATGTTAAAACACTTTGGTGATGGAAAATATTTTGGTTTAAAGATGATTAAAAACTAAGGGTTAAAAACTAAGTAAAATAAATTTAAAAATAAAAAGGTTCTAATGCAGGATTTCAAATAAGGTTTAATCAAGATGATATAATTGTGTTGGATTAATTACATTCCTTTAAATTAGAATTATTAAACTTATGTTATACTGCTACGAACAAATTCACGGCAACTCGGTAATTTGCTAACTACTGCTCATACATACTTATTAAATTAATCAATCTCTTGAACATTTTTCAATGTCAATCCAAGCGATTAATCAATCTTCACAACCATATAAAAGATCAAGTGAGGTAACAGAGTATTTCTACCTTGACACCGTTTAATCACAATAATCTTGCAAGTTATGCAAGACATATGTATCGCCAAATATAATGCTAAATTAACTTCAGCTACCTTAGAAGAATAAACATGCATTGATTAAGTATTGTGTCGATTAATTACAATTACGATTTAATAATTAATTCATTAGTTATCTAACAATTAATATTGTAAGAATAACTTAGGCATGATTTTACTTAATCAAGCATCTTACCGAGGCTTATAACAACACAAACACAATTTCAATAATTCAAGCAGGCAAAATAAAATCAACCCAACACAGATTAAATTCAAGCTAGATTGATTAAAATAACCATTTCAATAGCATAAATATTCATAAACGTGTTTGTAACAATGAAATTTAAAAAGATAGGGAATAAAAAGCAAATCCTGTGTTTCTCCGTGGCTTGACTAATTGGTCCGTTCTTCGTTCTTTGTTGTCATCAGCAATAAGGATAGGATTCCGAGCAAGGTTTGCTCCGTTTCCTTGATTCATATGCTCAAAGTTTATCTCTTTGGTCCTTCTCTGGTTTGCTTGTCTTCTTCGCTGTCGAAAGGTTCGTTCTATTTCAGGGTCTACAAGGAGTGAGTCGATAATCTGGTCAATACTTAGAAACACCTAACATAATCATATAAAGATTAATTAAGTAAAGATTTAAACAGGAAAATAAATAAACCAAAATGTAAAAAAGATTCACAAAATAATGGCTTTTTTTAAAAAAATAGTCCTCAACAACGGCGCCAAAAACTTGGAATGACGAAAATGTGCAAGTGTACACAATTGCAACAAGTAATAAAGTGACAAGGAAATGTCAAGTTATCGTACCCACAGGGACTGTAGAAAGGAATATTTATGAAATTATTGTTAAAACACTTTGGTGATGGAAAATATTCTGGTTTAAAGATGCTTAAAAACTAAGGGTTAAAACCTAAGTAAGAAAAAATTAATAATAAAAAGGTTCTAAAGCACGATTTCAAATAAGGTTTAATCAAGATGATATAATTGTGTTGGATTAATTACATTCCTTTAACTTAGAATTATTAAACTTATGTTATACTGCTACGAACAAATTCACGGTAACTTGATAATTTGCTGACTACTGCTCATACATACTTATTAAATTAATCAATCTCTTGAACATTTTTAAATGTCAATCCAAGCGATTAATCAATCTTCGCAAGCATATAAAAGATCAAGTGAGGTAACAGAGTATTTCTACCTTGAAACAGTTTAATCACAATAATCTTGCAAGTTACGCAAGGCATATGTATCGCCAAATACAATGTTAAATTAACTTCAGCTACCTTAGAAGAATAAACATTCACTGATTAAGTATTGTGTCAATTAATTAAAATTTCAATAAAATTTAATAATTAATTCATTAGTTATCTAACAATTAATATTTCAAGAAAAACTTAGGCATGGTTTTACTTAATCAAGCATCTTACCGAGGCCTATAGCAGCACAAATACAATTTCGATAATTCAAGTAGACAAAATATAATCAACCCAACACGGAATAAATTCAAGCTAGATTGATTAAAATAACCATTTCAATAGCATTAATATTCATAAACATGTTTGTCAAAACAACAACGAAATTTAAAAAGATAGGGAACAAGAAGCAAATCCGGTGTTTCTCCGTGGCTTAACTGATTGCTCCATTCTTCGTTCTCCGTTGTCCTCGGCTATCAAGGTGGCTTATGAACACTTTAATTGCTACTCAACAATGGCTGATGAGGACCTCTTTCCCAAGAGAAGAAATTGACAGTTGAACAAAAGGGAAAATGGGAAGGAAATGTTGAGAGAAATTGAGAGAGGAGAAGAGAGAATGAGAGTGTGAGGGATGAGTTGAATGATCAGCAAGGGGTGGCTTTTATAGCTAATTGTGGCTGATGAAAATAGTAAATTCCATCAGCAAAAGAGACCCCCTTGGCTGGCCACACAAATGGCAAAGTTGAGAGATTCAACTTTGCTAAAAATAGCCTGGGGAAAATCCATATTGCCACATTTTTTGGAGGGTTCTGAATGCAAGGTTGAAAGTTCTTCAAGGGCTTCTTTGCAAGCTTATTTAGTCAGGTAAAATGTTGATTTGGGTCAGTATATGGATGGTTATGGGCAGCCCAATTGGTGACTGGTTTGGTTCACTAGATTCGGTTCAACCAATGCGGTTCAATTGGACTCTTTTTTTCCATAATTAATTAATAATAATTTATTTAGCCCAAATTAAATTAGGAATAAATTAAAATTAACTATATTATGAATTAACACACTTTTTTGACCATATTAGGCTTGAAATAAATTTTCCTCGATGCTTCAAATTGCTTCTCGATTTTATTCTTCAAGCATTGTCTACCGAGTCAATCTTTGCCCTTTGTGCGAATCTGTCAAAAATATTCAAAATTAATCAAAATTAACTATAAAATTAATTAAAATTCATCATGTTCATATTTTTAACATAATTTAATTATTTTATAATATTCAATTATTGGTCGACAAGAATTTAACCGAAATAGCATGATTTTAATTTAAAAAGGGCATGTAAAAACACATAAATTTTCGTGTTTCCACACCCCAAACTTAATTCATTGCTCGTCCCGAGTAATGCACAAATTTGAAAAGAATTTTCTCGAAAACACTGTTTGAAAAACTCCTTCAGAACAACATTCTTCCCAAAATCATGAAATCAATAAACTTATACTCAAAAACAAGAAATTTGATAATTATGCTACTCAAGTATATATATTGTTCAAATTAATCTCAACAGTTACTACAATAGCAAAATTAGACTAAACATTTCTTAATAAAGACATGTTAATCCCTACCAATTTCATTTTAATCCCTTATTCAAAATTAACCTGCAATCATTAAGCTTAATTGATGTCTTCTTATGTTGAACAAAGCAATTTCTCTCCACTAATGTAGGTAACATTGGAACTTTGAATCAATAGGTCTTTAACAAGGTTGTAACGTAGCTGGGCTTAGAGGTAGGTAAAAGATAGATAATTTTAGGTTTAAAATAGCCCTAGACTCAGCTTGTATCGGACCTTTCGAAATAATTACCTTCAATACATCAACTTTTCTTTCCTTTTCACATGCTTTTTAGTGAAATTTACTTCAAGTACATATGCTTTTTTTTCGAGTATTTTACTGCATGTACTACAATTTTTAGAGCATTTCATACTTCTTTGCAACTGCCCTAAACATTTTTTGAAGGAATACTCTGAATAGTAATGAGTCTAGTGTTTGAGACATTTTTAAGATAATTAAGAAAAATGATGGCTAACTTTGTAAGGGTTCAAATAAAATTAGGCCATAAAGTCTCAAAGTTGGGTTTCAAAGGATAAAAATTTCATCATGGTTGGCTTGAAAGGCTCAAACGGTCCAAACAACAGTTGCCTAAATCATTTTCAACGTTCCATGCTTTCTAGGATTTCGCCTAAAGAAACTACTAAGTCAATTCTAAAGACTTAAACTTTCATGCATGCATAACTTTCCTAAAGAACTAAAATTTAATGAGTTGATTTGCCTGCTTTATTAGAAATACATTTCATGTCATTATTAAGCTAACATAACAATTTATTGAAATAATCAAACTTTATTCATACTTAAATTTAGCATACTTAACAAAATTCAAATTTATTGAACAAAAATATATCATATTCATAATTAAAAGAAAAATTTTATTCTGAGTGAAAATAATTTCAATTTTCGGTCCCCTTACTTAAAATGAACAATGTCCTCATTATTTAAAGTGAATAAAAACTATACACAAAGTAGGATTACAGAAAACAGGAGGTGAGTCAATTTGTCTGCTTAAGTACCAAGCTCATCCTAGATCCAATCCTAGACATGTATATACCTATTGCCACACTTTAGACTTTACTACTTGTCCATATTTACTTTTGACTCCCATCTCTTATTTATTATGCAGAAATAAAAAATTCCTAATTAATCCTAATTCTAAGCTAAGTTGATAAAAATTAATATATAAATTATAAATAATATAATTATATATTAAATTTTATCAAATTATTAATAATATTAAAGATATTTATTCTAGATGCTTTTGAAAATATTCACAAAGAAAGGCACCTAGTTTTTTTTTTTATGAAAAAATGACTAAATTTTAAAATAATTAAATTATGTTCCCAAACTTAATGAAAATTTAAAATTGAGTTGCAAATTAAAATTGGATCAAAATTGACCCTTTTATTAGAAACTAAAAATTTATTTTTCCATTTACGGGATAATTTCTTGGAAAATATATGTCAAAATAAATTCCTAGGAAATATTGGAGGGGTCACAAACGGTCTCGCTTAAGTTCCAATCACCTAGACATAATTTATTTAAACATAATTTACCCGAAAATATACCATAAATCATCTATTAAAAAAAACAAAAAATTAAGTATCCGATAAAATGAACGAGATTTTATCCTGTTCAATTTTATCTCCCCAATAATGTTTCAGGCGCCGAGCATTAACTCAGAAATTACCTCCCATACCTTGGAGTTCAACAACTCCGTATGGATAGACTTGGTGAATAGTAAATGGAACGGACCAACGTGATTTTAGCTTATCTAGAAAGAACTTCGACCTGGAATTGAACAACAAGACTTGCTGACCTACTTCAAATTCTCGAACTCGAATGTGGTTGTCATGCCATTTATTGAGTCTTTCTTTAAGTAATTTGGCATTTTCATATGAGAACATTCGGAACTCTTCTAACTCATTGAGTTGGAACATCCGTTTCTCTTTCGTGACCTTAGGATCCAAATTAAGCTGTTGAAGAGCCCAGTTAGCTTTGTGCTTTAATTCCAATGGTAGATGGCAGGCTTTCCCAAGGACCAACCTATAGGGTGACATCCCTAACGGTGTCTTGTATGCTGTTCTATAAGCCCATAAAGCATCATTTAATCTTGTGGACCAATCTCGTCGGTTTGGGTAGACTACCTTCTCATGCATGCCTTTGATCTCATTATTTTCCAGTTCAGCTTGCCCATTCGTCTGTGGATGGTAAGCTGTTGCAATGTTGTGCTTCACTCCGTGCTTGTCTAATAACCATTTTAACCACTTGTTCACAAAGTGGGATCCTTTATCACTGATGATAGCTCTTGAGGTTCCAAACCTTGTGAACACATACTTCTGTAGAAATTTCATCACAACCTTAGCATCATTTGTCGGATATGCCTCAGCCTCGACCCACTTAGACACATAGTCTATTGCTACTAGTATGTACTTGTGACCGCAAGAAGGAGAAAAAGGACCAAGAAAGTCAATACCCCATACATCGAACAACTCTACCTCAATGATGTTTGTTCGAGGCATCTCATTTCTGTTGGTGACATTTTCAACCCTTTGACATCGATCACAGCTCTTCACGTAAGCATATGCATCCTTGAATAGTGTTGGCCAAAAGAACCTGGCTTGTAATACTTTGGCTTCTGTGTGTGTACCTCCGAAGTGTCCCCCACTTGGAGTTGAGTGATAGTGGTATAAAATCTTCGGTATTTCATCTTCTGCCATGCATCTCTTGATCATCTGATCTGCACACTTTTTAAACACATATGGTTTTCCCAGAAATAGTACTTCACATTGTGAAGAAACTTTTTCCTTTACTGATAAGTTTTATCAATTCGCATCAAACCACAAGCTAAATAGTTAGCAATATCAACAAACCAAGGGGTATTATGGACATGATTACCTTCAGGATATGTTCATCTGGAAACGTCTCCTGAATTGGTATAATAGGAGAATTCCCTTACTGTGGCTCCAATCTGGACAAGTGATCTGCTACTTGATTTTTGAATCCCTTTTGATCTTGAATTTCTAGATCGAACTCTTGAAGTAGAAGTACCCATCGGTTCAGCCTCAACTTAGCGTCTTTCTTCGCAAGTAAATACTTAATTACCGAGTGGTCCGTATAGACAGTCACTTTGGTACCTACCAGATAAGACCGAAACTTGTCGAAAGCAAACGCAATAGCAAGTAACTCTTTTTTTGTTACCATATAATTCAGTTGAGATCCTATTAGGGTTCGACTTACGTAGTAGATGGGATGAAAAACTTTGTTCCTTCGCTAGCCAAGACAGCTCCAATTGCGAAGTCACTTGCGTCACACATGAATTCGAATGGCAAATCCCAGTCTGGTGTGACGATTATGGGTGCCGTGACTAATCAACTCTTCAAATCGTTGAAGGCTTTTAAGCATTCCTCATCAAACTTGAATATAGAGTCTTTCTCCAATAATTTGCATAAGGGTTTAGCAACTTTGGAGAAGTCCTTGATAAATCTTCGATAAAAATCAGCGTGACCCAAAAAGCTCTTAACACCCTTTACAGATGTTGGAGGTGAGAGTCTCTCAATAACCTCTACGTTTGCTTTGTCTACCTCGATCCCATGTCTCATTATCCGATTCTCTAGAACAACTCTTTCTCGTACCATAAATGACACTTTTTCCAGTTGAGTACGAGATTCATTTTTTCGCATCGCCTTAGTACCTTAGTTAGATTGGCTAAGCAATCATCGTAAGTATCTCTGAATACTGAAAAATTGTCCATAAAAACTTCCAAATATTTCTCAACCATGTTAGTAAAAATAGACATCATACATCTTTGAAATGTAGTAGGTGCATTACATAAACCAAATGGCATGCGTCTAAATGCAAACGTACCGTATGGGCAAGTGAATGTTGTTTTGTGTTGATCTTTCGGTGCTACTATAATCTAATTATACCCTGAGTATCCATCAAGAAAATAGAAGTAATCTTATCCTGTGAGTCTATCAGCATCTGATCCAAGAACGACAAAGGAAAGTGATCTTTCCTAGTCGCATTGTTCAACTTCCGATAATCGATACAGATTCTCCATCCCGTAACCGTTCTAGTCGATATCAACTTGTTATTCTCGTTCTCTATGACTCTGATACCTCTTTTTTTGGCACACACTGGACCGGGCTTACCCATGAACTGTCTGAGATGGGATAGATGATACCCGTATCTAATCACCTGATGATCTCTTTTTTTACTACATCCTTCATGATGGGGTTCAGTCTTCGTTGTCCATCGGTCGTCCCTTTTTTGCCATCTTCGAGGATAATCTTGTGCATGCATACCTTCGTCAGAGCTATCGTTTCAAATTCTCCAAGTCTTCCTTTCTTAGACAAGATATCTTTCATGAACTTGATGTAGTTTCGACATTTGCTCAAGTGCTTCAACCAACAGGATGTTGATGTGAATTTTCTTGATACGTCAAGGAACTTCTTGTATTAAATCTCCTGATGCTGTTTCTAAAGTCTTTGAGGGTAGGGTGGTGGTGGTTTCATTACTGGGACTTATTCTGGCTAGTTCGTCCTTGGCGGCAATTCTGCATCTAACGACATTTTTAGTTGATCAGAATTAGCTGGTTCTGAGGTTACTTTGTCAGGTTTTACAGATTCTGGTTACGGTGAAACTAGAATTTCAACACTTGGTTGAACTTCTTTTGAATCTTGAGCGTCAGCTGGCTCCATTTCAACTTCAATAGTGTTGGGATCTACTGTCTTTCCGCTCCTCAATGTCAATGCTTTACAATGTTCCTTCCCCATATTTCTAAGATTCTCTGTGTCACTAGGTAGAGCACTTTGTGGTCGGTTCCTGAGTTCAGTAGCAAGCTGGCCCACTTGATTCATCAAATTCCTTAAAGTGGCATTGTTTTTCGCTATGTATTCCTTCAATAGATTCTCTAAGTTATTGGATGGTTCCACTTGGGTTGGTTTCTGAACTTGTTGGGGGAAACTAGGTGGCTAAGTTGGTCTAGGTTGGGCGTAAGTGTTACTGGTTCCAGCCCCTTGGTTACTCTAGGAAAAATTCGGGTGATTTCGCCATGATGAGTTATAAAAGTTGGATTGCAGTCCTTGCCTCCCTCGGTTTTGGTTTTGGTTACCCATGTAATATACGGATTCGGGGTTCGATGGACATTCTTCAAACAAATGTCCTTCCCCGCAATACACACAGGCTATATTCTCAAAATGGTGAGGTGGTTGGGCTGTAAAATTAATAGACATATTAGTGGTAAGATTCTTAAGCATTTAGGATATTGAAGATACCTAAGATGCGAGTGAAGTGAGAGCGTCCACTTCATGTATTTCGATGACTCGTCTTCCTGACGCTGCTCGATTGGTTGACCATTGGTAATTGTTGCTGGCAATCATCTTAATAATTTCGTAAGCCTCATTATAAGACGTAGAAAGGAGAGCACCATTAGCAGAGGTTTCCACTACCATCCTCGTGTGAGCATTGAGACCATTATAGAATGTCTTAAGTTGAATGCAATGTGGGATTCCATGATGAGGGAACTTTCGTAATAACTCTTTGTACCTTTCTCATGCCTCATACAGGGACTCATCATCCATTTGTTGGAAGGCAGTGATCTCATTCCTCAACTTGGCATTCTTGCTCGAGGGGAAATACTTCATGAGGAATCTCTCAGCTAACTCTTGCCATGTAGAAATGGAGATCGGTGGCAATGAGTTCAACCAGGCACGAGCTCTGTCCCTTAGCGAATATGGTAATAGCTTCAGTCGTAATGCATCTTCGGGTACTCCAGCTAAATTGAAAGAATCACTCACTTCCATAAATAGTATTAAGTGAAGATGAGGATCTTCAGTAGGCATTCCACTAAATTAGCCCACAGTCTGAAGCATCTAGAACATGAATAGCTTCAGCTCGAATTGTTGTGCCTCAATGTCAGGTCTCCTAATACCCGGATTAAGATCATTAAATACTAGCACGGCATACTATCGTAAAGCTCTATCGCTATCATTAGTAATAAGGATACGATTTTGAGCAAGGTTTACTCTGTTTCCTTGATTCATATGCTCAAAGTTTATCTCTTCGGTCCTTCTCTAGTTCGCTTGTCTTCTTCGCTGTCAAAAGGTTCGTTCTATTTCAGGGTCCAAAGGGAGTAAGTCGATAATCTGGTCAATACTCATAAATACCTAAAATAATCAAAGAAAGATTAATTAAGTAAAGATTTAAACAAGAAAATAAATAAACCAGAATGTAAAAACAGATTTACAAATAATGGCTTTTTTTTAAAAAAACAGTCCCCGACAACGGCGCCAAAAACTTGAAACGACGAAAATGTGCAAGTGTACACAATCGCAACAAGTAATAAAGTGACAAGTAATTGTCGAGTTATCGTACCCACAGGGACTGTAAAAAGGAATATTTATGAAATTAATGTTAAAACACTTTGGTGATGGAAAATATTTTGGTTTAAAGATGATTAAAAACTAAGGGTTAAAAACTAAGTAAAAAAATTAAAAATAAAAACGTTCTAATGCACGATTTCAAATAAAGTTTAATCAAGATGATATAATTGTGTTGGATTAATTACATTCCTTTAAATTGGAATTATTAAACTTATGTTATACTACTACGAACAAATTCACGGAAACTCGATAATTTGCTAACTACTGCTCATAAATACTTATTAAATTCATCAACCTCTGGAACATTTTTCAATGTCAATCCAAGTGGTTAATCAATCTTCACAACCATATAAAAGATCAAGTGAGGTAACAGAGTATTTCTACCTTGAAATAGTTTAATCACAATAATCTTGCAAGTTATGCAAGGCATATGTATCGTCAAATACAATGCTAAATTAACTTCAGCTACCTTAGAAGAATAAACATGCACTTATTAAGTATTGTGTCAATTAATTAAAATTTCAATACATTTTAATAATTAATTAATTAGTTATCTAACAATTAATATTAGAAAAATAACTTAGGCATAATTTTACTTAATCAAGCATCTTACTGAGGCCTATAACAGCACAAACACAATTTCAATAATTCAAGCAGGCAAAATATAATCAACCCAACAAAGATTAAATTCAAGCTAGTTTGATTAAAATAACCATTTGAATAGCATAAATATTCATAAACATGTCTGTCAAAACAACAACGAAATTTAAAAAGATAGGGAACAAGAAGCAAATCCGATGTTTCTCCGTGGCTTAACTGATTGCTCCATTCTTCGTTCTCCGTTGTCCTCGGCTAACAAGGTGGCTTATGAATACATTAATTGCTACTCAAAAATGGCTGATGAGGACCTCTTTCCCAAGAGAAGAAATTGGCACTTAAACAAAAGGTAAAATGGGAAGGAAAAGTTGAGAGAAAGTAAGAGAGGAGAAGAGAGAATGAGAGTGTGAGGGATGAGTTGAATGATCAGCAATTGGTGACTTTTATAGCTGATTGTGGCTGATAAAAATAGCAAATTCCATCAGCCAAAGAGATCCCCCCTTGGATGGCCACACACATGGCAAAGTTGAGAGATTCAACTTTGCTAAAAATAGCCTGGGCAAATCCATAAAGCCACATTTTTTGGAGGGGTTTGAATGCAAGGTTGAAAGTTCTTCAAGGGCTTCTTTGCAAGCTTATGTAGTCAGCTAAAATGCTGATTTGGGTCAGCATATGGACGGTTCTGGGCAGCCCAATTGGTGGCTGGTTTGGTTCACTAGATTCGGTTCAACCAATGCGGTTCAACTGGACCCTTTTTTTTCCATAATCAATTAGTAATAATTTATTTAGCCCAAATTAAATTGGGAATAAATTAAAATTAATTATATTATGAATTAACACACATTTTTGGACCATCTTAGGCTAGAAATAAATTTGCCTCGATTCTTCAAATTGCTTCTCAGTTTTATTCTTCGAGCATTGTCTGCCGAGTCAATTTTCACCCTTTGTGTGAATCTGTCGAAAATAGTCAAAATTAATCAAAATTAACTATAAAACTAATTAAAATTCATCACGTTCATATTTGTAACATAATTTAATTATTTAGAATATTTAATTATTTTCAACAAGAATTTAACTGAAATCACATGATTTTAAGTTAAAAAGGGCATGTAAAAACACATAAATTTTCATGTTTCCAGACGCATAAGCAACCACCGTACCCTCCTGCATTAGCACACAACCCAAACCAACGTGTGATGCATCACTGTAGATAGTGAATTCCTTCCAGAATCTGGCTGTATTAAGATAGGGGCCTCAGTCAGAACTTTATTCAATTTCTCAAAACTTTCTTGCTCCTTATCAGTCCAATTAAATGGTAACCCTTTTTGTAGCAACTTAGTTAGAGACGCAACAATCAAGGAAAACCCCTCAAAAAAATGTTTGTAATACCCTGCCAGACCCAGAAAACTTTGAATCTTAGATACATTCTTAGGTGGTTTCCATTCCAGTATAGCTTCAATTTTTAGAGGGTCAACCCTAATCCCCTTGGCAGACACCACGTGACCCAGAAATGTCACTTCTCGCAGCCCGAACTCACACTTACTAAACTTAGCGTACAGTTGCTTATCCCTTAAAATCTGCAGAACAATTCAAAAATGTGCATCATGCTCATCTTCGGTTCTCGAATACACTAAAATATCGTTTATAAATACCACCACAAACCGATCCAAATAGGGCTGGTATACTCGGTTCATCATGTCCATAAATGCTGCTGGTGCATTCGTAAGCCCAAACGGCATCACTAGGAACTCGTAATGTCCATAAAGAGTCCTAAACGAAGTCTTATACACATCAGCCTCCTTAACTCTCAGCTGATGATACCCAGAACGAAGATCTATTTTGGAGAAAACTGATGCTCCTTGCAACTGATCAAATAAATCATCTATCCTCGACAAGGGATACTTATTCTTGATAGTTAGTTTATTCAA
Source organism: Gossypium raimondii (assembly GCF_025698545.1). Lineage (NCBI taxonomy): Eukaryota > Viridiplantae > Streptophyta > Magnoliopsida > Malvales > Malvaceae > Gossypium > Gossypium raimondii. Next base: position 16,382,631 of record NC_068566.1, read on the forward strand.
TTTCCGATAGTCGATGCACATGTGCATGGTCCCATCCTTTTTCTTTACGAACAACACTGGTGCTCCCCACGGAGACACACTAGGTCGAATGAATCCTTGATCCAACAGTTCTTGGATTTGAGCTTTTAACTCCACCAGTTCCTTCGGTGCCATCCTATAAAGGGCGATAGAGACTGGAGCCGTTCCTGGCAGAAGTTCAATTCCAAATTCAACTTCGCAGCTTGGAGGCAACCCAGGGAGCTCATCTGGAATAATAACAAAAAAATCCTTAACAGTTCTGACATCCACAATAAAAGGACCCTCAGAATCAGATGCACCAATATAAGCTAGAAACGCTTCACAACCCTTGTGAACCAGTTTTTCGGCCCTTAAAGCAGTGATCACATTAGACAAGAAGTCCCTTCGCTCCCCAATCACAGCCACCTCCTCATCCTCAATAGTCTTTAACACCGTACACTTAGCAACACAACCCAAATTTACATGGTGTTTAACTAACCAATCCATCCCTAAGATTAGGTCGAATTCACCAAACGGTAGCTCCATCAAATTCGCTAGAAATATAACCCCTTGAACCTCTAAGGGCACATCCCTGAACAACTTGTCAACCTTACTGATTGTCCCAGTGGACTTAACACAGTCATCTCCTTAACAATACCCTCACACATGATACCCAAGATGCCAGACACAGTGCATGCAATGTATGAATGCGTAGACCCTATATCAATTAAAGCAGTGTAAGGTACATTATGAATTAGGAACGTACCAATTATAACATCTAGAGTGTCACCATCCTCTCGGCGATGAACAGCATAAACCAGTGCTGGCTGCCTTACCTCACTGTTACCAACACCTCTGCCTAATGTTCCACGACCTCGTCCTACACCATTTGTACCTCTAACCTGCCCACGGCCTCTTGGTGGCTGCTGACCACCTCTCACTGGCTGAACAAAACCCTGACCTGTAGCTTGCATCTGAGTAGGCCTCTAAGGACAATCTTTAACTTGATGCTCCTTAGACCCACATCTGAAACATGCCCCAATCTTTTTCCAACACTTATCCAAATGATGTCCCCCACAGTCAGCACAAGGCTGTAGTCTAGCAATAATAACCCCAGCTCTGAATCCCTCCTATAACTACCCCTATCATTCTCACAGTTCTGGCACTCAGAGAGCTTCACATCCTTCGCGATTTTTGCCTTTTCAATTAAGGCAGCAAAATCTCGCTCCCTCTGCAGAGCTATCAAGACTTGCAACTAATCCCGGAGGCTGTCTTCAAATCGCACACAGCGTTCATATTCAATTGCCACTATCCCATGTACATAGCAACTCAGCCGCAGGAACTCTGCCTCATATTCTGCTATAATCTTATTCCCCTGGGTCAAGCTCAAAAATTCCTTTCTTCATGCGTCCACATAACTTGCGCCCATATACTTTCCTTGAAAAGCTGACTTAAGGAAATCCCACATTAATCAGTCGGCCTGAGCACCCTCTCTTACGGTCAGCTACCACTGATAAGCCTCATTTCGCAGTACAAAAACTGCACTTTTTAGCTCTTGCTTAAAAGTGTAGTTGAGATCATCCATTATTCTTTCCATGGCTTCCAACCAGTATTCAGCCACATTAGAGGCTACTCAGAAAATACCCCTAAAGATTTCTACTCCATTCGACTGGATTCATTCTAAATTCGACCCACGGCCTACAGTACTAGTACTAGTCCTTGCGACCCTTTCCAGAATATGGAGCATAGCTTGGGATAGTGCATCATCCCCAGCCGCTCAATCAAATGACCTCATCTCAGTCACCGATGAAGCTGGTGTTTCCCTAGCCTCGACATTAGGCATGTGGCCTGATGCCAAAGACCTAGCCCTATCACTTCCTTGGCCTCTACAACGGCCTTGTGTACCCCTTCCGCGAGTACCTCTAGTGCTCATATCGAATAACGTACAATCTTTTTACGCAGTTTTATGCATTAGTGAGTAATTATAGTAATTATTAATAGATGTCTTATGAAAAGTAATAATCAGAGTTTGTTTTCGTAATTCGAGAGTCTCCATACAATTTTCAGTATTCCTACAGTCTCAGTTTTCTCTAACATAAGAGTTTCAGTACAGTCCTACTATCTATAGTAATCTCTCAATATATTTTAGTTCAAGTAGTCTACAATATATAGAAACCTACAAATTCGGCACTAGAGACTCAGTGTGCCACACTTGTAAACCTTTCAAAACACTTTAAGAACAATTTTTTTCAAAAATTCCAGGTATTTTCAAAACCTATTCTACAGTCAAGTTTTTGTAACCTGGCTCTGATACCACTAAATGTAACACCCCAAATCTGGCCTAGACGTTATGGTCGAATCTGGTGTGCCACATTGAAGTGTCTCTCGAAAAATTAAACTCGTTAGTAAAAATTTGTTTCTAAGTTTAAAATAAACCCCTTTATTATTACTAATTAACAAACCAACCAGTCAAAACGTTTGTCTCGTTATCCGTTATTGATTTGATAAGTTGGTCTAAAATCATGGAAGCTTCTTAAATTCTTATTGTTTAAAGCCTATGTCTTTGAAAATAGTAATTATTTAAAAAAACTCGTCTTCTTTTAAACTAGCAACTTAAAATATGTAAGCAAAAACTCAATTAAAATTTTTAAACCAACTTAAAGGCCTTATTACAAAAAGAAAACCCAACATATAATTTATTTTAAAGTAAAAGCAATTGTGAACAGCAGCAATTGTATAGCCACCTCCGAGTCCCTCGTAGCACCAAATTGCCTAAGGCTGATGATTACCTAGACAGTTAAAGGAGAGGGTGAGTTTACGAAACTCAATGTGTAATCTCCTATCAGTCAATCAATATATGTCATGTAGTAACAGTCTGGGCCTAAGCCCTAAGCAGTAACAGTGTAATATGGGCCTTAGCCCATTTCAGTAACAGTGTGGGCCTTAGGCCAATACAGAAAAAGTACTATGCAGTAATGCAACCCAACCCAATCCAGCCAACACACCACTCCGTACCACCAACACACCATGTGGGGAATAAAATTGACCCACCCAGCCAACACACAAATATTACAGCATAGCTTCCAAGATAGAATCGCAATAAGTTGCTTGTAATAAAGATAAAGCGATAAAGCCACCAAGACAAGATACTTCCCTATATCAGAATCCCAACCCCATGCAACATGTCATGTCATAAATCATACGTGTATGCAGTATGTCATACTCAGTAACAGTCATATATATATCATAGAGCAAGTTGGTCGTACACACATTTCAACTCCTAAGGGTATAACTGTCATTTTACCCTACGAGGGTATTTCGATCATTTTACCCTTTGAGGGCATTTTGATCATTTCGGTCATTTTACCCTTCCGGGGTATTTCGGTCATTTTACCCTTTAAGGATATTTTGGTCATTTTACCCTTCGAGGGTATTTCGATCATTTTACCCTTCTAGGGTATTTTGGTCATGTTACCCTTCGGGGGTATTTTGGTCATTTTACCCTTCAAGGGTATTTCGGTCATTTTACCCTTCGAGGGTATTTCAGTCATTTTACCATTCAAGGGTATTTCGGTCATTTTACCCTTCAAGGGCATTTCTGTCATTTTCCCATGAATCATAAGTTGGGCTTGCCACTTGAGCGATCGTAGGCCCGTGTGGTCTCAAACGCCGTGTTTATGGCTTTTCGGCTTTTCGCCGATCTACAGTTGCAGTGGGTGATTACACACCTGTTCGTGAAAACGTACTAAGATCCACAAACACCCAAAATCTGCATTTAGACAAGTTTTCCATTAGTCACTAACAATAGGGTTAATCTCCTTCTTTTACATCCTTAACCAAAATTAAACTAATAATTGCCTCGACTGACAAAAGTGGCTTAGCCCACTTTTACAACCGATGAAGATTGACTTCACTCTTTTTGACGGATATCTGCAATACAACGAACTTCATTAAACAATATTGTTTAATCATGTGGTTGAAATCCACACATGATCATTTATAGAACAATAGGAACATTCGGCCTACACTTAAAAGATGACTAGCCTACTTACCTTGATCGAGGGATAAAAGAGTGGTTTTGACGATTAACAAAGTTTACACTGCATCACTCCTCGAGGAAAACTCTAAAACTGCAACAAGCAGCACATCGAGAGAAAAGCATCAGTAGTCAGCAATCAAAGATTATGAAGGAAGGTATTTGGTTTTAGGAAAAGAGAAAAACAATGAACAGAGTGAAAAGTATAACACTTACCGGTAGTCGACAACACTCTTAGCACTAGAATGTTGAGGAGAAGAAGAGAAGAGATGTGTAGAGAAGAGAAACGAAAAAGAGAGAAAGAGAGATGAGAGGATTCGGCACAGGAGGAGAGGGAAAGAGGGAAGAATAAAACAGAAAAGAAAAATGAGCAAACCCAAGAGGTACTTCCCAAGCTTAGGAAATATCGACACCAAAAGCTAACAGGAGAACACGAAATTGACCCAAAATCGAAACTCTTTGTACCTAAAAACAAAATTCGGCAGATGCTACCCCAAGAAGTTCTTCCAAATGCCAAAAATGACAAACTTTTAACCCCTAGCCGAAATCTCAAGGGTTGAATAACCCCAAACGGCACACACTTCCCCCTTCTCAAATTCCTTGATTTTCTCCTAAAAATCCTCCCCTTATCCCTCATTGATTTTCTCCCCCCAATTATAATCCCACTATTCTCTCCATGACTCACTCCTCCATTCAATTTCCACTCAGTCAAACTCTAGCACCTCATTGCACAGGTGATAAAAATAAACACTCCACAGTGCAGCACAGGACTCGAACCTCAGACCTTAAGAGTACTTCGCACACCACCTACCACTGGACCATTAGGCTCTTTTTGTCATAAAAGAAGCACTAAAATTTATAAAGCCTATGTGCCAATGTCCAGATTCAAATAAAAGCATAACTAAAAATTCTGCAAAAGCCAAGACTTGAACCCAGGCTCCTCAAACACTCCCATATACACCCAAATTACTTAACCACTGAAGCAAACAAGCAATTTGTGACAAATCATGCAAAAATTAAAGACTTGAATTTTGAGGCATTACACTTTCTTCCATCTTCACCACCAACAATGAAAGAAGAAAAACACCATGGAAGCATGCTAGGTTCGGCCGTGGCATTCTAGCTTGCATGTAAGTCATTTTTGTCCCGTTTTTAATTATTTTTATGTTTTTGGAGTCATTGTAGCTTAATCTAGATAGCCCAGGGACTAATTTACAAAATTTTTGAATGTCTAGGGTTTTACCATGAATGCAATTTTGTTGTTTATGATGGAAGAAAATGAATCATTATTGTTAGATAAAAAAAACTTTTGTTAAGTGGTTTTTGAAAAATTTGTCAATTAGGGGTTAAATTAAAAATTGTGAAATACTCATAGTGTAATTTGTGAATTAATGAAATTTGTGGGGTGCTATAAGCTTGTATGATATTCGGCTAGGCTTGGGTAGGGATGAAATTGCATGAATTTCATTTTATAAGCCTAAGAACTAATTCGTAAAGAAATCAAAAGTATAGGGGCAAAATTATAATTTTGCTAAAATGTGAATTTGAGTTAAATTTAACAGAATGATTATTTAATTGAGCTAAATTTATTCATTTAGATCAAGATAAACCACATACAACTTTAGATCGAGGCAAAGAAAAAGCTTCGGATTAGTCGACTTTATTTTTTTACGTTTATCGTCGAGGTAAGTTCGTACGTTTAAGTTTTGTTTTTATTTTATGAATTGAATGCTATTATTGTATAATATTAAATTGAGTGTTGATGGAAAAATCCAACGGCATAACATCGATCAGCGACAAATGAAAAGTGATAGCTTCGACTATCGAATACGAAAAGGGATAGCTTCAGCTAACAATTATGAGAAGGGATGGTGATGACCAAAAACAATGAAAAGGGATGCTGACGACCATCGAAATATGAAAAGGGATGGCTTCGGTTATCGAACTATGAAAAGGGATAGCTTTGGTTATCAAATTATGAAAAGGGATGGTGAAGACCATCGAACAATGAAAAGGGATGGTGGCAACCATCAAATTATGAAAAGGGATAGCTTTGGCTTTTGAACTATGAAATGGTATAACTTCAGTTATCGAATTACTAAAAGGGATGGGTCAACCATCGTATTATTACCTTGTGTGAACTTCGGTAAGAGCTTTCACTGTAAATTACATTAGTTTGATGAAAGGTAAGTAATGTGTACCTTGTGAAAGTTAAGAGGATGAATGTAGATATATAAGTTTTTGAATTAGTAATTCTCATGTTGGATTGGGTTTACATGCTTTGTGGTTGTATATTGTATTGGCAAGGTTAGACTGTACGTTTTACGAACTTACTAAGCATGGCATGCTTACTTTGTGTTAGTTTTTCTATGTTTTGTAGTTGTCAGAAGCCCGTTCGGGTTGGAAAGTCGTCGGAGATCTATCACGCTATCTATCGGCTCTTTCAGTACTTACGAATGTTTAATTTTGGTTATAATGGCATGAATAGGTATTTTGGCTAATGTTGGCCATGTGTTTTGGTTATTGGAATAGCCATTTGGTTTGGCTTGTGACTTAGCATTTTGATGTTGATATGAGCTTAGTTTATGGCATGTAAATATTAATCTTATTATGGTCGATTTTTGGCTTAATATGATTGAATTGTGATAGATAAATATGCATAATGTATAAGCCTTATAACTTGTTGTGGTTTGGTATCTTGTTACGAAAGGTATATAAATGTCTGTTGATGTTAGTGAATGAATGACATATTTTGTACCATTTGATAGGCTTTGGTAAGTTAAATCAATGGTTTGAATTGATGCAAGTTTACTTGAAATTTAGTTAGTCATTTTGGCCAATTTGAATACCTAGTTAAATGATCGGTTGTTTAACGTCATAGAAATAATGTGCAAGCGTAAACTATCGATGCAAGTATAGTAGACAGATATAAGTCTATCAGATATCGATACCACGAGGATGGTTGTCTTTTGTCTATCAATGTCAGTGCAATAAATAGATAGAAACAAGATAAATTGTGAGAGTAGTTGTTGAAGCAATAACTTGAAAACAATAAGATAAAATATGATAATGATAAACTGGATTCCCCAACGTGAATATTCAGCAGAATACTAAGTGCTCACAAGGTATAAAAGGATAGGTGATTGTCGATGCATTAAATTGCATTGAATATCTTACCAAGCTTAACTTCTATATTTAATCTAAGACTTAAACATGCACATTAACCACACCTTCCAATAATGACAATGGAACACTATTAAGAGCAAGTGGATTAAATTTCTCTAATCCTCAAGCAACTTCTGTTGTCATGCTTGTTAGCTTGAACTGTCGTTGCACTTTCCAGTGTTAGTGACCGCAATAACACTTCCATGCTAAAAACATTCAAACCCAAAGATTGAATAGTAGAAGCAAGATTGAATAAAATAGAATTTAACCCAGAAATCATGTGTAGTTCTGTACAAACATGAAATAGAAAGTAATCACCATCGTCTAGAAAAGAAATATAAAATAAACAAGTGGAGAGTACTATTCCTAGAAAATCTTGACTTGATCTCTCAACTCCCTCTTGTGTTGCACTCAGGGCTCCTCGTCAAGAGATAATTTGCATCCATTTCACGTCGGTTCACCCGAAAAAGGCTTAAGCTGCCATAGCTGAAAAGTTTCAAAAGATAGGTTGACGAAGATAATCCCCCAAAAAGCCTCTCTCTTTTCTTTTTATCTGAATATTAATATTTATCCAAATAGCACAGGTGTCCTTCAATCAGAATCATGCTACCTCTATACATATAAGTTGATTTTACCAGACTGGACAGCTCACACCCTTTTGTTTACCTGGACAACAGTCAGGTGTGGCGGCAATTTTGGGCGTAATCTGAACATACTCATACAGTACATCAAAACATGATGAAATTAAGGATAAATAGGTTAAGATCCACTGAGTTATAAAACTGCAATTTACTGAATTGAAAATGCTAAAATATGTTTTAATGATAACTAAATGGGGACAAATTAACCAAGAAGTAGGGAGAAAACAAATGTTCTTTCGAGTACTATCACACCCCCAAACTTGTGTTTTTACTTGTCCTCAAGTAAAACAAAAACTAGTAAGGATACACAAGAATTCACTAAGGCAAATGATCATTCTAGCAACTTGAATCACCTAAAATCCCAATGAATGAGTCACATTCAGATGAAAGAATATTGCATCGGCAGTACATAAGTATGAATAAATAAGATTGCAACTTCATCAAAAACAACATCATGCTTTAAATCCTAAATTCTATCTACCAATTCAGCATTTATTGTACAATATATGTCTATTTTTTGTTCTTTTTTTATGAATAAGGGATATCGTTGCATTTGTACCCTTGTTCCTGGGAAGTAACGATGGAATGCAACAAACCCCCAGAGAGTACGTAATTGCGTCGACACACACTCATGCAACGACAACCTTTGGCCAGATTCATTTTTCTAACACTTGCATTGGAGTGTTCCCTCTTTAACATTTCATAATACACCCATTTTTCTAACCTTTGGCCAGATTCATTGCATTGGAGTGTTCCCTCTTATTCATAACTATATATATAAGCAGCTGTAAAAGGCAGATTCATTCAAGATTCAAGGAATGCTACTAGTCAACCATTACTAACGCAACCTAAACCATTCATCAAAGAATTGAAGATACAACATTCAATCAAATTTATCCAACTGATTCATTGATAATTCACATGATTCAAGAATTAAGCATCAAATGTAACAAAAATTTTCAAACACATTTGCATTAACCACAAATAAACCTAGCATGCTTAATTAAACTAAAAAAAAGAAATGTGGGTGTATTTCCAAACCCCATATGCATTCCCCCAAACTTAATGTTTGTATTGTCCCCAATGCACTAACATTAAAATGCAATGACAATAAAAATGGAACAAAAATGTGCACTAACAAAATGAAAATTACAGCTACATGCAATGCATGAATACTGCAGCTAAAACTGAAAATAAACTAAATCAGTTTTCCTCGGCCATCAATGTGGCTGCACGATGTTTCTTCTTCCTCCTCTTTTTCTCCTCCTTGTGCTTTTTGTCTTTGGAGCGTTTTCTCTTCTTTTCTTTGGGTTTCGCATAGTCCTCAAATCACTCTTCAGTTTTTGGAGCTGCCTAGCATCATTGGCTGTTTCCTCTGTAACTTCCGCCGGTCTAGTTTCATCTAGCTCCAAATTATCAGGAGTTGCACTCACAAACTCGAGTGCATTGACAACATTCTTTTCGTTGACAATAAAGCCCAAGTACAACAAAAATGGTGCCTAATTATTCTGCAGAAAAAAAGAAGTAAAACAAACTTAAACAAAAACAAAAAATAAAATAAAATAAAATCACATAATGATAAATTCAATAAAAATTAAAATTTTTCGACCAATTTAATGGTCTCTGCCTGCTTTTGATTAATATTCCAAAAATAATATTTCAATCGTTGGCCATTCACTTTGAATTGGTGTCCATCATGTAAATCTTTGATTATGACTACACCATGAGGAAATATTTTGAAAACTTCAAAAGGTCTAGACCAACAAGGGCACAATTTATCCGGGTGTAGTTTCAGTCTAGAATTGAATAATAAAATTTGTTGACTCGTGATAAATTGTTGCTGTAAAATAATTCCGTCATGCCATCATTTGGTCTTTTCCTTGTAAATTGCAGCGTTTTCATAGGTATTTCGCCTAATCTCTTCTAGTTCAATGATATCAACCAGCCTTTTCTTTCTGGCAGCTTCATAGTCTATGTTCACTTGCTTAATTGCCCATATTGCTTTGTGCTCCAGTTCAACTGGAAAGTGACATGCTTTCCAAAAAACCAATTGATACGGTGACATCCCTAATGGAGTTTTGTATCATTTTTGCAATGCCCATAAAGCGTCATCTAGTCTGGAAGACTAATCTTTCCTTGAAGGGTTCACAACCTTCTTAAGAATGTTTTTCATTTGTCGATTCGATACTTCGGCTTGTCCATTATTTTTTGGATATATAAGTAGTAGCCATTCTATTATTAAGTCCATATCTCTTTAGTGTGACTGTCACTTGGTTGCAATGAAAATGTATACCTTGATAACAAATCAATACCTTTGGTGTGCTAAAGCGGGTGAGTATGTATATGCTTGTGAAAAAAATTTAAGCACTATCTTTTCATCATCCTTTGGGACTGTAACAACTTCAACCCACTTCGAGGTGTAGTCAACAGCTACTAATATATAAATATTTCCAAATGAACTTGACAATGGTCCCATAAAATCCATACCCCAAACATCAAATAATTTAACCTCCATAATTGGCTGCTGCAACATTTCATTGCATTAAGATATAGAACCAGTGCGCTGACACCTATCGCATTGATTCACAAAATTATGGGCATTTTTTAATAATGAAGGCAGTAGAATCCTGATTGGAGAACCTTAGTAGCAGTTCGCATGCCATCGAAATAACCTCCACAAGGAGCATCATGGTAGTGCTTCAGGATTGAAAGCATCTCCTCTTCCGGAACACAGCGTCGAATAATGTTGCCATTGCATAACTTGAAGAAATACGGCTCATTCCAATGATACTTCACTACTTCACGAAGAAATCTTTCTTTTTTATGGCCTGTGACACCCAATGAGAGTTTTTCACACACTAAATAATTAACCAAATCTGCATACCAAGGGGTTGCATCTACAACAAATAACTTCTCATATGAGAATGCATCAAAAATTTGAATTATGTTTCCATCTTCGCTGCCAACTTCCAATCGAGACAGATGGTCTGTAACTTGATTCTCTGAACCCTTGTGGTCTTTTATCTTGATGTCGATTTCTTGCAACAGTAAGATTCAGCGTATCAATCTTGGTTTTGTATCCTTCTTCACAAAAAGGTATCTCAATGCTGAGTGATCAATAAATACAGTAACCTTTGCACCGATAAGATAAGAACGAAACTTGTCGAAAGCAAAGACTATAGCAAACAATTCTTTCTCTGCAGTGGTATAATTGATCTGAGCCTCTGTAAGATTTTTTCTAGCATAATAGACGGCGTGAAATATTTTTCCCTTGCGTTGTCCTAGAACAGCACCCACAGCGAAGTCGCTTGCATTGCACATAACTTCAAAAGGTTGAGACCAATCTAGTGTAACAACAATAGGTGTATTTATTAGTTGTGTCTTTAATTGAATGAATGCATCCAAACATGCATTGTCAAAGAGTAATTTTTTATTCTGTTCCAATAATGAGCATAAGGGCTTTGTAATTTTTGAGAAATCTCTAATAAATCTTTGGTAAAACCCCGCATGCCCAAGAAAACTGCAAATAGCTTTCACATTTGTCGGTGGAGGTAATTTCTCAATGATTTCCACTTTAGCTTTGTCTACTTCAATTCCTTGACTAGAGATGCGATGGCCTAACACAATGCCTTCAGTTGCAATGAAATGACATTTTTCCCAATTCAAAATAAGATGCGTGTCTTCACATCGCTGCAACACTTTATCCAAATTGTTAGCGTAATGATCAAAATCATTCCCATAGACTGAGAAATCATCCGTAAAAACCTCTTTGAAATCTTCAATAATATCCAAGAATATTGCCATCATGCACCTTTGAAGTGTGGCTAGTGCGTTGCAAAAATCGAAAGGCATACTGTGAAAAGCAAAAGTACCAAAGGGACAAGTGAAAGTTGTTTTCTTTTGATCCTCTGGTGCAATAGTAATTTGATTGTACCCAGAATAGTCGTATAAGAAGTAGTAATAGGCTCTTCTAGCAAGCCTGTCCAACGTTGGTCAATGAAAGGAAGTGGGAAGTGGGCCTTTGTGGCAGCATTAAGTTTGCGATAATCAATATAGACTCGCCATCCCGTAGGAATGCATGTAGGAATTAATTCTTCTTTGTCATTGCTAATCATAGTGATGCCACTCTTTTTAGGAACGAATTGCACTGGACTTACCCAATTGCTATCAAAAATAGGGTAAATAATTCCAGCAGCAAGCCATTTTATAATTTCTTTCTTAACAACTTCCTTCATCTTCTCGTTTAATCTTCTTTGTTTCTCAATCGATTGCTTGCCTTCATCTTCCAACTTGAACTTGTGCATGCAAAAAGATGGACTAATGCCTCAAATATAAGTAATACTCCAAGTAATAGCTCGTTTATGTTACTTAAGAATATAGACCAATTTCTCTTCTTGAGTCACATCTATTGTCGCAGAGACAATAACTAGAAGAGTATTGTTATCACCAAGAAAAGAGTATTTAAGATGAGTAGGTAGTGGTTTCAATTCCAAAGTAGGTGCTTCATCGATAGATGGCTTGAAAAATTGAGCTATTCTGTTGGCTAAGTCTAGGGATTCAATCTGCTACCCATGCCTGACTTCAATATTATTAGCTTCAACCATGTTGTCACAATTATCTAAGAATTCATCATTAGATGTCATTGCAAACTCTTCAGAAAATATTGTGCTTTGTTCATTGAATACTTCCTCAATTAGATCATGTAGCATAACGACAATATGGCATTCTTCTTTATCCTTGCATTGAATAGATTTGAAAACACTGAAGGTAACGTGCTCATCATTAAGTCGCATGGCTAGTTCACCTTTGTAAGCATCAATAAGAGTTCATCCGGTGGCTAAAAATGGTCGTCCCAAGATTATGGGAACTTCCTTATCTGTCTCGTAATCAAGCATGATAAAATCAGCCGAAAAAATGAATTTATCCACACGAACTAAGATATCTTTTATTTGCCCTTCAAGTTGAGCCAATGATCGATCACCTAGTTGCAATGTCACTGCAGTAGGTTTCATGTGACCAATTCCTAACTTTTTGAAAGTAGATAGTGGCATTAGGTTGATGCTAGCTCCCAATTCGCATAAAGCCTTGCCCAAATACTAGTTGCCAATTGAACATGGGATAGTAAAGCTCCTAGGATCTTTCATTTTGGAAGGCAACTTATTTTTCAAAACAACACTACAGCTCTCTATGAGTGCAATAGTTTCCATATCACTAAGCTTATTCTTTTTGGACAAGAGCTCCTTCATAAATTTCCAATAATTCAGAATTTGCACAAGAGCGTCTACTAAAGGAATATTGACCTGAAGTTACTTCAGTGTGTTCAGGAATAGTTAGTACTACTTATCTTGCTCATTCTCCCTGAATCTTTATGGAAAAAGTAAAGGTGGAGATACATCTGATTGCGCCGACACCTTTGATTGCATCGAAAGTTTCGAAGGTTGGACATTAGGCATAAGAGTGACAATTTGTGGAACTTCTTTGTTTGGTACATCGACAAGCTCTTTAGATTCAACCTTCTCATCAAGGATCACTTCACCAGTATCTTAAGGTGCTACTGTAGTCAGCTCGCCAATATGTTTACTACTCCTAAGAGTGATAGCCTAGCAGTGTTCTTTCCCCTTCGGACTGGGATTTTTCGTGTGACTAGGTAATGTGCCGGATGGTCGAGTATTCAGATTTGAAGCAAGTTATCCTAATTGTGCCTCAAACGCCTGAATAGAAGATGAATTCCCTTGTACAATAGCTTCTGTGTGAGTCATATGCTCCCGCATTAAAGCCTCAAGAGCTGCTAACGGGTCAGAAGGAGAAGTTTGTTTGTACTGTTGTCATCGATGTTCTTGAACATGCTGATTCGGTATTGAAAAGTGTTGTGGCTGCATCTGATTTTGGTGTGGATGCATCTGGCTTTGTTTTGGATGCATCTGAGTGTGCTGATTGTAGTTTCGTTGTTGTTAATTGTAATTCCCTTGTCTTAAATTATAATTGCCTTGAGTATATATATTCCCATGTCAGAATTTCACAGCATTTTTTCTAGCATTCTAATTTCTCCAAGACTGTTGATTGCATGCAGAATTATTTTAAGAGGTTCCATAAGAATTTTTGCGGATGTTACTGACATAAAATGAATTCTTTGCATGTTGTGGAAAATCTTCATAGCTGTGGTTGTCACTGCAAATCTCATAAAAAAAGGTAAGAACATCAACTTGTTGAGCGACTTATATAGGTGCAGCGTCATTAGTCCCTTGCATATTTTTTTATCAAATTTGCAAGATAAGAAACTTGATCACTAAGTGCAGAAATTGCATCCAATTCAATAACTCCCGGGGTAGCTTTTGCTTGTCCAGCTTTAGAGATAGGATATTGATAATCATTCTGAGCAATTCTCTTAAGAATTTCAATAGCATCATTATAAGTACAATCCAACAAAGGGCCAGTGATGGATGCGTGGACAAGATTCCACGTGTGTGAATTTAGCCAATTATAGAAAATCTCAATTTGTGTTACTTGTTAAATGTCGTGCATAGGACAACATCGAAGGAAAGATTTATCACGTTCCCATATGGTGTGAAGATCCTCATTATCTAGCTGATGATAAGCTATAATATCATTTCGGAGATGAGTGTTCATTGTCCGTAGGTTAAATCGCAAAACAAACTGTGTTGCTAGGGCATTCCAAGAAGTAATTGATTCGGTAGGTAGCCCAAGGAACCAAGTACGAGCTCTTCCCTACAAGGAATAAGTTAATAATTGCATCTTCAAAGTGTCATCAGGAACGCCTTGTTGACTAAAGGAAGCACAAATCAATAAAAATGATTTAAGATGTTCTCATGCCTCTTCATGTGGTAGTCCAGCATATTGCCCATTAGAATTCAGCATTTGAAATATTACTGGCTTGAGTTAAAAATTTCTAGCTTGGATTACTAGCCTAACAACTTTTGGTTGTAATTTATCCAAGACAGGTACTACAAAATCTCGTATAGTCCTGTTTTGTATTTGAGCATCTTGCGGCAACGATGGATCATTAGCATTTTGGTGCTGCATTGGGGGTATAACATCATAGTTTCTTGGTAAATCCATATTCCCTTCTTCTCGAAGTCTCCTCTGAACAGTTCTTTCAATTTCTAGATCAAAATCGTCAATAAACTCTGAATTGCTTCGGGTTATACCACGCCTAAAATAAAATGTGAACATAGTGACAAAAAAAAGTTAGTAACAATTGAATATTATGAAATAAAAAAACAAAAAATCAAACAAAAGCCATCCCTGGAAACGATACCAAAACTTGATTGACTGTTTAACATCACAACAATAATGTGCAATTGTACACTGTCGATGCAAATATAGTAGATAGGTATGAGTCAGTCGGATATCGATCCCATGAGCATGGTTTTTTGTCTATCAATGTCAGTGTAATAAATATATGGAAACGAGATAAATTGTGAGAGTAGTTGTCAAAGCATTAACTTGAAAACAATGAGATAAAATATGATGACAATAAACTGGGATCTGCAACATAAATATTCAACAGAATACTTAGCGCTCACAAGGTATAAAAGGATAGATGATTGTTGATGCATTAAATTGCAATGAATATCTTACCAAGCTTAACTTCTATATTTAATCTAAGGCATAAACATGCACATTAACCACACCTTCCAATGATGGCAATGGAACACTATTAAGAACATGTGGATTAAATTCATCTAATCCTCAGGCAACTTCTGTTGTCATGCTTGTTAGCTTGAACTGTCGCTGCACTTTACAGTGTCAGTGACCGCAATAAGACTTCCATGCTAAAAAATTCAAACCCAAAGATTAAACAGTAGAAGCAAGATTGAATAAAATAACATTTAACCCAAAAATCATGTGTACTTCCGTACAAACATGAAATAGAAAGTAGTCACCATCGTTTAGAAAAGAAATATAAAAGAAACAAGTAGAAAGTATCATTCTTAGAAAATCTCGACTTAATCTCTCAACTCCCTCTTGTGTCACACTCAGGGCTCCTCGTCAAGAGCTAATTTGCATCCCTTTCATGTTGGTTCTAACGTGTGACCCCTACAGTGTTGAAAATTTTCATGATTTTTTGAAAAATTCTCTGAGTTTCTAATTTAGTCCCAACTTGTTTCTAACGTGTAATTAAGGCCTCGAGGGCTCGTTTAAGGAACAATATGTATGTGTTTATTGATATGATTTGGAAAGTTTGAAATTTATGTCTGTTTGATTTGAAAACTCTGGTAATGCTCCGTAACCTTGTTTCGGTGACGGATACGGGTTAGGGGTGTTACATTTATTCGGATCAGAGCTATGGCTTAGTCAATTCTTGAACTAAATGTAGCGTGTATAAGTCTAGCTATACACGCCATTATATAACATGGGATAGTGTGATATCTCCTGATCATTTAAAAATATGTTTTGATATAGCAATGACATCCAACCGAGCCGACTCCGATGAAGTTGAAAGTAATACGCAAGCCTCCATTCACGGAGTAGCGTCAAGTAGTTCAAAACCGATATTTGAGGGTCGGGAAGGGGAAGCTAAGAAAGCTTTCTTTCAAATGATGAGTGAGTGGTTTACCGAGTTTGTACTGTTGTTTCCTTAGGTGTGGAAACAGTATGAGCTAATAAACTGCCAGTCGATAAAATTCGCTAATATGGAGCTGAAGAATTTTGAGCTACAATTGATGATGATCCTAAGAGAGCTGAGTTTTGGTTAGAAAATACTATCCGATTTTTCAATGAGTTATCTTGTACACCAGCTGAATGTGTATAATGTGTAGTATCTCTACTAAAAGATTCGGCATATCAATGGTGGAATACCCTAATTTCAGTTCTGCCGAGAGAGCGTATCGACTGGGAATTCTTCCAAAATGAGTTCAGAAAGAAATATATAAGTCAAAGAATCATTGATCAGAAGCGTAAAGAATTTCTCGAGCTTAAATAGGGTCGTATGATAGTGTTAGAGTATGAACGAAAATTTGTTCAATTGAGTTAATATGCTCGGGAATGCATTCTGACCGAGACTGCAATGTGTAAACAGTTTGAAGATGGATTAAACAATGATATAAAGCTTCTAGTTGGAATCCTCGAGCTGAAAGAATTCGTTATTTTAGTTGGCAAAGCACATAAGGCCGAAGAGCTTAGAAAAGAGCAAAAAAAGTTGATTTCAAAGTTAGAGATTCAAAAAAAAGGTCAACCAGGAAGTCGTATCAGTCACAGTCGAAGAGTTCAAAAGAATACCATAATCGCTTGATTACTTTAGAGGGTTACCTTGACAGAGATCGAGGCAAACATGATGTAGGTTCTAAGACACAAGCTACATCTATGGCTAGCATAGGTAGTGTTAAAGATAATAAACCTAATTTTTGATAGTGCGAAAGATGGGGAGGGTTTCAAGTGTGGTTTGCTTAAGCATTTTATTCATGACTGCCTAGAAATATTTGAGAATGAAATAGTTTAAAATGTTTGACCCAGCAACACTGCCACGAGGGGTAGACCACCTCGTAACCCTAGAAATGTGAATGGTAGTCATGGTGTAACAAAGGACTCTGTTGTGAGATCTGAGGCATGAGCACCAGCTACGACTTATGCTATTCACGCACGAGAGGAAGCTTCTACGCTAGATGTTATTACGGTTCTTTCTCTATCTTTGACACTGATGTTATTGCTTTGATTGATCTGGGATCAACTCATTCATATGTGTACACGAACTTACTGTTTAGTAAGAATTTACCTGTTGATTCCACTGAATTCCTAGTTAAAGTGTTAAACCTCTGAGGTTAACATGTATTAGTTGATAAAGTTTGCAAGAACTATCAGTTGATGACTCGGGGTTATAGTTTTCTCGCTGATTTGATGCTATTGCCATTTGACGTGATTTTGCTGTGATTATGGGCATGGATTGGTTAAATCTACATGACGCTATTGTAAACTGTAGATGGAAGCTTATTGTATTGGAATGTCAGAACGGTGAGACACTTCGTATTGAATTAGATAGTATGAGTGGGTTGCCTATTGTTATTTAAGCTATGTCAGGGCAGAAATATGTGAAAAAATGTTGTAATGCTTACCTTACATATGAGTTGGATAATAAAGTGTCTGAATCGAATCTAAAAATAGTGACAGTGGTTTGCGAGTATCCTGATGTGTTTCCAGAGGAGTTACCTGGATTATCACCGATTAGAGAGGTTGAGTTTGCTATTGAATTAGTACTGGGGACATCATCAATCTCGATTGCACCGTATAGAATGGTTCCTACTAAGTTGAAAGAGTTGAAAGCATACTTGCAAGATTTGACAAATAGAGGTTTTGCTCAACCCAACTTCTCACCTTGGGGTGCACCGGTTTTGTTCGTTAAGAAAAAGGATGGATCGGTAAGATTGTGTATTGACTATAGTTAGCTCAAAAAGGTTACAATCAAGAACAAATATCCACTGCCTCAAATTGACGATCTTTTTGATCAATTGAAAGGTGTCACATTATTTTCAAAAATTGACATTTGTTCTGGCTATTATCAGTTACGAGTGAAAGATTCGGATGTGCCGAAAACTACATTCAGAACCAGGTACAGACACTATGAATTTCTTGTGATGCTGTTTGGTTTAACTAATACACCTGCAGTATTTTTATACTTGATGAACAGAATCATTAAATCGTACTTAGAAAATTTGTTGTGGTATTTATTGACGACATTCTGATATATTCAAGAGACGAGTCCAAGCATGCTGAACATTTGTGAATTGTGTTGCAAACCCTGCAAGATAAACAAATTTATGCTAAATTTAGCAAATGTGAGTTTTGGCTCTGAGAAGTTGGTTTTCGATGACATTTAGTATCGGTCGATGGCATCGAGTTGATCCGAGTAAAATTTCAGCTGTTGTTGACTGGAAACAATTGAGAAACATATCTGAAGTTAGAAGTTTCCTTGGATTAGCTGGTTATTATAAAAGATCCATAAAAGGGTAATCAATGATAACTACACTGATGACGCGACTTTTATAGAAAGATGTAAAGTTTGCATGGTTTGAGAAATGGCAGCAAAGTTTTGATCAGCTGAAAGCACTGTTGACCGAGGCACCAGTTTTGGTTCAGCCTGAATCAGGTAAAGAATTTTTTAGTTTTACTAATGCATCTTTAAATGGTTTAGGCTGTGTTTTGACGCAGGAAGGCAAAGTGATAACTTATGCTTTATGACAGTTAAAGCTGTATGAAAAGAACTATCCGACACATGACCTAGAGTTAGCAGCTATTGTGTTTGTGTTGAAAATTTGGCGACACCATTTGTTCCGCGAAAAATGTCATATATTTACCAATCACAAGAGTTTGAAGTATCTAATGTCGCAGAAAGATTTGAATCTGAGACAGTGTAGATGGCTCGAGCTGTTAAAAGATTATGAGTTGATCATTGATTATCATCTTGGAAAAGCAAAAATAGTTCTTGATACTTTGAGTAGAAATTCCTTGTTTGCTCTGCAAGAGATGAATAGGCAATTGAAATTATCTTACAATGGCTCAATCTTAGCCAAGTTGAAAGCTAGACCGATGTTTTTACAGCAGACCTGCGAAGCTCAAAAGTGTGATGACAAGTTGCTAGCTAAACAAGCACGGAGTGAGTCGACTTCTGATTCATAATTTTAGATAGGACCCTAGATTGTTTATTGTTCATAGGTAGAATTTGTGTATCGAAGAATCCAAAGCTCATTCAGAGAATCTTACACGAAGCTCATAATGCTAGTTTGTTTGTTCATCCAGGAAGTAATAAGATGTACGATGATTTGAAATAGAAATGTTTATTATGTCAACAAGTTAAAGCTTAACATCAGGTACCTTCTGGATTATTGTAGCCAGTGATGATACCGAAATGGAAATGAGATCGAGTTATAATGGACTTCGTATTGGATTTACCCCTATCTCCGAGGAAGAAAGATACAATTTGAGTTGTTGTTGATCGTCTGACAAAGTGTGCATATTTTATTCTGGTACGTACAAGTTACTCCCTTGAGAGATTAGATGAATTATACATTTCTTAGATTGTCAGATTGCACGGAGTACCAGTTTCCATCATTTTGAATAGAGATTCGCGATTTGTGTCAAGATTTTGGAAAAAGTTACAGGAAGCTCTTGGTATGCGGTTGCATTTTAGAATTGCATCTCATCCTCAGACCGACGATCAGTTTGAGCGAGTAATTTAGATACTCGAGGATATGCTTTGTTGTTATGTATTAGAGTTTGAACGCAACTGGGAGAAATATTTTCCATTGGTTGAATTCACGTAAAATAACAATTATCAGTCGAGCGTAAAGATGGCACCGTATGAAGATCTGTATGGTCGTAAATGCCAAAATCTGTTACACTAGACTAAGATCAGTGAGAAAAAGATACACGTGGTTAATTTGATTCGTGAGACTAAAGAAAAAGTAAAAGTGATACGAGATAGTTACTCCCTTGAGAGATTATATGAATTATACATTTCTTAGATTGTTAGATTGCACGGAGTACCAGTTTCCATCATTTTGAATAGAGATCCGCGATTTGTGTCAAGATTTTGGAAAAAGTTATAGGAAGCTCTTCGTATGCGGTTGCATTTTAGAACTGCATTTCATCCTCAGACCGACGATCAGTCTGAGCGAGTAATTTAGATACTCGAGGATATGCTTTGTTGTTGTGTATTAGAGTTCGAACGCAGCTGGGAGAAATATTTTCCATTGGTTGAATTCACGTAAAATAACAGTTATCAGTCGAGCGTAAAGATGGCACCGTATGAAGCTCTGTATGGTCATAAATGCCAAAATCTGTTACACTAGACTGAGATCAGTGAGAAAAAGATACACGTGGTTAATTTGATTCGTGAGACTGAAGAAAAAGTAAAAGTGATCCGAGATAGTTTGAAAGCAGCTTCAGATCGTCTGAAATCATATGCAGATCTTAGACTTAAAGACATAGAATTTCAAGTCGGGGAGAGAGTATTCTTGAAAGTATCGCCCTGGAATAAAGTTCTTAAGCTTTTGTAATCGAAAATGTGTTCTTAATGTTGTTAAATTAAAAGAATTAATTTTACGTGAAGCTCATGATAGTATTTTTTTCTCTACACCCTGAAGGAACAAAAATGTATCGGAACCTACAAAAGTTGTATTGGTGGCCAGGAAAGAAAGGGAAATAGTAAAATTCGTGGCTAAATGCCTAACCTATCAACGGGTCAAGGTGAAACATCAAGTCCCCACGGGATTGCTTCAACCTATTTCTATTCCTCAATGGAAATGGGAGCGCATAACAATGGATTTTGTCGTCGGATTACCGTTATCTCTAAATAAGAGAAATGTCATTTGGGTGATAGTCGATCGTTTCACAAAGTCAACTCATTTTATTAAGGTCCGAATGGATTGGTCTCTATAAAAGCTAGCTGAAATATATACTCCAGAAATTGTCAAATTACACAGCATACCTATGTCAATAATATTTGATCTGGATCTCCGATTCACTTCATGGTTTTGGAAGCAATTGTGTGAGTTACTTGTTATAAGGCTAAATTTTAGCACAACTTTTCACCCTCAGACGGATGGACAATCTGAACGTGTTATTCAGGTTCTAGAAGACATGCTTCAAGCCTGTATGATTGACTTTGAATCTAGTTGGGAACGTTATTTACCTTTGGTCGAGTTTGTGTACAATAATAGTTTCCAATCAAGTATTCAAATGGCTCATTACAAAGCTTTATACGGTCAGAGATGTAGAACACAGGTAATTATGGCCTCAAGGGCTCGTTTAAGGGACAATATGTATGTTTTGAATTGGTTTTAATGTGTTTATTGATATGATTTGGAAAGTTTGAAATTTATGTCCATTTGATTTAAAATTTTCGATAATGCTCTGTAACCCTATTTTGGCGATGGATACGGGTTAAGGGTGTTAGAAGTTTAAACTTGACCTTCCACCGTATATTCTTTTTCCATTACTTATCCATTTCATAAAAGCTAGAAATGGAATATATAATGAAACAATTTCAATTATTAACATCGAAACTTTAAATCATATCGGAGCCACCATCATTTGATTAATTAAAATCATAGTGCTTTAATAAGACCAATGTTACAACCATATAGATAGAACAATACATCAACCATCAATATTACACTCTGAAATAAAATAGGGAACTCTGATGTAGTTCTAATAACAACCTGTGAATAATACAACCTCTATAAATCTAAGATCTATACATCGTGCTCCCAGGATCCAACGAGGAATTATAACCGTAATAGATGTAATTATCTCCAGTCAATTAATATCCTTTACAGATGAACCATATTTGATAGATTAACAATAAGAACGATAAGAAAACCGAGATAATGAAATCCAAGATGTGGAGCTCAACTGAATTTCTGAGAATACAACCCATATTGAATAATAAAGAGATCAATGATACCCTAGAGAAAAATCTAGAAGAAGAATATAGCTCATACTGTAACATTCCGTAAGTTAGGGGTGTCAGGAAACATATTTTCGAGACCCGCCTTCTCGAATCGGGCTTAAAAATATTATTATTATATTTTAAAGAGTTACTTTAGAAGTGAATTGAATGTTAATTAGATAATTTTAATTATTAAGGACTAAATTAAGAATGACATAGAAATAGAGGTTATTATTAAATTGCAAAGTGGAACTTTATTAAATGACTTATTTAATAAATAGACCATTACCTATATAGATTTTGTTAGTGGATGTTTATGATGGTTTATATATATTAAATATATATGTATATTTGTGTATTGAAATCATTAGTAATTAGAATATATTAAAATAAAATATAAAAAATAAGAGAGATGGTTTAATAAGAAAAAGAAATAGATTAGTGGAGAAAGAAAAAGAAAAGAAAAAGCTTCATGTTCTCTTGCACGCCGAAACGGGGAAAGAAAATTTCAGCCATTTTATTCATGCTTTAAAGCTCAAATTGGTTAGTAAATTTTGGTTCTTTCTTTATGAATTTTGTGTTTTTGGAGTCCTAAAATCATGAATTAAATTGCCCATGTGGAAATTTTTAGAGTTGTGAATTAGTGGAACATATCATCTTTGTAATAGTTTAGTTTTGAAGTTGTTTGGTAGAATTAGGGGATTAAATTGTTTATCTAAGTGAAGTTTAAGGACTGTTTTGGAGGTAGTTCTTTGTGCTGGAAATATTTAGTTAGGTTACTAAGTGTAATGAGTGATTAAATATGTTTTTATTAAGGGTTGTTGTTAGAAATAATTTTCAAGAAGTTTAATATTGTAAATTTAACTAAAATGGTGTTAATTTGTTATTTTTAAGAATCTAGGAATTCTTTTATGAACCATATGTATATTGGTTAACTATGAAAATGTCATGGAAAATTAATGAAGATGTGATTAAGCTAAAATTTTGTATTAATGATTTAATATGGTCAAATTTTTATATTTAATATTGGTGTCAAGATTCCACAAGTGATAAAATGTTGGCGTAATTTTTGGTATTTGATAGTAGAAGGATTTGATTTTATAAATGTATTTATTTATGTGAAGAAATAGTATTAATTGAATAAAATTGTAAACATTGTTGAAGGAACAAATTGATCGGACGTGAATTGTGGAAAAATGAAATTAACGGAGTAGTTATCGGCCTCACTATTATGATTGTTTTGTTAAGGTAAGTTCCTAGACTCGAACTTAATTTTTCTACTTACTATTTATTTAATCAATGCTAAACTAGTACTTGATATAAAAATGTATGTGTTTTATCAAATTGATGTAAGATAAATGAATGAGGAAATTGTGGAAGTAAATCATTGTACAATCGTTGGTATATCTGACTAGCGCTGGGCGCAAACATCGCTGGTTTAACCAACTAGAGTTGGGCTCACTATGGATTTTGTAGAAATATTCGACTAGCACTGGACACAATTTTTGTCAGCTTGTCTGAGTAGTGCTGGGCACACAATCATCGGTATACCCGACTAGCACTAGGCACAAACACCGTTGGTTTATCCAATTAGAGTTGGGCTCACATTCAACATCATTGGCATATCTGACTAGCGCTGGGTGCAAACATTGTTGGTTCATCCAACTAGAGCTAGGCTCATTTTCAATATCATCGGCTAACCCGACTAGTGCTTGGCACAAACTCCATTGCGATTTATCCACTAGGCACTGGGTGTCATGTAGTTAATAGACCATAAGCCAAGGTTACTTGAATTATCGAAAGAGTTGCATATAGGTATAATTAATGAAGAATTGAGATTTTTATTTGGTGGAAATATAAGCTCATATTATTTGATTGTTCTTGTGGTTAATTTATATAAATGAAATCTATTAAATGTAAATTGGTTTCCATGTTTGCATGTTAGATAAATCGTAGACTCGGACTGAGCATCCTACAAGAATCTTGCACTCAACATTAGTGATGTTTCTTTCTTTTTTTTGAAATTTTGGCATGTACCTAGGGTGTGTCTATGTCCTTAAAGTTGAATATTTTGGGTATGTGTTTATAAGATTGTAAATATGCATGGATATATGCTATGTTGCATGTTTTGGTGATGGTTGGTTTTGTCTATATGCTTATTTCATATGATAATGCTCAATGAAGGTAGTTATTTTTAGAAAGATGAGTATAGGTCATGCTTTTACTACATTCAATTATTTGATTGCTTAAATTTTATTTGCGGTACCTATGAAGGGTATATTGGTTATGGATGGATGTTTTAAATGTGGTGTCAATGAGGGCACATTGGTTAGGTATTAAGTTGTTTGTTTAAATAATATTTGAACATGTTTTATTGAGTTTTGTTGTTGTTAAAGGTCCCTTGTTAAAGTGCATTTAGGTAGTTGATTGGTTATGCTTGTATAGGTTTGGAAAAAGGCTTGTTTTTAGGGATTTTTAGTCCACACGACCTGAGATACGGGCGTGTGTCTCAACCGTGTTTGACACATGGTCTGGCGACATGGTCGTGTGTCCTCTATAGGTTCCTTTGAATGCAAGTCAAGAGTTACACGGCTTGGCACACGGGCGTGTGGCTTGGTCGTATAACCCAAGTCAGTGAGTTACACTAGTATAGACACGAGCTGGGACATGGCAGTGTGTCCCTACTTTGAATGTCCACACGACCTGACACATGGGCATTACTCACACGGCCTGACCACATGGCCGTCTGACCCCTATGGTAAAAAAATTGCAACTTTTTCCTAGTCTTTCCAAATTGGTCCTGAAATGTTTCTATGGTATTTTTAGGGCCTCAAAGGCTCGATTTTGGGATGATACACTTGAAAAATGATTCAATTATAGTAAGTTTATGATTATATATCTAATGTATGTTATATGTTTTGATTTTTCGGTAATACTCCGTAACCCCACTCCGGCGGACACGGGTCAAGGGTGTTACACATACGCACTGGAATTAGTCAAGACAGAGACAACATAAATTGCATATATAAATCAGAGCATCAACCAATAGAATAAATAAAATAACATCATATGAATCTTATCGTTGAATCTTCTATCGAACATAATAGAATAAAATGCTAAAGAAAAATATAGCAACGTCAATCATAATCAACCAGACTAACAATACTCCTGTCTAACATCATGATTAGCCAACATTCTCATACGATAAGAATCACATCTGAAGATAAACAATTGCAGATGCCTGTGAGAATAACAGAACATGTATAATACCCAGAAGAGATCGTTGTAAGTTCTCGGCCTTAACCGCTGCATTCAGATACATTTGTAGTTCAAACGCTATCCCACTGACCACTAAAGTCATCGATGATTTCACATTATCCCATTTCACTTAAGAAATTAGTTTAGAAGAAATTTCGGTTAACCTGTTCCTTAAATATCATACATGACGAAGTTGATTACCCGTGAATAACTTCTTCTTTAACAACGACATTGCGTACCCCGAATGATCTTCAAAAAAATTTGATATCTCTTCTTGAACCGTCTTTACTTGCTAACCAATTCTCAACTTTGACCACCTTATTTCTCAATCAATCGCTGAATTCTTCAGCTTCTTATTTTTCCGTGATATAATACTTTAAGAACGAGGGGGTGAAGCTCATAATGCCACAAAATTTAGTTCTCCAGAATTCATATAAAATAACATTCATTAATATCATAAACATTATAAATCTCTAGTCTAACCTTTATAGATTTTGCTCAGCATTAGCAACCTTTTATTCTGAGACTTGAATATTGCTTTCAACAACATCAGAAGTAACTCGATTGGAGGACATAGTTTTCTATATGATAACATAAATCATTTGAGTCAAGAGATATCACGCTATCACAGGTTATAAAATGGTATGTATATATAGAGTCCATACATGATACGTTCAGTATGAGAATCGAGTAAACTGTAGCTCTGATACCACTAAATGTAACACCCCTAACCCATATCTACAGCCAAAATAGGGTTACAGAGAATTAACGTAAAAACATAACTCAAATCATACATTCTCAACATCTCATAATAATTACAAAATTCAATCAAACACATGCATAACGTCCCTAATTCAAGCCCTTGAGGCCTTAGAACACTATAGAAATTATTCGGGACTAAATCGAGAACATTTAAAACTTCATGGAAAAGGATGGAAAAATTCATATCACAGGGGTCACACGACCGTGTGACTCACACGGCTCAGACACACGCCCGTCTCTCATGTCGTATGGACATTCGAAATAGGGACACACGGTCGTGTCCCAGCTCGTGTCCATGCCTGTGTAACTCTCTGACTTGGGCCACATGGCCAAGCCACATGCCCGTGTGTCAGGCTATGTAAACTTCAACATGCAACCACTAAAACCTACAGGGGACACACGATCGTGTCGCGTGGTCATGTGTCACACATGGCTAAGATACACGCTTGTGTCTTAGGCCGAGTGGACAAGAATTAGGCCATTTTCAAGCCATCTTTCTCACCTAAAACATGACCACACATTCAAGCCATTTGCACTTAATTCAAGTATTCATAATGTACCTAAAACATGCATAAGAAAATTAGATCAATATTGCTTTTTGCATACAACCAATATGCCCAAAAGGCATCTCAAAGATAAATCTTGAAATCAACCTAAACACATACATGTTTTGGCATAAATCAATTATACACAACCACAAATCATCGTGCCAAGACATAGCACAATTGACCATAAATCAAGTCTCAACAAAATATACCAAATTGATCACTAAAAACATAGATCTACTTGACCATTTCAACATTAACCATTTAAGAACCAAAATGCCAAAATGTCATCAATCATAAAACACCTATATATGTACATATTTAACCATTTATCAATTAACTTGTTTCCATATCAAAACATATCAAAATGACCTTACCATTGGCACCACTCCTCACATGCATTAAAACTATTTAAATGTCACCATTCTAGCCATTTCCAAATGATTCCAACAACCAACATTCAAACACAAGTCCACCTATACATGCCATTATAACCTTAGCCAAAATATCAAAACTATCGATATAACCGTTGGATAGTGTGATAGATCTCCGACGAGCTTCCAAATCGATCGAGCTTCCGATAATCTATAAAATAAGGGAAAGATAACTAGGTAAGCAATGAATGCTTAGTAAGCTCGTATAAACTTTATACATAACATTCCATTTCAATAATGAACTTTATAAGGTAATTATAAACCCATACTAATAGGATTTTATAACATTCCTAGCATAATAGGATTTTATAAGACATATTACACCGTCATTAACCTTTTTCATAAAACTTTGAAACCTTCTATTTACTTACTTTAGCTTAAATAACATTATCAACTCACAAAATAGTGTATTTATCCACGACCTATATAAATTCATCCATAGCTTTAATAATTTTCTCACATACAAATAAACCCTTTAACTCATCAATCCATTTACATTATCACATTACATCTCAATTATGAACTTACCATTTCATTACGTTCCCTTACCCATATCATTTGCATAACATAAGATATAAGCATAAACATCGACCAATTACTCAAGCTTGGCACAAGCCTATATCATCATCGATACACAAGTTAGTGCATTTATACATTACTCTTTTGGGATCAACCACATGATAAACCATTTCATTAAAAAAAACACATCTTTTGATTCATACCACCTTTTCATGAACGTAAACATATTTCCATTTAGACACTTACCATATCAATGTACAACATTACCATTAAGCATAATATAATCCAACCATAAGCTTGGCACAAGTCTAAGCATTATCAACTACATATGTTATTGCATATACACATAATTCACTTGAAAATATAAGGTAAGTCATTGAACATGAAAAACTTTATTTGAAATCATCAATTTCATGAACATTAGTATACTTTCACTAAATATTTCCTTTCCAATTCTTTTCATAGATTCATGACATAAGTCATTTGAGTACTTACCATTCCTTTTCTTTTCATGGCCGTTGAACTAGTAACTTGACTCAGACACTCGGGTAACTACACCACACCAAGGGCATCATAGATGCATAACAGGGGCATCAAAGTTTAATCAAGAGTACGAATGTGCGATTAGGGGCACCGAAGTGCAAACAGGGGCACATATGTGCAGTACCAAAGTATAGACAAGGGTACGTAAATGCAATCAGGGGTACCGAAGTACAAACAGAGGCACGTAAGTGCTATTAGGGGTACCAAAATACAAACAGGTGCACTAATGTGCAAACAAGGGTATCGAAGTACAAACAGAGGCACTTCTTCATTTCTGTATACATACTTAAATCCATCTCATTCGCATATAACTTTAATACAAATCCAAGAAAAACATTACTAATAATCTTTTCTCAATTTCATATATACATAAGTATTTGCAACACTTGTCCTTATATTATTAACCAAAGTAATTACTTCATCAAAATTAATCAATGGCAACATTCAATGTCTTTAAAAGTTTTAAAATCGAAGGTATGAGCTAGCTGACCTAGATGCAACGATCTCAAAAACATAAAAATTAAAAGAAGTAGGTGAAAAACGGACTCACATGCACCCATAGAAGCTTGGTTGAAGCTTGGAGCTTCTGCCCCTTTTCGTTTCAGCTAACAATGGTGAAGAAGATGAATGAATCATCTTTTATTTCTTTTTTTTCTTATTTTTTAACATTATAACATAATATAATGTTTTTATAATTTAATAAACATCATTTTTTAAACTAAATAACCCCACTAATCGTCTAACACCTTTTAAAATGGTATATTTACCATTCAAATCCACTTACCTTTATTTAATAAGCCATTTAATCACTCAAATCACATAGTGATCAAATTTTACATCTTTTACGATTTAGTCCTTTTAATTAATTAACTATCGAAACATTAAAATTTTTCAATGAAACTTTAATACGGCCTTTATAACACCGTAAATATTTATAAAATATTTACAACTTGGTTTATAGAAACGAGGTCCCGATACCTCATTTTCTAAAACCAGTTGACTTTAGAGTCTTACCACTTGAACTTAATAAATCATTTATATAACATAAATCACTAAATCAAAAACATTTTTAAAATCAGGTTTGACTAAAAAATATTAAATAATAATATTTACAAACTTACTCGTCGAATTTGTGGCCCCGAAACCACTATTTCTAACACCACTGAAAAACAAGTTGTTACACTTCTAGTCCAATCAATCACATTTATTTCTATCTTCTGGGAGCCATCCGCAACAATGCCTAAGACAAGCCATCTCCCCAATTAGGCTTGATAGATGACATATTAATCTTTCAATTGGTTTGCTCATTTCTCATTAGACAAAAGACTTCTTTAGGTTTGTCTACTAATACAAGCTATCTTTTTGTATTACGATCTGGTCACGTAATACCGCTTAGTATCAGTTAAACATTAGACACCAAATGGGAAACATTTGTTTCTATTTTGCTTTGCGTGCAAAAACCATGTGAGGAAAATATACAAAGTATTAATGTAATTTATTAATAATTTTATTAACCAATTTGTTCGAAAAAATTACAAGTGTACTTAGACAAAAATACTACACTTAAGGAACTAGATCCAACACATAGATATGAATGCAATCATAAAATATTTGACGCAAGGGCGAGGCGAGTGGACATGCCAATCTAGTACTAATATCCTTGTTAAATTTAATCAGGTAATTATATTTCCAATGGCCAAAATGTGGATGCAATTTATCTACGCTCGTATCTTCCCAACCCAAAATGTTTCTCACATCACTGCCTTTCAAGCGGTTTTGCTTAATGCTATCTTACAGAAAAGACAAGTTTGCTTCGTAGGACACTGGATTTATCAATCGATGCTTACGTGCATCAACGACCAGAAAAGAGGAATGTATTTGCCACATCTCGTGACAACCTTGTGTAAACAGGCTAAGATTCCAATGTCACCGACGGAGTAATTCACGAAGCCGACAGAGAGCATTCTCAACAATATAATGTGTGCTTAGTTTGCCGAGCTTCAGTGCAAGCAAGTAACAGAGTGGAACCAATGACATAAACATAATATAAACATCCCGCCATCCCTGAAATGAAAAAGCGAAACCAAGGCACCTCAATTGATAAGATTGGGTGATTTATCGAATAAGGAATGGGCCATTCAATGGATGCAAGAGATGTCCCTGGTGGTCATCCATTATGCACAGAAGCATGGCATGCGAATGCCTACTCCACCTGCCAAAAAATACTTGCCCTTTCCATATTCCGATTAGTTTGAGGGGAGAGGACGAGGAGGAAGATGACGACGAAGAAGAAGAAGAGGAAGACGAAGAAGAGCCTTTCCCAACCTAAGACTTCGAGTAGACATTCCAACCGGAACAAATGACAACTAAAGGGTTCCATATTTACAGCTTGAGACGACAAAACCCAACCCAGTCTGCGTGTAAGAGGGCAAAAAAGACTGCTATAGGTAGAGACAAGGGGAAGGCGGTAGCAAAAGAGGCAGCGACATCTGGCTCTGATTAAATACCGCCTTTAATTTAATTTTGGCTTGTAATTAAAAAATTGGATGATTTTAGTTTTCTTTTCTTTTATCTTTTATTTTAGTTACATTTTATTCTTTCAAAAAAATTTTGCTTATTTCTTTGTTAGAACTCCACACTTTGCACGGCCCTACATTTTTGGAGCTGAACAAGCAAGGGGGTGGTAACCTGAAAAACCTCGTGGAGTTATCACTCCAAAATGAGTAGTTTATTTTCTTAATTAATTTTTTGTGCACATGAGGGACAATACGCTAAATAAAGTGTGGGGATAACATAGAAATTTTTAATTTTTGTTATCATTTTTGCTTAGTTCCAATATTTTTTAGTTGAATTTTCTTCTTTTCTTGTGTGCTTGAGCTTGTAGAAATACAAGTAATTGGTTAGTGACATCTGAATTGGTTGTTTGTTAAACGGTAAATCTAGCCTGAGAATAAACGAATTTAGGTTGTTTGCATTTAGACTAGTTAGTTCAATTTGTTAAACTATGAATAGGAAAAGGAGTTAAATGTACCAAATGATAAAGGTATACACTAGTAGGCATAGATGTTTGTTGAACTATAGGTTGTTTGAATTTTATAGCTCAGTTAATGGAATCCATGGTTATTGAAAATGTATAGTATAATAAGTATAAAAACCTTAAAAGTATGTGCTTAAAATGAAAATTAATGAGTGAACAAAATCATTGTGAAGGTTAAAAGCAAAGCATGTGATAAAAGCATAGAACGGTTAAAAGCCAAGGGAGTGAAGAATGAATAAATTGAAATAAATAAAAAATATGAGGAATTGAGAAAATCTCACTCATATTGGCACAAATACTCACAGCTTACTTATACTTGTAAATATTATATTAGAATTCAAAGCATGAATAAAACAAACTTAGCAAGTTGAATTCGAATCGTCTGTATTCTTCAACCATTGATGTTGTACTCGTTTATATGTTTTGATGGAATTATATGTTTAGTTTTCTTTAACTTGTTTAGTTTGTAACTTATTGAACTAGCATGTTTGAAGTGAAAATCATTACTCGTTTAGACATCTAGCTAGAATTACTCATTTAGCAAATATTCCTATCGCAGATGTTCCTAAACCAATCTCGTGTATGATGCATGCTCAAGTACATTATTGTTTTGTGTGTTTTCTTTTTTTTCATTTATTTTTGTCTTGTTTCCTTGAGGAAAAGCAACGAGTTAAGTGTGGGTATTTTGTTGGAACATTTTCAAATATTTATAGTGTTCCAATAACTATAAATGAATGGGTGTAATTAATTAAAGGATAATTTTTTTTTGTCATTGGCCAAAGTTATATCATTTGATTTTTGAAAAGAATTATAACTATTCAAACAATATTATTTGAATAGTTATAATATTAAATGAATACTTATATGTTTTTAAAGACATTATTATTCGAAAGACACCTATAAAAGATGTCTCTATGAAGAGATTGAAAATTCCTATATATAGGAATGAGATTTCATTTGGAAATCACACCAACAAATTCTAAAAGTTCTTTCTACCCTTCCTCATTTTCTATTATTATTAGATTGTTCAATGAAGAGTTATTATAGAAATTCTTAATAGAAATTGAGTTTCTTGTTATTCATTGCTCAGTGCTTAGTGAACTATTCTCGTTAGTACAAAACGTAAATAGTAATTGGCTTCATTGTATCCTCGAGGTTAATTTGCTTGAAAATGTTTTGCACACCGAATATAGGTTGGGGCGAATACAACCTTAAAGATAGTGGCTTGATATACGCCTTGGAGTCCTGTCCTATTTCTTCATTTTCAATTCGAGTTTTGTTCGTGTGTTCAAGTGTTCGAGATTTTCTTTACCAAAGATTTGTGCTAACAAATTTAAGGTTATACAATTCATGATGACTACGACAGCACATGATAGTGGAACACTAAAGGAGTTGGCTTCCAACTTTGTCAAACTTCATCATTTTGATGGTGGCAATTTCCAAATATGGCAGAAAAAGTTGCAGTTCCTATTAACAACTTTGAAAATTGCCTATGTTTTGGATGCACTAAGGCTGAAAGAGAATGAAAACGAATCTATTTGCTACAACCCGAGAAAGGTAAAAATGGGACAATGTTGATTACATGTGCATAGACCACATATTGAATGGTTTATCTAATGGTTTGTTTGACACGTGCCAAAACGAGGTCACCGCTAAGGAATTATGGGAAAATTTGAAGACAAGATACACGACTGAAGATGCTACAAGTAAGAAATTTCTTGTTAGTCGTTTCAATAGTTACAAATGGTTGATGGTCATTTTGTTATGGAACAATATCGTGATATTGAAAAAATGTTGAATCAATTTAAGCAATATGATATGAAAATGGATGAAATGATTGTTGTATCCTCCAAAATAGACAAACTTCCTCTATCTTGGAAAGAATTTAAAAGAAGTCTAAAACATAAGAAAGA
This sequence comes from Gossypium raimondii, assembly GCF_025698545.1. Classification (NCBI taxonomy): domain Eukaryota; kingdom Viridiplantae; phylum Streptophyta; class Magnoliopsida; order Malvales; family Malvaceae; genus Gossypium; species Gossypium raimondii. The sequence goes on from NC_068566.1 coordinate 16,415,885, forward strand.
GGAAATATCTCTTGAGGCTTTGGAAAATCATTTTCGTATTGAAGAAGAATATCAAAATCAATATCAGAACCTAAATTCTGAAAATGTCAAAGTGCATGTTACGGAGGAAGTACAGACTACTAAACCATTTAAGAGAAAATTCAAACAGACTGATAGAGCACCTAAGTTCAAAAAGAAACAAAAAGGCTCATGATATCATTGTGGTAAGCTGGGCCATTTCAAGAATGAATGTCGATTTTTAAAGAAGAAATCATCTTCTAAGGCTGCTAATAACGAAATGTCTCTTGCAGTGATATTTGAAATTAATATGGCACAAGATGATAATGAATGGTGGATTGATACCGGAGCAACCAAACATCTATGCAAAGACAAAAGCATGTTCACAAAGTTCACACAATGTGAAAATGACAATGTCTTGTACATTTGAAATTCTTCCACTGCAACAATAAAAGACAAAGGGTCTATTCAACTACAATTCTTTTCTGGAAAGGTTTTAACCTTGAATAATGTAATTTATGTACAAGAAGTTAGAAAGAATTTAGTGTCTAAAAGTCTGTTGAATAAGTTTGGTTTTAAACTTGTTTTTGAGACAGATAAGTTTATTTTGTCCAAGGAAGGAAATTTTTGTAAGGAAAGGATATATGTATGAGAACATGTTCAAACTCAATATTATTAATAAGAATAAAATGATATTTATATGGTTGAATCTTCTTGTTTATGACATCATAAATTAGGTCATTTGAATTATAGAAAATTGAATGACATGCATAAGTTAGATTTAATTCCTATTTTTAATAAGAATATTGAAAATGCAATGAATTTATGTTGACTAAATTTACAAGGAAAACAAAGTTGCTTGATTTGATACATAGTGATTTATGTGACATACATAATACTCCATTAGGTGGAAAGAAATATTTTGTTACTTTTATTGATGATTGTTCTAGATATTTCTATGTATATTTTATTGCACTCAAAAGATGAAGTGCTTGATAAATTTAAAGTTTATAAATTTGAATTTGAACTTCAATGTGAATCATTTATCAAGTGCATAAGATCAGATAGAGGTGGAGAATACTATAATCCAAGTTATTTTGAATCCACTGGGATTATCCATCAAGTTTTAGCCCCTTACACACCACAACAAAATGGTGTATCTGAAAGGAAAAACAGAGTCTTGACTGAAATGGTAAATTCTATATTGTCATATTCTGGTCTTCTACAACGTTTTTGGGAAGAAGCTATTCTAATAGCTTGTTATATATTGAATAAAGTTCCTAATAAGGAAACTAAAATAACCCCTTATGAACAATGGAAGAAAAGGAAACCAAACCTTCATTATTTGAAGGTTTAGGGTTGTAGAGCTATTGTCAAAGTTCCAACACCTAAATGTAAAAAGTTAAGTGAAAGATGAATTGAATGCATTTTTATAGGATATGCACATAAGAACAAGGCATATAGGTTCATGGTAATTGAACCAAATGATTCAATTTCAATTAATATTGTTATTTAATCAAGAGATACTATTTTTTATGAAAATAGATTTAATTCTATTTCAAGACAATTACAGCCACCACAATTGATTCATTTTTCAAATGAGAATGAGATTCCATTCAAAAAAATTGATAATAATGATGAATCTTGCCAAGAATTAAGAAGTAAAAAGATTAAAAAGGTCAAAGATTTTGACCAGATTTCATTATGTTTTTTGCAGAACGGAAAGGTGAAAGTATATGCAATGAGATACCTTATTGTTATAATACAAAATCTGATCCTATTACATTTGAAGAGGCAATGAAATCTCAAGACTTTGCTTTTCGGAAGAAGTAATAAATGATGAGATGGATTCAATAATGGGAAATCAAACTTGGAACTTAGTTGATCTTCCACTGGGTTCCAAACCAATAGGTTGTAAATGCATCTTCAAAAGGAAAATGAAGGTCGATGGAGCCATTGATAAATTTAAAGAAAGGTTGGTAGCCAAAGATTTTACACAAAGACAAGGTATTGATTACTTTGATACATACACTCCATTAGCACGAATTGTTGCAATTAGACTCTTAATATCACTTACCTCAATATACAATTTGGTTGTTCACCAAATGGATGTTAAAACTGCATTTTTAAATGTTGAATTGGAAAAGGAAGTGTACATGGAACAACCGGAATGATTTGTTGTTCCAGGATAGGAGCATAAGGTATGTAAGTTTGTTAAATCTCTATATGGACTTAAACAAGCACCAAAGCAATGACACCAAAAGATTGACAAGGTTGTTTTAGCTAATGGCTATAAAATAAATGAATTCGATAACTACATATACGGTAAATTTGAAAATAGAAAAGGTGTCATAATTTGCTTATATGTAGATGACATGCTCATTTTTTGCACAAATTTGGAACAAATAGAAAACACAAAGAAATTATTTACAAACAACTTTGCTATGAAGGATATGGGTGTAGCAGATGCTATTTTTGGGATTAAAATAACCCAAGAGGAAAGCACTATAGCTTTATACAATCACATTACATTGAAAATGTGCTTAAAAAGTTTGATCTTTTCAATTGTATACCAACATCTACACCCATAGATCCTCAAATAAAATAAGTATCTAATGCTGCTAGGAAAATTGATCAATTGAAATATGCAAGTCTAATTGGTTGTCTTATGTACATAATGACTTGTACAAGACTAGATATTGCATATGTTGTTGGAAAATTGAGTAGGTACACAAGTAATCTAAGTATTTAGAATTGGCAAACTTTGAATACAATACTTACGTACTTAAAGAAAACTAATAACTATGGATTATATTATAATGGATATCATTCAGTTTTAGAAGGGTATTCGAATGCTAGTTGTAACCTCCCAAACCCGACCTAGACGTTATTGCTAGATTGAGAAGGTTACATTAGCCACCGAAATAGCTAAGCTAACTTACGTTACTTTTTAAGACTTTAAATAAACTCATTTTAGAGAAAACCGTAGTTGTACTTTGAGTTAGCTTAAAACCATTCAATCATTAGGTCGTGTATGCTTTGGATTCATTTTATTATTGACAGTGCTATTTTAGAAAAACCATTCGCTTGTCACTCTTCTTTAAAAAAACTAAAAGATAAGCTAATGCAACGAAAAAAACCATTTTTCAAGTTATTTTGGAAAATTAGTTGCCTTAATGATTGTTTCTCAGAAATAGTTCCTTTGCAGTATAGTGGAAACTAGGGAGTAATATCAAATTTTACTTAAGCTCGATATCATGCATTATCCAGTTATTATTCTTGAGTAATTCATGTATGGAAAAATCCCTAAAAGAAAATTTATCAAGGTACAGACCAGAAATAATTAAAAATTATAAGCCAAAACCAATAAAGACTTAATAATACTTAATCAAATAATAATCTGACGTCGAAGTTGATCCTCCGAATGTCGAGTCTGGTCCTAATTTTGAGGTTTATCTGAAAAGTTAAACACTATTGGGGGGTGAGCTTATGAAAAGCTCTGTGTGAGTCAAAAAATTATTTAAAGAAACATAAATATTGAATACAATGAAACAATTAGCTTTAATAGAAGAAAACAGAACCATCATAAGAATTTCATATTGTGACATAGCCATTATCAAATTGATGTCAAACGGTGTATGAGCATAGGTCATCATTCACTCGAGTAACAATCATTAATTTCAATACCATTCAATACAAAAAAATACAATACGTAGCATAAATCAATAACATTCGAATATGTCATGCACATGATGCAATGCAAAAAGAATCCTACCCATACCATCTGCTATACACCACGAGTTCCCAGAACCCGTCTGCTAAACTCCAAAACATTATGAGCATAGCTCAATCTGGTAAAACCACCAAATAATCAATAATTCAAAAAATTTGTCGAATATCAAATAGTACGATACAATCGCCAATAACATATAATATGCAATAAAATCGCCAATCCCCACGGTACTTCAGGTGCAGTGCACTGACTACGAATAAGGCGGACTTAATTTGCCGCTGGTACTCCACGAAACTCCTCCGTCTACTAACCCCCGATTTTTGGGATGTTACAATTCTCCCTTCCTTAAGGAAATTTCATCCTCAAAATTTTCTTGGTCACAAAATCTGTTACCATTTTTCCTTCAAACTAGGCCACCAAGCTTTCGCTGTGCAACTCTGATTCCAAAACGATTCCAACCAATATGTCTCCTTAAATTCCAAAAATATATTTTGCATATCTAATTAAGGAAAAGTTACTAACAGATTCCTCTACCCCAATTCCCAATTTTGATAGAAACTCTACTGGATTACGCTTACCACAATATCTACAAATCGAAATCCTAGCTAATCTAATAGTTTCTCCAGTAATAACTACTACAACATTTCGTTGAGGTCTGACTCATCTAGCCCACTTTAAAGGTCACGAATTTAGTCCAGTGAAATCAGACTCTCTCATTTTTTGAACTTTATCCATTTCCTTTCTTTTGCACTTCAAGCGTTTAGTCTCTCCCTCCATATTAGCCCTTTCAACCATAATCTTGAAAACATTTTCTAAAACTCCTAATATCGCTTCGGACAAACAATGCATCATCCCCAACCTCCTAGTTTTCACCTTCAGAAGTAGGCGCAATCATGATGTCAGTCTTCTTAGGGTTAGGCACAACTCCTTAAGAAACAAATGACTCAAATTGGGTAACTCGACACTAAGCCCCATGTTTCCTCATTCTACAGTTGTTAATTATGTATCCTATGGTCTTAAATTTGATCTACAGTTTCAGAAAAAAGAAACCACTAGCTAACTTCAATCAATTTTTAGTTTCCTATCTTACAGTTTCAAATAAAAATTAAATACTAACTATTTCAGTTCTATGTCTATAGTAATACACCTCAAGTGTTTACCTATAATTTAACAATAACTTTTCTATGAAAATCGACACCGGAGTCTCAGACCAGATTTTCTTTGCAGAATATCATTTTCAAAATTGTTTGTGGCTTGTTTTTCCCAAACTTTTCCCTTTTTCATGTATGCTTGCTTGTAGACTTACTTAAGTAGATTTCAAAACCCAGTCCGTGGTTTTGAACCAAGGCTCTGATACCACTAAATGTAACCTCTTAAACCCAGGCTAGACGTCATTGCTAGATTGAGAAGGCTACATTAGCCACCGAAATGGCTAAGCTAACTCACGATACTTTTTAAGAATTTAAATATACTCATTTTAGAGAAAACCATAGTTGTACTTTGAGTTAGCTTAAAAGCATTCATTCATTAGGTCGTGTATGCTTAGGATTCATTTTATTGTTGACAGTGTTATTTTAGAAAAAATGTTTGCTTATCGCTCTTCTTTAAAAAAACTCGAAGTTAAACTAATGCAGCAGAAAAATCATTTTTCAAGTCATTTTGCAAAATTAGTTGCCTTATCGATTTATTTTTCAAAAATAGTTCCTTTGTAGTGTAGTGGAAACTAGGGAACAGTATCAAACTTTACTTAAGCCCAATATCATGCATTATCCGGTTATTATGCTTGAGTAATTCATGCATGCAAATATCCCCAAAAGAAAAGTTATCAAGCCATAGACCAGAAAAAATTAAAAATTATGAGCAAAAACCAATAAATACTTAATAATACTTAATTAAATGATAATAATCTGAGGTCCAAGTTGATTCTCTAAATGCCGAGTCCGGTCCTAATTTAGAGGTTTACCTGAAAACTTAAACACTATTAGGGGTGAGCTTATGAAAAGCTTAGTGTGAGTCAAACAATTATTTAAACAAATATAAATATTGAATACAATGAAATAAATTAGCTTTAATAGAAGAAAACAGAACCATCATAGCCATTATCAAATTGATGTCAAACGGTGTATGAGCATAAGTCATTATTAATTCGAGTAACAATCATTAATTTTGATACCATTCAATACAACAAAATACAATACGTAGCATAAATCAATAACATTTGAATATTTTATGCACATGATGCAATGCAAAAAGGTTCATATCCATACCATTCGCTACACACCACGAGTTCCTTAGAACCCGTCTGCCAAACTGCAAAACATTATGAGCATTGCTCGAAATGGTAAAACCACCGAATAATCAATAATGCAGAAAATCTGCCAGATATCAAATAATGCGATACAATCACCAGTAACATATAATATGCGATAAAATCTCCAATCTCCACGACACTCCAGGAGCAGTGCATTGACTACGAATAATGCGGACTTAATATGCCACCGATACTCCATGGAACTCCTCCGTCTACCACAAAATCCCAACCCAATGCATATGCAATATGTCACACAATCTCAAGCATAATCATATCCCAACCCAATGCATATGCATATATTGATTTTAATGAGGAAAAAATAACAGCAATATGGTGGAGAATATGTTAACAAATCTTGTGGCAAAAAGAAAAAGAAGAAAGAGAAGGTAAAACTAAGTGTAAGCGAAGACAACAATGGGAGAAAGAAAGAAAATTGAAGAGAAAAGAGGAGAGGAAGAGGGTGAACGGCTTGGGTAGGTAAAATTTGAATTGAAGGCTGAAAAGTACAATAAAAAGTTATATTTATACTTAGGGTTCAAGGGTATGGATGGCACACACATTAAAAAAACAAGGAATTTTGCTAATTTTTTTATTTCACAAGAGAAGGGATTTGAACTTGGGACCTCATTTAACTTCCATGCTTACTTTTTCCTCATTCTTGAAATAATTTTGCAATATTTATTTTAAAAACAAGGCATGTCGCATACTAGGGTTTAAGGCAAAATTTGCAAAATAATAAAAATGGTGAGAGAGAAGGGATTTGAACTTGAGTTTCAAGGAACGTTTCACTAACACTTAACCAACAAACCAATACCATATTTATTTCCTAAAAATTCATAGATAATCTAAAAATTTAAGGCATGACCACTCTCTCTCGATTCCCATACCTGATTTTACTAACCCCTGGTTTTTAGTATGTTACACTAGTTGAATTACAGGTTTGGAAGATCATGAATATACTAGTGGATGGATCTTTATTCTTGGTAGAGAAGCCATTTCTTGGGGTTCTAAGAAACAAACATGTATTACTAATTCCTTCATGGCAGCAGAATTTATTGCATTAGTTGTTGCATCTAAAGAAGCAGAATGGTTAAGAAATTTGTTTTATGATGGTACCTTTATGGCCTAAGCCAATTTCACCTATTTCTATCTGTTGTGATAGTGAGGCTACTCTAGCAAAGGAATATATCCAAGTATATAATGAAAATTCTAGGCACATTGGATTAAGATATAGCTATGTTCGACAATTAATCTCTGATTTAGTGATCACTATCAATTATGTGAGGTCAAGTGAAAATTTGGCAGATCCTTTGACAAAAAGTCTTGCTAGAGATACAGTCACCCATGATGGAAACTCGACTTAATGCTTAATATAACGTCAAGTCTTGAGTTCAATGAGACAAAATACACTATTAGTATGTGACTGTTAGCAGTATAAATAAATTCATCCTAAGATGAAAGTGCTAGGTACCTGTAATGATAAGAGAAGGATGAGTTATGTACTCTTAATAGACACATAACATAAATATGTTAGAATGTTATAATTACAGGAACACTCTTGATGGGATCTACCTATGTGAGTGGAATTGTGGCCGCTTCTAGGAGCTCAAGGACTTGGCTCTGACAGCACTCATGGATACAGACACATGGCCATAATAATGTCCCTAGATACTATGCATTGACCGATGTTGAAATCATTGTCTGAGATGTGTTCAGTTAATCAAATGGAATAGTTGGTTCAAAGCTTAGTCTATCATGAAATTTTGATTAACTTTAACATATTTTCACTAAGTTAATGTTCAATCGTAAGACACCTTCATTTATGCAAATTGGTTTCCAAGAATATCAAAATCTAAAATATTTTAAAAATTAAAGGAGATTGTTGGAACATTTTCAAATATTTATAGTGTTCCAATAACTATAAATGAATGGGTGTAATTAATTAAAAGATAATTTCTTTGGCCATTGGTCAAAGTTATATCATTGATTTTGAAAACAATTATAATTATCAAACAATATTATAACTATGTGTTTTTAAAGACATTATTATTTAGAAAGACACCTATTGAAAAATGTCTCTATGAAAAGATATGAAAATTCCTATAAATAGGAATGAGATTTCATTTGGAAATCGCACCAACAAATTCTAAAAGTTCTTTCTACCCTTCCTCATTTTCTAATATTATTAGATTGTTCTATAAAGAGTTACTGCAGAAATTCTTTGTAGAAATTGAGTTTCTTGTTATTCATTGCTCAGTTTTAGTGGACTATTCTCATCAGTGCAAAATGTAAATAGTAATTGGCTTCATTGTATCCTCGAGGTTAATTTGCTTGAAGCTCTTTTGCACACCAACTATAGGTAGGGGGAAATACAACCTTAAAGATAGTGGTTTGATACACGCTTTGAAGCCTTATCCTATTTCTTCATTTTCTATTCGAGCTTAATTTGTGTGTTCGAGATTCTCCTCACCAGATATATGTAGTAACATATTTGACCTGTCACAATTTGAAGTGGTAAATTAGGTACTTTCAAGTACTTAACGAGCTTGTTTTTAAGCCATTTCACATAGTTTTTAATGCTTTTTTAGTTTTAGTAGCTTAGATTTAATTTCTTACAAAATAAGCTTTTTATGCAATAATTTTGTGTTAGTTGACCTATTGGGACAATACAGGCCTTAGGTAGTTTTAATGAGCTTAACGGAGTATGCATGATACCTATTTTTACGCCTAAAAGCATCAGGAATGACAATCAAGTCATAACACAAGTTTTTCTGCATCACAGTCACTAATTAATTTTTATCTGGAGCTACAAGGCTCCAAATTAAGTTCTGTAAATTTTCCATGAAACTATACTCGTATATATTTCTACAATAAAATTTTCAGAATTTTTGGTTTAGCCAATTAATACAATTTATTCTTCAAACCTTCCACTATTTCACTAATCGACAGCTCTGACCTCTCTTTACTAAAATTTACTTAATTCTTTGTACAGAACTCAAACAATGTTCTTGTTTGTTTCTATTGAAAATATACTCATTTAGAAATTCAAGCATGTAAATTACAAGCCATAATTATTTTTGTACAATTTTTGGTGATTTTCTAAATTTGAAACAAGGGATTTCGAAATCAATTCTACCCTGTCTAACTAAAATTCCAATACTTCAAAATATCTAACTCTTTTTCTTGCTCTGTTTCTTTCATGTGAAAATAGACTCACTCAGCTTCAATTTCATATATTATTCAGCCTCTAATTCAATTTCAACCATTTATCGTGATTTTTCCAAGTTTCTCAACTGCTGTTGTTTAAAACTGTTTTATTTCTAGATTTATTTTTTTTGTAGTTTTGATATTTCATACCATCTTACACATGGGTCGATTAAATATCAAACCCAATATTCCTCACATAATCTTATCCATTTCATATGTACATTCACCTTTCCAATTTCCCTGTTGAACACTCGGAATATTATCCATTACTCGGTGGATTCAGCACTTAGCAACCATCTTAAATTCAGTGATACAGGGAATCAGCACATAGCAACCGCTTTCACAGTTAAAAATACGGTGGATTCAGCATTTAGCAACCACCTTTATATTCAATAATACGGAGAATCAGCACATAGCAACCCCTTTCACAATCAAAGATATGGTGGAATCAGCACTTAGCATCTACCTCTAAAGTCAATAATTCGGGGAATCAGCACTTAGCAACCCCTTTTTTATTCAATGTTTTTCGGTCTATTTCGAGTGTTCATTCAGAAACCTTGTTTTTCAACATTTTACCACCTTTCTCAAACTTAACCATATTTTTATGATCTACATCAAATATTTATTCTATATTAAATCAAATCTCAACAATATATTGAATAACATTAAAATAATGAATTAATTCACATGCATACTTACCTCGGTGCAAAATATTGTAATTTTACAATTTACTCCACGATATTTTCCTTTCCCCGATTGAGGTTGTCTTCTCGTCTTTCTTAATCTATAATAGCAAATTTAGCTTATTTAATATTCACATTTATTAAAACGATCCTCCCCTCAATTTTTTGCAAAAATTACAATTTTGTCCCTAAACTTTTGCATATTTATATTTTTGTCCCAAAGCTCGAAAATTAAATTTCACTCCTTATTCTTATGTTTTACAACACGGTGAACACTTTTTCCTTCTATGGCAACATCAAATTCTCACTCTAACATGTACTTTTGAACATTAAATATTTTTACCGATTACGCCAATTTACCCGTTTTCTCTTAAAATCGCTTAGCAAAAGTTGTTTAATATAATTTCTAGCTTCATATTCTACCATAAAACAGAAAATAAACACATTTCACCTATGGGTATTTTTCCAAATAGGAACCCTAACATGAATTAATGGTAGAATAAGCTAAACCGAGCTACGAGGATCTCAAAAATGCGAACATTAAAAACAGGACTAGGATGCACTTACTATGAGCTTAAGAAAGTGAAGAAACCCAAGCTATGGCTTCCTTCAAATTTCGGCAGCAAGTTATGAAGATGGACACCATTTTTCTATCTTTTTCCCATTTTAATTCTATTTATTTACTAATGAATAAAATGCCATTACTTAAAAAAAATCTATTTCACTAATCCTATGCCCATTTTTGTCCTTCAATTAACTAATAGTCTAATTACCACATAAGGACCTCCAATTTCAAATTTCATAACAATTGGACACCTCTAACATGTAGAACTCAACTTTTGCACTTTTTACAATTTAGTCCTTTTGACTAAATTGAGTGCCCAAACGTCGAAATTTTCGAACGAAATTTTCACGAAAGTTTTCCGTGAAATTGTAGACCATAAAAATATAATGATAATAATATTTTCCCTCGTCAGATTTGTGGTCCCGAAACCAATATTCCGACTAGGCCCAGAATCGGGCTGTTACAATTCTCCCCTCTTAGGGATTTTTGTCCTCGAAAATCTTACCGGAAAAGAGGTTTGGGTACTGGTTCCTCATAACTTCCTCCAGTTCCCACGTAGCCTCTTCCATTCCATGTTTTTGCCACAACACTTTTACTAAGGCTACACTCTTATTCCTTAACTGTTTGACCTCTAGAACCAGAATCTTTATCGGTTCCTCCTCACAAGTCATATCCGGTGGAATTTCAATCTCTGTGGGGGAAACTATTTGTGAAGGATCAGAACGATAGCATCGCAACATTGATACATGAAATACATTATGTATTCTTTCCAACTCTATTGGCAAGGCTAACCGATAAGCTACAGGTCCAATCCTTTCAATAACTTTATACGGTCCAATAAAACGTTGACTCAATTTGCCTTTGCGACCGAATCTCAAAATCTTCTTCCACGGAGATAGTTTCAAAAACACTCTATCGCCCACTTGAAACTCAATTTCTTTTCTCTTTAAATCTGCATATAACTTTTGTCGATTTGAAGCACCCTTTAAACAGTCACGAATTACTTTCACTTTTTCTTCAGTTTCTTTCACCAAGTCAACTCCATAAATCCGGTTCTCACTGAGCTTGGTTCAATATAAAGGGGTTCTACACTTACGTCCATATAATGCTTCATACGGTGCCATTCGTATACTCGACTGATAGCTATTGTTGTAAGCAAATTCAACCAATGGTAGATATTTCTCCCAACTACCTTCAAATTCCAAAATACAGCATCGGAGCATGTCTTAAAGAACTTGAATCACTCTTTCAGATTGTTCGTCAGTTTGCGGATGGAACGCAATACTAAAGTTCAATTTTGTACCCAAGGCTTCTTGCAACTTTATCCAAAGCCTCGAAGTGAACCTCGGATCTCTATCCGAAATAATGGACTTAGGCACTCCGTGCAATCTCACAATTTCAGCAACATATAACTCCGCCAACTTGTCAAGTGAGTAATCAATGCATACCGATATAAAATGGGCTGATTTTGTCAATCTATCAACGATTACCCAAATAGCATCCTTCTTCCTTGGAGTCAAAGGCAATCTTGTCACAAAATCCATCGTGATGCTGTCCCATTTCCACTCTGGAATCATTACTGGTTGAAGTAAACCCGATGGTACTTAATGCTAAGCTTTCACTTGTTAGCAAATTAAACACTTTGATACAAATTTCGAAATATCCTTTTTCGTGCCCTGCCACCAATACAATTTCTTCAAATCATTATACATTTTCGCACTACCTGGGTGAACTGACAAATCCCCACTGTGTGCCTTACATAAAATGGTCCGAATCAACTCATCATTTCTTGGTACACATATCTTATCCCAGGACATTAGCCAATTATCTGATCTAATTCGAAAATCTGGATCAACACCTGATTCACACTGAGCTCTCTTGGCTTGCAATTCACTGTCACTCTTTTGGGCCTCCCGAATTTGCTAAAGGAATAACGGTCTGGCCCTCAATTCAGCCAAAATTGAACCATCATCAGATAAGGTTAATCTCGTACTCATAGCTCTCAAAGCAAATAAATATTTTCTGCTTAAGGCATCAGCAACTACATTAGCTTTCTCGGGGTGATAGTCAATCACTAGCTCATAGTCTTTTATTAGTTCGAGCCACCTTCGTTGTCGCAAATTCAGATCTTTTTGATTTATTAAATACTTCAAACTCTTATGATCAGTGAAGATTCGGCATTTCTCACCATACAAATAATGATGCCAAATTTTTAGAGCAAAAACAATGGCAGCCAATTCTAAATCATGCGTCGGATAATTCTTCTCATGCGGTTTCAGTTGTCTCGAAGCATAAGCTATTACTTTGCGCTCTTGCATTAACACACACCCAAGACCATTCAACGATGCATCACTATAAATTATAAACTCCTTCCCTGTCTCAGGTTGTACCAACACTGGTGCCTCAGTCAATAATGCCTTTAATTTCTCGAAACTTTGATGACATTTATCGATCCATTCAAACTTGACATTCTTTTCCAGTAACTTAGTCATAAGAGAAGCAATCATCGAGAATCCTTTGACAAAACGTCTGTAATACCCGGCTAAGCCCAGAAAGCTTCTAACCTCGGACACATTCTTTGGTGGTTCCCAATCAACAATTGCTGAGATTTTGCTTGGATCAACCCGAATACCCTCACTTGAAACTATATGTCCCAAGAATCCGACCTCACAAAGCCAAAACTCACTTTTACTGAATTTAGCAAACAATTTCTTCTCCCTCAAAATCTGCAATACAGTTCTCAAATGTTCAGCGTGCTCAGATTCATCCCGAGAATAAATTAAAATATCACCTATGAACACCACTACAAACTTATCTAGATACGGTCGAAAAATTCAGTTCATCAGATCCATAAAAATAGCCGGAGCATTAGTTAAACCAAAAGGCATCACCAGAAATTCATAGTGCCCATACCTCGTTCTGAAAGCAATTTTTGGCACATCAGACTATTTAACTCTTAGCTGATAGTAACCAGATCTCAGATCAATCTTTGAAAACACTGTTGCTCCTTTTAGTTGGTCAAACAAATCATCAATTCTCGGCAAAGGATACTTGGTCTTTATAGTCACTTTGTGGAGCTGACGATAATCAATACAAAATCTCATGGAGCCGTCTTTCTTTTTAACAAATAATACAGGAGCACCCCAGTGAGAAAAACTCTGTCTCACAAATCCTTTATCTGTCAACTCTTGTAACTGAGCTTTTAATTCTTTCAACTCAATCAGAGCCATTCGATACGGAGCAATAGAAATTGGTGCAGTACCAGGTAACAATTTAATAGCAAACTCAACTTCTCTAATCGGAGGTAACCCAGGCAATTCCTCTGGAAATACGTCCGAAAATTCACAGACTACCGGCACTGATTCAAGCTTCGACCCAGTTATACTAGTATTCAACACATAAGAAAGATAAGCTTCACATCTTTTCTCATGTATTTCAAAGCAGACATGTGCGAGATCACCATAGGCAATTTATTCGGCTCCTCTGCTTCAACCCGAAGAATTTCACCATTTTCACACTTTAATTCAAGGATTTTCTGTCTACAATTTACCTTGGCATCATGCAATATCAACCAATCCATCCCCAAAATAACATCAAACTCATCAAATGGTAACAACATCAAATTAGCCGGGAAACAGTGACCTTGAATCATCAAAGGACAATTCTTGCAAACCTTATCGACTAAAACATATTTGCCTAAAGGATTTGATACTTTAACCACAAATTCAGTATTTTCAACAGGAAAATTCTTATTAGATACTAAATTCACACATACATATGAATGAGTAGACCCAGGGTAAATCAAAGCAACAACTTCAATATCATGAAGAGAAAATGTACCAGTAATCACATCAGGAGATGATGCATCCTCACGAGCACGTATGGCATGAGCTCTGGCAGGTGCTCTAGTTTTTGGTCTTCTGGTTGTATCTTTCACCACATTTTTGCCACTAATTCTTCTTCCAGTACTTCTCAGTGGTCTACCTCTGCTAACAGTATCACCTGATCCAACTCTCTGAAATCTTTCTTCTTCTATCCTTTTAGAGCAATCTTTTATATAGTGCTCTTGAGAACCACACTTGAAACAAGCTCGTCTAATCCCCCAACACTCACCAACATGTCGCCTACCACACTGTTGACACTCGAGTCTGTTATTCCCCACATTGCCCACACTTTCCATTGAAGTAGCTTGAGTTTTAGCACCAGAGTATGACTTCCCTCGATCTCTATGTGAATACCCAGCTGAACCAGTTGATCGTGGATTCATCTCTTTAAGCTTCTTTGATTGGGATTGAAATGTCTTACTCATTGACCTTTTTCTTACATCTCGAGCCTCAATATCCGCTTTTCTCTTTTCTTTACTCAGTTCTTCAGCCTTGCAAGCTCGATCAACTAGTACTACAAATTCTTTCAACTCTTTCTTTCGGAACCACATATATTAGTGTTTTCCACCAACGGTATGCTGAATCCTTCAGTAAAGATATAGCACATTTCAAGCATTCCTCGGAGTACAAGATAGCTCATCAAAAACCCAAATAGTGTTTTCAAGCCAAAACTCTGTTTTTTCTTAATCATCATCTATATTAGCCCTGAAATCCTCAGCCCCTTGCTTTCGGATTTTATCAACTGGAGGTTTACTTAATCTTACCAAATGAACACCTTGTGGAGCTACGGGGACTAGTTGAGGAATAGGAGGGGGTGGAGGAGGTTGAACATTCGGGTTTGCTCGAACAAATTCTATATACTAATTGTTTATCATATGAAGAAAGGCTTCTCTAGCCTCATCCTGACTTTGTGTTTCGTGTCTACTACCCTCAGGCGCGGTCCCTTGCGCGGGAGCTGGTGCATTACTTTCTACATCATCCATTACAGCTCGGTCGGGTTCCATTTACTATATAAAAAAATAAGCACAATTTAAAATGTCAGAAATCATCACACTATCACAATATTTTTATGGCATGTATAGATAGACTTTCACTCATATTTTGTTAGTCCGAGAACCGACTAAACCATAGCTCCGACACCACTAAATGTAACACCCCTTACCCAAGTCCCTTGCCGGAACAGAGTGCGAGGTATTACTAGAACTCAAACACTTGTAATTGTTCCAATTGAGACACACCATTACTAATTTTTTTTTACAAAAATTTTGACATAATTCCTTTTCATAAACATTCAATCCCTCCTGCAAATTTTCAAAATACAATTTCAAATAACTTCAATATTTCAACCAAACACAGTTATATGTTCAGACACAATTTATCCATCCACAACATTATAAATACTTTGTTAGTAGTTTTAAGAAAATAATTTATCAATTAATATACACCAACATTTTAAAACTAACAATATTTTATATATATATATTTATACCACATTACATTAAGTCATCTATACATGCCATATTTCAAAAGTATTGGTTGCAAAATACCAAAAAGATGATAATGATAGTGGGGATGATGTTCTGACTTCGTCCAATTTCCGAGCTGATTGATGTCACTATAAAACAAGGGAAAATAAAGAGGAGAAAGCATATATCTTAGTAAGTAAACATATGACAAATAAACAAATTTCTAACATGATTTCATAGAAACATAATTTTATTCACACATAAATTTCATTGTTTGTTCAATTTCCAGCAAGTTATTTTTCTGTGTCATAGTCACTAGTTAATTTTTATCTGGAGTTTCAGGGCTCCAAACTAAGTTCCGTAAATTTTCCATTAAACTAGACTTGTATATATTTCTACCACAAAATTTTCAAAATTTTTGGTTTAGCCAATTAATACATTTTATTCTTCAAACCTTCCCCTATTTGACTGTTCGACAGCTCTGACCTCTCTTTACTAAAATTTACTTGTTTCTTTGTACAGAACTCAAACGATGTTCTTGTTTGTTTATATTGAAAATATACTCATTGAGAAATTCAATAATTTAAATTACAAGCCATAATTATTTTTTTACAATTTTTGGTGATTTTCCAAAGTTGAAACAGGGGATTTCGAAATCAATTCTACCCTGACTCACTAAAATTCAAATATTCCAAAATGTCTAACTATTTTGCTTGCTCTGTTTCTTTCATGTGAAAATAGACTCACCCAAGTTCAATTTCATATATTATTCAGCCTCTAATTCAATGTCCACCATGTATCGTGATTTTTCAGATTTGCTCAATTGATGCTGTTTAAAACTGTTTTATTTCTAGATTTATTTTTTTGTAGTTTTAATATTTCATACCATCTTACACATGGGTCGATTAAATATCAAACCCAATATTCCTCACATAATCTTATCTATTTCATATGTACATTCACCTTTCCAATTTCCCTGTTGAACACTTAAAATATTATCCGTTACTCGGTGGATTCAACACTTATCAACCACCTTAAATCCAGTGATACGGGGAGCAGCACATAGCAACCCCTTTCACAGTCAAAAATATGGTGCATTCAGCACTTAGCAACCACCTTTATATTTAGTAATACGGGGAATCAGCACATAGCAACCCCTTTCACAATCAAAGATACGGTGGAATAGCACTTAGCAACTACCTCTAAAGTCAATAATTCAGGGAATCAGCACTTAGCAACCCCTTTTTTATTCAATGTTTTCTGGTTTATTCCGAGTGTTCATTCGGAAACCTTGTTTTTCAACATTTTACCACATTTCTCAAACTTAACCACAGTTTTATGATCTACATCAAATATTTATTCTATATTCAATCAAATCTCAACAATATATTGAATAAAATTAAAATAATGCATTAATTCACATGCATACTTGCCTCGGTGCAAAATATTGTAATTTTGCAATTTACTCCATGATCTTTTCCTTTCCCCGATTAAGGTTGTCTTCTCGTCTTTCTTGATCTATAATAGAAAATTTAGCTTATTTCATATTGACATTTATTAAAACGGTCCTCAACTCAACTTTTTGTAAAAATTATGATTTTGTCCCTAAACTTTTGCATATTTACATTTTTGTCCCAAAGCTCAAAAATTAAATTTCACTCCTTATTCTTATGTTTTACAACATGCTGAACACTTTTTTCTTCTATGATAACATCAAATTCTCACTCTAACATGTACTTTTGAACATTAAATATTTTTACCGATTATGTCAATTTACCCGTTTTGGCTTAACATTGCTTATCAAAAGTTGTTTAACATAATTTCTAGCTTCATATTATACCATAAAACAGCAAAATAAATACATTTCACCTATGATTATTTTTCCAAATATGAACCCTAACATGAATTAATGGTAGAATAAGCTAAACCGAGCTATGAGGATCTCAAAAATGCGAAGAACATTAAAAACGGGGCTAGGATACACTTGCTATGAGCTTGAGAAAGTGAGGAAACCCTAGCTATGGCTTCCTTCAAATTTCAGCAGCAAGTTATGAAGATGGACACCATTTTTCCATCTTTTTCCCATTTTAATTCTATTTATTTACTAATGATTAAAATGCCATTACTTAAAAAAAATCTATTTCACTAATCCTATGCCCATTTTTGTCCTTCAATTAACTAATAGTCTAATTACCACATAAGGATCTCCAATTTAAAATTTCATAACAATTGGACACCTCTAACATGTAGAACTCAACTTTTACACTTTTTTACAATTTAGTCCTTTTGACTAATTGAGTGCCCAAACGTCGAAATTTTCGAACGAAATTTTCATGAAATTTTTCTGTGAAATTTTAGACTATAAAAATATAATGATAATAATATTTTCCCTCGTCGTATTTGTGGTCCCGAAACCACTATTCTGACTAGGCCCAGAATCAGCTGTTACATAAAATTTAGGTAAGGTTGATATGGACTTATGACATTGAAAGTAATATTATGTGTGATTACTAAATAAGAAATTTGATATGAACCCTGATCGTGGATAGTCATCAAGGAAAGAAATCTTCATATATGCTATAATTAAATGATGAAGACTATCCAGGAAAGAAATCTTCATATATGCTATAATTAAATGATGAATCAAGCCTAAGCAATTATGACCTATGGATATAGTAATGTTAAGGATTTTTAGATTTATATAGAATAATCAAGTATCTCGGTGAGTTGTTGGATTGAAGTTATGTTTGAATGTATGTGTAACTTTGAGGAGAATTCTATTGTAATAAGATAGTGGAAACTTAATATCAAAATGAAAAGTGTCTATAAGATCCTAAGTATCATGATTATCTTAGCAAGTGTGATGGTAGTCATATTTGAATGACGAATGAAAAAGGAAATTTGGTACTGAAGACATGAGAAAGTAACATTATACAAATTTTTAAGTCAAAATTCATGATATTTATGTCGGTTGAGTATTAGCTCAATTGGCATCAACATTGCTGCCAGTGTCGAAGGATGTGGGTTCAAGAGTACTAAAGCATGTCTATCATCCTGTTTAAAGGTTGGGAAGGAGATATGGATAATTTTATACATTGTATAAAAATAACATGAGATTTGTCCTTTTTCCTTTTGAAACAAAAGTCTTACAAAAGGGTTTAAAAATTATTGGAATTTCGATATTAAGAAAGAAAGAATTACAGAGAAGAAACGAGAAATTTAATAACAAAATTGTCTGCTAAGGTTTTTATTATTTTTCACTCATATATTTTGAACAATGTAACAAAGGTATTTATAACAAGAAAAACTCCTAAATATGGAAAGAAATAACAAAGATTTTTATACTAATAAATGTCAAATATATTATGCTAATAAATGCTAAATATATTATACTAATAAATAATAAATCTTCTAGAAAGAAAATATATTTTGTTTAACTTGACTTGTAAGCAATCTCTTTAAATCTAATTCATATTTGTAGTTCGCCAAAGTCATGAACTTGTCAACTTCTGTGAGTCTGTCAATATTAGAGGATTCGCCAACTTTTCATGCTGCATGAACGGTCATCTCACAACACTCCTCATTGGTCTTCATGCTGCGAACATCAATTTCATCTCACAACTCTTCAAACCTCATTTTCCCAAGTGGTTTGGTAAGAATGTCTACAAGTTTGCATCTTTCCCTGTTCCCAAGCTTGTACTTTGATATGCTCACATTTTGGTGTCCTCACACTTTTGTAGCACATATTTCATTTAGTTTGCAACTTGGACTTTCATAGCTCGCACATTTTTCAACTCACACTTGTTTCGAGTTCGCAACTTGCATTTTGGTGAGCTCACAAGCTCACTCTTCATCTTGCTGCTTGCTACTGCATTAGTTGCCAATTTGCAACACTCTTTCTTGACCATCTTCCAGCAAACTCCAATGTTGTTTTTTTGTGCAACTTCTTCAAAAATTACATGTTCCAATACTGCAGAGTCACATCTGTGTTAAGTTTTAACAATAGGCCTAATGCTTTAACATTAATATCATCAAAACCTTCATCTTCATCTTTATCTTCAACTTAAGTCATCTTCACAATTGATTTTGACTAGCACACTTTGTAACAGCCCGGTTTAGACCCTAGTCAGAATGGTGGTTTTGTAACCATAAATTTGAGGTCGTAAAATTATTTTATTATTATTTTTGGTAATTACAACATGTTATTTGATATGTGTGAAAATTTTTTGATTTAATTTTACCGATTGGTTGTCTAATTTGATAAAAATGACTTAATCGTGTAAAATGCAAAATTAGCATGCTATAAGTTAAACTGCTTATTTGCTATGGTTTCTTAATTTTGAAGTACTCAAAGTGAAATTTGACCATTGAGTAATGGCATGGACGGTAATGGACAACCATTATAAAGTTTTTATATTAATTTATAAAGGTTAAAAAGGTAAATGATGTATTATTATGTAATCAAATAAAACATAAAGTAAATATGCATGTTCATCCTTCTTGTTGGCCGAATGTAAGAATGAAAAGAAACCATTTTTCTTGTTTAAAGGTTCGGCAATCTCCAAACTAGACTGAGGTATGTTTTGAGCTTGATTTTCGATAATTTTTAAATTTTCGAGATCGTTGCTTTGTATATTACCTAGCCCATGCTTTAATTTTTAGAATTAATGGTGAATTTGAGATTTGCCATTGTTGATAATGTGATGAATTTCTTGTTTGATGATGAAAAATAAATCTTTGATGTTTGATTATCATGTTTAATTAACTGATTTTTTATAAAAATCCAAATTAGGGATTTGTTTGTGAAATTTGAAAATTTAGGGGCTTAAATGTGAAATAAATTGAATAAATGGGCTGCTAATACCTAGGGACCATTCAACCTAATATGGGCTTATTGAAATATTGGGTATTTTGTGTTGTTTTGAATTAGGGACTAAATTGAGAAAATGTGAAATGTCAGGGGCTGAAATGCAAAATGTCCAAAATATGTATTTTTGGATGAAATTGAATGAATATGTTATTAAACAAGACAAATTTCTATTAGATTGAGATCAAAAAAAGAGGAAATCGAATTTGAATCGGGAAAAGTCAAAAATTATCGAATAGTCGTCTGGTTCGTTCGTGTCCGTACGAGGTAAGTTCATAAGTAAATAATTGTTTTTAAATTCATATGAAAATGTATTTAATTGTGCTGAATTGAATTTTAGTAACTTTATATGTGTATGTCGAATTGATATAAGTATGGGGAAATAGCTACAAGCTTGAATCGATCGAATTACAACTTCCGAAAGCCTCGTATGAATCATAGGAATAGTTAGGATACATATGTCATGACATAGGATTCTGATATGAGTTATCATATAAGACCATGTCTGGGACGTTGGCATCGATTTGAGATTTACGTGTAAGACCATGTCTGGGACATCGGCATCATATACGATTTCGTGTAAGACCCTGTCTGGGATAGTGGCATCCATATTTGATTACATGTAAGACCACGTTTGGGACGTTGGCATTGTAAGAGCTTTCAAGTTATCCGGGTATCCTTATTGATTCCTGACGGTTCAACGAGCAATATCGAGAAATGAATGACTATGTGGAAGTATATCCGGTTCAGGTACGTACGAAGAGTATATTTTATTCAAAATCGGAAGGTGAGTATATTTAAAATGTCAATATGTGAAATATATGACAATGAATTAAATGAATGTATACAAATGAACATTGTGTACATATGCTTGTTATTTGAAATTGTGGTCATATATTTTGAAAATACGAATTATGAAACATGAAACATAGTGTTGAGGTATGCTAATTTGGTTTAAAATTTGGACTTGATTGTTGATATCGAGATGGTGGTGTTATGATGCATTGTTAGCATATAAGTGAAACGGCTAGTAAAGCATGACTTGTTCTGATAGGTTATGTAATTCATATGTAAAAATTTAATTTATATGATTGAGCTGATGGTTGTTATTCAAATTCTAAAGCATGGTTTATATGTCATTGATAAATAAGATAAGTGAAGTTACTTAATGTGGTCATAAGAATTTATGAATATGATGAGTGTATATGCGGTTGAGATTTGCTAAATTTGGCCTAGTTAAATTGAATTATAAATATCATTCAGATGATTTATTTGCTTATGGATTACTAAGCTTTCAAAGCCTACTCAGTGTGTTTTTCCTATGTTTATAGAGTTTCAGAGACTTGCTCGGGTTGGAAGTCGTAGGAGACCTCATCACACTATCCAGTTTTTGCTTCGGCAAATAAATGCTTTGAGATTTGGTTATGTGGCATGTATAGGCTAGTTTTGATATGGTTGGTTTTGAAATTGTATATATATTTATATGGCCATGCCAAAATGGTTTGATTATGATGTTAATGGTTGTGTGTATTCGGTTATGATTTATGCTTATATTGAAAGTATATCTCAAGGTATATATGTTTGTGGTGTTTGGTTATATGATTCGGCAATGAGTAATGAAAAGTATGATATATAATCAGCCTTATAAGTAGCTCATGTTGGAAGTATGTTATGCGGTATATCTTGTGTGGTAGATGATGATGTGATTCGGTTGTTCAATGAGATAAAGGTTGGATGCATTTTTGACTTGTGATTTACGTTCCTATAAGTAAAAAGAATGAATATATTTTTTATGATGCATTGGTTATTTTGGTATGATTATAAATGACAAATAATGAAAATGTTATATGAATGTTTTGGGTTGATCATTGGAGATTAAATTTGAGGACCGAATATATGGTTAATGGATCGGTTATACTTAAGTACTTTGGATTAGTTATAGAGCATATGATTTTGGTATGCTATGAAATGATCTTTTTGTCCATAAATATTTAATGCGGCTATGTGAAATGTGCGCAAATTAGAAATTATTTCAATTGTATGTGGTTATATGAAGATGATTACTTATGTATAATATATATGTAAGCCTATTATGCCGTGTGGATTACTTAACTTAGATTAATGTGCATAACTTGTGAATCAGATAGTCACAAAATTTGTTAATAGAATATGATAATATTGATTTGATAATTATGATTTGAAATGACTTTTTTTTAGGAATATGCATATTATAATAGCATCATGAGTATGTTCTGTTATGCTATAATGTTACTAATGTCACATATGTGAATGGATGTTTAGTAGAGTATATGGGTTTATTTTTTTAATATGCACATGTGCGAAGTTATGAAATGATATGTTGATACTCGGGTAATGAAATAGATGTATTGACATATATTCGATATATGAAGTGTAATGATATATGCTTGCTTACATTTTAAATATTCGAATATCATAGATTTGATGGTCATATGGTTCGGACTTTAAAAATATGAAACATGTACAATTTGGTTTTGATGTATGAAAGCTTGATCTGAAACTTGTATAGATTATGAGTAATGATGTAATTGAATTACGAAGCATGAATTGTAATGTAAGTCTTGGTTAGCATGAAATAAGAGTATAGGCTATGCATGAGTCATATTTAGTAAGCATGTTTGAATTTGGTTGATATTGAAAATCAAATATGCGTATTGTTAGAGTATGCCCAAAGATCAATCATGAGATGGTTGTAATAACATACTTGATTTATCATGTTTATTAATATAAGGCGTTACCTTTATTATTTCAATTTCTTTTCGTGTATATAAATAAACTGTTTTATAATAATGTCACGAGAATAATATGATTATTCTTAAAAGTTCCTTAGTCAAGTATTATTGTTGGATAGGACAACGATAATGCATTAAGACTAACGTGTAGTTGATTGATGATAAAGAGTTGCCATTGATATGGAATGTCAAAATCATTACATGAATATGTGTGTTAGAGAACAACATATTGGGTGACCCGTTATGAGTATGTTTCTTGGATTATTATGTAATTATCACGACATTACTCATAATGATTAATATTTATATGATCCTCGGACTTGAGATCATCATAATCCCAACATCGTGAGTTTGTATATTTTGATACGATCAAACGTATGCAGAATCGGGTTGTTCTATAAAGGCGATGTTGGATATACCACAATCTATGTAGAGGATATGGTTGGTCGATATAGGATAAGTCCCTCCTACATAATGGGAGTAATATCTTAGGCCACTTGATTAAGTGAGACTAGAAATGCATGACCATGCTCAAATAAGTTGATATTAGATGTCATACTTATTTGTATATCGTAAGTCTGCTTAAGATATCAAGGAACATGGAATGGACAATGCAAGTGTGACTATTCCATGACTTGTGTCCAATCCAGAGATAAAGGACTTAAGGATTATTGCATAAAAGGTTAATCATAAAAGGTTATGTCGAATCATGATCTCTTGTGACTTAGGTAGCAATGATGCATTGCTAGATGCCACTCATTGTTCGTAGCATTAGAATCGTTCTAGTGTTACTGCTAACGTTACAAGAACCTCTGAGGTCACACCCTATAGTTGAAATGAACGGAATAAACCATAGTTGGTATTGTTTTTGGGTCGCTTGAATTAAATTAATTATAGAATTAATTTAATTCGGTAATCAAATTTCAACACATTATGTACAAGGTTGTTTATGCGTATAGTGAGGACATGAATTTGGTTAGCATAAGAATTCAAATAAATATATGGTTTACCGAACTTATATTATAATTAATGTAATTATAATTTTCAATTAAAATATTATTATATTTATTTAATTCTTAAAAAACGCTAAAACAAAAGGATATATATAATCCGTTTTTCTTTGTTTGAGTCTAGCGACCTTCAAAGAAAAATAAGCGTCAAAAGCTGTTTTGGATTCCTTCCGTTCGTAGTCAACTGGGTGGATTACGTAGAGGCCGGAATCACGATAGATTGCGGTTTGGTTCGACAGCAGATCAGACTACTCGTTGTTGAGGTGTTGCTGTCTACTCTGAATAAACATTAGGTAATTTCGCAACCTCTTTCACCCCGGTTTGTTCCTCACACGTGGATCCCTGGTTAGGATCACCGGATTTTTATTTTTTTACTGCGCCATAGAGGTGCCGGCGATCCAACAGTGGTGTCAGAGCCACTTATGTGATACGGACTCGGGTTTAAATACTTGGGTGATGCAATTGTATGAGATGCATGCTTTAATTTTAGTAAATTTTGACTGTTTAAATCGTTTAATAGTAACCTGATAACCGTTCCTTTTGACAATGGATTAAATGTTAATCATGATGTTATGGCCATGTTATTACAGTTAAATGTTAACAGATCTATAATGGTGCGACGGTGGTGTTGACAGTTTCCATTAAAAGTTAACTGGTTAGTGGAACAAGGGTTGTTCTGGCATGAAACCTCAGGGATTAAAATCCCGAAAACACGATTATGTTGATAAAAGTTATCAAATCGTGAGGTTTTACTTGAATGGCGGTTCGTACTGCGAGGGCTCCGCCCCCGTACCCCCGCCTCAGCCCCCATCTTCTTAAAGTATTTTTTTATATATAATAAATAAAACTTGGTGGGCAATAAAGCTGAAAGGATATGTTTTAATACACCTTAACAAAAGTGTTTATTTGTATATGCTATTTTTGACATGCACGGTGTTTGAAATGCATAGTTATAGCCCAACAGCCCATTTGATAATAAAAAGGTTGTAATTTTATAAATACGGCCTGCGTGTCGTGCCTTGCTACTATTCTCTTGTATTTCTCTTCTCATCTTACTCCCTCGTATGTAAAACGAGTTTCTACATATTGTAATTTGCAAGAGTTGCTGTGGGCTAGCCGAGATGGAAGATGGGCCAACCAGTGTGGACTGATAGCTTGAAAACCGGCTTACACCTTTAGGTTTCCTTTTGGTTCTCCCATTGGCTTGGGTTGCGCCACCTTAGTTTATGGGCTATAACTATTGCATTTATTTATTGCTTTATTCATGTATGAGATGCTATGGATGTCTAAAGCATGCCAAATTTTAAACATGTTAAAATTTGATAATAATGAACCACATTAATTGATGAGATCAATTAAATGGCTAAATGGACTAAAGTAAATCATAATTGGTGAGATGAAACGATCTTAATAAAATCCCTCTATTAAAATATTAAGTCAACATAGCCTTCCAATTTTGCCCTCGTTAAGACCTCGATCAATACTGTTTAGGTTCTGCTAAAGCGAAGTACTAGTATTTATCTTGGTTAAACGCGAAGAATAAACAAGTGATATTCGTAGGTTAAAATTGGTTAATGACTTGACTAGGTTATTCTAATAGGATTAGAAACCTAGAGGCAAGTAATTTGGATAAATCATAAGATGATTAGAACAAGAGTTGTTCACCAAACTTTAGGAGTTACATATGATGTAATTAGCAAGTGTTGCTTACCTAGATAACCATAATCTTGAGAGTAAAGCCAAAGCTGACTTAAGAGGAGGTGAAATATGGATCCTTAACCCACTTGAAATGCTTTTCAAGAAAGCCTTTCCGAAACTAACGTATGAGGGTATTAGTTTTGTAGTAAAATAGTGGGAGCATCATTTAATTAAGTCCTTTTAATGATTAATATAAATTTGATAAATTTTCACACGCATAATTTCATTGTTGTAGATATATTATGGCTGCAAACACAAATACACTATCATTGCGATCGGTCCTTGAGAAGGACAAGTTGAATGGTTTAAATTTTCTTAATTGGTTCCGTAACTTGAGGATTGTCCTCAAACAAGAACGGAAATTATATGTCATTGAACAACCAGTTCCTAACGAGCCACCCACTAATGCCTCGAGGGCTGATAGAGATGCTTACAGGAAGCATCTCGATGACATGGTAGACGTTGGATGTCTTATGCTTGCCACTATGAATCCTGAGCTTCAGAAGCAACATGAGGACATGGTTGCTTATGAAATGATTGAACACCTGAAAGAACTCTATCAGGGGCAAGCACGGCAAGAGAGGTTCGATATCTCTAAGGCCTTGTTCCAATGTAAGCTGGCTGAAGGAAGCCCAGTGGGACCTCATGTCCTTAAGATGATTGGCCATATTGAAAGCCTGTCTAAGCTTGGGTTTCCATTGAGCCAAGAGTTGGCCACTGATGTTATTCTGCAATCGTTTCCGGATAGCTACAGCCAGTTTTTCCTCAATTTTAATATGAATGAGATTGATAAGACTCTGCCACAGTTGCTTAGTATGTTACGAACTGCTGAAGGCAACATGAAAAAGGTTGGACCCAAGCCTATACTGATGGTCCGTAATAATAAGGGCAAGGGAAAGGCCAAAGTTCAGGCAAAGCTAGGCCCAAGCCTGGAAAAGTAAAGGCTGCATTGAAACCTAAAGGAGGGGTGGCTAAGGAAGGAAACTATTTTCATTGTGGTGTGACTGGACATTGGAAGTGAAACTGCCCTATCTATCTTGAGGAAGTCAAGAAGGCCAAAATAAGCGGAACGTCTGCTTCAGGTATTTATGTTATTGATATTAATTTATCAACTACTACTTCATGGGTATTAGATACTGGTTGTGGTTCTCACATTTGTACTTCTGTACAGGGACTGCAAAGGAGTAGGACTTTGGCTAGAGGAGATGTGGACCTACGAGTTTGAAATGGAGCAAAAGTTGCTGCATTAGCTGTGGGAACATATAATTTATCTTTGCCTAGTGGACTTGGTTTATGTTTAGAGGATTGTTATTATGTGCCCAGTTTGACTAAAAACATTATTTCAATTTCTTGTTTAGACAAAATTGGTTTTGAGATAATTATTAAGAATAATTGTTGTTCCTTTTATCTCAATAATGTTTTCTATGGTTCGGCATAATTGAATAATGGCCTCTATGTTTTAGATCAAATGAATCCCATCTACAACATAAATACTAAAAGATCAAAAATAAATGACTCAAATCAAACTTATCTATGGCATTGTCGTTTGGGCCACATAAGTGAGGAACGCATATCCAAGCTCCATAAAGATGGTTTCTTGGATTCATTTGTTTTTGAACAATTTGAAATATGTGAATCTTGCTTATTGGGAAAAATGACTAAGTCTCCTTTTACTGGTAAAAGTGAACGAGCTAGTGATTTATTGGGCCTAATACATTCTGATGTATGTGGACCAATAAATATACAGCCTAGAGGAGGATTCCATTACTTCATCACTTTCACTGATGATTTCAGTAGATATGGGTATGTCTATCTCATGCGCCATAAGTCTGAATCCCTTGAAAAGTTCAAGGAATTCAAAAATGAAGTACAAAATCAACTAGGAAAAACTATCAAGACACTTCGATCTGATCGAGGTGGAGAGTATAAGAGCTTAGAGTTTGATGATCTATTGAAGCAATGTGGGATTGTCTCACAACTTACTCCTCCTGGTACTCCTCAATGGAATGGAGTTTCTGAAAGAAGAAATCGAACTTTGTTAGACATGGTTCGATCCATGATGAGTTATGCTGATCTACTGACTTCCTTTTGGGGACATGCACTTGAGACAGCTACTTTCACACTAAATCATGTTCCATCTAAATCGGTTCAAAAGACACCATATGAGATATGGATGGGAACGCCCCAAGATGTCTTTTATGAAAATTTGGGGTTGCGAAGCTTATGTTAAACGTCAGACGTCTACTAAGCTTGAACCCAAAGCTAAAAAATGTATTTTTGTGGGGTATCCAAAAGAAACCAAAGGATATTATTTCTTTAATCCCACTGAGAACAAAATACTTGTTACTCGGACTGGTGTCTTCCTAGAGAGAGAATTTGTTTCTAGAAAAGGAAGTGGGAAAAAGATTGAACTTGATGAAGTTCGAGAATCGCAAAATACCACTGAACCAGAGATAGAACAACAGCAAGTTCCACAAGGGGTTGAGGAACAAGTAATTGCTGTAGAAACACAACCACTGCGTAGATCTTTAAGGGAACGCCAAGCACCTGAGAGATATGGATTTCTCGTTACAACGCATGGTGACGTTCTACTGATAGATCAAGATGAGCCTAGGACTTATCAAGAAGCGGTGACGAGCCCAGACTCTGAGAAATGGCTTGAAGCCATGAGATCTGAGATGGATTCCATGTATGAAAACCAAGTATGGACTTTGGTTGACCCACTCGAAGGGGTTAAGCCCATAGGGTGCAAGTGGGTTTTCAAAAAGAAAACCGACATGGATGGTAATGTACAAACATACAAGGGGCGATTAGTCGCTAAAGGTTTTCGCCAAGTTCATGGTGTTGACTATGTTGAAACCTTTTCTCCTGTAGCTATGTTTAAATCCATCAGGATCTTGCTAGCTATAATGCATTTCATGACTATGAAATCTGGCGGATGGACGTCAAAAGACTTTCCTTAATGGGAAACTTGAAGAGGATGTGTACATGACACAACCTGAAGGTTTTGTCAATCCAAAGGATGTTGGAAAGATATGTAAGCTACAAAGATCCATTTATGGATTAAAGCAAGCTTCTCGAAGTTGGAATCTTCATTTTAATGATGCAATCAAAGAGTTTGGTTTTATCAAAATGAAGATGAGCCATGTGTTTACAAGAAAGTTAGTGGGAGCACTATAACATTCTTGGTACTGTATGTGGATGACATACTTATCATAGGAAATGACATACCTACCTTGCAGTCTATTAAGACTTGGTTAGGAATTTTTTTTCTATGAAGGACTTGGGTGAAGCAACTTACATCTTAGGAGTAAAGATCTATAGAGATAGATCAAGACGACTACTAGGTCTAAGCCAAAGTACATACATAGACAAAAAATCTTGAAAAGGTTCAAGATGGAAGAATCTAAGAGAGGATTCATACCTATGAGACATGGTATTTAGGTCTCGAAGGAAATGTGTCCTTCAACTCCACAGAGAGAGAACGAATGAGTAAAATTCCATATGCTTCCGCTATTGGATCTATCATGTATGCCATGTTATGTACCCGTCCAGATGTCTCATATGCCTTAAGCATGACGAGAGATACCAAGTAGATCCGGTGAAGGTCATGGACCACGATCAAGAATATCCTTAAGTACTTGAGAAGAACTAAGGATGTTTTCCTACTATCTGGAGGTGAGGAAGAGTTAAGTGTAAAAGGTTACACCGATGCTAGCTTCAAACCGATAAGGACGATTCTTGATCACAATCGGGTTTTGTGTTTTGCCTTAATGGTGGTCTTTGTGAGTGGAAGAGTTCAAAGCAAAGTACAAGATGTCGATTCTACAACAGAGGTGAGTATATTGCGACCAAGTGAGGCGAAAAGAAGCGGTTTGGATCAAAAGTTCATTACTAAACTAGGGTTGTGCCTAGCATATCGGATGCTATAGAACTCCGATGTGATAATAATGGAGCCATTGCACAAGCTAAAGAACGTAGATCTCACCAATGATCCAAACATATACTTAGGCGCTACCATCTTATTAGAGATTATCGATCGGGGATGTAGAGATATGTAGAGTACCTATAGATGATAACATTGTTGATCCTTGACCAAGCCTCGACACGTGAAGCATGATCATCACACTAAGTCACTTGGTATTAGATATATAAGTGATTGGTCTTAGTGCTAGTGGGAGATTGTTAGAGTATGCCCAAAGATCAATCATGAGATGGTTGTAATAACATACTTGATTTATCATGTTTATTAATATAAGCCGTTACCATTATTATTTCAGTTTCTTTTCTGTGTATATAAATAAACTGTTTTATAATAATGTCCTGAGAATAATATGATTATTCTTAAAAGTTCCTTAGTCAAGTATTATTGTTGGATAGGACAACGATAATGCATTAAGACTAACGTGTAGTTGATTGATGATAAAGAGTTGTCATTGATATGGAATGTCAGAATCATTACATGAATATGTGTGTTAGAGAACAACATATTGGACTGACCCGTTATGAGTATGTTTCTTGGATTATTATGTAATTGTCATGACATTACTCATAATGATTAATATTTATATGATCCTCAGACTTGAGATCATCATAATCCCAACATCGTGAGTTGTATATTTTGATACTGATCAAGCGTAACCGTGAATGGCGGTTGTTCTATAAAGACTGATGTTGGATATACCACAATCTATGTAGAGGGACATGGTTGGTCGATATAGGATAAGTCTCTCCTACATAATGGGAGTAATATCTTAGGCCCCTTGATTAAGTGAGACTAGAAATGCATGGCCATGCTCAAATAAGTTGATATTAGATGTCATACTTATTTGTATATCGTAGTCTGCTTAAGATATCAAGGAACATGGAATGGACAATGCAAGTGTGACTATTCCATGACTTGTGTCCAATCCAGAGATAAAGGACTTAAGGATTATTGCATAAAAGGTTAATCATAAAAAGGTTATGTCGAATCATGATCTCTTGTGACTTAGGTAGCAATGATGCATTGCTAGATGCCACTCATTGTTCGTAGCATTAGAATCGTTCTAGTGTTCTTGCTAGCGTTACAAGAACCTCTGTGGTCACACCCTATAGTTGAAATGAACGGAATAAACCATAGTTGGTATTGTTTTTGGGGTCGCTTGAATTAAATTAATTATAGAATTAATTTAATTCGGTAATCAAATTTCCAACACATTATGTACAAGGTTGTTGTACGTATAGTGGGGACATGAATTTTGTTAGCATAAGAATTCAAATAAATATATGGTTTACCGAACTTATATTATAATTAATGTAACTATAATTTTTGGATTAAAATATTATTATATTTATTTAATTCTTAAAAAAAACCTAAAACAAAAGGATATATATAATCCCGTTTTTCTTTGTTTGAGTCTAGCAGCCTTCAAAGAAAAATAACTCTCAAAACTGTTTTAGGGATTCCTTCCGTTCGTAGTCAACTATAAACATTAGGTAATTTCGCAACCTCTTTCACCCCGATTCGTTCCTCACACATGGATCCCTGGTTAGGATCACCAGATTTTTATTTTTTCGCTGCGCTATAGAGGTGCCGGCGATCCAACACGTATCTGGTTTAAATGAATAAATGAATTGTGGTTGTATGAGTTTAGAAATGTTTAAAAAGGTATAATTATAATTTGATGCATGAAATGAAATGAATGCCGGTTTTAAGCTGTGTTTTGTTTGGTAATGCCTTGTAACCCTAATCCGACGGCGGATATGGGTTTCTGAAGGAATTCTTATATTATGAGAACATTAGTTAAACATACTAATAGACGAAAGTATTGTTAGTCTGTTTGGATTATGTTCGACATTGCTATGTCTTTCTCTGGTATTTATTTCCTTGTGTGAATATGAAAGTCGACGGTAAAATCTATATAATGCTAATATTCTGTTTGTACTGGCCATTGTTCTGTTAAATATACGTGAAGATTATATTGCTTCTTTTACTATGGATCTCAGTATTTATGAGTGACGTTGTTCTTTCTAGAAATTTTCTGGGATATCATCAGAATTGTTATCATTTTATATGGATTGTAATTTTCAGATATCATGTGTAGCTTCATATGTTGAAATTTCGCTATCCCGATTTTCTTATGATTCTATGTGATTATCTGTTAGAGATGTCCATTTGACAGAAATGGTTATATCTATTATAATTATAATTTCTGTTTTGAATATGGGAGTACTGCAATACCATTATCAGAGTTATAAAAGTTGTATTTCTGCATTAGTTGTTGTTTAAACCATATTTGATTTTATTCTGTGTTCAAATGCTTTATTAACAGTCGGGATAATATCTATTTATAGGGTTGAGACATCGTTCTCATTAAGGCCCAATGATTTCTATCTAATACAGGGGACTTCAATATAATTCAGAACTTGAATGATTAATATATGAGACAGCTTTATTATAAACTCTTTTCTAGTTCTCATGAAAGGTTCGACATCGGCAAAAGTGAAAATGATAGAAGATCAAGATCAAATCTGTAAAATGATAAGTTTGGGGCTATCCTTTTTAATGAGAAGAAAAGATTTCTTCGAAAAGACCGATTCAGTGGTTTATTATGATTTGAATTATTTGATTGAAAAGATAATTGGGTTATATGTGTTTGAATCTATCCACCAGACTAGAAATAAACTTTGAACGTACATGTGTGAATTGAGGATAGTCTGGAAGAAGAATTTGTATTCTTGAAGATTTGATATAGAATTATATCTATCGGAACGATTCTATCTTGGAAATGTTGTGGTAAATTAAAGTTAGTTTAATTGTTGAAGTTTTCCATTTTTGCACGAAGATATTGTCAACCGAAACATCAGCTCTGGTTCAGCCTAAGTTGAAGAAAAAGTTTATGATTTTCAGTCATGCGTCAATGAACGGTTTGAAATGTGTTTTAATAATAGAGTGTACAGAGATATCTTGTGATTCCATACAGTTAAAACTGCATGAAAAGAGTTATGTGACATATTTGATGATTACAAGAGTTTAAAAAGTTTGATGTTGCAGAGCGAGGTCCAAACTTGGCACAGCAAAGCTAGCTTGAATTGTCGAAAAACTTTTGAGTTTGTAAGTAAATATTATTATCCGAGGGAAATGATTACAGTTTCGAATGATCTGAATAAGAAACTTTTGTGTGCCTTACGAGCGATGAATACATGATTGATCTTATCAGATGATAATTATATGTTAGCTGGATTAGAAGTTAAATTGATACTTACTAAGTGAATTTGTGGAATTTAGAAATGTGTTAACAAATTATAAGTCAAAAAGGGGTTCAACATAAATTGATTTCTGATTCAGAACTTCGGATGTGGAATCAATGATTGTTTGTTGCTATGAGATAGTGTACCGAAAAGCTCTGAGATTGTATAACCATTGTTACAAGTGGCTCACAGTGTCAGTTAGTCTATTCATACGAGAGTAACAAGACGCATGATAGACTGAGAAAATGGTATTGATAAATGAGTATAAAACGTAATATTTCTGACCTTGTGTTTAAATGTTTGAGCTATCAAAAAGTTAAAGTTAATTATTAAGTTTCTTCGGGACTGTTTCAGCATGAGTTGATATCTGAGTTGTAATGAAATAGAATTTTGATAAATTTCGTATCAGGATTATCTGTTATCATTGAAAAAGATAGATGTTATCTAAATTATTGTTAACTGTCTGAATAAGTCTTTTTGTACGGCTAGATTTCTATTTTGATAAATCAACTGAGTTATTTGTTTCAGAGACTGTCAGTTTGCACATGGTGCCAGTCATCATTGTTTCAGATTTAAATCTAAGATTCATATTGTGATTCTGAGAGAAATTATAGTAAGCTGTGAGTATGAGGTTGTATTGAAATCAGAATACGCAATTCAACTTCTCGAAATATTTATTTATCACTGTGTTTTAGAGTTTGAAAGCAACTAAAAAAAAGAATAATGTTGTTTGATAAGCTATCGTGTGATTATAAAAATGAAATTGTATGAGGTATCGTATGGTTGCAGTTATCGAACTTCGTTGTTTCGGGACCGAGCTTTG
Organism: Gossypium raimondii; assembly: GCF_025698545.1. Lineage (NCBI taxonomy): Eukaryota > Viridiplantae > Streptophyta > Magnoliopsida > Malvales > Malvaceae > Gossypium > Gossypium raimondii. The sequence continues at coordinate 16,450,133 of NC_068566.1, forward strand.
TGAGAAAATGGTTCACGAGATTAATATCATTAGAGAAATTGATCAGAAAATAAAAGTAATTCAATACAGTTATAAGCAGTTTCAGCTTGATTTGATGTATAGCGAAAGACAGATCAGAATCTTAGTTGTGAGATTAAAGAGATATGAAATCCAAAGCCATGAGTGAATTTGAAATGTACTGTGTGGATGCAAATCCTTAATCTACTTTTTGGCAAGACTTTTGGGGATGAAAATCCCTAAGGGGGGAGAGTTGTTACAGCCCGGTTTAGACCCTAGTCGGAATGGTGGTTTTGGAACCACAAATCACAAGTCGTAAAATTATTTTATTATTAATTTTGGTAATTACAGCATGTTATTTGATGTGTGAAAATTTCTTGATTTAATTTTGCCGATTGGTTTTCTAATTTGATAAAAACGACTTAATCGTGTAAAATGCAAAATTAGCATGCTATAAGTTAAAGTGCTTATTTGCTATGGTTTCTTAATTTTGAAGTACTTAAAGTGAAATTTGACCATTGAATAATGGCATGGACGGTAATGGACAACCATTATAAAGTTTTTATATTAATTTATAAAGGTTAAAAAGGTAAATGATGTATTATTATGTAATAAAATAAAACATAAAGTAAATATGCATGTTCATCTTTCTTGTTGGCCAAATGTAAGAATGAAAAGAAGCCATTTTTCTTGTTTAAAGGTTCGACAATCTCCAAACTAGACTGAGGTATGTTTTGAGCTCGATTTTTGATAATTTTTACGTTTTTGAGATCGTTGCTTCGTATATTACCTAGCCCATGCTTTAATTTTCAGAATTAATGATGAATTTGAGATTTGCCATTGTTGATAATGTGATAAATTTCTTGTTTGATGATGAAAAATAAATCTTTGATGTTTGATTATCATGTTTAATTAACTAATTTTTGATAAAAATCCAAATTAGGGATTTGTTTGTGAAATTTGAAAATTTAGGGGCTTAAATGTGAAATAAATTGAATAAATGGGCTGCTAAGACCTAGGGACCATTCGACCTAATATGGGCTTATTGAAATATTGGGTATTTTGTGTTGTTTTCAATTAGGGACTAAGTTGAGAAAATGTGAAATGTCAGGGGCTGAAATGTAAAATGCCCAAAATATGTATTTTGGATGAAATTGAATGAATATGTTATTAAACAAGCCAAATTTGTATTAGATTGAGATCAAAAAAAGAGGAAATTGAATTTGGATCGGGGAAAGTCAAAAATTATCGAATAGTCGTCTAGTTCGTTTGTGTCCGTACGAGGTAAGTTCATAAGTAAATAGTTGTTGTTAAATTCATATGAAAATGTATTTAGTTGTGTCGAATTGAATTTTAGTAACTTTATATGTGTATGTCGAATTGATATAAGTATGGGAGAAATAGCTACGAGCTTCAATCGATCGAATTACGATGTCGGAAAGCCTCGTACGAATCATAGGAATTGTTAGGATACATATGTCATGACATAGGATTCCGATATGAGTTATCATGTAAGACGACGTCTGGGACGTTGGCATCGATTTGAGATTTACGTGTAAGACCATGTCTGGGACACCGGCATCGTATACGAATTTGTGTAAGACCCTGTCTGGGACAGTGGCATCCATATTTGATTACATGTAAGACCACATCTGGGACATTGGCATTGTAAGAGCTTCTAAGTTATCCAAGTATCCTTATTGATTTCGAACGGTTCAACGGGCAATATCGAGAAATGAATGACCATGTGGAAGTATATCCGGTTCAGGTACGTATGAAGTGTATATGTTATTCAAAATCGAAATATGAGTATGTTTGAAATGTCAATATGTGAAATATATGACAATGAATGAAATGAATGTATACAAATGAACATTGTGTACATATGCTTGTTATCTGAAATTGTGGTCATATATTTTGAACATGGGAATTATGAAACATGAAACATGCTGTTGAGGTATGCTAATTTGGTTTGAAATTTGGATTAGATTGTTGATATCGAGATAGTGGTGTTATGATGCATGGTTAGCATATAAGTGAATTGGCTAGTAAAGCATGACTTGTTCTGATAGGTTATGTAATTCATATGTACAAATTTAATTTATATGATTGAGCTAACGGTTGTTATTCAAATTCGAAAGCATGGTTTATATGTCATTGATAAATAAGATAAGTGAAGTTACTTAATGTGGTCATAAGAATTTATGAATATGATGAGTGTATATGTGGTTGAGATTTGCTAAATTCGGCCTAGTTAAATTAAATTATAAATATCATTCAGATGATTTATTTGCTTATGGCTTACTAAGCTTTCAAAGCTTACTCAATGTGCTTTTCCTATGTATATAGAGTTTCGGAGACTTGCTCGGGTTGGAAGTCATAGGAGAACTCATTACACTATCCAGTTTTTGCTTCGGTAAATAAATGCTTTGAGATTTGGTTATGTGGCATGTATATGCTAGTTTTGATATGGTTGGTTTTGAAGTTGTATATATATATTTATATGGCCATACGAAAATGGTTTGATTATGATGTTAATGTTTGTGTGTATTCGGTCATGATTTATGCTTATATTGAAAGTATATCTCAAGGTATATATGCTTGTGGTGTTTGGTTATATGATTCGGCAATGAGTAATGAAATGTATGATATATAATCGGCCTTATAAGTAGCTCATGTTGGAAGTATGTTATGTGGTATATCTTGTGTGGTAGATGATGATGTGATTCGGTTGTTCAATGAGATAAAGGTTGGATGTATTTTTAACTTGTGATTTACGTTCCTATAAGAAAAAAGAATGAGTATATTTTTTATGATGCATTGGTTATTTTGGTACGATTATAAATGACAAATAATGAAAACGTTATATGAATGTTTGGGTAGATCATTGGAGATTAAATTTGAGGACCGAATATATGGTTAATGGATCGGTTATACTTAAGTACTTTGGATTAGTTATAGAGCATACGATTTTGTTATGCTATGAAATGATCTTTTTGTCCATAAATATTTAACACGGCTATGTGAAATGTGCGCAAATTAGAAATTATTTCAATTGTATGTGGTTATATGAAGATAATTACTTATGTATAATATATATGTAAGCCTATTATGCCGTGTGGATTACTTAACCTAGATTAATGTGCATAACTTGTGAATCAGATAGTCATAAAATTTGTTAATGAATATGATAATCTGATTTGATAATTATGATTTGAAATGACTTTTGTTTTTATGGAATATGCACATATTATAATAGCATCATGATTATGTTCAGTTATGCTATAATGTTACTAATGTCATATATGTGAATGGATGTTTAGTTGAGTATATGGGTTTATTTGTTTTAATATGCACATGTGCGAAGTTATGAAATGATATGTTGATACTCGGGTAATGAAATAGATGTATTGGCATATATTTGATATATGAAGTGTAATGATATATGCTTACTTACATTTTAAATATTCGAATGTCATAGATTTGATGGTCATATGGTTCAGACTTTAAAAATATGAAACATGTGCAATTTGGTTTTGATTTATGAAAGCTTGATCTGAAACTTGTATAGATTATGAGTAATGATGTAATTGAATTACGAAGCATGAATTGTAATGTAAGTCTTGGTTAGCATGAAATAAGAGTATAGGCTATGCATGAGTCATATTTAGTAAGCATGTTTGAATTTGGTTGAGATTGAAAATCAAATATGCATATCTGGTTTAAATGAATAAATGAATTATGATTGTATGAGTTTAGAAATGTTTAAAAAGGTATAGTTATAAATTGATGCATGAAATGAAATGAATATCGGTTTTAAGTTGTGCTCTCTTCGGTAATGTCTTATAACCCTAATCCGACGACGGATATGAGTTAGGGGTGTTACACACTTGACTAAGGGAATTATATTTCACATGTCTTTGTCTTTTGTGTCAACTATATGATTTATCCACTGAACTAGTTTAGGCTCTTGAAGCCTTAAAGTTCCAATCCAGCACAAAGCTTTTATTATTCATTGAGACTATGACCACTTATTGTCCCAATGAATCAAATATAGTGCAGCATTTATCTTAGAAAACAACTGTGTATTTCTTCTCCATCAATTGACCAATGTTAAGGAGATTATGATCTATTTCGGGAACTAAAAACACATTTGTAATTACTTTAGTATCTGTTGGAGTGCTGATTAGCCAATCCCTGTTCCTTTAGCTTTAATAAGTTATCCATTTTCAATTCTAACTTTTGAAATGGAACTTCTGTCAATCTGCTTGAAGATGCTTTCATCTGAAGTCATATGGCTTGTGCATCTACTGTCAACAAGCCAATTCTTTCTATTTTTGCTAAAGGGTTCACATGGTGCAACGAGTTGGGCTTCGCAGGATGCTGCGAACAACACTTCTTCTTGACTTGCTTCAGTAGTCTAAGCCTTAGTGTTTTGTTGTGTTGTGTGTACCCCTTATTCTTGCACACCCTCTCCATATGACCGAATTATTTACAGCTTCTACATTGAACCAGCAATACCTTTCCAAATGATTTATCTTTTTGTAGTGAAAGCATGGTGGATTTTCTTCCTTGCCACCATCTCTCCATCTATCCTCTTTCTTCTCTATCCAACATTTCTTACCCTTATGTTTCTGGGAGTTTGCATCATCAATACTTAGGGCTTGCAGTGCTTCTTCTTTTGCGCACTCCTAATGCCTTGATGTTATTCTTTACTCTTGAGCATACAAGGCATTTATTAACTCTGAAAGAGAGATCGCCGAGAGATCCCTGGAGTCTTCGAGTGAGGAAATCTTCTAATCATACCTCTCAGGAAGTGTTGTTATGACCTTCTCAACAACCCTGTTACCTATGAATTTTTCCCCAAGTAACCTGATGTTATTTACTACCATCATAATCCTATTTGCTTACTGCTTCACTGTTTCAACCTCCTTCATCTTCAAATTCTCAAAATCTCTCCTAAGATTAATAAGTTGTTGCTGTTTGGTCTTATCCAAACCTTGAAAGTCCTCTTTTAGCTTATCCCAAGCTTGTTTTGGGGTTTCGCAGGCCATAATACGTGTGAATATGACATTCGAGGCGCCATTTTGTATACAGGACATTGCCTTGTATCTTTTAGCTCACTCGTCACTATGGTGTTTGATTTGAGTGAATGTAGCATTGTCCCTTAATGGTGCTAGCTCGACATTAGTATTTACATCCTCCCACAAGTCATAAGCTTGTAGGTAGGTCTCAATCTTAACAACCCATACATGATAGTTTTCTCCATTGAAAACAAATGGTGAAAGTGGTGAGAAACTCGCGAAAGCCATGTATAACTCAAAAAGAACAGTAACAACCCGTAAGAAGACAACTCTAATACCACTTGTTGGAATTTTGATACTAAGAAAGAAAGAATTGCAAAGAAGAAATGAGAAATTTAGCTACAAAATTGTCTACTAAGGTTTTTATTGTTTTTCACTCATATATTTTGAACAATGTAACAAGGGTATTTATAACAAGAAAAATTCCTAAATATGGAAAGAAATAATAAAGATTTTTATACTAATAAATGTCAAATATATTATGCTAATATATGCTAAATATATTATACTAATAAATACTAAATCTTCTAGAAATAAAATATATTTTATTTAACTTGACTTGTAAGCAATCTCTTTAAATTCAGTTCACATTTTTAGTTCGCCAAAGTAATGAGCTCGCCACTTTTTTGTGAATCCACCAATATTAGAGGTTTTGCCAACTTTGCATGTTGCATGAATGACCATCTCGCAACAGAAACTCCATGGTTCAAATGTGAGAAAATTAACCTACAAAATGCAAGTAAAATAATAAGATAAAACAAAAACCAAAACACTTTCCAAAGTAGATGACAACAGTGTAGATGTTATTGGTAAAAAGCAGACTAGGTTCTAAGAATTTGTTTAGTAAATGAAATGACTAGAAACAGTTTGAATGTGATTTTTTTTTTCAGTTTTTCGAGACTCCTGGTCTTTGTAATTGCTTTACGTACCCCGTTATGGTTTCCACAATTTTAATGATCTCAAGCACTTCAAATAGACACTTAAGAGGATTTTTCGTGAGATTCTCTCGATTTGCAATCTACCTGACAAATAGATGCAGTTATTAATCGTCACATCAAGTTTTCACTATTTAATCTTATCTTATATTACTTTAATTTTTCATCTTATCTGATGTTACTCAGGACATATCACGGTGCCATTCTACTTAAGCTTATAACATCAAACCACTTGCATCTAACCTGCTAATAACAACTCAACACATGACACTACATAACAAGGGACAAAAAATATATAAGGCTTAAAATCTAAGGAGAGACCTAAGCAACCCAAATTCCCGCTTATCCCAGCCTATCTCAAGCCTTATTTCTCCTCATTACTACCAATCCAGCCACCTTACCTGGCAAATCTCCACCCAATACTAAATAAGGTGAACCACTCATTTTCACCACCTACCCATCCTAGTATCATCCGTAGTCATATTAAGCTCCAATTAAATTGGAGTTGGATCCCTAAACGAGAGGTAGTGCTTTTTCTCCATCCATAAAATGCAAATCCGATATCTTATTTGGCATTGAACTTATTACCATTAGAATCAACAAGTGTTGCAAATTCAAGTTTTCCATGCACCCGTGATTCATTACTTTCCCAACTTTTATCAGTGCTGCGTTGAACTTGCCTTTTGTTTGTTTTCACCAGTTGTTTGTGGCACTTTTAGGTTCTAGTTTGAAAACTTATCAAACACATTATCCTGGTATTCTAAGTCGTTCAGTCACTTTCCATTGGAGTAGGATGAAAACAGGAAATAACCTCATGAATTCAAAGTAAAAAATTGATCATGAATGAGTGGATCTGCAGGGAATGATTTTGCCATGTATTCTTTTCTCACAGGAAATAGTTGTAGAGAATCAAGCATATATGCATTGGCTGATCCTAGGACTAAATTTTGGGGGCCTAGTAAAATTTTCAAAATTTTAGGAGTTTAATGAGAACTTTTAAAAAAGAAATTGAAACTCTAATTAAAATTTTTAAAATTTTTGTGAGATTACTGAGAATTTTTAAATATTTTAAGTGAGTTTAATTAAACTTTGAGTGGGTCTAATTAAATTTTTTTAGAAAAATCATAATTTTTCAAAATGGAGGGGGGGGGGGACCAAAGCCACGGTCGACCTATGCATATACGCAATTACCAATAGCAAAGAACACTGCTTGGTTACTGGAATTTTTACTGAAATCAGACTAAAAATCTTAAGAACCCTACTATCTCCATGTTCGTGGTAGTTCATGGGGTTGTGAGAGACATTTTTTAACCATACACACTGACAAAACGAAATACATTTTTCTTTCCCCCATCATCATTAATCTTTCTAATTTAGGTTGAGGCATAGTTATCAAGTCTATGCAACTGAGTGATAGAGTGATAGAGCGATAGAGCTGCACCCATACACGCTATCATTGCAGGTAATTTGTTTCCCAAGTTCGTTATGCAATACAAATAATTCACAATCTATTTGGTAAACATAACAGGAACCTCTCTATCATGAAAGGTGACTATGACAATGCATTTTTCCCCATTTTTTACTACAACATATAATGACTAAATCTTTACAAATTATCCTTTTTTATTAAGAAGTTCCAACTAAAAAAGGTGCTTCTTTCTTTGCATGGCAATCCTCTGTTCCCCTATATATGTTAAAAACTTACGAGACTAATGATTTACATACCAAGATAAGGAAGATTTATACAAAAGAATTTAATCCAAGCTATGCAACAAAGTACTTATGTTTGACTTGATTGATCAGTTGCCTGTCTCTTTCATTGAAACAAAATCCTAACAGTGAAAAGTTGTAATGACTGAAGAACGCAGAGGAGAATCCAAACATTGGTTCTCTAATGCTTTTGATACTTGACTTCAAAAGTTTGGAGGAGTGCAGGTCTCCACATTACCGCATCTAATGAATGAATCTAGCAAGAACTTGATCCTTATGCTTAGGATTATCATGTTAAGATGCAAATGCTTACATGATAAGTTAACTGGTGAAATCTTCTCCAAGTTATGGTCCCTTTTTATATCATTCTGCAATTAGTTTGGTCGTTCCTTCCCAGGAGTATGAGTAGTGCTTTTAGAGATTCCCTTGTTAATCAGCCCGTGCACTTACCATCAGCTCAGCCTCCAAAAAAGATATGAACTACACGTTCGGGGTCTTCTTCCCTCCCTCCCTCTTTCTACTTTATAATTCTCGATTCTCCTGTGTTTTCTTCCTCAATAGTGCCAGAGCCAATTGCAACAGCACAATGTTTGCTTATATCTCCTCCCAAGTATTCCAAATGATTCCATTATGCAGTCTGCTCCTACAGTCTGATATGCTGCCTTGCAGCCATCATCACATGACTAAGTGATATCAAGTTTGCCACTTCACTTAGTTCAGTTCTTAAACATGGTTAATCAACGGCATTCTTGCATGAAGGCATTTCTGGAGAACATATCACCACTGTCAATAATTGCCTACCTACCTATTTCCCTTATGTCATTAATTTCATATCTTAAGTGTAGTATGAGGATTCAATTGGTTAAGTTGTTCAGCACTCCATTCGCCAAACCTCACAGCACCATGCTTTTTGCATGCAACAAAGACTCTAGTCAGCATGGCAACAGTTGGCTCAAATGGCATACTCTTAATAAATTTCTCAAGCTCCTCCATGCACCCACACCTGCTATAGAGTTCAATCATACACTCATAGTGTTCCATCCGGGGTATAATGCAATAGTCATTGCTCATTGAATTAAAATACAGCTGACCCAACTCTGCTTCATGCTCACATATGCATGCAAGCAATATACCATGAAAGGTAACATGGTCTGGTTTGACGCCTTCCTCCTCCATCATGCCAATAAATTCAAGTACTTCTCTACCCCTTCCGTTGTGACAAAATCCAAAAGTCATGATGTTCCAAAGAGCAACATCACGTGAATCTGCCTCTTTGAAAATCATGAAAGCATATAAAATGCAACGACATTTAGAATACATGCCAACCAAAGCTCCTCTTACTGCCATATTCAGCTCATAACCATTTCTAACCATGAATCCATGGATTTGTTTGCCATGATTAAGTGCAAATATATTTCCACAAACTGTAAGAAGGGTTCCAAAGATATTTATGCTGGGTCTGGACTCCCATTGAATCTCACTAAATAATGTAATAGCCTGCTCACCCCGCTGATGCTGCGCATAGCTAGTCAGTAAAGCATTCCAAGAAACAGTATCCCTTCCCTGACTCATTTGGTAAAACCAAACTCTGGCACTGTTCAAGGTTCCACATTTTCCGTACATGTCCAGAAGTGCATTACTTACAAATATATTGGAAAAGAACCCATGTCGGTAGATAAATCCATGAACCTTTTTCCCCATTTCAACGTCTGACAGGCCAGCACAGACATTTAAAATTAGAACAAGCGTCACATGGTCAAAATCTTTAGTCATTCTCCGCATAAGAAAAATAAATTCTAAGGCATCTTCCCACTGAGACAAACGAGTATACCCTGCTAGCATTGCATTCCATGAGATTACATTCCGTTCCGGCATCATATTAAAGAGTTCCCTTGCCTCTCTAGTTCTCCCACTCATGGCATAACCTGACATGATTGCAGTCCAGGAAATCAAGTCCTTGGAACCAAGTTGATCAAATACAGTACGAGCAATCTCTAGCTGCCCACATTTTACATACATATTAATGAGTGAACTAGAGACTACTTTATCCTTCTCAAAGTTAGTCTTAACCACAACTCCATGAATTTGCAACCCTTCCTTAAGTGCTGACATGCTTGAACAAGCAACAAGAGCATTAGATAATGTAAAATTCAACGGTCTAACATCATCTCGAAGCATCTTAAAAAACATTAATATTGCCTCCTCTCCATCCCCTACCTCAATATACTGCCGAACAATCACATTCCAGGAAATAATAGTCGGATTCTCTATCTCGTCAAACATCAGCCTTGCATCACTTATAAACCCACATTTTCCGTAAACATCAACAAGTGAACTTCCCAATATCACATTTTTATAATGACCATACTTCACAATCATCGCGTGAACTTGCCTTGAAAGGCTAACCTCTAAAACAACACCACAAGAGCCCAAAACACTAGCGAACGAAATCTCATTCGGCACAATTCCTTCCTTGTTCATCTTCGAAAACAAGAACAAAGCCTTTTCTCCAAACCCATTTCGTGCATATGCCGTTATCATCGAATTCCATGAACCCCCATCCCGTTGAGGCATTTCATCAAACAGTCCCCTTGCGTCATCCAAACACCCGCATTTTCCGTACGCTTCGATGCAACGGTTCAAGAGGAACACCGGGGGAAATGGACAGAACGTGACTAGGTGGGATTCAAGTTTCCGGGCTTCAACGATAGCTTTTTTGTCAGAACAGAGGGCAAAAAGATCGGCGTAAAGAGAGTGAGGTAAGGGTTCTGGGGAAGCAAAGAGAACCGAAACGGCTTGTTGAAAACGACCTGCCTTAAGGTGGCTGAGGATTGATTTTATTATGGATTCGATGCCTTGGGGTTGCTTTTGGGGTTGATTGTTTATGTTTTGAAGAAGACGCTTCAGTATTGAGAATGCACTCACTGCCATGCAAAAACTAAATATGAAAACAGAGCCCAACACCCTCCCTGGGTTTTCAGGAGGAAAGCTCTGATGCTCAACTACTTAAATGCTATGGTATAACAAATAACCCTTAATACCTATTTTGCCCCTGTACTGTACATGAATTCTTAAGTTGATACTTCAAGGGCTTTTTTTTTTTTTTTTTTTTGTCAATTTAGCTTGTGTACTTCCATTCAATCTGCCTCTTTTTTTATTCATTCACAATTTTTGTTTAAATAATTCCTCTCAACAAATCAATTGTGATATGTAAGTTAAAAAATTTTTTAAAGATAAATTCATTAATTCATTCAATGAATGGAACTATATAATTTAGAAAAAAAATAAAAAATACTCGTCGTAGATGGTGAAGGATAAGCTCCCTTAACAAAATAAATATTTTAGCCTCAACTTTAATAGAACATTATGACACGTTGACAATTGGTTTTGTCGCAACTCAAGTACGACATATCTGAAGTGATTGTGAGCGCTTAACACGATAAGGAAATCAGCCCTGGATGGTCCAAAGCGGCTAGTAAAAATTGACAAAAGAATCGAGCATTCACCAAACTATAGAGGACGACAACAAAACCATCCCTAAAATCACTTGTAAAACTAAGATTACATGCATAAGTAAGACTAAAAACTGTGCTACAAGAGCAAACAAAAACTTCTAAAACTGAAGACTTATTAAACAATGGGAAAGCAAATAAAAAACATATAAAACTTAAGACAACACTGTTCCAAATTGACTCGTGAAATAATTTATTATTCTGAAATATTCTCAAAATAGAAACAGGTTAAGAAGCTGATGAAGAGTCACTCTCTTTCCAAGAAAAACTACTGGTGGCCAGTGGAGTTTTAGCGAACGATAAGCATCATCATCTGTCCATCACAACTTGTGAAGACAACAAAGATACCCACAAAATAGATCTACAAATTGAAAAGGAGAGAAGACATGTGGAGTGAATGAGAAGAAGAAAGAAAGAAAGAATTGGTGGAAAGGAGAAAAAAAGCGAGCCATAGTCAGCTCAGAGGTTGGCATCGCCGCTGAGCAAAACAAAAGATAAGAAGCAAGCGACTTGGATTTAGTCATGAGCCATCACGCGACATAGGACCTGGTGTGACGCGACATCACCTCTGTATGGGAGATAATCATGAATCAGGGGCATTTTGGTCTGCACAATCAAACACTAAGCACAAGGGTGGCAATTGACCTAGGGTTAAGGGCGGCGACTACTCTAAAGTCTATAAATAGACTCATTTAACACATGTTATATATAACTTTCGTATTGTATATTTTTCTTCTTAGATTTAGTCTTTAGTTTTTCTCTTTTCTTAGGCTTAGGTTTATTCAAATTTTTATTCTTTGTTTTATGGAAGAAATCAGATTTGGGGAACATAATCAAACTCTGTGAGGATTCTGCATTCAGTTCTACTACAAATAAGGTTTCTTCTAAACTTTATACTCTTGAATTATTGTCTACTCTTTTTATCAAGTTCATATTGTTTATGAGATCCATGAGGAACTAATTATCCTATAGGGGATTAGCGAGTGGAGGTATGATTAATTAATTGTTTTGAAGGGTTCTCTTAGCGGATAAATTTTTCAGGAAAGGAATAACCTAAACCCTAAGCTTGACAACCCTAAGAAGTCATTAAGGTGAGAATTAATCCAAATTTGGTATGGTCTATTCGTAAACACCTTAACCCTGAATCGGTCTGGACTGTAAGGTTGAGAGATAAGTAGTTCTCACTAACTCGTTATTTTAGTGGAAGATCGGAAGATCCTGCTGGATATTGACTAGTTGATTGAACAAGAAAACCCAAAGCAACAATTGGTTATGATTACTGAAGCAAGTTAATCACCCATATTCAGATTTGATACATTCTATTATTTGATTTCTCATGATTTATTTTTCTATTCTTTCTTTTATTATTATTAGTATAGATCACAAAAACCTTTATTTTTATTTCATCAAAATGTAATTCATTTAAAATACGAATTAGATCTATTTATGCTTGGGTTAGAATTAATTTAGTGCTCGCCTCCTTTGGGTACGATCTTCAGAATACTCATCCACTCCGTTGTAACTATTTTACAACTTAACTCGTATACTTGCAGATACTGCTTTTTCATATATTTTGTGCAAGATTTCTACTCTGGACATCGGTAAGTCTGAAGGCAATCATCTTTCCCTCTTCATCTTTTCTCTTTGAAAATTCTTACTTTTGTTTCTAATGATCGTTTCCATCTTGTGGGCCTTAGCTATCATTGCTGCAAAATTTTTACATTCAGAAGCTACCACTAATGCACAAACTTCATCCCTTAGTTCTTACTCAAATTTATCACACATTTCCTTCTATGTCTGAAACATGTTTTTGGCATAGTGACTATGTCTAAGGAATTCTCGCTCATACTCCATAACAATCATCCTACCTTGTCTCAAATACAGAAGTTCCTTCTTCATTTTCTCCACATACATCTAGTTTACATATCTTTCCGTAAACTTTTCAAGAAAGAAGTCCCAATTAATCATTTTTTTAGGAGACACACTAGCCAAGGTTTCCCACATTTGATAGGTTTCCCCTTCTAATAGTGATATAGCACACAAAAGGCTATCCTCAGAAATACATTTCAATTCTTTTTTCACTCTATAGAAACAAGATAACCACTGCTCAACCACAGTGGGATTATCACCTTTATCATGAAGAAACTCTTTGGCACCCCTTTTTCTAATCTCTCATTAGATCAACTTTGGATGAAGTCATAATAGGTACCTATGGAAGAGGTTGTGTTTGGTGAACCTTTTCAAAATGTGGTTGTTGAGGTTGCTGTGGCTGGGGCTCTAGAGTGTTTCCCATGAACTAATCAAATGGTTGTGTCAGCATCATGAAAAACACATTCCTAAAGCCATTCCATGTATTACCCATCTTGTTTCCTGGGGCTTGTTCTTGTGCAGGCACATTACTCTCCATTTCTTTTCCGATAGCTTATCTAGATCTGTCAGACATTTTCTTAAATCACTACAAAAGAAAATTTAACTTAGTTTAAACATTAAGGACTAAGCCAGAAGCGTACTATGCATGATGGGGTGTGACACAACCTTTGGTTTTTTGGAAATCAGCTAAACCTTGGCTCTGATACAAACTTGTAACATGCCAAACTTAGTCCCTTGGAAGGATCCAAGTATGACGTGTCACTACTTATAAATCATCTATCTTTAAAACTGTTTATGGAGTAAACTTTATAAAATTGTAGTGTTTGAATTAAACCTTTAATAAAATATGGAAAATAAAGTATAAGCCAAATGGCATACAAATTCTAATAAGATATTTTCATCATTTGAAATGTAATACTTTAAAATCGTTCCATAATCTTAAATGAAGCTTCACTAAAACATAGTTTATCAACAGGAGTTTTATGTATATATCGTTCTCAAAATACAATCAGACATTACCCCTATATGTCATGCATATTACAAATAAGAAGATATCTCACAATAGCAAATGTCCTCTGGTGTAATCCTTTAGAAAATTCTCCTTCATACAACAAGCCTGAGAATGAAAATATAACGAGGTAAATTCAAAAGAACTTAGTGAGTTCCAAAGAGATCCTTAGGAACAATGTTATCTACTTAATTGTATTCTTAATAATACTTTCAAATGTTACCATAAAATACGCCCAATGGAGTATAAAAACCTCAGACTGACTTGGTATGCCAATGGCATGTCACATGGGCAAATACTATACGCCAATACAACATAACTCAGACAATCCACTTTCATGCCAGCCACGTACCCAGATTTTAGAGTCAGATACATAACGTACAAATTCAGTTTCATTCATATACATTCTCCCCCTTAACTCCTCATATTAGAATCATTCAATAGCGTGTTTTATCATGACCTACCAACCCGATTTGCAATATATGTTTGCCCAACCGGAGGCTACACAAACATATCTCCCCATCTCCATCCACACATGTCAATTCATATCATATCATTCATATCATAAGCAGATGGTAGTGGCTTAAACATGAAAATGGCTCATACTTCTTATCCCATACATACTGAACTCGGGCTAATGACTCTTAACAATCATTACTCACACACATATATTTATCATCCTTTACAAAATGAAAATACTTACCTTGCACAACTATAAGTAAAGAAAACTACAACACATGAAAGTAAAAAGGAAATCACAAGAAATATAACAAAGTCTATGTATTAGGTCATTTGCCTTTGTCATTCGGACCCTCATTAGCTTCTTGAGCTAAAAATAGAAATATTTAAACATATTAGCTCACTACTCTATCGAATCTAAACATGCATACAATAAATATCAACATTAAACCCAGAACCAGGAAGTTTCCTTCCTTACATACAAATCAAAAATATTATGCATGTAGAACCAAATACACGTAAATAACCTCAAAAATAACCTCAAAAATAACCTAAGGTTCATCAGTAATTACCAATAAACTAAAACAAATATATAAGTTAGCTGGCTACAGTGAACCCGACTTCAGAAAGGTTTTTTAGACTTAGGTTTTCAGAAAATGCAAAGAAAATCAAGGAGGAAGATGAATACAAAGAAAACGAAAAGATTTTTGGTGAATGCATTACTATCCTTATATACTTAAGCACAGAGACAAGGTTTAGTGGAAAAATTAGATAATTCTACTAACACTCTTGATTCTTGTGATTAAGTGCACTTATCATAATTTAAGTCTTTTCATCTACAGTAGTTTAATTCCATTCTTACTAAGTCTCAACTTAACTAACTAAATTATCTTAATAAAATAATAAAAAAATCTATTCAACTGCAAACCTAACTAGTTTGCCAAAGTATCTGGGTGGCATAGACTTAACAGAAGAGTCTGCCAAACCTCAGATCCTCACTAGAGCTAATAGTTCACCAAGTGACGCATACAAAGAATCCTATTCTTAGTCAAAACAAAAACTTTTACTTACTCATCTACTTTTTTAACCAAAACACACTAAACTGTAACCAGATTCGAAGACTTCACCGGTAAACTGTTGTCAATTCACACTATTGTGTAGCATTTGGCCATAATTCTAACTTAACTAGAGCTCCATGGCGAGTTACTTAACTACACGATCTTGAGTGTATAACCATCAACTCAACACCAATCACATCATGCACCACAAATGAGTCATCATGAGACAATCTCACCAAGTAGCATGCTTTAACTAGTTGTCCTCTTTTGAAGATAGAATTTCTTGACCAATTGCATGATAATGCCTACCACAAGGGTCGGTCCAATTATCATTTGATCACAAGAGAATTCTTCGTTCATTTAGAAAATATCCCTAGTGAAATCTTGTGGGGTAGTGCACTTGTCATTCCACCACCAGAGGTCATTGTTGAAGGCCGTAGGTCTTGTTTAGAGATCTTCTCCCACTAAATATTTTAATAACATGCAAGGTTTTTAATTTCTAATTTCAATAAAACATGATTAATATATGCATGAAAAGTATATGTGGAATTCTTTCCTAAATTATATAGCGAGCTTATCTCACATATGCATGACAAGTTATGCCCATTTTATAATTTTCACATTCATTTATTCATAAAATCAACAATTTTGATTCTCCATAGTTTTTTTAAGGGAAAAAAATGAAGAAGTGAATGTGAACCATGCACTAGGTAGAGTCTCAAGAAAGGGAGGTGAGTCATGTTTGACCACTTAAAAACCAAGTCTTTCCTTGTCAAAGCCAATCCTAGACATGCACATTCTTATAACCACACTTCTTACAGCAATTGAATAACCTAAGAAGTGAATGGAATAATACAACACATGTATTTTCTCATTATCACATTTCTTATCTTTAATTGATCAACTGTGGATCATCTCATACATATATATCACAATTATATCTTTAACAATTACTTAACAGATATATAAGGAGATAACTAATTAAAATAAAATTATCAGCCAATGTTTCCATGGTCCTATTTCAAGAAAATAAATGAAAAACCAAAAATTACATGGTTTTTCACCACAAGGCATTCCTTATGTCCTTATCCGCCATCGCTCCATCTTCTTCTCATCATGGACTCTTTTTGGGAAAAATTACCTTTAAGCCTATGTTTGTTTCTAGCTCACAAGAATTCTATAAAAGAAATAATCTTACGTAGAGATGATAGTCCACGGTCTATTTCCTAAGAACCAGAACCTTGGGAAAAACAAAAATTATATAACAAATATATAATATCACATTCATTCTTATATATTCCCCTAAACATGTGAATAATTATAAGAATGTCACATCTTATCAAATATCAATCAAACAAGATGAAGAGAGATATCTAGTCTTAGTTTACACTATAAACATAGCACAACCTAGCTCTTGATACCAATTGTTGGAAAAAAACCTGGTTTGAAAATGATTTTCTTACACAGCGAAAAAATAAAATTTTGAAAAGTGACCTGATTTGTGATATTTATAAAAATAAACCCTAACTTAATTCATACATGTGTTTTCGACTTAGTAGACATTCGTTGTTCTCAGCTTTCAACCAAACGATCTTCTCCGCTATTCTCGCACCACAAACTGCTTCGAGTGTGGGCTCGAACCAATTGAACCGAAACACAGAACTACAAAAAGTTGTATCTTTTATTTAGGGTGAAAACAAAAAAAAATCTTTTCTTTAATAGAAATCGATATAATTGTTATTCTGGAAAAATATATTCAATAGTTAAGAATAAATTCTCTTTTTTTTTTTTGTCAGAGTAACAATCTCTCAAAGTTCTATTTTATGCCCTATTGGTGCCATCTATTTTTAAGAAGAGAAGGTAAAACTTTTGTTGAGTAGTAGTGGTTTCTTTCAAATAGAAAAACAACTTCCTACTTAGAGTAGGAGTGGGGTGGAAGGCACACCTTAGTATTCCTACTAGGGTTGTCGCCCCCTTCATGTTATATGAGGGGTTTTGGGTCTTTCTCACATCGAGTCCAATTAAGAGTACTTCTAAGACCTTTTGACCCAGTACTCTGTAATGCGATCCAAACTAATTCTATTTTTCTATTTCCTAAAATAAACTTTAATATTCTATATTAAACAATTTTCTCATCCCTATTTTACTCTCAGTAAAACTTTAACAATATTACCCTTTGTAAAATTTTGAGAAAATATGTTTAATATTTTACAACTCATATAGTAATCAAGTCACAAAGACGAATAACTTGTGGCCACATTTATTTTCATGTATCATGTAATGTCAATGAGAGGATATCATTTGCCCATGTCTTGGGCTATGAATTCCACTATTGTGAATGGTGCTACATACTGCAGAAATCATATACCCAACGCACCAGCTTTCGGTTCATTATCTATTTGAACTCAAGATTTTACTTACATCAAAGTATACAAGTCACGCATACATAGTCCATCATCCACTAAGGATTATGGTATGCCACATTATGAACATCACAAGTGAATAATCCATAAACAGATTTAGGCTTTATTCTGCTTGGGTCTAGTCTGATGTATTGTCAGTCTAGTCAGTCACATCTATGTCTCTATTGATAAGCCATAAAAGTAACATATTTTTAATCTCATTCTTGATGAATTTTTGGATGATTTATTATGTAAATTAGTTAATTTGATGCTCTTAATCCTTTAAATTCATGTTTTTATACTTAGGTGAGCATAGGGGAGTGAAAGGAGTGAAAAACAAGCTAAAATCAGACAAAATAGTTGTTTTCAAGATCCACACGCCCGTGTGAGCCACATGATCTGGCCACACGCTCATGTGGCAGTCTGTGTCAATTTCGCACCCTACTTCCCTTTTACGTGGAAAAACCCAATTTTTGGGGTTTTTGAGTATTCTAAAGTCTATAAATACCAATTAGAAGAAGACAGAAGGCGAAACTGAGAGAATATCAAAGAAAAGACTTGAAGAACACCATCGGAGCCAACTCAAAAGCAGATCTCCTTCAAGATTGAAGATCTCCTTTTAACTTCTTTTGAAGTTTTATTGAATTTCTTCATGTCTTGTGGTTTTTCTGACTCTGAGATGTTTTCATTTAGGATTATGAACTTATCCCCTAAAGACCTAGAGGAGATGAAACCTATGATGAATCCTATTATTTAATTTTTATTTTACGCGATAAATACTTTATTCTTGTTCTCAATTATGTATGCTTATTTCTTGTTTTAATATTTTCGGGATATTAATTCATGTTTAATGTGCTTAATTTAGTAGAGCAAAATGCCCTATTTAAGAGTAGATCTAGCATAATTGGGTGGAGTTGCATGCAATCCTAAAAATAAGACAACATAAATCTACCGAATTAGAATCTAATAGGGGAATCCATAGATCGAGTTAATACGATGATAAGGGTTTTAATTAGAATGATATTTCGATTAATCAACCTAGAGTCAGTTGTTCTTACTCTCGAAAGAGATATTAACATAATTTAGGGATTTCTACGGATCGAGACACAAATGAATAAATCGTTTAATTCAGATTCAGAATAATAGGTGAAGTCTAGGTGGATTCTTTCCTAGGTATTGTCTTTCTCATTGGTTATCTTCAATTATTTTCTCATTTCATTCTCTGTTGCATTTGTAGTTAAATTAGATTAGTAAATTTAGATTAAAAATAATCACTTTAATTTATCGGCTAAATAATAGGAAAACTGTAATTACTAGTACTTTTAGTCCTCGTGGATATGATATTCCCTACTCACCATAGCTATATTATTGTTCGATAGGTGCGTCTGCCTTTGTCATAATTATAGTTAGTTTAGTGATCAACAAGTTTTTGGCGCCGTTGTCGGGGACTAAAATATTAGGAACACTCAAGTTTTATTAATTTAGCCATTTTTTATTATATTTAGTTTAAATTTTGTTTTCTATTTTTTGTTTTATTTGCTTCTAGCAGGTTCCTTTAGCTTATGACTAGAAGAAACCCGTCGGGACCATTACTATTTGACAGAAAGATTGAAAGTACAACTCGCAAAAATGGTAAAAAAGCAAGGCAGAGTCGACAGAGTATAGTAGACGAGAAAGAGGACCATATTATTATTACTGAGGAGATGGGTGATAATCAGAATAATCAACTACCTCTACGATTGCTGCAAATCCTGCAAATCCAAATCATATTCCTTTTACTATGTACGATTATGCCAAGCTTACTCTAACTGATGCTGAATCGAGTACTGTGTGACCCACTATTGCTGCAAATAATTTTAAATGGAAGTCGAACACTATTTAGATGGTACAACAATTTGTTCAAATCTCTGGGTTACAAGACGAAGATCCAAATACTCATTTTCTTAATTTTTTGGAAGTCTGTGATACTTTCAAGATAAATGGCATTTCTGACGATGCCATTCGCTTATGGTTATTCCTTTTCTCGTTGAGGAACAATGCTAAACAGTGGTTGAACTCTTTACCACGAGGTTCTATCACTACATGGGATCAAATGACTGAGAAATTCCTACTGAAGTACTTTTCACTGACTAAGACAGGTAATTTGAGGAATGATATCTCTTCCTTCGTTTCAATTGACTTAGAGACCTTATATGACGCATAGGAGAGGTATAAGGACTTATTGAGACGGTGCCCTCACCATAGGTTACATTTATGGCTACAGGTTCAGACCTTCTACAACAATTTGAACCCCTCAACTAGGCAATTGATCAATGCAGCAGTCGGTGGAACACTTAACAATAAAACACTCGAAGCAGCTTATAAATTTATAGAGGAGATGGCACTGAATAATTATTAGTGGCAAGTCATGAGGATGAAGCCAATAAAAAACAGTCGGTGTTTTCAACTTAGATGTGGTCACCATGTTATCAAATCAGGTAGAACTTTTAAATAAGAAAATTAATGGTTTATGTGTTTCTACGCAGGTACATCTGGTGATGAAATGCAATATGAATGGAGGAGGAATGAACAATCCAGAATATTTACCCTACGGTCCTAGCACATAGAACGAACAAATCCACTATATGGGTAATAATTCTAGGCCTCAAAATAACCTTTATAGTAACACCTATAATGTAGGTTGGAGGAACCATCCCAATTTCTCTTGGGGTGGTCAAGGAAATCAGAGAGCACAACCCCCTCCAGGCTTCCAACAACAACCTCACCAGCAAGAGAAAAAGCCAAATCTCAAGGAAATGTTAACGAAGTTTATCTCAGTGTCAGAAACCCATTTTTGAAACACTAAAGCGACACTTAAAAATCAGCAAGCGTCAATTCAAGGACTCGAGAATCAAATTGGCCAACTTGCTAAGTTAATTTCAGAACGACCACAAGGAAGTTTACCCAGTAATACCGAAACTAACCCTAATGAGCAGCTTCATGCAATTACTGTGCAAGATGAAGAAAGGTTAGTTGAATCTAAACTAGAACCGAAGCAAGAAATTATGGTAAGTAACAGTAAGGTTGAGGTAAGCCTGAATGAACAAAAATCGATTGGTGAGGAATATAAACCTCGAGTGCCGTATCCTAACGCGACAAAGAAAGACCACACGAATGAACAATTTGGTAAATTTCTTAAACTTCTGAAAAAATCCATATTAACTTACCGTTTATCGAAGCTCTTTCGCAGATGCCCAATTTTGTTAAATTTTTAAAGGAGCTTTTGGCGAACAAGAAGAAGTTGGATGATTCGTCGCATGTTGAGCTAAATGCAGTTTGCTCGGCCATATTGCAAAACAAGCTACACAAAAAATTGAAAGATCCAGGGAGTTTTACTATCCCTTGTTTAATTGGTAGTTTGAAAATTAATAATGCTTTGGCTGATTTAAAGGCTATTATTAATGTCATGCCTTTTAAAATGTTTAAGCAATTAGGTCTTAGGAAACCCAAACAAACTAATATGAGTATTCAATTAGCAGATAGAACCATTAGATTTCCTAGGGGTATTATTGAAGATGTTCTTGTAAAAATTGATAAATTCATATTCCCAGTTAATTTTGTTGTTTTAAACATGAATGAGGATAGAGATTACCTTTGAATCTTGGTCGACCCTTTTTAGCAACTGCTAGAACTATTATTGATGTTAGCACGAGTGAATTAGTACTTCATGTAGATGATGAAACGATTACTCTCCAAGCTCGTGATTCTGTTAAGACATCTAGTGATTGAGATAATTTTACAAGTTCTGTTAATATGAGTAACCACGTAGCTCAACCTTCTTTACAGGATACCCCACAGAAAAATGCAATAAAGCCATGTTCCAATCCTTGTGATAGAAATAGAACAACTCGTGAAGAACGAATCTTACAAGTCGATGAACTAGATGAATGGCGGCCACATGTCAAGGAGAAATCGATAAAACACGATGAAAAGCAAGAATGATGCCATGATGAGCATGTGGATGGAACGAACCAATTTAAGGTTGGAGACAAGGTTCGTTTAGATAAAACGTATCCTCGAATTGCCACTTCGGAGCTTGATGAAAACGGATCAAATCCCTTTACGGTACTAAATATCTTCCTATACGGTACAGTCGAGGTAACTCATTCTAAATTTGGTGCATTTAAGGTAAATAGTACTCGACTTAAACCTTATTTTGATAATAGAATTGATAGCGACAAATAGGAGTTTCGACTCTGTAAACCACTATGATCGTGCGAGTATGAGGTAAGTCGAGCTTAGACTTTAAATAAGCGCTTCTCGGGAGGCAACCCGACTGTTAACATTGCTAATTTTCTTAATTTTATTTCATTTTATTTTTAAATTAATTAATTTTAAAAATAAAAAAAAAAAGAAAAAAATGTTTTTGACCCATACGGCCTGGACACACGGGCGTGTCCCAGGTCGTGTGCTCTGTAAAGGGTTCGACAGTGAGTTACACGGCCTGGCGACATGGTCATGTGGCACACATAGCCTGGACACACGTGCGTGTCCTTGGTCGTGTGGATCCTAGGACTCAATTTTTTCAAAAATTTGAAGGTTACGCCGTCTGAAATATTCCATATGGCTATATGACACGAGAGTGTCCTAGGATGAAACTTGGAGCTAATTTTTTTTATTTTTAAATCAAGTCAGAGAGTTACACAGGCCAGGCACACGGCCGTGTACGACACACGGCCTAGTCACATAGGCGTGTGGGATTTCACACGGGAGTGGGAGAAGGGAAAGACATTAAACACGGTCGTGCGACACGGTCATGTGTTCCACACGGCCTAGACACACGGGTGTGGCCAAGGCCGTGTGAAGACTGGGTTGGTATTTTTTAAACCACACAGGCGTGCGACACGACTGTGTGGCCCAACACGGGCCCTTACACCACCGTATCCCCCTTTTTAACCCCCAAACCCTAACTTCTTTTTACTTTCATCTTCCCTAAATTTTCAACCCTTAACCCTAGCCGCTGTCAACCTTCCCCTTGCAAATTCACTGTCACCCCTCTTCCTCACAAGCACCGACCACGCAACCACCCCGACCCCTCTTTCTCCATCTCCCCTTCACCCCCTTCGAACTCCAAAAGCCCTCTCGCATTTTCCCTTTGTCCCCATCACCAGCACTTCTCCTTCGTTCATGCACCCACGCGCACAACTAGCCCCGACCCACCAGCGTTCCACCGTCGTGCACCTTGGGTCGTCCCGTTAGAACCACCACCATTCCCATCGTCGGTTGCACCTTTTTGCCCTATTATTATTATCATTTATTTTTATTTTTATTCTGTTATTTTATTAGTTCTCTTTTCTTTAATTTTAATTAATTATTTATTTATTTTATTTTCCTGCTCAATGTTCTTATTATTTATTTATTTCTTCTTATTATTATTATCTTTATTTTTTCTCTTTAGTAATTTTATACTTAGTTGTTTTAATATTAGCTTCTGATTTTTATTTATGCTAGATTTAATTACCGCTTATATTTTTAATCTTCTTATTACTTATTTTATTACTATGAGTTTATTTTCTTCTTCTTCGTAGTCTATTCTATAATTATATTTTTCTTTTCTTTCCTTTACTTTTATCGTCTTTCTACCTATTTTATTCATTGATTGGATTCTGGTGTTTAGCTGTATGTTTGATCTTATACTTTTTGATTGGATTTGACTTTCACCTTATCCCTATTTGAATTATTCCATTACGTTGATCCATGCATTTACATTGAATACTGAAGTTGTTTTTGGTCATCTTTTATTGCAAGACACCATGACGAACACACACAGCAAGTCCAAAGTTACCGTCCTCGCTTTGAAAAAGCGGAAGACCCTTGGCGCGACCTCTTCCTCGAGCGCCTTCACCGAGGCCCGCCACCCCTATATCCAATTTTCAACGAGTCCCCAAGAGGACTTATTTCAGCTACTTCGACTGCGACCACTCGGCTTAGGCTGATGTATTGATTGGGCCGCTTTGGAGTAGGTCCAGTTAGCTGATCATGTTCGAGCCTTTATTACTACTGCCCCGTGAGACCGATTTTTCTCTATCATCGGGCCCACATACATGGAGTTGACTTTAGAGTTCTGCTCGACATTTACTCTACAGCATGTCATTACGACTCATGACGAGCCGGGCACCATCACTTTCCGACTTGGTGGCCTGGTGCGCCATATGAGTGTCCCTGAGTTCGATGCTGCTTTGGTACTATACACTGAGGATTTTATGATTGCCAAGAACTTCTTCCGCCTACATCAACACATCCACTACTCACCATCTAGTTGTTGGGTAGATCTTGCGGTGAGTACAACACCTTATAACATAAGTCGCTCGAAGTTGACTTCTCTCTCTTTGGCTTTACGGTATATCCATGCCTTTTTAGCTCATACTTTGACCGATAAGAGAGAGAGAGCACCGGAGTTGTCAGTAATATCGATGCCTATTTTTATAAAGTATGGCCACTGGGCATATTTTTGATTTAGCCTACTTCATCGCCCTCGCCTTCCGCCATCAGGTAGACCACAACAAGAAGGTTTCTATCTGTTTAGGCCCTTATATGACTCAACTAGCTCAACAGTTCGATCTCCTCGACACAACAGAGCAGTCCTCTACGCTTACACTTACCCGCTAGATGTCCCCACAGGAAATATCGAGCATGACCTATATGAGGATGATCGAGCAGCTCCGTTGAGTAGATCCTCCTCAGTACCGATTATTACATTTTAACTCTCAGAATGATCCTGATGACTTCACTGATGATGCCCTTTCCATCACAAGGACCCACATCATCCTCCACTTTGCGTCACCGTCTTGTTTCTTCTACTGCTACATTAGAGGACCTCTCTGAACGATTCACTCGCTTCAAGCAGCACTGCTTTCAGAGGTTCAATAGTATTGACACAACACTGCAGTAGATCTGTCAGCACCTCCACATCTCCTCTTCGACACCGGTGACTCACCCTACTGATGCCTCCGATGATGAGGATCATTGGTTTTATTTGTTTTATTTTTAATTTAATTTTATTTTATGTTTATTTCTCTTTTTAGTTGTTTTGCTTTATTTTTATTTTCTTGTACTTCTTTTAATTACTATCTTTTCAACTATATTTTTATGGTTGTTTCTACTCGAGTTATAACCCCTTAATCTTCTTCATTATTTGTGTTTATTTTCTTATTAGTTTGCTCAGAATTATGCCCTACATCTAGATTTGTCTACAATTCTGCTTTTCACCATTCTAGTAATTTCATCCAATATTCAAGACAGTGTCAGTTTTCTCCCTCTCTTATGATCTTCTGTTTATACTGTGATTATATATGTTTGTGCATTGAGGACAATGTACATCTTAAGTGTGGGGAGATTATTTATATAATTATTAGAAAATCCCTGAATTATGTCTTGTGTTTAAGTAATTTTCTCATACTTCTATTAGAATGAATTTTTATTGATTTGTGATTTTCATTGATGTGTTTTGGATTAAATTCATAGATATTTGTGCATTGGTTGTTTTAAATTTTAAGACATGAGAGAATCAAGCATGATAAATTTATTTTCGAATTTAAATTTTTAGGTTGTTTCCTTGAATTTAGGTATTATATTGAATTTTTAAACTTACAAGTTTGACATCAAAAACCATAATTTTTTTGTGAGATTTTGAGCCTTGAGAGCATACATTTTTCTTGCTCATTTTATTATTGGTTATGAGTGTGTCAATTTGATTTGTTATTCTAGAACTTGCGTCGGTTATACATGTCGAGACCTTACCTTTTGATTTGATATACTGAGATGATAAAGGCAGTTAGGTTTTAACCCACAGCTTATTCCATAAAAAGTCTACCTATATAATTAACTCTTAGTGAACCCCGTTGAGTCTAACACATGTTTCTTGATTTACCCATTAATGTTAACCCATAACTCATTTTTTTTCGTTGAAACTTTTTCCCATTTTATTGACTCTTTTTTTTTTCTTTCGAGATTTGATTTGGTTAGTTGCCTAATTATGCTCTTTTGTTTGATTTGCTGAATTATTTCTTATTGATAAAAAAGAAAAAAGAAAAGAAAATCGAAAAATATATTTATTGATTATTATTTAGTTCTATGTTAATTGAGCTTCAACAGTTAAATTCATATTTTGAGAAGAAGCTCGTTTTATTCTTGAAGCTTTTTGATTGATGTAATTAATTTTAATTCAGCATTTGTTTATTTTTCTAGTTTGGTAATTTATCAATTCGATCTAGATTTTAACCAACTTTTTTAGCCTTTCTCCACACCCTTAACCTAAGTCCCATTACAACCTCTTAAAGACCTTTTGATTTGTGTATCATATCATTTTATAGTGGTGGAGATTTGATTTTCATACAAGCCTATGGTAATAACTTTTCATGTTTGACTATTGAGTGCTTATTCTTGAACCTTAAACACATTGAGTGATTTGAGTGAATCTTTAGTGAGAATGTCGATTCTTGTCGATTTTAAATTAAAGGTAATTACTTAAATAACGGGAAATACGTATGTTTTCATGCTTTAAAAATGTTCGACTTGGATTTTTTGAAACTTTAGTGCGATTTTAGTTGAAATATAAATGTATGATTATTTGTGAATTATTTCGAAACATTATTGATGAGAATTATAAGTTGAGAAAGATTAATTTTAATTGTGAGTTGAGGATTTTGCTTGAGGACAAGCAAACGCTTAAGTGTGGGGATATTTTATAAGCCATAAAAGTAACATATTTTTAATCTCATTCTTGATGTGTTTTTGGATGATTTATTATGTAAATTAGTAAATTTGATGCTCCTAATTCTTTAAATCCATGTGTCTATACTTAGGTGAGTATAGGGGAGTGAAAAGAGCGAAAAACAAGCCATCAACAATTCATATCACATATCACATGTCATTTAGCAGCTCATATCATACTCTTTTCTTCTATGCTTAGACCAATTCACAATCTCGACATTCAGTATTGTCACAAATTCAATTCAAGACAAGTAATAGTCTTACCTTAATAGTTAATATGCAACAAACATGTATATGTTTATATATAAATGAAATGATCTTGAATCATAAAAGTACAAACAGAAATCGTGGCTACTCATCAGTGACTCTCACCTTTCCTTTCCCTCTCGATGGTCCGATGTTATCTTTAGCTATGTTCGATAATTAAATAGATAAAAAAATCAGATTTCATCAACTTCACATTCAGATACAAAGCCACTCATATTTTTATTTTATTTAATTTAGTCCTTATACTTGGGATAGGTTTATTTTTCGATATTTAGCTTTGGATCAAAATCGATTTCACATTCTCTCATTAGGGACCCTATATTTTATATATATATCAAAATCTCATGATAAGTTTTCAATTTATTCTATAGAAACATGTTTTCAAATGAAAAATAGAAATATGTGCCACGAATAAGTCTATTTTATCGAATAATTTGTTGTAAGGTTTTATTTTCCTTTGAAAGTTTGTGACAAACGATAAATGTATTATTCAAACATATTGTCTTAGAAAATGTTTTAAATAAATAAGAGGTACATTCAATAATTTAGTTAAGTATGTAAGTGTTGTGACATCTTATATTCGGATCCGATAAATCGGGTTAGAGTGTTACAAATTTAATGGCCATCATCATAAATTCCCACTAACTCATAATAGAACAATGGTTTAATAACCATTTTTGTCCTTTAAATAATTGCTAATTAGGTCCCCAAGTATTTTCTTAATTAAAACTCAATAACGATTGAACTTTTACAATTTGGTCCCTGAGCTTTAATTAATCAATTTCTCGATTAAATTGCTTAATCGAATTTCAATATATTTTCAAATTAACTCCCTCAATCTTTATTTTTTGTCCTTACAGACTTGTTTCACTTCTACTTAAACATGTGGTGTTTAAAACCATTATTGATGACATTTTTATGAAATTTGGATCAGTGGGAGAATTTTAGAATACTAAATAAATATGATATTTTTTCTTAATTTTATAATTAAATATTTTATATATTTAGATTAATTATCATTGGGTAAAATTTTTTATTTGAGTAGTTACCATAGTGGGAGATTAAATAGAGTGACAGAGAGTTTGATGGTAACCCAGTTTTTCCTATCCTTTCGTTCTCCTAAAAATTTTATGTGAATTTTGAGAAATGTTTTCAAAGTCCCTCATAGAAACAATCCTCCAATCAACTCCATTTCTACGGGAATTGTGATTTATTGGAAATTCTCTAGACTACAAATTCTACACCAATCAAGTGCTAATATTGGAAGTTAGATCGTTTTTTATTTTATTGTTTCCACATATGATTTTGATACTGGAACAATTGTTGAAAATACAGATGTTTGATTTGTAACTTTTATATATTAATGTTATTTTAGAATCCATGATTGTTTATTTGGATCTTACATTTGATGCATTGTTTATATATAAGCTTAAATTATATAATAAAATTTAGGGTTAGTATTTTATTTCACAAGTAATCTTAAAAAATTGTCATATGTTTCTCTTTCTTTTTAAATTAATTTCTAATGGCACATGCGTTACATGTAATTTTACGTGTTTAATTCTTTATAAATTAAAATATATAATATAATGGGTATATTTAATGTAAATAATATTTAAAATAAATAATATTTTATAAATAAAAAATTAAAAATCATATAAAAATTTTAGAACAACATTAGAAAGTAAATCATAATATTAAATAAAAATAACATGCATCAATTATAATAATTATTCATGGTAATTGCAAATGATATTCCCATTGAATTAATAAACACATTTAATAAAAATAATTAAAGAACAATTATTGAAATCTTATATGGTAAATCTGTTTTACTTTTAAAAAATTCTCTCGTTCGTTTACAACTTCATGTATAATAATAATAATAATAATAATAATAATAATAATAATAATAATAATAATAATAATGTAAAAAAAGTATAAAAGAGTACTTGCTTCACACAAAATAAAAACTTCTAAATAATTTAATTAAAATGATCTTACATATCTATCCGGTGCTCTCCGATGCCATTGTCGTTTGAATATTTCCTTTTGAAATATTAATAATACTAATAAATGTTATTTATAAATCTAAACTTAAATTTAATTGATATATAACTCGACACTAATTAAGTAATAATTAAAAGATAAAACAAATATCTATTTATATGCTTAAGACTTTTACTCGAGTTATAACTTAAATTTATTACATTAATAAATATGAAAATAAAAAGCTCACTTATAAAAATAAACCTAATTCATAATTTTTAAAATAATATTTTAAATTTAATTATTAATTATTTTGACTTATTGATAGTGAATATGCTTAGACTTTTATTCAAGTTATAACTCTATTTTAGAGTTAATAAAGTTATCACAACTTATTTTAAATAGAGTTATATCTAAATTAAATTATAAACATTTTTAAATGTCAATTTATTAATATGATAGAAAATAAATAGTATTTTTATTGGTTCAAAAAAAAAATTTTTAGCTTGTGTTTTTATATATACTATAGATATTTATTTATTTTAATATTTTATTATACTCTCATAGGACACTTGTCAAACCTTTAATTGTATTTGTGAAGTCTAAAAATGTAATACCCCTGATTCGGCCTAGGAGTTTCGGCTAATTCGGAAGCGTTACATTCGATCACCGAAGTGACCCTATAAAGTCATTCTTCTAACTTGAGTCTATTTGATTGAAAATCGCTCTTTAATTTTTAAGAAAAATATTCTTAAATTTAAACCTAATTTACTTAGTAATTTAATTACAATAATATTAATATGAGGTTTAAATAAAACGATGTAAGGATTTTTAGGAAAAGTCTTATCAAAACTTTGAGTATTTTGTAAGGGAGGGGAAAACAAATAATAGTTTTTAAATCGAATGGCATGCAAATACTAGAAGCAATATTTAAATGTTATGCATAAAATAAATAACCTAACAGTTCCCAAAAATAAATGATTAAGGAAAACTTTTAAAGAAAACTTAATAGTAGAACTTAATAAAGAAAAATGGCTTACTAATCCGAGGGTCCTTCGATGTCAAATCAAACCCTAATCTCTGCGCTACTTGAGAGGTAAGGAAAAGGAGGAATGAGCTTACAACGGCTCAGTATGAGGATAATCTTAAATCATTATATATAATCAATCGAACAGTAAAGTATTTAAATCATTGCATAATAATAATAATTTAGGCATAATAGGAGGAACATATAATAAATCAATAAATATACAGAATATAATTATGATGCACATTTATGTTTTAATTTAATGCTTTAATTTCCCACCCATCCATTGAACCGTCCTCGAGTACTGCTCGACACACCATCTCACATAACACATAACAATAATTGACCATCCCGAATTTGACTTCCGATGACGATGATCATTCACTAGTCATCTGTGACGATTGTAATAGGCCAATTTAGCCCGGGCTCATAAAAAAATAATAAACCTAAAATAATAAAACAAAGTCCAAAATTATATCATTTGGCCCGATCGGGATGGCCCATTACTTGAAAAGGTTGAAGGTCTATCTACAAGCTTGATGCATATGGAAACATAATCTTCAAGGATATGCAATCTTAGATATGATATGTAATCTTAGATATGATATGCAATCTCAGATATGATATGTAATCTTAGATTATGATATGCAATCTTAGAAGATATGATTTTGTAATCTTAGAGATTTAATTTGTAGATACCTTTTAATCTTAGCCGTTGATGTAATTATTTGTACCGTTGGATTTAGGGAGGCTCAACTATAAATAGATGCCTCTCCCTTCATTGTAAAGGATGGGAGTTGGGGAGTAATAATAATTCTTAAGAGTATTTACTCAAATTTCTCTCTCTCTTGCGTTCTTATTTTCTGTGGCTTGTTCTTATTTTGTTGATTTGTGTATAATTTATTTATTGAGTTGTACATTGTTTCTAATAAATATTTTTTATATTTATATATATATATACGCACATGTCTATGTTTTTTTATTTGCTTAAATACAAACTTATACTTTTAACACATATGTTATAATATATATATATGTATATTTATATATTTTCTTTATTTTCATAAATGCATTATATATTTTTGTTATAAATTCTATAGTCCAAAATTTTATATGTAAACCCATGTGTATGTCTTTTATTCTTTATAATTTCAATGTATATTATGTACATTTTATTCTTTATATTTTTGTTTATTTCCTTCATTTGTTTATTGATTTATGCTTTCATTTACATTTTAAAAGAATGTTTTTTTTGCTCATTTATTTGATACTTTACATGTCATTGTTTATTTTTTTCCTTATTTATGTTTATATTATTTCTATATCATTGTTGTATTTATTATTGTTATTTGTTAAAGCGGCATTTATACATACATCCAATGAAACATTATATTGTTTTTTACTCGAATTTATAAAATAGAAAACTTCAAAAATAAAGGCAATACTTGAATTTAGAGTCTTCAAAAAGATTGAGCCCTAACTTATTGGGTTCCAATTTTCTTCATTGAATTTAATTATCGAGATTGTTTTTAAAACAAGGAAAATAAAAAGCTTGTTGTCGGGAATTCAATATGTTGTGTCCTAATGCATTGGATGTGACGTGTTGATTTCTCAAGATAATTTTTTTTTCTTTCTAAAAATTAATAAAGGAAATATTCAATGTTTAGGATTTTGAGAAATTGTGCCCTAATGTATTGGGCCGCGATTTCTTCTTAAATCTTAAAAAATTGAATATTCTTTTAAATTTTATTACATGAGTTTCTTGGACAAACTCATTTTTGAAGAAATAAAATATCGTGCCCTAACGCATTGGGTGTGACATTTTCTTCTCCAAAGTGGGAGAGTCTTAATGAATAACTTAATTTAACTAAGGATCGTATTTTTCAACTCTCGACATCATGACACTAATTAATCAATTTTGTACCAATTTTTGGGCGTTACGAGGGTGCTAATCCTTCCTCGTACGTAACTGACTCCCGAACCCATTTTTCTAAAACTCGTAGACCAAGGTCACTTTTAGGTGATCCAGTCACACCTTAATAAAATATTGGTGACAACTCTAATTTTAATCGACAACTAATTTTTGTTTTTCAAAATAAAAGTTGGTTTCGACAACGATGACTATTACTACCACCCGGGTTTGGTCCAGTTTTGATGGTGTTTAAACAATCATCCCATTCTGTTCAGTTTAGATGGATTTACACATAAACTATCATCCCAGTTGACTTAGTTTGGTGGCTTTTTAGCCTACCATCCTAGCTTATCCATTTTGGATGACATTGCTGCCTACTTTGTGCAGTACTGACTTTCGGTGTCGACTTAAATTGCCACTATCTCTAATAGAGCTCCTCCATCCTCCATTCCCAATTTCATGTAATATGCCCACATACTCATCATATCATACTCGTTATCAAAATTTGATACTATGCTTGTTTAGCACATTTATTGTCACAAATTATCATCAGATGCCATGCAATCATGCATTAAATCAATCTCACATACACACACGTATATTTGGTGCATGTACAAAGAATAACAATGATGCATATACAATGGTTCGCATAAAGCATATGTAGAGTTTGCACATAGCATGTATAGGGTTCGCATACTTAAATATGTATAACTCACCTATTAAGCAGTTAAGGTTCACATATAATTTCTATGGGTTCACATATAACTTCTACGTGTTCAAATTGCAATTCCTATAGTGTCTACATGATATTTCTTCTAGGTTCGCATATAATTTCTATGGGTTCACATATAACTTCTACATGTTCAAATTACAATTCCTATAGTGCTCGCATGATATTTCCTCTAGGTTTGCATGTTATTCAGTTTACATAACAACTCTTTTAATTTCCTAACACAAAAATTAATCATACATAATGTTTTAAGTTTAGATCACACACCTGATTTGAAGACTTAAAAACCTTAGCTTTGGAGAGATTGATGATCTACTCGAAAAAAGAGAGATGATTTTGAAGATTTTGAATTTCTTGATTGAAAACCGATTTAACAATGGTAGAGAAAAAGGAAGAACTTGATAATTTGAAATAATTTTGCAATATTGATTTTGAAGGAAAATAGAGAATAAATAGAAGGAATGAGGATAAATTCTATTAGAATTTGGAAAGGAGTAATTTGAATTCTACTTAGGATAAGAAGATAAAAAGATATGGATTTCTATTTCTATTTGAATTTTCTAAAAAAAAATAAGATATAATTTCAAATTAGGATAAAAAGATAAAAAAAAGTATTGAATTTTAATTTTAAAGAATGATAAGGTATGAATTCTAGTTGAGACTAAATTGGGGTGAATTTTTTAGGTTTATAAACGTTTGGGGCATTACTATAATTTTTCCAAAGTTTAGGGCATGACTATAATTTTTCAAAGTTGGCCGAATTAAAGAGAAAGTGAAAGGGGGAGGCTTGATTTGGACCCATGTTTGATGGGGAGATCGGCGTCTTAGCCACTAGGCCATTGCCTAATTTTTGTTTATTTTTTACGCTTAACTATTCATACTTCTTCTTACTAGAGGCTTGTTGATTTTTCAAAATAAAAGAAAAGAAAGGGATTTGAACCTAGGACCACAAGAGAAAAAGTAAGGTGCTTCACCATTCAGCTTATATCTTATTTCTTGATTATTTTAGTCACTTAATTGTACATATCTATTTGGGATATGACTTCAAATGATCTTAAATCGGTTCTTTTGTCTCGCACCATCCTGACAAGGCTATCTGCAATTAAATTCTCTTTTCGAGGGATATGTTGAATCTTCCAATACTTTATCTTTTTCAAGAGCTGATGAATTCTTCTAACCAAGGCAAGATTAGAATCTCTCAAAGAGCCCTCCTGAATGGCGTTAACCACTTCGAAGCAATCTATTTGTATTAACACCCTTTCAAAACTACGATAAGAAGTAAGCTTCAGACCATTCAATATGCCCTATAGTTCAGCCTCTAGAATTGTACAATTTCCTAAGTATCTACTGAAACCAATTATCCACCCTCTGTTGTGCTCACACACTAAAACTCCAACTGTAGCAAAAACTTCCTCAATTCTAACCAAACTATCTGTGTTCAAGTGCACATAGTTACTAGAAAGCTGAGGACTTGTAACACCCTTAACCCATCTTTGTCGTCGGATTAGGGTTGCAGAGTATTACAACACATATCAAACAATTAACATCATTAAACCATTCATTTATTAATTTAAATAACAACATTCAATCCTCAATTTCATTCATAGCATAAATACATTTACAGACCTTAAAACGAGTTTGCGGGGACTTAAAAATAGTTTGGGATCAATCAGGGACTAATTTGAAACAAAACAGAAAAAATTGAAGAAACATGGTCATGTGATAGAGTCCAGGCCATGTCGCTTAGAAACATGGTCGTGTGGTCAAACCGTGTGCAATTCGAAATATAGGTCGCATGGTCGTGTTTCAACCCATGTATCTGCCTGTGTCTCCAAGCCATGTAACAGTTTGATGCCGTGTGGAAAGTCCTACACTTAAAAATCAAAATGACACAAAGTCATGTGGTGTGACTGTGTATGGCACACGAACGTGTGACAGCCCGTGTCGCAAGCTGTGTGCACCTAAAATGATTACTAAAATAAGCAATTTCAACTACCATTTTTTAAGTAACAAGCCAATCTATTCCAACCATTCTCATCTATTCAATACACATTTAAACATGCTAAAAACATACCAAATTATTGAACCTATATGTCTAACCAATGTACCCCCATTGGTACCACAATTTAACTAACAAACAAGATCACATTCAATAATCACAAATCCTTAATTATAAACATACCAATCATGTCATCTCATTCCTTTCATTCACATTCATTTTACCAAATCAGCAACCATTTTCATAAGGCATGAACCAAATAACAAAAAGTACTCATATGGGCATACATGAACCAAATTACTACATATATACACATCACTAAATCTTACTTAAACAAAGTTTAAAACCACACCATTAAACTCAAACTCCTAGTACATGCCACTTATAACCTAAATGAAAATTATCATAGCTTAACCGAATCATTGAGTAGATAGTGTGAGCTTCAACTTAAACTTCCAACCGACATAAACTTCCAATGATCGACAAGAAATCAAGTACAACGGATGTAAGCAAATATTTTCTAAGTTAGTTCATAATAAACTTAATATTTAACTTACCGTAAAGGTTATAACTTAACATTTCGCAATTAAATTCATAAGCAAGGTCATGAGTTCATTATTAACCTATACATATCACAAGTCTCATAAGGTTAGTGAGTTCACATATACAAAACTTATAACTTTATCATCACATAAAACATATACAAGTAAACACATTTGATATACTATTCATTCAACATCTAATCATTTAACATTCCAAATGTTCATTTCAAATATCCCTTTTACATATTTATCCATATAAACATTTTGTATGAACACTTCATATAATTATTTTCATATAACCAATTTGTATCGCCATTTCAAAGTGTTGACCTTAACACACATGATTCAACAATTCCAAATCAGTAATCATCTAAACATACGCATACTTAGAGTTCATAATTTGTTTATTTCAAAGAAACAGTTCTGTATCAAATAACCTTTATTCTTCCGATGGATCTTTGTAAAAGTATTCAATACATAAGTCCAAAAACAAAGTATGCTCGTCTAAGCTAATCAGATACAAAGTAAGTGTGTTAAGTTACCCGTTCGGGCTAAACCAACGGCAATACAGAAAAATAGCCTGGTCAAGGCTATGTATACATGTAAGATTACTATTCTAGGCTAAACCTTTAAAACAGAAATGGATTACCGGTCTAGCTTAAATCTGAGTCAGATGTACATCTGAGTCCACAACACATGTAGGAGCTCGGTCCAGAACAGAAATTCAATTAGAAATCTCATGTATGAAACTTTTACTTGATCCATCGAAATCATTTAAAAAATTCAATATATTTCACATAGACCAATTTCATTTTAGCAGTTTCAAAAACATATAAATATCATTAACAAGATTTAATAATGAAATATAACAAAAAAAAACTGTATGAACTTACCTAGAAAAAAACGGTTGTGAAAACAAGGCTGGCGACTAATCCGTTAATTTTGCTTTTCCACGATCCAAGCCTAATTGTTTCGTTCCTTGATCAATTAATATTTTTCATTCAATTAATCCATTCAAACATCTCAAATAATTAAACTTAAGCTTATAAGCCCTTTAAATATAAATTTATAAAATTACCCCTAAACTTTATACTTTTTGCAATTCAGTCCCTAAACCTAAAATTTGCAAATTAACCACATTTAATTAAAACACATGTTAGCCAAATTCTATATAGTCCATATTCATCCCATATTTATCAATTTTTCACAAGAATTTCATGTAATTTTACTATTTTTACAACTTAATCCTTAAATTTTAAAATTAACCAAAACCATTTTACAAAATAGTCCTATCTTGAATCCAAGCTTCAAATATAACCCTTCAACATCAAAACTTGAAGTATTCATCAATGTCAATATTTTAAAATTTTTATAGTTTTGAAAATAGAGGTATAAATTAGCTAGATCTAATTGCAACGATCTCAAAAACATAAAAATTATTAAAAACGGGCACTTGAAGTACTTACCTGCAATGGTCGATTATGAAGGAAAATTTGAAGCTTTCGTGGCTTTCCTTCAATGGTGGCTATTCGGTGATGGCAAGAAAAGAAACAGAAGATGGTAATGCTTTGTTTCTTTTCTTTTCTTTTTGTTACTTAAGTTTAATATTATTTAATATTACTTAGGTTTTAATATTATTTAACATAATTAATATAAAATATTTATATAAAAACAAAACTAACCATCCATAATGCTCTATCATTATGGTTTAATTACCATATAAGTCATTTGTCTTTAATAAAATAAGCCATTTAATTAATAAAAACTAATTGTGAGTGAATTTTGCAATTTTATGATTTAGTCTTTTTCTTTAATTAATTATCTAATCACCAAAATTTCTAGACCAAATTTCAATTTACCTATATAATAACTCCATAAATGTTTACCCAAAACTTCATTTTCCAAAACCACTTGGCTTTAGGGAAAACCACTTATACTTAACTATTCATTCAATTAATAAAATTATCAAATCAAAATTCAATATAATATTATATTTGACTCATATAAATAAAATAATAAAAATTACAGACTCATTAGTTAGAATTGTAAACCACTATTTCCGACACCACTGAAAAACAAGTTGTTATAGAACTACTGCTAGAGTTATTCTTTTTGTAAGGAGGAAGCTTTGAAGCTTATGTATACTGTTTTGCCCAACTAAAAGAAACTTTGAGAATTTCATCTATGCTACAAGAGATACCTTGGAACGTGAACATGTTGCGGTTCATCCAAATACACCAAGAAATAATTACAAATAAACATGACCAATCTGCTCCACCCACACTGGGATACTAATTGTCTTGAAGATTTTTCGTCATCCATTCAAATAATGATCCGGAGTAAAAGCTAGGTAACCTTCCTGTTGGAATGAGATTGTTCCAAATATCTCTAGCCGCGGAACAATCTCTTAGGACATGTAAAACCTCTTCGGAATCATGGCCACAAAGACCACATGCACTATCATTACCAACTCCTCTCCTTACCCTTTTTGTATTCATGAGTAAGCGTTGTTTCAGGGTGAGCCAAATGAAGAATCTAATGCACTATGGTCTTTGAAACTTCCACAGAAGCTGCCAAATTGGCTCTTTTAAATTCAAAGCACTTTCTTGTAGCTTATCATAAGCATTCTTGAGAGAAAAAGAACTAGTTGCAGTACCTTACTATATAATTTTATCAGGTCTAGAAGATAGATGAGGCGATGGGACGCCTACAATCCTACTAATGACCTCTTTAGAAACCTAAAGACAAAACAACTCCAAATTCCACGAACCATCATCTTTGACCATGTCACTAAGAGGACAGTCCATATTAAGATTAGAAATGGAAAGTACCTGTTTAACAAGGAGTAATAAATCAAAATCCAGAAATCTTGCCAACAGCTAATACAACTCCCATCTCCAACAGATCATATTAAATTTTCACGTAGGAGGGGCCTTGGAAAGGATCTCCATAAAAACCAACAATGTCCTCTAGATAAAGTATCAAGCAAACCTTTTTGAACCCCATACTTCGACTGTCATATTTTCTTTTAAGTTATTGATTTGGCAAAGCCATGGTCAGAAATTTAAGGGCCTTTTTTTAAAAATTTACCGAAATGGGCCTATTATTTAATTATTTACCGGAATGGTCCATTTTTTGGCAAATCGCGTCCACGTCAACGCGATGTCAGGGGACGCGCCAGGAAATTGCGTCCACGTCAGCGCGAGTTGCTGACGTGGCAACAAATCGTGCCCTCTAGGACGTGATTTGCTACCACGTCAGCAACTCGCGCTGTCGTGGACTCGATTTCCTAAGCCACGTAGCGCGTTCCGGGGGACACGATTTTGCCGTTTTTCCCACATTAGGTTTTTTCGGCTTTTAGGGCTTAGGGTTCAGGCTTTTTAGGGTTTTTAGATCTTGGAAGAAATAATTTTGAGTTGACGTTTCTGATCAAATAGTATAAAATAGCTTCTAGCAGGATGCTATTTGAGAAGAATTTGTGAAATCGTGCCATCGTGGACGCGCTTTGGCTACAGTAGGTCATCAAAGAAATAATTTTTTTGACATTTCTGAGCAAATAGTATAAAATAGCTTCTAGCAGGATGCTATTTGAGAAGAATTTGTAAAATCGCGCCCTCGTAGACGTACTTTTGCTATAGTCGGTCATGGAAGAAATAATTTTTTTGATGTTTCTGAGCAAATAGTATAAAATCGCTTCTAGCAGGATGCTATTTGAGAAGAATTTGTGAAAATCGCGCCCTCGTGGACGCCGCTTTTACTCTGATAGCATGTTTGAAATGAAGCTATAAATTAGGCGAAAATGTTCTCGTAATGCATAAGTCACAGTGAAACAATTTAGAGAGGCTAAAAAGGTTAGAGTTTCAAATATGAGTGAACGTATTAGTGCTGTTATTTACTATGATGGTGAGGTTTGCCACACCGAGAATGGTGTTGTTTTTTTGTCAGAGAATACGGTGCGACTGGTTTTTAACCAGAACATAGATTTGACAGAACTTCGTAAAAGAATTAGGCGTAAAATTTTTGAAATGATGCAAATGAAAGTTTTGTCTATCACGTATCGATTTTGTTCTTCTATTGATCCGGTGATATATGACTCGTTCGACATAAAAGGTGCTCGTAGCTTGGAGGTAATGGTGCAGACTCATCTTGCTAGTGGAGCACCTTATATTGAGTTATATGTATAATTTACATCGCCAACTGATGTACTTGCGACCGGTGTTCGAGATGTATACACAACCACTGGCCGATACTCGGTTAGCAGGTTACAAAATCGAAACAGCCCATGTTCGGTAGCGGTGTCGAATGCACATCCCCCGCAAGACACTCTGTCGGTGGGTGGGACATGTACGTCGGTGGCTCGACGTTTGATACTAGAAATACGTACTGGGGAACAACATCAAGTTCTAATGGGTGGCAATCTACATCTAGTTGGGGACGTTATCAAATGCCCAGAAGAAGGGATGACGTACTCCCTACGACGTCAACCGGTGAGGGGACCTCGTATGCTGCAGATGATTGTGGGTTAGAAGATGACTCCGATGTGGATCTACCTCGAGAGCCCCGGCCGGATGGTACAGAAGTTGGCTTATTTTCTGAACCGGAGCCTATTCTAACAGAACCTGAAGATGCTGAAAGGAGTTCAGATGAAGAAGAAAATCCACGATTCAGAGCATACTCACCTACAGCCCACATGCATAATGTTGATCTGTCTGCAGATGATGCGTTAGATTTTCCAGATCTACCACACTGGTTGCGTGACCATACAAGTTCAGGGGTAGATTCCAATGAATTTGAAGTTGGTAATCAGTTTACCAACAAGGATAGTTTTATTGGTGCTTTGAAACAACATAGCATCAAAAACGGTGTTAACTACTACGTCGTTAAATCCAAATCTGATAAGTTTGAGGCGAAGTGTACGGTCCAAGACGGCACATGTTCATGGAAAATCTACGTCTCCTTAAGGAAAAGGACAGGGTTGTGGGAGATTAAAAAGTACAAGGGTCCACATACATGTGTTGCAGGTATAGTATTGACGGTTTCTGAATAATACTTTTATTATACAATGTTGCATTATTTAATGTACTCGATTTATAGGTCTTTCACAAGATCATCCCAAGATGGATTCAGCTATGTTAGCTAGCTTAACACTGCCCACGGTAAAAGTAGATCACAGGACTTCAGTGCCGATGTTAATTGCCAATATCCGTAGGCAAATGGGGTACACACCCTCTTACCGCAAGGCTTGGATAGTTAAGCAAAAGGCGTTGGAGAAGATGCATAGTGGGTGAGAAGCCTCATATAATGAAATATGGCAGTGGTGTCAGGTGCTAGAGAGATACATCCTAGGTGCCATCACAGACCTTGAAATGGAACATGCGTACTACAACAGCCGATTGCTACGTGGATGCCAAGTGTTCAATTGCCTATTTTGGACCTTTAAGCAATGTCGAGACACATTTCCATACTGCAAGCCGTTGGTACAAATTGACGGTACCTTTATGTTCGGTAGGTATACTCTTCGGCTATTGCTTGCAGTGGCATAGGATGGCGGTGGGAGAATTCTTCCAATTGCATTTTCAATAACACCGGGGGAGTCGTCTGATGATTGGGATTTCTTTCTCTCTAGGTTAAGGAGGCATGTGTGCCCCCAACCTGATATCTGTGTTATTTTAGATCGAGGCGCCGGTATACTAGCTGTATTTGATCGACAGGGAAGCTTATGGCAGCGCACACACCATAGATATTGCCTAAGACACGTTGCTTTGAACTACTACAGGCAATATTCATCTAAGAGCGAACAACGACAAGTGACCAACATGGGTATTTAGTCTATATCTGTGTTATTTCGTTTGTCAATTTGAATTAGTTTTATTGGTAGAAGTGATATAAATTATTCGCTATGATCTTATATTGGCAGGGTATGAAATAAATAAAGATCGTTTTCACGAGATGTTGGTAATTTTACGTTCAATTAACGGAGAAGGGGCAGACTACCTTTGTAACATACGTTTCGAACAGTGGGCACAATCATATGACGGTGGCCTACAATATGGCCATATGACGTCGAACCTGGCTGAATGCATCAATTCTGTTCTTAAAGGAACGCGCCATCTACCGATAACATCGGTTGTGCAAGAGACATATTTTCGTTTGGTGGCATTATTTCCAAAGCGAGCAGCAAGTTATGCAGGCCAGAAGTAGGGAGGACATGTATGGTGCAGTAAGGTAGTTCAAGAAATTAACAAGGCCAAGGCGAGGGCAAACACCATGCCCATAGTGTGTCACGATCGAGACAATTTATGGTTTCGCGTGACAGAGTTTGACAGACCACACCAAGGTGTTGTTGGCGGGCAATATTGTGTACACTTGCAAAATAGGACTTGTGACTGTGGGATGTTTGATGCACTTCGTTATCTATGCGCGCATGTTATTGCAGCTTGTCAGAATCTCCGTCTGGATCCGATGAGTTATGTGGACGAAGTGTACAAATTAGAAAACATGTACAACATCTGGAGACACGTTTTCCCACCGGTCCCAGATGAACGTAAGTGGTTGCCCGTATCTCTTGCTCCTTTTAAGCTGTTACCGGATAGAGAATTACGTCACAAACCAAAGGGTCGACCTTGCTCGACTAGAATACGTAACAATATGGATATCCGAGAAACAGCCAGTCAAACGAAGTTGTGCGGATGGTGTAGGAATCTAGGCAATACAAGTCGATCATGCCCTAATCGCAATAGTTGAATGTAATTGTAAAAAAAATTAAGTTTGTGAAATTATTAATTGATAAATTGTATTAATGGTTAGTAAAAATTATCAAATTATATAAAATTATTAATTGTTAGTACCAGTCAAAACATTTTTCCAAATCTAACATTATGTAAATGTAAAATTATTAATTGATAAATTGTATTAATGATTAGTACAATTATCAAATTTTATAAAATTATTAATTGTTAGTACCGGAAAAACATTTTCCAAATCTAACATTATGTGAAAGTAAAATTATTAATTTAGTTTAGGGTTTTTAATTAAATTAGGTTAGGGTTTTTAATTTAATTAGGTTAGGGTTTTTAAGTTAATGGGGTTAGGGTTTTTAAGTTTAGGGTTTAAGGTTTTAATTTAATTAGGTTAGGGTTTTTAAGTTAATTAGGTTAGGGTTTTTAAGTTAAGGAGTTAGGGTTTTTAAGTTTAGGGTTTTAATTTAATTAGGTTAGGTTTTTAAGTTTAGGTTTTAAGGTTTTTAATTAAATTAGGTTAGTGTTTTTAAGTTTAAGGTTTAGAGTTTTAATTAAATTAGGTTAGGGTTTTTATGTTAATTAGGTTAGGGTTTTTAAGTTAAGGGGTTAGCGTTTTTAAGTTTAGGGTTTAGGGTTTTAATTAAATTAGGTTAGGGTTTTAAGTTTAAGGTTTAGGGTTTTAATTTAATTAGGTTAGGATTTTTAGGTTTATGATTTAGGGTTTTAATTAAATTAGATTAGGGTTTTAATTTAATTAGGTTAGGGTTTTAAGTTAATTAGGTTAGGGTTTTTAAGTTTAGGGTTTAAGGTTTTAATTAAATTAGGTTAGGGTTTTTAATTTAAGGGTATTAATGGTTAGTAGAATTCTCAAATAATATAAAAAATTTCTATTTTATTACATCAAATAATATCAAAATATTCAAAATATTTGTACAAATAAATTTAATACGGCAATCAATGTCTATGCCCGGGGGATTCAGTGTCACATGGCGTAAGTAATTGATTCTGTATTGGATTCCTTCTTTCTCTAGCTTCCGGCGGCGGTTGTTGTTCCTCCGGCGGGGATTCTGGTTCTTCCGGTACGGCATCTGGTTGTCGGACTTGGAACGATGATCCACCTTCAAATAATAATGTATCTGGAGGTGTTTGCATAATGAACGGCGACGATGTTTGAAACCCATACGTTGGTGGGGATTGGTAAAAAGGAGAGCTCCCCGACAGCCCCTTTTGCGATCCCTCGTGCGCTGTTGGCCTATACATCGGCGGTCCACTGGGCATAACAGGAAATGGAGCTGAACCAGGCATTTGGCTCCAACCTGCCATAAGACTCGAAAAAGGGTACATATAAGGGTTAGGATACATATAAGGGCTAGGAAACGCACCTGGCATCATCTAAAAAGGCGGTTGCGTGGGTATTATCGATTGAACTGCTGCGTCGGGTGACTGTGTCGGTGCTTTCGTTGGGCCTGGTGATTGCATGGCCGCTGATGATGAGCCGGGTGAATGTCTGGGCCTCGTTGAGGGACTGCCTTCGTCGT
Organism: Gossypium raimondii; assembly: GCF_025698545.1. Taxonomy (NCBI): domain Eukaryota; kingdom Viridiplantae; phylum Streptophyta; class Magnoliopsida; order Malvales; family Malvaceae; genus Gossypium; species Gossypium raimondii. The sequence continues at coordinate 16,493,663 of NC_068566.1, forward strand.
CTTGTCATCTTAAATTTAGAGGCCCGCGCCTTTCCCTTTCGACACGTATTTTCCACTGCCTCTCCTCTGGCGTCAGTAAATGCGGCTTGCCATGGATCTTAAACCATGGCATGTATTCTGGAACGCATGCTAACTCCGGAAAGATGATTGGTTCCCGAGTAGGTATATATTCATATCGATCTTCTCACATTTCCATTTACTCGGACCAGTATCTCGTCCAATCCGTATTCAATTGTCGAAGGTCGACTCTGTGTTGATCGTTAAACACCTCAGGATCCACAGGAATCAGTTGTCTACATCCAAACTGTCGTAGCACTCTGCCTGTCTGGTGCAGCTCCACAGTTGCATAGTTGATCAACACGACTTTCACGTGCCAAGCTTGTGGATTTTGTAAGAACTCTTCCGGGATTACTGCCCGAATTGCCGGATCCTCGTATGGTGTTCATTGAAACTATATGAACATGATAGAAATATTAGTTATATACATAATACTAAATACTAAATACTAAATATCAATCGACTAGCGAATGTATGGAAATATCTATTTTATTTAAAACTTACTTGTGCTTTCGACCGTTGGTCCAATAAAAGTCGTATATCTTCAAGAGAGGATGGTAATCGAGCATGACTTGCCGGATGGTTCCACCTAATTAAATAAATTTTTAGCATACTTTTATTTTTAAAAATTTACATAATAATTGTAAACTCTAATATAAAATTTACCTCGTTATGAGTGGGAATGTATATGGGTGGTCCACTCGAGGACGTAGAAATGGAAAGCGAAATCATGCCCACGACTGCAGTAGTGACAGGCAACCTCTGATTTTTGTTCTCCTCGGTCGCGTCGCCCCGCACATCTCCCGATATAACGTTGCCAAGACTGCAGACCCCCAACTCAATTCACCGACTGCTCTAAAATCAATGAGTTTTAGCAGCCATCTTAGATGTACGCGGCTCCGTGACGTGTCGGGCATCAGATAACCTCCAATTAATTGAAGAATGTATGCCCGAACATATCAGATTCTTTCAATTTCGGTTGAATCTTCATCCAGATCAGGGAATGTGTCACGTAACCAGCCCATCTCTATCTTACCTCCCTCCATTTTCTCCGAATAGCGCCCAAAGCTCAGAAGACACCGCCCCAATCGCTAGATTGGCGGAACCGATGATTGGGCTCCGCCCACCGGTAATCCCAATTGCGATTGACATCTACTAGAGTGATAGTGCACTCTCCACATGGAAGATGGAATGTGTGCGTCTCGGGTCTCCACCTCTCGATCAACGTACTGATTAGTTTCGGGTTCACCTTGCATCCCCGGCCTACCGTCGCCACGTGCCGAAAACTCGCTTCCCGCAGGTAGTTCTCTACCAACGGTGATGGAGGAGCATGCATATTCCGGATATTGCATTCCAATACTTGATCTATAGACTTTTATAACAAATAAAAAATTAATAATTATCTAAAAATGCATAAATAAAAAATTCTTAAATAATATTTAAAAAATAAATTTAATACTTATCATTTTCATTTGTTCCACCGATATGTGATGCTTATCAAGACGAGTCAATTCTCCGCCATTCTTTGAAATCGTACAAATTTTACGGTTTAAAAAATTTTAAAAATATTTTAAAATTATTTAAAAAAGGAGTTAAGAGAAACTTAAGAGGAACTTAAAAGGAACTTAAGAGGAACTTAAGAGAATTTTTGAAGGAAATTGAGAGGAAATTGAGAGGAAATATGAGAGATGATTAGTTTGTGAAAAAAAAGGGGTGGGGGTATTTATAGTTTTTTTTTTTTACCGTTGGGGGGGGGCAACGGTCAAATTTTTGACCATTGGAGCACTATTCACGCGCGGGTCAAGTCGCGGCCACGTCAGCGCGCTTTGCTGACGTGATAGCAAATCGCGTCCTAGAGGGCGCAATTTGTTGCCATGTCAGCAACTCGCTCTGACGTAGACGTGATTTCCTGGCGCGTCCCCTGACATCGCGCTGACGTGGACGCGATTTGTCGGAAAATAGACCATTCCGGTAAATAATTAAATAATGGGCCCATTTCGATAATTTTTTTAAAAAAAGAGCTTTTTTTTAGTAAATTGCCCGAAATTTAATACATATCTGTTTAATATCATGATTAATAGTTTGTGGTTGTGGCCAGGCTGTATTGTTAATTAGTTCCATTAAGTGATTATGCATTTTATAATCAGACTTTGTTATTTACTTTGTTTAGCTTGTAGTTTTGAACTACTCTTTCAATTTTATCATTAGATTTTGGAAGTTTTATTTTAGATTTGATGGAGAAATTATGAGCATTAATTACATCAGTCTTGGGGTATTGAGTAGCATTTCGATATTCTTATGTTTTAATTTTACATAATTTGAGGGTTAATCTTATATTTGATTAGATCCTTTTGATGGACTAATTTTGTTGTATTTATTTAGATTTTCATTTTTATATTTTGAAGTATTTGGATTTGTTTATTGAAAAAGTCAGATTCATTGTTATTATTTTGTCATGATAAAAATAGATAATTTTTTTTAATCAATATAAAAATTTATATATAAAAGACACTTAATTTGAGCTCGAGGTTGAGTTGAAGCTTGAATATGAATAAATATAATCGAATTTGAGTAGCTCAATTATGTATTGAGTTGATCTTGTCGATCGAGCTTGAGCCGAGTATTGAGCTTCAAATTTTGAATCAAACTCGAGCTCGAACTTATCACTATACGAGCTTGGTTCGACTCAATAACACTCCTAGGCATGTGAATGCTGAAATTTTTTTAAAAATATATATTAAAAAGCAACCAAGTAATTATTAGCTTTAAATACCATATAGTTAGAGTTAATTGTACCAAACTATGACAATGATTTTATATTGGTCCCTAAACTTTAAATTATTTTAGTTACTTTTTAAACTATTGAGGTTATATCAATTAGGTCTTTTCGTTATTAAAATTGTTAATTCAACTGTTAAATGATATATTAGATCTTATGTGATTAATTTAAAATAAAATTTTAAGAAAAATAAATGTTTTAAAATCTTAGTTTGAAGTTGTCAAAGCTTTTTCAAATTCATTCTTTATTATTATTTTTATTTTTAGAAGTTACATGACAATATTTTATTTTTCTTTAAACTTTTCATTTTAAATTTTGTTATATAAGATTTGACATTTCATTTAATGATTAACGGTTTTAATAATAAAATGGTCGATTGATATAACATCAATAATTTAAGGTATAATTAGAATGTTTTAAAGTTTGAAAATTAATTTAAAATAATTTGTGGGATGTAAGGTGGAATTAACTATATATTATTAAGAATTTGATTAGAAGAATTTAGGAACTACTTAAGAGTAATTTGGGATCAACTTAAAATGAAAGAAAATAAGCTGAACAATTCCATTGATTTGAAGAAGGGGCCTAATAACTTTACTAGAAATTGGCCAATTTGTAAAACTTTATTTTTTTTAAATATTTGTTGTATTATAATTGACACAAATTTACATATTAAATATAACTGATTCAAACATATATTTGTACTGAATACTGGCCTAGATTATCAAGTGATTTCTTGAACGCAAGGTGAAGTTAAATGATAAAGGAATAATCAAAATGGAAAACAAACCTCACGCTCAGCATCTCGGAAGGCAAAAAAACATGATTCATCTTCAATTTAAGCAGGAAGGAAACCCCCCCCAAAAAAAAGTAAGAAAAAGCTAAGTCATAATCTCTGAATATCGTACAATATCTCTGCTGTATCCACATTGAACAACATTTCCAAAGATGGCTGAAAGCTGCCCCTTTCACCGAGATGATTTGGCTTTCCTAGCCAGAATAAAAGCCAAGCAACCTCCTCTCTTATGGCTGCATTGCATACAAGAACAAAATGTTTCAGCTCAAAAACATTTCTTAAGAATTAAAGTGACAATATCAGTTAAATACGCAGCAAGCTAGTAAGCCCGCTTTTTTCTTTTTTTTTTACTTGAAAACTCCTATATCTTCCCCTAAAATCCAACAAATTTAACTTGGAAACTTAATCTGTATCTGAGAAAACCCAAGACTAGATACCTGCGGCTGCTATTGCTGATGCTCCTGCAGCTGCTGCTGCTGCTACTGGTGCTGCTACTACGGATGCTTCTGGTACTTCCACTGTTTATTGTGGATCCACCACTCTCACTCTCATTCGACCCTGATCTCTTTTTCCACCACTCTTTATCTACACTCTTACCAGATGCATCTAAAACCGTCGGCTTTGGAGAAAGTTTGCAATTCTGATTCGCATCACAATCATTCTTCTTCTTGTTCTTCTTTTTGTTAGTCCCCAAGGAAATTGGAAGCACCATTTTCAGAAGAAACCCACCATTATCTAAGCTTCCACTTCTCTTAATTTGGGGTTTCGGATTCTTTTGCTTCTTCTTCTTGTTCCCCTTCTCTCCGTTGATCAGACCTCTCCTTTCAGCAAAACTCTCTTGTTTGGATTCAACAGCCAGGGGCTGATGCTCCACAAGATCTCTCAAGGAGAGTTCATAACAAGACTCAGGCATTTTACTAACCATTTCCATAAGCTCCCTTTGACCTCTGGCAATAGCTTCAGCTTTGGACGATGGGGATAGGCATCGGTAATCGATGTTGGGTCGATGCGGAGGGCTCCTGGAAGGACTATTTCTCCATAAAGGAGGAGTGGAAGCTCCAGAGTCATATTCCGTCCCTTCCAAGGTGTTCAAACTCATATAATTGGCATAATTTTGAGTTGTGTTTTGCACATGGTTCATGGCATGACCACAACTGTCATTCAATCTCCTCCCAATGTGATCGGCCAAACTGAGATGAGAATGAAGCATATTGTTTGGGGAAGAAAATTGGGTGGAAGGGAAAAGCAGAGGAAAGGGAGTGATAGAAGATTGTTTAAGAGGTGGGTGGGGAGCCATTATCTTCAACGACCCTTATAGTCGCACTGTCATTTTCTTTAAGCAAATACCTGAGCTCATGGCGTGACATATATTGGGGGGCGCTCATAAAAGTCAAGAAATTCTGGAGGGCCATCCATCCACCCCTTTCTCTTTTCATGTTTGCTTTTTGTCTTTTGAGGAGGTTTTGTTTTGTATCCTTTTTATGTTGGATTTGAAATCTCCCACCTTGCCCACTTCTTTCATGTTTTTCACTGCTACCCGTATCTTTCCAACGTATCTATTTGTGTCTACTGAAATCTTATCATTTGCCATTTAAATTTATTTTCGCAAGTCTTACTACATCTACCTCTCCTCAAAAAGTATTATACACTGCATTAAATATAATACAGTTTTTTTTATAATCTAACACATCTGGTTCACTTTTACATTCTTATGCATTGCATAATTTTATTAAATACAAATCCTTATAAATTTTAACTTTTTAAAATTTAAATCATCGAAAATTAAATTTTAAGATCTGGGCTTCTGCTAATCTTTCCTTTTCGTATTATAAAAATAATTTTAACTTTTTTGACATAAATTTATTTATTATTATTTAAAATGAAAATTTACTAGATTGTTTAGTTATAATTAAAAACATTATGCAATTTAAAGATTAGAATTTTATTTTAATGCAATAAAAATATAAAAATTTATTTAGATAAAATCGTAACAATTAAGCATCTTTTAATTATTTTAGCCTTTGTTTAGTTGTTAAAAAATAAATTAATATTTTTAAAGATTTAATTGTTTGAAAACACATATGGTATTTCATAATAAAAAATTAATAATTTTTGTTATAAAAAGCACTTAAATAAAGGATATTTTACTTTATCTTACTTCTTTTAACATTTGTTACCCTTTAGAGACTTTTTCTTTTAAAATTTGATTTTGTTTAAATATTGTGAAATGTTTTATAAAAATGTGTCATAATTTAAATTTTATATTTATCAAAAAATTTAATTATATTACATGATTTAAATTAATATATCAAACAAATATTATAACTTAAATTCAGACCCCAATTTCCAATTTAACAAACCCTATAATATTTTAGGTTTAAAAAGTAAAAAAAAATCTTGTACTTATCCAAAAGAAATCAATTAAGCTCCTTCTCAAAAATGCACCAAATTAAGCTCTCAAATACTAAAAACTCATTAGTTAAGCTATTCGATTAATGATTTCTATCATTAACAGTATAAAAATTATAAAAATGAGAAATAAAATTTAAGAAAATAAAATTACTTAAAATTCAAATCCAGAATGAACCTGCACAAACATAATGTCTAGGTTCGTTTCAAGCTAGACATCCATTATCTAAATTCATTCTAGATGTAATTTTTAATTAAAATAATTAAAATTTTAAAATATTATAAATTATGAAAATGTGGAAAAATAAAAAATTTATATATTTGAACTAAAAATTGTTTGTATATATATATTTATTTTATGCACATATTTAACCATAACAACGAGTATGTCTCTCGAAATTCTAATTTTACAAAGGAAATGATCCTTAAATATATCAAACACTAATGCCATAATTAGCAAATTAGTTAAAATAACCAATAGTAGGAACTTCAAAAACTTATAAAATGAGATTTACCTATTCTAAGATAGCAAAAAAAAAGTAGTAATCGGAATTTCTTGGATTTCTAGAATTTATATAATGATTTAAAATTTTAAAATTTTAAAAATATATCTAAAATGAATTTAGACAAATGATTTTTTCTTTCTCATTTTTATAATTTTATAATTTTTTCTCAAATTATTAATAAATGTTAATTTAATTCTTTGGATTTTTATAATTTAAAATTTTACATCTACAATTAAATGAACATCTATGTTTTTATCTTTTTAACCATAAGAATTCTTTTAAGAGCTATATGGGCTAATGCGGCGTGGGATCATATTTGAATTAGAACCTAAAGGAATCATGGGTGATCTTAGACTTGAATTTTTTAATTGTTTTTTAATATAAACGGTCACATCAACATCATAATAATTAATTTAACAACATTAACGATCACATCAATACACTAATGGTCAACGAAAACAATTATTAATAAAAGGACTTAAATGATATGTTGTTAACATATGAGAGCTTAGTTAGATCGTGTTTTTTATATGATTCTTGAATGAAAATGATAATTAATAATTAAAATATTTTATTAAAAATATTAAAATACTGGTATTCTGTGTGGAGATTCAAATTTTTAATTAAAATAGCCTTTTTATTTTAGTAGATTAAAAGAATTTTAATATTGTATATTTGAGCTGTAACTATGACATTAGTAAAAATAAAACATTATTTTATTAACTTAACTTTTCGAAAAGAAAATGATTGAGTGTACTGTTGGTAGGGCTAGAAAAATCATAGCTATAATAAAGTAATGCAAATATTATTCATTACCACTAATATTTAAGTACCGTATAAGCTGCGCAAGCTTCACCTGTCTTTGCTATTATTCTACTTGGGTCCCATTTCAATAGCTGTATTTTCAAGTCTTTTCACTAATCATTATTATTCTTCAATTTTACTATTATTTTTAAAAGGTTGATGAAATATAAAATTTAATAAAAGTAGGTTAGAATCTGAATAAACTTAATATTGTTTAAGATCTCAGCTAAAACTTCAAATAGAGAGAATATCAAGGGTCCAACCTTAAAATAATAACATTTTTTAAAGTTTACAAATACACAAATACATAAAAATCAAAAATCAAACTATATTAAGAATTAAAACAATCAAATTGATTAACTAAATTAAAATTCACACATGACAATAACACGTAATGGAACTCAAAAACATACACTTATAACTGTGCATGATAAATATCAAACTTCAATACTTAAGGTCTAGGGCCTCCACCTCTATAAATTATAGCAAAGCCTCATCGAGGTAAAAAGTCTTTTTTTTTTTTAATCCACATTAGCTACCAAAATTATTAATAGTGTTAATTATTTGGACTAACTAATGATATGTTTTTTCCCCTTTTTTAGTCATTACAAGATACTCGTAAAATTGTAGCTTCGATTTCTCTCTGCGCTCACATTTGATATTTAATTTTATATTTTAATTTTACATAATTTGGTCGTTTACTCTTACAATGGAATTAATTAGTCCAAATAATTTACATACTTTTATGTGATAACTATCTTATTATTTATTATTATATTCTTTGTATACTGACAAGTGTCCAAGAATTAAAAAAAGTAGGTGATTTTTTAACTATTTATAAACGAAAAAGAAAAACTATAAACATAGTAAAGTGGTATGACACTATTTTTAGATAAATTATATAACAATGGTCAAGTTTCAATTTTGGTCCCTATACCATGTATAAGTTTAAAATTTAATCTTTATGTTTCAACTTCTTGATATAATTTGGTACTTGAACTTTTATAATGTCATTGATTAGCCCAAATATTTTATTTTGATTAAAATAAATATATAAATTTTAAAGTTGTTAACACCATTAAAATTATTTATTAAATCTGTGTCCATTATAATGCTTTTTTGTGTATTAGATGTTATCATGTGAGTATTTTTAAAATAAAATATTAACTGTTACTCAAGCAAATTTAACGAAAGGTTTAATAGTGTTAACAATTGAAGTTGAATCTTTAAATTCAAAAAGTAAAAGGATTAAATTGCTAAAAATAAAAATATGAAGATTAAATTTTAAATGCAAATATATATATTTAAAGTTTATTTTATAATTTAAGTGGTAGTGTTAAATAGTAGTTATGCTTAAACATCAAGTATTATGAAATCCGAGTAATCATTGATGGGAGCGTAGTACAGTATATCATAAAAGTTATGATATATTATATACCATAAAAGTTGAGCACTACATATCGATGGGGTGACAACTTTTTTCTTTTTGGAAATAAAAAGAGTTAAAAAGAAAATGAACGTTGTGCATTAATAGGACCCTTCGCCTTACAAATATTTGAATTCTACCACTTTGTTCAACAAATGGCTAAGATGCTAATAACATTTCAGTTTTATTTTTGTAAAATGCTTAAAATTTGTATCTCATTCCCTACCCTATTATCAAATACATGATTGTTAATTCTATTTTTTAAATTAAGTTTAATTACAAGTAACTCAATTGCAATTATAACCAATATATTTAAATCACTAAAATATGCAATAAAATAAATTCTAACTTGTACACTTGCATGATAAAATTAAATCAAAATAATAAAATATATTATATTAGAGGTTAGTACTTGTAAAAGCTGGGAGTGTGTTTTTTATTTCACAAGCAGTTTTAAAAGATCGTCATGTATCTTTCTTTTAATATTTTATTATATTCTTATAAGACACTCATCAATTTCTAACCTTGTTTATAGAGTTTAAAAACTCCACTAACAACGACAATATACCAAATATTTTCTCTTATATTAAAATGTTCTTAATATTACTTTAAATAATAAATTTTAATAACACTTAAATTTACCTACAAACTTTGAATTTTATGAGTAAAAGTGAGGTTTTATAAAATAATTTGTACTATCAATTCATATATCTAAATATAGTTGTTACAAATGTACATGTTGTTGACTTTTAGCTTTTGACTTTAATTAGTTTATTAAAATTCATAGTGATGTAATTACATATTTGATTAATAAGATGATTATTTCTCCTAAAGAAAAAAAGTCTCGAGCTTAAAATATACGACGATTGGAAAGTTTCTAAAACAAAAATATTCTATGAAAATAATAGAGCGTATCATTTGTACTAAAAGATATATGGGTTTATTTTTAAATTTTCGTAGTAAATATGTTGGAAAATATATTTACGGTAGCATATTTAGTCCATCAACTTTATAAGAAATTATTTTAATCCTTCATTTAATTTTTCGTTTATTTAAGCCTTTAAATTTGTATTTTTTGTCAAACCACCTAAAATAGATAAAAAATTAATATTTATTAATTTTCTTGATGTGGTATATCGTGGATGACATGTCAGCATAATTAATTTTTACAATTTAAAATATTTTTATAATTTTAATTTTAAAATAATTTTAAAATTAATTAAATGCTGATGTGTATCATCCATGTGGCAATGTGTATGTCACATCAATAAAATAAAATAAAAAGCGTTCATTTTAATTCATTTAGAGATGATTTGACAAAACACACGTTTAAGGGTTAAAAAAGCGAAAAAATTAAATGAAAAATTAAAATAATTTTTTTATAAATTTGAAGGGTCATGTTTAAAAAATTTAATAAAGGAAAATTATTAGGTGAGGTGTGGTGACTATACCACTACATGTTGTTGGCAACTTTAACTTCCTTCAATAAAGTTGATTAATAAGAAAGTGTACCATATATTAAGTGTTAATTCAATTAATTCATCCAGATATTGTTGAATAAAAATATAAAGTTTGAATAGGAGGAAGAAGGATACTTTTATACTAATTTAAAATTAGTATTATTAATATTAAATAATTTAATAATTAATTTGTATCATATCGATAAAAATAGGGTCGTTTTAATCAATCAAACATATGTACGTATATTTAGCTGTTGAAATTGTTTTATATCAAAATTAGTTTCACATTTTAATTTATTCTAAACTAAACATGCTTCATGTGCATGAATAAAATATTATAATTTTACTTGATTCCTTATCTAAATATATAATTCCTTTTGACAAATTTATTTTCACAATAAAATCTTTGTCAAGTGCTTATTTGCTTTTAAATGTCATTTCTTCTTTTCTTGTTTTTCCTTGATGATGAACAAAGAATAATAATTGAAGTTCATCCCGTGAAATCACCGCTTTTATGCAAACACTACTCGTAACTATACTAGTTATACATCACATAAAAATTATAATTTATCACATCCTAGAAATCGGGTTGGTAGTATTAGCATTAAATTATAGATTAAAAATAAACATGTTAGTAATCAGGACTAAATAGGAGTAGAAGCTAAACTAGAGAACTTAAATAGGTAAATTAAGACTAATGGTTAGTGGGAGTTTTATTAAAACAAGAGTAGAATTAGGAGGGATCTATAGGATAAATAAATAAATTTTAATTAATGAATTTGGCTATAATAGCCAACACTGCTCATTTTCTTCCTCATGTTTTTACACTTTCTTCATTTCAAAAATTTGTTGCATCTGGTAGTTAATTTTCCTTTAAAATTTTCTGGCGCATTACAATTTCCAAGCAGCCAAGCACCATTTTTCTTCTTAAACTTTGGTTCAATTATTGAGCGGACCACTCAGTAGTTGCGAGGGGTAGCTAGATCGAAGCTAAAAATATTGGGGGAGTATCGACTAGCTGAGACAAAGGCAAGGAGAAGGTTACATAATCGAAGTTGTGGTGAATCAAGGTGAGTACTCTATGTATGACACTTGAAAACGAGGTCGCGCACGATTGGAAGTCAAGTAAGATGTGCAAAGCCCATCTTAACGTTATGTATTAAACTTATGCATTGTACGAACCTCATCCTTGTATTGTGCGAACTTTTTCCATGCATTGTGAAAACTTTTAACATGAAACTGTACACGTGAATTTTTACATGATTGTGCGAACCTTAAACAAACGTATATATGCGTCCAGGGTTAGGTAAAATATATACTATATATATTGGCAACTAAAGTTTGGATATATAATATAACTCTGCGAACTATTAAATGCATGTATATGCAAACTATAATAGCCCGTTTGCAGTGGTGTCGAAAACAATAATTTTGAGACCACAATTTCGACGAGTGAATTATTATTTTAGTATTTATTTAATGTCTACGAGATTATATTAAAGTCATATTAAAATTTCGTTAAGAAATTTCAATGTTTAAATGGTAAAAGGTGAAAGAGTTGAGTTTTATTAGTAAAAGGGATCAAATGACCATGAAATTTTAAACTAATGGACTAAGATAGTAATTATACCATTTTAATGTTAGTGGACATTTATGGGTAAGATTTTGTTAATTTTAAGTTAATAACCAAGGTTAAAATGGTAACTTAATAAATAAACTTAAACTAAAATAAGAAAAAAATGATATCATCTTCCCTAATTACTTTTCCACCTAAATTGAAGAGAAAAAAACACCATTTTTATGTTACGGAGGTTCGACCAAGCTCTTTTGATGCATGTAAGTGAATTCAAGCCCTATTTTTAATTATTTTTATGTTTTTGAGTCCGTTTTAGCTTAATTTAGCTAGCTCGGGGGTTAATTTGCAAAAATGTTAAAGGTTAAGGGACATTCCATGGATGTTTTTGAATGTATTTTAATGTTAGTTGATAGATTGTTAATCTTGGTTGCAAAATAAACATGTTTTGTTAAGTTATTTTTGTTGAATTTTGGAAATAGGGATTAAATTATTAAAAGTATAAATCCATAGGTTTTGTTGTGAATTTTTGGTAATTATGGGTTGTTTCAAGGTCCTTTGTAACATTTTTTAAGTTGGATTTAGGTTGAAATGAGTTATATTTAAGTTATGAACTTAAGGACTAAATTCTGAAAAGTCAAAGTATTAGGGGTAATTTTGGATAAATATGAACTATGGATTAAATCGAATACTAGAAGTATTTAATTGAATGAAATTATTTTTTAGATCAAGGTAAACCACAATCGAACTTAAATCGAGGTAAAGCTAAAGCTTCAAATTAGTTCGACTCTACTACTACGACCCTAGTTATCGAGGTAAGTTCGTATGAATTGTAAATGTGTTAATGCTAGTTAAATTGATTATCTATTATATTGTGTTAGTTGTAAATGGATTTGAACATACATGTATCAATGTTATGATGAATTGACGAAAAACGAGTCCCGTTTGAACCTTGAGAATTCTTAGGATACAAATGTCATGTTATTAGAGATTTCATGTTTTTGGTGCTAGTCTTGAATGTCCTACCGATGGCTGAGGTTTCGCATTTCTTGCGGATTCTCCACAGCTCGTGTGAGCCTTGATGTAAAGGAAATGTTACGGTTATATGGAAAGACACATTATGTGTGAGCATTCCCGAGTATCCGATGTAATTCTAGATGGTTTAACGAGTAAGAAAAGGAAAGAAAATGGTAAATATGCAAATGGAATGAATCATGATCTTATGAAAAGATTAATGAGTTAAATGATGTATATATATATTTGGAATTCTACTTATCTTATGGTTGAATTCATTTGTATCATAAACAAGTATACTAATTAGTGAGTTTGATGATGTTGTATAGGCTTATACTAAGCTTATGACATTGGTAATGAGTTTATGTTTAATATATGAATTGTGTTAATGAAATGGTAAGTTATGCTTAAGTCTATACGAGCTTACTAAGCACTCATTGCTTACGTAGTTACTTTCTTTTTTTTATAGATTATCGAAAGCTCGATCGGTTGGAAGCTCGTTGGAGACCTATCACACTAGCCAGCAACCATTTCGGTAGTTTTTGAGTATTTTGGCCAAGGTTAATAATGGCATGTATAGGATCTTTGTAATGGTATTTATTGAATGTGTAATAGATGTTTTGGTGTGTTTAAGCTTTTGAAATTATATTGGATTTGATGAACTTCAATGCCTTACCAAGTAGTGTCATTTTGGTTATATATAAGTGCTTGTTTATAAGTCCCTTTTGGTATGTATGTGATAGTTGGAAATAGTCATTTATGGTATAATGTAGTGGCTAAATGAACTAGGTTGTGTGCTTGAGTTATGGTCAAATTGCTTTGGTTTGATCCATAATGTTTTGATACAATTGTGGTGCCTTTGAAGGGCATATTGGTTAAATGAATTAGGATGTTTGAAAAAGCATGTTTATGTGTGTTAGAATGATGTTTAAGTTCCTTCGATGTATGCCCAAATGGTATGAATGGTTAGGTATGAATTGGACTTGAAATGGCTTGAATTTAGGGTCAAATGATTGATCACACGGCCTGAGACATAGGCTGTCACACGGCCGTGTGTCATTTAAAATTTCTTAGTGTTTCAAGTCAGTGAGTTACACAGTGTAATACCCCGAAAATTTTTACAGTAAGATATTATTTTTAATATAGTAAGGAAATAAAGTGACTAAAAGGAGAATTTTGAGTTATGACAACACTGGGAAGTATATTATGACATATTAATTCAAGAAAGGATTAAATTGTAAAAGTGAGAAAAGTTTTGTTACCTAATAGTAAATACTCAAATTTTGAGGGGTTAAAATGTAAATATGAAAAGTTGGAGGATCAATAGTGTAAATATTTTAAGGGTGGAATAATCTAGAACCTAAGGAAAATGGATGAATTGAGACCAAATTGAATAGATGAAGAATTATGAGGGACCAAATTGTAATTTTATCAAATTAAGTGATGACTCAAGGATGGAATTTTAGAAGATCTAAAGGGCAAAATGGTCAATTAGAAAATAATGATGATGTTGGAGATATTTTAGATTAAATAAATAAATATTAGTTTATTATATTTTGATTTGATGTTTCTTAATGATATTTTATTATTTTATTTAGTGTATATATATATATGTGGAAAGAAAGATGGAAGCCATCATCCCACCCTTTTTCCATGCATCAACGTGAGAAGAAGAGAGAAAGAAAGAAAGTTATACTTTCTTTATAATTTGGAACTCACACCAAAAATTCACCATTTTCACTTAGAATTCAAAGAAATTTCCATAGCCACCAAGAAAGAAAATTGATAAGAAGACTATGGGGAGCTAGAATATCAAGTTAGATTCAAGAAATAGAGGCTGGAGGAGAGAGAAAATCAAGTTAAAGATTGAAATCAATAGAGCAAGGTAAGGACATCAAGATTTCAATATATTTTTGAGTTTGATATTATTGAAAAAGTATGAAATTGATGTTAATGTAGGGTTTTATTATATAAGGTTCTATGTTCTTGATATGTTAGTGAAGGAAAATAAAGAAAGTGATAGGAAATACTATAGAGAAAGGGAATAAGGGTGTTATAAATTTAGTAATCAACATTTTGCACTAAAACAGTTTTGGATGAAACAGTAGGTTAATTTTAAAAATCACCATAAATCATTAAATTTTAATTAGAGGAATAAAAAATATGAAATTAAAGCTTATTTATTCTAGTTTCTCATAGAAGAAACAATGTAATCAATGGACTTGTAAATTATGAGATATAATAAATTTTGTGAGACAAGGTCAGAATGAATTTGGGTTCCTTGTTCGACTTTGGAAAATCATTAAAATTGTAAACAAATTATTATGAGTTATAATTTATATAATTAGAATCCTTAATAAGTATATTTTAAAAAGAAACAAACGAGAACATCATCTGAATCCTGTACAAGGAGATAATTAATTTTTAGTGAAGAAGGGTCAAAACTGTCAAACAGCAGAATAGAGATGACTTTAAAGAATAAACTGTACTTATTCGATAAACCAAAAATTATGAAAATTTTATGGTAAGAATATATATGAGTCTAGTTTCAGAGAAAATTTACAGATCTCAATTCTGAGTTTTGTAGCTTAAGATATAATTAATTTAGTGACTATAACTCAACTGAACGACTTGTTATGAGTAAACAAGTAAATAGTGGTAATATATATATCAAGGATGTGGAATGGAGTGGAGGAGGAGGAAAAATAATATATGTGGATATTCAGCTAATATGAGTTTATTTTAAAATAGCTAATTTACATGTTTTAGGTTTAGGGACTAAATTGAATAAAAGTAAAATTTTAAGGGTAATTTTGTAAAATGTCAAAAATGACCAAATTGCATGAAATGAATTATTTTATCATTTAAATTAATAAATTGAATGAAATATTAATTTAGATCAAGATTTGGCGGAAATTCTTGAAAATGGAAAATTACCAAAATGTCCCTGAATTTTGATATTTCTACAATTTAGCTCGATAAGTTCGTGTAACTTGAATTATATTATTAGATGCTTGAAATGTATGTTATTGATGAAACATTGATATATTTGATAAAAAGAAAAAAAAAATCCCGGTTGAATGGAAGGAAAATTCGATGGATCTCTGAAAAGGAATTGATGGTAAAAAGGATCTAGCCCGGACGGGTGATCCTATCCTGATATAGCCCTCCCGAAGAATATGTGTGAAAAAGATCTAGCCCGGACGAGTGATCTTGATATAGCCCTCCCGAAGAATATGTGGAAAATGGATTTAGCCCGGACGGGTAATCCGAATTAGGGTCTGAATTTAGCCTGGATTGGTAATTCAGATTCAAGCTCATTAGAGTAATTGTCGTTGCAGGGGATTTATCCTAGACTGGTAATCCCGACAATACTCTATGAGTTTATATTACAGGGAATTTAGCCTGGACTGGTAATCCCGCTATAAAAAAGGAGGTTCGCGGGAGTGTGCTCTCTGAATCGAAAAATGTGCGCACATGAATATGAATTAACGGACCCGAATTTGTACACTAAAGTGTTCCCTTGAAAATCCATCGAAATTCGAAGAAATTCAACAGGATAAAAATAGAAAATGATAAGTACATAAAATCATGAAATTAAACTTGAAATACATAGAAATGATAATTATTTGATATACTAAAATATGACATGGAAAATACATGTATGTGAAACTTGCCTGATAATTATGCATATTCAAGATTATGAATTGCTACTGGAATAAATATACATTGAACTTATAAAAATTTTATGGTACATGAAATCTTGTCATAATGAATTGAATAATTTATATTTAAGAAGAAACAACAAGAAAATGATATGTATCATGACATGTAAATATGAGACTATCTTTGATACGTTGATACAAGGAAAATTATGTGTATTAAGACGAGTAATAAATTTAAGTGAGACATGGCGAGAAAATAAGTTTGTCAATATTAAAGTATGCTAACCAATGTTGTTGCTTGAAGTTTAGGCAAGTACCAAATTACTGTTGAACGGTAATATGTTTAATTATAAGGTGCATTGGAATGGTAAGTGCTTGGATGAAAATATAATTGAGCTTATGAAAGAGTGGAAAGGTTTCAGTTATGCAATTTCTTATGAAAAGATTTGTTATGTGAAACGCCCGTATGAACCCTGCACCTAATTTAGAAATAAAAAAAAATTAAAATCTATATATATATATATTTAGGATTCTGCGAAAAATTCCCTATGATTCCGATTTAATCCCAGTAGGTTCCTAATAAATGTTTTGGGCTTCAAGAGCCCAATAGAGGGACGTTATGATTATTTTCAGAATATGAATAATAAATGATTCAAAATTATTGAAAATGTTCAGTAAACTCCGGTAATGCCTCGTGCCCTATTCCGACAACGGATACGGGTAAGGGGTGTTACACACTGCCTAGCACACAGCTTGACACATGGTCGTGTGTGGCAATTCAATGAGTTACACGGATGAGGACACGGGCTAGGACACAGTCGTGTGTCCCTTTGTTCGAATATTACACGGCTCGGGCTATATCACACTGCCTGACCACACGATCATGTGACTCTTGTTTGCACATTTTTGCATCTTTTTTTTAAAACTTCTATTTTGTTTTGATTTAGTCCCGAATTACTTCTAAGCTAGTTTTAGGGCCTCGGAGGCTCGATTTAAGGATAAAAATGCTTATGATTGATTGGTTTACAATAAGTTTAATTTATTTAATGTTATGATGTTAAATGATTTTCAGTTGATCGGTAATACTCCAAAATCCCAATTCGACGATAGAGAAGGGTTGTTAATAAATATTATATAAACATGAAAAAAAATGGGTTCTGCTATACATTAAATGCATTCAGTGGTTTTATTAAAAATAATATATATAAGTTTGCATTAAAAGGGTTTTGTATTATATGCATGTGTGGGTTTCTATTATAAATATTATATATATGTCTTTGCATTAAAAGGGTTGTTTAATATAATCTATATATAAATGTATATATATGCGGTGTGTGAACCTTATAACGTGAATTGCAAACCCATGTGAAACGTGAGGTCTACTATGCTGTGTGTGTGTGAATCTAGAAGGTTATGAGGACCCACATTGCATGCAAACTTAGGCCATATTGGAACCTTGTTGTTTTGTGCTTAATATTTCCATATATGTGAGCTTAATGCTTTGCAAGATACTCTATGAGTACTGCGAGCTCTATTAAAATTGGGAGCCTAAAATGATGTGATCTATGAATGTGTATTTCTGTGATATGTTGGCATTGTGAATTTTTGGAACCATTGGATATAGTTGGCATGCCATAGGATTATGAGTGCTCACCCATATTATGTGATAGGGCATTGTGGCTTGGTGATTCGATGGAGATATAAGGGAATCTCGAGCAATGCTCCATTCACTGGGGATCATAAGGGTGTGTTTTTTAGAGAGTGTAAGCATTCGTGCTACACTTTATAGCGATTTGAGTGACTATATGAGTCTCAGGGTGTGTTTTGGGAGATCTATTTATCCAATGAGTATATCATTTAATTATGTTTCCTTTTCACGAATTGTCAATATATCACTAAACTAAACGGGGTTGATTATATGTGAATTAATGACATGCGAACTGATTGTATGCAAATCACTTACATGTAAAACTATTTATGTGTGAACTGTTATATGCTATATGTGTGTAAGTGAGTTGTTTAGTATGTGAATTATTGATGTATTTTCATATGTTGTACGCATGTGTATTCACTGAGCTTTCCCAAGCTCTTCCCTTTATTTTCTTTACCCTTTCAGATAAGTAGCGCGTGGGATAACGAGGAGGGTAGCAGTTCAGTGATCCATCTCACAAACTTTCTTTCTACAATATATGTGTCGAGCTTATAAAACCCCAAGAAGGCAATATGGGACATTTTCGGGGTAAAGACTTAGAATGGGACTTAGATTATTTTGGACAATTTATAAATCATTTTTTAAGGGTTGTATATGAACTTTTCAAGTTGTTTAATGTTTTGGACTTTTTATTTCTGTATTTACTTGTTTGCCTGAATTTGTTGTTTGAATTATATGATACTGCCCATATGAGCTAACGAGACATTTTGCAACTAGTAGAGCCTGTCGAAATTCAGTTATGCCTTATTCCGCTTATTATATATATGTCTTATTGTTTGATTTAGAAAAGCTTTCTCATAGGACTAAATGCTTGTATGGAATATTTTGAATATGTATGGTGCGTATGGATGGTTGGTGTGATTTGTGGTAGTTTTTTGGAGAGCCATCGAAGTGGCTAATGTGTCATTTGGAATTTGGGTCGGATTGTCCTGGCCGGGTTTAGGGTGTCACATTTAGTGGTATCAGAGTGAGGTTTATAAAAATGTAATAATAAATAAAAAATAAATTAGATTTTATAAATAAATAAAATTTTTACCTTTTTGGGCAAAAATAATAGTGTGAAAATTTGTTATGGATGGGGTAGGAACGGGAATAGATTTACTTATTGAAAATGTTTTCGTCAAAAGAATTGCATTGGACCACTTGCCACTTCTTACTTTCTCATTTTCTTTAAATTAAATCTAATAGTAGTTAGAAAAGCATTCCAGAGTATAGCCGGTGGGACCCTGCGCCAACTGCCAGAGGTTTGCCACCCAAACGACTTCGAGCTTTGGGTTGTAAAGAATTTCAAGGAGCTAAAGGAGCTGATCTGATGATTGTTGAATATTGGTTGGAGAATGTTGAGAGGATCCTTGAGTAGATGGGATTCTCGAATGAGAAGTTGGATTGCATCATATCCTTATTAAACGGTGAAGCTTGTCACTAGTGGAATATGGTAAAGAGGGAGACCACTACTGATCACTTGACTTGGGAGTTCTTTTTGGAGTCCTTCCAAAAGAAGTGCTTGGGAGAGTAGTACTTGGAAGCAAGGATGAGAGAATTTTTGGATCTGGTTTAGGGAACCATGTCCGTGGCTGCTTATAAGTCCGGGTTTGTGCAGCTCAGCCAGTATGCTCCGGAGATGGTGTTCTTTGAGAGGAAGAGGTGTAAGAGGTTCCAGTTTGGGCTAAATCAGGACATTTAGGTGTATGTGTATCTAGTGACACAGAGCGCAGAGGTCCTCGATGATTTGGTAGAAAGGACTAAGGCTATAGAAGAGACGCTAACTGAGTCGCTTAAATTGGTTGTCACTGAGATCGAGAAGAGCGGATTTGATCGGTCAGAATTATCAGGGAGACTAGGCAAGAAAGGTTGAGAGATTCGATGGTCTGACAAGAATGATCAACAAGATTCTCGTTCGAGCCAGGCCAGACCATAGAATATCACGGTAGTTGCTTCGAGTGGATTAGCTAGGTTCCTGGTGGGTCAGCACTAAGAGCGTAGGCATCTAGGAGTGTGCTGGAGGATGTTTGGGGCATATCTGCACTGTGGGTCGAAGGAGCATCAAATTCATAATTGCCCGATTAGAGATGAGATGGTCAATCTACAACATTTGCTAGAGGCCGAGGCTGAGGTCGTGGTGCTAATGAGAGACCGACGGGTCAAAGATCTATTGCCCATACTGTAGCTATATCGATCGACTCGTGTGGACCTACTCGTGTTTATGCTATGAAGGAGCCACGAGAGCGCTTGAAAATGGATGTGATAGTAGGTACCTTTCTACTGAAATTTTTCTCTTTATTTTTGCTGATAGATTCGGGTTCTACTCATTCATATATTGTGAACGATTTGGTGAGCGAGTTGAGGATTCTGGTAGAGACCATTAGTCAGGGAATGGTAGTGACGAGTTCGTTAGGGGGAAGTGTTTTGGTTTATCAAGTTTATCAAAGGTGTCCGTTGGCAGTACAAGGATACACTTTTCCTGTGGATCTGATGAATCTGTCATTTTGTGGGTTTGATGTAATTCTCGGAATAGATTGGTTGACTGAGCATGGGGCAAGGATCAATTTCTAAACATAGCATCTTGCTTTGAGAGTCGAGGGTGGATTGGAGATTGTAGTCGTGGGAGAGAGGCCCAAATTCTTCTCTAATGACGTGTCCACGACTAAGGCTGTGAAGTTGATATGTAAAGGTTCTGAAGCTTACTTAGCTTATGTACTTAAATTTGGGAGTAAAGGTTCGGGAGTTCAGGATATACACGCTGTGAAGGATTTTCCTAACGTCTTTCCAAAGGATTTATCTAGTTTGCCACCAGATTGGGAGGTTAAGTTTGTTATTGAGATTTATCCCGATACTGCACAGGTTTTCATTTCACCTTATCACATGACATCGAGAGCAATCAAGGAGTTAAAGACCCAGTTGCAAGAGGTTTTGGATTAAGGGTTTATCGGGCCTAACGTATCACCTTAGGGTGCATTGGTGTTGTTTGTAAAAAAGAAAGATAGTACCTTGAGGCTGTGTACTGATTATTGACAGTTGAATAAGTTAACCATAAAGAATAAGTATCCGTTGCCTAGTATTGATGACCTATTTGATAAGTTCAGGGGAGTGACGATGTTTTCGAAGATTGATTTGAGGTCTGGGTATTATCAACTCAAGGTGAAAGAGGCTGATATCCTAAAGACTGCGTTTAGGACTTTGTATGGGAATTACAAGTTCCTGGTTATGCCGTTTGGATTGACGAATGCACCTGCAACGTTCATCGACCTAATGAACTAAGTTTTTCACTCGTATCTGGATCAATTCTTGTTGTCTTTATAGATGATATTCTCGTGTATTCCCATACCGAGGATGATCATGATGCACATCTATGAGTTGTTCTTTAGATTTTGTGAGATAAGCAACTGCATGCCAAGTTAAGTTAGTTGAGTTCTAGCTTCAGGAAATGATGTTTCTCTGGCATGTGGTTTCTTTTGAAAGGATTCATACAGATTCGAAGAAGGTTGAGGCTATTCTAGAGTGGAAGAAACCAAAGAGCATTACTGAGGTCCGCATTTGTCTCGGATTAGCGGGGTATTATTGTAGATTCATTGAAGGGTTCTCCATCGTAGCCGTACCCTGAATGAAGCTACTTTAGAAGAATGTGCCATTCGAGTGGACTGAGGAAAGATAGAGATGTTTTGATAAGCTGAAGACAATGTTGACTGAGGTACGAGTGTTGGTTCAACCTGAGTCAAGGAAAGAGTATGTTGCCTATAGTGATACGCCGTATACAGGGCTAGGGCGTGTTTTAATGCAGGATAAGAAAATGGTAGTGTATGCTTCAAAATAGTTGAAGTAACATGACTGTGATTAAACCTATGATTTGGAGTTAGCCGCTGTGGTGTTTGCACTCAAGCTTTGGCGTCATTAGCTTTATGGTGAAAGGTGTGTTATCTATACTAATCACAAGAGTTTAAAGTATCTTCTATCCCAGAAGGAGCTAAACTTGAGACAAAGGCACTGGATTGAGTTGCAAAAGGACTATGATTGTGTGATTGAGTATCACCCTCGCAAAGCGAATGTGGTTGCTAATGCTTTAATTCGAAAGTCAATGGTTGAATTGCAACCCATGTTTGTATGATTGAGTTTAACCGTGTTTCAAGTGAAGCCAACTTTGTCTAGTCAAATTAAGGAGAGGCAGTTAGTGGATAAGTTCTTAGTGAAAAAGATTCGACAAGTTGAGGATGGTAGCGGTGAAGATTTTGAGTTGAATTCCAATGACATCTTGAGTTTTCGTGGAAGACTTTATGTGCCTGTTGATGTTGAGCTTAGGCATGAAATTCTTATTGAGGCACATAGTAGCCCTTATGCTATCCACCCCGGTAGTATCAAGATGTATCGAGATCTTATGTTGAGTTCTAGCTTCAGGAAATGATGTTTCTCTGGCATGTGGTTTCTTTTGAAAGGATTCATACAGATTCGAAGAAGGTTGAGGCTATTCTAGAGTGGAAGAAACCAAAGAGCATTACTGAGGTCCGCATTTGTCTCGGATTAGCGGGGTATTATTGTAGATTCATTGAAGGGTTCTCCATCGTAGCCGTACCCTGAATGAAGCTACTTTAGAAGAATGTGCCATTCGAGTGGACTGAGGAAAGATAGAGATGTTTTGATAAGCTGAAGACAATGTTGACTGAGGTACGAGTGTTGGTTCAACCTGAGTCAAGGAAAGAGTATGTTGCCTATAGTGATACGCCGTATACAGGGCTAGGGCGTGTTTTAATGCAGGATAAGAAAATGGTAGTGTATGCTTCAAAATAGTTGAAGTAACATGACTGTGATTAAACCTATGATTTGGAGTTAGCCGCTGTGGTGTTTGCACTCAAGCTTTGGCGTCATTAGCTTTATGGTGAAAGGTGTGTTATCTATACTAATCACAAGAGTTTAAAGTATCTTCTATCCCAGAAGGAGCTAAACTTGAGACAAAGGCACTGGATTGAGTTGCAAAAGGACTATGATTGTGTGATTGAGTATCACCCTCGCAAAGCGAATGTGGTTGCTAATGCTTTAATTCGAAAGTCAATGGTTGAATTGCAACCCATGTTTGTATGATTGAGTTTAACCGTGTTTCAAGTGAAGCCAACTTTGTCTAGTCAAATTAAGGAGAGGCAGTTAGTGGATAAGTTCTTAGTGAAAAAGATTCGACAAGTTGAGGATGGTAGCGGTGAAGATTTTGAGTTGAATTCCAATGACATCTTGAGTTTTCGTGGAAGACTTTATGTGCCTGTTGATGTTGAGCTTAGGCATGAAATTCTTATTGAGGCACATAGTAGCCCTTATGCTATCCACCCCGGTAGTATCAAGATGTATCGAGATCTTAGGGAGTTGTATTGGCGGCCTGGATTGAAGTGGGATGTTACCGACTTCATGGGCTGTTATATGGTTTGTCAGAAGGTGAAGGCAGAGCAACAACATCCTTTAGGTTTGTTATAGTCGATATAGATTTCGAAATGGAAGTGGGAGAGGATCATGATGGATTTTGTTTTGGGTTTGCCACTAACTCCGACAAAGAAAGATTTGTTTTGGGTGATTGTTGATTGGTTCTCAAAGAGTGCACATTTTCTAGCAGTGCGTACTAATTACTCGATAGAGAGATTAACTGAGTTGTATGTGGAGGAGATAGTTCGACTTCATGGTGTACCAATTTCGATCATCTCTGATAAAAATTTGCAATTTACCTCGAGATTTTAGAGGATTCTTTAGGGAGCTTTGGTTTGAAACTTAACTTTAGTACGGTTTATCATCCTCAGATAGATGGTCAATCATAATAGGTAATTCAGATACTCGAGGACATGTTGCGCAGTTGTGTCATCGAGTTTGGTATTAGTTGGGAGCGATATCTACCTTTAGTGGAATTTGCTTACAATAATAGTTACCAATCGAGTATTCAAATGGCACCTTTCGAGGCACTGTATGGTAAGGGGTGTAGAACTCCTCTTTATTGGCATGAGTTGGGTGAGAGATGTGTTGTGGGTTTGGATTTGATTCGAGAGATTGAAGAGAAGGTGAAACTAATTAGTGATAAATTGAAAGCCACTTCTGATAGGTAGAAGTCTTATGTAGATCTGAAATGTCGTGACATCGAGTTTCAGGTCGGGGATCGAGTCATCCTTAAGGTTTCACCTTCGAAAAAAAGTTTTAAGATTTGGAAGAATAGGGAAGTTGAGTCCGAGATTTATTGGGCCTTATGAGGTTATTGAGAGGATTGGACAAATAGCATATCGACTCAGATTACTGGCTGAACTTGAGCAAATTCATGATGTATTTTATGTGTCTCTGTTGCATAAGTGTCAATCTGATCCATCGCATGTTGTTCCAGTTAAGGAGATCGAGATTTGACCTGGTTTTACTTATGAGGAAGAACTAGTTGAAATTTTAGCTCATGAGGTTAAGGTGTTGCGTAACAAGAGCATACCTTTGGTAAAATTTTTGTGGTGTAACCCCCAGACTAAGGAGGCTACTTGGGAAACCGAGGATGTGATGAGACGTCAATATCCTTATCTATTCGGTTTAGGTGATTTCTAGGATGAAATTTTTGTTAGAGGGGGAGAGTTGTCACATCCTGTAAATCGGGTCGGTAGTATTGGAATTAAATTATAAATTAAAAATAGATAAAATAGAAAACACACTAGTAATTAGGACTAAATAGGAGTAAAAGCTAAACTAGAGAACTTAAATAGGTAAATTAAGACTATGGTTAGTGGGGGATTTATTAAAACAAGGGTAGAATTAGGA
This sequence comes from Gossypium raimondii, assembly GCF_025698545.1. Classification (NCBI taxonomy): domain Eukaryota; kingdom Viridiplantae; phylum Streptophyta; class Magnoliopsida; order Malvales; family Malvaceae; genus Gossypium; species Gossypium raimondii. The sequence continues at coordinate 16,518,616 of NC_068566.1, forward strand.
GGGATCTATAGGATAAAAAACCAATTTTAATTAGTGGATTTGGCTATAAAAGCCAACACTCCTAATTTGCTTCCTCATGTTTTCACACTTTATTCATTTCAAAAATTTGTTGCATCTGGTAGTTATTTTCATTTAAAATTTTCTTGGGCATTACATTTTCCAAGCAACCAAGCACCATTTTTCTTATTAAAATTTGGTTCGGTTATTGAGCGGACCACTCAAAAGTTGCGAGGGGTAGCTAGGTTGAAGCTAAAAGTACTAAGGGAGCATCAACTAGCAGACATAAAGGCAAGGAGAAGGTCACATAGTCGAGGTTGTGGTGAATCAAGGTGAGTACTCTGTGTACGACACTTGAAAACGAGGACACGCACGATTGGAAGTCAAGTAAGATGTGCAAACCCCATCTTAACATTGTGTATTAAACTTATGCATTGTGTGAACCTCATCCTTGCATTGTGTAAACTTCTTCCATGTGTTGTGTGAACTTTTAACATGAAACTGTACGCGTGAATTTTTTCATGATTGTGCGAACCTTAAACAAATTTATATATGCGTCTAGGGTTAGGTAAAATATATATTATATATATTGGCAACTAAGTTTGGATATATATTATAACTCTACGAATTGTTAAATACATGTATATGCGAACTGTTAATATATATTATATAAACATGAGAAAAATAGGTTCTGCTATACATTAAATGCATACGGTGGTTTTATTAAAAATAATATATATATCTTTACATTAAAAGGGTTTTGTATTATATACTTGCGTGCGTTTCTATGATAAATATTTTATATATGTCTTTGCGTTAAAAGGGTTGTATTATCTAATCTATATATAAATGTAGATATATGCGGTGTGCAAACCTTATAACATGAATTGCAAACCTTTGTGAAATATGAGGTCTACTATGCTCTGTGTGTGTGAATCCTTGAGGTTATGGGGACCCACATTGCATGCGAACTTAAGCCCTATGCTAACCTTGTTGTTTTGTGCTTAATTTTTTTGTATATGCAAGCTTAATGCTTTACAAGCTATTCTATAAATACTGCAAGCTCTATTAAAACAGTGAGCCTAAAATGACGTAATTTGTAATGTGTATTACTGTGATATGCAGGCATTGTGATTTTTTGGAACAATTGGATATAGTTGGCATGCCATAGATTTGTGAATGGTCATCCATATTATGTGATAGGGTCTTGCGAACCAGTGATTCGATGGAGAAATAAAGGAATGTCGAGCAATGCTCCATTCACCAGGGATCATAAGGGTGTGTTTTTCGGAGAGTGTGAGCATTCCTGCTACACTTTTATTTCGATTTGAGTGACTCTATGAGTCTTAAGGTGTGTTTTGGGATATCCGCTTATCCAATGAGTATGCCATTTAATTACGTTTCCTTTTCACAAATTTCCAATATATCACTAAACTAAATGGGGTTGATTATATGTGAATTAATGACATGCGAACTGATTGTATGTGAATCATTTACATGTAAAACTGTTTATCTGCGAACTGTTATATGCTATCTATCTGTAAGTGAGTTGGTTAGTATGTGAATTATTGATGTGTTTTTTTATGTTGAACTCATGTGTATTCACTAAGCTTTCCCAAGCTTATCCTTTTATTTTCTTTACCCTTTTAGATAAGTAGTGCACGAGATAGTGAGGAAGGTGGCAGTTCAGTGATCCATCGCACAAACTTTCTTTCTATAGTATGTGCACCGAGCTTATAAAACCCCAAGAAGACAATGTGAGACATTTTCGGGCTAGAGACTTATAACGAGACTTAGATAATTTTTGACAATTTATAAATAATTTTTTAAGGGTTGTAAATGGACTTTTTGGACTGTTCAATTTTTGGGACTTTTTATTTCTGTGTTTGCTTGTTTGGCTAAATTTGCTGTTTGAATTTTATGATACTGCCCATATGATCTAACGAGACATTTTGTAGCTAGTAGAGCCTGTTGAAATTCAGGTACGCCTTATTCCGCTTATTATTTGATTTATTTTTTTGATTTAGAAAAGCATGATCATAGGACTAAATGCTTGTATGAAATATTTTGAATATGTATGGTGAGTATGGATGGTTGGTGTGATTTGTGATAGTCTTTCGGAGAGCCACGTCGGTGGCTAATGTGTCGTTCAGAACTCGAGTCAGACCGTCCCGTTGAGGTTTAGGGTGTCACATAATGGAAATCAAATGGTTAAATTAAAAAGTTTAAAATTTATAAGTAATAAGTTTAAATTTAGGGTGAATTATAGAATTAGTCATTCAACTATTAGCGTGCTTTTGTTTTGGTCACCCAACTATGAAACTTTTAATTTAGTCACTAATGTTTTAGATCATTTCTATTTTGGTTACTCATATTGTAGATTGTTTTTATTTTGGTCACTTTCTGCTAATAGTTAACGGTAGTGATGATGTGACATTTTGTTTAACGGTTATAATAACACATTTAGTCCTCAATACTTACATGTTCTATCAATTTGATCCTAATTGAAATAATTCAATAAATTTAACTAGTTACATTTACTGAGTTCTATCAATTTGATCCTCAAATACATATAATTATAATTATATTTAAAGACATATAATTAAATATTGATAAACTTATATGCAAATTTGTGGTTTTATAAACACCATAATGATCATTCTAATAGCATTTCCAACAGAGAAACCCAATTTTTCCTATAAAACCTAACAAATAATTAACAAATAAAAGATAAAAGAACAAAAAGCTTTCTATAAGCCTTTTCATATCATCATCTTTTATATTCTTGTCAACTTGAAAAATCGTTTAATAATTTGCACCCTTATGCATAAAATTTATTGTAAAATTTATATTCAACTAATTTGTTTACAAAAGAATTTTTTGAGTTTTGGATTTTCTAACTTGAATTATTTATTTATTTTGTAGTATTTTTAATCTTTAGATGCATATTTTTTTATAATTGATAATTTCTTTTATATTTTAAAATTTGTATAAAAATTAGATTAGGTATTATCAATTCCACGTGTCATAACCTAAGAGTGCCATGAGTCCTATATTTAATATTGTTACAAAAAAGTACCAGAACACTTGACAAAATGAAGATTTGGTTACCAACTTGGGACAAAAAAAAGCCTTAAGTACCAACTGAAGGAGGTGTCAAGTTCAGGGGGCTAACTACAGTTTTTAGCCTTATAAGTGTAATTAAATATAAATACATATAATATTATTTATATAAATTAAATATTTTTTTACTTTTTCATAATATATAATTTATATTTAATTATATGTGTTTGAGAATAAAATCGATAGAATGTGTAAGTATTGAGGACTAAATGTGCTATTATACTAGTTAGAAAAAGGCCACATTGTAACACCCTCATACCCGACCCGATATCAAGTTGTTATATTCATTGTTGGAGTAACTACTGTTAAACTCAATTCACTTTATCATTTTAATCGAACTACTAAGATCAATTTGCAATTACACTACAATTTAAAAATTTATCTAAATCCAATACGAGGTTCAGATAGCTCTCGTAATAGTTTATAATTGAATAGGGACCAAATTACAAAGTTTTCAAAATCTCAATCCGACGTCGTGACGTTGGGGGTTCCTCATTGTGACGCCACCCTCTAACTTGAGCTTGTCGCAACATGGTGAACTTTTTGTCGCGATGTTGATTCTATGTCCACTTAATTTCCTTTCTATCATTTCTCATCACCTACAATCAAGTTTATATACCACAATTCATATCATTCATATGCATCTATTTCCAATTTCAACACCATATGTTTCTCAATCAAATTTATAAGATTAACACAATTATTAAAGTTTTACAAATAAGTCCATTAATACATCATATAACAATTGTTCACTTAATATCTAAATAATTCATTTAAATTATTCATTTGTATTAGCAAATCTATCACTTATAATGATCTCTTAGCATCAAACTCTTCTACTATTTATTTTCTCTTCCTCTCCATTCCACATCCTTTATGTACATGTATATATGTATATATGAACCTTTAATTTTGAGTATAGTATACTTATATGTAACATTAATTATGATTTCAATAATTACATATTTTAAGCATATGATTATTGTGTCGGACCTTATATGTACAGTTTGTAATCTACAAATTTTACATATAAATCATATAAATATTGATATCTCATATAATTATGATTTCAATAATTTTTGTGTACAAGGCATGTAATAACTTGAGTGTTTGATAAATGAGTATAGTATACTTATATGTAACATTAATTATGATTTCAATAGTTACATATTTTAAGCATATAATCTCATAAATTTGAGAACATAAATATTTATGAACAATTTGTAATAGTTTTCAAAATCATAATAGGAAAACTCAAATCATTTGGACCTTGTCTCACAAAAGTTCATATATCTCATAATCTACAATTCCATTGCTTATGCCATTTATTTTATGTAAAACTAGACTCAATAAGCTTTAAATCCATAGTTAATTCAACCTCTAAATCATTTCTACAAGTTTTAGTAAATTTTCAATGTTAAACTACTATTCTTGTACAAAACTGTTTTAATGAATATATTTACTTTTATGGTGTATATCATATATACCAACATTTAACTTTTATTTTATTTATCAACTATTGAATTTCTATACAAGATCACTTGATTATGTATATCATCACACATATATTATTATTTAATGTAATCCTCAAACCTCACATATCATTAACATATAGTTTAATCATAACTACTTATAGCATAAATTAAACCACTATCTATGTATTACAATTTGTAATATAGTTTCCATCACTACTATTTAAATAAAATTCACATATTAAAAACTCAAGTTATTACATACCTTAACTTAATACTTTGAATATTAATGAAATTAAAGTGAACTCTTACCTCTTTTTACAAGAATTTCACCTCTTTTGCTTCCCTTCTATTTCTTTCTCAACTTTATCACTATCCTTCTCTTTTCTTTTATTTTTCTTCATTTCCATCTACCAATTTCTTGCTTCTAAGTTGAGGAATATACTCTCTAGGATCTCTACTTCATCTTTCTTCTTTGGTGCCTATAGGAATTTCCAAGAATTTTGGATGAAATAATGGGATTTCATGACAAATGACTAAATTGCATAAAATATAAAGTTTTCTTCCTCCCTTCATGAAAGTGGTTGTAACCTCCTCAACCTGGCCCAGACGTTATGGATTAATCATGAGAGTAATATTTTAAAATTATTTTTGGCATTTATAATGAGTGAATTACTATGTGTGAAAATTTTGTATAAAAATTTAATTGTTCGAAGGTTCAATTTGATAAAAAAGGGCTTAATCGAGTAAAATAAAATTTAGGGGTTAAATTTAAAAACACCCAATTGTTGTTGTCTTTTTAAATGGGAGGAGTTAAGAAGCAATTAGCCCATAAATTAGATAGTGGGTGGCAATGGTCAACATTGCCCTTGTATTATGTGTTTTATAATTTATTCAAATAAGGTTAAAATAGTAAATTAAAATACATGTTAATATAGGTTAATTAAAATGAAAGAAAACTAAATTCATCATCATCTTCCTTCTATTGCCGAATTTGAAACAAGAGAAAAAGAGTAAAACCTAGCTATATTCGGCCATTGATGAGCTCAAATTAAGGTTAGTTCTTTGTTCGGTTTTTGATAATTTTTACGTTTTTGAGATCATTGCTTTGTGTACTACAAGACCCATGTTTTAATTTTTGGAATTGGTGTTAATTTTGTGATATGCCATTGATGAATTCTTGAGCATTGTGATAGTTGATGATCAAATATGAAAGATAAGTGAATGATTAACATGTTTTGTCTTTGAATTTTTGGTGAAATTGAGTAATTAGGACTAATTTGTGAAATTAAATTGATGGACCAAAATGTGAAATAAATGAATTATGTGGACTTGTATGAACACTAGGGATATTCGGCCCTTGTATATTGTAGACAAATTTTGTGTATTTTGTGTTTTATGCAATATGGACTAAATTGAAAAAAGTGTAAATATCAGGGGCAAAATGGTAATTTTCCCATTTACATGTTTTTGGATTAAATTGAATATAATAATATTTAAACTAGCTCATTTTGAATATGTTTAGATTAAGAACCAAAGAAATCGGAGCTAAATCGAGGAAAAGCCAAAGTCGTCGACTAATTGTCCGATTTCAATTTTTCACTGTCCGAGGTAAGTCTATTAGCAATTTAAAAGTTATGAAATCAATATTTATACATGTCTATTGATTGTATACTTGTTGAGCTGTAATTAAATGTTTATAATTTGAAGTATAAGTATAAATTTTATATAAGTATTTGATAGTTTGAATATACAAGTATAATCTTGTATAAGTTCATGAGTTAAATTATAGGTTTAAATTTTATATAAGTAAATGTGAGATTCGAATAGGAATGTATATATATGAAAATCTCTTGTAATGAAATTATTTAAGAAATAATACATGTATATGATAGATTCGAAAATATATGTAATAGCATGAATAAACCTTGAATTTAGATAAAGGTATGAATATGTATATATATATTTATAATTATATACATAATGATCGAATATATATACATATGTGTATATATATATATATATAGTTTTTGAATTTAGTGGAAGTATGAATGTTGTATATGTATAAATTCTTGGTTTTAATCCAAGGTAAGTATGATATATACATATATATGTATATTAGGTCCGAATATATGTATATAAATATATATGTATAAACTCTTAGATTTGATTAAGATATGCAACTTATATTTGTATATGTGAGTTGGTAATTATATATATATGTTATATTGAATGATTAGGTATACATACATCTATATGATTTTATAGTGAATTTAGGTATGACAATTGTACAAGGTTACATGAGGTTCGGTTATGCTAATATACATGTATATATTTTTGTAATGAATTATATATGTATATGTATATATGTAGATGAGAGGTTCAATTATGTATGTATATTCATGTAAAGTTCTTGAATAGCATTGAAAGTATGAAATTATTAGTTGGATTATTAAAAGATGATCGAACATATGATATTAGTAGTAGGTTAATGCATTAAGTTATATATATATAGGTTTGGATTTATAATTAAATTATTGAGTTGGAATTGATGTTTGAACTTTATACATCTATGTTATTTAAAGATATAGTTTATAAATTATTGAGCTGAATTTTATGTGGATTCTATATACAAATATGAGATACAACTTCTATGAATTGAGATTTTTTTTTAAAGCTCAGTACAAATCAGATTTATTGCCAGTGAAATAATTCAAACTTTATGTCTAGCAGACTTGATGCCGGTGAAATATTTCAGACTTTATGTCTAGCAGGATTGATGCTGGTGAAATGTTTCGGGCTTTACGTCTAGCAGGCTAATTGCTGGTGTATTGAAACAGGTTTTAAGCCTAGCAGGCTAAGTACCGGTGACTTTGTTTAAATTGTGTGAATTGTTCAGATTTATGTGTTTGAAGAAGTTGTGCATATATTTGACATTGGTGGTTGATATATATATATGCATCCGTTAAGTGTAGTTAAAAAGTACATATATATTTATATGGGTGCATTTGGTATAAGAAATTGATGAGTATTCTTATGTGCAATTGCAAATATATATATTTGTTTATAAGTAAAAGTTGAACAAGAATGCATTCTATTATATGCATAAATATGAGTTAGGTTAAAAGTTTATAATTGATATACATACTTGTATAATGGGATATGAAATGTGATTGATAAATTTGTATATATTCGATTATATGTACCGTAAGTACATATATGACTCGGATATATGTATGTGATAAATACATGTATATATTCGATTATAATATTTGTTAAGAATATGTATATATGCATTCGGCGATTCATGTTTATAGAGTATATGTATTCAGTTTTAAGTCTTGATAATTATGTACGCATTTGACTACGTGTAAATGTTAACGTATATGGTATTTGAGATCTCATTAAGAGTACCAAAAGTTTCATAATAAATTTTATATTTTTGATATGCTATAGACTTACTAAGCTATAAAAGCTTACTTTGTTTGTTTATGTCTTTCTGTTTTATAGACTTAAAGATCAAGCTTCAAGCTCGGGGATCGTCAGCAAGTTCATCACTCTATCTATTGTCTCGATATTGAAATGTTTAAACTTAAACTTATGGCATGCATAGGCTAGATTATGTTTTGAAAGTTTTACTTTGAAGTATTGTAAATATAATTAACAGCAATACGAATATGGCTTATTTTCTTATAGATTAGTTGAATTGAAATATTATGTTTTGTTTTAAATGGTTAAGTAGAATTTTTAATTATGCTTACTTAATATTTTTTTATGTATATATATATTTAAATTTATATATTTATTTATATACAATGCATATATTTTGATTTGGAAATAGTTGATTTAAACCTGTATCCAAACGAATTTCATACAAATGTTAAATTTTTTATTTTTATTTTTTTATGACTGCTTTGAGTTGTGTTTTGTATAGTAATACCTCGTAACCCTAATTCAGTGACGGATACAGATTAGGGGTGTTACATGAAATGATAAAACTTCTAATCAAAACAAACCCAGAAAAGAACCAACGTTATAGAGGAATGTGACCCGTTTTCTACAAAGTTTGAACATAAATGGAAGTTGAAAGAAAAAGACTGTGACCCACTATCTCTAAAGAGATAGGAACCAATAGTATATGATCGCAACACTCACAGATTGGGATGGGAAAGGGTAATGATAAGATCAAAAAAAGATGAATGCCATTAGATTGTAATCTTGATAAGTTCAAAACAAACTCTCAAAGAGACTAAAGAGAATAAACTCACAATTTTTGCATATTAACCTGATGTCATTTCAAGCTTACATGTGATGTCTATTTATAAGAGTGTAAGAATAATGGGAAGACTCAAACGGTCATAAACATGCAATTTAATGTAATAAAAAGTCCAATTTGAATAGAGAAATTGTCTTCATGTATTTGAAAATCGTCCATGCTGATCTATTTGAATGAAAAAAAATATCTTTATGCATTTGAAAATCGTCCATGCTCATGTATTTGAAATGAGAAAATGTCCCTATGCACTGAAACTATCCGTGTTCCATGCTTGAAATGTCTATCTTGATGTTTGAAGATTTATTCTTTGTAACCGTTTGTACATGCAAAGTTATAAATAGAAACCAACAAGACTCTATTCCCTTCAGAAAATATATTTATTTGTGTGAAATTAAAATTTTACACACATCAAAACACAAGCTATAATTATTTAAATAAAATGAAAAATAAATAAACACAAACTAAAAAATTATAGAAATTGATCAATTATTCCACACGGGCCAACATTCAACAAGTTGCAAGGAATCAGTTCACAATTTGACCCATCTTGAGATACAGAACAATCGCACTTGGCCCAAATGTCTGTTGTCAAACCATTAATAACTTCTCTAAGCTTCTTAGCCATTGATCTTGTAATGGGTCCCCTGGGCACTTGTAACGCATCCTTTAGATTTCCCATGCTCACATCAAATTTGTAATTTGATGGTATGCAAATCTAAATGAGTATCTGCTAAAAGTGTATTTATCCGCCAACGATAAGCATCTATGAGCAACTGTTCTGGAAAGAATGTATTCCTAAAAAGTTGGTCTGTCTAAAGTGGGATTTGAAGATATATTCTTTTGAATGGTACATTGGTAAATTAAGAGTATGAAAATTATCGTGTAAGTGTATGCCGAAACTGTAATAGTATCCGCCTGATATGGATTTAATTGGTTCAGAAGGGTAGTTGGTGTACAAATGTTCTGCAAGTAAGATAAAATATCCGTCAAGGTATTTTTGAGATAAAGCTCACTAAGTTCTTTTGAACTTATAATGCTTGTGTTGTTTTCAAGTGTATGGGAAGAGAATGCACTAAGAGGGATGATGCCAGGAGTACGCCAAGGTACTGACAAAATGGGTTATTATGCATACAGTGGAAAAGTGACATAGTTAGGGTTACGTCCTAAGAGTATGTCTATAACAAACTTTTATATTGTATGCATTGTAATGAATTATTTTGTAATACTTTCCCTTGTTCTCAGATATTGAGTTTGTCAGTTAAATAATAAGAAAAATATTTTCAGTAAGAAGTTTATGTGAACTGTTTTGATAATTTGTTAAGTATTTTGTGTAGTAACACCTGAGATCCAGACTTGGTGAATCGGGTTGGGTTTAGGGTGTTACATCATGTCATATACATGTCAATTTACTCATTCTAAATCTTATATTATTATTTCTTTTTATCAATTTCACACTAACATTATATATATTTTCCACCCATTAAATATCTTTTTAGTACTCTCACATTTGTATCCACTTTTATACACACATTCACTAATTTATGCTTAGATTTTACTTTCTCTTTTTCTTGTTTCACGTTTAATCATTCATTATTTCACTTTTTCACTTTCCTAATTTCTCATGCTTCCTCATTGACTATTCTTTAGTTCGGTACCTAAAACCCAAATCACATACCAAATCATATGAAATATTCACTTACCATTTATCACTTGTATAACCTATTGTAGACTTAAAAGAACTCATAGGATATGCAAAACATTAACAATAATGCACCAAAGTGCAATTTTCATAGTACTACATTGAAGTGCTTGTTAGAGTATGCCCAAAGATCAATCATGAGATGGTTGTAATAACATACTTGATTTATTATGTTTATTAATATAAGGCGTTACCATTATTATTTCAGTTTCTTTTACGTGTGTTTAAATAAACTGTTTTATAATAATATCCCGAGAGTAATATGATTATTCTTAAAAGGTCCTTAGTCAAGTATTATTTTGGATAGGACAACAATAATGCATTAATACTAACATGTAGTTGATTGATGATACAAAGTTGTCATTGATATGGAATGTCAAAATCAATACATAAATATGTGTGTTAGAGAACAACATATTGGACTGACCCGTTATGAGTATGTTTCTTGGATTATTATGTAATTGTCACAACATTACTCATAATAATAAATATGTATATGATCCTCAGACTTGAGATCATCATAATCCCAACATCGTGAGTTGTTTTTTTTGATACAGTCAAACGTACACCGTAATTGGTTGTTCTATAAAGGTTGATGTTGGATATACCACGATCTATGTAGAGGGATATGGTTGATCGATATAGGATAAGTCCCTCCTACATAATGGGAGCAATATCTTAAGCCACTTGATTGAGTGAGACTAGAAATGCATGGCCTTGCTCAAATAAGCTGATATGAGATGTCATACTTATTTGTATATCATAGTCTAGTTAAGATATCAATGAACATGGAATGGACTATGCAAGTGTGACTATTCCATGACTTGTGTCCAATCCAGAGATAAAGGACTTAAGGATTATTGCATGAAAGGTTAATCATAAAAAGGTTATGTCAATCATGATTTCTTGTAACTTAGGTAGCAATGATGCATTGCTAGGTGCCACTCATTGTTTGTAACATTGGAATCGTTCTAGTATTACTGCTAACGTTACAAGACCTACAGGGTCACACCCTATAGTTGAAATGAACGGAATAAAACATAGTTGGTATTGTGTTTGGTTGTCGCTTGAATTAAATTAATTATAGAATTAATTTAATTGGATAATCAAATATCGAAAAAATTATGTACAAGGTTGTTGTACGCATAATGAGAACATGAATTTGGTTAGTATATAAATTCAAATAAATATATAGTTTACCGAAATCATTATTATAATTAATGTAATTATAATTTTTGGTTTAAAACATATTTATATTTATTTAATTTCTAAAAACCCTAAAAATAGATATAAAAATCCTGTTTTTCTTTGCTTGGGGTCTAGTAGCTGTCAAAGGAAAGTTTTTTTTTCAAAACAGTTTTGGGGATTCCTTCTGTTCATTATCAACTGGGTGGATTACGTAGAGGCTGGAGTCACGATAGATTATGACTTGGTTTGATAGTAGATCAGATTACTCATTGCTGAGGCGTTGCTGTCTACTCAGAATAAAGATTTGGTAATTTTGAAACCTTTATTTCACCCCGATTCGTTCCTCACACATGGATCCATGGTTAGGATGGCCAAATGTTTTAATTTTTCACTGTGCCGTAGGGGTGCCGACGTTCCAACAGTGCACAATCATAGTATTACACCAAAGTGCTTAATTCACAATATCGTATCGAAGTGCTCAGTTACAGTTTAACACTGAAATGCTTAGTCTCAGTATCACACCGAAGTGCTCATTACATAGTATTGCACCGAACTGCTTAGTTACAGTTTTGCACCGAAGTGCTCAGTCTTAGTATCGCATCGAATAGCTCAATTCATAGTATCACACCGAAGTGCTCAATTATAGTTTTGCACCGAAGTGCTTAGTCTCAGTAGTGCACATTATTCTTCCAAATAGCATACCATTCATATGCTAATAGTTTTCACCTCTCTACATGGGCTCTAATGTTTTTATGTCGTTGCATTCATTCAATCCATAAAATATAATTCAATCTTTCCATTTTACCTCAATCTAGTCCTTGTTATCGTGAACTCAATATAACTAATAGTTTTACTACACAATCATTTTTCAACATCACTAATTCATTCTAAGTCATATACTTTTTTATTTCAACACTCAAAATTCAAACTATGTAACACCCTATACCCGACTCGGTTTTTGATGATGAAATCAATGAGATTTTTGGGTGTTTTCCTGAAATACTATGGTGGTTTAATGTTGGGAAAGTGAAAGAATTCAAGAGTACGGAGTTTGGGAATAAAAAATTGGTTGGGAGAAGCTTTTTCAATCAAGGGACGACACAAACAATGCAAGGGAGAAAACTAACGTGAAAACTGTTGATGGGGGAAGATATTAGGTTCAATTTTAAAATTTGGTCTAACTGCAACATAAACCCTCTCAATTTTGACCCTGTTACAAATCAATACCTTTTCTAAAATTTAAGGTTCAAAAACACTTTTTCAAAATTTGATTTGACTTTCTAAAAACCATAGTCGAAAGAATTACCTATAAACCATATCGCAAAATTTCGAACACTCTAAGGCTAAAATTCTTAAAATACTTCTAAAACTTTTAGGCCCTATTTCGAGCTGTTACATTTCTCCCCCTCTAAAAAGAATTTTTTCCTCGAAATTGCCTGAACTAAACAAATAAGTATTTTTATGTCTCATTGCCTCTTCAGCTTTCCAAGTTGCCTCTTCAATCTTGTGGTTGCGCCACAAAACTTTCACCAACAAAACCCTCTTATTACGCAAAACCTTCTCTTCACGAGTTAGAATTTTAACTGGTTCTCACTCATAAGTAAGATAATCTCGAACTTCAATTTCCTTAACTAGCACTATATGTGACGAATATGAACGATACTTTCATAACATAGACACATGAAATACATCATGAATGCACTTAAGTTCCAACGACAACTTGAGTCGATGAGCTACCGAACCAGTCCTCTTGATGACAACTTCATAAGGTCCAATATACCTTGGACTCAATTTACCCCTCATTCCAAACCTAAATTTTTTTCCAAGACGAAACTTTCAAGAATACCTTATCAAAAACTTGAAACTCAATATCTTGGCGTTTCAAATCTGCATAAATTTTTTGCCTATCTGACGTTGCTTTCAAACAATCACAAATCAACTTTACCTTCTCCTCTGTCTTGCGAACTAAATCTGGTCCAACTACTTGCCTCTTATCCAATTCTGTCCAACACAAAGGAGTTCTACACTTTCTACTATACGATCCCTCAAACGGTGCCATGCAAATACTCGCTTGATAACTACTGTTGTAAGCAAACTCTGCCAATGGAAAATATCGCTCCCAACTACCACTAAAGTCGATCCCACAGCTTCGTAACATGACTTCCAAAACTTGAATTACCCTGTCTGATATCCACCATTTTAAGGATGATAAGTGGTACTGAAAGTAAGGTTCAACCCCAAATTCTATTGCAAACTCTTCCAAAACCTCGAAGTAAAACACGAATCCCTATAAAAAATAATCGAAACTGAAATCCCATTAAGACGAAAAATTTCAGCGATATACACCTTTACCAACTTCTGTAAAGAATAATTGGTACGCACAACTAAGAAATGCGCACCCTTCGAAAATTGATCAACTATAACCGACACTGAATCCTTCTTCGATGGAGTCAAAGGCAAACCCAAAACGAATACCATAGAGATCCTTTCCCATTTCTATTCAGGAATCGCAATTGGTTGCAACAAACTTGAAGGAAACTTATGCTTTGCCTTAACTTTCTGACAAACCAAACACTGAGACACAAAATCCGAAACATCACACTTCAATCCAGGCCACAAATAAATCTCTCAAAGATCATGATACATCTTACCAATATCGGGATGCATAGTGTAAGAGCTACTATGCACCTCGGTAAGAATCGTTTGCCTCGAATCCACATCATGCGACACAAACAACCTACCTTGAAAATTCACTCCCTTAATACCTTGCTCAGCCAATTGAATCCTCTGTAATAACTCTCCATTTAAAGGCTGCTTCCTCTTAATCTGTTGTGACAAAGTTGGCCTTACTTGAAGTTCAGTAAACAAACCATTATCACTAACTAAACTCAAGCGTGCAAACATAGCTCTCAACTTAGTCATTACTTTCTACTCAAAGCATCAACAACAACATTTGACTTGTAAGAATGATACTCTACTACACAATCATAATCCTTTAGCAACTCTATCCAATGCCTTTGCCTTAAATTCAACTCCTTTTAGGTGAAGAGATACTTAAGGCTCTTCTAATCCGTGTAAATAACACTCTTCTCTCCATACAAATAATGGTCTCAAATCTTTTGTAAAAATACCACAACAACTAATTCCAAATCATGAGTAGGGTAATTGCGCTCATACGTCTTCAACTGCCTTGAAGCATAATGTAACGCCCCAAAAATCCCTTATATATCTATTTTTGTATGTTTGTGACACAAATATATGTCTGCTTCAGCGGTTATGTGTTCGGGGAGGGTCTAAGAAGTCTTGGGTTCAAGCCTTGACTTGGGCAAAAATTTTGGTTTTAATTGAATAAAACCTCTATCTCTAACCAATAAGCTTATAAAAAAAATATGGGTGAAATATGTCAGAATGGGCCTACTGGTCTAGGGGGTGAGTGGCGTGTTATTGTTACCTTAGGTCTGAAGTTCGAATCCTTGCATGCGCGAAGGGAATAAAATTTTGTAGAGATGGATGGCGAGAGTTTGTGTTTCATTAAAAGTTTGAGTAGCGGGAAGGTTGGACTGATTTTTGGAGGAAATTATGGGATGTGGGAAGTTATCTTGATTTGGGGGATGTTGATTTTGACTCTCTCTCTCTATTTTAAAATTTCAGTGGCTAACAGAGTTTTTTTCATTTCTCTTATTTTTCAATTTTGATGTCGTTTGCTTCCCCTAAAACCTCCCTATTGCTACTGAATTTCCTCATTGGTTTTTTATTCTCTCATTTGTTTTTTTCGTCTATTCCAAGTTCTTTGGTGCTGATTGTGTCATTCAATTTTTTTTGTTGTGACTGTCTTCCTCTCCATTTGTTTTGCTCCTTGGTTTTGTTTTAATTGTTTTCCCCCCACTTGCTGCCGTTGTTTCAAAATTTGGTTCCCTCTTTCTGTTCCCAATTTTTTTTACGCTAGCTTCTTTTCCCCTCAAGCCAGCCGTGCATAATTTTGGCTCCTCTTCTTGGCCGAATATTGAAAGGTGAGTTCTACGTTACCCTTTGTCTATTTCAATTTTGCACTCTATCTTGTCGACGGTTGGTAAGTGAGTAGGTGTTTTTTGTTTCGTAGTATAAGTTGCTGAATGAAAGGTTGTATGTATATTCTTGGGTTTAATTGACTTGCTAAGTGAAATGCAATTAAGGGTTGAACAAAAGAGTTTTGTGGCTCTCGTGCAAGGTGGAGATCAAGGGTTGGTTGGTGCTTCATCAAGGGATTGAGGGTGCAGTTTCGGTTGA
This sequence comes from Gossypium raimondii, assembly GCF_025698545.1. Classification (NCBI taxonomy): domain Eukaryota; kingdom Viridiplantae; phylum Streptophyta; class Magnoliopsida; order Malvales; family Malvaceae; genus Gossypium; species Gossypium raimondii. The sequence continues at coordinate 16,534,637 of NC_068566.1, forward strand.
TTTTGGTAAGGGGTTTTGGTTGATGATCATTCCTTAACGTCATTTGGTTTTGTTTACTTAGCGAATTATGTAGTTGATTGAATGATGTTTTGGTTGAATTTAGGTTTCGGTGTACCAAAAGTGCGGCTTAAATCCCAACAAAGTCAGGTGTGTAATCACATCACTAAAAACGTTAGTCGGTGAAAAGCCGAATAATGGGACTATCTACGCCACACGAACGTGGGACCACTCATGTGGTAGACTGTGTAACCGAACACGGGTGTGTGATCGATGAGGCTGGCCATGTACGATTCATGGGCTGGGTCGATTTAGGTTGTGTCGGCCTCATGGGCACGTGGGCCCACACAGGTGAACCACACATGCGTTTGGAATATATTGGGTCAGGCCGGGTGATCCACACGGCCTCGACCATTTTAAACCGTGTGGGCCACACGAGCGTGTGGGCCTACATGGGCTTGCAACATAGGCTTGTGGGCCCATTTTCACTGTTTGACTGCTAAGGTTGTACGGGTCGCCCAAGTCGACTGTGAACCTACTATAGGGTTGGTAAGTTTACCTAGACCCCTAATTGACTGGAATGATTGGAAAGACTGTTATATGCCTATATGATATAGATATGTATATCTGTATGTTGAGCACACTATATACATTATACTATTTATACATGATACCATGACATGTGTGTAGGATGCATTGAATTGGGTTAGGGACTGATTTTGATTGGAGGAAGTGTACTGAAAGGCTTCAAGCTTAACTCACTGGCAGCACAGTTGCAACTATTGTCTAGTGTCGCATTCGGTACTATTTGGAGTGTAGGGATGGGTGGGTTGATTATATCCCCACATGGAGTGTAGGGTTGGACGAAGATGGAGTGTAGAGGCTAGTTGGGTAGGATTTTATAACTGCATAACTGTCACTGTTACTGTACTATGATGGGCTAAGGCTCTAATGCTTATTGATATTGAAAAGGGTTTAGGCGCAAACTGGAATTATCTATTATTATCTGTTTGTTTGCATTGGAATTATACACTGAGTTTACATAAACTCACCGCGTCTGTTTAAATTGTACAGGAAATCCCCAGACATAGGCGGATCAGTACGGCAGCGGACTCAACAGTGGCCACACGACTCCTTTTTTCTATTTGATACTTATTTACAATTTTAAGTTTTATTTTGGGGTATTTTCTGTAATAATGGCCTCTTTGGATTTTTACCTAAAATTTGGATTGTATACTGTTTTCTATTTATATTTGCTGGAAATAGAAGAAACTCGAGTTTTCAAAAGAAATGAATGTTTTATCAAAATACCACGTACACGTAAATTATTTTTAAAAAGCTTTCGCAAAGTATAGCATTTTAGAAATGAATCACGATTCGAGAATTAATGAAAGATAATGATAAGTTCTAAATGGAAAACAGTTTTAGAAATGATACGATTTTCAAACGCACTTCCATGTGACATCCCCAGATTCGGTCATAACATCCAAGCCGGGTTTGGGGTGTTACATTTAGTGGTATCAGAGTCAAGTTAAAAAACTCGACTGTGTATTTCGATTTTAACTTGGTTTTTAAAGCACTCATTTCTGAATGATTTGAAACATTTTTTACTGAATGTGTGGAACACCGAGTTTTCGACACTGATCTTGTAAGTTCTCTGAAGCTTTTATGTGTTTTAAACTGAAATTAACTTAATACTGAAACTACTATAGATAGTACAAACTGAGACTACTATAGGTAGATTGTACGAAAAACACTCAAGTTAGTGTATACTAATACTATAGTAAAACCGATAGACATTGATAGACACTACGTTGGGCGAAAACAAACTTTACACTACTGATACTACCTCTCATAAGATATCTGTTAATAAATATTGAAATTGTAAACTGATGCATAAAACTGTTAATACAGATTAACGTGAATAGACAATGAGCACAAGAGGTACTCGCGGACAAGGTACAAGAGGCCATGGTAGAGGCCGTAGAGGTGCTCGAGCTGGGTCCTCATCTTCTGGCAACTTGCCTAATTTGGAAACTAGTGAGACACTGACTTCATCTGTGACTGAGACTGGGTCTCATGGTCGAGTGGCTGGGGACGACTCACTATTCCAAGCCATGTTAAGGATTCTAGAGATGGTCACTGGGCCTAATACTGGAGCTAGAGGTCGCGGGTCGGTTACGGAACGACTCCGGTCTAACAGAGCTGAACTTTTTAGGGGTATTGCTGAAGTTGCCCCTAATGTGGTAGAATACTGGATTGAGGCCACAGAGAGGATTATGGACGACTTGGACTTCACTTCTGAGCAGAAATTAAAGGGTACTGTATTGCTGCTATGTGATGAGGTGTATCAGTGGTGGCTCACTGTTAAGGAGGGCACTCAGCTTGAACGACTGACCTGGGAGTTCTTTAAGATCACTTTCCAGGGGAAATATGTGGGGGCCAGCTATGTGGATGCCCGTAGGAGAGAGTTCTTAAATCTGATTTAGAGAGATAGATTGGTCGCCGAGTATGAGGCTGAATTTCTGAGATTGAGACGCTATGCGCGAGGTATGGTGGCAACTAAGTACGAGCAATGTGTTCCCTTCGAGGATGGCCTCAGGGATAATCTGAGGGTTCTAATAGCTCCACAGAGGGAGTGAGACTTTGCTGTATTAGTCGATAAGGCGAAGATCGCCGAGGAAGTGGAGCGCACTGAGCGCCATAACTGTGACAGAGAGAGAGGTAGGAATAAGAAGGATTCAGAGCCCTTGAGTTCCGTTCAGAGGCCTAAGAAAAAGGCCAGAGTTGATGGGCTGATCAGAGTTGGGGCTCCCGTTGTTGCTACTCGACAACCGTTGTGTACTGGCTGTGGTAGACGCCATCAGGGCGAGTGTTGGAAAGGAACTAGGGCATGTTTGGGGTGCGCTTCTCTACAGCACCGTATTAGAGAGTGCCCACGGAGGTTCGTTCAGATGCAAGCTTCAGGTAATAATACTGTACAACCATCAAGAGTAGTTTGTCAGCCACTGAGATGCCATGGTCAGGCCAGAGGTGGTAATGGTTTGGGCCATGGTTAGAGAGCACCGGGCACAGGGCTAATCAGACTGAGGTGAGGCAGCGGCTTTGGTTTATGCCACACGTTGTCGAGAAGATAGGGATGCTCCGGACATTATCACGAGTACGTTCTTTATCCATAATGATAGATATAGGATCCACTCATTCATATGTTGCCTGTTCTGTTAATGAAAACTTGGGTACATTGGTTGAGAGCACTACGAGTGAGGTTACTGTACTGAGTCTGTTGGGGCAGTCAATAAAGGTTAACAAACTGTTTAGAGATGTTCCTCTAGAGGTTCAATGAGTTATCCTTTTGGTTGATCTAATGAAATTGTCTTTTGAGGAATTTGATTTGATACTGGGAATAGACTGGTTGGTTAAACACCGAGTGAGCTTAGATTGTACTACGAAAAGGGTTGTACTGAGAACTATGGAAGACAGCGAGGTAGTCGTAATTGGGGAGCGCCAAAACTACTTATCGAATGTGATTTTTGCATTAAGGGCCAAAAAGTTGGTTTGTAAGGGATGTGAGGAGTATCTAACTTACATCAGTGTTTCAAATTCTGAGGATTCTTCTGTTAAGGATATCAACAGGGTTAAGGAGTTTCCGAATGTTTTTCCTGAAGAGCTACCTGGGTTACCTCTGAATCGTGAAGTAGAGTTTGGGATTAAGCTCCTTCCCGATACAGCTACGGTGTTCATCGCCCCTTATAGAATGGCACAAAAAGAGCTTGTGGAGCTTACGCTTAGATTCAAAAGCTACTAGATTGTGGGTTCATCCACCCTAGTGTGTCTCCATGGAGAGCACCAGTTCTGTTCGTGAAAAAGAAGGATGGACCCATGCATATGTGTATTGACTACTGGCAACTGAATAAGTTGCCCATTAAGAATTAGTACCCCCTACCCAAAATAGACGATATGTTTGATCAGTTCCAAGGTGCTTCAATTTTCTCTAAGATTGATCTACGGTTAGGGTATCACCAATTGAGAGTTAAAGAGGTTGACATGTATAAGACGACATTTAGGACTCGCTATGGTCACTACGAGTTCCTAGTGATGCCATTTGGACTAACGAATGCACCAGTAACTTTTATGGATTTAATGAATCGAGTGTTCCAGCCCAATCTGGATTGGTTCATAGTGGTATTTATTGATGATATACTAGTGTATTCGAAAACTGAGGGTAAACACGATGAACACCTCAAAGTGGTTCTACAGATTTTGCGAGAGAAACAACTGTACACCAAGTTTAGTAAATGTGAGTTCTGGTTACAGGAAGTAACATTTTTGGGCCATATGGTTTTTACTGAGGGGATTAGGGTCGATCCTTGAAAGATTGAGGTGGTGTTGGATTGGAAATAACCTAAGACTGTATTTGAGATTCACAGATTTCTAGGACTGGCAGGGTATTATCGATGATTTGTAGAGGGTTTTTCACTGATTGCAGCACCCTTGACTAAGCTGCTACATAATGGTGTGCCGTTTAATTGGACTGATGTGCAGCAAGAGAGCTTTGAGAAGCTCAAAACTGTATTGACTGATGCTCTCATTTTGATACAGCCAAAGTCTCGAAAAGAGTTTACTGTCTACAGCGATGCATCACATATCGGTTTGGGATGTGTCTTGATGCAAGAAGGTAAGATGGTAGCATATTCGTCTCGTCAGCTTAAGACTCATGAGGTGAACTTTCTGACGCATGACTTGGAATTGGCCGCAGTGGTATTCACACTGAAAATCTGGAGGCATTACTTGTATGGTGAGAAGTGTACCATTTACACCGATCACAAGAGGCTCAAGTACCTCCTCACCCAGACGGAGCTGAATATTAGACAGCGTAGATAGAATGAGCTGTTTAATGACTACAATTGTACTATTGAATACCACCCTGGTAAGCCTAACTTGCGAGTAGGTTTAGGCTGAGCATTAGTTACCTTTGGGTTTGTTGCATCTAGTCAAGATTCTGCTTTGGAAGTGGGAGAGAGATACTATGGACTTTGTTAGTGGGTTACCCCTCACACCTACCAAGAAGGATTTTGTATGGGTCATCGTGGATTGATTGACCACGTCCGCCCACTTCATACCGATTCGTACCAACTACTCTTTGCAGAAGCTGGCTAAATTGTATGTGTCTGAGATAGTGAGACTTCATGGGATACCGGTTTCAATCGTATCTGATAGGGATCCTCACTTCACGTCTCGATTCTGGAAGAAGTTATATGAAGCTCTAGGTACAATGTTGAACTTTAGTACTGCGTTCTATCTTCAGACGGATGGTTAGTCAGAGAGGGTGATTCAGATACTGGAGGACATGTTAAGGAGTTGCGTGATTGATTTTCGAGGTAGTTGGGAGGATTACTTTCCACTAGCAGAATTTACTTATAACAACAGCTATCAGTCTAGCATTTTAATGGCAGCTTATGAGGCATTATATGGTCGTAGGTGTCACACACCTTCATGTTGGACTGAATTGGGCGAGCGGTGTGTTTTGGGCCCTAAGCTAGTTTCTGATATCGAGGATAAAGTTAGGTTGATTTGAGACCGACTAAAAGTGGCATCTAATAGGTAGAAGTCCTACGCTGACCTGAAGCGTCGAGAGATTGAGTTTTCAGTGGGGAACTTCGTTTTTCTCAATGTCTCACTGTGAAAGAAGATACTGAGATTTGGTCACAAGGGCAAGTTGAGCCCTAGAGTTATTGGACCTTACCGTGTGCTTAAGTGAGTGGGACCAGTTGCTTACTAATTGAAATTACCTCTAAAATTGAATCGAATTCACGATGTGTTCCACGTCTCTATGTTGAGGAGCTACCACTCTGATCCCATATATATTGTTCTTGTTGAGGAGATCGAGGTTAGACCAGATCTGACATTTGAGGAGGAGCTAGTTCAGATATTGGAGTGAGATGTAAAGGTTCTAAGAAGAAAATCCATCCCACTGGTTAAGTTTATTTGGCGTAATCATAGCTCTGAAGAGGCCACATGGGAGATTGAGGATACGATGCGACAACAGTATCCTCATCTGTTTTGATCAGGTAAAATTTCGAGGCCGAAATTTTCTTTTAGGGGGTAGAGTTGTAACGCCCCAAAAATCCCTTATATATCTATTTTTGTATGTTTGTGACACAAATATATGTCTGCTTCAGTGGTTATGTCAAAATGGGCCTACTGGTCTAGGGGGTGAGTGGCGTGCTATTGTTACTTGAGGTTTGAAGTTTGAGTCATTGCATGCACGAAGGGATTAAATTTTTGCAAGGATGGGTGGCGATAGTTTGTGTTTCATTAAAAGTCTGAGTAGTAGGAAGGTTGGAGTGAATTTAGGAGGAAATTATGGGCTGTGGGAAGTTATCTTGATTTGGGGGTTGTTGAATTCAGCTCTCTCCCTATTTAAAAATTTTGGAGGCTGATAGAGTTTTGTTTTCCTTTCTCTCTTATTTTTCAATTTTGTTGTCATTTACTTCCCCTAAAACCTCCCTGTTGCTGCCGAATTTCCTCAGTTCTTTTTCTTCTCTCATTTGATTTTTATCGTCTATTCCAAGTTCTTTGGTGCTGATTGTGTCATTCGATTTTCTTTTTGCTGTGACTGTCTTCCTCTCCATCTGTTCTACTCCTTCTTGGTTTTGTTTTAATTGTTTTCCCCCCACTTGCTACCGTTGTTTCAAAATTCGGTTCCCTCTTTCTATTCCCAATTTTTTTGATGCTAGCTTCTTTTCCCCTCAAGCCGGTCGTGCATAGTTTTGGCTCTTCTCATTGGCTGAATATTGAAAATGTGTTCTACGTTACCCTTTTTCTGTTTCGATTTTGCACTCTATCCTGTCGATAGTTGATAAGTGAGTAGGTGTTTGTTGTTTCGTTGTATAAGTTGCTGAATGAAAGGTTGTATGTATATTCTTGGGTTTAATTGACTTGTTAAGTGAAATGCGATTAAGGTTTGAAACAAAAGAGTTGTGTGGCTCTCGAGCTAGGTGGAGATCAAGGGTTGGTTGGTGCTTCATCGAGGAATTGATGGTGCGGTTTCGGTTGATTTTGTAAGGGGTTTTGGTTGCTGATCATTCCTTAACGTCACTTGGTTTTGTTTGATTAGCGAATTATGTAGTTGATTGAATGATGTTTTGGTTGAATTTAGGTTTTGGTGTACCAGGAGTGCGACTTAACACACAACGAACTCAGGTGTGTAATAACATCACTGAAAACGCTAGTCGACAAAAAGTCAAATAATGGGACTATCTATTCCACATGAGTGTGACCCCACTCATGTGGTAGGCCGTGTAACCGAACACGGGCGTGAGATCGATGAGGCTAGCCTTGTGCGATTCATAGGCTGGGCCGAGTTGGGTCGTGTGGGCCTCATGGGCGCGTGGGCCCACATGGGTGAACCACAAATGCGTTTGGAATATATTGGGCTAGGCCGTGTGATCCATACAGCTAAGGCCATTTTAAGTCGTTTGGGCCACACGAGCGTGTGGGCCTATATGGGCTAGCAACATGGACCTGTGGGCCCATTTTAACTGTTTGACTGCTAAGATTGCACGGGTCGCCGAAGTTGACAGTGAACCTACTGTAGGGTCGGTAAGTTTACCTAGACCCTTAATTGACTGTAATGATTGAAAAGACTATTATATGCCTATATGAGATAGATATGTATGTCTGTATGTTGAGCATGCTATATACACTGTACTATTTATACATTGTCGAAACCACTTTTTGAAAACAAAAATAGTATCTACTTAAAAAAATGAAAATTAGAGTCGCCACTAATCTTTTATTGAGGTGTGATCGGATCACTTTAAAAATGATTTTGGTCTACGAGTTTCAGAAAAAATGGGCTCAGGAGTCAGTTATATACGAGGAAGGATTAGCACCCTCGTAACGCTCAAAATTGGTACCGAATTGATTATTTAATGTCTTAAAGTCGAATGTCGAAAATTCGAAGAGATTAAAAATGATTTCCCGTTTTTATTAATGTCATATTTTAAAACAATACTTGGATAGATTTGAACGAATGTAAAAGGCGTTCTCATCCCGAGGCAACAAAATGTCGTACCCCATAAGTTAGGATGTAACATTTGAACTCCCGAGCATAAGCTAACCTTTAAAAACCTTTATTGAAACTTTGTGTATTTGAAAACTAAAAGTGTTTGACCATCTTGGTTTAATGAGGAAATCGAAACCCCGTAAGTTGGGGCACAAATTCTTGAAGTTCCAACGACGACATATAAGTTTGCCTTTATTAAAAAAACATCATCTCGAGATATCAAAGGGTCATATCCAATGAGTTTAGACACAACATTTCGAATTCCTGAGATATGTTTTGATTTGAAATTTTTACATTTGATTTTAAAAAAGGATATTCGGTTACTTAAATTCAACGAAGAAAATTGAAGCCCAGTAAGTTAGGGCACAATCTGCTTGAAAATCTTGGATATCGAGTATTGCTTTATTTTGAAAACTTTTGAATAAAACGATTTTAATGTTTAAATGAAATGTAATCTTTTTGATGAATAAAACGCAATGGGATGACAATATATAACGCGAAAGAAAGATTTGTAAGCCAAAATACATACAAATGAACGCAAATAATTAATCAATACAAACAAGCAATACAATGTACATAATAACAATAATCTCACATACCAAATTATGCACATACTAATATCCATATTTGAAAGCTAGTGAAAAGCTAATAAAAAAATACCAAGCAAATTAACACAAACACAAAAAACATACAATTTTTAAATAACTAAAAATGAACGATATGAAAGAAGGAAATTTGAAATCATCAATATAATCAATAAAGTATTCGTACAAAATTTTTCAAATAGATGATTAATATGAAAACTTGAAATAGATCAAAAGTAGGGTTAAAATATATATATAAAAAATTTAAAGTAAATGTTGAAAATGTAGAAAATCATAATAATATACAAAATAATATATATATTAATCTAAACAAATAATGCATATGGGATGAAAGACTCAAAATAGATCAAAAAATATTGAATTTACATAAAAATAATGTATGATAAATTCAAATAATAATTCATGATAATTTTAAAAATAATAATAGATAATAAAGTTAAAATAATATTAAGGGTAAATTTAAAATAATAATAATGATAAACTTAAAATAATGATAAACCTAAAATAATAATATACGATAAAACTAATATCAAGCTTAGACACTAAAATGATATTAAGTTTAAAATTAAAATTAATGGAATGAGAAATACTTAAATAAAATTTAAAGAAAATCAAGCACATTAAATTAGTAGGGATTAAATTGAACTCAAAACAGAATTGAAACAAAATGCGGCGTTTCAAACTGGGCAGAAATGAAACAAAAACAAAATGTAGAGCAAAATTTAAAAATAAAAAAACGCGGATCTAGTCGCTTTTGGGTCGGGTCATCGAATCATTGGCCAATACGGCACCGTTTTAGAACCATTGAAACAGGGTCTAAATGGCACTGTTTCAAGAATCAGTATAAAGCTAACAAAAACCCTAAACATGCCCTTTAGTTGTTTTAAAACTAATCAACCAAGCCCTTAGCTACTCGGTTGCTTCACCATTCTCAATCCTTCCATTCTCAATCCCTCACCTCTTATTTGTGTTTCCTTTCTAAATCAGTAAATAAGCATCAATAAAAATAATCGAAGAAACAGAAAAGAAACTAAAACGAAAGAGGAAAAAAAACTCAGATCACCTTAAAAAAACTGTGATTTCTATTGCTTTCTGATTTTTTTTGGTAAATTTTCTACACCTTTTTTTGATTTCGTATTCGTATCCTTTTTACAGTATTACAAATGGCTTTATATAGCTGAATATAAAAGTGAAAATTACAGAAAATTTTTATTATTTGTTTTACTTTCTGTTATTGTTTGCTTCTCCTTGCTTGTTTGTTGTGTCTGTTGCAGGTGAGAAGCCAGCTGGAGGCACACGCGCGCGGAGGTGCAACACGCATGGAAGTCTGCTTCTTGTCTTGGTGTGCGTGGAGGCGGATGGATGGCGGTCTTTGGAAGTTGTTAGATTTTAGGGTTTCGGTTAATTGGGGAATATTTTGGGCTAATTCAAGGGTTGAGTTTAGTATTTTGGATTGGGTCTTTAGATTTTATTTTTTGGGTTTTTAATTTGGACTGTTTAATTGGACACTTTTATTAATTTTTTTTATTTTGTTTTTTAAATTTGGTTAATATTGGGCTAGGCCAAAATTGGCCTATTACATAAATGATACCATGGCATGTCTATACGATGCATTGCATTGGGTTGGGGACTGATTTTGATTGAGGGAAGCGTACTGAAAGGCTTCAAGCCTAACTCACAGGCAGCACAACTGCAACTACTGTCTAGTGCCGCATTCGATACTATTTAGAGTGTAAAGATGGGTGGGTTCATTATATCCCCACATGGAGTGTAGGGTTGGATGGAGATGGAGTGTAAAGGCTGGTTGGGTAGGATTTTATAACTGCATAACTTTCACTATTACTGTACTGTGATGGGCTAAGACCCTAATGCTTACTAATACTGAAAATGGCTTAGGCCCAAACTGGGATTATCTATTATTGTTTGTTTGTTTGCATGGGGATTACACACTGAGTTTACGTAAACTCACCCCCTTTGTTTAATCTGTACAGGAAAACCCCAGATATAGGTGGATCGGTATGGTAGAGGACTCACCGGTGGCCACACGACTCCTTTTTGCTATATGATACTTATTTACAATTTACAATTTTATTTTGGGGTATTTTTCTATAATAATGGCCTCTCTGGATTTTTACCTAAAATTTGGATTTTATACTATTTTCTGTTTATATCTGCTAGAAATAAGAGAAACTCGGGTTTTCAAAAGAGATGAATGTTTTATCAAAATACCACGTACACACAAATTATTTTTAAAAAGCTTTCGCAAAGTATACCATTTTAGAAATGAATCACAATTCGAGAATTAATGAAAGATAATGATAAGTTCTAAATGGAAAACGGTTTTCAAACGCACTTTCATGTGACATCGCCAGATTCGACCATAACGTCTAAGCCGATTTTGGGGTGGTACAAATAAGCCACAACTTTACCCTTTTACATCAACACACAACCAATATCTGAATACGAAACATCACTACAAACCACAAAATCTTTTCCAAGCTTCGATTGAATTAACACAGGTGCCTTAGTCAAAACTGCCTGGAGCTATTAAAAACTCTTCTGCCTTTCATCAATCCACTCAAAAACCACATCTTTCTGGAATAGTTTCATTACAGGTGCAACAATAAGAGAAAATCCTTCAATGAATCTATGATAATAGCCAACTAAACTCAAAAAACTCCTAACTTCAGTAACACTCCTAGACGACTTCCATTGTAAAATTATCTGAATCTTCATTGGATCCACACAAATCCCTTCTGCCGATACAACATAACCCAAAAACACTACTTCCTTAAGCCAAAATTCACACTTACTCAATTTCGCATTCAATTGCTTATCTCGCAGAATGTGCAAAACAACCCTTAAATGCTCGTCGTGATCCTCCTCTGAATGAGAATACAACAAAATATCATCTATGAAGACAACCACAAACTGATCCAAGTATGAATGAAATGCTCGGTTCATCAAATCCATGAACGCAGCAGGGGCATTAGTTAATCCAAACGGAATCACCAAAAACTCATAATGCCCATACCGAGTCCTAAAAGTAGTTTTCAACACATCAGACTCCTTTACCTTCAACTGATAATACCTAAATCTAAGATGAATCTTTGAAAACACCGTTGCACCTCGAAACTGATGAAACAAGTCATCAATTAGAGGTAAAGGATATTTATTCTTAATGGTCAAATTATTCAACTACCTATAGTCAATACAAATTCACATCGTACCAGCCTTCTTCTTCATAAACAAAACCGGTGCGCCCTAAGGAGATACACTCGGTCGAATAAATCCTCTATCAAGCAACTCTTGCAATTGAATCTTTAGTTCCTTAAGCTCTTTTAGTACCATGTGATAAGGTACTATGAACACCAATGTAGTACTAGGATAGAGCTTAATACCAAACTCAACTTCACGATCCGGTGGCAAACCAAGCAACTCGTCAGTAAAAATGTTAGGAAAATCCTTAACAGTGCAAATATCATGAACTCTCCTTACTAACTGAATTCACACATAAGCTAAATAAGCTTCACGACCTTTTCCCATCAACTTTTCAACCTTCATAGCCAAAACCATATTAGATAGAAAACCCGCCTTTCACCACCAACAACAATTTCCAACCCATCACTATTCCTTAAAATAATTCGCGAAGTCTCAAAATCTACCTTAGCCTTATGTTCAGTTAACCAGTCCATACCAAGAATAACATCGAAACCATAGAAAGACAATTCCATAAGATCAACAGAAAAAACATGTCCTTGAATAATAATAGGGCATCTACGATACACTTTGTTCACTACTACACTATCACCGAAAAACCTACCCAAACCAATAGTCTCTATCGAAATCCCTAACTTACAACCAATTCATTCAAGATATACGAATGCGTAGAACCAGAATCAACCCACAAAAATAACAGAGTAGATTGCAAAGTCAAAGTACCTTCGATAACATCAGTCAAATCCTGATCCTTCAGCTCTCTAACAGCATCAACTCGAGTTGAACCTCTAGACTAAAGTTGTGTAGCAATAGTATGAGCTACAATCCCCTACCCAACCGGTCTCCCATTACCTTTACCGTGACCACAACCTCTAGCAGGCGTAGAAGCAGGTGCAAAATTCTGAGTTTGTGAAACCTCTACTCTATTCAAACAATCCTTAAGAAAATCTTCTTTCGAACCACATTTAAAACATCCACCTATCAACTTACAACACATACCCGAATTCTTACTCTCACAATGTGCATAGTGTGGCCATCCAGAACCACCCGTCGAACCACCAGTACTAAGCACAACATTACTTTACTTTCTAAACTAAGTCAGTCGAGACCCACTTCTTACACCCTTACTAGAATTATGACTGTCACGCCCTCTCTTAGGCGGTCGACGACTAGGTCCACCATTAGAAGCTCTCTTACTAGAATTAGTAACCAAAGAGTGAGGTAGCTCAACTAAAGTCTCCACAACTTCCTTAGATCCCTCCACTAACTCATTAAACATCTCTACATTTTGCGCCACCAAAAAACTCGAATCTCACGATTAAGACCAAATTGGAACATATTACAGTGGTCCCTCTCAGAAAGTATCATCTTACGTGCATATTGACTAAGTCACACAAACTCAGCCTCGTAGCCAGCGACTAATAAATCACCTTAAACCAAATCCACAAATTCTTGCTTACGAGCCTCCATGTACTGCTTGCCCATAAACTTCCTCTTAAAAACCACGAGAAAGAAATTCGAAGTCTTTCTGTCAGAAACAACACCCTCTCCAAACTGTATTCCACCAACGATGAGCCTCATCGTCGAGTAAGGACACCGCATAACCCAACTTCTCAGCGTCAAAATAGGACATCTACTCAAGGATCCTTTAAACTCCTTCCAACTAGTACTCAGCTATGGTCGGATCAGTACTTTTTACCTCAGAAAATTCCTTACCACCCAATGCCCAAAGACATTCAAGTGGCAAACCTCGATTAATAAGCGAGACAATGGTAGGTGCTGGAGCAGGGTTAGCACCAGTAATCCGCTAAAAATCTTTAATCATAACTTCCATTAGAGGGCTTACACCATCAAATATACCCACCCTAAGTGCCGGCACAAGAGGTGCAGAGGATGTACCATCCTCTTGAGCACTAGCTCTCACATAAACACGTCTAGGAGGCATATCAAATGATCTAGCATACAAACAAATAAATAGTGTGAGTGGGGAGGAGATGAGCCAAATCTCGTTCCTGCATACAAACTTCAAGATTAAGGCAATGTGTTCCAGTTCCTACCCTACATGTAATTCAAGCAAAGACATTTCCACCAATCTCATGCCATTCAATCAAAGTCATCAATGATTTCAAAAAATAAGAGAGATTTAGACTCATGAGTTTTGAAACTCCAAACACACAACAATCACCTAAGTTCGAGCGTTATTGAACCTAGAGCTCTGATACCACCAAATGTAACACCCTATACCTGGTCTGATCGTCAATGCCGAATATCAGGATGCACATCACCGTCTCATGTCATACACAATAATTTGAAGCTCATTCTCAAAGAAATGTCTTTCATTTTAGTATCCGTATAGGTTTTGAGTCAATTTTACTCTTAAGTTATCATTTTTACATGCTAAACATACATTAAATATTCTTATACTAATAATTAAACATGCATAAGGTCCATTTAGCAAAATCTCAAAACTGACTATGTAGGTATCGATACTAGAACATGCGTATTGATATTTTCCACAAGTGGTATCGATACTACTTGAAAAATCGATACCAAATCAGTATTTTGTTTCTCATCTAAAATCTAAACTCTTGAAAATTATTGGTACCTTTCGAAAAGTATCGATTATTTTACCCCGAGTACTGATACTCATGATAAGGTATCGATACCAAATTACGTTATTGACTTTCTACAATTTCAAAAGCATAGAGATATCGATATTAAAACCTGAATATCGATACCTCTACTCCAGACATAAAAAAGTACAACAAATACAAGCCTATAATTCATACCAACTAATGTCTAATCATCATGTATCATTCACTTCATCAAATGGTCACTAAAATGTCTAAAGTAACAACCCAAAACATCATAATCATGATTGAGCAAGAAACTAATAATTCAAATTGAAAGTGCATAAGTCCTAACCAAAATAACCATGTAAACAACTTAAAAATCATAGCTAAAACCAGCATATAGTCTACCACATTGCCCTTATTTCCTAAAAGCATTAACAACTAAATAAACACCTACGAATTGAAAAAAATAAAGACTTGATTGGATCACCCCTTGGAACCACACTACTCACACTGAGTCACTACTAATCTGCTTAAAAGAAGTAGGTGAGCTCAACAAGCTCAGTGAATGCCTAGAACAACTACCTTACAAATATGTCATCAAGCATTAGTAGAACACACACGTGGCAAAATTAGAATAATCGTAACTTTATCGACATATTCCACTTACACACGCACGTTTAACAGTGTTTTTACTAAGTCATTGCATACAATTTCATTTTTACAAGGTCATCAAAATACATGCAAACATAGTTATAGAAAATTTCCATAATAGTCACATATCATATAAACACTTATCAAATCACACACATATTCATATATTATGACAGTTTGAGATAATTTAACACTTGAGCTATGAAACGTAAAAGTGGGCGCTATCACCTCTCATCGGATACACGGGTCTCCAATACACCACATAGACTCATAGAGTTAAATATGTCCCGTAAGTAAAGCATTAAGCTAATACTCTCCAACACACCAAACATGTCCCATTGAATGGAGCTTAGCTCACATTCCCTTATCTCTCCAAACATGTCCCAAGGCCTCAACGCTCAAATCACGTATAACATATAGGTGAGTACTCACAATCCTATGGCATGCCAACTATATCCAATGGTCTCAAGTATCACAAGGCCAAAATATCTGTATTTCAACGAACATATTATTTACCGATTTTCGATTATTTTCACTGTACATTTGTATCATTTACACAATATTATCACTGTCACTTAGCATGTATGACATGCCTACACATATACTCTTTTGTAACAACAATCATGAACATAAAACACACATATAGCATCTCATTTTAGTTCACAATTTCACAATAATACAAGTACATATCTCACAAAATAAACGTGGGTACAAGAAAGCTCACTCTCAGAACTTAGGGTAGGGTTTTAGAGTACCACTAAATTCCCAAATAACACATTAAATCATGTCCACAAGCAGTTAATCTAAACAGTCACCACTACGCTTTCGCCCAAATGTCGAAAGCTTAAACTAGCCTTTCTTAGCTTGTAGATGGTCTTAGCAAATCTAGAACTTCAACATAACAAATCACATGACAATACATTCAAAAATTAGCTAAGAACTCACCACAAATAATCAAAAACATAAGCCTAAGCTATGTTCCCATATAACCAAAACCTTTAGCATAACAACCTTTACATTCAAATATCTCGGTCTATACTCAATCTTTCCACCTAAAAGCAATTTCGTTCATCTTTTAAGTCACCTAAATTCCTAACCTTTAAACTACACTAAAATACTTACTTCATAGTATCGACTTTTTCGATATATTTATGGATATTTTTTCAAAATATCATTAAAACCCAAGAAATCCTTAACAATACTTCAAAGCAAGTTTAGAAACCTCTTAATTATATCAAAACCTATTGATAACTTTGAAATCATATTTTTATTCAAAAAATATGAAATTCACCATTAACGACTCTATTTTAGGCTTTTATTCAAAATTCACGATTTAATGGTTAAAAACTCAGTTTTAAGTATCCAATAACATTAACAACTAATAGGGAAATGAATGGTTACCTTCGGTGGAAGAAAAATAGAGGTTTTGTTGAAGATCCAAAAAATCCACAAGTGAGGAAGATGATGAAATTAATGAGATTTTTGGGTGTTTTCTTAAAATACTATGGAGTTTTAATGTTGGGAAAGTGAAAGAATTCAAGAGTATGGAGTTTGGGAATAAAAAATCAATTGGGGAAAGCTTTTTCAAACAAGGGACGGCACAAACAATGCAAGGGAGAAAACTAACATGAAAACTGTTGATAGAGGAAGATATTAGGTTAAATTTTAAAATTTGGTTTAACTCAAAAACATAAATCAGTCCCTTTTTTAAAATTAAAAGGTCTAAAACACTTTTGCAAAAATTTATTTGACTTTCTAAAAACCGTAGTCGAAAACATTACCGAGAAACCATGTCGCAAAATTGCAAACACTCTAAGGCTAAAATTCCTAAAATACCCTTAAAACTCATAGGTCCTATTGTGGGGTTTTACACACTAAATCAATTTCATAACATAATTAAAATTTAAATCAAACTTATCACTTTTCACTACTAAATTTTATACATAATATAAACATATTCACAATAGAATTAATTAATTTAACATGATTTATACCTAAACTAAAATTAATTAAAGAATAATCCTTGAGTGCTTATAATCTAGGACTTGGATCAACACTTTTCTTCCTCCTTTTTACTTATTATTTCAATTCATACACTAATATGTTTACATGTTGTTTTCACTAATTCACTTTGGTTATTTTATCTTCTTCCATTTCTAATCTCATGCTCATACTTTCATATTAACTGTTATTACAATTTAGTCCTCTCTTCTCATCATCTCATGCCATATTTATTTATGACTTTCATTTCTTCATCATTTTCTTAAGTTCAAACTCTATTCTTTCTCACATGTCTATATTTCATACCTATTGTCACGAATCATGCGAAGGTTATTAACTAGTCAAGAGCGGTTTAAGGCTCATTTTACTATCTTTTCAAATTTTAGTTTCACATTTTTTATTTTACATTCAATTTTCTTATGTAACTTGTATTTCTAGACTCAATTAATAACGACCTGAAAGTAAGTGGTGTCAAAAAGTGTTGTTTTAGGACCCCATTTCTGTAAACTGAAATTGTAAATATTTAATAAATTAGAAGTGAATTGAATTTTAGTCAGGTCATTTTATTGAATTAGGGATTAATTATGGTACAGGGACTAAATAGTAAAATTAGTATAAGTTTAATTGTTAAAGGATTTTTTAATTATAGACAAAGGTCAAGGATTGAAATGGTAATTATTCCATCCTTATATATGTGTGCAGAAGGTAGGTGGATTAATTTGCTATAATTTTATATAATAATAATAAAGAATAAGAATAAGAAATGGTTATATAAAATTAACTTTTTAGAAAGAAAGAGAAAAGTATTTTCTCTTCTTCTTCCACAAACCGAACCACACTAGAAAATTAGATAGAAGCTTTCGGTAAAAGGGTTTTGAAGTTCAGCCAACAATTTGGTAAGCTTAATTTAGTCCTTTTCTTGTAATTTTTACGTTTTCAGAATCTTGGTAGCTTAAGCTAGCTGGCCCATGTCGTATTTTTTGGTACTGTTAAAGATTGAGAATGTTTCCATGGTTGAATAGTTGAAGTTTTAGGTTTTAATTTGATAGATTTTAAGTTTAGAGTTGAAAAATGACTAAATTGTAAAGTCAATTGATGATTTTTTGCAATAGGGACTAAATTGCACAATTTTTGAATTTTGTGGTAGAAATGAGAAATAGGAAGTTAAATTAGGCCTAGAGTGAAATTGACATAAAATTGGAGGTTAAATTATGAAGTTATGTTAGTCTTGGTTTTAGGGGCTAAATTGAATAAAATGCAAAAGTTGTATAAAATAAAAATTGAATGTGAAAATGGTTATGTATTGGTAATTTATATGTTTGTTTTAATCCGTGGCTAACACCAACCCGGATTTCTCAAAAAAGAAAGGAAAAGACAATGTCATCGACGAATAGCTTGGAGTTTACGGTTTGTGTTTTTATAATCCGAACTATCTCAATTGTTGCATTTTTAAATTGCATTGTATGGTAAGTTCATAAGGTGAGTTATCATTGATTCAGAGAATTGAAATGATGTGATTGAATTGGTTATTTGTATTAAGGACTGAATTGAATAGATTTAAGAATATTAAATATTATTTGAAATGTGGAATTGTGCTAATGTTGTAATGAGCTATGCTGTTATATATGATAACTATAGATTGGTTGATTGAGATTATGATATGGAAATGAAGAATTGGTTAAAAATGAATATGAGAAATTGTTACCCTATTAACTGTTCGGGCAGGGTCGAGTGTAGTTGGCATGCCATAGGATAGAAAGAGTTCATGGTTATATGACTATGTGTTGGGTGTTGGGCACCCCATTTTTTGATTATACCAATCAATGCTAGACACATATTTTTCGATTTTTACAGGCCAACATAGGGTGCAACTTATTATTTTAGATTTTTTTGATAGGTACTGGGTGCCAAATTTGTATGTTGGTTGGATTCGTGTAGCTATCTGAGTCTGAGTCATGTTAATTGGGAAATAAAAATGACAATCGGAATAACGATATGTGAAACGAATAGAAATAAAGATGATTATGATCTTGAATGCATACAATGAAAATTGAGATTGAATGAGATATTAATGCTTGATATTTCAATGGATATAAAATGGAAGTGTGATATTAATACCTTATGTTTACATGATAGTTTGCATAACATTTATTATTTTTATCTCATGCATTTGAATGAATTACATTATGTTTTAATCTTCAGATTATAGAAATGCCACTGAGCATACTCAACGTACGGTTTCGTTTTCTATGCACAAGTTAGATACTTTTTGATTCGGTTGTCGACTTCAGCATCCAGCGTCAATCCCAGACTCAAGTTTTGGTGATAGTTTATTTTGGTCATGGCATGTACCTAAGGAGTCATGAGTTAAACAATGTCTATTTTTGATATTGTTGGCATTTTGAGTATCTTATGTATATGCTTATATATATATGAGTGATGGAAATGTTGTCTTGTTGAATTGGTTGGTGTTTTTGCTTACAAGTTGATGAGGTAATTTGTTTGAAATAGATTAGTAAATGAATGGTGTGTATATGTTAGGTTTGAATCATTTTGGTAAGGCTTTGTGCATGCTTGTATGGTTGATGTTGAATCATTTTTATAAGGTGTTTTAAATGGTTAAATAATGTATGCCACGTTAATTGTTTTGAGGTGCCTTGGAAGGCATAATGGATTGGTTTGAATATGGTGTTATATTTGAACTTGAATTGTTAGATTGAGGTGCCAAATGTGACATATTGGTTAGGCACTTAGGTTGATTGTTATAAGTGATATTGGCGGTATGATATTGATATTTTTGAATTGGGTGAGAATTGGTATAATGTGTTTCTTGTGGCATAAGTGAATTAGGTTTAAAAAGCTTGTTTTGGAAGGTTTTTACAGGTATACAGGACCTGATACACAGCCTAAGACACGATCGTGTGCGATACATAGGCATATGAGAAGGCCGTGTGGTCTGCACGTTTAGGGTGATTTTGGTTCACATGGCCATAGTTTGTTACATGGCTCGACAATATGGTCATGTGACATATTTTAAATATTTACATTTTTTACTAACACAGCATCAGTGAGTTCACGGTTTGTTCGCACGACCGTGTGACTCTAGTTCAATAGGGATTGTTCACATGGCCGTGTGTTTCATCCCACAGACCTTAGCCTCTCACACGATTAGGAGACATGGTCATGTGACCCCTATTTCTAAAATTTTCCTATCTTTTTGTTTTTGTTTCAATTTGATCACTATTTTATGCCGGGTTAGTTTTAATATTTTGTAAGCTCGATACAGACCTGAATTTGGTTGAATTGCATGTTGTACTTGATTATATATGAATAAATTGATATTGAATTGGAATTTTGGACTGTGTAAATCTTCTGTATTTGCTTGTAGCACCTTATTGCTCGAGTCCAGCGACAGGACTGGGTATGAGGTGTTACACGGTCTTTGTTCGAGGATGAACTAAGCCTAGGCTCAGATACCACTAAATGTAACACCCTCATATCTGACCCAACCATTGGGTAAAGGTATCAAGTTGTTACATTCCTTGCCAGAACAAATATTGTTAAACGCAATTCATTTTATCGTTTTAATCGAACTAGTAAGATCAATTTGCAATTACAATATAATTTAAAAACTTATCTAAATTCAATATGAGATTCCAATAGCTCTCATAAAAATTTATAATTGAATAGGGACCAAATTGAAAAGTTTTTAAAACCTCGATTCGACTTCGCGATGTTGGGGATTCCTCGTCGCAACGTCACCCACTGACTTGAGCTCGTCGCAACATAGTGAACTTGTCATTGCGACATCGATTCTGTGTCCACATAATTTCCATTCTATCATTTCTCATCACTTACAATTAAGTTTATATACCACAATTCATATCATTCATATGGATCTATTTTCAATTTCAACACCATATAACAATTATTCACTTAATATCTCAACAATTCATTTAAATTATTCTTACATATTAGCAAATCTATCACTTATAACACTCTTTTAGCATCCCACTCTTCTACTATTTATTTTCTTCCTCCTCCTCTTCGTTTGAATCCTTTATGTATGTGTATATATGAACCTTTTATTTTGAGTATAGTATTCTTATATGTAGCATTAATTATGATATCACTAATTACATATTTTTACCAAGGCTCTCCACTTGAGTAGCAGTCACTAAATTGTTTATATTTGGGTCTCTGAGTGTTCCAAATTAAGATCCACTTGTTGTTTTTGAAACTAAACTCAATTAAATTTTACCATAAAATTTTTAGAATTTCAAATTAAGCCAATTAATTTTGTATTTTCTTTAAAATTTCCTCTATTCTACTTCTAGGCGTGTTTGACCCTTCTACACCAAAAATTAATTTCTTTCAAGACAAGATTCATATTATGTTTCTATTTTTTTCCTTGAAAATAGACTCATCAATATTTTAAGAATATAAATTTAAACTTCTAAATATTCTTGTACAATTTTAATAATTTTCAAAATCATAATAGGAAAACCCAAAATCATTCGGACATTGTCTCACAAAAGTTCATATATCTCATAATCTATAATTCCATTGCTTATACAATTTCTTTTATGTAAAACCATATTAAATAATATTTAAATCCATATTCAATTAAACCTCTAAGTCGATTTCTACAAGTTTTAGTGAATTTTCAATTTTAAACTATCATTCTTTGTCCAAAACTGCTTTTAATGAATATATTTACTTATTATGTTTTATATCATATTTACCAACATTTAACTTTTATTTTACTTATGAACTATTGAATTTCTATACAAGAACACACTTAGATTATTATTCAAATTAATCTTCAAAGCTCACATATCATTAACATATAGTTTAATCATAACTTATCATAGCATAAATTATAGCATTATCTATGTATTACAATTTGTAATATAGTTTCCATCACTACTACTTAAATAAAATTCACATATTAAACGCTCAAGTTATTACATACCTTAACTTAATACTTTGAATATTAATAGAATTAAAATGAACACTTACCTCTTTTTACAAGAATTTCACCTCTTTTGCTTTGCTTCTATTTCTTTCTCAACTTCATCACTATCCTTATCTTTTCTTCTATTTTTTTTCACTTCCATCTACCAATTTCTTGCTTCTAAGTTGGGGATATACTCTCTAGGGTCTCTACTTCATCTTTCTTCTTTGGCGCCTATAGGAATTTTCAAGAATTTTGGGTGAAATAATGGGATTTCATGACAAAAGACTAAATTGCCCAAAATATAAAGTATTCTTCCTGCCTTCATGAAAGTGGCGTGAACAACTTAGATAAAAAAGGAAGAAGTTTCTTCATTTTTCCATCAAAATATCTCAACTAATTTCATCATAAAATATGATTATTTAATATATAAAAATCTAATTTTAATCATTTTAATCAAATGGCTAAGATTTCATATTATTTTTCAATCTCATCCAATGACTTATGTTTTGCCAACAACCATGATATTTTCTCATAATTATCTCATTTAAGAAATGATCATTTTACCCTTCATATTTCTTCAAATTTCAATCCTTGAATTATTACTATTTTGGTAAATTTATGATTTAGTCCTCGTATTTCTACACTTACTCAATTTGGTCCTTGCACCCCAATTTCATTACATAAGAATTTAGGTTATTTCCATTTTTATCTTTCAATTTTTCTCATATTTATACTTTAAGCCCTCAAATTTGAATAATTTTACTTGAACCTCAAAACTTTTTACATCTTTATGATTTATCCTTACTTTAATTTAGTATACTACAACATACTTCTTAATTTAACTTTCTTTGATACTCCTTAATATTCTCTTTTATCTCTTTCATTTCCTTATTTTACTTTATCGAGAAATCAATTGTACACTATCTTGATTTATTGATTCTTTTAAAATATAACGATTTTAGGGGTGTTACACACATCATCATTTCTGTTAAACATTTAACGGAGAGTGACCAAAATATGAACGATTTAAAACGTGAGTGACCAAAATAGAAATGATCTAAAATGCTAGTAGCTAAATTAAAAATTTTTATAGTTGGAGGACCAAAACTGAAACATGTTAATAGTTAGGTGGCTAATTTGATAGTTTACCCTAAATTCTATTATAGTATAGTATCATTTTACTAAAAGGACATGAAAAGAAAAGAAAACCTCATATAAGTATTTGTTATTCTGAAAAAGTAAAAAGTATTTTAATAATTTTTCAATTAAGTTTGTGGCATTAGTTCATTCAAGAGCTTAATATTAGTACAGATAATTCCTTTGAATTTATCAAAAGGCAAATTCAAAAGGGAGGAAATTAAGAAAACTTGCAAAATTATTTGAACTTGTTTGTTTTTCAAGTTAAAATTTTCAGTGGTGGTAATAGTTATAACCAAAATTAATAGGTAAAAGTTTATAGTGAGAACTCAAATATTTTTCGTTTTTCTTATGTTATAAAATAATAAAATCAACTACCCATCTTTTTAACTTGTTTACCTTGAAGAAAGGATAAAAGAAAAAATTAAACCAACTCTATTTTTCAGACTTTTTATTTGAAGAAAAGCAAATTTGCAATATGCTAAGGAATTTAGACACATTCACGAATATGTGTCGCCGGCCAAGTTGTTGCATTATTCAGTTTCTTTGTATCTATCACCCTCCAGCAAATGCACATATACCCGCCGCATATGTATATCTTTCAACTTTTTTTCTTCTCTCTCTCAACCTAATTTAGACTTAAATTGCTTTGTTTAGATAACTTTAACTTCAATTTTAATTAATTTTTTTACCTGAACTTTGTAAATTTGCTTAGCTTCCGATGAAGTAAAATCTGAGTTATTTCAAATTTTACGGTAAAAAGTTAAAAACAAAATTGGTTGTTGACTTTTTCTTTTTCATTTTAGTGGTATGAGGATGAAAACTAAGTAACAATTTTCAACCTTACTTTTGATGAACAAAAATCAACCACCCAACCCTATTTCACAGCTAACTCATTCATCGTTTCCAAAAGCTTGAGGTTCCTCATACCTCCTACTTTCTTTTATGTGCCATACTATCCATATACACGTCAGGGATCTATTTACATCATAAATAATTTTATATTTTTTCTTAATTCTTTATATAATTAATATATTAAAAATTCAGTCGTTATATTTAATACTCCATTTATATAAATCACATATGTTAAATTTGACATAAATTAAAAATTTTGATGTAAAAACTTTCAACCCTTATATATAGATAATATTTTAGATTGATATGATAGAAATATCAGTTCGGTAAAACTATTTACATGCATGACAAATATAAAATATATTAATAAATTCCATGGTTAATAGTTAAAATATTAATTGTATAAAAGATGATAAAAATATAAAATCATATAAATGAATTCCTCCACAATTTAAACATCGTATTTATTTCAAATCGATGTTAATTATTCTTGTAAAGGTGATCAATCTCATACAACTATTGAAACCATATAATTAGAATTCCGTTAAAAGGAAAAAACTCTCAATAAAGTTAAAATATTAAGTTCTAATTGATTATGTACCTTAAATAGGAGAAATAAATTAATAGAGAGCACACAAATATTTTGTTATCAATAATAGAGAAATTACTGAATCCGTATGAAATTTTTATACTTTCACAAACGAAGCTACTATGACGAGTCATTAGGGTATACTACAAAATAATTTTAAAAATAGCCCTACATTATCTTTTAATTTAAGGTATTTGATAAATTATATTTAAATGTGCTTAATAATTATTTTAATTTTTATAAAATTTTCGACAAAAACGTGTTGAACAAGGTAATGAGCTAGATAGTTACTTATCACTTAATGTAGATAATATTAAGTTGATTTTATTTTATTAAAATTAAAATAAATTATCCTTCAAAAAATGAGATATTCAAATCTCCACATATGTATCATTTATCCAAAACTATCCAAAATAATAAAAATATTATATTAATAAGATTAAGATTAAGAATAAAAATAAAAATATTTTAATATTAGTATTTACTTTTATCAAACAACATCATTATATTCAATACTTATATTTTACTAATTTACCAAACAATTTTCTGATATAAATTCAGTACTTATAACCGATTATGCTTGAATCCAATTACCAAGTGATCTTTTAAATGCGTCCTTAATCATGTTAGTTTGATAAAATTAATTATTAAAAATTTAAAAGTGTAACACCCCATACCGGCCTAGACGTTATTACCGACTCCGGAAATGTCACAAGGAATGGGTTTTGAAAACTGAGTTGTTTCGATAAACCGTTCAACTTTTATAACTCATATTCATTCATGATTATTACTGAAAACGTCATTTAATTAGTTCGTTTGCCAAAACACATATTACAGCGGAGGTTTAATAAAATCGATACATTTTGGAAATCTGGTTTGTATTTTTAGAAAAATCTTTATTTGCGTAAACCGTCGTTTTCATAAAACATTTTATCGAAGCATGCAAATTATTACACAAACCAAAAATCAACAGTTAAAAACCATACAGTCCAGAAAGTCCCAAAAATTACAAATTCTCAAATGAATCCAAAATTTTAAATAAACCATAAATTACTAAGTTTAAAAAGTTTACGGTCGAGTGGCCACCGCTGAGTCTTCACCGCACCGATCCTGTAACACCCCTAACCCGTATCCGTCTCCAGATTAGGGTTACGAAGCATTACCAAACATATCACAATTGAACACAAATAAATACAAAATCATAATTTACAAACAGTTCTAAATAAATAAATTTTTTATTCACTTATTTAAAACATCTTGCATATAGACAATAAAACTTATTCTATACTTGTCGAATTCAAATTAATACAAGTACAACTTATAATTTTTTTAAACCATATAAATAACATCTTGATATGATATATATATATATATAGATATAAACGCACAAATATTCGATCACATTTAATTTTTTAAGGCACAAATATAATTCACATTATATAAAATTTGCATTACTGTACTTAAAAATG
Organism: Gossypium raimondii; assembly: GCF_025698545.1. Taxonomy (NCBI): domain Eukaryota; kingdom Viridiplantae; phylum Streptophyta; class Magnoliopsida; order Malvales; family Malvaceae; genus Gossypium; species Gossypium raimondii. The sequence continues at coordinate 16,560,764 of NC_068566.1, forward strand.
CTAATTATACATAATGAACTATTTAAATTTGAACAAGGTTGCATTTCTTATTAATTCAACTAACATCAAGTTATCTAAGTATGTTCAATTAAAATATAATACATTTTACTTAACAGTAATCTATAACCAAACCAAACATATATAATCAAACATCATTTTAATCCAAAATATTATATATCACAAGGCTAAACTTTACTTAACAAATATATATATAAATACTAAGACCGCATATGCATATTCGTAATTATCTATACAAAACCATTTGCAAAGTTTTCATTGCATTAACTTATAATAATGCATTTCATATCTCATTTTATACATATATACTTTCATATAAAATCCAACCTCATGAGTTTAACTTTTTTATTAGCATTCATGACCAAATTCAATTTTAAAACAGTGCATACTTCCATCTATAATCATGTTATATATATGTACATGCCAGATTTTGCTCGGGTCTAAAAGACCCGCATTACAGACAGGCCCATATGGCCCAATTAATAAAACAAACGAGGGCCCAAACTACGGTGGCCCAAATTACAGACAGAAACCCTAGGGTTTCAACAGCGCCGCAAGCCAAGCTTCGAATCTCCGTGGATCTTCACCTGCGCATCAAGGAAAAACTAAAATGGAAAGCAAATCAAAAGATTTGTAAATCAAATCAAGAAACAGATTTGTTTCCTCTTTAGATTTATTTCATACGGCTATAAAATAGCCATTGTAATATTGTAATGGGGATCCGAAAGGGGCAATCAATAAAAACAACTATATTCTATAATCGAAAACAGCAAACACCAAAAGCAATACAATCGATTCGAAGGTTGATATTTACTGTTTTTATTTTTCTTTATTTTACTTTTATACGAATAAGAAAACAAAGAAAATGAAAGAGGCAACCTTTTTGATGGTGCCTAGAACGTCGTAAACCGGCCGAGGGAGCCACCCCCGAGGATCGGTGGCAGGAAACCAAAAGGTTTCGTGATTTTTCAAGCTTTTTTGCTATTATTTTCAAGGATTTGAGCCCAGATTTGGGCATAAAGGGGTTTAAAAGGCCGAATAGGGGATTTTCCCCTTTACCGGCCACCGCGTATGGCGACGCCGTCGCTGGAGGTTGGCGGTAAACACGATGGACGACAATGACCGATGACCAAGCGGAGGCGGTGCGGAGGTTGAGAGCTTTTTTGAAGGATTTTCGCTTTTTTAAGGAATGAAGAAATGAAAGTTTTTTTTTATAATTTTGGCTTAAATAGCCGATTGAAAACGGCCCCGTTTTGAAGGGAGGATTCGCGCATCGACCCGAACCGGACCTAGGATCCGCGTGTTTCTTAGCGAAGGGCTAAATTACGTTTTAGCCCCTCCGCCTTTTAATATACTTCCAATTAGGTTTTTTTTATTTTTTTAAATTTGGCCCTTAATTTATTTTAAATTTCAATTTAATCCTTTTGAACGGCGCCGTTTTAGAGGAGAAGGGAAAATTTCCCTTCCAGCCCCTCTATGTAATTCGCGCGTTCAATTTGGTCCTCCAGACTTTGTTTATTTACGGATTTACCCCAGATTTTTTTACTTGCAATCCAATTTAGTCCTTTTTTATATTTTTCTTAAAAATTAGTTAATTTTGATAATATAATTTTTGTTTTATAATTTTCATATGTAATTATTATTATTTTATTTATATATATGTATTTTTTTATGTAAGCATTCATACCCTTTTAAAAAAACTAATATTTTTTGCATATTTATGTATACACATATTTTATCTATTTAATTAATTTTGATAATGTGGATATTATTTAATTATTTTAAACGTATATATATTTTTATGTGTACATGTATACATCCTTTTTGATTTTTTTAATCCTGGTTTACCAATTTATGTTTGCATATTTTTTAATTATCTTGTCCATTTATTTGATATTTTACATGTTATTATTTTATTTATTTATTTATTTACTCCTATTATTTCTATACAATTTTGTATTTATTATTAATATTTGTTTAAGGGCATTTATTCATACATTCAACACAACATTATGACATTTTTTCGAATTTTAAAATAAAACTTTTCAAAATAGGGAGAATACTCGTATTTAGGATTTTGCAAGAAAATTGAGCCCTAACATATTGGGTTCCGATTTTTTTTTGTAAAATCTAACAATCAGAGATTGTTCTTTAAATCAAACAAAATAAAAATTTATCGTCGGGAATTCAATATGTTGTGTCCTAACGTATTGGATGTGACACGTTGATTTCTCGAGATAAAATTTTTTAAAACAAAATAAAGGAAATATTGAGTGTTTGGGATTTTAAGAAATTGTGCCCTAACGTATTGGGTCGCGATTTCTTCATAAATTTTAAACAATTAGATATTTTCTTGAATTTTATTACACAAGTTTTTTACTAACTCATTGTGGAGAGAATAAAATGTTGTTCCCTAACGTATTGGGTGTGATATTTTTCTTTTCAAAATGAGAAGGTCTTAATAAATAATTTAATTTAATTAATAATCAAATTTTTTAAACTTTCAACTTCAAGACATTAATTAATCAATTTGGTACCAATTTTGGGCGTTACGAGGGTGCTAATCCTTCCTCGTACGTAACTAACTCCCGAACCCGTTTATTTAAAACTCGTAGACCAAAGCCGTTTTTAGGTGATCCAATCAGACCCTAATATAATATTGGTGTCGACTCCCAATTTTCATTTTTAAAGTCTACAACCTAAATTTTTTGTTTTTAAAAAATGGTTTCGACAGCTTGGTGACTCCACTGGGGAAATTTTTTTAAGAAAAGAAAGTCGAGCCACAAAGTTGATTAATTCCTGTCTTATGGTCGAGAAATTAAAAAAAAAAATTATGATATCCGTTTGCATTCATTATATTCTTACTTGATTTAAATATTGCTTGCATTGCACATTACATGTATTGGATGATTTTACCCTTCTAAGTGGGAGTTAGAAACTATGCCTTCGTGAGGTTTTCACCTCCGTGTAGGGTAGTGGACTGCTTCCGGGATACATCCGTACCTATGTCTTCATGAGATTTTCATCTCCGTGCAGCCATAGGGAAATGTATTCCCCTGAACCGAACTCGATCCGTATGAGCCTATAATGGGTGAGGATTGAGGAATCTGCTGGTTCGGGTACCCTTACGCTAGAAACCAAACTTCATATAGTGAACCTTAAGAATCAATCCTGGGTAGAACTATACTAAACCCTAGTAGATATCCAATTAGGGATTTTACTATTTCTTGATTATATCTTATGTTCTTATGTAATACTGACTTTTTGTGTTTTATTTTGATTACATGACATGGCATTTCATTTCATCATAAAAGGCGTCAGTCCATATTCAGTTGCTAGATAGAAGGCTTATCATGGAAAGAGGGTTTCTTGATAAAGTGGAGGACAATGCGGCTGTCCGAACTTGGTCTGAAACAACGCAGCAAGAAAAGGGTGATAGTTTGGCTGACGGGCATGTATCGGAGTTATGGGACTTTACGCATATCAGTGTAACTCAAAACAATTTGCAAGAATTGAAGGAAATCTGGGGTCAGTGGAGTGATGAGGTTAGACAGCTATTTTATAGTAATTATGGGGATCTGCATTATTTTCTTAATGTAAAGGTCGACAAGCATTTGTTTCAAGCCCTCGCCCAGTTCTGGAATCTTGCTTATAGTTGCTTTACGGTTGGGAAGGTCGATTTGGTGCCTACGATAGAGGAATATATGGCTTTACTCTGATGTTCAAAGTTTCAAGTGGAAAGGGTCTATTCGAGAGCGGTAAATGTGCCAACCTTTTCAAAGAAGTTGATGAGTGTAACAGGAATGAGTGAGCAGTGGGTTGTCGCACGAATTAAACAAAATGGGGATAGTAAGTGCGTTCCTTGGAGAAGCTTGAAAGATGCAATTCTCACACACCCAGATGTAAGAAAAATGTTAGATGTCTTTGCTTTAAGTATATACGGTTTGGTTATCTTCCCTAAAGCCTTGGGATATGTGAATGAAGCAGTCACTGATTTATTCGACCGGCTTGATAAGAAGGTTACACCGATTCCAGCAATTTTGGCAGAAACTTTCAGGTCATTGAGTGCATGTCGAAAGACGGGCGAAGGTAGATTTATTGGATGTGCACAGCTTCTACTCGCATGGTTTCATAGTCACTTTTGGAAGGTGGATAAAGTTTTGTATCGGGTTTTCTCTGAAAATTATTCACCACTAAAAGAGATAGTAGCTACGCCGATGAGAGACGACATTTTAAAGGAGAAGTGGATGGAAATTCTTCAAAATCTTCAAGAGGAAGACGTTGAGTGGAGAGCTCCTTGGTTACTTCCAGATGAGATCCTGTATAGGTGTGGTAGTTTTGATTGGGTTCCTTTGCTTGGTGTTTGGAGAGCTGTTGGATATGCCTCATTATTGGTGCTAAGGCAATATATGTCAAGGCAATTTATACCTGCGACCCAAGGGATAGCTGATTGTGAATTTTCGTACAAGGATGATGGTTATAGAAAGAAGATTCAAGAGATGTCTAGTGCGTGGAAATAGACTCGCTGCATGAAGAGGTTATCTGTGGGTCCAATGACAACTCCTGAGTATCATGAATGGTGGGCTAGAAAGATTAACGATAATACACCTAAGTTAAATCAGGAAGACAACCAATCAATAGAAGAGCATTTGCGAGTCATTCCTTCTGAGTTGGAAATCATAAGGTAAGATTTTGAGAGAAGAAATGCGGATTTAGAGAAAAAGATAGAGCAAATGGAGACGGAAAAGACGAATTATAAAAAATTGCGTTTGTCAATGAGAACAGTTGGGCTGGGAAAGACTTCAGAACAGTGGCGAGTAGAAATCTGAGAAGAAAAGGACAAAGCCGATAGATGGGAACAGAAATTCCAAGAGATGCAGAGACGAAATGAAGCTTTAGAAAAGAGTTTGTCAGAAAGCCAAAAAGAAAAGGGCGAGTTAAAGGATAGGATGATCGTATTCGAGGGATGTCTTCGTCAGTATCAAAATCGAAATTTGGCGATAGAGTTGAAAGCAAGCTTGAGCAAGATTGAAGAATTGAAGAAAAGAATCGAAGAGCTAGAAACGGTGCTGCAAAATTGTAAGATCCAGATCAAGCACTTAAAAGCAAACGAGAGTCATAATAATGAACAACTTCACCACTTTCAGGTCAAGTTAGAAGTAGAGATCATCTTATAGAGGAAGCTGTGGTCCAGATTTGAGAAGTAGCTGATCATATACAGACTTTAGCAGTACAGGCTGACACGGTGAGTGTGAAGTATGAATTAGAATCTGATCGGGGGCAAGAATTAGCTTTGTTACTTAGAAAGATTAGAGTTCTGGGTACTAAGGCGAAGTCTTATTTGTAATTCACTTTATGTAAAGGAATTTAATTTCTAGTAAAGTTTTCTTATATGAAATTGAATCAAAATTGACACCTTTCTGCATTCATTTCATGCATGGCATTGTTTCATATGCATTAAAAAATACATCAAGGGATTCTAATTAATTTAAATCACTCCTCAATTAATCTGGAAACTAATCAACCTACTAAACACCGCTACGGTACTCGATCGAAAACTAAAGACATGGATCAAAGGCTAGAACAGTTCCAGAAGGAAATGCAAGAACAAATGAATGAACAGTTGGAGAAGATTCAACAAAAGATGATGGATAAAATGATGGAATCTCAGGGGAGTATGATGGCTAAAATAACTCAATTGTTGACTGGTGGAGTTGATAAATGGAAGGGCTCTGTGCTCAATATTGAAGAAGGAGACAGCGAGGGACCTATTTATTCCCCAAAACTTACCTCTCAGCAAGCGGAGGTATATCCGCGCAAATCCTCCATCACTATCAAGCCTCAGGGCGGTGCTGTAACACCAATGAACTTTTAAGCTAGATCAGGCTCTAACCCTGGAGACAACCTTGCTAATCCTGCTATCCCTGACTTCGACGAGACAGTTGAGAAAATGAATGGTGAATTGTCGAAACAGCTCGAAGAAAAGTATAAATGGCTGGAGGAAAAACTTAGAGCGATGGGAAGTACTAAGAGCTACCATGGAATTGATGCTAGAGAATTGAGCTTGGTTCCAGGTTTGGTACTTCCCCACAAATTCAAAATGCCAGAGTTCGAGAAGTACAACGGAACTAGTAGCCCTGAGGCCCATATTACTATGTTCTGCAGGAGGATGACTGGATATGTTAATAATGACCAGTTGCTGATACATTGCTTCCAGGATAGCCTCGCGGGGGCTGCATCCAAATGGTACAACCAATTGAGTCGTACCCAGATTAACTCATGGAGAGATCTAGCATAGGCATTCTTAAAACAGTACAGCCATGTGACTGACATGGTACCTGATAGAATTACTCTGCAGAACATGGAGAAGAAGCCTGGTGAAGGTTTCAGACAATACGCACAGAGATGGAGGGAAGTTGCCATCCAAGTTCAGCCGTCTCTTCTAGAAAGAGAGATGACGATGCTTTTCGTTAATACATTGAAGGCCCCATTTATTACACATATGTTAGGGAGTGCTTCCAAAAGTTTTCCTGACATAATCATGAATGGTGAAATGATAGAAAATGCCATTAGAAGTGGGAAAATAGATGCTGGAGAAAGTAGCAGAAGGTTGTCCTCGAAGAAGAAAGAGAATAAGATTAACAATACAAGCTCATATTCAAAGACGATTACGGTGAATCAACCGAAAAAAGGGGCTGTTAACCAGCAAGGATCATCAAAGCAGAGATCTGATGCAAGACAAAATACAGAGAAGATTCAATTTACGCCAATTCCAATGTCGTATAGGGAACTACATCAGAATCTATTCAATGCACACGTAGTTTCCCCTTACCACTTGAAACCTCTGTAGCCTCCATACCCCAAGTGGTACGATGCAAACGCACAGTGCGACTATCACGCGGGAATTGAGGGGCATTCTATAGAACATTGTACGGCATTCAAGAAGCTGGTAAAAAGAATTATAAGCATGGGTGTGGTTTAATTGGATGATATGCCCAATACGGAGAATCCGTTACCTAATCATAATGATAATGGAGTGAACATGATAGGCGGGAGCATGGGTAGAAAAATCAAGGAAGACATAGCAGAAGTGAAAATCCCTTTGAGGTGGGTCTGGTGAAATATGGTAAAAAGGGGATTGATTGTTCTGAATTCAGAGAGAAGCTTCGAAAGGGTGGAAAACTACTGTAAGTTCCATCACGAGGAGGGACATGAAATCCAGGAATGCGCAGAATTCAGAGCCCTGGTTCAGGGCCTGATGGATAATAAGGAAATGGAATTTTATGAAGAAGTTAAGGAGGAAGGGAGCATTCGCACATCTGAATCCTCGAAGGTTCAAAGAGTAGCGCAGCCTGTGGTCATTATCTCGTGACCAAAGAAGGATGAAGTGAGAATGCTAGTAATGCCAAGAATCATAATAAAGAAACCTGCAACCTTTTCTTACCAGGACAGTAGAAAGGTTCTATGGAGCTACGAGTGCAATACAACTGTCCCTGGAAAAGAGACTACAAAACACCAATGTGTGAGTGCCAATCTAGAACCTATGAAAGGGGCCATAATAGGTGAGCAAAAAGGGAAGATAGTTGAGCCAGTGAAGGAGGAAGAAGCTGTGGAATTCCTCAAATTTTTGAAGCATAGTGAGTATAATGTCATCGAGCAGTTGCATAAACAACCGGCTCACATATCTGTACTAGCCTTACTCTTGAATTCAGAAGTACATCGAAATGCGCTGATGAAGATGCTAAATGAGACCTATGTGTCCAAGGATATTTCTATCAGCAAACTAGATCGGTTGGTCAATAATATCAGTGCTGATAATTTCATATTTTTAAATGATGATGAAATACCTCCTGGGGGCATGGGATCTACCAAAGCTTTGCATATCACGGCACGATGCAAGGGGCATATTTTGCCAGGAGTATTGATTGACAATGGATCAGCTTTGAACGTATTGCCATTATTCACACTCAACAGACTACCCATAGACAGTTCGCACATTAAAACATGTCAAAATGTAGTGATGGTGTTTGACGGTACAGAAAGGAAGGTCATGGGAAGAATTGAGATACCCCTACTGATTGGCCCAACAGTTTATGAGATAGATTTTATTGTGATGGACATCAAACCTTCCTATAATTGTTTATTAGGAAGACCATGGATACATTCGGCGGGGGCAGTACCATCATCATTACATCAGATGTTGAAGTTAGTGTCAGATGGTCGGCTAGTGACAATAAATGCCGAAGAGGATATAATATCAGCTGTATCCAATGAGACACCATACGTGGAGACCAATGACAAGTCAGTAGAATGCTCATTTCGATATTTGGAGTTTGTAAATGCAGCATTTGTTCCTGAAGGGAGCAAAATTTTGGTGCCAAAATTATCCAAAACTACAGAGATGGGTTTACAGTTGTTGGTAGGAAAATGAGCTTTACCCGGAAGAGGGCTAGGGAGACATCTTCAAGGGAGGACTGAGGTTCCAGTGCTAAAAGAAAAGTAGGGTCACTTTGGCTTAGGATACAAGCCAGATAGAGGACAGGGAAAGAATGAGATAGAAAAATGGCAGGAAAGGAGAAGGGCGAGCCTAAAAGGGGAGGAAACTAAGTGGGAGCCAATGATAATTCCCCACATATCCAAAAATTTCGTATCTGGAGGAGTTATTCATCATGAGAGCATCGAAGAGACGTTAGGAAATATGCACATCAATGCCATTCATGGACATGAGAACGAAGAGAGGAGCTGGTTAGATATTCGTCCTTATTTGCCTGGGAGTGTTCTAGACAATTGGACTGCAGAAGAAATACCTAAAGTCTTTAGAACTGTCTCAGAGTAATATTCAGAACAAACTTGTTGTTTTAGCCTAGAAATAACAAGAACTCTTTTGTGAAATAGGCTTATGTTTGAATATCATTATTTTAATAAAACATCTTTGCAATTGTTTCGAGCAAATATTCTTTCATTCTTTCCACACAAGTAAATATATTTTTTCATTTATAATCATTGCACAAGTAATTGTACATAAATTCATACATTCTTTTGTAACCATATTAGGTCCCTGTATATCAACGACGTGAATGACGCCGCTACAAACTCAGAGTGTCCTTTTGAACGAAACATGTGTTTAGAGGGATCGCACGACTTTGAAGGTGATGAAGATTGTGGTTTATCTCTGGACTTGTTCAGGATGGTAGAACAAGAGGAAAAACAAATCCTACCTCACAAGGAATCAGTAGAAGTTGTGAGCTTAGAAGAAAGAAAAGAGGTGAAAATTGGAACTTAGATTTCTGCAAAGACAAGACGAGACCTCATTGAATTACTCCGAGAGTTCAAAGATGTCTTCGCATGGTCATACCAGGATATGCCTGGGTTGAGCACTGACATCATGGTACATCGCCTACCTATAAGAGAGGATTGCAGGCTAGTTCAACAGAAGCTCAGAAGAATAAGGCTTGATATTGTGATTAAAATAAAAGAGGAGGTCAAGAAGCAGTTTGATGCTGGATTTTTACAAGAGGTCAAATATTCTGAATGGGTAGCAAACATTGTTCCAGTTCCTAAGAAAGATGGAAAAGTACGAATATGCGTGGATTATAGAGATTTGAACAAAGCAAGCCCAAAGAACAATTTCTCATTGCCACATATTGATACTCTGGTCGATAATACGGCGGGATATTCGTTGTTTTCTTTCATGGATGGGTTCTCAGGATATAATCAGATAAAGATGCATCCGAAGGATATGGGAAAAACTACATTCATTACTTTGTGGGGAACATTTTGCTATAAAGTAATGCCATTCGGATTAAAGAATGCTGGAGCAACATATCAGAGAGCCATGGTAGCCTTGTTTCATGATGTGATGCACAAAGAAATTGAAGTATATGTTGATGATATGATTGCCAAATCCAGAACAGAGGAGGAACATGTGCTGGTCTTAAGGAAATTGTTCTTAAGATTAAGGAAGTTCCAGCTCAAGCTTAATTCGACAAAATGTACTTTTGGAGCCAGCTCAGGAAAGTTATTAGGCTTCGTAGTCAGTGAAAAAGGAATCGAGATAGATCCAGATAAAGTCAAGGCAATACGAGATTTATCGCCACCACATACTCTGAAAGAAGTTCGAGGTTTCTTAGGAAGCTTAAATTACATTGCTCGGTTCATTTCACAGTTGACTGAGAAATGTAATCCTATATTTCACCTTTTGAAGAAACATAATCCTGATGTCTGGAATGAAGAATGCCAGAAAGCCTTTGAAAAGATAAAGTAATACTTATCCAATACTCTAGTGCTATCACCACCTAGTCCAGATAGACCCTTGATTTTGTATTTAACAGTGTTCGACAACTCTATGGGATGCGTGTTGGGTCAACATGATGTGACTGGAAAGAAAGAAAGGGCGATATACTATCTCAATAAGAAATTCACTGATTGTGAAATGAGATATTCGCCTATCAAAAAATTATGTTGCGCCTTGATTTGGACAACCAAGAGTTTGAGGCGATACTTACTCTATCATACGACTTGGCTAATTTCAAAATTAGACCCTTTAAAGTATATGATGGAGTCAATGGCGTTGAATGAGAGAATGGCTAGATGGCAAATCTTGCTCTCCGAGTTTGATATAGTATATGTGAGTCAAAAGGCCATCAAAGGGAGTACGATAGCAGATTTCTTGGCTAGCGGAGCTTTGGAGGATTATGAACCTTTGGACTTTGATTTCCCAAATAAAGATTTGATGTATGTGGCAAATGCTGAAGAGGATCCCCAAGAAAATCATTCTTGGAGATTAAAATTTGACGGAGCATCGAATGCACTAGGCAATGGGATTAGGGCAATCCTGGTGTCTCCGAATGGAGATTATCATCCTTTCACCAATAAATTAGACTTTGATTGCACTAATAACATGGCTGAGTATGAAGCTTGCATCATGGATATACGGGCAGCCATAGATCAGAAAGTCAAGACATTAGAAGTGTACGGAGACTCAGCATTGGTAATATACCAACTAAGAGGGGAATGGGAGACAAGAGACCCTAAGTTGATCCGTTATCGGAGATTGGTTCTGGAATTGATCGAAGAGTTTGACAACATTACCTCCTGTTATCTCCCATGGGAAAAAAATCAGATGGCTGACGCTCTTGCTACTTTAGCTTCCATGATTAAAGTGAATCAGTTGGAGGACATGAAGCCCATTCAAATTAGTATTTATGAGATCCCTACCCACTGTTACAACATTGAAGAAATAGAGAGTGATAATCGTCCCTGGAACCAAGATATATTACTATATGTGAAAAATCACGAATATCCTGATCAGGCAATGGAGAATGATAAGAGGACATTGAGGAGACTAGCTATTGACTATGTCTTAGATGGAGAGATCCTATACAAAAGGGGAAAGGATCGAGTACTGTTGAGGTGCGTGGGTGCTGTAGAAGCTAAGGAAATTTTAGACGAGGTCCATGAGGGTGTTTGTGGTACGCACGCTAATTGATTTACAATGGCTAGACAGATCATGAGATTTGTATATTACTGGGCCACCATGGAAAGAGATTGCATCAATCATGCCAAGAAATGCCATAAATGCCAAATCTACGGAGATAAAATGCACGCGCCTCCTTCACCTCTTCATGTTATGACTTCTCCATGGCCTTTCTCCATGTGGGGTATGGACGTCATTGGACCAATATCACCGAAGGGCAAATCTTATATTTCCAAGATAGTGGGAAGCAGATTTAAGCCACCAAGCCTTGTCTCCCTGAGCAGCAGCAGAATAGGTTGAAAATTGTAGATCTTATCTCCTTAAGCAGTAGTGGAGCAGATCAAAGACGGAAAATCTTATCTTTCCTAGATAGTGGGAAGCAGATTTAAGCCACCAAGCCTTGTCTCCCTGAAGTTGCAGCGGAGCAGATTAGAGCCGATAATCCTATCTCCCTGAAGTTGCAGTGGAGCAGATTAAAACCTTAGGTCTTATCTCTCTGAAGTTGCAGAGAGCAGATCACATCTAGTCTTATCTCCCTGAAGTTGCAGTGGAGCAGACTAAGTAAGCAAGTCTTATCCTTCTGAAGTTGCAGTGAGGCAGACTGAAGATGGCAAATTTTATCTCCCTGAAGTTGCAGTGGAGCAGGTTAAAGCCGATAATCCCATCTCCCTGAAGCTGCAGTGGAGCGGATTAAAACCTTAGATATTATCTTTCTGAAGTTGCAGAGAGCATATCGCATCTAGTCTTATCTCCCTGAAGTGACAGTGGAGCAGACTAAAGTTGAAGTTATAAGTCTTATCTCCCTGAAAGTTGCAGTGGAGTAATTAAAGCACTAGTTTCCTATACTTCTGAAGATGCAGTATGAATGAATGAGGCTACTTGAAGAAGAAGAGTACCAAGGGCCAGTATGACCGGGCAAAATTAGGCATTTTGAAGTCTTTGCTTCGTTCCTGTTACACGATAACGAGCAAAGAGGGGCAGTTGTACATGCCAGATTTTGCCCGGGTGTAAAAGACCCGCATTATACACAGGCCCATATGGCCCAATTAATAAAACAAATGAGGGCCCAAACTACGGTGGCCCAAATTATAGACAGAAACCCTAGGGTTTCAACAGCGCCGCAAGCCAAGCTTCGAATCTCCGTGGATCTTCACCTGCGCATCAAGGAAAAACGAAAATGGAAAGCATATCAAAAGATTTGTAAATCAAATCAAGAAACAGATTTGTTTCCTCTTTAGATTTATTTCATACGGCTATAAAATAGCCATTGTAATATTGTAATTGGGATCCGAAAGGGGCAATCAATAAAAACAACTATATTCTACAATCGAAAACAACAAACACCAAGAGCAATACAATCGATTCGAAGGTTGATATTTATTGTTTTTATTTTTCTTTATTTTACTTTTATACGAATAAGAAAACAAAGAAAAGGAAAGAGGTAACCTTTTTTATGGTGCCAAGAACGCCGTGAAACGACCGAGGGAGCCACCCCCGAGGATCAGTGGCCGGAAACCGATTTCGTGATTTTTCGAGCTTTTTTGCTGTTATTTTCAAGGATTTGAGCTCAGATTTGGGCATAAAGGGGTTTAAAAGGCCGAATAGGGGATTTTTCCCTTTACCGGCCACCGCGTACGGCGGTGCCGTCGCCGGAGGTTACCGGCCGGCACGGTGGCCGATGACCGACCGATGACCGAACTAGAGGCCGGTGCCCGGAGGTTAGAGCTTTTTTTTGAAGGGATTTTCGATTTTTTTAAGGAATGAAGAAATGGATGTTTGTTTTTATAATTTTGGCTTAAATAGCCGATTGAAAGCGGCGCCATTTTGAAGGGAGGATCTGCGCGTCGACCCGATCCGGACCCAGGATCCGCGTGTTTCTTAGCGGAGGGGTAAATTACGTTTTAGCCCATCCGCCTTTTAATATACTTCCAATTAGGTTTTTTTATTTTTTTTTAAATTTCAATTTAATCCCTTTGAACGGCGCCGTTTTAGAGGAGAAGGGAAAATTTCCCTTCCAGCCCCTCTATGTAATTCGTATGCTCAATTTGGTCCTCAGACTTTGTTTATTTCTTAATTTACCCAGCATTTTTTTACTTGCAATCCAATTTAGTCCTTTTTATATTTTTCTTAAAAATTAGTTAATTTTGATAATATAATTTTTGTTTTATAATTTTCATATGTAGTTATTATTATTTTATTTATATATATGTATTTTTTATGTAAGCATTCATACCCTTTTAAAAACACTAATATTTTTTCGCATATTTATGTATACACATATTTTATCTATTTAATTAATTTTGATAATGTGGATATTATTTAATTATTTTAAAATTATATATATTTTTATGTGTACATGTATACATCCTTTTTGATGTTTTTAATCCTCGGTTTACCAATTTATGTTTGCATATTTTTTATTATCTTGTCCATTTATTTGATATTTTACATGTTATTATTTTTATTTATTTATTTATTTACTCCTATTATTTCTATACAATTGTTGTATTTATTATTAATATTTGTTTAAGGGGTATTTATTCATACATTGAACATAAGATTAAGACATTTTTTCGAATTTTAAAATAAAACTTTTCAAAATAGGGATAATACTCGTATTTAGGATTTTGCAAGAAAATTGAGCCCTAACGTATTGGGTTCCGATTTTTTTTGTAAAATCTAACAATCGGTGATTGTTCTTTAAATCATACAAAATAAAAATTTATCATCGGGAATTCAAAATGTTGTGTCCTAACGTATTGGATGTGACACGTTGATTTCTCGATATAAAGATTTTTTAAAACAAAATAATGAAATATTGAGTGTTTGGGATTTTAAGAAATTGTGACCTAACGTATTGGGCCGCGATTTCTTCATAAATTTTAAACAATTAGATATTTTTTTTGAATTTTATTACACAAGTTTTTTACTAACTCATTGTGGAGAGAATAAAATGTTGTGCCCTAACGCATTGGGTGTGATTTTTTTCTTTTCAAAATGAGAAGGTCTTAATAAATAATTTAATTTAATTAAGAATCAAATTTTTTTAACTCTCGACTTTAGGACATTAATTAATCAATTTGGTACCAATTTTGGGCGTTACGAGGGTGCTAATCCTTCCTCGTACGTAACTGACTCCCGAACCCGTTTATTTAAAACTCGTAGACCAAAGCCGTTTTTAGGTGATCCAATCACACCCTAATAAAAGATTGGTGGCGACTCCCAATTTTCATTTTTTAAAGTCAACAACCTAAATTTTTTGTTTTTAAAAAATGGTTTCGAAAATATATATTCAGCTTATAACTAAATCAAACAACTGCACATAACATTCATTTATAAGACATATTTCATATAATGCCAAACCACTACCATAATATGCGTAATCTTTAATTCAAACCAAACCAAGCAAAACAAGTTATTTAAGCCATATTCGTACGGCTTTAATACATACATACTTTCAAAATAAACAATTTCAAAGCTAGTCTATACATGCCATAGTCTCAAAAGAAACCTCAATTTAAAATACCGTAGTTATTTGATAGTGTGATGTACTTTTCTGACGAATCCCTGAGCTCGTAACAACTTCAAAATCTATAAAACAAAAATAAACAGACACAAAACATACAATAAGCCATTGAGAGCTTAATAAGTCAATAGCATAGATAAAATTTTAACTAATAAAATGAAAGAGCAATTAACTTATTTTATAAAGATAGTATACATCTCTTGGTTATACTTTTATTTCCACATACCTTTCTATTAATCCAAACATACCTTAACACATATGTATAAAAATATAAGCCTTCTTTACAATAACTTATTTATCAAATAAGCGATTCACATCTATAAAGAAACATGATAACTTACAATATTATAATCACTTATAATATTTCATCTCAAACAAACAACTTACCTTCTTTCCTTTTATTCATTAAACTAATACATACCTACAGATAAAATTCATTCGTATGTCCAACTGCATATAATTTTACATTGACAAGAACATTCTAATCACATATTTTGAATAAAATCGCTGGCACATAGTCTGCTAGGCTTGAAGACTGATTCAGAACACCGGCATTAAGCCTGCTAGACGTATAGTCCGAAATATTTCACCTGCATTATGCCTGTTAGGCACAAAGCCTGAGAATCTCAGAAACAAAGATGATCTATCATAAAGATCTTTTTAATTACATATGTCTTACTTAATAATCGTATATCCGTAACATTGAATTATATTTGATTCTTAATTATATTTGATTCTTCTAAGTAAACATGCATTCGAACCACATAAGTATAACTCAAAAACATTAAATTCACTCAAAAACTTTACAACCTATATTCGAACTTCCTTAGATATATAAAATTCATACCTTAATTTTTCCAACTCAAGAATTTGAATATATATATATTTTTGTATGTTCGAGCCACACGCATATTAATATATGTAATTCATAATATTAATTTTAGCTCAAAAACTTGTATTATACTTTCGAACCATATATTTATAACTCAAAACTTTAAATTCAACCCAAGAAATAAGCCTTACATTCAATTACATATCTATGAATATATATATATTCTACTATTAGTTTCATATCATTGAACTTAAAGTATATCTAGCTAACATATATATAATTTGTGTCATTAAAACAACCTACCAAGATCAACTCATATATTTTGTTATCAAATAGGAACATAACAAAGTTTTATTCAACTTACATATTTTAAATTTGAACTTATCATATATATGATAAATAAATATATTTAAATTCAATTTAGATAATATTTAGTTGCTAATTGACTTACCTCGGATATCGATGGGCACAATCGACTATTCAATTACCGTCATTTTCCCCCGATCCAATTCCGGTTTCTTCATTTCTTGATCCAAACATATTCAAATTTAGCCTTTTTATTCATCAAATCATTTAATTAAATCCAAAAATACATAAATGGGAAAATTACCATTTTTCCCTTGACATTTTACAGTTTTTTCAATTTAGTCCTTTTTGTACAAAATACAAAATACACAAAATTTAAACACACCATGCTAGGGCCGAATATTCCTAGTGTTAATACAAGTCCACACATTTCATTTATTTTACATTTTAGTCCCTCAAAAATTTATTTTCACAATTTAGCCCTGATTACTCAAATTCACCAAAAATTCAAAAACAATACATGTTAATCTTTCACATATCTTGCATTTTTCATCATCAACTATCACAAAGCTCAAACATTCATCAATGGCATATCTCAAAATCACTATCAAATTCTAAAATTAAAGCATGGGTCTTGTAGTACACAAAGCAACAATCTCAAAAACGTTAAAATTTTCAAAAACCGAACAAAAACGAACCTTTAATTTGGTATGAACATGGCCGAACCTTTCCAAGCTTTAATGGCTTCTTTTCTTCCTAGTTTCAGCTAAGGGAGATGAAAATAATCTAATTTTCATGCATTTACTTATCATATATTATAATACATAACTATTTACTTATTTACTAATTATATAATATATATTTATTAAGGTTAAATTTGTCCTTAACCGCCCATTATCTATATAGTAGTTTAATTGCACCTTTAAGCCTCCAAATTAAAAAGACATCAACAAATTGATGCTTTTAAATTAACCCCCTAAATTTCATTTTACGCGTTTCAGTCATTTTATCAAATTGAGAACTCAAACGATCAAATTTTCATACAAAATTTTCACACATAGTAATTCACATACTACAAATACCAATAAAAAATTTAAAATTTTTTTCTGACTCAGATTTGTGGTCCCGAAATCACTTTGTCCGATTAGGGTCAAAATTGGGCTGTTACAACACTCCCACTTAGGGATTTTAGTCCCCGAAAATCTTACCGGTGAATAGGTTTGGATAACGTTCTTTCATTGCATCCTCAAGTTCCCAAGTTGCTTCCTCAATTCTGTGTTTATGCCACAATACTTTAACTAATGAAATTTTCTTATTTCTTAACTCTTTAACTTCACAAGCCAGAATGCGAATTGGTTCTTCTTCGTATGACATATCGGGCTTAATTTCAATCTCTGTCGGACTAATCACATGTGAAGGATCTGATCGATAACTACGGAGCATCGAAACATGAAATACATTGTGATCTTTTCCAGCTCTAGGGGCAATAGTAATCTATAAGCAACCAACCCGATATGCTCTATAATCTCATAAGGCCCAATGAATCTCAGACTCAATTTGCCTCTACGACCGAATTTGAGTATTTTCTTCCACGATAGACTTCCAGAAAGACTTTATCTCCGATCTAAAACTCTATATCTTTTCCTTTCTAGTCTGCATACGATTTCTGATGATCCAATGCTGCTTTCAGACTATCTCGGATCACTTTCACTTTCTGCTCAGTTTCTTTAATCAAATCAACCCCGTGTATCTTATTCTCGCTAAGCTCGGTCCAATACAATGGTGTACGACATTTACGACCATACAAAGCCTCGTAAGGTGACATTTTGATGCTAGATTGAAAACTATTATTATATGCAAATTCAATCAAAGGTAAGTATTGTTCCCATGTTTTTTCAAACTCGAGAATGCAACATCTCAACATATCCTCGAGTATCTGAATGATTCGTTCAGACTGACCATCTATTTGTGAGTGAAAAGCTATACTAAAGTGTAGTTTCGTTCCCAAAGCATCTTGCAATTTCTTCCAAAACCACGATGTGAATCTCGGGTCTCTGTTCGAAACTATAAAAATGTACACCATGAAACCTCACAATCTATGAAACATATTATTCAGCTAGCTTATCAAGTGAATAATCTGTGAGAACCGTAAGAAAATGTGCCGATTTAGTCAATCTATCCACTACCACCCAAATTGCATCTTTCTTGCTCGGTGTCAACCGTAAACCGGATACAAAATTCATCGTGACTCTGTCCCATTTCCATTCGGGTATCATGATTGGCTAAAGCAATCTAGAAGGCACCTGATGCTCGGCTTTTACTTGCTGACAGACAAAACATTTCGAAACAAAGTTAGAAATGTCTCGCTTCATACCAGGCCACCAATAAAGTTGTTTCAGATCATTATACATTTTTGTACTACCCGGATGAACAGATAACTGATTACTATGAGCTGCATTCAAAATCATTTGAACCAACACTGAATTTCTCAGAACACACATTCGGTCTTTAAACCTCAAACAACCTTCAAAATCAACTCGAAACTCTGAATCGGTACTCGCATCACATTGAGCCCGTTTTGCTATCAATTCGTTATCAACATTTTGAGCCTCACAAATCTGTTGCAGAAATATCGGTTTAGCTTTTAATTCAGCTAAAATGGATCCATCATCACATAACATCATCTGAGTGTTCATTGCCCGCAAAGCAAATAGGAACTTCCGGCTCAAAGTGTCAGCTACAACATTAGCTTTTCCTAGATGATAATCAATTACAAAGTCGTAATCTTTCAATAACTCAAGCCATCTCCGTTGTTGCAAATTCAAATCTCTTTGTGACATCAAATACTTCAGGCTCTTATGATCTGTAAATATTCGGCATTTCTCACCGTACAAATAGTGGCGCCATATCTTCAGTGCAAACACAATAGCTGCCAAATCCAGATCGTGTGTCGGATAGTTCTTTTCATGCGGCTTCAACTGTCGGGAAGTATAACCTAAAACTTTTTCGTCTTGCATCAATACACAACCCAATCCGTTTAACGATGCATCACTGAAAATCACAAACTTTGTTCCCATTTCAGGTTGAACTAACATCGGTGCCTCTGTTAACAGTGCTTTCAACTGTTTGAAATTTTGCTGATATTTATCAGTCCACTCAAATTTCACATCCTTTTGAAGTAATCGAGTTAACGGTACTGCAATCATCGAGAATCTTTTTACAAATCTCCGGTAGTATCCCGCTAATCCCAAGAAACTTCTAATATCAGATACATTTTTCGGTGGTTTCCAATCCATAATTGCCGATATCTTGCTCGGATCAACTCTGATGCCTTCTGTTGAGACAATATGACCTAGAAATTTGACTTCTCGTAGCCAGAATTCACATTTGCTGAATTTAGCATATAACTGTTTATCTCTCAAAGTCTGCAACACGATTCTCAAATGTTCAATATGCTCCGTCTCATCACGAGAATAGATCAGAATGTCGTCAATGAATACAACAACAAATCTGTCTAAATACGATATGAAAACATGGTTCATTAAATCGATAAATACTGCAGGAGCGTTAGTCAAACCAAAAGGCATAACTAAAAATTCATAGTGTCCATACTGGGTTCTGAAAGCAGTCTTCGGTATATCAAAATCTTTAACTCGCATCTGATAGTAGACGGATCTCAAATCTATCTTCGAGAATACTAAAGCCCCTTTCAACTGATCAAACAGGTCGTCAATCCGTGGCAACGAATATTTGTTCTTTATAGTCACTTTGTTCTACTGACGATAATCAATACACATTCTCATCGTGCCATCTTTCTTTCTCACAATCAAAACCGGAGCACCCGAAGGCTAGAAACTCGGTCGTGCGAAGCCCCTATCGGTCAACTTTTGCAACTGAGCTTTCAATTCTTTTAATTCAGTCGGTGCCATTCTGTACAGAGCTATCGAAATCGGAGTCGTCCCCGGCACTAACTCAATCCCAAACTCTACCTCTCGTATTGGCGACAAACCCGGATATTCTTCAGGCAACACATCTGGATACTAGCACACAATAAGTACTGATTCAATCTTTCTTTCATTTACTTTAGAGTCAAGCACATAAGCAAGGTAAGCTTCACAACCCTTTCTCACATATTTCTGAGCTAAAATCAAGGATATCACTGTTGGTAACCCATTCAGATCATTAGATTCAATCCGAATAATCTCAACATTCTGACTCAGCAAATCAATAGTATTTCATTTACAGTTTACAACAGCATCTTGCACGGTTAACCAGTCCATACCCAAAATTATATCAAACTTGTCGAATGGCAACAACATCAAATCAGTTGGAAAACAAGAATCTCAAATCATCAATGGACAATTCTTACACACTTTGTCAACCAAAACACACCGACCTAAGGGGTTTGATACTCTAATAACAAACTCAGTAGACTCAATAGGCAAAGTCTTACTGGATACTAGACTCTCACACACATAGGAATGAGTCGAACCAGGATCAATCAATGCAATAACATTAGTATCATAAAGAGTGAAAGTACCAGTAATAACATCTGGGGAAGAAGCCTTCTCGCGAGCGCGTATAGCATATGTTCTGGCAAGTGCACAAGCTAAAGATCGAACTACCGTATCTTTTGACCCTCTTTGACTGCCACTTACATTACCCGAATGCCTGGGTGGTCAACCTCGCACTGACATATTACTTGGTCTGGCACTTTGAACAATGTTTTGCTCGGCTAACATCGGGCACTCCCGGATAAAATGATCCTTCGATCCACACTTAAAACAAGATCGATCATGCAATCTGCAATCTCCAGGATGCCATTTACCATAATTCTTGCAATCGGATCTATTCTACTGAACGTTGCCAGAAATACCAAAATAGGAATAGCACTTGATATTATTAGAAATGCCCAGAAAATATCATATTCGTAAAGTAGAAACATAGACGAACTCCTATGAAAGTGAAAAATAGATCGGATTAGTCGCTTCGACCTGGAATTCATTGTCAAGTCATTCGCAACTGTTTGTTTGGTCAAAACAACAATTCAGTTTGATCGAATCGTCTAGTTTCGTTTGTTTGCTTTGTTTCCATGTTGCGTTTTAAGATTTAATGATTGGAATTAATCCTATTTTATTTACATTCCACTTATTTCAATTTCATTTCGATATAGTACTAGTTTGTATAGTACTAGTATAAATATATATTTATACTATATATAGTATAATACTATACAAATCCAAAACAAGTAATACTTTTTCGTTTTCCCTTCATTTCGGATTTTTCTAAATAAAAGAATTCTAATATCTAACTAATATGTAATATTTATTAGAATTTTAGAAATAAAAAACTTTTAACTCGAAATTCCATTTATTCTAAATAGAAATTTGAAATTATATATTTCAAATAAATAGAAATTTTTATTTTATATCTATTTATATAGAATCAATCTAAAATCAATCTACCCGCGAGGATTAATTAAGAAAATGGGGTTTTGTTTATTTTATTTTTATCCAAGAATAAAAAAAGAGAGGTTGGATCCGTTGAAATGAGCTTTTATTTTCAGGGTTATACTCTGAGTGATCTCCCTGTGAGCGAGCTTATGGGAATGATTTGAACCAAGCAACTGGAAGCGACCAATTCCAACCAACAAAGAATACAATAATTAGGAAAAAAACTATACAACTTGTTTATTTTTAGTTGTATTTGGATATTCTTTATTGTTTTAGTTTGCTTTAGTTTTAAGATCGACTATGATCATCTCTGGATTTCTTTGAGGTTGACTGAAATGATTTACTGAATGTTCTTTTTCGGGAATCTCTAGCTTCCAAGTCAGCTTTTCTCTTCTTTTTCCCAAGCTCTTCAGCTTTGCAAGCTCGTTCAACAAGTATCACAAACTCTTTTATCTCAAGTATGCCAACTAACAGTTTAATGTCTTCATTCAACCCATCTTCAAATCTCTTACACATAATAGATTCGGTCAGCACACAGTCTCGGGCATATCTGCTAAGTCGCACAAATTCCCGCTTATATTCAGTGATAGTCATACGACTCTGTTTAAGTTAAAGAAATTCTTTACGTTTCTAATCAATGAATCTCCGACTAATATATTTCTTGCGGAACTCCGTCTGAAAGAATTCCTAAGTGGCATGCTCTTTCGGTACAACCGACACTAAAGTATTCCACCAATGATAGGCAGAGTAACGTAACAAAGATATGGCACATTTCAAACATTCATTGGGTGTACATGATAGTTCTTCAAATACACGGATAGTGTCATCAAGCCAAAATTCAGCCCGCTCAGCATCATCATTAACTGTGGCCTGAACTCTTCAGCCCCGTATTTTTTAATTTTATCAACAGGGAGCTTACTTAACCTCATCAGATCAATCATCGAAGGTATTATGGTATCAGAGACGGATTATACTGAGGTAAGGGTTGTTGCACAGCCAGATTAGTTTGAATATACCGAGTAAACCAATCATTCATCATTTGATAGAAGGCTTGTTTAGCCTCCCCCCATTACTACTCGAGGTAAGCCGAGATTCAACTATCGTTGTCCCATGCACTGGAGCAGGCGCTATACTTTCAACATCTTCTGCTACGGCTCTATCAGGATCCATTTACTATACGAAAACATATTTTAAATTGTCAGAAGTCATCACACTATCATAGTATAATTTATGACATGTATAGCTAGACTCACACACGCTACGTTAGTCCTAGAATTGACTAAACCGTAACTCTGATACAAATCAAATGTAAGACCTCTAACCTGTATCCGTCACCAGATTAGGGTTACGAGGCATTACCAAACATATCACAATTGAACACAAATAAATACAAAATCATAATTTACAAACAATTCTAAATAAATAAAATTTTTTATTATTCACTTATTTAGAACATCTTGCATATAGACAATAAAACTTATTCTATACTTGTCTAATTCAAATTAATACAAGTACAACTTATAATTTTTTTAAACCATATAAATAACATACAGATATGATATAGATATATAGATATAAACACCCAAATATTACGATCACATTTAATTTTTAAGGAACAAATATAATTCACATTATATAAAATTTGCATTCTTGTACTTTAAAAAATGCTAACTATACATAATAAACTATTTAAATTTGAACAAGGTTGCATTTCTTATTAATTCAACTAACATCAAGTTATCTAGGTATGTTCAATTAAAATATAATACATTTTACTTAATAAAGAATCTATAACCAAACCAAACATACATAATCAAACATCATTTTAATCCTATTATATACCACAAGGCTAAACTTTACTTAACAAATATATATATAAATACTAAGACCGCATATGCATATTCGTAATTATCTATACAAAAACCATTTGCAAAGTTTTCATTTCATTAACTTATAATAATGCATTTTGTCGAAACCATTTTTTTGAAAAAAAAAAATTTAGGTTGTCGACTTTTAAAAATGAAAATTGGGAGTCGCCACCAATCTTTTATTAAGGTGTGATTGGGTCACCTAAAAATGACTTTGGTCTACAAATTTAAAAAAAACGGGTCCGGGAGTCGGTTATGTATGAGGAAGGATTAGCAACCTCATTACGCCTAAAAATTGGTACCTAGTTAATTAATTAATGTCTTAATGTCGAAAATTTGAAAATCGTAATCCTTAGCAAAAACTTAAAAACGTTACGTATTAAGAACCTTATCATTTCAGAGAAATAAAATACCACACCCAATACGTTAGGGCATGACATTCTAATTTTCCCCAAAAATGAATTAGGGCAAAATACTAGTGCAACAAAAAATGTAAAAGAATATCCATTTATCCAAGATTTAAGAAATCGCGGCCCAATACGTTACGGCACAATTCCTCTAAAATCCCAAACTCGGAATACTTCCTTTATTATTATTTTTTTAAAAAAAATCTTCATTTCAAGAAATCAATGCGTCACATCCAATACGTTGGGACACAACGTGTTGAATTCCCGATAATGAGTTCTTATTTTTTGATAAAAGAGAAATGCTCGATTTTTAGATTTAACGAAGAAAATTAGAACCCAATACGTTAGAACTCAATTTCCTTGAAAATCATAAATACAAGCACTATCTCAATTTTGAAAAGTTTGAAATCGAGTAAAAATGATGTGATGCTACATTAAATATACCATGCAATAATAAATATTACAACGTCATAGAAATAATATAAATAAATGAATAAATAGAATATACATAATAAAAATAATCACATACAAAATATCAAATGAATGATCAAAATAAAAAACGAATTTTAACATATAAAAGAAAACATGAATTAATAGTCGAATGAAGAAAATAATCAAAATATAAAGAATAAAGGGCACATAGTATATATCCATTGAAATTAAAAGTCATACACATAATTTACATATGCAATCTTGGGCTATGAAACTTATACATACATGATGCGTTTATAAAAATAAAGGAAAAAATAAATTATAAAGTATATAAAAATATATTTGCATTTTTAAAAAAATAAATATGTTCATATATATAAAATTAGTTAAAAATATTAATATGTGTACATACATATGTATACTAAAATAAATATATACATATAGATCAAAAAATAATTACATATAAATAAAAAAATTATATTATACTACAAAAAAATAAATATGCGTATATGAAAAATATATATACATATATATTTTTTTAAAATAATTAAATAAAAAAAATATAAAAAAACTAATTAATAAAAAAATAAAGAAAATGAAAAAGGACTAATTTGAACTGTAAAAAAAAAAACTCTGAGGCAAATCTATACATAAATGGAAATTGATGGACCAAATTGAACGCGCATATTACATGGAGGGACCGAAAGGAAAATTTTCCCTATTTCCCTAAACGGCGTCGTCCAACCAGGATCGAATTGAATCGAAAATAAATAAAGGGGTAAATTTAAAAATAAAAAAACTCAATTGCAAAAACATTAAAAGGCGGAGGGGCCAAAAGCGCAATTTGCCCTTCCGCTCAAAAACGTGCGGATCCTTTGCCGGGTCGGGTCAGAGCCGGGTCGACCCATGTCTAAAACGGCGTCGTTTTAATTGGCTATTTAAGCCAAAAACCCTTCAAAAAAATCATTCTTCATTCACTTTTAAAAAAAATCTAAAGAAAAGCTCTCAACCCTCAGAGTTCAGGCGTCCAGTCCGGCCATCGGCCCTTCGCGTTGGCCACCGGCCACCGGCGACGGCGCCACCGTATGCGGTGGCCGGAAAGCCAAAAATCTCAGATCCAACCCTTTCAAAGCCTTTAAAACCGAATCTAGCCCCAAAATTGCCAAAATATTGACGGAAGGGGCCCAAATCTCGATAAACTCTTCGGCTTCCGACCGTCTATCCTCGGAGACGGTTACCTCAATCGCCCGCGGCGTTTCAAAAGCAAATCGTGGTGAGTCTTTTACCTTTAATTTCCTTTTATTTTAGTAATTAAAAAAAATAGAACGAGAATAGATACGAAAACGAAGAAATATCAACCTTTTGATTTCTTGATTGATTTTTTGACTCTCTTAGTATTCGGTTGTTAGTGAAACTATTTGTGTTTTTTTATTGATTTCTGAATCGGCCCCCATTACAGTGCTTTGGTGGCTTTTTATATAGCTGAATGAAACAATTAAAAGAAGAAACAATATCTGTTTTCTTTTTATTTGATTTGCAAATCTCTGATTTTATTTTCCATATACTGTTTGTTTCCATTTTCATGCAGGTGTGAAGATTCAGCTCTTGCTGATGGTTGCGACGCGAGGATCTACCCTAGAAACCTAGGGGTTTCCGAATCTGCTTTGAGCTACTGTTTGGTTTGGGCCTTAGTTGGGTTTGGGCCACCTCGGGCCCTATAGATCCGGTCCAAAATAGGGTGTTACAACTGCCCCTCTTTGCTCATTGTTGTGTAGCGGGAATGGAGCAAAGACTTTAAAATGCCTGATTTTTCCTGGTCGTTCTGGATCTTGGTATTCTTCTTCTTCAAGTAACCTCATTCCTTCCTACTGCATCTTCAGAGGTATAGGAATTAGTTCTTCAATCTACTCCTCTGTAACTTCAGGGAGATAAGACTTGTAGTTTCAGCTTGATCTGCCAGTCTGCTCCACTGCAACTTCAGGCAGATAAGACTAGATGCGATCTGCTCTCTGCAACTTCAGAGACATAAGTTTTTAATCCACTCCACTGAAACTTTAGGGAGATAGGATTGTCGGCTTTAATCTGCTCCACTGCAACTTTGAGGAGATAAGATTTGCCATCTTCAGTCTGCCTCACCGCAACTTCAGGAGGATAAGACTTGCTTTACTTAGTCTACTATACTGCAACTTCAGGGAGATAAGACTAGATGCGATCTGCTCTCTGTAACTTCAGAGAGATAAGATCTGAGGTTTTAATCCACTCCACTACAACTTCAGGGAGATAGGATTGTCGGCTTTAATCTGCTCCACTGTAACTTCAGGGAGATAAGATTTGCCATCTTCAGTCTGCCTCACTGCAACTTCAGGAGATAAGACTAGATGCGATCTGCTCTCTGCAACTTCAGAGAGATAAGATCTGAGGTTTTAATCTGCTCTACTGCAACTTCAAGGAGATAGGATTGTCGGCTTTAATCTGCTCCACTGCAACTTCAGGGAGATATGATTTGCCATCTTCAGTCTGCCTCACTGCAACTTCAGGAGGATAAGACTTGCCTACTTAGTCTGCTCCACTGCAACTTCAGGGAGATAAGACTCGATCTGTTATCTTCACTGATCTGCTCTCTAAGGAACATGACCTATATAGTGAACCTAATTATGCCTAATGATTAGGATGGCATAAAATGCATCAAATGCTCCTAACTAGACATGTGTGAATGACATTTGAATGAATGCAGAATGTCATTTTTCAAGAATTATCATTTCTTCAAGTTTATTAAGGTTTTGTCGCTGACGCCTTTTGCTTGGCTGATATCTTCGAAAAAACACTCAATCAAATTGCTCCCCATTCTGCACTTCAAAGCTCAACCCTCTAAGACACAGAATTTGTACTATATTTCTTCCACCGTGACTTAAGAGTAGGAAAATTTGACTCTTCTCAGTCTTTTCCTATCGTAATTCAAGGATACAGATTATGAAATTTGTTTACACCACTCTCAGGGTGTCTTATCAAATGCTGATGCCTAAATGAAGAGCTTTCTTCCCATAGGGGACTTCTTCCTACTCCATCAAGTCTTCCTGCTGTCTCATTCACTATTTAGACACCCAAAGCAGTCTTAATTTAGAATTTTTCCTTCTTAGGCTCTTTATCTTTTGAACTCGGGGTGTTTTAAACAATAGTCCTATTTCAGGTTACCAAATTATTTAGAAATTCACAGAGTAATATACCAAACTTCTTTTGTGAAAGTTTATTAGTCCATCAATCATTATTCTAATGCGACATGCTTGCGCAAAGATCAAAAATACTGAGTAATAGATGAATTAATTCAAGAGTTTATTGATAGTAAGTGTCCTGAAAAGAAAAAGTATTCAAGAACAACAAAGAATGAAGTATTTACAAGAACCAACAAATAATATGAAGACTAGGTGCTTTGGATATCGCCGCTTGAACTTCTCCGTGCAAGCCAAGAACCATTCTGAATTTAACATGTGTTTAGGGGATCTATAGTACTTTGCCAGTGCCCCAAAATGTCGTATATCCTTTTATCGTTAACTTAAGTGAAGCAAGATCACCATATGCCCCAATCTGACAATGTTTGAGCCGCCCTTTTCGGGTTTTCAACTCAAACCCCCTTTGGTCTCAAGGCACCCTTTTCGGGTTTTCACCTTGGCCTCTCCTTTTTTTTTTAGGAAATCAGAGTGCACTTTGCGGGTTTTCACTTTGATTCCTCTTTTCCTTCAAGTGAAATATTTCTTGATCAAATCTGAATTTACAGGATTCGAAAGATTTTTGCCATCCATTTCACTCAAAATCAAAGCGCCTCCAGAAAAAAGCCTTTTTCACAACGTAAGGTCCTTCCCAGTTTGGCATCCATTTCCCTCTGAAATCTTTTTGTAAATGGAGGATATTTTTCAAAACCAAATCCCCTTCATGAAATTCTCTGGGACGAACCTTCTTATTATAAGCTCACATCATTCGCTTCTGATACATTTGACCATGACGAATGGCTTTTAATCTTTTCTCTTTAATCAGGTTCAGTTGATCATATCGAGATTGGATCCATTAGGCCTCATCCAATTTTAACTCAGCCAAAACTCGGAGAGAAGGAATTTCAACCTTAATGGGTAAAACTAACTCCATTCCATAAACGAACGAAAAAGGTGTTGCCCCAGTTGAAGTCCTGACAGATGTTCGGTAAGCCAAAAGAGCGAATGGTAACTTCTCATGCCAATCCTTGTAAGTTTCAGCCATTTTCGCCACAATTTTCTTAATGTTTTTATTGGCCGTCTCTACGGCACCATTCATTTTTAGGCGATACGGTGACGAATTATGGTGTCTGATATTGAACTGATTACAGACTTCTGCTATTGTGATGTTGTTCAAATTCAATGCATTGTCAGATATAATTCTTTTAGGCATTCCATATCGACATATAATCTCTTTCTTCAAAAACTTACTTACTGCTGACTTCGTGACATTAGCATATGAAACTGCTTCTACCCACTTAGTAAAGTAGTCAATAACCACAAAAATGAAACAATGTCCATTAGAAGCCTTCGGTGATATTGGTCCAATGACGTCCATACCCCACATGGAGAAATGCCACGGAAAAGTCATCACATGAAGAGGAGAAGGAGGCACGTGCATTTTGTCCCCATAAATTTGGCATTTATGGCATTTCTTGGCATGATTGATGCAATCTCTTTCCATGGTGGACCAGTAATATCCGAATCTCATAATCTGTCTAGCCATGGTAAATCCATTAGCGTGCATTCCACAAACACCCTCATGGACTTCTTCTAAAATTTCCTTAGCCTCTACAGCGTCCACGCAGCTCAACAATACTCGATCCTTCCCCCTTTTATATAGGATCTCCCCATCTAAGACATAGTCAATAGCTAGTCTCCTCAATGTCCTCTTATCATTCTCCGTTGCCTGATTAGGATATTCACAATTCTTCGCATATAGCAGTATATCTTGGTATCAGGGACGATTATCATTCTCCACTTCTTCAATGCTGTAACAGTGGGCTGGGATCTCATAAATACTAATTTGAATGGGCTTCAAGTCCTCCAATTGATTTACTTTAATCATGGAAGCTAAAGTAGCAAGAGCATCAGCCATCTGATTTTCTTCCCGTGGGAGATAACAGAAGGTAATGTTGTCAAACTCTTCGATCAATTCCAAAACCAATCTCCGATAACGGATCAAATTAGGATCTCTCGTTTCCCACTCCCCTTTTAATTGATTAATTACCAATGCTGAGTCTCCATATACTTCTAGTATCTTAATCTTCCGCTCTATAGCTGCTCGAATCCCCATGATGCAAGCTTCATACTCAGCCATATTATTAGTGCAATCGAAGTCCAACTTACTGGTGAAAGGATGATAATCTCCATTCGGAGACACCAGGACTGCCCCAATCCCATTGCCTAGTGCATTTGATGCTCCGTCAAAGTTTAACTTCCAAGAATGATTTTCTTGGGGATCCTCTTCAGCATTTGCCACATACATCAAATCTTCATTTGGGAAATCAAAGTCCAGAGCCTCATAATCTTCCAGATCTCTGCTAGCTAAGAAATCTGCTATCGCACTCCCCTTAATGGCCTTCTGACTTACATATACGATATCAAACTCAGATAGCAAGATTTTCCATCTAGCCATTCTGCCATTTAATGTTGTTGACTCCATCATATATTTCAAGGGGTCTAATTTTGAAATCAGCCAAGTTGTATGATAGAGTAAGTACTGCCTCAACCTCTTGGTCGTCCAAATCAAGGCGCAACATAATTTTTCGATAGGCGAATATCTCATCTCACAATCAGTGAATTTATTGCTGAGATAATATATCGCCCTTTCTTTCTTTCCATTCACATCATGTTGACCCAGCACACATCCTTTGGAGTTATCAAACACCGTTAAATACAAAATCAATGGTCTATCTGGGCTAGGTGGTGACAGCACTGGATTATTGGAAAAGTATCGCTTTATCTTCTCAAAAGATCTCTGGCATTCTTCATTCCAGACATCAGGATTATTTTTCTTCAAAAGGCAAAATATGGGATCACATTTCTCGGTCAACTATGAAATGAACCGAGCAATGTAATTTAGTCTTCCTAAGAAACCTCGAACTTCCTTCTGGGTACTTGGTGGCGATAAATCTCGTATTGCCTTGACTTTGTCTGGAGCAATCTCAATTCCTTTTTCACTGAC
This sequence comes from Gossypium raimondii, assembly GCF_025698545.1. Classification (NCBI taxonomy): domain Eukaryota; kingdom Viridiplantae; phylum Streptophyta; class Magnoliopsida; order Malvales; family Malvaceae; genus Gossypium; species Gossypium raimondii. The sequence goes on from NC_068566.1 coordinate 16,591,292, forward strand.
TACGAAGCCCAACAATTTTCCTGACCTGGCTCCAAAAGTGCATTTTGTCGGATTAAGTTTGAGCTGAAACTTCCTCAATCTTAAGAACAATTTTCTCAGGACCGGTACATGTTTCTCCTCTGTTCTAGATTTAGTAATCATATCATCAACATATACTTCAATTTCTTTGTGCATTATATCATGAAATAGGGCTACCATGGCTCTCTGATATGTTGCTCCCGCATTCTTTAATCCAAATGGCATCACCTTATAGCAAAACGTTCCCCAAAAAGTAATGAATGTGGTCTTCCCATATCTTCTGGATGCATCTTTATCTGATTATATCCTGAAAAACCATCCATGAAAGGAAACAGCGAAAATCCCGCCGTATTATCCACCAGCATATCAATATGTGGCAATGGGAAGTTGTCCTTTGGACTTTCTTTGTTCAAATCCCTATAATCCACGCACATTCGTACTTTTCCATCTTTTGTAGGGACTGGAACGATGTTGGCTACCGATTCAGAATACTTGACCTCCTGTAAAAAACCAGCATCAAACTGTTTCCTAACATCCTCCTTTATTTTGAGCACAATATTAGGCCTCATTCTTCTGAGCTTCTGTTGAACTGGTTTGCACTCCTCTTTTATTGGTAGGCGATGCACTACAATGTCAGCACTCAATCCGGGCATATCCTGGTATGACCATGCGAAGACATCTTTGAATTCTTGGAGTAATTCAATGAGGTCCTATCTTGTCTTCTCGGAAATCTCAGTTCCAATTTTCACCTGTTTTCCTTCTTCCAAGCTCACAACTTCTACTGATTCTTTATGAGGTAGGATTTGCTTTTCCTCTTGTTCTACCATCCTCAACAAGTCCAAAGATAAACCACTATCTTCGTCACCTTCAAAGTCGTGCGATCCTTCTAAACACATGTTTCGTTCAAAAGGGCACTCTGAGCTCGTAGCGGCTTCATTCCCGTCGTTGATACACAAGTACCTAATATGGTTACAAAAGAATGTATGAATTTATGTACAATTATTTGTGTAATGAAAGAATATATTTACTTGTATGGAAAGAATGAAAGAATATTTGTTTGAAACAATTGCAAAGATGTTTTATTAAAATAATGATATTCAAACATAAGCCTATTTCACAAAAGAATTCTTGTTATTTCTAGGTTAAAACAACAAGTTTGTTCTGAACATTACTCTGAGACATTTCTAAAGACTTTAGGCATTTCTTCCGCAGTCCAATTTTCTAGAACACTTCCGGGCTCATAAGGACGAATGTCCAACCAGCTTCTCTCTTCATTCACATGCTCATGAATGGCATTGATGTGCATATTTCCCAACGTCTCCTTAATGCTTTCCTCAACCGATTTCTTTCCCACATGATGAATAACTCCTCCAGATACGAAAGTTTTGGATATGTGGGGAATTATCATTGGCTCCCACTTAGCTTCATCCCCATTCAAACGTGCTCTTCTCCTTTCCTGCCTTTTTTCTATCTCCTTCTTTCTCTGACCTCTATCTGGCTTGTATCGTAAGCCAAAGTGATCTTGCTTTTCTTTCAGCACTGGAACCTCAGTCCTCTCTTGAAGATATCTCCCAAGTCCTCTTCCGGGTAAAGCTCATTTTCCTACCAACAACTGTAAACCCATCTCTGTAGTTTTGGATAATTTTGGCACCAAAATTTTGCTCCCTTCAGGAACAAATGCCGCATTTACAAACTCCAAAGATCGAAATGAGCATTCTATTGACTCGTCATTGGTCTCCACGTATAGCGTCTCATTAGATACAGCTGCTATTATATCCTCTTCGGCATTTATTGTCACTAGCCGACCATCTGACACTAACTTCAACATCTGATGTAATGATGACGTACTGCCCCCGCCGAATGTACTAATAAACAATTATAGGAAGGTTTGATATCCATCACAATAAAATCTATCTCATAAACTGTTGGGCCAATCAGTAAGGGTATCTCAATTCTTCCCATGACCTTCCCTTCTGTGCCGTCAAACGCCCTCACTATATTTTGACATGACTTCATGTGCGAACTGTCTATGGGTAGCCTGTTGAGTGTGAATAATGGCAATACATTCAAAGCCGATCCATTGTCAATCAATATTCCTAGAAAAATATGCCCCTTGCATCGTGCAGTGATATGCAAAGCTTTGGTAAATCCCATGCCCCCAGGAGGTATTTCATCATCGTTAAAAAATATGAAATTATCAGCACTGATATTATTGACCAACCGATCTAGCTTGCTAACAGAAATATCCTAGGACACATAGGTCTCATTTAGCATCTTCATCAGCGCATTTCGATGTGCTTCTCAATTCAAGAGTAAGGCTAGTACGGATATGCGAGCTGACTATTTATGCAATTGTTCGACAACATTATACTCGCTATATTTCAAGAATTTAAGGAATTCCACAGCTTCTTCCTCCTTCACTGGCTCAACTCTTTTCTGTTCCCCTATTATGGCCCCTTCTATAGGTTCTGGTTTGGTACTCACACACTGGTCCTTTGTAGTCTCTTTTCCAGGGACAGTTGTATTGCATTCGTAGCTCCATGGAACCTTTCTACTGTCCTGGTAAGAAAAGGTTGCAGGTTTCTTTATTATGATTCTTGGCATCACTGGCGTTCTCACTTAATCCTTTTTTGGTCGCTAGATGATGACCACAGGCTGCACCACTCTTGGAACCTTCGAGGATTCGGATGTGCAAATACTCCCTTCCTCCTTAACTTCTTCATAAAATTCCATTTCCTTGTTATCCATCAGGCCTTGAACCAATGCTCTGAATTCTGTGCATTCCTGGATTTCATGTCCCTCCTCGTGATGGAACTCACAATAGTTTTCTACCTATTCGAAGCTTCTTTCTGAATTCAGAACAATCAATCTTTTTTTTACCATACTCCTCCAAACCCACCTCAAAGGGATTTTCACTTCTGCTATGTCTTCCTTGATTTTTTACCCATGCTCCCACCTATCATGTTCACTCCGTTATGATTAGGTAACGGATTTTCTGTACTGGGCGAATCATCCAATTTAACCACACCCATTCTTATAAGCCTTTCGACCAGCTTCTTGAACGCCGTACAATGTTCTATAGAATGTCCCTCAATTCCCGTGTGATAGTCGCAGTGTGCATTTGCATCGTACCACTTGGGGTATGGAGGCTGCAGAGGTTTCAAATGGAAAGGGGAAACCACATGTGCATCAAATAGATTCTGATATAGCTCCCTATACGTCATTGAAATTGGCATAAATTGAATCTTCTCTGTATTTCGTCTTGTATCAGATCTCTACCTTGATGATCCTTACTGGTTAACAGCCACTTTTCCCGGCTGATTCACCGTAACTATCTTCAAATATGAACTTGTGTTGTTGACCTCGTTCTCTTTCTTCTTCGAGGCTGCCCTTCTGCTACTTTCTCCAGCATCTATTTTCCCGCTTCTGATAGCATTTTCTATCATCTCGCCATTCATAACTATGTCGGAAAAACTTTTAGTAGCACTTCCTAATATATGTGTAATAAATGGTGGCTTCAATGTGTTGACAAAAAGCATCGTCATCTCTCTTTCTAGAAGAGACGGCTGAACTTGTACGGTAATCTCCCTCCATCTCTGCGCGTATTGCCTAAAAATTTCGCCTGGTTTCTTTTCCATATTCTGCAGTGTGATCCTATCAGGTACCATGTCAGCCACATGGCTGTATAGTTTTATGAACGCCTGTGCCAGATCTCTCCATGAATTAATCTAGGTACGGTTCAATCGATTGTACCATTTGGATGCCGCCTCTGTGAGGCTATCTTGGAAGCAATAAATCAAGAGTTGGTCATTATTGACAAAACCGGTCATTCGTCTGCAGAACATGGTAATATGAGCTTCGGGGCTACTGGTTCCATTATATTTCTCAAACTCTGGCATTTTGAATTTGTAAGGAAGAACTAAATCTGGAACCAGACTCAATTCTTTAGCATCCATCCCATAATAGCCTTCTGCACATTCCATCGCTCTAAATTTCTCTTCCAGCCATTTGTACCTTTCCTCTAGCTATTTTGGAAATTTATCATTCATTTTCTCCTTTCCAGCCGTCTCGTCGAAATCAGGAATAGCAGGATTAACAAAGTTGGCTCTGGGGTTAGAGCCTGATCCTGCTTAGAGATTCATTAGCGTTGCAGCGTCACCCGGAGGATTAATGGTAACAGAAGACCTACGCGGGTATATCTCAACTTGTTGGGGGTAAAGTCTGGAGGATAGACAGGTCCCTCATTGTCTCCTTCTTCAATATTGAGAACAGAGCCTTTTCCTTTATCAGTTCCTTTGCTGAACCACTGAGTTAACTGAGCCGTCATACTCCCTTGAGATTCCATCATTTTGTCTATCATCTTTTGCTGCTCATTCATTTGCTTTTGAAGCTACTCTTGCATTTCCTTTTGGGATTGTTCTAGTCTTTCCATCCTTTGATCCATATCTTTAGTTTTCGATCGAGTACCGTAGTGGTGCTTGGTGGGTTGGTTGGTTTCCAGATTAACTGAGGAGTGATTTAAATTAATTAGAATCCCTTGATGTATTTCTTAATGCATGCAATGCATGAAATGAATGCAGAAAGGTGTCAATTTTGATTTAATTCCATATAAGAAAACTTTACTAGAAATTAAATTCCTTTACATAAAGTGAATTACAAATAAGACTTTGCCCTAGTACCTAGAACTCTAATCTTTCTAAGTAACAAAGCTAATTCTTGCCCCCGATCCAATTCTAATTCATACTTCACACTCAGCGTGTTAGTCTGTACTGCTAAATTTTGTATATGATCAGCTACTTCTCGAATCTGGACCACAGCTTCCTCGATAAGATGATCTCTGCTTCTAACTTGACTCTGAAAGTGGTGAAGCTGTTCATTATTACGACTTTCATTTTCTTTCAAGTGCTTGATCTGGATCTCACCATTTTGCAACTTCGTTTCTAGCTCTTCGATTCTTTTCTTCATTTCTTCAATCTTGCTCAAGCTAGCTTTCAACTCTTTTGCCAAATTTTGATTTCGATATTGACGAAGACATCCTTCCAACACAACCACCCTATCCTTTAGCTCGCCTTTCTCCTTTTGGCTTTCTGACAAACTCTTTTCTAAATCTTCGTTTTGTCTTTGCATCTCCTAAAATTTCTATTCCCATCTATCAGTTTTGTCTTTTTCTTCTCGAACTTTTGCTCGCCATTGTTCTGAAGTCCTTCCCAGCCCAGTAGTTCTTATTGACAAACGCATTTTTTTATAATCCGTCTACAGACTACCCAGCTCCTCCTCAGCCTTGTCTTTCTCTTTCTTTAACTTCTCATTTTTAAGCTTCTGAACGTCTATATCCAATCTTAAGTTCGTCTTTTCCGCCTCCATTTGCTCTATCTTTTTCTCCAAATCCGCATTTCTCCTCTCAAAATCTTGCCTTATGATTTCTAACTCAGAAGGAATGACTCGCAAATGCTCTTCGATTAACTGGCTGTCTTCCTAATTTAACTTAGGTGTATTGTCATTAATCCTTCTAGCCCACCATTCATGATAATCAGGAGTTGTCATTGGACCCACAGCTAGCCTCTTCATTCGGTGAGTTTGTTTCCACTCACTAGCCATCTCTTAAATTTTCTTTCTATAACCATCATCCTTGTACGAAAATTCACAATCAGCTATCCCTTGGGTCGCAGGTATAAATTGCCTTGACCTATATTGCCTTAGCACCAATAATGGGGCATATCCAACAGCTCCCCAAACCCCTAGCAGAGGAACCCAATCAAAACTACCACACCTATACAGGATCTCATCTGGAAGTAACCAAGGAGCTCTCCACTCAACGTCCTCTTCTCGAAGATTTTGAAGAATTGCCATCCACTTCTCCTTCGAAATGTCGTCTCTTTTTGGCGTAGCGACTATCTCCTTTAGTGGTGAATAATTTTCAGAGAAAACCCGATACGAAAGTTTATCCACCTTCCAAAATTGACTATGAAACCATGCGAGTAGAAGTTGTGCACATCCAATAAATCTCCCTTCGCCCGTCTTCCGGCATGCACTCAATGACCTGAAAGTTTTTGCCAGAATTGCTGGAATCGGTGTAACCTTCGTATCGAACCGGTCGAATAAATCAGTGACTGCTTCATCCACATACCCTAAGGCTTTAGGGAAGACAACCAAGCCGTATATACTTAAAGCAAAAACATCTAACCTTTTCCTTACATCTGGGTGTGTGAGAATTGCATCTTTCAAGCCTCTCCAAGGAACGCACTTACTATCCCCCTTTTGCTTAATTCATACAACAACCCACTGCTCACTCATTCCTGTGACACTCATCAGCTTCTTTGAAAAGGTTGGCACATTTACCGCTCTCGAATAGACCCTGTCCATTTGAAACTTTCAACAACTGATTAAAGCCATAGACTCCTCTATCGTAGGCACTAAATCGATCTTCCCAAACGTAAAGCAGCTGTAAGCAGGATTCCAGAATTGGGCGAGGAAACAAATGCTTGTCTACCTTCACATCAAGCAAATAAAGCAGATCCCCATAATTATTATAAAAGAGCTGTCTAATCTCATCACTCCACTGACCCCAGATTTCCTTCAATTCTTGTAAATTGTTTTGAGTTACACTGATATGCGTAAAGTCACATAACTCCGATACATGCCCGTCAGCCAAACTATCACCCTTTTCTTGCTGCGTTGTTTCAGACCAAGTTCGGACAGCCGCATTATCCTCCACTTTATCAAGAAACCCTATTTCCATGATAAGTCTTCTATCTAGCAACTAAATATAGACTGACGCCTTTTATGATGAAATGAAATGCCATGTCATGCAATCAAAATAAAACACAAAAAGTCAGTATCTTATAAAACATAAGATATAATCAAGAAATAGTAAAAGTCCTAATTGGATATCTACTAGGGTTTAGTTTAGTTCTACCTAGGGTGGATTCCTAAGGTTCATTATATGAAGTTTGGCTTCTAGGGTAAAGGTACTCGAACCAGCAGATTCCTCAATCCTCACCCATTATAGGCTCATATGGATCGAGTTCGGTTCAAGGGAATACATTTCCCTATGGCTGCAAGGAGATGAAAATCTCACGAAGACATAGGTACGAATGTATCCCGGAAGCAATCCACTACCCTACATGGAGGTGAAAACCTCACGAAGGCATAGCTTCTCACTCCCACTTAAAAGGGTAAAATTGTTCAACTCATGAAATGTGATAATGAATGCGAAAGGATGACATGAGTCTTTTAAAAATTTATTTTCTCGACAATAAGACAGAAATTAATCAACTTTGTGGCTCGACTCTCTTATTTTTTTTTTGAAAAAAAAGTCCCCAGCGGAGTCGCCAAGCTGTCGAAACCATTTTTTTGAAAAAAACAAAAATTTTAGGGTGTCGACTTTTAAAAATGAAAATTGGGAGTCGCCACCAATCTTTTATTAAGGTGTGATTGGGTCACCTAAAAATGACTTTGGTCTACAAATTTTAGAAAAACGGGTCCAGGAGTCAGTTACGTATGAGGAAGAATTAGCACCCTCATTATGCCCAAAAATTGGTACCTAGTTAATTAATTAATGTCTTAATGTCGAAAATTTGAAAATCGTAATCCTTAGCAAAAACTTAAAAACGTTACGTATTAAGACCCTTATCATTTCAGAGAAATAAAATACCACACCCAATACGTTAGGGCACGACATTATAATTTTCCCCAAAAATGAATTAGGGCAGAATACTAGTGCAATAAACAATGTAAAAGAATATCCATTTATCCAAGATTTAAGAAATCGCGGCCCAATACGTTAGGGCACAATTCCTCTAAAATCCCAAACTCGGAATACTTCCTTTATTATTTTTTTTAAAAAAATCTTCATTTCAAGAAATAATGCGTCACATCCAATACGTTAGGACACGTGTTGAATTCCCGATAATGAGTTCTTATTTTTTGATTAAAGAGATATGCTTGATTTTTAGATTTAACGAAGAAAATCGGAACCCAATACGTTAGGGCTCAATTTCCTTGAAAATCCTAAATACAAGCACTATCTCTATTTTGAAAAGTTTGAAATCGAGTAAAAATTATGTGATGCTACATTAAATATACCATGCAATAATAAATATTACAACGTCATAGAAATAATATAATAAATGAATAAATAGAATATACATAATGAAAATAATCACATACAAAATATCAAATGAATGATCAAAATAAAAAAATGAATTTTAACATATAAACGAAAACATGAATTAATAGTCGAATGAAGAAAATAATCAAAATATAAAGAATAAAGGGCACATAGTATATATGCATTGAAATTAAAAGTCATACACATAATTTACATATGCAATCTTGGGCTCTGAAACTTATACATACATGATGCATTTATGAAAATAAAAGAAAAAATAAATTATAAAGTATATAAAAAATATATTTGCGTTTTTAAAAAAAAATATGTTCATATATATAAAAATCAGTTAAAAATATTAATATGTGTACATACATATGTATACTAAAATATATATATACATATAGATCAAAAAATAATTACATATAAATAAAAGAATTATATTATACTACAAAAAAATAAATATGCGTATATGAAAAATATATATACATATATATATATATATTTAAAATAATTAAATATAACAAACAAAATAAAAAAAACTAATTAATAAAAAATAAAGAAAATGAAAAAGGACTAATTTGAACTATTAAAAGAAAACTCTGAGGCAAATCTATACATAAATGGAAACTGAAGGACCAAATTGAACGCGCATATTACATGGAGAGACCGGAAGGGAAATTTTCCCTATTTCCCTAAATGGCATCGTCTAACCAGGATCGAATTAAAATCGAAAATAAGTAAAGGGGTAAATTTAAAAATAAAAAAACTCAATTGCAAAAACATTAAAAGGCGGAGGGGCCAAAAGCGTAATTTGCCCCTTTGCTCAAAAACACGCGGATCCTAGGCCGGGTCGGGTCGACCCATGTCTAAAACGGTGCCGTTTTAATTGGCTATTTATGCCAAAAACCCTTCAAAAAAAATCATTCTTCTTTCACATTTAAAAAAATCTAAAGAAAAGCTCTCAATCCTCAGAACTCCGTCGTCGGTCAGGCCATCTATCGATCATCGACCCTCATGCCAAGCCACCATGACAATGCCGTCGTATCTGTGATGGCGGAAAGCCAAAAATCTCAGATTCGACTTTTCAAAGCCTTTAAAACCGAATCTAGCCCCAAAATTGCCAAAATATTGACGGAGGGGGCCCAAATCTCGATAAACTCTTCGGCTTCCGACCGTCTATCCTCAGAGACGGTTACCTCAATCACCCGCGGCGTTTCAGAAGTAAATCGTGGTGAGTCTTTTACCTTTTATTTCCTTTTATTTTAGTAAGTAAAAAAAAATAGAACGAGAATAGATAAGAAAACGAAGAAATATCAACCTTTTGATTTCTTGATTGATTTTTGGACTCTCTTAGTATTCGGTTGTTTGTGAAACTATTTGTGTTTTTTTTATTGATTTCTGAATTGGCCCCCATTACAGTGCTTTGGTGGCTTTTTATATAGCCGAATGAAACAATTAAAAGAAGAAACAATATATGTTTTCTTTTGATTTGATTTGCAAATCTCTGATTTTATTTTCCATATACTGTTTGTTTCCATTTTCGTGTAGGTGTGAAGATTCGGCTCTTGCTGATGGTTATGGCGCGAGGATCTGCCCTAGAAACCCTAGGGGTTTCCAAATCTGCTTTGGGCTTCTGTTTGGTTTGGGCCTCAATTGGGTTTGGGCCACCTCGGGCCCTTTAGATCCGGGCCAAAATAGGGTGTTACACATTTCATATCTCATTTTATACATATATACTTTCATATAAAATCCAACCTCACGAGTTTAACTTTTTATGAGCATTCATGACCAAATTCAATTTTAAAATAGTGCATACTTCCATCTATAATCATGTTATATATATATTCAGCTTATAACTAAATTAAACAATTGCACATAACATTCATTCATAAGACATATTTCATATAATGCCAAACCACTACCATAATATGCGTAATCTTTAATTCAAACCAAACCAAGAAAAACAAGTTATTTAAGCCATATTCGCACGGCTTTAATACATACGTACTTTCAAAATAAACAATTTCAAAGCTAGTCTATACATGCCATAGTCTCAAAAGAAACCTCAATTTAAAATACCGTAGTTATTTGATAGTGTGATGTACTTTTCTGACGAATCCCCGAGCTCGTAACAACTTCAAAATCTATAAAACAAAAATAAATAAACACAAAAAACATACAGTAAGCCATTGAGAGCTCAATAAGTCAATAGCATAGATAAGATTTTAACTAATAAAATGAAAGAGCAATTAACTTGTTTTATAAATACAATATACATCTCTTGGTTATACTTTTATTTCCATATACCTTTCTATTAATCCGAACATACCTTAACACATATGTATAAAGATATAAGCCTTCCTTACAATAACTTAGTTATCAAATAAGCCGAGTCACATCTATAAAGAAACATGATAACTTACAATATTACAATCACTTATAATATATCATCTCAAGCAACCAACTTACCTTATTTCCTTTCATTCATTAAACTAATACATACCTACAGACAAAATTCATTCGCATGTCCAATTGCATCTAATTTTACATTGACAAGAACATTCTAATCACATATTTTGAACAAAATCACTGGCACATAGCCTGCTAGGCTTGAAGCCTGATTCAGAACACCGGCATTAAGCCTGTTAGACGTATAGTCCGAAATATTTCACCAGCATTAGGCTTGGTAGGCACAAAGCTTGAGAATCTAAGAAACAAAGATGATCTTTCATAAAGATCTTCTTAATTACATAAGTCTTACTTAATAATTGTATATCTGTAACATTGAATTATATTTGATTCTTCTAAGTAAACATGCATTCGAACCACATAAGTATAACTCAAAAACATTAAATTCAGCTAAAAAACTTTACAACCTATATTCGAACTTCCTTAGATATATAAAATTCATACCTTAATTTTTCCAACTCAAGAATTTGAATATATATATATTTTGTATGTTCGAACCACACGCATATTCATATATGTAATTCATAATATTAATTTTAGCTCAAAACTTGTATTATACTTTCGAACCATATATTTATAACTCAAAACTTTAAATTCAACCCAAGAAATAAGCCTTACATTTTAATTATTTATGAATATATATATATTCTACTATTAGTTTCATATCATTGAACTTAAAGTATATCTAGCTAACATATATATAATTTGTGTCATTAAAACAACCTACCAAGATCAACTCATATATTTTGTTATCAAATAGGAACATAACAAAGTTTTATTCAACTTACATATTTTAAATTTGAACTTCTCATATATATGATAAATAAATATATTTAAATTCAATTTAGATAATATTTAGTTGCTAATTGACTTACCTCGGATATCGATGGGCACGATCGACTATTCAATTACCTTCATTTTCCCCCGATCCAATTCTGGTTTCTTCGTTTCTTGATCTAAACATATTCAAATTTAGCCTTTTTATTCATCAAATCATTCAATTAAATCCAAAAATACATAAATGGGAAAATTACCATTTTGCCCTTGACATTTTACAGTTTTTTCAATTTAGTCCTTTTTGTACAAAATACAAAATACACAAAATTTAAACACACCATGCTAGGGCCGAATATTCCTAGTGTTCATACAAGTCCACACATTTCATTTATTTCACATTTTAGTCCTTCAAAAATTTATTTTCACAATTTAGCCCTGACTACTCAAATTCACCAAAAATTCAAAAACAAAACATGTTAATCTTTCACATATCTTGCATTTTTCATCATCAACTATCACAAAGCTCAAACATTCATCAATGGCATATCTCAAAATCACTATCAAATTCTAAAATTAAAGCATGGGTCTTGTAGTACACAAAGCAACAATCACAAAAACGTTAAAATTTTCTAAAATCGAACAAAAACGAACCTTTAATTTGGTATGAACATGGCCGAACCTTTCCAAGCTTTTACTTATCATATATTATAATATATAACTATTTACTTATTTAACCTTATTTACTAATTATATAATATATATTTATTAAGGTTAAATTTTTCCTTAACCGCCCACTATCTATATAGTGGTTTAATTGCACCTTTAAGCCTCCCAATTAAAAAGACATCAACAAATTGATGCTTTTAAATTAACCCCTTAAATTTTCATTTTAATCGTTTAAGTCATTTTATCAAATTGAGTACTCAAACGATGAAATTTTAATACGAAATTTTCACACATAGTAATCCACATACTGTAAATACCAATAAAAATTTTAAAATATTTTTCTGACTCGAATTTGTGGTCCTGAAACCACTATGTCCTATTAGGGTCAAAATTGGGCTGTTACAGATCTGTTTAAGTCTGTGGATTACCTGAACAGAACAGACAACCAGATGTGAGTTTTCGTGAACTTAGTGTGTAACCCAATAGAAATATATATACAATTTATACAAAAATCACATATACATTCAGATTCAAATCGGACCTAAGTCCTTTACAGAAATAGATAATAGAACCAGATATGGAGAATCTACCCCCATCCTCTACACACCATCTCTGACCATCCCAACACACCATGTAGGGTTAAAAACACTCACCCATCCCTACACACCGTAATGTGTCATTATGAAACGTATCAGAAAATATGCAGCCAAGCTGCCAGAATATAGGTGAGGGTCGCCTTTCAGAACACTACCTCCATTTATACAATCCCACCCCAAAAAAGATACAGAATAAGATTCAGATACAGATATAACATGCTTATCATGCTTGTGTACAAATATCAGATTTACATATATCAGAATAGTCAGACATGCATAAAAGTGTCCAACTCAGACCATACTATCAGAATATCAAATCACATAATCTAGGGTTTGGTTACCCTTATCGACCCTACGGTAGGTCCACAGTCAATTGGAACGACCCGTGCGATCCTAGGGAAAATTTTATGGAAGTCCACTCAACAAGGGTAAGCCGCAAATAAAAATTCCAAATGTGGGACTTGAAACCAAGACCTCACACACACCTAAAATATTTAACCACTGAAGTAGATACACATTTGTGTCAGTTTTTTACAGAAGCAGAAAAAATTATTCAGGGCGTTACAACTCTACCCCCTAAAAGAATTTTTGACCTCAAAATTTACCTAATCATAACAAATGGGGATACTGCGGACACATCGAGTCCTCTGGTTCCCACGTGGCTTCCTCAGTACCATAATTCTGCCACAAAACCTGTACTAACGGAATGGACTTCCTCCTTAGAACCTTAATATCACAATCCAAAATCTGAATCGACTCCTCCTTAAAAGTTAAATCCGGTCTAATCTCAATCTCCTCAACAGAAACAATGTGAGATAAATCAAATCAATACCGCCTCAACATCGAAACGTGAAACATATCATGGATACAGTTCTACTCCAAAGTAACTCTAACTGATAAGCGATCGGTCCCACACACTTTAGAATCTGATACGACCAATAAACCTAGGACTCAACTTGCCCTTACGACTGAATCTCAAATCTTTATTCCATGGAAAAAACTTAAGAAAGACGAAGTCCCCCAAAGAGTACTAAATATCCCTCTTCTTCAGATTTGCATAAGACTTCTGTCTATTAGAAGCCACCTTTAGATGATCCCAAATCAGTCTAACCTTATCTTTAGTCACAGAAAACAACTCAGGACCCAAAACCCGACGCTCACCCAACTCAGTCCAACTTAACGGAGTACGACACTTACGACCATACAAAGCCTCGTAAGGTGCCATCTAGATGCTAGACTGAAAACTGTTATTGTAGGCGAACTCAACTAGCGGTAGATAATCCTCCAACTACCTCAAAATTCAATTACATAACTCTGAAGCATATCCTCCAATATCTAAATCACCCTCTCAGATTGACCATCGGTGTGAGGATGGAACGTAGTACTGAAGTCTAATCCCGAACCTAGAGCCTCGTACAATTTCTTCTAGAACCTAAAAGTGAAGCTAGGATATCTATTGGAAATTATCGAAATAGGAACCCCATGCAGTCATACAATCTCGAAGATATAGAGCTTCGCTAGCTTCTGCAGAGAGTAGTCTGTCCAAACTGGAATAAAATGAGCAGACTTGGCCAATTGATCCACGATGACCCAAAAAGAATCCTTCTTAGCGGGTTTCAAGGGCAACCTACTAAAAAAGTCCATCGTTACTCATTTTCACTTCTATAAAGGAATCTAACGGGTTGTAACAAACCCAAATGCAACTGGTGCTTAACCTTAACTTAGCACGTCAAACATTGAGTAACAATATCCGTAACCTCACGCTTCAAACACTGCCACCAGTATAACTCACGAAGATCGCAATACATCTTATTACCAGCAGGATGCATAGCATAAGGGCTATTATGTGCCTCCTTCAGAATCGACTACCTCAAATCAGAATCATTCAGTACACAGATCTGACCTCAAAAACACAGAACTCCATCTTTATTCAGCTCAAAATCCGAAGTACTGCCACTCTCAATCTGACAGAACCGCAAACCCAGAGACTCATCCCCTTACTGCTTACCCTAAATCTGATCAAGCCAAGTCGACTTAACTTGTAACTCGGCTAACAGACTACCATCATCAAACAGACTAAGGCGAGCAAACATCACTCTCAAATCAGTCATCGCTCTACAACTGAGAGCATCGGCCACCACATTGGCCTTACCAAGATGTTACTCTATTGTGCAATCATAATCTTTGAGCAGCTTTATCTATCGACGCTGCCTAAGATTCAAATCCTTCTGGGTAAGGAGATACTTGAGGCTCTTATGATCAGTGTAGATAATACACCTCTCACCATACGGATAGTGCCTCCAAATTTTCAATGCAAAAACCACTGAAGCCAACTCGAGATCATGCATCGGATAATTTCCCTCGTGTGTCTTAAGCTTATGGGATGCATAAGTCACAACCTCACCATCTTGCATAAGTGCACATCCTAAACCAATGTGCGACGCATCACTGTATACCATAAATTATTTACCAGATTCAGGCTGTATCAGAATAGAAGCCTGAGTCAGAACAGACTTGAGCTTCTCGAAGCTCGCTTATTACACATCAGTCCAAACAAAAGGAACACCCTCGCGTAAAAGCTTAGTCAAAGGAGCTACAATCAGAGAAAATCCCCTGAAAAACAGGCGATAATATCCCATAAGATTCAGAAAACTGCGAATTTCATATACATTATTAGGCTGTTTCCACTCAAGCATAGCCTCAATTTTTCTCAGATCAACTCAGATCCCCTCAGCAGAAACCACGTGCCCCAGAAAAGTCACCTCATGCAACCAAAACTCACACTTGCTCAACTTAGCATACAGCTGTTTCTCACGGAGTATCTGAAGCACTACTCTAAGATACTCATCATGCTTATCCTCGGTCTTAGAGTAAACCAAAATATCGTCGATAAAGACCATGATGAACTGATCCAGGTATGGCTGAAAGACTCGGTTGATCAAATCCATGAATGCAGCCAGAGCATTCGTTAGACCAAAAGGCATAGCCGGAGCTTAAGTCTGTGGATTACCTGAATAGAACAGACAAACAGATGTGAGTTTTCATGAACTTAGTGTGTAACTCAACAGAAATAGACATACAATTTATACAGAAATCACATATACATTCAGATCGGACTTAAGTCCTTTACAAAAATAGATAACAGAATCAGATATGCAGAATCCTACCCCTATCCTCTACACACCATCTTCGACCATCCCAACACACCATGTGGGGTTAAAAACACCCACCCATCCCTACACACCGTATTGTGTCATTACGACGCGTATCAGATAATATGCAGCCAAGCTATCAGAATATAGGCAAGGGTCGCCTTTCAAAACACTTCCTCCATATATACAATCCCACACCAAAAACAGATACAGAATATAGATTTAGATACATATATAACATGCTTATCATGCTTGTGTACAAATATCAGGTTTACATATATCAGAATAATCAGACATGTATAAAAGTGTCCTACTCAAAGCATATTATCAGAATATCAAATCACATAATTTAGGGTTTGGTTAGCCCTTACCGAACCTACGGTAGGCCCACGGTCGATCAAAACGACCCGGGTGACACTAGGGAAAATTTTAAAAATCTGAGCTCACATGCCCGTGTGGGCCCACACGACCAGATTGGCCTTACCCATGTGGCCCACACGACCTGGCCCAAAACGCACACACCCATGTGGCCCACACGCCCAACTTTGGTGTAGCCCGTGTGGTCCATACGGCCACACTCACACCACCACACAGTAGTCTTGCGTACGACCAAGCCCTGTCAATCACAGGGCTATGTCTCGCACACGACCAACCACATGGGCAACCACACGCCCGTTTGGTGTCAACAGAACAGTTTTTTGGGTTTTGCCAAAGTTTGATTTTCTGCATTTCGAGTACACACCGGTCTTGGTTTTGATGCAAAAACACACCCCAGATCACCAGAACCTAAATTCATCAAACCAAACTTCAAAATTAGTCTTAATTCACGATTAAGTCGAAACCATGAAACCAACAAGTTCAATTCAAACGCTCATCACTTACCCCAATACCTCGTACGATTTTGACTACAAATCCAGAAGAGGAGAGCCCGCACTTCACGATTTGCCGCTGCCAAAATAGAAATATAAGGCTCCAACCGGGAATTTGGAAAACACAACTACAGAAGCGTTAGAACCCAACTTACCAAACAATCGAAAGAAAATAGAAGAACAAAATACGAAGCTTTATTGACGGATCGAAGCAAAATAGAGGAGTATCAAAAAAAGGTGAGGAATAAAAGAATAGAGGAAAGCAAAAGAAAATCAGAGGTCAATTTTCCTGGAAAGAGAGAGGAATTTTGAAAAAATAAAATAAAATAAAAAAAGATAAAAAATTTGAAATGTGGGACTTGAACCCAAGACCTTATACACACACCCAGAACATTTAACCACTAAAGCAGATACACATTTGTGTCAAGTTTTTATAGAAAAAAATAAATTATTCAGGGCGTTACAAAAAGCATTGTTAATAGATATAAACTTAAATGCTACTTTTTGTTTTTTATAATTTCAAAACAAAAAAATAATAATTTACCCTATGAAAGAAACTAATAAAACCACTATCAATTGAGTTTATAAAATTTAGTTGTAACACCCCTTACCAGACCCGTTCGTTGGGTCCGAGCAACAGAGTGCCACATTCGTTGCCGTAAAATACTGACAAACTCACAGTAAAAACATCATTTCAATTCATCAATCATGCAACCAATCAATAATACATCATTGAATAACATGAATTTTTTTCTCGGGTCTTCTACAAGCATATGAATGGTTTATAGTCAACCCAAGATCAAATAGGGACCTTTTTGTAATATTTTTAAAAAATTTGAACAAGTATACTTATAAAAAAATGATTGAAATATTCAATCGTATCATAAATACCTAGATATTAAGATACACAATTAAATCTGAGCCCTCATTGAGCTTATGAAAGCTCTTTTGTAGACTCGAGCATGAATTAGGACTAAAGTGAAAGGTTTTCTATAACCTCTCAAACCTCGCCTAAATGTTATGAATGAATCCCAAAGGTTACATTAGCCATCAAAATGGCTAAGGAAAAACATCCTGTTGTAAAATTGCTATTTTGTTAAATTTTCGAAAACTTAGCGTGATTGTATAAGGCTTGTTAAAAAAACACCGATCTGTTAAGTCATTTATTTTTAAGTTCAGTTTATTAAAAGGTTGTGTCATTTGAAATAAAACTCAGATGATCTTGTTGAAAAGCCCTTTTAAAACCATTGTTTTATCATTACACGGCAGAAAAAGTATTGCAATTGATTTTTATAGAAAAATTCATATTTTAAGTCATAATAGGTTGGTTTGTAAATTTGGTCAGTTCTCATAGAAAAAATCATGCATGAAAAACCCCAATTAAAAATATCTCATACTACAGTCCATACTTTAAATAAAATTTACAATCCCAAAATAATAATACCAAAATAAAATAAAGTAATTAAAAATACTTTATTGCTAGAAAATCTGAGTTGAGACCTCTGTATGCCAAAACCAAGCTAGTCTTGAGGGTTGGCTGTAACAAATAAACTAGGGGGTGAGCTTTAAAAAGCCTAGTGTGAGTCAAAACAATATAGGCATCCAATGAGTCAAATATGCACTCGATTAATATAACATTTCAATCGAGTTATCATAGCATAACATCATATGAGTATGGCATGCTCAATGCAATAGTGCAATAATCCTACCCATCCATTCGCTACACATCACGTGTTCCCCAGAACCTGTCATTCGAGCTCCAAAACAGTAAAAGCCTAAGCTTGATGTGGTTCAAACCACAAGCAATAGTGTGCAGATAAAATTGCCAGTAAAAATGCAGTCAAGATGCTAGTAAAATGCGATAAATTGCCCAATCTCCTCAGTACTCCGGTGTAGTGCACTAACAACAATATGGTGGACTTTAAATGTCATCGGTACTCAACAGAACTCCTCTGTCAACTATAAATACCTACCCCATGCAGATACAATATGACATACAATCGATAAGAAAATCATGCTTTCAGTAACTATTTTGGTACAATGTCATGTTTAACATGCATATCAATATTCAGTGTCAATGTATGCTTTACATAATTTTCATTTAATGGTAACAATAACATGCTCACATGGTTTCATACATTCATTATCAATCACAGCCTAAAAAATGCGTCAAAATTAGTGTTTCAAAATCTAGTATGCTATACACGCATTCAATACGCAATTTCATCACCCAAATAGGACATTTAACGAACATGCTTTCTAATTAATTATGTACCTTGCTCGACAACTCACTTTTTGCATTTAGGCCATTTGGCCAAACCAAAATCAGCAAGCAAATTTCATCATTTAAATATATTTTACATGATTTTCAGGTTAGTTGACACAGGGGAGACCCACACTTGTTAAGCATAAATCCGAAGCACTAACTTAAATTGACAGCTCCCAGGACTCAGATCCGACTAGAACTCGTTTTGATATGTACACAACAGTGATCATTCATCAAAAATTAGTCCTCTATTATTCATATAGGGTTCAACCAAAGCAATGGTGTTAACTATAATTTAACATCTGAATCAGAAAGTTACTACTTACCCTATCAAACATGTTGATAGAGTTGCGAACAGTTCACCAAAGTCACTGTTGATCTAGAAGGTTTAGATCTTAACCTTGAATAAATTAAACACAGAAGGAATCAAACATGTGAGATTCGGCCATGCCATGAACCATTCGACCATAACAAAATACAAAAATTATAGGAAACTAATTTGATCTGAATAAACTAATTGAAAAATTCTACAGTTACACTACTTGCTTAAATCTAATGATAGAAAAATAACAAAAGATAGGGGAAAAGGTTCAAAAGGATGACAATGAAAAGGATGGTGGCTTACTGGGACGACGAAAATGGAGGGAAAAATGGTTGTAAAGGTACAACAGTGATAGTAAAAATGTAACCTCCCCAACTCGTCCTAGATGTTAGACCCAAAGTCCTTTGGCACGGTTCAAAATAAAGTTATACAAACTTTGAATAATAAAATAAATCAAATTGTAATTCTAAATAATTCAATATATAGAAATTGAGTCGAGACCCTTTGGATGCCTTGTCCATGCCCTAACCTAGCAGATTATATATAGAGATGGAAAATAAAAAGGGAGTGAGCTATAAAGCTCAGTGTGAGTCTTATCACAAGTGAACCAATGCAGAATAATAACTAAGCATACATATTAACAAATGTCATCACAGTAACATTCATATAAAATAATAGTATTAAACAATTCATTCAACATGCTTTAAGAATCTCAATGCAATGCGATTTTAGTTTAACGAGAATAATCCTACCCATAATTTGCTACACTCCTCAGTAAGAGTTCTCTCAAACTCCTCCAGCCATAACACTCCAGTTTGTAGCTGAGCCACCAGTATTGTAGGTTTATATGCTGCCAGTAGTTATGAATATACAATGTATTTGCAAATAAAAACTGCTAGAAAGTTTGCGGATAAACCACTAGTGTTTAACTACTAGTACTTCCATTATACAATTGTACCACCCCATGCAATACAGTATGTCATGCTTGAAACAACATTATGTAAAACAATAAACATGCTCATCATGCTCTCAATTCATTAGTAGCATTAGTTGTGCATATCATGCATTCGGTTTAGCAGTAGCAGTCGACATGTTAACCATGCAATCAGTATGTAGTGGTACAAGTAACAACAATGGTTTATCAATAATTCAGTCATAATAGGCATGTATTATTACAAATTAGGCATATATAATAATTTAGTTAATCAAATCATGGATTCAACATAAATAATAATATCAGGGACTTATTTGAAAAAGGTAAATTTCTAAAAACAAAAGGTAAAGAAGAGAGAGAAAAGAAAAAAAACCTAAACAAAAATTAACTCAATCTTTTTTTAGAAAAATTGATAACCTTAGATAATTCAGATAATTTTTTAAAAATATTCAAGTTAATTAGATTTTTCAGTGTTTGACTCAGACTAAAATCTGACAACTTGCTAGGGTGGGTGGCACATGCTTAAAAGAAAAAAAGAATTTGCAAATGAAGGGTAATCAAACTCGAGTCTTAAGGAAAATTACTCTACCTCTTAACCACTAGGCCAATTACTCATTCATGCTATAATTTACAATTTTATCAATAATAAATTCAAGATGTGACATTATCAAAATTTCTAGATCAAATACCAATACACCACATAAGTATCGATACCAATCTAAGCTTCGATGTTAATATAAATCCAATTAAATCAGAAGGTATCGATACTTGTCTTGAAGTACCAATACATCCCTTAAGGTACCAATACCTTCCCATAATATCGATATAATTTTATCGTATTGTTTGTTTGAAAATCTGATTGAAAATACTAAGTATCGATACATTTGCTAAGGTATCGATACCTTAATGCTAAAATGTCAAAAACTTTCCTTTTGGTACCTATTTCATGTCCAAGAAAAGGGTATTCAAAGCTATTATAACACACATCAAAACCTGCATAAGGCATACCAAATTTTATACCAATTGATTATTTAACCTTTACCAAAATCAAATCAATTCATCAAACCTTAACTTGGCACCAAACAACTCATCACAACAACTAATCTTCCATGCTTTTAAGCTATTCAAAACAACATATGACTATTCCAAATTTCATACCATTCCATATTAAAAGTAGTCATTCCATACCAACATCTTAGTCATGCCAAAAGATTACCAAGTTGTCATTGAAGTAATATATGTGCCATTACCAAAACAAAAAACATTCATCAAGGTTTAAACAAAAATCAACCAACCAAGATAAACACTTATATCAACCCTATATAGATGCCACAAAATTGGACATACAACAAAATTGGACATACAACGATAAAAAGAGCTACCAAACCGATATCAAGGTAGCATGAGCTTCTTGACGATCCACTTAACATTTTTCACAATTTGGCCATCTACAGGGAAAGGGAAACAACAGGGTAAAAAAACTCTTAGTAAGTTTACAGGTATTTAAACAACTTACCTTAAATTACAACTTAATTCAATAAGATACTAGCTTTACGAGTTTCCCTAAACAAGACAACAACATATCAACAAGGTGAGTATTAGCATATATCACATCTATAATAAATCAAGCATATAATATTCTCAATCACTTAAAACCAACATTTATTCAATTCAATATCAGTTTCATATCATTTCCCATATATTATCAACAATACATCCAATTTCAATATAATGCCATTCACTATTTCGTTTAGTTATTCAAATTCTGAATCAAATCATTAATTCATCACATTTCTATATCGACCCTCCGGGCTCGTATACTAAGTTCACGTGATCTTTCATAGATCACAATATATATTTGTATAATCAAGTCATATTATGAACTCAATTTGTATATCATTTATCCCATTTACACTCCTATTAACATGACTCAGACTCGAACGGATACACAGATCCAACCAACACACCAATTTGGCACCTAGTGCCTAATCAAACAATGTCGAAGTAAATAGTTTGTGCCTAGCGCTTATCAACGTGTTTGGCACCCAATGCCTCATTGATATAATCAGAGTAAATTTTTTTCCCACTACTCATTGACACGTAGTTGAAGTAACCCATACTTTCTCTATCCTATGACATCCAACTATATCTGACTCTGCTTGAATAGTTAATAAGGTAACCAATAATCAATTTTTTTTATAGCTCGATCCTCGTTTTGTTGATATCAATATCATCATTTCATCAATCAATACATCATTTAATCCATAGCATAACATTATTCATTACAATACTAGGTCAATTTTACAATTTCATCAATTTATACTATTTTCAATTCTATTCAATTTAGTCCTTTTCTCGAAAATGAAACATAATCATATCAATCGATTCAAATAAACTAATCAATCTTAGATTAAAATTCATTACATCCAATTTATCAGTCAATTTTTCTTTTCTTTATGATTTAGTCCATATCTCACATTTTGTACCAAATCGTAAACAATTCAAATTTCAATTAAACATATTTAAATTTATAATTTTAAATACATAACAATTAAAACAAACATACCGTATGAACTTACCTAGTCAAGACAACAATAATCCAAATCTTAAAGGACTAATAAATAATTTTGCCTTTTCTAGATTCTCCTCAATTTGGTTCAATTCTTGATCTATACAATAATTCAATTCAATTTATCAATTCCAACCTCTCACTTCATCTTATTATAAGCATATATCAGATCAATTTCATTATTTGAAATCCCTTTAAAATTTTTCATTTTGTTCAATTTAGCCTTTAAAATCGAAAGTATCATAACTTTCAAATTTGAGCTTCGATTTCGAAATTGACCTCAATTTCATCCTTCTACAGCCCTCTATCATCTATAATTACAAAATATTCTTGCCAATTTTTAAATATTTACACTTTAGTCTCTATGTTCAAATTAACATTTTTCACTTTACAAATTAGTCATTTTTCTATTTCTAAGCTTAAAAAATAACATTTTAACACCAAAACTTCAAGCATTCATCAATGGCAACATTTTTAAAAGTAAAACACAAGTTAGCTAAATCGAGCTACCACGATCTCAAAAACATAAAATTTACGTTGGCTATTTGGTTCTTCCCTTTGTATTTTTGTTGGAAGAAGGAAAAATGATAATGATAATGTTAGCCTTTTGTTTTATGCTTTAAAAATTTTATACTAATGTAATGTTAATAATATTAACTTTATTTACAACCAAATCATCAACTAACTATTCAATAGTTTTCCAAATGGACTAATTGCCACTTTGAACCTTGTTTTAATTACTAAATAAGCCCTTTAACAAATAAAAATCTATAATGATTAACTTTTACCAATTTTACAGTTTAGTTCTGATACCGTAATTAACTATCCGATTGACAAAATTAAAGGACAAAACTTCAATTAGACTTTATACTAACATCATAAATATTAAACAATAATATTTATGGACTCGATGATCGAAAATGGGGTTTCAAAACCACTATTTTTGACACTATTGATTTTCGGGTCGTTATAACTCTCCCACCTTAAAAATTTTCATCCTTGAAATTTTACCTGGTAAAAAGTTAGGGTAATGTGATTTCATGATTTCTTCTAGTTCCCATGTAGACTCTTTTGTTTCCAACGCTTCTACTAATGATACTCGTTTATTTTCCAGTTCATTCACCTTTCGAGCAAAAATTTTAACTGATTCTTCATCATATGTCAAATCAATCTGTAATTCTATCTCACTAGAAAATACCACAAGGACCAGAACAATAATGACGTGACATCGATACGTGGAAAGCATTTATGAATCTTTTCAAGTCTGCAGGCAAAGTAAATCGATAAGCTACTTAACCAACTCTTTTGAGAATTTCATACGTCCTACAAATCTTGAACTAAGCTTTCCTTTTCTATCGAAACGTAGAACTTTCTACTGGGAAGAAATTGTCAAAAACACTTTTATCGTTGACTTGAAATACAATATTTTTTCTTCATACACCAGCATAGTACTTCTGATAGTCCGAAGCAACTTTCAAATAGTGCCATATAACTCTTAAATTTCCTAAGTTTCTCATATCAGATCAATCCTTGTCAACTATTTACTTGCTCAATTCAGACCAATACAACGAATTTATACATTCATATTTGTATAAAGCCTCATCGAGTTCCATTTTAAATTTTAAATTAATAACTCTCATCACCTGCAAGCTCTGCTAATGGTTGAGATTTCTCTCAACTGTTTCCAAATTCAATTATACAACACTACATCTTGTCTTCTAACATCAGAATCACTTTTTTCTAATTGTTCATTAGTTTGAGGAGGAAACATCGTACATAGATTCAATTTCGTGACTAAAGCTTTGTGTAGTTTATTCCAAAATATAGAGATAATCTCGAGTCTTGGTCAGAAATGAAAGGTAATGGCATACCATAAAATCTGATAGAACCTGATGCTCAGCTTTGATTTGTTGCCATATCAAACATTTTGCCACATATTCAAGAATCTTTGTTTTTGTTCTCAATCATTGTTAAATTGTTTCAAGTCGTTATACATCTTATTACTACCCAGATGAATCGAATAAGCACTACTGTGAGCCTCGTATGAAATATCTTTTTTTTACTCTAAGCCTTTCAGTACATACTAACGGCTTCGAAAATATAAATTTTCGTTAACATCAATACTAAAATTTGATGTCTAATCATTTTCAATAAGTCTTCAATTATCAAACAACTCTAGATCATCTCTCTACAATTCTAGAATTCTTTGAAGGAATACTAGTTTAGCTCCAAACTTGGTTAAAATTGAATCATCATGTTTCAAAGTGTTCATAACTTTTAGAGCAAAACAAAAATTTCTAGCTTAGTAAATCAATTACCACATTAGCTTTACCCGGATGATAGTCGATAATCATATCACAATTTCTGAACAACTCTAGTATGTTGCGCTATCTCAAATTCAAATTTGAAGCTTCTGTTAACATAGCTTTTGACTGTTCAAAACTCTGTTGGCATCTATCTGACAAAAAGAGTTGACATTTTTCAGTAATAGTTTCGCCAACAACAGAGCTATCACCAAAAAGTATGTAAGAAATCATCTGTAATATCTAGCAAGTCCTAGAAAACTACGTACCTCTATATAAGTTTCTTATAAATTCTTAGTTCACATTTGTCGAAAGTTTGTTTAGATCAATACCAGTATTTTCAGCCAATATTACGTGTCTCAGAACCCTACTTCTTAAAGTTAGAATTCACCTTAACCAAACTTTGCATACCAATTTTTCTCTTGAATAATCTGTAACATTGTTCTCAAATGTTAATCATGTTTAGTTTTTGACATGACCGTGTGGTTTGTAAAAATTTAGGTGATTTTGGTGCACACAGTTCAAGGACACGACCATGTGGCATATCTCACACAGGTTGAGCTTTTGTACATGATTAATGACACGACCATGTGATTCATCACACACGAGCTAAGCTTTTACACGCAACCTGGGGACACGGTCGCGTGACCTCTATTTTCAAAATTTTCTCAACCTTTTGTTTTTGATTTAATTTGATCCCTTTTTATTATAAAATTGTTTTAAAGCTTTTGTATACTCAATATTTACCTAAAATAGATTGAATAATGTATTTATACTTGGTCGTATGTGATTATTTAATATGTATTTGAGATTTTCATTAATAAATTGTATGAAATTGTTTGGTAATTGTTCGTAGCATCTCATTACTTAGGTCTGGCAACCGGACCGGGTAAGGGGTGTTATAGTTTCAATCCTCATGTAAATTAGAATACCATCGATAAACATAACAAATCTGTCTAGATACAACTAGTAAATTCTATTCATTAGGTCTATAAAAATAGTTGAGCGTTCATTAATCCAAATGGTATTACTAGAAACTCACATTGCTCATATCAAGTATATAAAGTAGTCTTCAATATATCTGACTCATAAGTTGGAGCTGACAACAACCTAATAGAAAGTTAATCTCTTGAAATACGATAGCTCCCTTTTACTAATCAAACAAGTTGACTATACAGAGTAGCTGATCTACTGTAATTTGATACGTCAAATTAGACTCCCTAATACACTTGAAGAGCTTATTCTCAAGCAATTTAAGTGTCTTTTATATATTTTTGTTGATTTTTAGTTTTTCATTAATTAATTATTTTTTATTAGCTTTAAGGCATTTTTGAGACCCAAATTTTCCAATTGTGCCATGGGAAACCTAACAAGTTGATTGAGTGTTATAGGGAGTTGACAGTGGCCCAAACATGAAGAAAACATCACCTAGAAAGGGGTATTGCGATATTGAACCATGAATGTCGTGATACCCCTGACTATGCTGAAATGAGGGTAATAGAGGCCATCCATAGTGGCATCTTGATACTAGACCATGGGTATCACGATACCAAGACCCTTAAGAATTTCAATCTCAAGACTATTGTTGGTATCGTGATACCCAAGTCTGACAAGTAAAAGAATTGCAAGGGTAATTTTTTCTCAAAACAAGCTTATGTCTTCTATTTACTTAAGGGAAAAATGGTCAATGTATGATGAAATGTTAGTAGGCTATAAATACAACTTTATAAGCCTTTCATTTTAGAGTTTGGTGGTTGAAGAGTTTCATTAGGGTTTATAGTTTTTATGTTATGTTTTCTTTCTCTTTTCCTTTTCTTTTTCTTTTCATTTTTAGTTTAAGTTTTCTCTCTTTTTTTTAGATTAGAATTTAATCTTATAGTTTTCTTTCTTTCTTATTGTTAAAGATTTTGTAAACAAGGATGAACAAACTCTTGGGATTCAATAGAAATTCCTCAATTGAATGAGCATTTTTTTAAACCCTTTGCTTTCATTTTATGCTTACAATATGTTTGATAAAATACTTGTTTGGAATTTGAGTTTGAGTATGCGCTAAATTTTTTTGATGGTTGATTGTTTGGTTGTTTTTATGTTAGCTTAAGTTTATGTCAATTCTTGATTGATTGGTTGTTCTATTATATCGAAATGTTTAATATGCTAGAATTGATTCCTCTAACAGAAAACCTAGATAAACGAAACTGAGAGGAGAGTTTATCCTTCAATAGTTAGATATAATCGTGGCGAATAGTGAGATCGAGAGGTAATCTATATGCCTAGGTAAAACTAAGAGGTAATCTTAGGTTGTATCTTTTAGCCTAGGATGAGACCAATAGGAGATTTCTAACTAAGAGTG
This sequence comes from Gossypium raimondii, assembly GCF_025698545.1. NCBI lineage: Eukaryota > Viridiplantae > Streptophyta > Magnoliopsida > Malvales > Malvaceae > Gossypium > Gossypium raimondii. The sequence goes on from NC_068566.1 coordinate 16,618,696, forward strand.
GCGACCAATGTAATCGGGGTAGGTTCATTATTTTAATTAGCACTCAACTAATCAATCAACTATCATTTAATTATTTAAATTATCTAAAACATTAGGAAGAAAGTTTAGCTTAGTTATTTTAGTTAGTAGTTTAATTTTAGTTTATAAATCATTTTATTTGGACTTGGACTAATAATTTTAGAGTCGATAAACACATTTGGGTTCGAACCTTGGGATACTCAAGTTTCCCATTGACGCTACAAATATTACAACTGACAATGTCCGCTTGCAGTTAAAACCACACTTTTCAATTGCTGCGTACAAACGCACCGTTGTCGGGGATTGCGGCGGTGTATATGTTGTTAAGTTAGTTATTTGAAAATAGTAATATTAGTCTTAAGATGAGGATTTTAGATAGTTCTTTTCATTTTATTGTATAGTGTTTTATTTTTGTGATTTTATTTTAATTTACCTTGTTGAAGATTTAGCTTAATCATGTTTAATAAAAATGGATATAGGTGGCTGGGAAACCAAGACAATTATGAAGATCAATCGAGTCCAAAGAATGGAGATTCAATGAACCATTGGAGTTATTATGGTGATTATAGATGGCAAGAGTATTCATATACAACCAAGATGAGTAGCTACAATCACAGATGGTCGGATAATGATCTGACACAAGATTCTTATTCTTCATATTACTATCCGAAAAGTAATATGTAGAGTGATGAGTACATGGAAGACCATCCTTTGCTACACCGGTTGAAATGTTGGAGGAGAGCATGTACATGTATTTAATCCAAGATGACGTGTCCTCCATGTCCAAGACGGTGGAACAAATATTGAAGCCATCCATTGCTGAACCATAATAAATACTCTAATGAAAGAGGTTAAGCATAACGTTCCCGAGCTCGAGGATGAGTTCCGCTCCATCGTTATTGAGCATGATGAGTTGAACAAGGGTGTTTAACAAGAGTTCAGAGTTGAAGATTGTGATGAAGTTGTAAGAAACATAGAAGGCGTCTTCACTCTGATTGACATAAGAATAGGAGTAGGAATAGAATTAGGAATAGGAGTAAAGTTAGATGTAGAGGAAGAGCTAAACCAAGAATTAAGTGAAAGTCTGGAGTAGTCGACACACTTTTTGACTATCATTTTGAAAGAGCCAATCGATGTATTTCACGATCATATTATTATTCTTCCGATATGAGAATTATGGTTTGAAAAAACACGACTGCATATGACATTGAGTTCATTTTGCCTAAAGTTATAGTACCTCGGAATGAATTTTGGAGTTGGTTATGCTTTAGAAGCAAGTGGCTCATGATGCGATTGTCTAGAAGGTCTGAAATACAAAAAAAAAAATGTGCTCAAATGACAAGGGGGTCCTCATTCTATTCATGAATAACAAACATTGATACAAGGTATCGAGGACCTCTTAGAAGTTCTTTTATGGAAGGGATATGGATCACCCAAAAGTTGATAAGTTTTCTTGTTACTAGTTTTTATGTTTTTTTCTTTTTATTGCATATTTTGTTTTTGTGGTGTCTGCTTTTATTTTTCTATGTAGGTCTACACACTGAGAGCTACACAACATTGAGAGCTTTAACAAAGTTTGAGGACTACTCCACCATTTTGCTACACATAACTGTAAATCAAGTGAGTCTTGTTAAACTTTATCTTTAGTTAGGACACATTGGGGGCAATGCGTAACTTAAGTGTGGGGGGTGTACATATATTTTATCTTTGTGTGTTTTGTTTGCATATTTTCTATTTTTTCACAATTTAAAAAAAAAAGAATTCAAAAAAACTTCAAAAATATTCAAAAAAAATTTCCTTGTTTTTTGTTTATTTTGTTGTTTTTGCATGGTGCTTGGAAAATAATTGGTCAATAGGTCATGGGTTGTAAATATCGAATAAGTAAGTTGAGTTGCCAAGCATATAAATTTTGACTGATACTAGATAATTCAATGTTCTTAGTTGTAAGCTTTAATGAAAATGTATAAGGTGTGTCATAGGATGAATTAACTGTGTGGATCCTTGTAGATAAATAAATTAAATTTTTAATTGTTCATTTGAATAGATGTATGCATGATAGAAGTTGTGTTTCGTAGATATTTTGGGAAAGACCTTAGGCATTATTTACTTAGCCTTGAGCCTAAAAGCCTTACCTTTTTCTATATACCATTAGTTTCCACACATTTGACCTCAAGTATCATTTTCTTGTTAAGCCTTAATATTGAAGCCTTAAGCCTAGACGAGTCAGGAACTCAACCCTTCATTGTCTCAAATACTAAAATGCACTATGTAATGGACTTTGGGCCATGGTAGAGACGTTAGGGTTGCTTCTTGTGTGATAAAAAGGAAAAGAAGAGACTACGCAATATAGTACATATAAAACTTTGCTAAGTCGAGTTATAAAACGAAAGAGAAAATTACAAAAATAGAAATGTTGAATGAATAAAAGTAAGGTGAGGGTTAAAAGCATTATGAGTGAAAGAGTACAATTAGTAAAAAAGACCTTAAAAGAAAGAAAAATCGAGCTTAGAAAGAAAATCTTTTAAGTCATAATGTGTCAAAGCTTACTAGTTTTGTATGTGCCAATTTTGCATAGTCTCTTTTGAAAGTTTGGAGAAATAAGATAGGCGAGAGAAGGAGAAATAAGGAGGCAAGCTTATGAATAAATTGGGGATGAAGGGGAAACAATGTCATGTGCTTAACCAGTTCTAGTGCTTGAACCCATTTTGAGCTTTCCATTGTTTCAACTCTGAACCATCCTAAGACTCAGAACGTTACAAACCTAGTAGACCTTTGAGACTTGAATAATTCAATAACACAATAATTCTTGAATTGCTTGCATTTTTTCGAATGAACATGAACAATTTATTTTTGATATTTATGAGCTATCCAAGTAATTCATTTTGATGGATAACACTTGTACACACATTCATTTTAATTTATTCTATATTTGTTAACACTTTAATTTATTAAATTAATTGTGTTTCCATTGAGGAGGCCCAAGTTAGCTAAATATCACTCTTATGTTACATGTGAGGTATTTCTCATTCAAGTTTGATGTTTTATCACTATGTGACTTAATTTTCCTATTTAGTCCAAGGGTTGTCTTTTTGCATGTTTAGTGTGTTTGCTTGAGGACAAGCAAAGACATAAGTGTGGGGAGTTTAATCTGTTGTAATTTGATACGTCAAATTAGACTCTACTACACTCGAGGAGCTTATTTTCAAGCAATTTAAGTGTCAATTATATATTTTTGTTTATTTTTAATTTTGTCTTTAAGAAATCATTTTTATTAGTTTTAAGTTTTTTTTAGACCCAAATTGGCCAATCATGACATGGGGAACCTAACAAGTTGATTAAGTATTGTAGGGAGTCGATGGTGGCCCGAACATGAAGAAAAAATCACGTAGAAGGGGGTATCGCGATATCGAAGCATGGAAGTTGTGATACACCTAACAGTGTTGAAATAAGGAGAATAGAGGCCATCTACAATGGTATCGCAATACTAAGATCCCCAAGACTCCCAATCTCAAGACTACTACGGGCATCGTGATACCAAAGCCTGGGTATGGCAATACCAAAGCTTGATAAGTGAAAAAACTGCAGGGGCAATTTTTATCCAAACAAGCTTATGTCTTTTTTTTATTTAAGGGAAAAATGATCAATGTTAGGTTAAATATTAGAAGGCTATAAATACAACTTTATAAGCATTTCATTTCAGATTTTGGTGGCTAAAGAGTTTTTTTAGGGTTTATAGTTTTTAAGTTAAGTTTTTTTTCTCTTTTCCTTTTCTTTTTCTTTTCATTTTTAGTATAGGTTTTCTCTTTTCCTTTTAGGTTAGACTTTAATATTTTAGTTTTATTTCTTCCTTATTGTTAAATATTTTGTAAACAAGGATGGACAAGCTCTTGGGCTTCAATGGAACTTCATCAATTGACTGAGCATTTTCTTAAACCCTTTACTTTCATTTCATGCTTACAATATGTTTGATAAGATGCTTGTTTGGAATTTGAGTTTAAGTATGTGTTAAATTTGTTGGATGGTTGATTATTTGGTGGCTTGTTTGTTAGCTTAAGTTGATGTCTATTCTTGATTGATTGATTGTTCTATTTTATCGAAATACTTAATACTCTAGAATTTACGCCTTTAGTGGAAAACCTAGATAAACGAGACCAAGAGGAGAGTTTATCCTTAGATAGTTTGATATAATTGTGCCGAGTAGTGAGACCGAGAGGTAAACTATATGCCCAGGTGAGACTGAAATGTAATCTTATGTGGTATCTTTTAGTTTACGATGAGATCGAGAGGATATTCCTAACTAAGAGTGGCAACTAATGTAATCAGTGTAGGCTCATTAGTTTAATTAGCATTCAAGTAATTAATTGACCATCGTTCAATCATTTACGTTATCTAAAACATTAGGAAGAAAGTATAGATTAGTTATTTTAGTTAGTAGTTTAATTTTAGTGTATAAATCATTTTATTTGGACTTGCACTAATAATTTCCTACTCGATTAGATTAGTAATTGCTTAACTTGTAATTAACTTGATAAACACATTTATCCACTTGGAAATACTTTGGGTTCGAACCTTGGGATACTCGAGTGTCCCATTAACACTACAAATATTACAACTGGCATTGTCCACTTGCAGTTAAAACCGCACTTTTAAATTGCTTTATAAAATTGTTCTTTTTCTTGCTCACAAGTGCAAGTAGTTCAATAACATATACTTATTCTTTATGATGACTCTGTTTAACTGTCTATAGTCAATATACAATCTCATAGTTTCAGCTTTCTTTTTCATAAATAACATTGACGTACACCAAGATGACATGTTTTGTTGACTAAATCCCTTATCTGATAATTATTGCAAATATACTTTCAATTTTTTTCAAATCTTTCTATACCATTTTGTATGGTGCAATCGAAATCAGATTAGTTCTTGGTGTTACTTCAGTAACAATTTCAACTTCTCTCACTCTAGCTGTAAATTTGGCAATCCTTCAAGAAATAAATCAATGCATTCGCTAACTATCAAACCTCGTTCCATCTTTGATTTCGATACTCTGCCATCTAAATGTAGTCGAATCCACTTCACAACCTTTTTTGATCTGTACTAGGGCAGATATTGCTAATATGATATTGATCAAAAAATCCAATATGTCTGTCTCAACATTAACCAATTCACTATTTTTTTGTCTCAACAAAATTCGTTTATGTTAGCTACGATGTCAGGGGTTGTAGCCTCTTCTCTAGTTCGAATAACATTAGCTCTAATTGGTAAACGAGTTTCAAATCTCAAAATTGTATCTCTGGTCCCGCCTCAACTGGTTCCAACATTATTACTAGTTCCCGTTTTCCTATCTCTTTACGAATTTGGCATCAGTTAACAATCTAATCACTAAGAACATTTGATTTCATCGACAATCCTTCATTATGTGCTCGATAGAGCCGCATCTAAAACAAGCTTCCATTCTCACTCTGTATTTTCCTAAAAATTATTTTTGTCGTAATGTTCACAAATAGAGTCAATTCAGCCGAAATGATTTAATTCGAGCACACTATAAACAACTCCTGATCGAAAGCTGGAAAATCACTTTCTATTTTATCATATATGACACGATTTAATTTGGCCAACATGATGTATTTATATAAAAACATATTCAATTCAAATAAGAAGACATCACACTATCACATGTTATTGTGGCATGTATTTCTAGCCTCAACTTTGAGTTTGGTTTAGTCTGAGAGTCGGGTAAACCTATAGCTAACACCCCTTACCTGACTCGATTGTTGGATCCGAGCAACAAAGTGCCACATTTGTTGTCGAAGCAACTATTGCAAAATTCACAGTAAAAACATCATTCCACTTTATCAATCAGGAAATCAAGCAATAATACAACATTGAATAACATGAAGATTCTCCCTTGAGTCTTATATGAGCATACGAATGCTTTAGAGTCAACCTAATATCAAATAGGGACTTTTTCGTAACATTTTTAAAAATTTTGATCAAGTATACCATAAACAAATCATTCAAATATTCAGTCATATCATAAATTCCTAGATATTAATATACATAATTAAATATGTGCCTTCATTGAGCATAAGAAAGCTCTTTTGTAGACCCGAGCATGATAATCCAATTGAAAGGTTTACAAAATTTCCAGATCAAGTATCGATACCAAATTGACATTTGATGCTAATGATAATCCAATTAAATCAAAAGGAATTGATACTTGTCTTGAAGTACCGATACATCCTTTAAGGTACCGGTGCCTTCCCATAGTATCGATAACATTTTAGCATATTGTTTGTTTGAAAATTCGATTGAAAATACTAAGTATCGATACCTTTGCCAGGGTATCGATACATTAGTGCTAAAATGTCAAAATTGTCATTTTGTTACCTATTTCATGTCCAACAAAAGGATATTAAAAGGTGTTATAACACACATCAAAACTTGCATAAGCCATACCAAATTTTGTACCAATTGATTATTTAACCATTACCAAAATCAAATCAAATCATCAAACCTTAACTTAGCACCAAACACCTTATCACAAAAAGTTATCTTCCATGCTTTTAAGCCATTAAAAAAAAAAGACTATTCCAAATTTCATACCATTCCATATTAAAAGAAGTCATTCAATACCAAAATCTTAGTCATGCCTAAAGACTACCAAGTTTTCATTCAAGTAATATATGTTCCATTACCAAACCAAAATTTAACATTCATCAAGTTTCAAATGAAAATCACCCAATCAAGATAATCACTTATATAAACCCTATATACATGCCACATAATGACCTGCTAGTGGCAAATTAGGTACTTTCTGACATTTAACGAGTTTGTTTTTACTTCATTTTAGGTTATTTTATTGCATTTTTAGTATTAGTAGCTTAGATTTAATTTCCTGCAAAATAAGTGTTTTTACGCAGAATTTTGAGTTAGTTGACCTCTTAGGCCAATACCAGCCTTAAGGTAGTTTTAATGAGTTACTTAAGTGTGTAGGACACCTGTTTTTAGGACTAAAAGCATCAGGAACGAAAATTGGGTCTACGGTGCTCAAAATTTGATTAAAACCAAATTAATCGAACGAACCGATCTAATTTGGTTAATCGATCGGTGGTCGAATTTAGTTTGGTCAGAGGTTGGTTAATAAATTTTTTGGAATTTTGGTTATCGATTAATTTAGTTCGAAATCGAGTAACTAACTGAATTAAATTTATCCCACTATACACTAGGCCCCAGCCACCCCCAATCAAAATAAATATTTATAAACCCAACCCAACCCAACCCAATCCAAATAATTAATTTAATTATAAAATAAATTTATATTACATAAATATTTTAATAAAAAATAATATTCCTAAAAACTAAAAATAACTCTTTCACACCAGAAATTTGGATGATCCAAATTGAAGGCGTGTAAATGTGAAATTTTTTGTTTTGGCGCACTTTGGTGGTTAATTAGGCAAAATTTAACTTCTGGGGAACTAATGTCATGGCGAATTGAGTATCTGCCCATGGAAGTATATCATGATTTAGTTTTTTATCTGTTCTACAATAAAAAAAAGAACATGATAAAAGAAAAGTAAACTCTGTGAAGGTATAGTTTGCCTAGTTTGCTCAAGCACTGTGAAGAGAAAGCCTTGGTAACTAGATCTGGTTGTAAACCAACTAAACAGACTGGACAAGTAGCATATGAAAAAGAATATCATTTATAATTTCTTTAGATTTTGTAGGCCATTAGGATGGGCATATTCTGAAATTCCTTGAAACTTATCAATTTTTTTTCTGAATAAAAGTTTGATTATATATGTGTGAGAAGGGATCATTAGAAATTTTCTCATTCTTGGAATATGACTCATTAATACTTTATTTTTTTCTTAAATATTAAACATTAGTTGCTAGTTTCTTTTCTTAAGTAAACTAGAAGTTAACAATTCTTGGGAATAGACAGAAGATGCCATTTCCTAGTAAGTCTGGTAGCTTTGCATGTTAAGAGTAATGATTCTATGAAGTATATAGACAATAAGATATAAATAAAAAGCCATGCATGAGGATTTTCTATAGATAAAGTGTTAGAAATCTATCTTTAAATGAGTATTAAAGGTGAATTCATATTTTTTTAAGTAGTGTTCCTACTGGTTTGAATTGGATGTTTGATTCTGTAGTTGGTAGCTGCAGTAGGTAAGTCCCAGGTGAGTCCTATTATCAACTCCTACAAGTCTTTCTAGAACAGTCTCCTGTGAAAGATGTTTTAAAAACAATGAATGAGTATATTAATGATTACTGAAAATAAGTATGTATTCTTGATAAAGGTCTTTCTGAGTCCAGACTATAATGAATTGTGTGTATGGGTGTATGTGATTCTGTGAACTGCCTATGCATGTATGCTTGGAATGTGTACTGTGAGTTGTGATTGTATTGATGTGTATGAAATATTTATTGAAGTATGATTTGGTTAAGAAAATGCGTTAGCCTAGCTGAATATGTGTTTATATTGGATTTGTGATATGTGATTGGAAATGTTTTAGAATAGGGTGTATCTAAGTGTGTGGAGAGGTTAAGATGTGAGTTTGGTCACCACGGTGTTATTTGAAGAAGTCTGTTGGAATAGGAAACATGAATTTTGATATGAAAATTTTGAAGAAAATTCCATGGTCATGGCACATTCTGAAAACAGATGGATAAACTGCATTTATTGACTTGGGTTCTTTGTGTGTCCCGAGGCGATGATGGGCAAACCTCACACGATATGAGTTTAGGAAAACCCATATCGTAAACACGGCAGTTCATGGGGTGTCTGGTGGCATTTTTGTAGCCTTTATAGCATATTATAATTTGCCCTTTATGACATTCTGTTTGCCCTTTTGGCACATTCTATTAGCCTTTGTGGCATTCTACTAGCCTTTATGGTGTACTCTATGTATTGCCTTTGTGGCATATTCAGTCGGGCTCTAGTGGCATACTCTGGTAAGTCTGTGATATGTTCTATTTGAAGTTTTAGTGTGAAAAGTTTTGTTATTAAATTGAATAAGACATAAATGAAGTATGATTCAACATGTTCAAAGGGGGCATTCGCCATGGTTATCAATTAGTTTAGTATATGGCCATCTCCGATACAAGAGTCTTTCAATTTGATATTCAATGTATTTGTATAGTATCATGTCTTGTTCTAAGCTCTGATGGAATCTAGGTTGTTCGTTATATTGGATGTCTACTGTTTGTAACTAAGATGTGCATAATTCTTTTGAACAATTTGGATGATTCTTCGTCTGTATGAGTTTATGTTTGAATAAATCAAGGTTTAATCTAAATTGTGATATGATTTAGCAATATCAGTTTGGGTATTCACCAAAAGTATGAACAATAAGTGGTATCCGCCAAGAGTAGTGCGTAGGACCAATTGCTTGAGACTAACTATTTAAAAATGTTTGAAGAGAAAAGAAAAAATTAGTATCTACTATCAAGATTTAGGGTCAGCCAAATAGTTGGATGAATGAGAATATGGTATGAATGATAAAGGCGTATAAATATGGAAGTATACAACTAACAACATGAAGGTATTTCACTAGAGGTTGATATGGAGAAATCAAAATATTCAAGATAAAAAACTTATCAAGAAAAGTTAAAAAGACAAGTTGTGCTTAAAACTCACTAAGTTCCTCTTCACTCACTAGTGTTATGTTTATGTTTTTGTTGTTTAAGTGGGGGTACTAGGAGAGATAACGCTAGGAATGTATCATGAAGCGACGAGTTGGGATAATATGCATACACGGAACATTTTAGGAGATGTTGTTTAGTTTACTACATTTTATCATATTTCGTTTTTAATAAATATTTGGATTTTAATGTTTTAACTATGTTTTTACAAAAAGAATCCATGGTATGTAGTGTAAGTTTTACCTTGGTTTAGAAATCTTATTCAAATAAATTTAAATTTTGTTAAATTAAAATGTATCGTCCCTTTCTTTTTATTTGGAAATTTGGCTAAGTATTCTTTGTAGTAATACCCGAGATCTGGACTTGGTGATTCAGGTCGGGTTGAGGGAGTTTCAAACTCACCATCCCTACTCCCTAATCTAAAACTAAAATATCCAAAATCTATAATTTGATCTCCCAAAACCCCAAACTTTCTATTACCAACAACCCAACACACTCACCAGCCACAATCATTCGGCAATTCAACATCACCGTTCGTCTACCATTGTCTGTGATGCCCGAACCAACACCTTGAATCCACAAACATCTGATAGGGTAGAACTCGACCTATCACAACCCAACCTTGTTGGTCTATATATATGCAAAAATAGAAATATATTTATTGTTTTGTTTATTTTTACATGCATTGCTTAGCTCTTGTCTCAATCTTCGGGCTTTGCTCTATAATACACTTGGGTGATGTTCAAATTGACTTGCTGCAATTTCAAACCCAGTTCTTGAATTGGACTGAACTTAACTTCAATGAAATTAAATCAATTTACTTTCCTATGATAAAGTTTGTTGGTCTAAGAATTAGGAAGTTTACCCTTGTTGATTGCGCTCATTACCTGTTAGATCATTTGTCTGTTAGAAATGCTACTTCTTAGAACACTATGATGTCGGGGTTTGTTCGCGTCAGTTTATATGGGAACATGATGCTTTTGTTTCGTGAAATGTAGAATTTTAGTGTTAGGCCTTCTGGCCTTCTGAATTAATTGGAATATTTTGGTTCAGTTAATGTGCTTGAAAAAAACTTAGGTTCGGTTAATGGTTAAAGATATTTAGAGTTTGGTTAATTTGGTTAATTCTATTTCGGTTCGGTTAATAACCGAATCGATCATTTGAACACCCTTAATCCGGTCACAACATAAGCTTCCAAGATCACAACAGAGCCGAACAAGCTCCAAATTTAATAATCGAAGTTGTGTGTCACAACACAGGTCTAACGCAGGGCAAAAATTAATTAAGGGTGTTTTCATCTGCAAAATTCATATTTAGCCTAATTAAGGCTTGTAATTAGCCTAAGTGAGCAGCTAATTTTTCCTATAAATAGCAAAGCTTATGCTAAGCTAGGGAGGTAAGATTTTAGGGTAGAATTTAGGTTTTAGTTTTACTCTTAGTTTTTAATTAGGATTTTAATTAAGTTTTTATTTTCTTTTTAAAATATTTTTTATTTCTTGTTCAAAATTGGATTCAATTTGAGTCCAAGACATGGTTATTAAATGTTTTGATATTTTTGTTTAACTTCTTGCCTGTCAACATTGATATCTCCATAGTTGATAAAGGAATTCGCGAAACCGAGCACATCCAGTTTATCAAACAAGTCAATATCGATTTTCCTTTCATTTTAGTTTAAGTTGTGTTTTTGCATGATTAAATTAATTATTAAGAAAATGGTCTCGAGATTCATAAGTAGTGAAATCTTGTAGGAAGGTTAATAAGCGAATGTGAGAGTAATTAACGAAAGAATGAGGGTTCCCCATAGAATTAGTTGGTTTAAATTATATATGCTTAAACCCTAGGATTAACACCTCTAAGAAGTCATCTAGGTAAAATGAGGTCGAGAGATAAGTGAGTATTTATCAGTTAATTAATTAGTTAGTGGCCAAGAGGTAATAATTGGTTAGTTATTAGCTAATTCACTTAAACTTGAGTTCTAAAATTAATTACAAACCACTAAAGTGAGTTAATCTTCTATTTGTTAATCAAGATTTCTTTGTTGATTAATTTATTTCTAGTAATTTTATTTTAATGCATAATATTAATTTTACTTATTTATCGTCATATGTTTTTAGGTGAGTCCTGTTTAGACCTATTATTTTAAAAGGTAATTTTAGAATTAATTCATCTTCCCTTGGGTATGATCCTCGGAATACTTCTTATACCCTGTTGTACAAAACTATATTACAATTTGACTCGTATACTTGCGGACACCACTTCTTAATTATATATATTTTTCTTGCAGTATTTCCAGTCCAAACGTTCGCATGTTTGGCGAGGGTGAAGTTGTTGGTGTCATTGTTGGGGAGGTTTCGACAGTAAATTTAATTAAATTTAAAACTAGTAAGATAAATAGGAAAATTGAAAATTCTTTTTTCTTTTAGTTGTTTTTAACTTTAACCTTTATTTTCTCTCTCTAATTTTAGTGTATGACCCGAAGTTGAAGCATTTCAATTGAGCCACATTTTGATCCAGAGCGATTTTGGACACAACCATAAACTGATGCAAAATAATCCACCAATTGATTTACATTGAGAAAACCCATTGTTTGATGATCCACCCAAACCATAAGCACAAATCGGCGAAGAGCTACTGATGGCTCAACAAAGGACGTTGCACGATTTTGCACTACCAATACTAGATGTTGTACGAGGAAGTATTGAAATACTGACGATTAACACCAATAATTTCAAGATCAAAATGACTACAAGTCAACTGATTCAGAACACTTTGCAATTCCAAGGGAACATGATGGAGGACCCAAATCAGCACTTGAAGCAGTTCCTTCAACTTTACAACACATTCAAATATAACGGGGTTACCAATGACGCTGTTTGTCTTTGGTTGTTACTCTTTTCCTTATGTGATAACGCAGCTGATTGGTTTGATTCGTTGGAACCAGGTGACTTCCTAAAAACGAGTTATCATTTATAGTTAAATATAACACCAAAAAAATATAATAATTAAGAACAGTGGTGTTCGCAAGTTGGTAACTCTTGAAAGGAGTTTTATTTCATGCCTTTAGACCTAGATAATTTCCTGTACTTAGGGACATTTAGTTGCATTTTAGGACATGTCATTCATATTTTCATCATTTCATTAAGAGCTTGGACTGTGTTTAAATATTTGGTACTCTTAATTGCTTGTGGTAGGTCTATGTTTGGTGGTTTGGTAGGTACAGGTTGAGGAACGAGAAATAAATTAGTGAAGGTTTTTTTAGGCAAAAAGATGGACATTTTGTCAACACGAGTGCCGTGGAAATTCTAGGAATATCAAGTCAGCACTCAATGCATACCAGTTTCAACCCAGCTGTACTTGTACCAAAACAATCTGCATAAAAAAGAGAAGATAATCCTGGGATGTTGGTTTTTATCCTATAAAAAAAATTAAAGAGAGGAGAAGATAATCTTGGATTGTTGAAAAAAGAATTTACAAAGAGGAGAAGATAAACATGGATTGTTGGTTTTACCGTAGAGAAAAAGCTATAAAAATCCAAAGGAGAAAACCCTAAACGGAGAACAAGAATGGAGAGCCTTAGGCAAAAATATAGGGTACCAACTGGGTAGAGACAGAAAGAGGAAGACAAAAGTAGTCCCTCTCAGCCATCAAAGGACACTGTGCTGCTGGAGTGTGTATTAGACACACGAAAGCTGTCTTCCTTAAGTCTTCCGTATTCCATACATTGTTCTTCTGTGAATTCAATAATGAAAATGGTGTTGGATGTTAATTTATGTACCAATCCATGAGCTAAATCTCATCGGGTTGGGATTACATGATGAAACTTTTACATTTTTTAATGGTTGAAGCATAGATTCGAATCAGTTTGTTGTTTAGTTCAATTGTTTTTATTTCTAAATTGTATGCGTGCAATCCTCAGACATAGATGACTATTTTACATGCCTATAAACTAAATCTAATTTTGAAAAGCTTCGATTAGTTGGATCGATATTGAATGATATGAACAAGTACTAAATCGATACTTGCAGTAGACTCTAGAATAAAGCAGTGTTAATACAGAAGGAATACAATACAGGGTACCATATTAAGGCCTATAACATGGGCAAGGTAAATTGAGGTTTTTTCTCTTGAAAGAAGCAAACCATTTTAGAACTTTTTTGAGCAGTAAACTGAGTATGATTTTACCGAGGCATTATTGACAATAAGGCTAGATTCTTAATAATTCTAACCTTCCAAATCAACATCATATATCCTTTATTCTTTGACGATGTCTCTTTACCATATCATTCATAGTTATTTAATTATCCATTTACAAAATATTCCCATAGTAATTCTCATAATTTCCATTACATTTCTACTATCGTTTTCATAACATTTCCAAGTATTTATTAATTCCACATATTTCATACATCACTATTCCTTTAATTGTCACTGCATACTTACCATAACTTTACCATAGCATTAATTGCATTTTATTATAATAACTTGACCACTTTATGCCTCAATCTGATCCTCGTGGGAACGATACTCACTCATCATTTTATTACTTGATTCGAAGTGTATACTTGCATAATTCACATATCATTTCACACATGACAAGTTTTTGGCGCCGTTGTTGAGGATCGGCAATTTGGTGTAATATTGTTTGGTTATTATAATTAATTCTATTAGTTTTATTTAACTTAGTTATATTTAATTTCTACAGGTTTGTTATCAATGCATGAGAAGAGGCATTCCTGCTATCAAATAATATCATTTTGACCCAGAGATTGAAAGAACTTTACGAAAAAGCCAGAAAGAATTGCAAAAAATGGCTAGAAATGGGAACGATCTTGGTCCCAATGACAATCCAAATGGTATTGGTCTCAACAAAAATCCAAATGGTTGAGATGTTAATCCTTCCATTGGACGTGGGGTAGATGACCGAGACAGACCAATTCGAGAGCATATTTTTCCAATGTTAGATGACTTGAATTTAGGGATAGTTAGACTAGCCATATTGGCTCAGTAGTTTGAATTGAAATTGTTAATGTTTCAAATGTTGCAAACAATAGGATAGTTTGGTGGACTACCCATTGAAGATGCAAGACTGCATTTACGACTTTTTCTAGAATTTTGTGACTCATTTAGAGAACAGGGTGTTCCTGAAGGTGCTCTAAGGCTTAAGCTATTCCCATACTCTTTAAGAGATCGTGCAAGAGCTTGGCTGAATGCTTTGTTATCAAGAGCAGTGGCATTAGGGAATGATCTGTGCTAGAGGTTTTTTCTATGGTATAATCCACCAACTATGAATGTCAAACTTAGAAATGACATAACATCTTTTTGGCAAATAGAGGATGAAACATTATACGAAGTTTGGGAATGATTTAAGAAGTTAATTTAGAGATGTCCGATGCATGGATTCCAGCACTCGACTCGAGATGTTTTGTAATGGGTTGAATGTGCATACGAGGATGGTAGCTGATGCGTTTTCTAATGGTATTCTGCTAGATAAAATGTATAATGAAGCATATGTGATTTTCGAAAAGATTATCAACAATGATTATCAATATTCGAAAATGAGAGTTAGGCCAAGCAAGAGACCTGTTGGTACCATAGAGCTTGATGAAATCACTTCGTTGACAGCTCAGGTATCTTCTCTAGCTAGCATAATTAAAACAATGAAAAGCTCAACTACAGTACATAAGATGAAATTAGTCGAGTTGTCATGTGTTTATTGCGGTGAAGGTCATGTGTTTGATGAACGCCCATCAAACCCATCATTAGCATACTATATGGGAAATTTTAACCAGAATAATAACCCCTATTCCAACACTTACAATTCAGGGTGGAAGCAGCATCCAAATTTTAGTTGAAATAATCAAGGTACAGGGAGTTCACACAATGTTGCAAGAAAAAATATGCACAATGCACCACCCGGTTATAATCATCCTATGCCGAGGAAAAATGCTCAACAAGGTCATTCTATTGAATCTTTACTGAAGGAGTATATGGCAAAAAATGATGATGTGATTTAGAGTTATGCTATGTCTCTCCGAGCTCTTGAAAATCAAGTGGGGCAAATAGAGAACACTCTAAATTCAAGGCCACAAGGAGCATTGCCAAGTGATACTGAAAATTTGAGAACCCAAAGGAATGAGCAGTGTAAGGCCACCACTCTTAGAAGTGGGACTCAATTGGATAAAGTTGTTCAAGATACCACGAAAGAAGAAGACAAATCCAAGCATAATCAAGAAAAGTCTCAGAACCTATTGAAAGATAGACATCACTTGAAAAAGGTACACATGGAAATGTTGTGACAAAAACCAGATCATGTTGCCAACAAAAATGTCACTCAAAACAATGTCAGTAACCTGAAGGACAACCACCTTTACATTTTCCTCAGTGATACTAGAATGCTAAACAGGATATTCAGTTTAAAAGGTTTTTAGATGTTTGGAAGCAACTCTACATCAACTTACCGTTAGTAGAAAGTTTGGAGCAAATGCCCAATTATGTGAAATTTATGAAAGGCATATTGTCAAAAAACCACAGGTTGGGAGAATTTGAGACTATTGCTCTCACTGAAGGGCAAATAGCAATGTTAATGAATAAATTACCTTCAAAGTTGAATGATCCAGGGAGTTTCACTATCCCATATTCAATTGGAAATCATTATGTTGGTAAGGCATTATGTGACTTAAGAGCAAGTATAAATCCATTGCCTGTGTCTATTTTTAAGAAGCTATGAATTGGGAAAGTAAGACCTACTATGGTGACTTTGCAATTAGCTGATCGATCCTACACCCATCAGAAAAGTAAAATTGAGGACGTACTAGTAAGAGTGGATAAATTTATCTTTCCTGTTGATTTCCTTATTTTAGAATTTGAAGCTGATCAGGATGTGTCAATTATTCTTGGAAGACCTTTCCTTGCTACAGGAAAAACTTTAATTGATATGAAGAAAGGTGAATTGACCATGAGGATGAATGGCCAATAGGTCACTTTCAATGTATTTAATGAGCTGAAATGTGCTGATGAGAATGAAGAATGTCGTGTCATTGACTTGATAGAAACAAAAGTGGTGGAAGACTTCACGAGATTTTTTCACAGTAAATCTAATAGTCATGAAGATTCATTTTAGCAGAGAACCTTGTGCACATTGCTGGAGCAAAATAGACTTTTCAATTTTGATGAAAAATGCATGGTAGCTCATGTATATCTGTATGGAGCTGTTGATGTTAGAGACATGAAAATGGGGGTAAAATTTAAAGTTAATGGACAACGCTTGAAGTACTACTAGGGTGCTCATGTAGAGCGAGACAAATAGTCCATTTATCTTTGAGATGTTTAACTTCAACGTCTTGAAAATTATTTTTAGTTTTATTTCATTTTTTCGATTTAAATTTCTATTAGTTATTTCATTTCCTTTGCTTAATAAACTCTAGGAGAGGACAGAGCCCGTTGAGACAAATCCTACCAATGAAGAGAATATACCAAAGCACCAGAGGAAGAACCAGAGAAAATAGAGTTTGTCAGCATTGAGAGTGACCGTGAGGACGAAGAGAAAGTAGAAGTGCAAGGTTACTGCTCGTAAATCAACTCGTCAGATAGAATGAAGTATCTGTAATACAATCCAAGCAAGGAAACTTTTCTTTTTCTTTCATACATATTGCATTGCATATATTTTGCCATGACATTGTCTGTATATAGATAGTTTGCATATATCTATTCATGCATTGAGCACAAAGCATCCCTTAGGTTTAGGGGTGTAGTGTGCATTTAGGTTACATTACGTATCTAGTATATATGTTCATCCTAGTATAGTTAAGTTGTTTGCCAATGCCATGTGAATATTAAGTAATTTCTTCTCTATGAGAAGTTCAATCTTTACTCGTGATGTTCGATGATGAGCTTATATTCTTCAGTATATCTAGAACATGTGACAGTGGATGAGGCGAGTTTATCTTAGGTTAGATTGCGTGAAAATTTATTCTTAAAATGATGTTCTATACTCATTTTTTTTATTATAGCGTGTGTCTTCTAATGAACTTAGGGTTTTTGAAGCCAAACCCAATCGTTTTGCCACGACATTACTTAAATAAAGGAGACGCTCCAATGTTTAGAATTGTCGAGTAAGTCAGCACCACTTTGTTTGCTCCATCGTGCTGTTGACTAGGAAGGTGAGTTGAAGTAAGAGTGTGTAATAAAAAAATTAAGGGCATTCCCCAAAAGTAATAAGCTAAGTAGCTAAGGAGGTAGTTCTTTGCTCCTTCAATCTATTTAGTCAAAAGCTTTAGCTTCAAGAGTGATTTATATTTTAATTGTGACATGATTGAGTACTAGGTAATTCGATGTATGCTCTATTGTGGTTATCAAGTCAAAGAATTTTGTGGCATGCTAAATAACCTACTGTTATAAAAGAAAAAAAAGAAAAAGAAAATAATAAAAAGAAAAGAAAAGAAAAAACAAGTACAAATAAATATCTTGAAAAGGTTATGAGCAAGAGTTACAAAGAAACTTGAGTTTAGGTAACAAATGAACTGAGTGCATTAGGAGATATTTGCTATGGTCAGAAAGCCTACATGAGTACTTAGGAAATTTTGTTTTTAGGGACAAATTTTCTTCACTACCTTTGTTGAAACGAACCTTTGACATTTGACCAAGTTTTTAGAGAAAAAGGATTGCTGAGAACTGATGTATATGTTGTTCTTTTAATAGATTAAAATTTCAAGATAGTTATATGCAAGGGCAAAAATTTGTGCATTCATGCATTCATATGTGTTTTACTTAAGGACAAGCAATAACTTAGGTTTGGGGGTGTGATAACTCTTGAAAAGAGTTATATTTCATGCATTTATGCCTACCTAATTTCTTATACTTAAGTACATTTAGTTGCATTTTAGGACATTCCATTCGTATTTTTATCATCTCAGCAGGAGCTTGGACTATGTTTAAATATTAAGGATTTTTAATTGCTTGTGGTAGGGTTGTATTTGGTGGTTTGGCAAGTGCAATTTAAGGAATGAGAAATAAATGAGTTAAGGTTTGCTGGGGCAAAAGCTTGGACATTTTGTCAGCACAAATGTCGAGGGAATTCCAGGAAGATCGAGTCAACACGTAATGCATACCAATTTTAGCCCAACTGTACTTATACCAGAGAAATCTTTATCAAAAAGAGGAGAAGATAATCTTGGGTTGTTGAAAAAAGAATTTAAAAAGAGGAGAAGATAAACATGGGTTGTTGGTTTTACCTTAGGGTAAAAGCTATAAAAAGCCAAAGGACGAAACTCTAAACGGTGGACAAAAATGGAGAGCCTTAGGTAAAAATAAAGAGTAGCGGCTGGGTAGAGACGGAAAGAGGAAGGTAAAAGTAGTCCCTCTCAGCCATTGCAAGACACTGTGCTACTGGAGTGTGAATTAGACAGGCGAAAGCTGTCTTTCTGAACTCTTCTGTATTTCTTACTTTGTTCTTTCGTGAATTGAATGATGAAAATGGTGTTGGATGTTATTTTATGTGCCAACCCATGAGCTAAATCTCATCGGGTTGGGATTACATGATGAAACTTTTACATTCTTTAATGGTTGAAACATAGATCCGAATCAATTTATTATTTTATTCAATTGCTTTTATTTCTAAATTGTATGCGTGCAATCCCTAGACATAGATGACTGTTCAGCATGCCCATAAGCTAAATTTAATTTTGAAAACATTTGATTAGTTAGACTAGTATTAAATGATATGAGTAAGTACTCGACTGATACTTGTAGTAGACTTTAGACACAAAGCAGTGTTCATCCAGAAGGAAAATAATACAGGGTATCGTATTAAGGCCTATAGACACGAGGAAGGTAACTTGAGGTTTTTGCTCTCGAAAGAAGTAGACCATTTTAAAACTCTTCTGAGCAGTAAACTAAGTTGATTTTGCCGAGTCATTATTGACAGAAAGGATAGATTCTTAGTAATCCCGACCTTCTAAATGAACACCATATATCAATTATTCTTTGCCAATGTATCTTTACCATATCATTCTTAGTTATTTATTTTTTTATTTACATAATATTCCCGTAATAATTCTCATAATTGCCATTACATTTCTACTCTCGTTTTTCCATAGCATTTCCAAGTATTCATTAATTCCACATATTGCATACATCATTATTCCTTTAATTGCCACTACATACTTACAATAACTTTACCATAGCATTAACTGCATTTTATTATAACAACTTGACCATTTTTGTGCCTAAATTTGATCCTCGTGGGAACGATACTTATTCATCACTTTATTACTTAATCCGATGTGTATACTTGTACAATTCGCTTATTATTTCACAAGCGATAAGTTTTTAGCGTCGTTGCCGGGGATCAGTAATTTGGTGAAAATTGGTTTTAGTATTTTACTTAGTTCCATTAGTTTTATTTAACTTAGTTATATTTAATTTCTACAAGTTTTCCATCAGTGCATAGGTCAAATTGTAATATAGTTTAGTACAACGAAATACTTTGGTAGTATTCCATGGATTGTACCCAAGGGAGGATTGAATAAACTATGAAAACCTTTCTATAATAATAAGTCTAAATAGTACTAAAAATAAAGAAACGATAAAAATCAATAAACTAATCAGGAAGATTAACTCACTTCAGGGTTTGTAACTAACTTCATATTAGGGTTTTAGGGTAGATTAGCTATCGATTAACCAATTATTACCTCCTAGCCTCTAATTAACTAATCGATTGGTTAATACTCACTTATCTCTCGACCTCATTTTCTCAACCAAGATAAGTTATGATTTACTCGGTTCGACTTATCTGCCGACCTCGTCTAGCCTATTATAACTTCCTAGGGTTGTTTAAGCACACGTAATTCATACCAATTGATCCTCATCTCCATCTACTTGTTAATCTCCCCTAAAGGATTTAGCCTTATGTTATTTATAATCTCAACTCTAGTTGAATAAATCATGTGAGAAACACGATTGATTTGGGAAACAAAAGAGCTTTAAATAATCATGGATTGAATATCAAATAGGATACGGAGTAGCAAATCACTTGATTGGAGTAAATAATTTAATAGAATTCAAAATAAAATAAACTAAAATACTTTAATTAAATAGATAGACTCTTGAACCAAAACTAATTTCAAGAGAAAAACAAGAGAGTTACGAAAAACCAGAAGAACAATAATCTATACCACATGATAAATGAATATACAAAAAGAATGAATGTAAATTGAATAATAGGTTGTTAGAATTGATAAACTTGGTTAATTGAATCCATGCATTCGCATACCTAGTGATGACTTAAGGCATTGTTTGGTAGACACTAAAGCTAAAAATCTGACTCGATACATGAATTTTTAGTACCCTGTTTTGAGCCTAAATCCATTTTCTTGATGAACCGTGAATGAAACCATGAGCCTAATATATAATATTTTAGTCCTTTCTTTTTGGCCCCAGCACAAACTTAGACGTCAGGCTATTAATATTGAAGGTTAGGTAGATACATAACGGAGGTTTCAAAATAAAGAAAATAAATAAATAAAAAATAAAATAATTGAGAGTAAAAACTAAGGAATAATATAGAATAGTGAGTATAATATTCTTGCAAACTTGTGCTTTAGTGAAAAAAAATAAGTGAAGAAAAGCTTTGTGAAGGTTAAAATCCAAGCGAGAAAATCTCGAATGACCAAAAGCAAAGTGCGTAAAAAGAAAAGAAAAAAAATAGAAAAATAAAACTATACTCATTTTTGCATAAAAGACTTGCCAAGTTGATTGTACTCATGAATACTATATTGTACATTAGAGAATGGAGAGAAAAGAAAGGTGAGAGAAGTGGATATGAAGTGGTGAGCCTAATTGGGACATTGGGGAAATATTGGGAACAATATAACGTGCCAAAATATTTCTGTGCTTAACTTGTTTTATTGAGCCTATTCTTAAAATCCGAATCAACCTTGTCGGAGAACATTACAAGCTAAAAAGTCTTATGTGACCTAGATGATACGTACATGGATGAAAATTGAACCGAGAATTGACAATTCTTACCACTTACATTTCTTTGAACATAAATGTATAGTTGTAATTTTTTAAGTTTATCTTGGATGTTTATATGTCCAAATCCATTTGTATATGTTTAACTATATTAGTAAACGGTGTTTGAATTTTAATAGTTAATAATGGGTATTTTAGTTTAATTATATTATTGTTTGGATATTCAACAAATCAATTAAATCAAATTTAAATAATAAATTTATTATTAAAATTAAGGTGAATAATATTTAAATAAAATTATTTAATTTTTTAAAACTAGACTCTAAAATGACATTAAAAATAAATAAAGCATTGCTTATTGTTAATTCAAAATAAAAACCGAAAAGAGGTTTATATTTTGTAAACAGGATTAAATTGGACATTTCTCATTTTTTCAATATAAATAAGTGTGATTAGGACTAATTGAAATTATTATTAATTGTTTTATAACAATTTAAGTATGACTGGATGTGATGAAAATTATAATAAAGTTTCAATGCATATATGATAATTTTGGTAGGAACAAATAAATAAAAGATAGTTTTAAGAGAATTATTAAATTATATTACAAGTCATACTTAGAGTGAGTTAAATTACAACAAGCCTTAGGAATGCCATTTGTCCCTCATCCTCATGCAACATCTACATAATCTCATTAGGTGAATTCTAAACAATATAAAGTGTTAAAGTTATGTTAATAGCTAATTTTACGAGTGCATCGACAATTCTATTATGGTCCCTATACATGTGGATAATTTTCACTTCCTAAGTATGTTACAATAATCTCTTGATGGATTGAATCAAAGCATTATGGGATTACTTTCGAAATTCAAATATCATTTATAATTTAATTAAGTAAATTGAATACTAGAAAATTTTGTGAGAATGAATTTGAAATAATTTTAATTCTAAATTTTTAATATTTTTCCTTCATGAATTGTAACACTAAATTGATGATAAAAATTAAGTAATAGAATATTAGTTGAGAAAGTATTCATATAACAATTCATTTTCTAGTGGTATAAGAAATGGAGATTTCAAAAGATCATTTCCGATGAGTAAGCCAGTAAATATTATTTTTAATATTTACAAGGTTAATATAAGGTTTACTTAAAATTTAGTTCCTAAATTATGCCAATTGGATAGTTAATTAAGGTATAAGGATTAAATCGTAAAAGTGGTAAAAGATAGTCGTTATGGATTTTTATCGTTAAAGGGCTTAAAGAGTAATTAAATTAGAGTTAAAATGGCAATTAGACAATTTATAAAGGTGGTGGACGGTTGGTGCTTTTTATTAAGAGAAATATATGTTAAAATAATGTTAAATTATTGTTAAAATATGTTAAAACATAAAACAAGTTTTCATTTTCATTTATTTTTCTTCCATCCACCGTTTTTGCACAAAAGAAAACTTGAATCAAGGATATTTGGCCCTTGCATAGAAATTGTATCTGAGTCTGATTTTTGTAAATTTTATGTTTTTGAGGCTTTAAGAGCTTGATTTAGTTAAACCATGTATCAATTTATAAAAATGTTAAAGTTTTAAAGAGTTTTCATTGATAATTTCTTCAAGATTTTGGTATTAAATTGTTAGATTTTAAGCTTAGAAATGGAAAATGGCTAATTTGTAAAGTAAAAGTTGTTAGTTTTGAACTTAGGGACTAAAGTGTAAATATTTCAAATTTAGAAGGCTAGAGGAGGATGGAATTGGGATTAGTTTTGTAACACCCTAAAATAGGGCTTAGGAGCTTTACGAGTATTTTAAGAATTTTAGCTTTAAAGTGTTTGGAATTTTGTGACATGGTTTATTGATAATGTTTTCGAATATTATATTTAGAAAATCAAATCAAATTTTCAAAAAGTGTTTTGGAAACCTATAATTTTCAAAATAGGACTTATTTGTAACAATGTCAAAATTTTGAGCATTTATAGTTTTACCGAATTGTAAAAGTTGAACCTAAAAACCCCCCATTCCCAATTTCGTTTTCACGATAGTTTACCCATAGCTTTTTCTTGCCATCCCTTTGCTCTCCCAACTCTCTCAATCAATTTTCTTTGTTGAATCTTCATCCACTTGATTTCCATCACCACCCATGTATTTAATCTGCATAATACTTCAAGAAAACACCCCAAAATCTCATTGATTTCTTCATCTTCTTCACGTGTGGGTTTTCGGGTTTTCAAAAAAATTTCATTTTTCTTCCATCAAATGTAACTGTTCATCTTTCTATTGGTTTTTAATGTTATTAGGCCTTTGAAACTGAGTTTTGAGTTATTAAATTGCATGTTTTAAATAAAAGCTGAAAATAGAGTCGTTAATTGTGAATTTCGAATTTTTGAGTAAAAATGTGATTTCAAAGTTTTAATCAATAGGTTTTGACATGACTATGAGGTTTCTAAACTTACCTTGACGTTTCATAAAATATTTCTTGAGTTTTAATAAATTTTTAAAAAATAGCCAAAAAAATGTTGAAAAAGTTGATACCATGGATTGAGTGATTTTGAGTAGTTTAAAGAATGAGAATTAGTCGTAGATGAATTATAAGATAAATGAAATTTGTTTTCGACGAAAAGATTGAGTATAGATCGAGATATTTCAATTTAAAGTTTGTTATGTTAAAGGTTTTGGTTACATGAGAACTTAGTTTAGGTTTATATTTTTTGATTGCTTATGGTGAGTCCTTAACTGATTCTTGAATGTATTGTTGTGTGAATTATTGTGTTGAAGCTTCAAATTCATTAGGATCATTTATGAGTTAGGAAAGGCTAATTTGACATTTCGGCTTTTCGGCGAAAGTATATTGATGAGTATTTGGAATAATTGCTTGTCGACACGATTCAATATGATAATTGGGAATTTAGTAGTAGCCTAAACCCCTACTCTAAATTCTGAGTGTAAGCTTCCTTGTGCTCATGTTTATCTTGTTGAATATGTGCGTGTGTTATTATGAAAATGTGATCTGAAATGAGATGATATATATGTGCTATATGTTCATGATTATTGTTGTGAAAGAGAATATGTAAGCATGTCATACATGCTAAGTGATAGTGATAATATTGATGCAAATGTGTTGTGATAGCAAACGAAAATTGGTAAGTAATATATGTGTTTAAATACGAATAGTTGGTATTGTGATTCATGAGACCATTGGATATAGTTGGCATGCCATAGGATTGCGAGTACTTACCTATATGTATATGCGATTTGGGCATTGAGGCCCTAGGACATGTTTGGAGAGATAAAGGAATGTGAGTTGAGCTCCATTCAACAGGATATGTTTGGTGTGTTAAAGAGTGATAGCTTTATACTTCACTTTTGGGACATGTTTGACTCTATGAGTCTATGTGGTGTGTTGGAGATCTGTGTATCCGATTAGTGGTGATAGTGCCCACTTTTACATTTCATAGCTCAAGTGTCAACTTATCTATAAATATGATTGTGTGTATTTTGACGTATGCATGAATATGTGTGTGTTGACTCTGTAAATAAACTATTGAATATGCATGCGAAGTAAAATATGTCAACTAAGTTGAGACTGCTAAAATTATGCTACATATACATTTAATTAATGCTTGATGAACTGTTTGCATGGTAGTTGTTCAAGGCATTCATTGAAGTTGTTAAGCTCATCCACTCCCTTCTTAAACTATTGTAGATTAGTCGTGTGCCGGTGTGGTTTCTGAAGGGTGATCCTAGCAAGTCCATTTTCATTTTCCTGTAGGTGTTATTGTTAATTGTTTATGTTTTGGGAACAACGCAATGTGGTAGACTTTTATTGGTATTTTCCATGATGTATTTGGATGCTTCCATAGTCTATACGTTCTTAGGATTATGATATTTGTTTCATAATATGTTGATTTAGTATTGATTTTCCATTCGGTATTGATACCGAATGAAGGAAATATCGATACCTATGTACCAGTATCGATACCTACATACTTGATTGAATTTCTTTTCTAAGTGGCCCTTATGTATGTACAAATGTTTTTTTATGATGCTTAAGGTATGTTTAGCAAGACTTAATGGTAACTAGTAGCATGTTTCACTTAAAACTCGAGCAAATACTAAAATGGATGACGTTTCTTTTAGAATGAGCTTTTGAATTGTTGTGAATGACATGAAACGGTGCTGTGGCATCCTGATATTTTGGCCTAGCGATCGGGCTAGTTATAGGGTGTTACAAGTTTCGAAATTGAAGCTCAAAATTGAAAGTTATAGTAATTTCGATTATAAGGACTAAATTGAATAAAATGAAAAATTGTAAGGCACATTCAAAAACTAAAATTGAATTGTCGTATGCATAAAATAGAATGTTATAAAATATTTGGAATTGATAATTGAAATGAATTAATATTATAGATTGGGAATTGAACCAACCGGAAGATAATCAAAGAAAGGAGGAAATTGTAGATTAGTCCTTGGCATCTTGTTATTGCAATTTCTACTAGGTAAGTTCATATGGTGCAATTATAAGTAATATTGATATAAATATGTTTGAATTATGAAATTATTTGTTTGTAAATGTAATTTTGAACTTGTTACGATTTGGTACAAAAAGGTGAGACATGAACTAAATTGTAAAGTAATGTTTTTTGTTCGGATGATATGTGTATGATGACACTACAACAACTTAAATGTTAAGAATTCAGTGTTAATGCTAGCATGAACTTAGTAAACGATTAGGATACGATTGACATGCCAATAGAGTTATATGTGCACTTGTACGGGTTTAACACTTTTGTGCTTTCTATTCAACACTTTGGTGCTCTTTGTTCAGTACTTTGGTACTCCCTGTTCAGCACTTCGGTGCTCTTTGTTTAGTACTTTGGTACTCATTGATAAACACTTCAGTGCTCTCTTTTTAGAACTTCAGTTCTCTTTGTTTAGCACTACGGTGCTCTCTACTATGGTGCTACTACCCATGTATCCGAGTTTATTTACTAGAGTTCATCGGGTTGATTGAATAATGGAAAGATGAATGAAAATGGTATGTTACAAGCTAGATGCTCAAATGGAATATGATGATCCGATAACGTATATGGTATTGAAATGTGAATTTTATGTGAATGGTACTAAATTGAATATCTTATTAAATGTTGAATTACTATATGACTCGATTTCTGATGAACTCACCTATTTACTATGAATATGCTATGTCAGGTATATTATGTCATGTTATTTAGTTCATTTCAAGGAATTTTATATTGACGTAAGTTATCATTTTAACACCTATGAACTTACTAAGCATTTAAAATGCTTACCTAGTTGTTTTATCATTTCTGTAGATTGTTAGTTTGTGGAACTCGTCAATTAGATTGTCACAAAGATCACACTATTTGGCCTCTGATTTGGTAGTCTTTTGGCTCATTGTAATTTTGGTTATGTGGCATGTACTAGGGTGTCATTATAAATGTGTTATTTTGGATTATGGTATGTTAGTGGTTATATGAAAGTATGCATATGTTGATATTTATGAAATTGCATATGTTTTATATAAAATTCAAGTTGAAAGTTAATTAGCATGAAAATGATAAGGATATGAAATGGTTTTAAAAATGTTAATGGTTAAGAATGTTAGAAGTTAGAAAATGGCATGTTTAGGGACTATATTGATGTATGATAGTGGTTGATTTGGAAATGGTTGAATGATGATGTTTAGGGTATGATATGAATTGTTTTGTGTAGGTTTGTAGAGTGCCTTTAAGCAGCAATTGTGTTTGAATTGATTTGAGTATGAAATGGTCACCAAAATGGCAATTTTTGACACTTTGATTTTAAGGTATCGACACCCTGTTAAAAGTATCGATACTTAGCAAATTTCAATTAGTTTTCAAATAAACAGAATGTCAAATAGGTATTGATACCGAACTAAAGTATTGAAACTCTGGATAAAGGGTACCGATACTTTACAAGGGTACCGATACACTTGGTCTTTGATCAATTTTTACAAAAGAAACAGAATCTCAAAACGATATCGATAGTAGAATTTGGTATCAATACTTGTAAAGGATTATCAGTACCACAATTCAAGTATCAATACTTGTTGATTTAAAGATGAATTTTTCAAACATCAAAACTAAATTTGGTATCAGTACCTTTCGTGGGGTATCAATAACTGTTTTGAAAATTTAAAATTTTGCAATTTGGCCCTATTTCATGTTCGTTTTAACAATTAAGTTTTCTTATGTTCGACTAAGTCTAGGGAAAGTCAAATTGTAACAACCCAATTTTCGGTGGGATTGAAAATGCGATTTCAAAACTCTATTTCAATAAATTGTGTTCGTATATATATTAATATTTAATGTTTATGAGGCTAGTATAGAAATATATTAAAATTTGTTTTAGTAATTATGTTTAATTGTTAGTTAATTAAGGTACAAGTTTAATGACCCTAAAGTCAGTGGTATTGAAAAATGAGGTCTTGGAACCAAGCCCAAAATTTTTTTATTAAATATTTAAAAAGTTATTATATAGGTAAATTGAATTTTGGATAGGTAATTTTGCCGAATTAGTACTAATTAAGGTACAGGGACTAAATCGTAAAAGTGATAAAAGTTTAACTGCTATGGATTTTTAATTACCAAAGGGACCAATTGAAAAATTGGACCCATTTCTAATATTGGTAAATGGAGGATGATGTTACCATCCACCATATTAGATTAATTAAGTTTAATAAATGATTAATTAAGGTTTAATGCCACATCCCAAAAATCTGGTTAGTGAACAAAGAGTGGTTCCGTCCTATTTTTTAATAAATGTTCTAGGAATCGTGTCAAGTAAATTAATAAGGTTCAGTGGTTAAGTATTTTGGATTGTGTGCTTGAGGTTCTAAGTTTGATTCCCTTCCCTTGAATTTTAGGTATTTTTTATAACATCCCAATTTAAGGCTTAGTCGGAACAGTGGTTTCGGGACCACAAATCCAATGAGAAAAAATTTATTTTTACTATATTTTTATGGCCTACAATTTCATGGAAAGATTTCGTGAAAATTTCGTTCAAAAATTTTGACGTTGGGCACTCAATTTAGTCAAAAGGACTAAATTGTAAAAAGTGCAAAATTTGAGTTTTATATGTTAAAGGCATTTAATTGTTATGGAACTATAAATTAGGGGTCATTATATGGTAATTAGACCATTAGTTAGTGATGGAAAAAAATGGACATGAGATAAGTGAAATAGGATTTTTTTAAGTAAGGGCATTTTAGTCATTTAGTAAATAAATAGAATTGAAAGGGAAAAAGATGTAAAAATTGTGTTCGTCATCCTTGCTTGCTGCCAAAACTTTAAGGAAGCCATAGCTAGGTTTTCTTCACTTTGTCAAGCTCATAGTAAGTGATTCCAATCCCGTTTTTTAATGTTCTTTACGTTTTTGGAATCCCGGTAGCTTAATTTAGCTTATTTTAGCAATAATTTAACCTAGGGTTCATATTTGGAAAAATACCCATAGGTGAAATATGTTTATTTTGATGTTTTATGGTAGAATATGAAGCTAGGAATTATGTTAAACAACTTTTGCTAGTCGATTTTAAGTGAAAACGAGTATATTGACATAATCAACGAAAATACCTAATGTTCTTAAGTAAGTGTTAGAGTAAGAATTTGATGTTGTCATAGAAGGGAAAAATGTTCAACATGTTATAAAACATAAGAATAAGAGATGAAGTTTAATTTTTGAGCTTTGGGGAAAAAGTGTAAATATGCAAAAGTTTAGGGGCAAAACTATAATTTTGCCAAAATTGAATCAAGGACTGTTTTCATGAATGTGAGTATTAAATAAGCTAAATTTGCTATTATAGCAAGAAGAACGAAATCTGAAGCTAGACCGGGGAAAGAAAATGATTGAGGACTAAAGTGTTAGATTTGATCACATTTTTGTACTGAGGTAAGTTTATGGTAAATAAATGCAATATTTCGATAATTATTATTAATGTTGTTATTTTTCAGCAATTATGTATTTATTTCATAAAAATATCTAATGTTGACTTAAGTATGAGATGATAGAGAATCAGTGATAAAAGCCCTATTGAAACATTGGGAATGTATCGGATAAAAATGTCATGACATTTGGGTAAAGAGATCCCATGTAAGACAATGTCTGGGACATGGTGTTGGCACCGAGATGAGAGGTCCCCCCTAAGACCATGTCTGGGACATGGCATGGGCACCAATATGAGAACTCCCATGTAAGACCATATCTGGGATATGACATTGGCAGTACAGGAAATATCCCATGTAAGACCATGTCTGGGACATGGCTTTGGCATGTTATTATCAGATATGAGACCCAAGTATCCTTATTATTCCAATGTGGCTCAACGGGCTAGAAAACAGATTATGTTCTATGGAAGTTCAAGTAAAAGTATAATTGGCAACTTTAGGTGAGTTATAAGAGTTAACAATATGTTATGATATCAGTGAGAACCAATATTTCAGCAAGAGAAGAGTAAGTTGTAATCTTAAGTTATCTAAATAGGTAAGTAAATAAACAAGTAAATGAGAGTAAGTAAAGAGGAAACTTAAGAACATGATACTTGTATATCGTTATTTGTGTTAAATGTTGTTATTTATTTACTTGTAAACTTACTAAGCTTTATTCTTACTTCTTTTATTTCTTTTTCTTTCATATAGTATTATCAAGCATAGTCAGGATCTTGAAGACGTCGGAGAGCGTTCACACTATCAACCACCACAACTTGGTATTTTAAAACGATAAATGTTTCAAGCTATGGCATGTATAGGGACTTAGTCATTTCGATTGTATATTCTTAAATTATGACCAAAAGATGATATGTAAATATTTGATGATGAATAGTTATTAAAGTGGCTAAGTATGAAGGTGTTTGTTGTTATAAAAGTCTAGGTGATAAATTATGCATAGAAATCATGAAAAGGTAAAAATTAGTAGTGAATCAGTTTTGAGACAGCAATAGTGACATGATTTTGAAAAATCACCAAGGATAGTAGAAAATGAATTAGAGCATGGATGAGATATAGAATTAAAGCTTATTGAGTCTATTTTCATAAAAAAATAACAGTGTGGACAAAGAAATTATGTATTATGAGATATTTGCATTTTAGTTAGACAAGATGAAAGTGGTTTTTGGAATCCCCTATTCTGACTTTGGAAAATCATTACAAATTGTAAAAAAATATTTATGAGTTGTAATTTAAATTTCTAGATTTCTTATTGAGTCTATTTTCTTTAAAAACAAGTGAGAACACCATATGAAGTTTGTACAATGAGATAATTAAATTTTAGTGACAAGAGGTCAGGACAGTCGATTAGTTAAACAGGGGAGATCTTAACTAATAAACTGTACTAATTGGCTAAACCAAAAATTCTGAAAAATTTATGGTAGAAATATATATGAGCTTACTTTTAGGGAAAATTTACGGATCTAAATTTTGAGTTTCATAGCTCAAGTTATAATTAATTTAGTAACTGCTGCGCAGGTGGACAGCTTTGTTGTGAATAGTGAAATTAATTTCAAAAGTAAAATTTTATGCCCCGAGCTTTTTAGTTAAGTCAAGTAACGCCTCATGCTCGACTTCGAAAATGGTCTTGGGTAAGGGGTGTTACATTTTTGTCCCTATATTTATCTTGCCACATCTAGATTATCTATTATGTTCCGTGAATTGTTGGCAAGAATGCGCTTGCTAGTTTAGTGATAAGGCTTTAGGTTACCTTTAGGTCCTGTGTTCAAAACATGTTTTATGCAAAAGTAGAATTATTTTTGTTCCTGTCCTGCTTTGCCACCCATGCTACAAAATGTGGGTCAAATTTGATGTCTGATTAGCCAGATAGGATTAGAAGTTAAATCTAGTTAGTTGGGATTTAGGTATTTTTTTAAATAAAATAATAATCCCCTAAAATTTCTACTTGGTCGACCCCCACTTTATCTCAATCCTCAATTTCCATTTTTTTTCTTTTGTTACAACAAACTTCCTCTCTTGGCTTTTTTTTTTCTGTCTTCTCTGTTTCCTGTGTTTTTCCAGCTTTCTCGAAACAACCCCTTATTCTCCTCCTCTTTTCCATCTTTACGTATATCTTGTTGTTGGTTTGTTTTGTTCCATTCCTAGTCTCTGATTTTGTTGATTAGTGTGTGTGTGATTTGGAATTCCAAAGATAGTGGTAAGTTTCGTGTTAGTATAATGTTCATTTGTTATAATTTTTTTAAGAAGAATATTTTGGATATTTTTTCTTCTGAGAGGCTTTGTTGGCGTTGGCAATATTGTGATGGCCTTATTGTTTGTGAATTTGCCAGCAGAGGACACATAACTCTCTTTCGACAAACTGAGCGCCTTAGGATTCGTTCATTTTTAGGTAAGGGTTGAATACTTTAGCACTTATGGCCGAATGAATGACTCAGGTTTGTTTTATTTATGCTAAACTACTCGATGTTTTAGTGCTAATCAACCTATTCAGTATCATTATAGGAGTTGGCAGTGTTGTTGTTGGGTTGGCATCGAAAAATAGTCAGGTGTGTGACCCGAACTCAAAAATTTTTAAAAATCGTGGAAAAATGAACTATCAATCGACACCACACGACTATGTGCCAGTCCGTGTGAGCTACACCGACATGTGCTTGACCAAGTGGGTCACACGAGCTATGCCAGGTAGGGTGTGTGGGACACACAGGCATGTGGGCCCACTTTTAGTAAGTTTGGTTAGGGTCAAGTTTTGGATTGCATGTTCAATGTTAGCAATTTTGTAAACTTCGATGAATGATATGTATGATTGTCCGGTCAATGAAATTTGTTGTTTCTGTTGTGTGTGTTTTATCTTGTGTGATAAGTTATGTTTTGTTTCAATTCTCTTGGCATGTAACATTGTGACTATTCTGATTAAATTGATATGATATTAGTGAAATCTGACACATCTGTTCTGCAAAGTAAGAAATCTCATGTCTACTGAATTCTGTTAGATATACAATTGCATGTTCAATATGCTTACTGTTCTGATTATGTATTTGTATGCCATGTCACATTGCATGGGGTTGGGTTGATATGGTAAGGAGGAAGTTTTGATAGTTTAATGATCTACACTATCTGGTGGTTTAACCACGTATCTATTCTAGCAACTTGACTACAAATATGGCGGCTTGACCACATATATCTGATCTGGCAGTTTAACTGCAACTTTGGTGGCATTCTCTACAATTATTTATTTGTGTGTTCTGGATGGATGAGTTTTGGGTAACTCTAATTGGTGTGTAGCGGAGTTGGGTAGGAAGTTTTTTTGGAAAAATTGCATTATATTTTCTGTAAATATTGTATTGACATAGCCATGCATACTCAATTTTTTCTCTCTTGAACTTGATGAAATTCTCTACGATATTCTGATATGTTAATTTTATTGTCTGTACTTATGCTTGAGTTAAGTTACACACTTAGCTTCATAGAACACTCTTTTACCTAATCTCCTCAAGTAATCTGTAGGATTAGGCATTGGCTGCATTTCAAAAGCTCGGATTGTTTTCTCAGATAAGACAGTTTTGCTTATATATAATTTCTAATTAAATTTTCTGGACTATGGATTTTTGAACTAATTTTCGGACTTTGTTTTTGGTTTCAGGGTTTTTGTCAGATTTGTAGCTAAGTGGTTTGGATAACTTGTCAAATTTCTGCTAATTAAAAAGGATGTTTGATTTTCAAAACTAAATAAATTATGGATTTTTCCGCTACAAAGTAAAATAAGCGATTGACATTTCAGAAAGATAAAATAAGTAAAAATAAGATGTTTGGTTTAAATTGGTTGTGAATGGTAAATGTTTTTGAAAACGCTTAATTGAAAATGGCTAAGTTTTTTGCAAAATTATCAACACGAAATTATAATGAATTGAAAGAGTTTTCTGCAAAATTATCAACATGAAATTATACAATGTTTTAGGAAGTAAATAATCTGATTTTTGAGTAGGTGGTGTAACCTTCAAGATCTGGTCATAACATTTACACCGGGTTTGGGGTGTTACACTTAAATTAATTAATTTTGGTTTATTAAATTTTAATGATAGTATATAAGTAAATTAAAAAAAAGATATGCATTTTCTTCATCTTCCTCCTTTCAACATGAGAAACAAGAGAACAACCCTTATTGAGTTTTCAAGCTTTCATTTCTCAATTGGTAAGCAATTTCAAGTGTTTTTCTTATAATTTTTATGTATTTGAGATCGTGGTAGCTAGATTTAGTTAACCCGTATATTATTTTTCAAAACTGTTAAAGTGTTCAAAAATTAACATTGTTGATTTCTTGAAGTTTTTGTTGTCAAATGGCTAGATTTTAAGCTTAGCTATAGAAAATGACTAATTTGTAAAGTGATTTTGTTAGTTTTTTCAAAAAGGACTAATTTGAAAAATTGTAAAAATGAGATGAAATTTCTATAATATTAGATTCTAGTGAGTTATATAAGGATGGATTTGAAATTGGTTTTGAAACCTAAGCTCAAAATTGAGATTTATGACCATTTCAGTTTTCTAGACTAAATTGAATAAAATGAAAAAATTAGGAGCATCCAAAAATGAAATTCAACTAATACATGCATATAGTAGATTGGCATAAGATGTTTGGAATTGATAAATTGCATTGAATAATTGTATAGATTAAGATTTAGACCAAACTATAGATAATTGCGAAAAAAGCAAATTAATGATTAGTCCTTGACGCCTTGTTAATTGTTCATTTTGTCATATGGTATGATTCTATTTAAATTTTATATAATTTAATTATGAATTTGTGTATGTTAGATAGTAATTTTAACTGTTTGCAATTTGGTACAAAAGGTGAGATATGAACTAAATCCTAAAGAAATGATAAGTTGATTGATAAATTGAATAATTTCCAGAATAGTATGACTTTTTAATTGAATTTGATTTGGATAAAACTTGATATTATACTATTATTGAATTATTATTCGTAGCTAAAAATGATGTAGGATCGTCGAAAGGGAAAAGAAAAGGCGAGATTCGATAATGAGTAACACAAACTTTCAGTTTGTATTTCTATGACCCGAAACTAATTTAGTTACAACTTATTCATGATATGATGCATTATACAACATTAAGGTAAGCTATTAATAGTTATTGAGTGAAATTTTACGGTGCGAATGGAAGATCGATACATGGACTAAATTGAATAGAATAGAAAGTTCGTTGTACCACCTCAAAAATTTGAAATTTGTGATTTGTTAAATTATGTCATAAATTAAGTATCTACTTTAGTGGTTAAGGGCCTTAATTGTGTGTTTGAAGTCATTGGTTCAAATTTCACTCTTAAAAATTTTTGTTATTTTTGTTCTTATTCCTATCTCTGATCTTTTGATTTAAATATTTTTTGCTCAACTTATGATAGAATGAGCTTGTTGATTTAGTGGGAAAACTTCATCTTGCCCTTTGGTCTTGTGTTCAAATCCTTACATGAGTAGAAGGGCAATAGTTTTGCAATTTCTTGCTATGCCGCCCATGTGTTGGAGTTTGGGTTAAATTCAAACTCTAGAAATTTGGTAGGTTATCAGGAAATTAATTGGTTAGGTGATATATTTATTTTTTGATATCTATCTAATTTTTAATTTATTTTATTTTTTGGCTTTTCCCAAAAGAAATTAGTTTGTTTTACACGTTCTATCATTTTCTCCTCTTTCCACTTATCACGTTTTTTTTCGTCTTCCCCTTTTTTTTCCCATTCCATTGTTGTTAATTGATTTTTTTCCAAGTCCCTACTCTTGAATTCTTTCTTTTCAATTTTTGCTTCAACGCTTCTTCTTGATAGCAATTGTGTTCCCTTGTGCGTTATTCGTTGTTTCATTTCTTTGGACAAAGGTTGGTGCTATCTTTGATTTTGAACGGTCTTGGTAGTGTGGGGCAAGGTTTGTGTGCAAAGATTTGTGATTTTATTTCCTTTAAGTCTTCATAGTATTGGTTATCTTGTTATCTTCTCTATGCTATTCAATTTTAAACATTCTAAAATTTTTTATTTAGCCAAAGTTGGTGAAGTGCATGACTTACCTCTGGTGATTTAGGAGTTTAGGGGACTGCCTTGTCTGTTTGGGTAAGTGGTTGAACATTAGAAGGCTAATTTTTGTTTGTTAAGGTTTAATGCCACCGCTTGTGGTCAGATGAATTCTTGGAAATTAAGGAATCGATACTAAAATTGGTAGTTTGAATGACGTGTTTTAGGTTCTAGAAGTCTCGTTGTTGCATTCACATCAAATCAGATTAGGTGTGTAACGAAAACTAAATAAATTAGCAAATGGCTGAAAGCCAAAATTTGGACTGTCAACACCACATAGCTGTGTGCGACACACATCCATGTGACAAACCGTGTGCTAGGCTGTGTGGATCACACAAGCTAGCCAAGTAGGCCATATGGACCACATGAGCGTGTGGGCTCAAATTTCAAAAATTTTCCCTAGGGTCGTATTCCTCATTCAAGTCAAATGTAGCCCTTCCTATGGATCTGAATGGTACAAATTAGGCTATAAATCATGATTTCTAATGTTCTGTTAGTGTTAAATATGATTTACGTACACATGATTTGTATGTTATATGCTAAGTATGATATGTTATATGCCAAGTATGATTTGAATCTGATATGAAAAACATGTATGTCATATACGTATGTGATATCTATCTAATTTTGCATATGCATTAGGGTGGGAGATATGTTTATGGAGGAAGTGATGGCATTTTAATTTATTTACCTAATTTGGTGGCTCGGCCTCGTATGGCTATATTTGGCGGTACATCACCTCATGATTTGGTAGCTAGGCTGCAAACATTTTGGAAAGTGTCATACAGACACTAATTGGTGTGTAAGGCTGGTTGGGTATTTAATACCCTAATTGGTGTGCAGGGATGGTCGAAGATTGTGTGTAGCAAATGCGGATAGAAAATTAATTTGTATATGATATTCATCTGTTTCTATTTCTGTTTATTAAATCCGTCTAATTGATATCGGAATGCATGTTGGAACTGTATTTGTTTATTTGTTTGATTCTCAGGTAATCCTCAAACATAAGCGGGTCAGTGCAACCGGAGCTTGATTAAATAATTTTTATTTGTGCTATTAAAAACTTAGTTTTTTTCTATTTTGGTAATTTTAAACTATTTCGGACTTTTGGGACTATTTTGGACTTTTATTTTTTTGTTTCTAACCACTTAATCGTTTTTAGTCATAACTACACTATCAACAAAACATTGGGTTTTCAAAATTCAAACTGCATTTTTTAAACCAATTTTAACTAAGAGTTTTGCTGCAAACATAAGCGTTTGATAAGTACTATTTAATCGACAAAATTAGCGAAATAAGTAAGGAATGTGTTTTTATTTAAGATAAACCAGAATTATTTTTAACAAAAGTTGGCTTTATTTCTATAAGCCCAACAGATCTTTGAATTTTCAAAGTGAATCATGGTAACTTCTCCAGGTCTGGCCATAACGTCTAAGTCGGATTTGGGGTGTTACATTTGGTGGTATCTGTGAAAAGTGTTTTTGAACAAAATGTTTTTTTCTGATTAAATCTAAAAAATAAATGTATAAGAATACTGAGTCTTTGACATCAATCCTGTAAGTACTTCTGCCTTAGTTAAAATTTTAGAAAAAAAACACTATGATATTAGAATTACTCTATTGTAGTAAAAGATTGTAACAACTCTGTTAAATTTATTGATAAAATTCTAGACATAAAATATTTGATAACAAACTTCAAAATTGATAAATAAAATTCTGGAAATGTAGATAATTTACAATGAGTACGTGTGGAACTCATGGATGAGGTACGTATAGGCGCGGTGGGCGTCAAAGAGGGGCTTGATCTGAGCCATCCTCGACGGGCAGTATGTCTTGATATGAGCGAGACTATAGGTATGCATATTGCTGAGACAGGGTCTCAAACACAGTCGGCTGGGGACGATGCATTGTCCCACGCCATGTTGATAGTTCTTGAGAGGGTCTCTGGGACCCATTCTAGATCTAAGAGTCGAGGGTCAGTAACTGAACAACTCCGGTCCAATAGAGTAGAATTATTTAGGGACGTCATTGGGGTCACCCAGACTGTGTCCGAGTATTGGTTTGAGGCACAGAGAGGATTATGAATGACTTAGACTACACTCTTGAGCAGAAACTAAAGGGTGCAATGCCCTTACTTCGTAATGAAGCCTGCCAATGGTGACTAACCGTTGAGGGTGTCATGTGTGAATATGCTAAGTGAATTATGCAAGTGTACAAGTTGGATCAAGTAATAAAGTGATAACTGAGATTTTCTACATAGGGATCTGTTAGGTATAAACTGTTTAAGTTATTTTAAATGAGTGTGTTTAATGCTACGGAAAAAACAATAATAACAATGCAGAGATAACTAAGGAATACTGATGTGTGTAATATGTGAATTATAAAAATAAATAAAAATGTTATTGCAAGACAAGAGTAAGTATGCAATGAAGTTACGAGAATGATTACGTGAATAATATGTAAACAAGTAACAACTAAGGATACGAAAATAGAGATGCTACAACAAAGGTTAAGGGAACTAGGATGTTGAATCGTAAGGCTTGGATTACAAAGAATCTACCCTCGTTAACCAATAATGCCTCGGCAAGTTCAGTCTTATTCTACTTCTCAAAATAATTCTACTGTGGTTTGCTTCTTTTGAGAGCTAGGCCTTGAGTTACCTCACCTTGGGTACTATATGTCTATAGGCTTTAAGTTTGGTTCCTACTACTGTTCTTCTCTTTTCCATACAAAACGTTGTTCGATGTTTAAAGTCTACTGTGAGTTTTTTTTCAAGTACTCGTTCAATCATTCAATTTCGATCTAACTAACCTATCATACTGCAAATTCACCTATGTCTAGAGATTATAGGCATGCAATTCATAAATACCACTGAACAAAACAGTAAATTAAAATTGATCTAAGACATGGCCAATAATGGAAATAAAAGTTTCATCAAGTAATCCCAACCCTATGAGATTGAACTCATGGGTTGGTGTATAAAATCCAGATTCAAAATAGCATTCAACATCGTTTCCCTTATATCAAATTACTAAACAACAAATAAAGAATTAAAGGTAGAATTTTAGGAAATTAGCTTTTATTTGTCTAGCCCACAACTCTGGCTACAAAATGTATTTCGGTGACTAGGAGGGACTGCCTTCGTCTTTCCCTTTGCACCTCTACCCTTGTCTCAATCACTACCCTCTATCTTCATCTAAGGATTTCTCTTTTCAATTTTCTCTCTAACCGTCTACGCTTTTTTTCCTCCTTCTTGTTGGGTTTTATACCTCTTCCTTTAGAGTAGGCTCATTATCCCATGATCTCATGATTTTTTTTCCTTTTGGAGGTTGATTTTTCTGGTACACGTATAGCAGGACTAATAACAAGTAAGTGTTGACTAGGTCTCTTCCTGGCATTGCCACGAAATTCGTGTTAACAAACTGTCCAACCTTTTGCCACAAAAAACCTTCAATTATTTATTCCTTTTTTCTCATTCTACACCTACCTCTCAATCAACAAACAAATCCTTCCCACAAACAAAAACGTAACATATAATAACATTTAAGCACAGTACAATCTCTGCAATGTAATTTCCTAAAAACACTAATGGAAAATCCTAATATGCAACTAAATTAACCTAAGTACAGACAATTAACCAAGTCTAAAGGCATGAAATATAACTGTTTTCAACAGTTCTCACACCCCAAACCTAAGTTATTGCTTGTCCCCAAACAAGATATGTAAGAATGCAAGAACAAAATATACATCAGTTCTCAGTAATCTTCTTTCTCCAAAAACTTGTTCAAGTGTCAAAGATTCGCTCAACAAAGGTAGTGCAGGAAATTTTATCCTAAAAACAAAACTTCCTAAATGCTCTTGTGTACTTTCTAGCCATAGCAAACATCTCCTGATTCATTTAGTTCATTTTTTACCAAAACTCAAGTTGCTCTAACCTAGTCAAAATGTATATATATTATTCATATTTTATTAAAATTAATGTACGGGATTTAGCATGCACCAAATTTTTTAACTCGATAATCACAATGGAGCAAACACTGAATTACCGAGTAATCAATCATGTCACAATTTAAATAAAAATCACTCTTGAAGCTAAGGCTTTTAACTTGGAAGATGGATGGAGCAAACAACTACCTCCTTAGCTATTTAGCCTGTTACTACAGTGGAGTGCCCCTTATTTATTTTATTACACACTCTTACTCAAACTCACCTTTCTAGTCAATAGTATGATGGAGCAAACAAAGTAATAAAAAACACTCGCTATATTCCAAAACTAACTGAGCTTAGGACATCTCATGTTTAGGAATTAATTTTCAAGTAACCTATCCAAAGCTAAATCCACCTAATCCACTTTCACATGTTCTAAGTGTATTGAAGAATTGAAGTTCATCACCGAACATCATATGTAAGATTATACTCGTTATAGGCAAAAGAAATTGTGGCAATTATGTGTGCCATGGCAAAATGAATGACAAGTGAACCACAAATTAAAACATGCTCAACTAACTATTTAATGCAATACTAAATGGTCAACACACCCCCAAACCTAAGGGATGCATTATCCTCAATGCATATACAAATATACAATAGCAAATGTCATGGCAAAATAAATAAAATGCATCATGTATGGAAAGGAAAATAACTTCCCTGGCTTGGACCAGAGTGTATTTACTTCATTTTGTCGTACGAGTGGATTTATGGGCACTGACTTTATACCGCAACTTTCTCAATGTTGCGGCATAACTCTATTTCGCAATGCTACGGAAAATTGCTCTGAGTACCAAAATTGATAAGTTTGCACTTTTTATTCCGTCTCTAGAAAACATAAAACTACTCAAAGATAAAAATAGAAATAGAAGAAAAAAGAAATAATTAAAGATAACGAATAATAAAAATGAAATTAAAGTAAAGTAATTAAGGAAAAGAAAAATAGAAAATATAATTATTAGCTCAAACATCTCGGAGCTCAATGAATTGCTTATCTCTATCCACATGAGCACCCTAGTAGTTTTTCAAGCATTTTCCATTAACTTTAAATGTGACCCCCGTTTTCATTTGACATCAACAACTCTATGAGGATAGACTTGAGCTACTTCAAAGGGACCTGGCCAGCGAGATTTTAATTTACTAGGGAACAATTTGAGCCTAGAGTTGAACAACAACACCTGTTGTCTTGGTTCAAATTGCCTTGGCATAATCCTTTTATCATGCCACCACTTGGTCTTCTCCTTGTACAGTCTAGCGTACTCATATGCTTGTGCTCGAAATTCATCCATTTCATTCACCTCTAATAACCTTTAATGGCCAGCAATGATCTAATCCAGGTTCAGCTTTTTAATAGCCCAAAATACTTTATGTTCTAGCTCAACAGGTAGGTGACATGGCTTCCCAAAAACAAGCTTAAAGGCAATATTCCCAACGATGTTTTGAATGTCGTACAATAATCCCACAACTCATCATCCAATCTGGAAGACCAATCTTTTTGAGTTGGGTTCACCAGTTTTTCCAGGATTTGTTT
This sequence comes from Gossypium raimondii, assembly GCF_025698545.1. NCBI lineage: Eukaryota > Viridiplantae > Streptophyta > Magnoliopsida > Malvales > Malvaceae > Gossypium > Gossypium raimondii. The sequence goes on from NC_068566.1 coordinate 16,659,899, forward strand.
AATTTCTCTGTTAGAAATATCTGCTTGTCCATTTGTTTGGGAATGATATGTCATGGCAATCTTTTGTTTCACCCCATACTTGTGCAAAGCATTAGAAAAAAATTTGCAATCAAAATGAGAACCTTCGTCACTGATAATTTCCCGAGGTGTACCAAATCTTGTGAAAATGTTCTTGTGCAAAAACTTCAGCACTAACTTGGCATTATTCGTAGGGGAGGTACCGATTTAGCCCACTTCAAGATGTAGTCCACTGCCACGAGTATGTAAAGATTGGCAAATGATGGTGGAAATAGACCAATAAAGTCGATTCCCTAAACATTAAACAACTCAATCTCTAAAATATTTTACAACGGCATTTTATGTCTCTTAGATAAATTACCTGTCCTCTAACAACGATCGTATGACTTATAAAATTCTTGGGCATCCTTGAACAAGCTCGGCCAATAAAAACTAGATTAGAGTACCTTGGCAGCAATTCTCATTCCTCCAAAGTGTCCTCCAGAAGGTGTTGGGTGACAGTGTTGCAGGATGTTATGTACTTCATCATTAGGGACACACTTCCTAATTATCTGATCAACACATTGCTTGAATAGGAAGGGTTCATCCCAATAATTATGCTTGGCATCATAAAGGAACTTCTGGTGGTAGCAACCCACTTACTAAGAAGTTGACTATATCGGCGTACCAAGGTAATGTCATTGTAACCAACAATTGCTTGTCTGGGAAATTTTCCTTAATAAGTTGAACATTGTCATTTTCATTAACATCTTTTAACCTCGACAGGTGATCAGCCACTTGATCTTCAATTCCCTTTCTATCTCCAATTTCTAAATTAAACTCCTGCAGCAAAAGTCTCCACTGAATTAATCTTAGCTTGGCATTTTTCTTAGTCACCAAATATTTAATAGTAGAGTGATTTGTGTAGACCATAACTTTGGTGCCAACGAAATATGATCAAAATTTATCTAATGCGAACACCACAGCCAATAACTCATTTTCTGTGGTGGTGTAGTTAAACTGCACATTCGTCAGGGTCCTGCTCGCATAATAGATTGCATGAAATACCTTGTCTTTCTGCTACCCCAACACTCCTCCCACAGCATAATGGCTGGCATTACACATGAGTTGAAATGGTAGTGTCCATTCTGGAGCTATTACAATTGGTACTGCTACCAGTATTTTCTTCAATTCCTTAAAAGCGATCAAACACGGTTCATCAAAATTGAATGGTCTATTCTACTCCAGCAAAGTACACAAGGGTTTTGATATTTTCAAAAAATCCTTAATGAATCTTCTATAAAATTTCACATGGCCTAGAAAACTTCTAATACCCATGACACTTGTCGGAGGCGTTAATTTTTCTATTACCTCAATTTTTTCTTTGTCAACTTCAATCCCTTGTTACAATATCTTATGACCTAGCACAATGCCTTCACAAACCATGAAGTGGAATTTCTCCCAATACAAGCCAAGATTTCTTTCTTCACAGCGACGAAGAACCAATTCTAGATTTTTCAAACAGTCCTCAAAATCATTGCCAAAGACAGAGAAATCATCCATAAAGACTTCAAGAAAGTTTTCCACCATGTTAGAGAATATGGCCCTCATACAATGATGAAAGGTTATCGGGGCATTACATAACCCAAATGGCATCCGTCTAAAGGCGAAAGTATCATATGAAAATGTGAAATTTGTTTTCTCTTGGTCATTTAGAGCTATGGAAATTTGATTATATCCTGAATAACTATCTAAGAAATAGTAGAAGGTTTTCCTAGCTAATCTATGTAACATCCCGAAATAGGGCCTAAACAGAACAGTGGTTATAAAACCATGAATCTGAGATAGAAAAGTTTATTGTGATTAATTTTTATGATTTACCGATTGATTGGATGAATGTGTTAGAATACCGAAAAGAAATTTCAGCGATTGCATGTCTGAATTGCATATTAGGGTCTAATTGCAAAAGTGGATAAATATGAGTTTTAGATGATAAAGGATTTAATTGAAGTGCATAATTGAAGTAGAGGTCCTTAAATGGTAATTAGATCATTATATTTTCATGGAAAAAAATGGGCATGCATAGATAAAAATAACTAAAGTTTTAATGAAGGGCATTTTAGTCATTTGGTAAGAAAAAGAATTAAAAAGGAAAAAGATGACAAAATGTGCTCATCTTGTCTATAAGAGCTGAAATTTCAAGGGACACCATAGTTAGGGTTTCTTCACTTTCTCAAGCTCATAGTAAGTGCATCCAAACCCCGTTTTTAATGTTTTTTATGTTTATGGAGTCCACGTAGCTCGATTTAATTTATTCTACCGTTAATTCATGTTAGGGTTCTTATTTGGAAAAATACCCATAGGTTAAATGTGTTTATTTTGATGTTTTATGGTAGAATATGAAGTTTTAAATTATGTTAAACAACTTTTGTTAAGTGATTTTAGGTGAAAATGAGTAAAACGACATAATCGGTAAAAATACCTAATGTTCATAAGTAAATGTTAGAGTGGGAATTTGATGTTGCCATAGAAGGGAAAGATGTCCAGCATGTCATAAAACATAAGAATAAGGGATGAAGTTTAATTTTTGAGCTTTGGGGTAAAAGTGTAAATATGCAAAAGTTTAGAGACAAAATCATAATTTTGCCAAAATTTGAGTCAATGATTTTTTTGATGAATGTGAGTATTAAATAAGCTAAATTTTCTATTATAGATCAAGAAGAACGAAATCCGGAGTTAGACCGGGGAAAGAAAAAGGTTGAGGACTAAGTTGCTAGATTTGATTGTATTTTGTATCGAGATAAGTTTACAGTAAATAAATGTAATATTTCAATAATTATTATTAATGTTGTTATTTTCCAGCAATTATGTACTTACTTCATGAAATTATTTAATGTTGAATCAAGCATGAGATGATAGAGAATTAGTGTTAAAAAGTCCCGTTGGAACATTAGGAATGTATCGGATACAAATGTCATGACATTAAGGGAATGAGATCCCATGTAAGACCATGTCTGGGACATGCCATTGGCATTATTGAGGTTATGAGAGGCCCCATGTAAGACCATGTTTGGGACATGGAGTTGGCACCGAGATGAGGGGTCCCTTGTAAGACCATGTCTGGGACATGGCATAGGCACCGATATGAGAACTCCCATGTAAGACCATATCTGGGATATGTCATTGGCAATACAGGAAACATCCCATGTAAGACCATGTCTGGGATATGGCTTTGTCATGTTATTATCTGACAGGAGACCCGAGTATCCTTAGTATTCCAAGTGGTTCAACGGGCTAGTAAATAGACTATGTTACATGAAAGTTTAGGTAAAAGCATAATAAATAGATTCAGGTGAGTTATAAGGTTAAGAATATTTCAGTTATCAGTTGAGAAAGAAATTTCATCAAGGGAGGAGAAGTTATAATCATGAGTTATTTAAGTAAGCAAGTAAGTAAACAAGTAAGAGAGTAAGTAAAGAAGAAGCAAAGACCATGATACTTGATGATAATTTATTAGTATAATTATTTATGATAAATGTTGTTATTTATTTGCTTGTAAAATTACTAAGCTTTATGCTTACTCTCTTTATTTTCCTTCTGTTTTTTATAGTATCACCAAGCAATTTCAGGGATCGTAAGGACGTCGAAGATCATTTCACACTATCAACAAATCATCTCGGTATTTTGTGATTCGAAATGTTTTAAGTTATGGCATGTATAGGGACTTAGTCATTTTGTGTGTGTGTCCTTATGATATGGCTAATGAATAGCATGTAAATATTCGATAATGATTAGCTATTGAAATGGTTATTTAAGAACATGTTTTGGTGTTATGTATGCCTAATTGATAGTTAATACAAAGAAATTATAAAAGAGTAAAAATTTGCAATGGAATAGTTTTTGGATAGCAACATTGACGTCATTTTGAAAACTCACCAAGGATAGTAGAAATGAAATTAGAGAGTGAATGAGATATAGAATTAAAGCTTATCAAGTCTATTTTCACATGAAAGAAACGGAGTAGGCAAAGAATTATATATTATAAGATATTTGAATTTTAGTGAGACAAAGTCAGAATGGTTTTTGAAGTCCCCTGTTCTAAATTTAGAAAATCATTAAACATTGTACAGAAAGAATTATGAGTCATAATTTATATGTCTAGATTTCTTAGTGAGTCTATTTTCAATAAAAAAAAACAAGAACATTATCCAAATCTGTACAATAAGATAATTGATTTTTAGTGAAGAGGGGTCAGAACTGTCGAGCAGTGAAATAGGGGAGACTTTAACGAATAAACTGTACTATTTGGCTAAACCAAAAATTCTGGAAATTTTATGGTAAGAGGATATATGAGTCTAGTTTCAGGGAATATTTACAGATCTAAATTTTGAGTTTGTTGGCTCAAGTTATAATTAAATTAGTGACTATTACACAGGTGGACAGTTTTATTGTGAACAGTGAGATAAATTATTTTAATCTGTTTAAGTATTCGAAAAAATTTTAATGTTCCCGGTTTGGACCCGAACCACTTATGTTGCATGTTTTAGGGTCTCGAAGGTCCTTTTTAGGGATATGTTGATTGAATGTGAGCGAATTAATTTCAAAAGTAAATTTTTATGCTCCGAACTAGTAAGTTAAGTCAGGTAACGCCTCGTGCTGGACTCTGGCAACGATATCGGGTAAGGGGTTTACAATCTATCCAACATTTGGTCAATAAATGGCAATGGAAAATGGTCCTTCCAGGTTGCCTTATTGAGCTTGCGATAATCCATGCATACTCTCTATCATGTGACAGTGTGAGTTGGAATAAGCTCGTTGTTATCATTGCTGGTCAATGTGACACCTCCTTTCTTGGATACACATTGTACAAGGCTCACTCTCGAGCTGTTAGAGATCGGGTAGATAATACCAACATCTAACCACTTGATAATCTCTTTTTTAACAACTTCTTTCATGATTGGATTCAACCTCTTCTGATATTCAATAGAATTGTTACGGCTATCCTCCAGTTAAATTTTATGCATACAAATAGCAGGGTTGATTCCCTATATGTCTGTAATTGTCCATCCCAATGCCTTTTTAGATCGTCGGAGTAGTTCTAACAACCTCACTTCTTAATCGGGTGTCAACTCGGCAGAAATAACTACTAGCAAAGTGTTATTTTCTCTCAGATAAGCATATTTTAAATGCTACAACAAAGGCTTCAACTCCAGTGTGGGAGGTTCCTCTGTAAAAAGTTTAGAAGGCTTGAAAGAGCGATCTGATAAATCCAAGGATTCAAACTTTTTCTCTAGTCTATCCACAAGCTGTTTGGCTTTCGTAAGTTCACCACAGTCCTAAAAAATTATTGCGTCACTCTGCTCAAGTGAGTCTTCATCACTATCAGAATTGCTATGGCAAACTCTTGTGAACTCTTCCTCCACTACTGCCCCTATCAGGTCGATGGCACAAAATTCTTCATTCTTATCAATGTATTTTAAGGTATTAAATACATTGAATGTGATCTACTGCTCATTTACCCTCATGGTTAGTTCGCATTTCTGCACATCAATTAAAGTCATGCCTAAGCAAGAAAAGGTCTTCCCAGAATAATCGGCACATCCTAGTCAGCTTCAAATTCTAAAATAAGGAAATTTGCTATAAAAATAAACTTATCTACTCTTACCAGCACATATTGAATTTTACCTTTCAGATGTGCGTAGGATTGATCAGCTAGTTGCAACGTAACTGTAGTAGGTCTTGCTTTCCCGATTCCAAGCTTCCTGAAAATAGACATAGGCATTAGATTTATACTCGCTCCTAAATCACAGAATGTCTTACCAACATACTGATTTCCTATTGAGAAAGGGATAGTGAAACTCCTTAGGTCCTAATCTACACTTGTTTGATAGTATGTCTTTCATAAATATAACATAATTGGGCATTTGCTCCAAAGCTTCAACCAGTGGTATGTTGATATGAAGTTGCTTTAGGACATCTAGAAATCTTTTGAACTGAGCCTCATGTTTACGATTGTGAAATCGCTGAGGAAATGGTGAAGGTGGTCGTCTTTCAGGTTGTTAATGTTGTTTTGTTGTAGCATTTTCATTAGCAAGATGATATGATTCTTCTGCAACATTCTTTTGCTTAGCCTTTCCAGATGTAGTGTGATTTTCAGATTTTTTAGAATCTTTCCATAGTTGCAATCTGATTTTCCTTCTTCTGCAATGGCATCTTTAACAATTTCATTCAGCTAAGTTCCATATCTGAGAGTGATTTCCTTACAATGCTTCTTCCCTTGTGATCTTGAATTCTTGGTATCACTTGGCAAAGCTCCTTGAGGTCTCGAATTTAAAACATTAGCTATCTGCCCCACTTGATTCTCAAGAGCTCAAAGGGATTAAACTTGACTCTAGATCACAGCATCCTTCTTGGCCATATACTCTTTCAAAAAAGCTTCAATAGATGATGATGATTATGAAACTGATGTCTAACCTTGTTGCACATTTTGCCTCGGCATAGGTGTACTGATGGCATTTTGTCTTGCAACATTGTTAAAATTCCCTGCTCTTTGATTATTCCAACTAAATTTTGGATCTTTCTTCCACCCTAAATTATACGTGTTGGAATAGGGGTTATTTTTTCGATTGAAATTATCCATATAACACACAGTTGCTGGATTTGATGGGCATTTATCAAACACATGGTCTTCACCATAATAAACACACGCTAGCTCGACTGTTTTCATCTCCTGGACTGCAGTCGGTCTCTTCATTGTTTTGATCATATTAGTTAAAGATGATACTTGGGGAGTCAATGATGTAATTGCATCAAGTTCCATGGTGCCAGCAGCTCTCTTGTCAGTCTCAACTCGCGTGGTAGGATACTGATCATCATTGTTGGAAATCCGTTCCAAAATATCATAAGCTTCATTGTAATATTTATCCAACAAGGTACCGTTGGCAAAAGCATCAACTACCATCCTTGTATGTGTGTTGAACCCATTATAAAACATCTCCATCTAAGTCCAGTGTTAAAACCCATGCATTGGACATTTTCGCATTAATTATTTAAATCTTACCCAAGCTTCGTACAGTGTTTCATCTTCTGATTGCTGAAAAGACCTGATATCATTTCTAAGCTTGGTAGTCATGTTTGGAGGATTATACCGTAACAAAAACCTCTAGCAAAGATCATTCCATGATACTACTATCCTTAACAGTAAAGCATTCAGCCACGCTCTTGCACAATCTCTCAAAGAATAAGGGAACAATTTGGGAACAATTTAAGCCGCAAGGCATCTTCAGGAACACCCTGTTGACGCAACGAGTCACAGACTTTCAAAAAAGTTTTAAATGTAGTCTTGGATCCTCAGTTGGCGATCCATTAAACTGCCCTACAGATTGCAACATCTAAAACATTATTGGTTTCAATTCAAATTGCTAATGTGCGGTCTGACTATCCCTAGATTTGGATCATCCAAAATTGGCACAACATGCTCTCGAATTGGCCTATCTCGGTCATCTATCATACGATGAATAGGAAGATCAACATCCTGACCATTTGGATTTAATGGATCATTCCCATTCCAAGCCATGTTACACTTCTCTTCTCCTTCATCTCAATGTTCTCTCGATCTCTAGGTCAAAAGGATACTCTTCATCAGCAGGAATGCATCTACTCATGCACTAACGACAAACTTGTAGAAATTAAAAAGAACTAAATTAAATAAAACTAATGTAATTAAGTAAAATAACCAAGCCAAATTTCACCAAATTGCCGGTCCCTGGCAACGGCGCTAAAAACATATCGCGTGTGAATATGCTAAGCGAATTGTGTAAGTGTACACATCAGATCAAGTACTAAAGTGATAAGTGAGATCATCTCCACAAGGATTGGTTAGGTATAAATTGGTCAAGTTATTATAAAGGAGTGTGTTTAATGCTATGGAAAAAACAATAATAAGATTGCAAAGATAACTAAGGAATACTGATGTGTGTAATATGTGAATAATAACAAATAATCTAAATGTTATGGCAAGACAATAGTAAGTATGCAATGGCAATTACGAGAATGATTACGTGAATAATATGTAAACAAGTAACAACTAAGTATGCGAAAACAGATATGCTACAACAAAGTTTAAAGGATCTACGATGTTGAATCGTAAGGCTGGGATTAGCAAGAATCTACCCTTATTAACCAATAATGCCTTTGCAAGTTTAGTCTTATTCTACAGCTTGGAATAGTTCTACTGTGGTCTGCTTTTTTTCAAGATTTAGGCCTTGAGTTACCTCTCCTAGAGCACTATATGTCTATAGGCTTTAAGTTTGGTTCCTACTACTGTTCTTCTTCTTTCCGTACAGAACGTTGCTCTATGTCTAGAGTTTGCTACAGTGTTCATTTGAGTACTCGCTCATATCATTCAATTTCGATCTACCTAACCTAACATTGTCAGAATTAGATTAATTTCATAAACATGCTGCAAATTCACCTATGCTTAGAGATTATACGCATGCAATTCATAAATACCATTGAACAAAATAGTAAATTAAATTTGATCTAAGTCGTGGCCAATAATGGAAATAAAAGTTTCATCAACTAATCCCAACCCTATGAAATTTAACTCATGGGTTGGTGAATAAAAATCCATATTCAAAATAGCATTCAACATCGTTTCCTTAAATCAAATTACTAAATAGCAAATAAAGAATTTCAGGCAGAATTTCGGGAAATTAGCTTTCACCAGTCTAGCCCACAACTCCGATTACAAAATGTCTTTCGGTGACCAGGAGGCATTGCCTTCGTCTTTCCCTTTGCGTCTCTGCCCTTGTCGCAATCGCTACCCTCTACTTTCGTCTAAAGATTTCTCTTTTCAATTGTCTCTCTAACCGTCTACTCTTTTTTCCTCCTTCTTGTTGGGTTTTATACCTCTTCCTTTAGAGTAGGCCCATCATCCCATGATTCCATGTTTTTTCCCTTTTTTTTATCTCTTTTTTTAAATTTGGTAAATGATGAGATTTCAAAAGAGGAATGATGCTTATTTATCTCCTTTTTTACAAATTTTATTTCTTTTTATCTTTATATGAGTTGATTTATGATTCATGGCTGCGCTAACTGGAAATAAGTGAAACAGTTATTGGCCGAGCAGAGCAGCTATTGCACATATTATTTAAGACAAACTGATCAAAATGTTCCTTCATATGTTGATTATCTATCAAAGAAGAGGCCGTCTTGCAGTATATGAGATGCTTGTCAAGTTCCGGATGCTCTGTGTTAGTGGCTATTGTGGTGTTGCACACACACCAAGCAAATTGACCATACTCAGCATGTAAGTTGACTGCCTTGGTATTTTGCAAATCTTTCATGCCTCTTGCTAATCTTGTTTATTTTTCTTTAACTTCCACTGGCATTTGTCTTTGGGAGATAATTCTATCTTCCACGCTGTGCAGATACGGATTCTGAAGTTAAAAGATGAAGTTTCCGATCCTGCTAAAATTATTTTATTATTATTAACCCATATAGGACATGTTGGCATTTAATTGAACATACAAAAAGATGGAGGTTTTTAATACAATTGTTGCTTCTGTCTGTATTCTTTTGACAATGGATAAGGTGAGATATATCTTTGCGTTAGCTTGTCCCAAATTTAAATTCTTGATCATTACTTGCAGACACCCAGCAATTTGTGACAGGATCAAGCAGTCAGCAGAAGCGGCTATCCTAGCTGTTATTGAATTTGTGACCAAGAGAGGGGATGAGCTGAGTGAAACTAATATTTGAAGGTCCTTGTTTTTTTTCTTTTATTAAACAAGAAATGCACGTTTAATTAATTAGCTCCTTAATTGCATACTCTTATGATAAAGAGAGAATAATTGTCTTTTCAAGTAAGGTCGATCAAGTCTCTCTGCAGACCACCAATGGCGAATGGATTGACCCCTTATTTCTCTTCAATTTTGATATCAGCCTTGAAGCAAAGTGGGTTACATGACGTAGATTCTCGACACCGCCAAATATGTCAATAGAGGCAGATTTATCTTATTAAAGTTGACAATAATCCATGTATTGTCATTTACGTGCATTTTCACATATTATAACTCTGATACGTCTGCATATTTTAACACATTAACACACATGTTATATGAATATTTGCAATGCTTTTTTTCTCATCCTCATGTTATTGTTTTTCTTGTGTGTTATTTCATATTCGTATATCGTATCCAAAAACTATTAGATGTACTTCAAATATAAAATTTAAATGTTTGAATATATTCAAAATAGACAGTATCCAACAATCGTTTTCTTAGAAGATCTCATCAAAAGATTATTATTAACAAGACCACAATAGCAAACACAATTCCTTTAAAACAAAATGCATTTACCAAAGGAAGATTTTAGCAACAAGCCTAGAAAGTAACTCAAGATATATATACAGAAGGAAGAAATTGCTAACTCAAACTCTTGTTGTTGTTGGTGGTGGTGGTGGTGGTGGTGGTGGTGGTCTTGCTAAGAAGATAATGACCGATGAAGTATAGGGTTGCTAGCTTCAGTTTTTTATACAAAAGGGCAAAAATCTTTCGCTTGATTCTTCCTCTCTTCTTCTTCTTCGTCGTTATCGTCTTCTTCTTCTTCTTCTCAGTCTCAAGTATTGCTTTTTGGCATTCCATTACCGACGCTTTAACATCAACCATTTTCTTATCCATGCGAGTTTCAGAGATATAAAAATTAAGAAGAGATAGAGAACAATGGGCTGGGGTTGCATGAAAACTAATATCGAACTAACCTCATAGATATGTATATTTATATACTTACTTTTGCGGGAGGAAGCTTCTTGCCACTTTCATTCAAGGTTTAATATAATATTTAATATATATTTTAATTTGGTACATAAAATTTTCATTCGTTACACAAATTACTTCAAAACAATGACAATTTTTTGATAAGGTGGCAAAAATAACTAATTTATGACCGACATATAGTATTTGACATATGACATTTAATTCTTTTTATATTTGAAATATTTAATTAATTTTTATTTTATTTTTATTCTTTTAATTTAATATAATAAAAGAAAAACAACTTGGTCAATGAAAATGATTTACTGTGTTAATGAAAATATCTATTTTCTTATAAATTGACTTGCCTTTTTAAAAGCATAAATCATTTTTCAAAAAGTAACTCTTTATGAGTATTTTTATTTTTATTTAAAATTAAATTGAATCAAGTCTAATATTAGTATATTAATAATAACTTTTTATTTTATTTTTAAAATATTAAAATATTGTCATCAAATATTATAATGTTCAATATTATTAAAGATACATATTTAATTATTTACATTCAATAATAAAATTGATGTCTACGGAACAAACTAAAAATTTGGCTAAGGTAAATGCACTGTCAATTAATTGTATAGTTATGGTAAGTAAAGATATCATTCTCCGAATACTAAAAGTACCAATAATTCTTGTCTTTCTATTATTTAACTACATAATTCGAGTGATTAGTTAAAAATAAAATTAACTAAATTAATTAACTAATGAACATGACAAAGAACAAAACAAGACTCAATTAACAACCAAAAGTAAAACAATACTCGAAAAGAATCCACCTAGACTTTATCGTCACTATCAATCTAAATTACGCAATTACTTTACTTAGGATATTGATCCGTAGAAATCCTTAAATTATACTAAAATATCTTTTGAGAGTAAGAACAACTAACTCTAGGTTGATTAATTGAAATTTCTTTCTAATTAAAACTCCTATTATCGCATTAACTTGTGCTATGAATTCCCTATTAGATTAGACTTTAATGCGATAGATTTTGTTGTCCTATTTCTAGGATTACATATAACTTCACTCAATTACCCAAGATCTACTTTTAAATAGGGTCTATTCAACCTCCAATCTAAGCATATCAAACATTGATTAATAGTCTATAAATATTAAATCAAGAATTAAACACACATAATTGAGAATAAGAAATTAAGTATTTTTGCATAAAATAAAAATCAAATGACAAAATCCATCATAGGGTTCATCTCCCTAGGTATTTAGAAAATTAGTTCATACCTGCAAATAAAAACATCTAAGACATAGTATAACCGAAAGAAATAAAGAAACTCATGATAATATTCTAAGAAACCAATTGAGAAACTTCAATCTTAACGGAAATCTGTTTCAGAATCAACTTCAATTATGTTTTTCAAGTTGTTTTTTTGGATATCCTATGACAGCTCTATCCTATCTTCTTATGTTTGTCATATATACGTCTTAGAATGCCTGAAAAACCTAAAAATCACAATTTTCCGCAGCTCAAAATGCAAATCTGTAAAATTGACATAGCCTACCACATGAAAGTGTGATAGCGTTGTAGTCGGTCCTAAAGTAAAGGGAGAACCTTGCTGCTTACTTGCTATATCCCCGCGTTCTTGCACGGCTCGGCTCGTTCTTCGAGCCCTGCTTCTCCCTTCCCCCTCTCCCCGTTCTTACCGTCCAAAACAGGCCGTATGGAGTATAGCCAAGTGGTAAGGCATCGGTTTTTGGTACCGGCATGCAAAGGTTCGAATCCTTTTACTCCAGATTATGAACACCCGATCGGATCTGTCAAGAACGAGCTGACGACTACGAAGCTTTTAGTTTTTATGTTATATGTTATTAGCTTTAGTGTGAACACGAGTGAGGGTGCTACTGGCTATAGCACCCAAATGTTACTGCTGTTGTTAGTTCTTAGTGTCTATGTTAGCAGCATTAGTGTGAGCACGTTAGAACTGTTGTTAGTTCTTAGTGGCTAGCCCTCCTGAGTGTTCCCAAAAGTTAGGGAGGGAGGGTGATAGCCACACCGTGCCAAACCGTGTGTGGCCTTTACAACTCGCTTTGATTTTTCAATTTTCCCTCTTTTTGCTCCCAAATGCTCTATTAAGCATAAAAACATGAATTTAAAGGATTATGAACATAAAATTCATAATTAACATCGAATAATCACCTAAAAACGCATTAAGAATGATGTTAAAATATGTTACTTTTAGCACTTATAAAAAATAAACTATTAATATAATAAATTATTTCAATAAATTATTTAATATTATAATTTTATTTTAATAATAAAATTTAACAATAATAATTTTGAATTTTGAATAATATTCTTAATGAATTATTAAAATTATTTATATTAATATTTTAATAAGAAATATATATATTAATTTATAAAAAATTAATACTAAATAATTTATAGTATAAAATATAATTATTTAATTATTTAATTATGAGTTTTTAAATCATGCGTAGCTTCATTTATCACTTCCAATTAAAATGTGTCACTATCCATTCTCACATATGTAATATATGTAATTTAAATTAAGTTTTAATTAGATATTGTTTATTATTAAGTTTGTATGTGATATTAATTATTATAAAATGAATTTCGATTGTCAAAAGAAAATGCTACTATAATATTTCGTGCCAAATATATTTATGTTGTGTTTGTTTCACTAAAACAAATTTTAAAATTATCGAACAAAAAATATTTTATGTAGGTTTATCCAAACACCAAAAATGCCACTTTTTTTGAAAATTGTTTTAATAGGATAACCTAATTTTATTTTATTTTTAGATTTTCAAAACTCTTATTTTTCCTTTATTTTATTATGCATGCATTGTTTTGTAATTTTTTTTTGAAATAAGTTTCAGATTGGGCTTTATTTTAAAAGATAAATAAATGTTACACTTAAGATCCTAGAAAAACAACCAACGAGCCCAATTAAAAACAATTGAGCCCAGCAAAAAGAAAACTAAAAGACAAAAATTGGAAACCTAATCTCCTAGGAAAATGAAAAAGGAAGCAAAATCTGATACTAATAAATGTTTACTGTTCTACCTGCCCAATCAGTCTTAAAAGACTACAACCGTCTTGTCTCTTCAATTTTCTTTACTTTTCCAAGACGCTTCAGATCACTCTAGGGCTTGCTGAAATAACTTTGATGTCTGCCCTTCTCTATACTCTCCTCCCTTCATTTCTCGCTTTCTTCATTCAATCTGGTTCTCTTACCCTATCAGTTTTCGCTTGGGTTTCTGCCGCTTCAGGGACTCGTCCGACCAGGTAGGCTCCTCTACTACTCTTCAGAGCTTCACTTGCTAAGATATGCGCAAGGTTGTTTGCTAATCTTGGGATATGCTCAAACCTACACTCCTTGAATTTAAGCAGAAGTTGATGAATATCATGTAAATACGCATTAACCAATGATTTATCAGGACTTTTTGTTTTACATTTTCTTATTATTGATAAAGAATCCCCTTCAATAATAACTTTTTCCCACTGCATGTTAACGCCGATCTGGAGGGCTGTCGGCACGCTATTGCTTCCGCCCCAAAGGCTGAGGAAACTCTTTGATGAACCTCCATACATGATAGAAGAACTAAACCCTCCTTATCACGGGCCACAACTCCAATAGCCGCTTTACTTTGTCTACCATCGTATGCTGCATCGAAATTGATTTTGACTACCCTGTCCACTGGCTTTATCCATATTTTTACGGGTATGAAAGATTGCAACCTATTTTTACCAACTGCATCAAGATCTGAAATATAGCTATGAACAAATCTCCCTACTTCTTTTCCAGATTTACCATCTTTTTTATGCAATCTATTGTTCCTGTCTCCCCAGATGGTCCATACTGCTACACAAAAAATTTGATGCTGAGGAGTCGAGCTTTGTGAGAAAACCCAGGTTAGCCACTGTAGAAACCCCATTTGATTGCCCTGCAAATACCTATAAAAAGATAACTCTCTCCATACTGCTATTGTAGCAGGACATTCCCGGAAGAGATGGTCCATGGTTTCAGTTCCTGAACTACAACGAGGACATATTGACGTATTCGTCAGTCTTCTAAGTAGCATATTAGCACGCGTAGCTAGAAAATTCCAAGATATCTTCCAAACTATAATTTTAATTTTTGAAGGAAGATCAACTAACCATAGTTTCCTGTAGAAATACTTGTAGTCGTTTTGTAATTTTTGTTACCTCATATTTTATATACAAATTTCGATACTAAATTGGACCAAAATAAAAATTTATATATCAAGTTTACCAATAAGGTTATATTTTAACCAAAGCCCTATAAGATGAAGCAGTTATTGAATACATTGAAGATGAAGAAGACATGTCCTTTGGGGGATCCAAAAGGTGGAACAAGATCCTTGCAGAATATTCATTTACATATATTTCTCATCAAGGACTTTAATGAATAAAAATAAAAGAATAGAAGCTTATTTAGCTATTTAAAAGTATAAGGATTTATTTTAACACCAACATTTAATTAATAACCTTTTAAATCATAATTTATCTTTTGTATTTTTTATAATGACGGAAAAAGGAAGAAACGAAATAATTAAAATATTTATTATAAAATTTAAGTAAATATTAATTATATTTGTAAAAATAATTTTAGTTTATAATATTATTTATTATAAATATTCTTTTAATTTATTTTTAAAAATGTAAAGGAAAATGATCAAAAGAAAATTTTTAAAAATACAAAAAGATAAGAAAAATTAAAAAGACGAAAAGATAATTTGACTTACACTCCCTCTCATTGTCGTCCTACCACTAGCTCCTCCCAAATCTCTCCCCTTTCCATCTCTTTTTTTCCTCTTTTGGAAGGTTTCATTCTCTTTTTACTTTCTTTCCTCCCTCATCCACCATAACCAACCTTGCTCCTCCACCATCATACCACTGTGTCACCATCATAGCCTCCTCTTCCTCTCTTTTTCTCCAAGTGCCGTAGTCGTGATAACCACTGCGCGCCACCACAATTTCTCTTTTCTCCTCCACCTTTTCTCTTTTATTCTCTTCTCAATCCTTTGTTAGTGTCCAAACCCTTTGGCTATTTCTTTCCCTACACCCTTCTGTTGGACCGTCATCGGCCCATCGTCACCGTCGCCGTCGCCGTCACCGTTGTAGCTCCATCACCAGTGGTTGAAATCTCTCCCTTTTCTTCCTTTTTTCTTCTTAAATCATCCATCTTTCCCTAATGATCAAACTTGAACCGTTTGTTTTAATGTTTCTTTCTTTTTCGACTCATTAATCTAATGATTTTTTGATAAATCCCTCTACTCCTCCTTTCTTCATCAAGATGAATCTCTGATTTTATTGTGTTGACCAAGTAGTGTAAGTATAAGACTAGTACTGAAATCATCCTCTTCCCTTTACTCCCCTTCTTAACCGATTGGTATAGTGGTAATTGAGATTTATTTCTCCTCATGTATTAATGCTCGATCCTTATGTTTATTAAAGGGCCTAACAACAATCTGAGAAATCACTAGCGTTTGAGACGAAATCATTGATCTGAGTGTTAGATCATGGGATAAGTAAGGTGGTGAGACTTAACTTATAATATGTATGACGCTCTTGATAAATCCTAACTTTTAATCATCGTTTGATTTTATTAGATAAGACTTTTGGGGCTAAATCTTAGTGAGAGTGTTCATAAGGACGTTTCACATCGGATCTACAAATCAAGTGTGGGTTTTAACACTAAACAAATAAATCTATGTTTTTTATTGTTAAAATCATGATTATTTAAATTATGATTAAATGTGGGTACTAGTTGTACCCTTAAAATGAGAGAAGTCATTCTTGTGGATCAAGTATCTTTCCTGAATCGTACACTTGTGAAAAGCATGTTGTGTGTTATTGATATGTTAGTTAATAATATGAAAATTTGTACATCTCATTCTCATGTTATGTGATTATTTGGCATATGTCATATTTGTATGAAAATAAAATGTGAAAATTTGGTACCTTGAGTACGTATGTAATTTACATGTTAAACATGCCTATATGATTTCAAGTGTTTTGGTCAAATCATATGCATGGGGTGGGATATGTGAAAGGTAGGAGTATATGGCAGTCAATCTGTGTTAATGTGACACTGTTTACGATTATGACTATATGACTGTTTATCTGCAACTCTGGTGGCTTGTCCATGAATTTGATTATACGGCAGTTTATCTATGTTTGTGACACTGTTCACAATTTGGTGTGCTGGTTGGACGAGTCTTGGGAAAACTCGATGTAGCGGAGATAGGTAGGATCATTTTCCAAAACTCTTCATTGTTTTTATGAAATATGACATGCATGATATATTTATGAAAATTGAGTTATATATGATTTTATGAATATTTATCGTATATATTTATAAAGTATGTGATTGAGTTTGTGTTAATCTCACACTGGGCATAAAAGATCACCCCATTAGTGTTTCAACCTTTTAGGTAACACTTAAACATAGGACTTGGATCAGCACTTGGTGGAGCCTCTTAAAATATATTTTATTACATGGGTATTTTTATGGATTTTGAGTTTGTGGTTTGTGGACTTTTGGACTTTGGACTTTGGACTTTACCTCTAGTTGGTTTGTGCTTTTATTTTTATGACTTTAAAATGATCATGCATGCATATAATATTATAGGATTTTAAGTATCTTCGATAATGTAATTTCTCCCCAAATTTATTATGTTATTCTTAAATTATAAACAAAATAATAATTCATAAATTTTCTAAATATTTTTATGAAAATCATCATGAGTTTCTTTATAAAACCATTTTATAATTATAATATAAGAACCTTAGTATTTAAAATGTTTTCAAACAATATTACAATTAAATGATGCTTTTCTTTTTAAATAAATAAATAAATTTTACTAAATATTTTTTGAAGAAATAAAATTAGTCAAACTTCAGAATTTTACATTTCAAACTCAAAACCTTTATTTTCAAGTAAACAAATAATTTCGCACATCGTTAATGTAATTTCAAAGATTCGACCATAACGCTTAGGTTGAGTTTAGGGGGTTACATTTCACGTAGCAATATTTTGTCATGTCAAATTGTAACCTCCACAACCTGGCCTAGACTTTAGACCCAAATTCAGGAGATTACATTGACCACCAAAATGGCCTAGTAGAATTATCGAAGTTTTAAAAATAGTTAATTACAACATTTGTTTATTTTAGAAGGAAGTTTAGTCTCTTTTTAGAAAATCTCAGAAGTTACAAAAATGATTAAGTGTAACATCTTCATTATAACGATGTTTATTATTGAAAATTTAGTTGAAAATCCAAATTACTTTCTTAACAAAATACATTTACAATTTAGCAAAGGAAAAGTGATATTAATATAATTTTAATAAAACCATGTTTCATGCATAATTATATAAAATTCATATTCTAATAGCCTAAATGATTTAAAGGTCATGCATGCCTAAGTAAAAAATTGTAAACTAAATCCCTTGCCATAATAATAGTATAGTTTCAAATAACTAGAATTATAAAATAATTAGCCTAAAAATACTTTTATATAGAAATCAATATTCTAAGCTGAGCCCTCCGAATATCGAGTTCACGTCCTAACCTTGTGGGTTATCTGAAAGAAGGAAAATAAGAGGGTGAGCTATGAAAGCTCAATGTGAGTTCCATCACAAGGAAACCAAAACTAAATAGTAGACTAAGCACTTTAACAATTCTGAGAATAAACACAACTTTAACAATTCCGAGAATAAACACAATCATAAAGCACTTCAGAGTAACGACCTTTCACATAAAACACTTCACTATAAATTTCTCAGAATTTAGAATAGTCATATTGAATAATAATTCAAAATATCATTTTTTCATATTAACTCAGCACAAAAATAATCGGTGTAACAATTAATCATACAAAACATTATTTATCGAGCAATTCTCCATAGTACTTTCACACATATCAATATTTCAGATTACATGTCTTAAATCACATTTAGCAAATTCAATATATCAGATTAACATAACAATTTTCAACATGTATAAGCAAAAACACATATACCATAACATATTAGCAATTTTAGAAGTTCAAGCACATGCTTTACGGATGCAAATGAATTCAGTTTAATAGATAAGTTCCTACCCCACCACTTACCCCACCGCTACACACTATATAATTTCCCCAAAACTCATCCATCCCTACATACCGGTTTGTGGATAAACCACCAAAAGATGGACAGCATAATTGCAGATAAAAGCTACCATATAATGGGTGGGCGAACCACCAAAGGTTATAGGTTAATACGCTGCCAAATGGTTGTGAATACACAACATTTTTGCTGATAAAAGCTATCAAATAATATGTGGATGTACCACCATATTTGCAGATTTATGGTCTGCCAAAACTTCCTCCCTACAAAGCGTCTTAACCCATGCAACAAAATAACACATGTTTAAGAAAAACAAAACAGAGTAGATATAATGATTAAAAATAATCAAATATCGTAGCAAAAATTATGCTTTCAAACATTTATTTTTGTAACAAAATCATATATTTTTCAAAGGTTTAATTTAGTGGTGTCATAAGCCATGTAATATGAAAATCACAAGTATGGAAATGATTAACATGATTACTAAAAATGTATGCAATTGGGTATATCTTTATCAATAATTCAATTAATTAAATCATGGATTCAAGCATTATTCAAATTAAAAGGGACTTAATTGCATAAAGTAAGCATTAAAATTAGTTCGGGAACCATTCAAGGATTAATCTGCACAAAACATAAAATTGTGGGCAAAACTGTAAAATTTAAGAAACAAGGGCACATGGTCGTGTGGAATGGCTCAGGCCGTGTGTGTCACACGGCCGTGTGGTCTGGGTTGGGTTCGATTTTGCCTTGATTTTCTAGTAAAAGAACACACTTGACTTCTAGGGTCTTGTACAAAAATAAACTTTGTTAGGTTTATTTAAACTCTGATTTTGATAAATTTTGATCTCACTAAGGTTTAAGGAGGATAGTTGGAAATAGACATGTTTGAATCATATTACATGTAATTCCATTCAACACATTCATATTTGATGTATGTTATTTGGTTGTGTTAATATACGAGATCAAGGATGGATTTAGTTATGATATATATGTAACGAAAGTCACATTGATTCTATGTTAATATAATTAATGGATGAGATTGTTCAAATATATTTTTCGGATATGATAGTAAAGTTTTGAGCTCATAAGGTTATATAATGACATGTAATTATAGAGTAATTAATATATGTGGTCCAAGTGGGAGATTGTTGAAAATATAAATATCACATATATAATAAGGGTAATTACATGTTATTATTTACTATCATAATAGGTTAGCCAAAATTAAAAGTGATCTAATTTGGTTAGGGTTTATTGGGCTTTAATTATTAATTAAAGTATGGGTCAAATATGTGTAGATACTCTAGTAACTAATTTCAAATTGATGATGGGCTGGTCAGAAATTTGGGATAATGTGCTAAAGTTATATATTAGGGTTATGGTTTCCAAATTACATATAAGATAACTATTCTAATATCTCATCTTTAGAAAAGAGAGAATCACCTTCTCTAGATTACTTATGTGCTAATTTAAAAGATCAAAACTGCAAGATCCATTAATTTTAAGAAATCGATGAATTTAGGTACGCTTCCGCGTCTAGTTTTGTTCTTAATGATTGGACAAAACAGGTCATGGTTTATGATTTGTCAAGTATTATATCAGATATTATTTAACGGTTCTAACAATTAAACATTATCTTCACCATATTATAACCAATACATGACTCATAGTAATACAACGTCACCATTAACCTTTAGTGACACACCTATTGTGGCGAAGGCCATCATAACAAAATTTGTGTCACCAAATATTAATAGTGTCATAAATGCAATTTTAATGACAATATTTAAGATGTCACTAATAAGCAAATTTTTTGTAGTGTGTTAATTACAAAGTTGTAACCAAGATATAAATGTTCGTTGTTAGCCCTAGTTTTTCAAATGTTTTGATCTAACAAAGTCAAATTATAAATTCTCCTTAGCCAAACTTGAAATCAATTGATATAAGCTCTTAAAATTATTTTTTAAGTGTTTAGAAACTCAAAATTGTAAATTACGTTTCAAAAATATTATTTCAAGACATATTTTACCTTGTAAGGGCACTTCTATCGATACAAATGTATAAAAGCATCGGTTAACCAAGTCAGTGTGTAATAACCCAGTTTCCACTTGTGTCAAAAAATACGATTTTAGCATCTCATTTCCGTAAAATGGTCTGTGAATATCAAATAGGAATATTTACAGATTTAATATTAAATTATATTGCAAATCGGTTAAGTGATTTAGCTGAACAAGTGGTTAATTAAGGCTTAGAGACTAAATTGTAAAAGTCCAATCGCTATAGATTTTTAATTAGGGAAATGCTTGGGGACTTAGATAGAAATTATCCAAGGGACTAAAATGGTTAGTAACTGATCTAGAATAGGAGTTAGTGGACTTTGATGATTACTTCCACTAAGGGTTAATTTATTATTAAATTAAGATTAATTAAAAGTAAAACATATTTAATTTAATTAATTAAGGTTATTTATTGGTTAATCTTAGTATAAGATCAAATGAAAGTGGAGAAAGATGATAAAATGTCATCTTCCTCACCATCCACTGAAACAAAAACAAGAAACCATCATTGTTGAAACCTTTGTACATTCGACCATCTTTTACAAGTAAGTCTCTAGCGATTTTTCTCTAATTTTTATAGATTTATGAGCATGGGAGCTTAATTTAGCCTATGTATAAATTTTTTCAATTGTTAAATTTTTGATAAGTTTCCATTGTTAAGAATTGGGTGAATTAGGTGTGAAATTGATAGAAATTAAGCTTAGATTATGAAAAGGGCTAAATTGTAATGCACAATAAGCTTGATTGTTAGCTTTGTTACATTAGGGACCAAATTAGGTGTGAGATTGATATAAATTAAGCTTAGATTATGAAATTATGGTAGGAATAGAAAGTTGAAGGTCCCTAGTGAGTAAATGTGAAATTGAATTTTAATCCAAAGCTCTATATTGAAAGTTATGCTTGGATTTTTATTTGAATCTGAATTGAATGAAAATTTATATTGTGTAATTGTTGAATTATTATTCTTGTCTAAAGGTCATGTCTGACCGTCGAGAGGGAAAGGAAAAGCGAGAGCCGACGACGAGTGACGCAAGATTTCAGTTTGTATTTCTATGATTTGGGGTCATTTTAATTATTGCATATTCATGATATTTTCCATAATATGGTATTTAGGTGAGTTTACAATGATTGTTTGAATTAAATTGCTATTATTGAGATTGATTATCAAAATAGAGAACTAAATTGAATAAAATAGAAATTAGCACGATTCAATTGATATATGAATTTGGTATGGAAATGAGTTAAAACATGTTATATTATATGATGAATTGAGTATGATAAATTCTGAACTGAATCATATAACGAAATTGGAAATTTGGTTACCCTATTAGTTGTTCAAACAAGGTTAGATATAGTTGGCATGTCATACGCTCAAGAAATTGATTAAAAACCAACATTTCCGGGCAGCCCAGGATGGTAGTATGTACATGTTCAGAGTCATCATTGTTGGGCAACTCGAGGTGAAAAATTCATGTATCCGTTCTAAGTCTATGTCTGTTTAATAGAGTTATAAATACATAAAATAGGTTATACGAAATATGAAATGAAATGTAGTTGAATATGGAAAACTTGTATCCATATGAAATGTGATATACAACATGTGAAAGACCATGCAAATTAGTTAAAAACGAGCGATGGGGGCTGATTAAATATGAATGAGCCAATAGGCTTGGAAATGATTGAAATCATGAGATGAAATTGAGTATATGTGTATATATACAATATGTTGATTGCGTATAGATGAGTATACACTTATAGATGATAATGTAAAACGAATAGGTGATATTTGAAATGAATGAAAGACGATGCGACAAGTATACATAAATATGACATGGTTCAATTATATGAATTGATAATTAAGTTTATACAATTAGTTGACATGTTACAAAATAAAGAAATGGTACCTTAATGTTGAATAGCATGAATGGTAAGTTTAGGTGCATATATGGAAATTATCACCAGTACAAAGATGAAAAATATGATGCCAAAAAGAGGAGAAGAAAAGAAAAGGAAACGAAATAGAGAGAGGAAGACAAATTTCTAATAGGATTTGAAAAGAAAGCAAGGTGCCAAGTCTAATTAGAAAAATAGCAAATTACCCAAACCTGTCGAAAATAATAGGAATGCATTTAGGGAAGGAATGACTCAAACATAGGTTCTCTAGGCAGAGAAACTAACACTTAACCATTAGGCTTGAAGCATTTTTCTTGTTTAGTCTTAATTCTTGATCATATGTATTTTGGGTGTGTTTTTACCTTAGGTTGTCGAGAATAAAAGGGGAGGAATGGAGCTCGAACTTGGGTCTCCAGGTGGATTCATAACACCTAGCCATTAATGTAACCCTTCAAACCGGGCCTAGATGTTAGGACCGAATCTAAGTACTTACATGGGCCATGAAGATGGCCAAAATGTTTCCATAAGAAAAATTCATTTGTCCACGAAACATGTATTTAAAACACAAAAAAAAAATTATTTGTTTCTTTTTATTTAAAAATACTTGTATTATAACTTAGTTCATAAAACACAATTGTAACGACTAATAATTTTCTTAAAACGTTTAACGATCCTTTAAAAATCCAATATAAACAATCCTTGCAATATTTCCCAAAATATCAAAATAGAAAAATTCCTATGCCACAGTCCACAATTTAAAATAATGTCCCAAAAAGTTATTAAAACAAACCCATATTAAAATTCATAATAAAATCCATAAAAACCATAAAGTCCATAAAAGTCTTAAATTATCTTAAAATCCATAACCATAAAACCATTGTTCTGAGAGACTCTTCGATGACAGAATTCGAGTCCTAAGCACGAGGATTATCTGAAACACACAAAAAATGTAGGTGAGCTTTAAAAGGCTTACTGTGAGATCAATACATAATATATATATATAACATGCGTTTCATACATCAAATAAACACATCCAATTCCTTATATGTAAACCATTTTCACAGAAATATCATATCATCATTAATGCATATACATGAATATATTGAGACATGCTTATGAAACGATGCACATTTTGAAGAATTTCCTACCCATTTCCGCTACTCACCAATATCAAGTTCCCCAGAACCCGTCCATCCAATACCACACCATTTGTGGACAAGCCACCACATAAATGTCGATTAACGGACACATAACACATTGTGGACAAACCATCACATAATCGTAGATAAACTGCCACATAACTTCCACCATTTAGAAAACCCACCCCATGCATGTGATATGGCCATTTTCAAATTTAACACATATAATCACTTTTCGCATTTCTCATGTAGTTATACTCATAGTTGCATATTTCTCAAATTTATAGATTTGCATGTAAACATGCTCACATTTTCATATATCATATAATATTCACTTTTTATTCATTTTAGCATGCTTTAATATTTTTTTCATATTAAATCATAGATCTCATCACAAATTCAAATATAACACATATTTAGATCATCACATATAAATGAAGTCATGTTTCACAAGAGACAGAGATGAGATTTGCACACATGTCATCATCATATACATCAACACATTACAAATCAAAGTTTTCGTGAACTAATAATTTTAGGAACACTTACTTGGAATTTCCCTTTTATGAGTTTTTCAACTCTGTTCTGAGTACTTAGTGCACTTTCAAATAATTATTTAATAGCATTTTATTAAAAATAAAAGTGGCATATTATACTCAAATAAAATATTTAAATCCCATACCTTATAATGAAGATCCGATTGCCACAATCCTATTAGAAGAGGTTTCACTTGTATCTAAACTCAGTAGATGAATCTATTACATCAAACACGTATTTTAGTTGTAGATCTATCGGATATGTCTTATTACTTAAAAATTAATCATTGAAATAATTCTCACCGATTACTTACCCTTAAATTGAGACTTAGATTCGATGCCTTCGTTATCACACTAAGGATCTCTTGGATTGTCGTTGTTTGGTCCTTCAAAAAATATAACAAAATGTTAACATACAAAAAAAATGTGTCTTAACACTATTTGGCTATGAGAAAAAATACAATAGAAAGGAAGGAATGTTCCCAACACCATTCATGCACTTACACCACTCAACAATACTACAAGATCGTTGATGATTCATGACGAAGGAGTGGAGAGGTTTAACGATCTACAAAAATTATGATCGATGAGTCTTGAACACAAAATAATCAAATAGGATAATTGAATCCTGACGGAAAATGGCATTGGCGACGATGGTCCGACGGTGGTTTAAAAGAAAAATAGAGGAGAAGAGAAAATTGGGCGGTGGTGTGGAGGTGGTGAAGCTATAGCCCTTGGTGGAGAAATTTTAGGTAGTGGTTGTTTGTCAATCAGGAGAGAAAATAAAAAAGAAATAAATGAAAAAATGAAAATATGGGAGCAGATGTGTGGTATGGACAGCAAGGAGGTGAGGTAAGCTTGGTCAACAGTGACCAAGTTCATTGAATCATAGTAAATAGGCAAGAATGAATTAAAAGGAAAGAGAGGGAACATAGGAACATAAAGGAGGATCATGTTTTCCTAGCTTAAGGCAAGTTTGACTCACAAAAGGGGAAAGGAATCAACTTATTTGAGGCAACTAAAGGGGTTGATGGTAAACACTTTAGTCACTAGGAAAAATTGTAGAAAAAATAAAATTAAATAGGAGTGTGAACATTAAGACTTGAACCTTAGACCACTAGGATAACTAAGGAGTCATTAAACCACTAGACTAAACACTTCCTTGTGTTCATTCTTGCGCATATAATAATAAAAAATATGGGATGTGACAACTCTACCCTCCTTAAAAGAAAATTTCATCCTCAAAATTTACTTGATGGAAAAAGGTGAGGATATTGTTGTCACATCACATCTTCCGGCTCCTAGGTAGCCTCGTTGGAATTGTGATTCCTCCGCAAAAATTTTACTAGTGGAACTCGCTTCCTTCTCAACACTTTGTCACCTCGATCAATAATTTACACTGGTTCCTCATCAAAAGTCAAGTCATGAAGAACCTCTATCTCCTCAACTGGGATCACATGAGAAGGGCTAGATCGATAATGTCGCAACATAGATACATGGAAAACATCATGAATGCGATCGAACTCTGGGGGCAACTCCAATTGATATGTCACTAGTCCAACTCTCTTGACAATGAGGTAGGGTACCAATGAACCTCGAACTTAACTTTCCCTTGTGGCCAAATCTCAACACTTTCTTCCAAGGCGAAACCTTAAAGAAGACTCGGTCGCCCACACTAAACTCACTATCCCTCCTCTTCAAGTTAGAAAAAGACTGTTGTCGATCTGATGTGGTCTTCAATTGATCCCGGATAATCTTTACATTATTCTCAGTCTCTTGTACTAGATCTGGTCCTAACAGTTTCTTTTCCCCAAATTCGTCCAACATAAAGGTGTCCTATAGTTACGTCCATAAAGTGCCTCATACGGAGCCATCTGAATGTTCAACTGAAAATTGTTATTATATTCAAACTCCGCAAGTGGTAGATGATCCTCCCAATTACCCTGAAAATCAATCACACAACCTTGCAACATGTCCTCGAGAATATGAATAACTCTCTCAAACTGTCCATTAGATTATGGATGGTAAGCAGTACTAAAATTCAATCTTGTGCCAAGGGCCTTATGCAAACTCTTCTAAAAACATGATGTTAAACTAGGATCTTGATCTGAAATGATAGACACTGATACCCTCATGAAGTCTCACAATTTCAGCAATGAATAATCTAGCCAACCTTTGCAAGGAATAATTGGTGCACACTGGCAGAAAATGGGCAGGCTTAGTCAACTGAGCAACTATTACCCAAATGGAGTCTTTCTTAGACGGTGTCAAAGGTAGCCCACTAACAAAATCCATGGTGATATGCTCCCATTTCCACTAAGGGACTTGAATAGGCTAAAGGAAACTAGAAGGAAATTGGTGCTCAGCCTTGACTTGTTGACACATCAAGCATCTTTCCACAATGTCTGTCACATCAAGTTTTAGTCCCAACCACTAATATTGCTCACGAAGATCCCAGTACATCTTACTACCTCTAAGATGCAAAGCATAGGGCCTGTTATGCGATTCCCGAAGTATGGACTACCTAAAACCAGAATCAAAAGGTTCATATAATCTTTCACGATAGCACAAAACTCCCTTTGAAAGAAAGGAAAAATTTGAAGTCTTACCCTCCTTAACGAGTTTCACATGAGGCTTTAAAGACGAATCTAAAGTCTATTTCAGTTTAATCTTCTTAATCAAGGTTGGCCGCACCTGTAACTCTGCAAGTAAGCCACCATTATCAGATAAAATCAACCTTGCAAACATCGTCCTCAACTCAGACATGGATTTCCTACTCAATGCACCTGCCACAACATTAGCCTTACCCGGATGGTACTCGATCGTACAATCATAGTCTTTCAGAAGTTTGATCCAACGCATCTGTCTGAAGTTCAAATCCTTCTGGCTGAGGAGATACTTAAAACTCTTATGATCCGTATAAATGACACATTTCTCCCGATAAAGATAGTGTCTCCATATCTTAAGAGCGAAAACCACAGCAACCAACTCCAAATCATGAGTTGGATAATTACACTATTGTGGCTTGAGTTGTCTCAAAGCATAAGCCACAACTTTCCTATCTTGCATCAACACACAACCAAGATCGGAATGAGAGGCATCATTGTAGACCACATAATCCTTCCCGGACTCGGGTTGGATCAACACAGGTGCCTAAGTCAAAACTGCCTTAAGCTTCTCGAAACTAGGCTACTGTTCATCAGTCCATTTAAACGGTGCAGTCTTTCTTAATAACTTAGTCATCGATGCCGCAATCGATGAGAATCATTCAGCAAGCCTCCGATAATAGCAAACAAGTCCAAGAAAACTTTGAATCTCACTAACATTCTTGGGCTGCTTCCAATCCAGGATAGCCTTAATTTTTTTCGGGTCCACGCGAATACCCACAATAAATACCACATATCCCGAAAACATTACTTCCCAGAGCCAAAACTCACACTTACTGAGCTTCGCATACAATCATTTCTCACGTAAAGTTTGAAAAACTAATCCTAAGTGTTCCTCATGTTCTAACTCAGACTTGGAGTAAATCAGGATGTCATCAATGAAGACTATGAAAAACTGATCGAGATAGGACAGAAAGATTTATTTACTATATCCATGAAAGCCAAGGGAGCATTCTTAAGACCGAACAGCATCACTAAAAACTCGTAGTGCCCATACCGAGTCCTGAAAGTAATCTTCGGCACATCAACATCCCTCACTTACAACTGATAGTATCCCGACCTCAGATCGATCTTAGAGAAAACCGTAGCACCTCAGAATTGATCGAATAGGTCATCAATCTATGGTAACGAATACTTATTTTTCACAATCAGCTAATTCAGCTGATGATAATCAATGCACAGCCTCATAGACGCATCCTTCTTTTTCACAAAAAAAGTATTAGAGCTCCCCACGGTGACACACTTAGCCTTATGAAGCAACAATCAAGTAACTATTGTCTTTGTTCCTTGAGCTCCTTAGGTGCCGTGCGGTAGGGTGCAATGGACACCGGTGCTGTCCTAGGCAGCAACTCAATTCTGACCTCCACCTCATGCTCTAGAGGTAAACCAGACAGCTCCTCAAGAAAGAAATCAAAAAACTCTTTCGCCACACGAATATTCTGTAATGCTACACCGTCCACATTCGTATCCAAAATGTTCGTAAGATAAGCATCGCACCCTTTGCAAACCAATTTCCTCATTCCCAATAGAAGTTCTCATAGTAACTTATTTATTATCACAATCGAGGATAACTCGATGCTCACTCAGCCAGTCTATTCCCAAAATGAGATCAAACTCTCCAAAGGGTAGTTCCATCAAGTCCGTAAGAAATACTTTACCTTGGACTTGCAACGGACATTGCTTATAGATCTTATTTACATGCACAGATATTTCTAGAGGAATAAGAACAGTAACATCACTAGCAGTTTCCCCTACCTGAATACCTATTTTTTCAACCATCACACATGATTCATATGAATGGGTAGAGCCATTATCTATCAATGCAAAGTAAGGAATAACATTCATAATAAAGGTACCTACTATCACATCTTCTGCATCACAATCCTCTCGATGTCTAGCCGCATAAAAAAGCATTGGCTGCCTCATATCAAATCGATTAGCACCCTGACCTGCTGCTCACTATCTTTGATTCGTATTACCTCCTTTATTCTGACCCTGAGCTTGTTGTGGCTGTTGATCAGCTCTCTAATTTAGTGCACCATTTTGACCCTACTCATTCAATTGGGGACAATCTCGAATCTTATGATTCAATGATCCATATTTTAGGCATGCACCCATGCCTCACCAACACTCACCCGGATGCCTCTTGCCATAAGTGACACAAATCTGGTTTCTATCTCCCGTTACAAAAATTTTTTGGCAGGGTCGATCATCTCTAACTCACTTAACTGGGTGTTGAGTCTGCCCACTATGGCCGGAATCTCTCTTTGCAAGAACTCTTGCTTGCTCATTTTGGACGCGCTCAATGCACCTGACATCCTCACAAATCTTGGTCTTCTCTACTAAAGTTTCGAAGAACCTCTCTTGCAGCAGAGCTACTTGCATCATCAAGTTAGATTTTAGCCCAAACTCAAATCGGGCGCACTTATCTTGTTCATTTTCCACCATACTTGGAGCATAACGGTTGAGCTTTAAGAACTCCACCTTATAGTCAGCCACGGACATGTTACCTTGCCTTAGCTCAATCAACTCAAGCCTCCTAGCCTTAACATACCTTACGCCCACATATTTCTTCTAGAAGGCCTCTAGAAAATAGTTCCACGTCAAACGATTAGCTAGGGTACCTCTCACAATGGCCTGCCACCAATGACAGGCCTCATCACCTAACAATGACACAGTCCCCTTAAGTTTCTGTCCCAAGATGCACTCCATATCATCAAGAATTCGCCTTGTAGCCTCAAACCAATACTCAGCAATAGTGGGGCTCATCCTAGCAACACCCTTAAATAGCTTGGCCGTGCTCGAATGGAGTCTCTCAAAAATAGTGCTATGACTGTTAGCTCCAGTTTGGGCACCCACTACTCGTTCCAATACTCACAACATGGCCTGCGATACAACCTTATTTGCAAGCTCTTGCTGACTCTCCTCAATAGTGGGTGCACGTTCCACATTCTCCGCAGTTGGCTCATGGGTTAACACATGAGATGCGAATAAGTCGACTTGGGTTCCTTGACCCGGCTCTCCGCGAGCCCTCATTCCCCTAGTCCTAACTTTGCAGGTACTCATTTTACGTTTTATGAATGTTGTAAATAGAGATAAGTTTTTATCGTTATCACTTGAACATTTTCTATCGAAGGTTTATTTGATTAATTTACACTTGTCTCATTATTTCTTATTTTTACGACTTAGAATTTGCTCAGCCTATAGTTTTTTTATAGTTTTTACATCTATAGTTTCACATCTAAAGATCACTTACCTAGGATCGACTTCAGGAAGTCTCATATTTCTTTTGTAACAAATTAACATGTGGCATGTTTTTTTCCAAAAAAACCCTTTTATAATGCATGAAGTTTTTTGAAAACATTTTACCCATAGTCTGAGTTTTGAACCAGGCTTTGATACCACTAAATGTAACCCATTAAACCGGGCCTAGACGTCACGACCCAATCTAAGTACTTACATGGGCCATGAGGATGACCAAAATGTTTCCATAAGAAAAATTCATTTGTTCTCGAAACATGTATATAAAACACAAAAAAAATTATTTGTTCCTTTTTATTTAAAAATACTTGTATTATAACTTAGTTTTTAAAACAAAATTGTAGTGGCTAATAATTTTCTTAAAACGTTTAATGATCATTTAAAATGCAATATAAACAATCCAAGTAATATTTCCCAAAATATCAAAATATCAAAATTCTTATTCCATAGTCCACAATTTAAAATAAAGTCCAAAAAGTTATTAAAACAAAGCCAAATTAAAGTCCATAATAAAATCCATAAAAATCATAAAGTTCATAAAAGTCTCAAATCATCTTAAAAATCCATAATCATAAAACCATTCTTTAGAAAGGCTTTCCGATAACCAAATATGAGTCCTAAGCACGAGGATTATTTGAAACAAACTAAAAAAATGGGTGATTTTAAAAGGCTCAATGTGAGATCAATACATAATATATATAACATGTGTTTCACACACCAAATAAACACATCCAATTCCATATATATAAACCATTTTAACTATATCATATCACCATTAACGCATATACATGAATATATCGAGACATGCTCATGAAACGATACACATTTTGAAGAATTTCCTACCCATTTCTGCTATACACCAATATCGAGTTCCCTACAACCCGTCCATCCAATAACACACCATTTGTGGACAAGCCACCACACAAATGTCGATTAACAGCCACATAACCACCACATAATTGTCGATAACAACCACGTAATATTAGATAAACTGCCACATAACTTTCACCTTTTACAAAACCCACCCCATGCATGTGATATGACCATTTTCAAATTTAACACATATAATCACTTTTTGCATTTCTAATGCAGTAATACTCATAGTCACATATTTCTCAATTTTACACATTTCCATGTAAACATGCTCACATTTTCATATATCACATAATATTCAGTTTTTATTCACTGTAGCATGCTTTAATTTATTTTCATATTAAATCATGGATCTCATCACACACTTATATATAACACATATTTAGATCATCACATCTCAATGAAGACATGTATCACATATCATAAAAATGAAATTTGCACACATGTCATCATCATATACGTCAACACATTAGAAATCATAGTTTGCATGACCTAATAATTTTAAGGACACTTACTTGGAATTTCCTTTTGAAGAGTTTTTCAACTCCGCTTTGAGTACTTAGTGTACTCTCAAATAATTATTTAATAGCATTTTATTAAAAATAAAAGTGGTATATTATACTCAAATCAAAGATTTAGATCCCACACCTTATATTGAAGATTTGATTGTCACAATCCTATTAGAAGAGGTCTCGCTTGGATCTAAACCTAGTAGATAAACCTATCGCATCAAACACATATTTTAGTTATAGATTTATTGGATGTGTCTTATTACTTAAAGATTAATCATTGAAATAATTCTCACCAATTACTTACCCTTAAATCGGGACTGAGATTCGATCCTTTCATTATCACACTAAGGATCTCTTGCATTGGCATTGTTTGGTCCGTCAAAGAATATAGGAGCACATGAAAAACAAATGTGTCTTAACACCATTCGACTGTGAGAAGAAAAAACAATAGAGAGGAAGGAAATGCTCCCAACACCCCTTATGCACTTACACTACTTAACAATACTACGAGATTGTTGATAAGTCATGACGAAAGAGTAGAGAGGTTTAATGATCTACAAAAATATATGATTGATGAGCCTTGAACACAAAAAAATTAAAATAGGATAATTGAATCCTTAGAGAAGATGGGAGAGATCGAAAGGGAAAGAAAGAGAGGAAAAACTGAATCCCAGCGAAAAACTGCGTTAGCGACTGTGGTCCGTTGGTGGTCCGAAAGAAAAGAGAAGGAGAAGATAATATTGGGCGATGTTGTGGAGATGGTGAAGTTATAACCCGTAGTGGAGGAATTTTAGGTGGTGGTTGTTTGTCGAAAATAAGAGAAAAGGAAAAAGGAATAAATGGAAAAAATGAGAATATGAGACCAAATGAGTCGTATGGACGGCAAGGAGGAGGGCTAAGCTCGGTTAATTGTGACTAGGTTCATTGAATCATAGCAAATAGACAAGAATGAAGTGAAAGGAAAGAGAGGGAACATAAGAGCATAAAGGGGGATTATGTTTTCCCAACTTAAAGCAAGTTTGACTCAATGAATGTATAAAAAACTTACATGCAAGGCATTCAACAACCAAAGCTTAATTTCCCCCTCTTATGGTGTTTATTCGGTGAAGAAGAAAGCATTAGAGAAGATCACCACTTAAGTTTTATTTTATCAAAGTTTTCCATAATTTCCTAATTACAATTTTTCCATTTTAACATATTTAATTTACAACTAAACTAATCCATGTACGTCCACTATCTTGATATTTGGTATTATTATGCACTAAATCCTTTAAACTTCCTTTTTACATCAATTTATCACATTTACTAATAACTCGCAACTTTTGTATCTATTACACTATAATCATTTTTACATAATTAGCTATTTGAACATTAAAATTTCACCACCAAAATTTTATGCGACATCCATAATACCATATAAATTCTAAATATTTAATATATTTTGACCCACTTGCCGAAATTTTGATCCCAAAACCTTTACTGCTAATGCCACTAAAAACGGGTCATTACAATTCTCTCCCCCTAAATAAATTTCGTCCCCAAAATTTACCTGGAAAGAGAGGGAGATACCATGATCTCATCATTTCTTTTGGCTCCCATGTCACTTCCTCAATACTGTGACTAGAACACAGAACGTTTACTGGTGGAACACATTTGTTTTGCAATTCTTTCACCTCACGACTAAGATTTTGATTGGTTGTTCCATGTAGGACAAGCCAGGTTGAATTTCTATGTCTTCCATAGAAATAATGTGAGACGGATGTGAACAATATCTCCTAAGCATCGACACATGAAAAACATCATGCATTTTCTATAGTCTCGCAAGTAATAATAACCGATACACAACGAGTCCAACCTTTTCAATAATTTTATACTCAATAAATTGAGAGCTCAACTTCCTTATCCAACCAAAACACAATATTTTCTTCCGTGGAGACAACCTTAAAAAGACTTTAGCACCTACTGCAAACTCAACGTCCCAATGTTTCCAATCCGCATATGATTTTTTTTATGGGAAGCTTCTTTCAATCTATCTCGAATCACCTTGACTATATTCGTTGTTTCTTGAATCAACTCCAGTCCAACCACTTTCTTTTCACTTAACCTTGACCAACAAATAGGCGTTTGACATCTATGACTATATAAAGCTTTATATAAAGCCATTTGGATTCTCTATTGGAAGGTATTATTGTACACAAACTCAGCCAAAGGTAAATAGCATTCCCAACCTGATTCAAAATCAATTACACAAGGTTGAAGCATATATTCTAAAATGTAAATAACACACTCAGATTGCTCGAATGTAGAATTCAGCTAACCTCAGAAGTGACTTGTCGGTTCTAATAACAATAGAATGAATCGACTTAGTGAATCGATCAACTATCACCCAAACAACATTTTTCTTGGTAGGAGATATCGTAACCCGGTTACAAAATTCATCATTATGTGCTCACATTTCCATTCAGGAATTGAAATAGGCTGAAGTAATACGGTGGGGACATGATGCTCCGCCTTGACCCTTTGAGAGGTTAGGCATTTAGCCACAAATTCCACTATCTCTCTTTTCATTCCAAACCACCAGTACAACTCCTGAAGGTTGCAATATATTTCTGTTCCACCAGGGTGTAAAGCAAAATGGCTATCGTGAGCTTCGCACAATATAAATTCTTTTAATGCAACAATATTAGGAACACATATTCGATTACGGAACCTCAAATAATTACGATCATCAATGCTAAAAATTTCAATTGAGTCATCTTGAACCATTATTCTCTTCTTCGCCAAGTTTTCATCCACTAATTGTGCTTCTCTATTCTAATCAAATAGCACCGGTTTAACTTTCAATTCGGCCAACAAGATGCCATCATTGTTAATACTGAGTTGAGCAAACATCACTCATAACTCAATTGAACTCCTTTTGAGTAAAGAGGTATTTAAGGCTTTTATGATCAGTACAAATATGACACTTTTCACTGTACAGATAATGTCTCCAAAACTTTAGAGCAGAAACTATAACATCTAGCTCAAAATCGTGTATCGAGTAATTACGCTCATGTATTTTCAACTATCAGAACACATATGCAATCACCTTACCCTCTTGCATTAAGACGCAGCCTAAACCACTCAACGAGGCACTGCTATAAACTACAAAGTCTTTTCCTAATTCTGGTAAGGCTAAGATTGGTGCTTTAGTCAAAAACTAATTCAATTTATCGAAACTCTCTTGATATTGTTCGCTCCAAAAAATATGAATATTGTTCTATAGGAGTTTTGTCATTGGCATAACTATCTTTGAAAATCCAATCACAAATTGTCGATAATAATAGCTAACTAAACCAAGGAAACTACGGATTTCTGACACTTTCCTTGGTGGTTTCCACTAAATAATTGCTTCAATCTTTTTCGGATCAACACAAATTCTATCAACTTATATCACATGTCCAAGGAATACCACTTCGAGTAACCAAAATTCACATTTACTAAGTTTCTCGTACAATTTTTTTCTCACAAAACTTGTAAAATAATACGCAATTGTTGTTCCTGTTTAGCTTCCGATTTTGAATAGATCAAAATATTGTTAATAAAAACTACCACAAACTGATCAATGTAGGGCTGAAAGATACGGTTCATGAGATCCATAAATGTTGTCGGAGCATTTGTCAATTCGGAAGGCATCACCAAAATTTTGTAGTTGTCATAATGTGTACAGAATGTCATTTTACATACGTAACTATCTTTCACCTTGAGCTAATAGTAACGAGATCTCAAGTTGATCTTAGAAAAAATAGAAGCTCCTTTAAATTGTTCAAATAAGTCATCGATACGTGGTAGAGGGAACCGATATTTAATTATCAACTTTTTCAATTGTCAATAATCAATAAAGAGTTGCATCAAACCATATTTCTTTTTAACGAACAATACTAGAGCTCCTCAAGGCGATATACTAGGACGTATAAAGTCGCGGTATAATAAATCTTGTAGTTGAATATTCAGTTCCTTCAAATTTTTCGGCGCGATATGATAAGAGGATATGGACAACGGAGTTGTACTAGCAAACACTTTGATGGCAAATTCAACCTCGCAATCAGGTGGTAGTCCAGTAGTTCCTCAGGAAACCCATCAGGGAATTCACAAATGGTTCAAATATTACTGATTTCATTATCCTAAGTCTTCAAATTTATAACATAAGCTAGAAAAGCTTCGTATGCTTGCTTCAGTAACTTACCAGCTTCAATCGATGAAATAATCTGAGTTGAACCACTCATTTTAACACCATTAACTTCTAAAATCTCACTATTTGAAACTTGAACCAAAAACTTTTTCTTTCGACAGTCGAGAACTACTCCATGTTTTATTAACCAGTCCATACCTAGAATTACATCAAAATCATCAAAAGGCATGATTAATAAATCCATTGGAAATGTCAATTTTTGAATTTTCAGTGGACATCGTTTACAGACTTGATTATCTAACACTGCTTGACCCAACGGACTTGATACAGACATAGCTACTCTTAACATCTCTGATTTCATACTCTCAGATTTTACTAGATCAGTATTAACATATGAATGAGAAGAAACAGGGTCTATCATAGTATAAACATGTGTAGAGAATATTAGAAAAATACCTACTACAACATCATCAACATCCCCCTTATCTCATGTCCGTACAACATAAGCATGACCTAACATTCTAGCCTCTAATTGATGAGCAGCTATTTCACTCCTATTTCTGGACCCAACCCTCAAGATCAATCCACCTTTATCAGTCCTTCAACCCGTAACTACTAAGGCAGCTCTTTGTGTAACATCCGATGTATCATTCTCATTCTTCAGGCAATCACGAGAGAAATGTTCTAGTGATCCATGCCTAAAAAAACCATTTTTCTATTTCAATCATTTTCCCTAGTGTTTCTTTCCACAATGCTTACAACTCGGCACTTCAGAAGTTCTATTCGACCCTTTTACACTTTCGACAGAAGCTGACTGTTGATGATCTCATACTCTATTTGATGCAGCTGATTTTACAACTGCCTTCCCATGTTCCTGAGACTCTTTTCTTTGTTTAGATGCTGAATGTGAATTAGAAGTCCCAAAATGCTTTTCTGTAGAACAAGAAGGTTCAGGCTTCTTGCTTAATCCCAAGGATTGCTCTACCTTTTTTGCCCATTTGGACAGTTATGCAAACCCTTTAATCTTTAATGTAACTAAATGAGTTCTAATTTCATCCCGTATTCCAAATAAGAAATGCTTACAACTTGCTTCTTCGGTAGGAACAAGTTCCATCGTATACTTGCTAAGTCGCATATACTATCGTTCATAATCTACCACAGATAATTCTCATTATTTCAATGATGGAAATTCTTGTTTTCTATCTTCAAGATATAGTTCCCCGACATATTTCTTTTGAAACTCTATCTAAAAGAAATTCCAATCTATAGCTTCTACGGGGACGTGTCATGCAATAATTTGCCACCATGTATAGGCTTCCCCCTTTAGTAGTGAAATAATACAAATAACACTCTCTTAGGAAGTGAATTCTAGCTATTGAAGAACTCAAGTTGTTTATTGCAACCATATTTCAATCATTGACGGATCAACTCCTTTTAACCCAGCAAATTCTGTAGTACCATACCTCCTCAATTCTTTAATGGGAGCTTGTCTAACCACAGATGCGGGCATCATTAGAGGAGTAACTCCTACTACTCTCTGAAGTGCTTTAGCAATAGTACGTAGTATGTTCATATCACATTGTCCTTCGTTAGTTCCTTTTTTAGCACTTGGCTATTGAGCACCATCTGATTGAACACTCGGTGTTATCGATTCATTTCCATCTAATTCCTCAGTAGAATCATCGCTCGTATGGATCTCTTGACCAACCACATTATTTGATTCATTCGGCATCTTTTGACTATAAAGCAGAAACAATTATAAGTAGCATCCAAATCTCGAATCAGATCGACTCAACTTTGGTATGTACTTCTAGACTCAAATCCAAGCTCAATTTAGTTCGAGAATTGGCTAAACTTGT
Source organism: Gossypium raimondii (assembly GCF_025698545.1). Classification (NCBI taxonomy): domain Eukaryota; kingdom Viridiplantae; phylum Streptophyta; class Magnoliopsida; order Malvales; family Malvaceae; genus Gossypium; species Gossypium raimondii. The sequence goes on from NC_068566.1 coordinate 16,697,795, forward strand.
ATTTTAATACCATTAAATGTAACACCCCTAACAAGTGACTGTCACCAGGTTAGGGTTACAGAGTATTACAATGAGATATTAAACCTTTAGCCTTACATAGAAACACTATTCAAGAATAATTATAAATAAAAAAATGATTTATAATTAACATACACTAACAAGTGACTGTCACCAGGTTAGGGTTACAGAGTATTACAATGAGATATTAAACCTTTAGCATTACATAGAAACACTATTCAAGAATAATTATAAATAAAAAAATTGATTTATAATTAACATACACTTATGGACCCTAAATCGAGTTTATGGGGTCCTAAAAATTATTTGGGAGCATTCTGGGATCAATTTGAAACAAAACAGACAAATTAGGAAAAAGTTCAAAATTTTTAAAATAGAGGTCACACGGTCGTGTGACAGATTCTAGATTGTATGGCTTAAAACATGGTCGTGTACGCAAACCGTATCACTTATTGTGCTCGTGTAACATAAGATCACACGGTCGTGTGATCAGAACGTGTAACTCACAGTGACTGTGTAGCTCAGGGTCACACGATAGTGTCATCAGGCCGTGTAACTCTCTGTGCCCGTGTGGACTAACCTGCACTAAAAACAAGTGAGACACACGACCGTGTGACAGCCCGTGTTTCTGGCCATGTGCACCAAAATTTTCTTCCAAAAGAAGGTACATTTTACGCCTATCTTGGGTATCAAGCTAAGCCTAAAACCAACCTTTAAACATCATCAAAAACACTTTCAAACAAATAAAAACATGCCTATACCATACAACCTAAGTATCTAACCAATGTGTCCTCATTGACACCATAATTCAACCACAACCAAAACATGCATTCATCTTATCCAAATATTACAAACCATGAATTTTAATTGTCGTATCATACCATGAATAGTAACTTAAATCATTCACTTCCCAAAAAAGCCAAATCAAGGTAATTTATAACATATTCTTCCAAGGGAAATAAATTTCATTTACCATACACAATCATACACATATGTCATCAACTATATTCACAACTATTTACAACTAATACAAACATATCCATATTCACATACCCAACATCCTATAAACAAAACTTTCTCAAAAACTAACTAATACACAAAATGACCATTTCTAATACTTCTAACAGCCTAGTTACATGCCAAGGCACAAAAAGAATACATCAGCAACATTAAGTTTGGGATTATTGCCAGATGCTGAATCGAAAATAAAAAGTAGATACTAACCTGCACATACTGGTGGAAAATAATCAAATACCGAATAAATTTCATTAAACTGCAAGAGCTAAACACATACTATATTACGAGGAATATATTTAACCATTCTCAATTGATTCTATTATATAACTCTTTAGTCAAGTTAATTCATTGGATCGATTTTATGTAATAAACAACCATACCACTATTCGCACCTAGTGCCTAACAACTATGCCATAGTAAGGTTTTGCACCTAGCGCTAGTCAGATTTATTGACAAATTTGTGCCTTGCACTAGTCGGTTAAACCAACGATGTTTTTCGCCTAATTGGTCGAACAAACTGATAATTGTTGTGCCCTATACTGGTCAGATAAATCGATAATGTATTAAGCCCAGTGCTAGTCGAATAAACCGACAATTTTTGTGCGCTACACTAGTTGGTTATGGCAACACTACAAATGTTTTGGTGTGCCCAGCACTAGTCGGTAAAACTAAAAATATATATATACATAATTATTATATTTCCACAATATCTTATTTCATATTTCAACCATTTGCGTCAAATGACTATAATTAATTTCCTTGATTTATTCTTTAACCTTATATGTATAACTTCATAATTCATCATTTCAATTACCAATCCATTACATATATCAATATAATTATTTATTGAAGTAACAATTAACTTAATTACAAAAATTACGTTAGTTTCAAATGATCGAGGTTGATTATTTGACACTAGCGTCTCACTCATATCCAAATTTGGCAGGCTGCCCGATGACAAGGACTCTCTACGGCCTTTACCTTGGCCTCTGGTACCCCATCCGCGGATACCTCGTGTGCTCATATCTAATCAAATATATTTGGTATTATAAGTTTTATGAATCAGTTAGAGTTCCAGTGTTTATTAACAAATGTTTTATGTAAAACAGTATCGGTTATTCAGAGTTCGTTTTCGTAAATCGCATTCTAACTAGAGTTTTTAGTTTCTCTACAATTTTTAGTATACACTAACTAAAGTGTTTTTAGTACAGTTTACAACTTATAGTAGTTTCAAAATATACTATCCATAACAGTTTCAGTTTAAAACAAATCACAGTTCAGAATACTTACAAGATCGACGCCGGAGACTCGATGTACCACTTACTCAGTAAAAACATTTCAAATCATATGGAAATCAATCAATTTTTTGAAAGCCCAATTTTTATAAAAACCCATAATCCACAGCCGAGTTTTGCAACTTGGCTCTGGTACCACTAAATGTAACATCCCAAACCCAGCCCAGACATTATGGCCGAATCTAGCGATGTCACATGATAAGGTGTTTGAAAACCATGTCGTCGCTTTAAAACCATTTCCATTGAATTCCTTATCTTAATATCTTATTAGTTACAAAATTATGTTGCTCATTTAATCGATAGTTTCAGAACGTTATTCGTTTACGGAAGCTTTTAAAACATATTAAACAATCGTGCGTTTAGGAAAAACGTTTGTTTCTTTTGAAAACCAGGTTTCCTACTACTAGTAGTTGTAATCCATAAGGTAAAAATAATTAACACCCAAAACCAAAGTCCGAAAGTCCAATTACAACCCAAAAACTTAGCCAGTAAAAATAGAATAGAAATAAAACCAATTATCGTAAATATGGGTTAAAAACCATAAAAGTCCAAAACGGTGGTCACTGTCGAGTCCTTTGTCGCACCGATTCGTTTAGATCTGGGGATTACCTGTGCACATTTAAACAAAATGGGTGAGTTTACGAAAACTCAGTGTGTAGTTCCACAGAGAACAAACAGTAGCAAATCACAGTGCACAATTAAAGTAGTCTTGGGCCTAAGCCTTTTTTTCAGTAATAGTTTAGGCCTTAGCCCATCTCAGTACAGTATCAAATATGCAGTAGGGCCTTAGCCCATCACAGTATCAGTAGCAATCATGTAGTATTCAGTAACAAAGTCCTACCCAACCAGCCTCTACACACCCTATCTGTCCAACCCTACACTCTATTTGGGGATCAAATCAACCCACCCATCACTACACTCCAGGTAGTACCGAATACAGCAGAAAACAGTTATTTGCTGCTGAGCTGCCAGTATGATAGGCTTAAGAGCCTTTTAGTACACTTCCTCCAAATATACTTAACCCAACCTCAAGCAATGTAACATATAAGTCATGACATGTTATCTTAGGACATCAGTACATATAACCAGTTTAGTATACAAGCATACTATCATCATGCTCAACACATATATAAATCAAACAGTCAGTTCATACAATTAGGGGTCTAAGTCATGCTTACCGACCCTACAGTAGGTTAACAGTTGACTTGGGTGACCCGTGCAACCTTAGCAATCAATTAAGTGAAAATGGGCTCAAACGGCCATGTGGTCTGCCCGTGTAGGCCCACACGCTCGTATGGCCCACTCGACCCAATTTGGCCTTGGCCGCGTGGTCCATTTTGAATGTAACCCGTGCTAGCTAAATGTTCATATATGTTTTCACTATTTACTTATATGTTCCTTCAAAGTTGTCTACTTGATTCACTATTACTAAATTATTTATATCTTGAGCTACAGAACTCCAAATTAAGGTCCACTTGATGTCTTTGAAACTAGGCTCAAAGACCTTTCAACCATAAATTTTTTAGAATTTTTGGCTCAGCCAATAAGTACAGTAATATCTTCAATCTTACCCTTGTTCTGCTATCTAACAGCTTCGACCTTTCTTTGCTCAAAATTAATTATCTCTTAGTAAAAAATTGGATGATGTTACCATTTGTTTCTATTGAAAATAGACACATTAATAATTTAAACATGTAAATTTTAACCCCTAATTATTTTTCTCCAATTTTTGATGATTTTCCAAAGCCGGAACAGGGGAACCCGAATTCATTCTGACCTTGTCTCTCAAAACTTATTATATCTCACGATTTCCAATTCCATTACTTACACCATTTCTTCTATGGGAAACTAGACTCAATAAGTTTTATTCCATATTCTTTTCATCCTCTAATTTGATTTCAACAATCTATGGTGAGTTTTCAAATTTAGCATACTGCTGTTGTCCAAACAGCAAGCAATTTCAGCTTTTCATCGAATCCCATTTTCTGCGTTTCGGGTACACACCTGGTTTTGTTTGATGCTAAAATAGTCCCCGAGCACTGCAAAGCCTATAATTGAAAAAATAACACTAATTTAGTCTCACATAACGTGATCCCAAATCGAACTCGTATCGAGGTTTTAACCCATAAGCGACTAAATCTTATCTTCAACTGATGAACAGTAATTCCCACACAAACTAAGGCTCTGATTGGTGATTACGAGCCCTTGAATCCTCTCCTAATTGGCATAAACAAAACATTTTAGAATAAAGTTAACAAATAGAGACAAATCACTTATCTAAAACTTACTGAACGATCACAGACAAACGTGGTGTGACACGAGGTAGAGTGGGAAAAGAAAAGTCAAGAAGATGAAGGGTGAAAAAGAACAAAAATTCGGCAGAATTGAAGAGAAAAATGACAAGAAGGTGGAGGGATTTTGGGAAAGTAAAAAAAAGATGAACAGAATATTTGATAACCACCCCAATCCTTTATTTCTCTCCATCAAACTCCCAACTAAATCCACTACGCAGATTTTTAGTCCATCTCAAACTCTCCTGGACCCACCAGCAAAAGTAATGCCCACGCCAAGGTTTGAACACAGGACCTCCTTCACACCATCACTCCACTTATCCACCAGACTAGTAAGTCCATTTTGTTAATTATTTGCCAACTTTTACTTAAAAGCATACTGACCAAAGATAGGGCTTATTCATAAAAATACCAAAATTTGCCCAAGTGCTGACTTGAACTCGGGACCTCCCAAACACACCTAGAACACATAACCACTAAGGCAGACAGATATTTTGTGTCACACATTCACAATACACAAAATTAAAATTTTGAGGCGTTACAATTCTTCCCCCTAAAGAAAATTTCGTCCTCGAAATTTACCTGATCAAAACAGATGAGGACACTACTGACACATTGCATCCTCAGGCTCCCATGTGGCCTCCTCAGTGCTATGATTACGCCATTGAACCTTTACCAGTGGAATGGATTTCCTTCTTAGAAATTTAATGTCGTGATCCAGAATCTAAACTGGCTCTTCCTCAAAGGTCAAAACTAGCCTAACCTCGATCTTTTCAACAGGGACAATATTAGAAGGATCAGAGAGTAGCACCTCAACATGTCCTCCAGTATCTGAATCACCGTCTCAGACTGACCATCGGTCTGAGGATGGAATGCAGTATTTAAATCCAACCTTGAACCTAGAGCCTCATGTAACTTCTTCCAAAATCGAGACGCAAAATGAGGATCTCTATCAAAGGTGATCGAACCAGTACTCCATCCAGTCTCACTATCTCAGAAAGATAAAGCTTTGCTAGCTTCTGCAGAGAATAATCAGTACGAATCGGTATGAAATGGGAGGACTTGCTCAATTGATCCATGATGAACCATATTGAATTCTTCTTAGTGGATGTTAGAGGAAACCCATTAACGAAGTCCATAGTTACGTGCTCCCATTTCCAAAGAGGAACCTTAACCAGCTGCAGCAAACTCAAAGGTAACTTATGCTCAGCCTTAACTTGCTGGCAAGTCTGGCTTCGGCCCACAAAATCAGTAACCTCACGTTTCAAACCTGGCCACCAATCTAACCCATGGAGGTCTAGGTACACAGGATGCATAGCATAAGGGCTACTATGCGCCTCTCTCAGTATGACCTATCTCAAATTAGTATCATTCGAAACTCAAGTTCTCTCACGAAAATAGAGTACCCCATCACTGTTCAGTCCAAAATCGTAGTACTACCACCCTCAATCTGCCAGAATCGAAGACCCAAGACTCATCCTCTAACTGCTTACCCTTAATCTGCTCAATCCATGACGGCTTAACCTGAAGCTCAGCTAATAAACTACCATCATCAAATAAACGTAGGCGAGAAAATATCGCCTTCAAATCAGTCATAACCCTACAGCTCAGTGCATTAGCCACCACATTGGCCTTACCAGGGTGGTACTCAATGGTGCAGTCATAGTCTTTAAGCAGCTCAATCCACTGCGTTGCCTAAGATTAATTTCCTTCTGAATGAGAAGATACTTGAGGCTCTTATGATAAATATAGATGATACACGTCTCACCAAACAAATAATGCCTCTAGATTTTCAGTGCGAATACCACAGCAGCCAACTCTAAGTCATGCGTCGGATAATTTGCCTCATAGGTCTTAAGCTGACGAAATGCATAGGCTACCACCTTACCATCCTACATCAACACACATCTCAAACAGACATGTGATGCATCACTATAAACAGTGAACTCCTTTTCAGGCTCTAGTTGTATCAGAGCAGGGGACTCAGTCAGTACAGTCTTAAGCTTCTCAAAGCTCCCTTGCTGCGCATCAGTCAAGTTAAATGGCACACTCTTACATAGCAGCTTAATCAAGGGTGTTGTAATCAATGAAAAACCCTCTACAAATAGTCGATAATATCCCGCCAGTCTCAGAAAATTACGGATCTCAAACACGTTCCTAGGCTGCTTCCACTCCAAAATTGCAGATCTCAAACACGTTCCTAAACTACATGACCAAGAAATGTCTCCTCATGCAGCCAGAACTTGCACTTACTACACTTAGTATAGAGTTTTTTTTCCCTCAAAGTCAGAAGAACGACTCAAAGGTGATCATCATGCTCATCCTCAGTCCTCGAGTAAACCATTATATCATCGATGAATAGCACCACAAACCGATCCAGATAAGGCTGAAACACTCGATTCATTACATCCATGAAAGCTGTCAGTGCATTAGTCAGTTTGAATGGCATCACTAGGAACTCGTAGTGACCAAAACGAGTCCTAAACACCGTCTTATGATCATCAGCCTCCTTAACCCTTAATTGATGATATCCAGATCAGAGGTCAATCTTGGAGAAAATCGAAGCTCCTTAAAACTGGTCAAATAGATCATCTATCCTCGGTAGGGGGTACTTGTTTTTATTGGTCATCTTGTTTAGTTGTCGGTAGTCGATGCACATCCGCATAGATCCATCCTTCTTCTTTACAAACAGTACCGATGCTCCCCACATAGGCATATTAGGGCGAATGAACCCATGATCCAATAACTCCTAAATCTGAGCCTTAAACTCCGTAAGCTCCTTCAGTGCCATTTGGTAGGGGGCGATAGACACCGGAGCTGTACCAGAAAGGAGTTCTATCCCAAACTCCACTTCACAATTCGGAGGTAAACCTGATAGCTCCTCAGGAAAGACGTCCGGAACATCTTTTATCATTTTGATATCCTTAACTATAGAGCCCCCAGAATCTGAAACACTTATGTAGGCCAATAATGCATCACATCCCTTACGAACCAACTTCTCCGCAACCAGTGCAGAGATCACATTAGATAAGTAGTTCTGACGTTCTCCAATCATGACGTGCCTCTATCTCACTCCCTTTGCAGGGATAACAGAACTCTTAAATTATCTCTAAGGCCATCCTCAAAGTGAACATATTGCTCATACTCAAATGCCACCACACCTCACGCATAGCGGCTCAGTCTTAGAAACTCGTCCTCATACTCGGCCACTAATCCAGCCCTTGTGTAAGATTCAGAAACTCCCACCTACGTGCATCCACAAAACTAGCTCCGGCATATTTCCTCTAGAAGGCGGTCTTAAAGAACTCCCACGACAGACGTTTGGGCTGAGTGCCCTCTTTTACCGTCAGCCACCACTGATAAGCCTCGTCCTGCAGCAGCGAGACTACACCCTTGAATTTCTGCTTAAGGGTACAATCTAGATCATCCATGATCCTCTCCGTGGCCTCAATCCAATACTCAGCCACAATAGGGGTGACCTTAGTAACACCCCTAAAGAGCTCAGCTCCATTGGACCGGAGTCGTTCCGTAACTGACCCTCGGCCCCCAAATCTAATATCGGGCCCAACGACCATCTCCAAAATCCTTAGCATAGCCTGGGACAATGCATCATCCCATGCCATGTGATCTTGAGACCTAGTCTCAATAGCAGGCGACACTGGCATCTCACTCGTATCCAAATTTGGCAGGTTGCCAAATAATGAAGACTCAGCTCGAGGCCCTCTACGGCCTTTACGGTGGCCTCTAGTACCCCATCCGCGGACACCTCGTGTGTTCATATCTAATCAGATTTATCTTGTATTATAAGTTTTATGAATTAGTTACAGTTCTAGCGTTTATTAACAATTTTTTTATGTAAAACAGTATCGATTATTCAGAGTTCATTTTCGTAAATCGCAGTCTACTCTAGTTTCCAGTTTCTCTACAATTTTTAGTATACACTAACTAAAGTGTTTTGAGTACATTTTACTACCTATAGTAGTTTTAGAATATACAGAGATCAGAATACTTACAGGATCAGCGCCAGAGATTCGATGTACCACTTACTCAGTAAAAACATTTCAAATAATTTGGAAATCAATCAATTTTTTGAAAGACTAAATTTTATAAAACCCATAATCCACAACCGAGTTTTGTAACCTAGCTCTAGTACCACTAAATGTAACACCCCAAACCTGGCCCAAATGTTATGGTCGGATCTAGCGATGTCACATGATAGGGTGTTTAAAAATCGTGTCGTCGCGTTAAAACCATTTTGATTGAATTTCTTCTCTTAATATCTTATTAGTTCCAAAATTGTGTTTCTCATTTAATCGTTAGTTTCAAAACGTTATTCGTTTGCAGAAGCTATTAAAACATATTAAATAATCGTGTGTTTAGGAAAAACATTTGTTTCTTTTCAAAACTGAGGTTTCCTACTACTAGCAGTTGTAATCCATAAGGTAAAGATAATTAAAACCCAAAACCATCCGAAAGTCCAATTACAACCCAAAAACTTAGCCAGTAAAAATAGAATAGAAATAAAATCAATTATCGTAAATATGGGTTAAAAACCATGAAAGTCCAAAACCATGGTCAGTGTCGAGTCTTCCGCCGCACCGATCCGTCTAGATCTAGGGACTACATGTGCACATTTAAATAAAAGGGGTGAGTTTACGAAAACTCAGTGTGTATTCCCACAGAGAACAAATAATATCAAATCACAGTGCATAGTTAAAGCAGTCCTGGGCCTAAGCCTTTTTTTCAGTATCAGTAACAGTTTGGGCCCTAGCCCATCTCAGTACAGTGTAAATTATGCAGTAGCACCTTAGCCCATTACAGTATTAGTAGTAGTCATGGAGTATTCAGTAACAAAGTCCTATCCAACCAGCCACTACACACCATCTCCGTTCAACCCTACACTCCATGTGGGGATCAAATCAACCCACCCATCCCTACACTCCAAGTAGCACCGAATGTGGCACAAAACAGTAATTTGCAACTGAGCTGCCAGTATGTTAGGCTTAAGAGCCTTTCAGTACACTTCCTCCAAATATAATTAACCCAACCCCATGCAATGGAACATACAAGTCATGACATGCTATCTCAGGATATCACTACATATAACTAGTTCGGTATACTAGCATACTATCATCATGCTCAACACATATATAAATCAAACAAAAATTTCATACAATTAGGGGTCTAAGTGATGCTTATCGACCCTACAGTAGCTTAACAGGCGACTTGGATGACTCGTGCAACCTTAGGAATTAAGTTAGTGAAAATGGGCTCACACGCCCATGTGGTCTGCCCGTACGGGCCTACACGCCCGTGTTTGCTCACAGTAAACCTTTCTTTGCTAAAAATTAATTATCTCTCCATCAAACTCCCTACTAAATCCACTACTCAGATGTTTAGTCCATCTCAAACTCTCCTAGACGCACGAACAAAAATAATGCCCACGCCAAGATTCGAACACAGGACCTCCTTCACAGCAACACTTCACTTATCCACTAGACTAGCAAACCCATTCTATTAATTATTTGCCAACTTCTACATAAAAGCCTACTGACCAAAGATAGGGCTTATTCATAAAAATACCAAAATTTGTCCAAGTCTTGGCTTAAACTTGGGACCTCCCAAACACACCCAGAACACATAACCACTAAAACAGACAGATATTTTGTGTCACACATTCACAATATCCAAAATTAAAATTTTGGGGCGTTACAGTGTACATCCACTATCTTGATATTTGATATTATTATCCTTTAAATCCTTTAAACTTCCTTTTTACATCATTTTATCATATTTACTAATAACTCTTATCTTTCGCCACCAAAATTTCACCACCAAAAGTTTATATGATATCCATAATACCATATAAATTTTAAATAATTAATAAATTTTGGCCTACTAGCCAGAATTGTAGTCCCAAAAGCTTCACTCCCGATACTATTGAAAACAGGTTGTTACACTCATCTTGAACGCATCACTTAACTTCTTCTATATGCATAATAGCTCAATCAACCACCCTTTGGCATATCCCTAGCGTCGTCCCTCAGTGCGTACTTCTTTACTACCTGAAACATGAAATAACTTTCGTAAGTCCGTAAGAACTGAATGAGTTAATCCTTACAAACCTATCCCACTTAATCACATCGCTTTGTTGCTTTATGTATCCTTTATATGTTTCTCGACCTTCCTTTTCACCTTTGATGGGTACTCCATTAGGACTACCATCTTCACAATGAATTTATCCTTCCTCACTTTAGACTATTTCCTTTCTCTTAATATCTTTAAAGACTTATCTTCCTTTCACAATCATTAAACCATTGCCTTTACATATTCTAGTGTGCGGTCCATACTCATGCGACTATTCCTTCTTACAAACGTACAATATTTACAACATCATTACCTTCATGTCTCTTTAAGATCTTATATTTATACAAGCCATAGCAATCTTTTTCACCTTATTAATACATTTATAAATTACATTTGATACTCACCAACTTTATTATTTCCATTTAGGAGGCGAGGTACACTACACTAATTACTTAGCCAAGAGTTCACCACAGGGTGTTTTTCACGGTTCATCTTTAGCATTTATCGAGATTTTGATTAATCATGAGTCCTATCTCCTTTGTTTATACATTGAGACTATGTAGGATTCACCATAACCACATTAGGTCTCTCCCTAAGTGTTCACTATATACCTTATTCTTTCTGCTTGTCCCATATATTGTTCCTTCGAAGCTCATTACATTTACCATATCTTTAGGGTGATATACTTACCATTCCTTTAGAAAACCTTACACGTCATTCCTCCCTTATTCACCAAAAAATCATTTCCTTTCGTTCGTTATTAACCATAGCGGCGTTCCCTTGAATAGATGCCTCGAGGGCCATTCTTTAGATTGCGCCACAAATTCATTCTTTTAACAAAGGTTGCCACGAAGGCTTTTCTTTCTGAAATCTACCATAAAGGCGTCTTTTTATTCAGTACTCACCCCAAAGACTTTCCTTTCCAAAGTTTTGCCACAAGGGCGTCATTTTCATTCACTACTCACCATAAAGGCTTTCCTTTCAAGAGTTTTTCTACAAAAGGCATCCTTTCCATTCAGTACTTGCCACAAAGGCTTTCCTTTCCAGATATTTGCCACAAATGCATCATTTTCATTCAGTACTTGCCACAAAGGCTTCCCTTTCCAGATTTTTGCCACAAAGACATCCTTTTCATTTAGTACTCGCCATAAAGGCTTTCATTTCCAAAGATTTGCCACAAAGTCTTTCAATTTCATACGTTTTCATGATAGGGATTCGCCTAGGCTCATATTATGTGAGGTTTGCCCCTCATCACATTGGGTCACACAAAAAACCTCATTAGATAATAAGCTTACTTTAGATCTTTCCATATGATGCCATAATCCACCAGTTATGGTCTTACACGATATTGTCTTTCCATATGACGCCATAGCCCACCAGCTATGATCTTACACGATATGATTCTTTCATTTGAAATGTCATGACCGTGGTCTTTTAATTTCAGATATTTGTGTTTAAAGTCCCGACAAACCCCTTTAGAAAACTCTAGAGACAGACACAGACTCATCACTCATACTAAGTCATTCATAACAAATGTATGCCGTAGCATTTTTTCATACACATACACACATGCATTTCAATCTTCATATTCCTATTACACACTTAAACCATCAAATTCCATGCAATCCATACACACAAGTCCATAATTCACATTTCTCATCAAAACCATCACATTATATGTCCCTGGCCTGAATCTCATAGTTTTATCTCTTTTCACCAAAGTTTCTAGAATGCATAACACACATGTAAGAGTCAGCTTAAGGAATCACCTGGAAAGTTCCTACCTTTCTGCAAACAAACTTCACCTGCCTACTCATCAATCCACTTCTAAGTCATGAAAATTCTACAAATACTTTTTTTATTCTTGCATCATTTATCCTATGTTTTACTCGTCTACTAAACATGTCAGATTTACCCTACAGAATCTATTAGCAGTTAGAAGTTAGATTAGAGACTCACTTTGTAACCTGAAAGGGTAGAGTAAACTTCGAATCCGTCATTCAACAAGATGCTACAACCTCCTCTACCTTTTAGAACAGAAACACTTCGTTGGAACCTATCCAGGTAACCGTTATTATCATTTTAAACCCAGACATCTCTCAAGCCCTATTTCTCCAAACATACTTACAGATCTATGTTCCCTTGACAAACAGAGTCACGAAATGTACCTTGATATGAAGAAAATCACTAGAAATATCCATGATTTCAAACGTAGCTTAGAACAATGTTTCTTTAGCCCTAGATCTTAAAGTTTTCAGAGGAAAGGAGGAAGAATATAGCTCCCCTTTAACCAAACATGATTGTCCTTTTAGCTTAACCCAAGTCTCTATTTGAACTTGGTAAATGTCACATCAATGCTAAGTTGTCTCATCCAAAACCTGTTACTTCTATGAAACTTATTCAATTTCTCATTTAGCTTATAACCCTTCTAGTTCACATTCGGTTAGTTCCTAACCAGCTTACCTTATAGATTAACTGGCACGGGACCACGATGGTTATGAGGAGTGCTATGCTATTGGCATGAACTCATATGCTAGAGATCATTTTAGGTAACCATAAGTCTCATTTGACTACTTATAGTAATATGACATGGAATCCTTATTTACTTATTTTCATATTAGAGTTCGCCCATTCTAAACACCAAAGAGTGTATCTGGATGAATACTATTTTGCCAATCATACTTATTTATGACCATGCACCATATCTATATATGTATACATTTCTACCATTATTCCTTGATTTGTCATACCTTGTCCTTTTCATGATTTCTTATCCATTTCTGTTTTAGAGGACCATGCACACAATAATATTTTTAATTCACTACAGACCTTGGCTCGTTCCAACCTCACTTGTTCACACCTTATTTCCATATATGTTTCATCGTGACATTCTCTATGGAGCCTTTTCTTCCATAAACTGCCAGAATAGAGAGTTGTTGGCGCACTGGAAAAGTTCTTACACTTAATCAAATCCTAACGTCAGACTCTTAAAACTTACTTCTTAAGCCTTACTTCTATAAACAATGTTTTAGACATTCAGGGCTTTGTCAGGCTGGATATTACACCCTTTATTTTGGGGTATGACAGACCCAACTGAGCCATTTCTTCCTATCTCGATATATCAGATGCTCATAATTGTGGTTAGAACAAATGCAATGGTGTTTGGATTCGCAATCTTGATTGCGTTCACGAAGCTCAACAAGTACAATAAGGGGCTAGCAGTCAACAAGAAGAAGGCGCGCGCCACATGAAGATGCCCCTCAGCCTCCGAGAATGGATATTCCCACTTTGATGGCTCATCCATCTCCTCATACTCTCACTCTTTTTAATGCTATACATGGTTTGTCTTTTTTGTGTTGATGCTCAGTTTGATGTATTAACAACCCATGTTAATGATCGGTATAATCTTTTGGATGAGCACATCTTGGATCTGGCTTTTCAGTTCCCTCCGCCTCCAGACACCTAGTTTATTTTGTTGGCCTAAAACTATCCTAGTTGTTTGGTTGGGATATTTGGTACTTAGTTTTTTTATTTCTACTTTAGATGATACTTTGCTATGTTTCCTAGTCTTTTAATGCTTGATGCATGATACTTATGATACTTTGAATGTTTTTCTTATTTGCTACTATGTTTGCTACTATGCTTTATTTTTATTTTATTTTTTAAAGATATCTTGTTTTAGTATTTTATTTCTCTACCTTATATGTGTTCAATTTACATTGTTTAGCTTTATTTGTTAATCTCTTTATTTACATTTGCTCACCTTCTATATTCTTTTTCTTAGTCATTTGTTAATTCTCCTTAATTTTTCAAATGTACACTTCTTTTTATATTACAAAAGGAGAGAAGATAAGTAAAATTTACAAATGGATATATTTTTAAAAGCTAAAATTTTGAAACATAAAACAATTGTTTATCAACTAATTCTAAAAATGCTTTCATTATTAAAGTTGAAAAATAATTCAATTTTTTTAAATGGCTTGATCAAATATTTTAAAGGAAGATTAACTTGAAAATAATGTTTGAGTAAAAGGATTATCAAATTTTTCAATGGTTTTGTTATATCAAAAGGGGAGATTGTTAGTCTATTTTTCAAATGATTTGATATAACAAAGTTAAATTATAAATTCTCCTTAGGCAAACTTGAGATAAATTCATATAAGCTCTTAAAATTATTTTCAAAGTGTTTAGAAACTCAAAATTGTAAAATGCCTTTGAAAAATATTATTTCAAGACAAATTTTACCTTGCTGGGACACTTATACCCATACAAGTGTGTAGAATATCGATAGAACCAAGTTAGTGAGCACCCTAAGAATTCTTCTAGACTTCTATCGATACCTAGGAGCCCTTCTATCGATACAACTCCAATTGTATTGATACTTGGGTAAAGTTCTACTGATAGAAGTAAGTCAAAGAGCATTCCATGCCAAGCATCAGAATTCTATCGATACTTAGGGGGACTTCTACCGATACAACTAAGTTAGTAAGCAATTTTTAGTCTCCTTGGTATCTTTTCCGGATACAACTATCAATACAAGTGAACTTATGCCTATACATTAAGCTCCAATGGTTATAATTTTCAATACTTCTATCGACACAAGTCCACTTGTATCGATACAAGTGGTTTGTAATATGCCATTAATGCACGAATTAATTGTAGCAACAACTGTAATTGACTCCTAACATCTCCACATGACTTTAAGGTTGTTAGAAGGCATAAATACAAGTCAATAACTCGATATTAAAGACAAGAAACAAGTTTGTAAAGTCGATAGCACAAAAATTCAATCTTTTCATTGGTATTCTATTTGTTCTTCATACAAACACTTGAGTACATCTTTCTTATTCTTTTCAAATGTTGTATTGTTATTGAGTGAGCTTTATCATTGAAATATTTTCCTTTAAGAGGAGTCTTTAATCCTTATTCTTATTTCTTATCCTTGTAAGGGTTTGTTTAAGGTTTTTGGGCAGAGAACCTTAAGGGAAGTGGCTCTATTTTGCCTAGTGAAAAGATAGTGTTCTGTAAAGGTAAAACATTATCCTTGAAAGGTTCAAATATAGTGAATTTGGAAAATCCTTAGTTCTGGTAAGCTAAGGAAGGGGAAGTAGGCGATTGGGGTCGAACTGCTATAATTTATTTAGTCTCATTTGTTTTCCATATTTCTTTATAGTTTTTAGAACATCAATTCACCGCCCTTCTAGGTGATTATCGAGCTTAACATTAATTATTTCAAGACAAAAAATATTAATCATTTTACAATTGTTAGCACCAAATTGTAAACTTTTTCAAAGTTAGTAACCTAAAAAGGTTTAAAAAATAAGTGACCAAATTGTAATTTATATTTTATAATTTTTTAAATTAGTGCGATGTGAATATTACCATTTGACATGTTAAATATTGTGGCAATACCATATAACATTTTCTAGTTGTTACATTATCATGTTATCTAACCATTGGTAACTAACAAATGAGTGTACAAAATTTATAATGCTTTTAATGTAACACCCCAAAGTCAACCTAGACGTTAATTTCAAAGTAATAAAGTTATTTAATTTATCAAAACACAAATATTCAAAAGATTGTATGTGAACACTTTAACGTCAACCTTGTTTTATTAATTTTATAAAAACAATCCCCAAATGTTTAACCAATTGCATTGTAAAACGTCAGTAATTCATTTCAAAACCTTGCAGTAGAAAAATACTTTAAAAATTCTTATCTCTTAAAATCTTAGGGTTCCATCAATTATGTCATCTTAGGTGTGTTTACAATTTAAAAAAAATAAGTCTGTGAAAACAAATACCAAAAACCAAAATTTAACATTCCAAAACAAATTAAAATCTGAAAGACCGTAAAGTTTGAAATCAAGATCCAAAACATACTTATACCAAATTGTGTGGACCGAGCTTCGGAATCGCCGCCAAGTCCTAAGTCTGAAGGTCACTTGAAACGTATTAAACAAATGGGTGAGCTAGAAGACTAGTGTGTGACTCAGCCCACAAATAGTATATACTTATAACAAACACAAATGTAAATACCATCACAAAAATTTTACTTATAATGTACACATTACCAAAAACATATGTCAGATCGGAATATCATATTTTCATAATCATATATCATAATGGAATTCGTAATTTCATAATAAAAAAATCTCTAGTACATTCTCTTAAATAAAATCTAATGTATTTCATAATCGGATACAGATGCATATTCAAATTTAAACACATTATCAGATTCAGATACAAATGTAAACACAAATTCTAATACAGATGCAATCACGCATCCTACCCCCATCCGCTACACACCAACTCCGTCCAACCAACCACACCAAATAAGACTACAAGAGTCCATCCATCCAATCACACCAGGTCATGGTGGTATGTCACTCATAGTAGTGTAGCTGAGCTACCAGACAGATATTGCGATTTACCCGCCAAAATTGAAATAAAACTACCAGAAAACACTTCCTCCATCATATCCAGAACCAACCCATTGCACATGCACAATCATAATAACATACATACATATCACATAAATTTTATGGCATGCATACCTACTCATATTTCTTACAGATCATACATATCAAATTACTTATATTAACAGTTATTCTACATAAAAATGTCATACATGTTTTTACACGTAATTGTGCTTTCAAAGTTATCAAAACACAGATCGTATTTAAGTTTTTCACTTACCTTATTCTTATCACATACTGATAGATTTCACATTTCGAGTCTTAGTTAAGCCTAACGGACCCTTGGATCGTCTAATTACGCATTTTTGAGTCAAACGTGACTAAGTTAAAATTTCCAAAATATGGGCCCACACGGTCCAACTGGCTAGCCTGTATGGTCCACGCGGACCAAATAGCCTAGACTACATGGCTTGGCACACGGCCGTTGACGCAGAATACTTTCGAAAATAGTCTCTATTTTCAAGTTTTTTCGAGTTTCCAATTGATGTTTCAGGTTAGAATTACATACATGATGGTAGATTTGATTGAGCACACAACTGGAACTCTCGAATCCTATAGTCATTCATCAAATTACACTAATTAACCATCGAAAAATCATCTAAAATAACATCCTTAAATCAAAATTTTAGTCCCTAAGACAAAGTTCACACACGTACTTCTGCAAAACAACATCAAAAATCGTATCTACTCTGCTGGAGGATTTTATTTTCACCCATTTCGCCTAATCAAGAACCACAAAAACACTTACACAACGGAGACAAGAATAAACCCAAGTATCTTATACCTTGCCCAAAGAACAAGTTAAATCTAAAAACCAACAAATAAATCGACGTTACTGACCCTTACTTGGATTTACGATCACGAAAAGTGTCAAAAAATAATTCCTCGACAACTGTCGAAACCATTTTTTTATTTTGAAAAAATCAAAATAGGAATCGACTTTGAAAATAAAATGGGAGTCGCCACCGATCTTTTATTGAGGTGTGATCTGTTCACCATTTAAAAATGATTTTGGTCTGCAAAATTTGAGAAAACAAGTTCGGGAGTAGGTTACGCACGAGGAAGGGTTAACACCCTCGTAACGCCCAAAATTGGTACCAAATTGATTGTTTAATGTCTTAGTGTCAAAAATTTGAAAAGATTTTAAATTACAATCCTTTGAAAAGAAAATTTGAATAAAATGGATTAGATGATGAGACTCACTTATAAATTGTCACACTCAGTAAGTTAGAGTGCAACATTTTAAATCCTCAAAATTAAGTTTATCTTTTGACTTTTAAAACCTATGCATTTTGAGAAGGATATTTGATTATTTGGGGTCAAATGAGAAAATCAAAACCCAATAAGTTAGGGTTTGATTTCACAAAATACCTAAATATCGAATATTGCCTTTATTTTTATTTGTTAGAAGAATCCTTGTCTCGAGAAAATAATATGTCATATCCAATGAGTTAGGACACAACATATCGAATTCCTGAGAATGAGCTTTTTATTTGTGTGTTAATTAAAAACGATATTCAGTTTCTTAGATCCCGAGGAAGATTGGAATCCAGTAAGTTAGGACACAATCTTTTTCGAGGATCTCAAATTCCGAGTGTCGCGTTATTTTGACGGACTTTTGTATAAAATGATTTTTGATACTTAAGTGATATTAAACATAATCTTTTGAACAAGTAAAAACATACAACACGAAATGGTGATTTGTAAATTAAAATGTATGCTAATGAACGTCAAAGAATCGTTAGATACGAGCAAGCAATACAATACACGTAAGAGGAATTATCTCACATTATATACAAATAATAACTTTAATATTCGAAAGCTAATGAACTAAAAACTAATCTTAAACGAAGCTCCAAGCAAATTAATACAACAAAAACGCAACAAGTTTTGGAAAGTAAAAAAATAACGTGAAGGAAGGAAATTATATAGGTATATATAATATAACATTGTAAAAATATATATTATTATATAGGTCTTTTAAAACAAAGAAATACATAAAAGTAAATTTCAAAATACAGTATAAAATCAAACCCTAAAATATAAAATTATATTGAATTTACAAAACATAAAAAGAATATGATATCTTTAAGTAATAATACATAGTAATTATAAAATAATAGCATATGATAACTTAAAAATATGAATACATAATGCATATAAATAATAATCTATGATAAGTTTAAAACTATAGTATATGATAAATTTTAAACTATGATGCATGATAAATTTAAATAATATTAATGGTAATTTAAAATAATAGTATATTATATATTAAAACAATACTAATGAGAAATTTAAAACAATGTTACGATTAAATGCTAAAATAATACTATATTTAAAAATAAATATGTCAAAAATAATAACTAATTAGATTTAAAATTAAAGTAATAAAAACTAAATTAGAATTGAAACAAAGTTAAAAGAAAAATAAAATAAAATAATGGAACAAAATTAAATTGAAGTAAAACAAAATTAAATAGGCAGTAAACATAAATAAAAATTAAAGGATTAACTTTGTATTCGGTTAAAAACTGAGGGACTATATTACAATACACGCGAAGAAGCAGGGATCTAAACAGTAAATAGCCCAGTCTTTCTATTAACCGAAGTTCTGCCCAACTCCGATTCGAATGGAATGAACGGAGTTTCCACGGTGTCTTAGCGAAGGTATAATCTCTCCCTTTTCTCTCTTATTTCTTATATATATACACGTATACCAAAACGAAGAACGGGTTGAAAAAAGAAAATAAAAAACTTTGAGATCACCTTCAAAACCAAATATTGGTCTTTGATTTCTTTTTCTTTATATTCAGTATGCGTAACCCTTCACAAATTCTGGAAAATGGCTTTCTATAGCCGAAAATACAGAATATAAAATAAAATACAAAATCCTCTCTCTGTTATTTCGTTTCTTTCTTTTTTTGTTGTTTCTGTTGCGTTGTTTTCGTTCTATTTGCAGGCATGGCGTACGGAGGTCGACGTGGCGGTACAGATGTGGTCGTACAGAGGTGTGCGTGGCTGGCGAGAACGACGTTGGAGGTTGCTGTTGCGGCGCTCGTGCTAGGGCTGAATGCCTAGGGTTTCTTTTAGTTGTTGGGCCACATAGTAATTGGGCTAGGTGTAGTTCGATTTAGGCTTGGGCTAGGTTAATTGATTTGGGCCACGTAAATGGACTATTCTGGACAGTTATTAATTTTATGTTTGGTTTATTTTGCTAACGGGCCGGGCAAATTGGGCCTATTACAGTTGCCCCTCTTTGCTCGTTGTCGTGTGACAGGAACAGAGCAAAGACTCTAGAAATGGCCAATTTTTCCCGGTCGTGCTTGGACTTTGATGCTCCTTTTTCAAGTAGCCTCATCCCATTCAACTGCATCTTCAGAGGCATAGGGATTGGTGCTTCGATCTACTCCACCGCAACATCGTGGATATAGGATTTGTAACTCGTAATTTTAATCTGCTTAACTATGATGTCGGGGAAGCAAGATTCGTCGGCGTAGCTTCAATCCGCTCCACTACACCATCAGGGAAGTATGATTCGCTGTTGTAGCTTCAATCTTTTTAACGACAATGTCGGGGAAGCAAGATTCGCCATTGTAGCTTCAATCTTTTCCACCACATCGTCTGGGAAGTAAGATCTGATGCAATCTACTCTAGTGCAACCTCAGAGAGATAAGATCTATTGTTTTAATCCGCTCCACTATAACTTCAAGGAGATAGGATTACTGGTCTCAATCTGCTCCACTGCAAACTCAGGAAGATAAGATTCACCATCTTCAGTCTGCCCCACTGCAACTTCAGGGGGATAAGACTTGCTTCTTGGTCTGCTCTGCTGCAACCTAAGGGAGATAAGACTTGATGCGATCCACTCTGGTGCAACTTCAGAGAGATAAGATCTATTATTTGAATCCGCTCCACTACAACTTCAGGGAGATAGGATTACTGGCTTCAATGTGCTCCACTGCAAACTTAGAGAGATAAGATTCACCATTTTTAGTCTGCCTCACTACAACTTCAGGGGGATAAGACTTGCTTTCTTGGTCTGCTCCGCTGCAACCTCAGGGAGATTAGACCTGATGCGATCCGTTCTACTGCAACTTCAGAGAGATAAGATCTATTATTTGAATTCGCTCCACTGCCACTTCAGGGAGATAGGATTACTGGCTTCAATCTGCTCCACTATAAACTCAGGGAGATAAGATTCACTATCTTCAGTCTGCCCCACTGCAACTTCAGGGGGATAAGACTTGCTTTCTTGGTCTGCTCCGCTGTAACTTCAAGGAGATAAGACCTGATGCGATCCGCTCTACTGCTACTTCAGAGAGATAAGATCTATTATTTGAATTCGCACCACTGCCACTTCAGGGAGATAGGATTACTGGCTTCAATAATCTCCACTGCAAACTCAGGAAGATAAGATTCACCATCTTCATTCTTCCCCACTGCAACTTCAGGGGGATAAGACTTGCTTTCTTGGTCTGCTCCGCTGCAACCTTAGGGAGATAAGACCTGATGCGATCCACTCTGCTGCAACTTCAGAGAGATAAGATCTATTATTTGAATCTGCTCCACTGTAACTTCAGGGAGATAGGATTACTGGCTTTAACCTGCTCCACTACAAACTCAGGAAGATAAGATTCACCATCTTCATGTCTGCCCCACTACAACTTCAGGGGGATAAGACTTGCTTTCTTGGTCTGCTCCGCTGCAACCTCAAGGAGATAAGACTTGATACGATCCACTCTACTGCAACTTTAGAGAGATAAGATCTATTATTTGAATCCGCTCTACTACAACTTTAGGGAGATAGGATTACTGGCTTCAATCTGCTCCACTGCAACCTCAGGGAGATAAGATTCACCACCTTCGATCTGCTCTACTACTGCTTAGGGAGATAAGATCTGTAATTCTTCGGTCTACTCCTCTGGAACCTCAGGGAGATAAGACCTACAATCTTCAACCTACTCCACTGCTGCTCAGGGAGATAAGGTTAGTGATTTCACCTGTGATAGCCCGAAATAGGGCCTAATCGGAATAGTGGTTTCGTAACCACAAATCCGAAGTGAAATAGTTTAATTTTATAAATTTTTATTAGTTACTGATTGATTGAAATATTGTGTGAAAATATGGATAGAAAATTTTAATGCTTTAGTGCTTAATTGAATTTTTAGGACTAAATTGAGAAAAATACAAAGTGTGTCTAATTAGTGATTAAATGACTTAATTGAATTATTGCATGAAATTGGAAGTGTTTATGTGGCAATTAGACCATGAATTAGTGTTATGGACACAAAAGGGTATTTCTAGAAAATATCTAAGTAATGGGTCAAGGGCATTTTGTCCAAATTGAATAAAGACAAAATAAAGATGAAAACAAGTGTTCATCTTCTTAAAATCAGACGCTTGCTGCCAAAAAATTCATGTCACCATAGCTAGGGTTCTTGAACTTCCTAAGCTCAATTGTAAGTGATTTCTTGCCCGCTTTTGATTATTTTCGTATTTTTATGCTTATTGAAGCTTGAATTTCATGTTTCTACCATTTAATTTAAATGAAATTAAAGTTTAAAATTGACCCATTCATGATATAATTGTAAATTGATTAGTGATGTTAGATAATGAATGTTTGAAGTGTTAATTACAAGTTTTACTAGATGAATTTTGATGAAAATGTTGAAAAGGGCTAAATTGTGAAAGATGGTAAAGTGTGCATAAAGTTGTGATTTTGTGAAATTGAGGGCTGTTATGAGCATGAAATATGATTTAGTGAAGTTTGAAATTTAAAATTTAGTGAATTTTATTTTTACGAGCTTAGGGACAAAAGTGGAATTTTGAAAAGTTTAGGGAAAAATGTAAATTTGCCAAAATGTTGTGTATGAATTGTATTTGAATGAAATGTTGATAAAATGTATTAAATTGTGTTAATATAGATCAAGAAAGAAGAAATAGTGGAAGTGATCGGGAAAAGAGAAAGTTATCGACTAAATTACAAAAATAGTCGTTTTGCATCCGAGGTAAGTTATATGTAAATAATAGTTATATTTGTATAAATTGTGAATTATATTTGATATGTGAATTAATATTGAATGTGGAAGGAAAATTGTTCATGAATTATTCAAGTAATAAAGTGTTAAGTGTAAATTCCGGTTGAACTTAGGAATAGAATTGGATACAAGTGACATGTCACTAGAGACCAGTGTTACTGATTGTTACAGTGTTACAGTTGAGTCCCGGTGTTGGGTGATCTAGCATGTGTTGCATACACTGACGGCTTGTGTGAGCAGCCCGTGGACATTTCGGTGTTATTGATCATGGTAGCCGGCTACATTTCAGTGGTAGCCGGCTACATATCGCTGGTAGCCGGCTACATATCGATTGTGGCACTTATGTGCTAAATCTCTACGTATCCGTGTATATTCCAACTGCTCAACGGGATTAATAATGAATTAAAGTGAATATGAAATGTTAAGTGTGAAAATGTATATGCAAGTGAATTGGTAAGATTGTGCATGTGTAAGTGATTGAAATTGCTAAGAAATGTTTTGATTAGTTATATGTTAAAAGTGTTAATTATTAAATGAGTAATTATTGTTTACATGTAACTTACTAAGCTATTTATAGCTTACACATCTCTTTCTTTCCTTTGTTTTATAGTGATTTGAACTTGATCGAATAGTGGACCGTCGGAGCTCAGATCACACTATCATAGCCATCTCGGTATTATGTGCTTTTCAAAATGTTTGAACTATGGCATGTATAGAGTCTTAATCATTTTGAGCATGTTCAAATGATATGGCTAAGATTAGCTATTGAAATGGTTAGTAAAGATTATGTTTTGGTATTATGTATGTGTAAATGGTAACTAATTCAAAGAAGCAGTTTCTTTGACAGCAGCAGTGACGTGAATGTAAAAATTCACCATAAATAGTAGAAATGGAATTAGAGAGTGAATTATATATGGAATTAAAGCTTATCAAGTCTATTTTTATATGAAAGAAACGATGTAGGAAAAGGAATTCTGTATTTTGAGATATTTGAATTTTAGTGAGACAGGGTCAGAATGGTTTTGAAGTCCCTGTTCTGACTTTAGAAAATCATTATAAATTGTACAGAAAGAATTATGGGTCATAATTTATATGTGTAGATTTCTTAGTGAGTCTATTTTCAAAAGAAAAAACGATAACCTTATATGTATTCTGTACAAAGAGATAATTGATTTTTAGTGCCGAGAGGTCAGATCTGTCGAGCTGTGAAACAGGGATACTTTAATGAATAAACTGTACTAATTGGCCAAGTCAAAATTCTGAAAAATTTACGGTAAGTAGTAATATGAGTCTAGTTTCAGGGAAAATTTACGGATTTAAATTTTGAGTTCTGTAACTCGAGTTATAATTAAATTAGTGACAGTTATACAGGTAGACAGTTTTGCTGTGAACAGTGAATTTAATTTTAAAAGCAAATTTTTATGCTCCGAATTGGTAAGTTAAATTGGATGACATCTCGTACTCGATTCCGGCAACGGTCTCGGGTAAGGGGTGTTACATTTAGTGGTATCAGAGCTACGGTTTAGTCGATTCTCGACTAACGAAGCGAGTGTAATAGACTATCTATACATGCCATAATTGAATAATGATAGTGTGACGACTCCTGACATCTTAAAATGTTTTTTTATAGTAATGGATTCTAACCGAGATACAGCTGATGATGCTCAAAGTAATGTGCCTGTTGAAAGTCGATTTGAGACTCGAGGTCAAGGAGATGAGGCTCGAGAAGCTTTTCTCCAAATGATGAACAATTGGTACACCGAGTTTGTTAGAACTAATCCTAATGCTCAACCTCCTCCGCCCCTCCTATTCCTCAAGTCGTTCCCATAGCTCCTCAACAAACTGAAGTGTTAAGATTGTCAAAGCCTCCAGTGGACAAAATTGAAAGTATGGAGCCAAGAGTTCGAGCTAATGTAAATGATGATCCTGAAGAGCAGAGTTACGCTTGATAATACCATCGAGTGTTGGATGAATTATCTTGTACTCGTAAGAAAGTCTCAAATGTGCTATCTCATTGTTGAAGGATTCAGCTTATAATTGGTGGAAAACTTTAGTGTCAGTGGTGCCTAAAGAGAAAGTTACATGGGATTTCTTTCAAGAAGAATTCCGAAAGAAGTATGTGAGTCAGCGTTTCATTGATCAAAAGAGAAAAGATGTTAAGTTCGAATGGACTGAGGAGTGTCAACAAAGTTTTGAGAAATTAAAGAAGTGTTTAACTGAGGCACCAGTGTTAGTGCAACCTGAGTCAGGAAAGGAATTTGTTGTTTATAGTGACGCGTCATTAAATGGGCTTGGATGTGTATTGATGCAAGAAGGAAAAGTGATAGTGTATGCTTCTCGACAATTGAAACCGCATGAACGGGTTATCCTACCCATGATTTAGAGTTGGTCGCTATTGTCTTTGCTTTGAAGATTTGGCGTCATTATTTATATGGTGAGAAATGTCATGTTTTACAGATCATAAAAGTTTAAAATATGTTATGACACAAAAGATCTGAATTTGCGGCGTAAGATGGTTGGAATTGATGAAAGATTATGAACTTGTAATAGATTATCATCCGGAAAAGCCAATATAGTTCTTGATGCTTTGAGCGAAAGTCTCTCTTTGCTTTGAGAGCTTTGAATACAAGATTAACATTGATCAAGATGGATCATTGCTTGCGAGTTAAAAGCTAGTCCATTGTTTCTTCAAGAAATTTATGAGGCTCGAAAGTGGATAATGAATTACAAAGAAAAAGACTCGGTGCAGCAAAGGCGATAATTCTGATTTTCGGATTGATTCAGATGGATGTTTAATGTTTCATGACAGAATATGTGTTCCGAAAAATGTTGATTTAATTCAGAAAATTTTGCAGGAAGCACATGATAGTCGCTTGGCAGTTCACCCCGGTAGTGTAAAAATGTACAATGATTTAAAGAAATTATATTGGTGGCCGGGTATGAAACGGGATATCTCGAGTATGTGACAAAGTGTTTTGTGTGCCAACAAGTAAAAGTGAACACCAAGTACCTTGTGGTTACTTCAACCTATTATGGTGCCCGAGTGGAAGTGGGATAGAATTACTATGGATTTTGTTTCCGGATTGCCATTGTCACCGAAAAAGAAAGACTCAATTTGGGTAATAGTTGATCGATTGACTAAGTCAGCTCATTTCATTCCTGTGCGAATGAGTTTTTCACTTGACAAGTTAGCTGAATTGTATATTGCTGAGATAGTTCGATTACATGGTGTGCCTGCGTCTATTATATCTGATAGAGATCCACGGTTTACTTCAAGGTTTTGGAAGAAATTACAAGAGGCATTGGGTACTAAATTGAATTTTAGTACAGCATTTCACCCCCAAACCGATGGACGATCGAAAGAGTAATTCAAGTGCTCAAGATATGTTGAGATGTTGTGTATTGGAATTTGAAGGTAATTGGGAAAGATATCTACCGTGGTGGAGTTTGCATACAATAATAGTTATCAATCCAGCATAAAATGGCACCTTATGAAGCGTTGTATGGACGAAAGTGTCGGACTCCATTATATTGACTGAACTTAATGAAAATCGTTACATGGAGTCGATTTGGTAAAAGAAATCAAGAAAAGTGAAGATAATCCGTGATTGTTTGAAAGTCGATCGGATCGATGAAGTCGATGCGGATTTGAAAAGAAAAGAGATTGAGTTTCAAGTGGGTGATAAAGTATTTCGAAAGTGTCTCCATAGAAGAAAATTCGAGATTTGGCCGTAAAGGTAAATTAAGTCCAAGATTTATTGGTCCGTATGAAGTGATAGAAAGAATTGGTCCAAATGGCTTATCGATTGTCTTTACCCCGAATTGGAAAGAATTCATAATGTGTTTCATGTTTCTATGTTGAGGCGATATCGATTGGACCCATCACATGTGATTTCACCGATCAAGTGGAAATTGATCGGATATGACATACGAAGAAGAACCGATTCGAATCTTGGCACGAGAAGTGAAACAGTTGAGAAACAAAGAAATTGCTTTAGTGAAAGTGTTATGGCAACGACATGGGATGGAAGAGGCAACATGGGAAACCGAGGAGGCTATGAGGAAACAAGATCCCAACTTATTCATCGGTAAGATTTTCGGGACGAAAATCCTAAGGGGGAGAATTGTGATAGCCCGAAATAGGGCCTAATCGGAATAGTGGTTTCGTAACCACAAATCCGAAGTGAAATAGTTTAATTTTATAAATTTTTATTAGTTACTGATTGATTGAAATATTGTGTGAAAATATGGATAGAAAATTTTAATGCTTTAGTGCTTAATTGAATTTTTAGGACTAAATTGAGAAAAATACAAAGTGTGTCTAATTAGTGATTAAATGACTTAATTGAATTATTGCATGAAATTGGAAGTGTTTATGTGGCAATTAGACCATGAATTAGTGTTATGGACACAAAAGGGTATTTCTAGAAAATATCTAAGTAATGGGTCAAGGGCATTTTGTCCAAATTGAATAAAGACAAAATAAAGATGAAAACAAGTGTTCATCTTCTTAAAATCAGACGCTTGCTGCCAAAAAATTCATGTCACCATAGCTAGGGTTCTTGAACTTCCTAAGCTCAATTGTAAGTGATTTCTTGCCCCGTTTTTGATTATTTTCGTATTTTTATGCTTATTGAAGCTTGAATTTCATGTTTCTACCATTTAATTTAAATGAAATTAAAGTTTAAAAATTGACCCATTCATGATATAATTGTAAATTGATTAGTGATGTTAGATAATGAATGTTTGAAGTGTTAATTACAAGTTTTACTAGATGAATTTTGATGAAAATGTTGAAAAAGGGCTAAATTGTGAAAGATGGTAAAGTGTGCATAAAGTTGTGATTTTGTGAAATTGAGGGCTGTTATGAGCATGAAATATGATTTAGTGAAGTTTGAAATTTAAAAATTTAGTGAATTTTATTTTTACGAGCTTAGGGACAAAAGTGGAATTTTGAAAAGTTCGGGAAAAATGTAAATTTGCCAAAATGTTGTGTATGAATTGTATTTGAATGAAATGTTGATAAAATGTATTAAATTGTGTTAATATAGATCAAGAAAGAAGAAATAGTGGAAGTGATCGGGGAAAAGAGAAAGTTATCGACTAAATTACAAAAATAGTCGTTTTGCATCCGAGGTAAGTTATATGTAAATAATAGTTATATTTGTATAAATTGTGAATTATATTTGATATGTGAATTAATATTGAATGTGGAAGGAAAATTGTTCATGAATTATTCAAGTAATAAAGTGTTAAGTGTAAATTCTGTTGAACTTAGGAATAGAATTGGATACAAGTGACATGTCACTAGAGACCGATGTTACTGTGTTAAGTTGTTACAGTTGAGTCCCGGTTTGGGTGATCTAGCATGTGTTGCGACACCGACGACTTGTGTGAGCAGCCCGTGGACATTTCAGTGTTATTGATCGGTGGTAGCTTTGCTACATTTCAGTGGTAGCTTCGCTACATATCGTTGGTAGCCGGCTACATATCGATTGTGGCACTTATGTGCTAAATCTCTACGTATCCGTGTATATTCCAACTGCTCAACGGGTTAATAATGAATTAAAGTGAATATGAAATGTTAAGTGTGAAAATGTATATGCAAGTGAATTGGTAAGATTGTGCATGTGTAAGTGATTGAAATTGCTAAGAAATGTTTTGATTAGTTATATGTTAAAAGTGTTAATTATTAAATGAGTAATTATTGTTTACATGTAACTTACTAAGCTATTTATAGCTTACACATCTCTTTCTTTCCTTTGTTTTATAGTGATTTGAACTTGATCGAATAGTGGACCGTCGGAGTCAGATCACACTATCATAGCCATCTCGGTATTATGTGCTTTTCAAAATGTTTGAACTATGGCATGTATAGAGTCTTAATCATTTTGAGCATGTTCAAATGATATGGCTAAGATTAGCTATTGAAATGGTTAGTAAAGATTATGTTTTGGTATTATGTATGTGTAAATGGTAACTAATTCAAAGAAGCAGTTTCTTTGACAGCAGCAGTGACGTGAATGTAAAATTCACCATAAATAGTAGAAATGGAATTAGAGAGTGAATTATATATGGAATTAAAGCTTATCAAGTCTATTTTTATATGAAAGAAACGATGTAGGAAAAGGAATTCTGTATTTTGAGATATTTGAATTTTAGTGAGACAGGGTCAGAATGGTTTTTGAAGTCCCCTGTTCTGACTTTAGAAAATCATTATAAATTGTACAGAAAGAATTATGGGTCATAATTTATATGTGTAGATTTCTTAGTGAGTCTATTTTCAAAAGAAAAAACGATAACCTTATATGTATTCTGTACAAAGAGATAATTGATTTTTAGTGCCGAGAGGTCAGATCTGTCGAGCTGTGAAACAGGGGATACTTTAATGAATAAACTGTACTAATTGGCCAAGTCAAAAATTCTGAAAAATTTACGGTAAGTAGTAATATGAGTCTAGTTTCAGGGAAAATTTACGGATTTAAATTTTGAGTTCTGTAACTCGAGTTATAATTAAATTAGTGACAGTTATACAGGTAGACAGTTTTGCTGTGAACAGTGAATTTAATTTTAAAAGCAAATTTTTATGCTCCGAATTGGTAAGTTAAATTGGATGACATCTCGTACTCGATTCCGGCAACGGTCTCGGGTAAGGGGTGTTACATCACCGATCTGTTCTCTATGGAACATGACCTGTATAATAAACCTAATTATGCCTAATGATTAGATGGCATGATCAAAATGAATCAAATTCTCCTAACTAGACATGTGTGAATGGTGTTTGCATGAATGTAGAATGCTATTTCTTTTGAGAATAATCCTTCTTTATCGCTCCGGTTGTCATTGGTCGACATTTATTAAGGTTTTATCACTGACGCGCTATAACGCCTTCGCTCAGTTGGCATCTCTAAAGAAACACTTAATCATATTGCCCCAGCTATGATCTTCAAAGTTCAATCCACTGGGACACAAAATTTGTACCATCTTTCTCCCATTGCAACCTGAGGGTAGAAATATATGGTTTTCCCTTAATCCTTTCTATCACAATTCAAGGATACAGGATTTAAATCTTTCTAGTCCCTTACACCATTCTCAAGGTGTCGTACCAAAGTCTTATACTTACATGAAGGCTTTTTTCTTCGAGGAAACCTCTTCTTATTGCCTGATAATCATTGTTTGCTTGTTTATTTAATCTTTGTCATCAACACAACATCTTGTCATTTTGTTCAATAAATGTTTTTGACAACAAAATCCAAAGAGAAAATCCTAATTTAGACTCTTTCTTTTCATATTTCCAACCTTTAAACTTGGTACGTTCTAAACAATAGTCCTGTTTCAGGTTCCTATATTATTTAGAAACTTCTAGAGTAATATGCAAAACTTCCCTTGTGAAAGTTTTATTAGTCCATTAATCATTATTCCAATGCAACATGCTTGCAAAAAAGGTCATAGCAATGGATAAGAATAAATTTGGTTCTGAGCATAGCTCGGAAGGAATAAATTATCAAAAATAGTAAGGAAGGATAACAAAGAAATTGATTGAGAATGTATATCTTGGAAAAGAATGAAGTATTCCAAGAACAACAAATTCAATATAAATAGTACAAAAATTGGGTGCCCCAGATATCGCAGCTCGAACTTCTCTGTACAAACTTTCAAGACCATTTTGAGTTTGATATGTGTTTAGGAGATCTACAAGCTTTGTCGATGCCCCAGCTAAACTAAATCGCCTTCTTGGTAAGAGAAAAGGGATTTTCTACTTCAATAGATAGGACTACATAGAATTCTCGAGACGAACCTTCTTGTAAATCGTACAGACTTTTTGAAAGCTTTTAACTTTTCCTCTATCGATTGATTGCCCAACTAAAACCCAGAGAAAGGGATTTCTACTTCAAAGTCCCGTAAATCGAGAAAACAATGTTGCCCCAGTCGAAGTCCTTATAAACATTCGAAAAACAAGGAAGGCAGATAGTAATTTGTCATGTCAACCCTTGTAAGTCTCAAACATTTTTTCGCAATTCATTTTTACAGTGACGAACCGTGGTATCTGATTTTGAATTGATTACAGACCTCAGCTATCGTGCTATCATTCTAGTTCAATACATTTTCCAATACCATCTTCTTTGGAAATCTATATCGGCATATGATGATGTTGACGCATGAATCAGCCTCTATCCATTTGATGAAATAATTAATGATCTCAACAGTGAAGCAATGCCCATTAGAAGCCTTCGATGATGATGATGTTCATGCCCCATTTTGCCCAAAATTTGAGTAGCCTTTTTGGAATTTTGACTCAAATCTACCTTTGGTCACCAAGCGCCTTTGCGGGTTTTCACCTTGGCCTCTCCTTTTATTTTCTTTTTTCTTTTTTCATTTTGATTTTGATTTTGATTTTTTTCTTTTTTTTCTTTCTTTTTTTGATTTTTGATTTTCATTTTTTTGATTTTGTTTTTTTATTGATTGATTTTTTTATATTGAATCTGAACTCATAGGATTAGGCAAGTCCTTGTTATCCCCTTCGATCAGAACCAATGTTTTTATAGATAAAGTCTTCCTCCTAAGATCTTCCACTTTCATCCTGTATGCAAAAAATCTTCTTTGGTATCAGATTTCTTTCATAGAACCTTTTAGGGTTCAACTACGATAGAAAACTTTGGATCTTCCTTTTTAATCAAGATAAAATCCAACAAAAACTTGAAGAGATAGAAACTTGACTTCAAACAGGCAAAGCTATGATGAGTCAATGAGAAAGACATTGCCTCAGTAAAGAATTGCATCGTTCATACTGCAAATTTCTGACATCGTGCTGTTGTGCAGATTTCATTATCAGCGTTTACCCCGGGCATATCCTGGTAAGATCATATGAAGACATCTTTAAACTCTAGAGGTAACTCAACAAGGTCTTGCTTTGTCTTTACGGTCAAGTTAATTCTAATCTTCACCAAGCTCACAATTTGTAATGATTCCTTGTGATGTAGAATCTGTCTATCCTCTTGTTCTACCATCCTCAACAAGTCCGATTGATAGGCTACAATCTATGTCATTTTCAAAGTCATGAGATCCTCTAAACACATGCCTCGCTCAAAAGGAAAATTGAGCCTGTAGTAGCGTCATTCATGTCATTGATATCTGAGGACCCATAATAAGTACCAAAGAATATACAAAAGAATGTATAAATTTATGAATAATTATTTGTACAATATGATTATGAATGAATAAATGATGGTTTGGAAGAAAATCCAAAAGAATGAAATAATCTACAATTATTCGTAAAGAATGAAAATATTGGCTAAAAAATAATCACAAAAATGTATTTCATTAAAATACTAACGTTCAAACATTAGCTTATTTCACAAAGAAGTTCTCATTGCTTCTAGGCTAAAAGTAACAAGTTTGTTCTGAATATTACTCTAAGTAAGCTCTAAATACTATAAGGATTTCTTTCGCAGTCCAATTGCTTAGAACATTGCCAGGATTATAAGGGTGAATATCGAATAAGGTCCCTTTTCAATTGTCTTCATATATGTCATTGATGTGAACACTTCCCAACACCTCTTCATACATTCATCCCATTATCAATGTGATTGGGTAGTGGATTTTTTGCGTTAGATGAGTCATCAAATCTGACAACACCCATGTTGATGAGTCTTTCAACTAGCTTCTTGAAGGCGATGCAATTCTCTATTGAGTGCCCCATAATTTCCGCATGATAATCACATTGCGCGTTTGTATCATACCATTTGGGGTACGGCAGTTGTGGGGTTTTGAGTAGAAAGGGCAACAACGTACGAATCGAATAAGCCTTGATACAGCTCCTTATACGACATTAGAATTGGCATGAACTGGAGCTTCTCAATGTTTGTCTTCGTTTAAGATTCTCGCTTTAAAGGGCTCTGATGATTGGTGGTTTATGTCTTTGGCTGGCCCACGGTGATTGGTTTTGAGTGGCCCTTGTTATATCTTTCTACATTACCCCTTCTTCCTTGGGGCCTTTATAGTATCTAGGTACTCTATCCTCACCTGTTTTATTTTTATTGGTTTATCAAGAACAACAAGATTAGCTAAATTGTTCCTCAAATTGAATCTTGGGTCTGTCAGGCAATTCACTGGTGTCGATGCGCCAGTCTGATATTGTTGGGATCTGATAGTAAAGAGTGCCCCTTGTGGACACCCATCTGGTTGGACTTGGACACTTGTCAAAGTGCAATCCAGGGAATAGTCAAGATCCTCATTATCAACCCCAAAGTGGATCACCGAGTCTTTCACTTCTTCTAACTCTCCAACTAGAAATCGGTTGAACTGGCTCAACATAGTTCTCTGTAATTCTAACATCTGATATCTCATTTCCTGTTGAAATTTGGTCAATTGCTCCTGCATTTGTATTTGCATTCGCTCTAATTTCTCCAACCTTTGGTCCATTTCTCTAGTCTTTGCTTGGATACCGTAAGGGTGTTCGGTTGATTGGTTTTCCAGATTAGCTGAAATAAATTTACTCAATTAGATTCTTTCAAAGGATTTTAATGCATATGATGTCATGTAATGCAAATGCATGAAATTAATGCCTAAAGAGACGTTGATTCTTATTCAATTACATTTAGAAAACTTTTCTAGAAGACAAATTTATTTACATAAAACGGATATATATATGGCATCGCCCTCATATTTCAAGAGACAACATCGATCCTTTCCTTCATCCGTATGTTTAAGATAGATCTCGCAGGTTTCCAATGGGTGTCACTACTAGCTCCTTTTGCCTGATCTTGGTCGCGATTCATTGTCTACACATCCTCGTGATGCTCATCGGCTTCTTTAAGGAAGTTGGAATGTCGAAGGCTATTAAATAATCATCTTGTTTCCTCGGGCCACAAAGTGAAGTCACGAACTCTTCCATCGCCCTTCTTGTGTTTCTCAGAATATATTCAGGCAATTGTATTATTTTCCACTTTATCAAGGAATCCGTATTCCATGCAAAGCTTTCTAATTTAGTAATCGGACTTGAATCAATATCTCTTTCCTAAGATGCAAATGCAATGCAATCATAATCAAAACACACAAGAGGGGTTAGTACAAAATAGAAGCAAGAAAGGAAAACAAAAGTACCTAGTTGGGTAACCACTAGGGATTTGGAGTGGCTCTACCTAGGATGGGCCCCTAAGGTCTTTTACATGCGGTTTGGCTCTAAAGTCAAGGTTCCCAAACCAGCAGATTCCTCGATCCTCACCCATTATAGGCTCATAAGGGCCGATTTCAGTTCAGGGGAATACATTTCCTTATGGCTGCACGGAGATGAAGATCTCAAGAAGACATAGGTACAGATGTATCCCGAAAGTGATCCAGTATCCTGCACGGAGGTGAAAACCTCACGAAGGAGTAGCTTTTCACTCCCACCTAAAGAGGTAAGATCAAATAGCCTTTATGCAATATGATGCGAAGATTTTTACAAAACTCAGCCCACAATAATCATACAATCAAATGCAAAAAAGGATCATAATTTTTCAAATCGAATTTTCAATTTTCAACAATAAGACAGAAAACAATCAATTTTACGGCTTGACTCTCTAACATCCCCAGTGGAGTTGCTAAGCTGTCGAAACCATTTTTTATTTTGAAAAAATAAAATAGGAATCGACTTTGAAAATAAAATGAGAGTCGCCACCGATCTTTTATTGAGGTGTGATCGGCTCACCATTTAAAAATGATTTTGGTCTGCGAAATTTGAGAAAACAAGTTCGGGAGTCGGTTACGCACGAGGAAGGGTTAACACCCTCGTAACGCCCAAAATTGGTTCCAAATTGATTGTTTAATGTCTTAGTGTCAAAAAATTGAAAAGATTTTAAAATACAATCCTTTGAAAAGAAAATTTGAATAAAATGGATTGGATGATGAGACTCACTTATAAATTGTCACACTCGGTAAGTTAGAGTGCAACATTTTAAATCCTCAAAATTAAGTTTATCTTTTGACTTTTAAAACCTATGCATTTTGAGAAGGATATTTGATTATTTGGGGTCAAATGAGAAAATCAAAACCCAGTAAGTTAGGGTTTGATTTCACAAAATTCCTAAATATCAAATATTGCTTTTATTTTTATTTGTTAGAAGAATCCTCGTCTCGAGAAAATAATATGTCATATCCAATGAGTTAGGACACAACATATCGAATTCCCGAGAATGAGCTTTTTATTTGTGTGTTAATTAAAAACGATATTCGGTTTCTTAAATCCCGAGGAAGATTGGAATCCAGTAAGTTAGGACACAATCTTTTTCGAGGATCCCAAATTCCGAGTGTCGCGTTATTTTGGAAGACTTTTGTATAAAATGATTTTTGATACTTAAGTGATATTAAACATAATCTTTTGAACAAGTAAAAACATACAACGCGAAATGGTGATTCGTAAATTAAAATGTATGCCAATGAACGTCAAAGAATCATTAGATACGAGCAAGCAATACAATACACGTAAGAGAAATTATCTCACATTATATACAAATAATAACTATAATATTCGAAAGCTAATGAACTAAAAACTAATCTTAAACGAAGCACCAAGCAAATTAATACAACAAAAACGCAACAAGTTTTGAAAAGTAAAAAAAATAACGTGAAGGAAGGGAAATTATATAGGTATATATAATATAACATTGTAAAAATATATATTATTATATAGGTCTTTTAAAACAACAAAATACATAAAAGTAAATTTCAAAATACAGTTTAAAATAAAACCCTAAAATATACAAATTATATTGAATATACAAAAACATAAAAAGAATATGATATCTTTAAGTAATAATACATAGTAATTTCAAAATAATAGCATATGATAACTTAAAATATGAATACATAATGCATCTAAATAATAATCTATAATAAGTTTAAAACAATAGTATATGATAAATTATAAACTATGATGCATGATAAATTTAAATAATATTAATGGTAATTTAAAATAATAGTATATTATATATTAAAACGATACTAATGAGAAATTTAAAACAATGTTAAGATTAAATACTAAAATAATACTATATTTAAAAATAAATATGTCAAAAATAATAACTAATTAGATTTAAAATTAAAGTAATAAAAACTAAATTAGAATTGAAAAAAGTTAAAAGAAAAATAAAACAAAATAAAATAAAATAATGGAACAAAAATTAAATTGAAGTAAAACAAAATTAAATAGGCAGCAAACATAAATAAAAATAAAAGGATTAACTTTGTATTCGGTTAAAAACTGAGGGACTATATTACAATGGATCGCAAGAAAGCCCATTTTCTATGGATCTAAAAAGGACCAAAATAAAACAATGGCAAAATCAGGCAAAATAAAAAAATAAAAAGAGTTTAATTGCGAAATCATAAAAGGCGGAGGGACCAGGGTTGCAAATAACCCAATTAACAGGGGCGAGTGGATCCCCCATGGAGCGGGTCGGGTTGCGCACGGATCTGGGTCAATGCGGCATCGTTTTGGAGCCACTGATCAGACTCCAAGCGGCGTCGTTTCGTACATTAGGTAAAGGTCAAAAGCAAAACCCTAAATTGGCAGCCACCGCTTCATTTTTCAAAACGAAAAAAATAAAAAGAACCCAAACGCTCTCCTTTCAGCGCCACTTCAATCAGCTGAAGTTCTGCCTAACTCCGATTTGAACGGAATGAACGGAGCTTCCACGGCGTCTTGGCGAAGGTATAATCTCTCCTTTTTCTCTTATTTCTTATATATATATATATATACACGTATACCAAAACGAAGAACGGGTTGAAATGAGAAAATAAAAAACTTTGAGATCACCTTCAAAACCAAAAATTGGTCTTTGATTTCTTTTTCTTTATATTCAGTATGCGTAACCCTTCACAAATTCTAGAAAATGGCTTTTTATAGCCTAAAATACAGAATATAAAATAAAATACAAAATCCTCTCTCTGTTATTTCGTTTCTTTCTTTTTTGTTGTTTCTGTTGCGTTGTTTTCATTCTATTTGCAGGCATGGCGTACGGAGGTCAATGTAGCGGTACGGAGGTGCGCGTGGCTGGGGAGAACGGCGCTAGAGGTTGCTTTTGTGGTGCTCGTGCTAAGGAATGCCTAGGGTTTCTTTTAGTTGTTGGGCTACATAGTAATTGGGCCAGGTGTAGTTGGGTTTAGGCTTGGGCTAGGTTAATTGATTTGGGCCACGTAAATGGACTATTTTGGACTGTTATTAATTTTCTGTTTGGTTTATTTTGCTAACGGGCCGGGGTTTGCAATTTTAAGTGAAAGAGAAAACAATTTTAGAACATGCAACTTAGTATCTAATACTTGCAAAATCAATATAATTTTAAGCTAAAAATAATATAAAAGCTTGACATTTTAATAATGAACTTTATAACCATGGTTTTGTCTAACATATTACTTTGATATGGATAGTTAAAAATTTAAAAATTTAAAGGGTGCTTACATCATTTTAGTTTTAATAGTTTTGAAGTTGATAATTATATAGAAATAATAATAAGGTATAAAAGAATATAAAGAAAAGATATAGTGTGATATGAAATTCAATGTGAGACTAATCTTCTAAGAATGATTTTATGGTTTTTTTTCTTAATAGAAGTAACAGGCAGGTTGTTACTTCAACCTGTGGTTGAATGGATATTTCTTTGAAGGAAGGATGAGAAAAGTAGGAAGCTTCCATAGTTGTTTTGGAGTGACTAACAGAAGGAACCTTCACTTGCTTCCTTTTCATTCCATCAAAGTTTAAATCAACTTTTTCCCTAAACCAAAGTATCATCACAACCTGCTTTCTGTTTTTGCAAAACCATTAGTATCGATAGAAACAGAAATTCAAATAGCATAATCGTTTATCAAAAAAGGTATTTTCGGTTAAATCACCCTAAAATAAATGAAAATTTTAACATTTATCAACTTGCTCACATGAATGATATGTCAGTATTCAATTAATATTTTTAAAATTTAAAATTTATTTTTTACACTTTTTAATAATTTTAATGATTATTAATTTTTTAAATGATTTTTGAATTTTTAAAATTTTAAAAAATTAATCGAAGAAAATTAAAAACAATAATTTTTCCATCCATTTTGAGGTGATTTGACAAGAAAATACAAGTTTAAGGGCTAAAAAAGTCAAAGATATTAAACGGAAGGCTAAATTTTTTTTTTGTAAAGATGGAGGGTCAAATAAGTCATTATCCCTTTGCAATTCCGGCAAGTATTTTTTTAAGTTTAACTATGCACCCAATCCCTATATTCATCGGATGTTTGAAATTTAATCTCTCTTTTTTATTTTAAAGAATTTAGTCATTTTATATCTCTAATATGAAAATTATTAATAGATTTTCATTAAATTTGAATATCTAGTATTTTTATATTCAACATTCTATTTAAATAATTAAAATCCAATTGAACAATTATATCCAAATTTTATCCAAGTCGGTGTAATGAATTGAAGTTTAATTTTTAAATCGACAAGTAAAGGATTAAATTTTAAAATTAAAAAGAAAGACTAAATTTTAAATTTTCAAAAGAGTACAGAGACTAGAGGTTGAATTAGACCATTTCTTTAAAATGAATATAATATTAATTTTTGAATATTATATAATGTTCTATCTGAATTGTTTGTAAGGACATTAATTTCATACTAGAGTACAGAAACTACCTTAATTTCATAGATTAGGTGAAAAATTATGTAAAAATATATTTATAAAATATTATATAAAAAAATGAATTTTTGGTTAAAATGATTAAGTTGAAACTTGGGAGATTTTGGTGTTTTAATTCAATTTCTACTATTTGTAAATTTATGGTTTAAAATATTTTTTTATATAAAAAGATAAAAACATCTTCAAATTATGTTAAAAAAAAATCAAATTAACCTCCCTCTTTTTTTAATTTAGACCTTATGATTTTAGTTTTTGTCAAATTGATCAGAATTAGATTGGAAAGTTAACAAAACTATTAAGCTGACATGGCATTTGGCATAGTAGTCCACATATGTTTATTGTTGACATGGCATTCAAGCACTGACAATGAGTATTGTATGGTAGCCAACATGTGTTTATCACATGTCACTATTTTGTCTCATATGCCACGTTATCAAATAATTAAAAATTAAAAAAATCTAAAATTTTGAAAAATATTTGAAATTAAAAATAAATAAATAAAAAACCCTTAAAGGTTAGCTTTAAGCCTTTAATATGAGAAAAAGAAAAAAGAAAAGAAAGGAAAACCGTAGTTAACCACTAAACCACCCATGACACCATCTTGATCTAACTTTCAAATTCCTCTTTAAATACCCGGACTTCCCCAAGCATCACTACCCATTATCTACCCTTGAATTGAAACCCAACAACTTTCCGTTCAAACCAAATCCCATCACTCCATCAATTAAGAGTCAAAAGCCCAAACTGAAACTGAGGAGGTAAAGATGCAGAATTAAATTGAGATTGAAAAATCCAACATAATTGATCCAGTATTTGCTGAGGTTTACACAATTGGCAACTTTATCAAAGAGCTCTGTGGCATAACTCCTAATTTTTCTCTGCTTTTATCTCTGCAATTGATCTTGTAGAAAACTAAACGTATAAAGAAATTATTTTGAGAAACATTACTTTTTCAAATATCTGAAAATGTAACCTTTGGTAGCTTATATACAATCAAGAAATCACAAATTGAAACTATATCTAACAAACTGATGCTAAAGTTAATAAATTATAAAAGCAGAATTAATTTCTAACATCTCTCTCTCTCTTTAAATTTTTTCTTCTTATTGTATCTTATCATAACGGAACTAAATATTTGATGAGTCTTTTTTATATATATACAAAATAAGGAAACAAGAAACTAAATTCTAATTATCCCCTTTTCACAAGTGTCCCTATAGAGTAAAGGTTCAAGGCTCGCCAGCGATGTTTCAAGACGAACCAGACCTTTCTCGATGTTTTGAGCTAAATTTCTCAAGTGGTCCGCACAACTATTTCCTTCATGGTGAATGTGTCGAACCTCGGTCACCCATCCTTCATTTATCAAGTTAAGACAATCTTTAATCAAAGTACCTAGAGGATGGTTCTTCTCAAGAGGTCATCAAAGGAACCGAACCACCACCAGTGCATCTAACTCCACTACAAGCTGACAAGTCCCCAAGAATTTTGCGAGACAAAGACCGGCTCTCACCCCTCATAACTCCACCTGAAGGCTATCCGTTATACGAATATTCAACATAAATCCTCCAACCCAATGAGCCTCGCTATCACGGATGAGGCCCCTGGCTAAAGCTAAGTATGAGCAAGATTTTACAGCCCCATCTATATTGAGAATGTAACTTCCTTGAGGTGGTTTTGTCCACTTAATCCATCGTGGGCCTCAAACTAACCTTAGAGTAACAACACTTATGGCAATAAAGATGTTTGTAGCAAACTTTTGAGCATATTGCAACACTTGCAAACCTATTGGAATTTTCCCTTGAAAGACAAAATTTTTTCTACTTTTCCAAAGTCCCCAAATAATGGGAATAAATAGAATACCCCAAGGAAAATTAAATTTTACTTGGCACTTGGATATGTTGTTTCATTGCAACTAGACATGAAATGGAACAGAGAAGAAATCGAGATGCCAAGAAGTTAACTGAAGATCCATCCAAATTTCTGTTGGTAAACATTCACGAACAATGTGGTCAAAAGATTCAGTATCATGCCCACAAAGTGAACACATTGTTGCAACGACCATATTTTTAAACACACGAATTTGATTAGTATTAAGACGATTCAAATAAGCCAACCAAATAAAGAAATGAAGTCATGCTAGACATTGTAACCTCCAAATCCATGCAAAATTAGCATCACCAACAAGAGCAGAAGACATCGAGATTAGCATGTTATAGGCAGAACCTACCAAGAATTGACCATCACTTTCAAGACACTAGCAACAAACATCAAGTTGAATTTCGGCAACAGAAATGAATAAAGGAACATCAGTAATCTATAATAACAATTTCGAATCAAGGTTACTTTCAATCATAGACAAATCCCATCATCTATTACTATCAATATACTTCGATACCTTATTTGTTCGATTGTCCCATTCATTATTGTGATATCGTCATGACAAAGGAGCATCACCCACCCACCAATCGCTCCAAAAATGAACTTGTTGACCATCTCCTATTTTCCATTTACAACCCAATTTCGTAATGTGTCATGTCTTCAAAATCCCACGCCAAGTAGAAGAAGGATTCAACTTTTGTTCAACCTCTATAAAGGATGCACTATGCAAATATTTATTCTTGAAAACATCACACCACAAGGAATTATGCTTATTAAAGAGAAGCTAACCAACCTTTGATAACATAGCTAGATTATTTTTTCGTACTTGTCGCAGCCTTAAACTACCTTTCTCTTTAAGCAACAAACTTGTGACCAACTCACTAAGTGGTTACTTGAAATTTCGATAGACCCTCTCCAAAGAAAATTAATGTCAATACGATCTAATTAATTACACACCGAGATAGGTAAGAGAGTTGGTTGCATTGTATAAGCGAATAGCACTCGTTGTAGATTGTATAAGTATTCTCCTTCCAACAAGTGAAACAATTTTGCCTTTCCAATCATCGAGCTTTATCATTACTCGATCAATAATGTAAGAGTATATCTCTTTGGAGGCTCTTTTATGAATGAAGGGCACCACTAGATATTTTCCCAAGTCATCGGTTAAAGGAATGCCACATACTTTACTTAAACGAGAAGCGAAAGTTGCATGGATATTAGGCGAGATAAAGAGCTTAGATTTTTCCAGATTAACAGTTAGACCCGATGATAAGTTGAACTATTTAATACAATCTTTTACCACTCGTACTTGTGTCTCTGTCGCCTTTGCAAAAAGTAACAAGTCATCAGCAAAGAAAAGATAAGACAAAGTCAGTCCTTGCCTAGAAATTTTGAAAGGTTTCCAAGAACAACTGACTTCCCATTTCAATATCATATGAGACAACTTTTCCATTGCAAGGATAAATAAATATGGTGAAAAGGGGTCACCTTGATGAAAACCCATCATAGGTTGAAATTCATCCAGTCGTTGATCGTTCCAAATGGGTGCTATTTTACTCAAGCATACACAAAATTTTATGAGTTCTACGATACACCCAGGCACTTCAAAATCCACCAAAGACTCCTGTAAAAATTCCAAACTCACACTTTCATATGCTTTTTCTAGATCAATTTTCAAAATCATAGCTCCCTGTTGTCCCTGCAAACACATCATCAAATGAATCGCTTATTGAGTAATCAATATATTATCAAAAGTACTTGTTCCTGCCAAGAAATGTAACGCCCTTGACCCGATCTAATTTATATGATCCAAATCTCGGGTGTTACCACACGAATACAAACATTAATCTAAACTATTATTACAAACCACAATTATTTACAAATTTGCTTGATCACATAAACAACAATAACATATACAAAGATAAGTAAAGTAATTTAATTACAAAAGTTATCATCTACTATCATAACTTATTACAATTATCCTAAGGATAGACTTCTATGTAGTACTATAGTTGGTTTTAATACGCCATCGAGCTTGCTCTATATACATAATAACACGATATCTATCCTGGCGTAGACTCATATCAATAATCCTAAAACATAACATGAAACAAAAATAATATCACTAGAACTTAATGAGAGAAATACCCCATTTTCCTTAGTTGATGCTTGAATAAGGTAGTGGATGATCCATTATAATTATCTTTTTGTTCATAGACACTTGATCAAATTTTTGGCTAGTACTTTTCAATCTCAGACCTTTACATACAAGTTAACTACCTTGCTTTGATCTATACCCATTTCCATTTCTCAATTTTTGACTTCAAACCTCCACTTAAATCCTTCAATCTTAACATTCATATATTTGTGCCAATTTTTTTTCAAAGATCAATGCAACCAGAATATCATTTCATACTCGTACTTAAACTAGAATCATCGAACAATCACAATTCATAACGAGCACATTCACAATTGGCCCATACCTTCTTCGATCATACATATTCAAACCTCTATTCAAGACAACTTCCAATACTAACCCATTACTTCTCTATATCTCTTCAATTCATCATCTTCAGTCGAACCTAAGCTTTATATAGTACTTACCATGTAATTGATAGACATTTTACACCATACCTACTTTACTGGTTATTTTAAAGAATCATATAGAACACGCCTCATAACTCCTTACAAAACACACCACAAGAGCATTCCGATTAGAATACACCATAATAGCTATTCTTTAGAGTTTGCCACAAAAGCTATTTTTTTAGAGTTCTCCACAAAGGCTATTTCTTAGTTGTCGTTTTTA
This sequence comes from Gossypium raimondii, assembly GCF_025698545.1. Classification (NCBI taxonomy): domain Eukaryota; kingdom Viridiplantae; phylum Streptophyta; class Magnoliopsida; order Malvales; family Malvaceae; genus Gossypium; species Gossypium raimondii. Next base: position 16,741,368 of record NC_068566.1, read on the forward strand.
CAATATGGATTTGCCTAAACTCATATTAGATGAGGTTTGTCCATCATCGTCCTGGGACACGCAGAGAACCCCATCGGGTATCACCATTCATTAGTTTCGTTTCAGAGGGTGCCATGGCCATGAACTTTTCTTTCAGAGTTTCATATCAGAGTTTGTGTTTTCTATCCTGACAAACTACATCAGTTACCACCACTATGACAAACACAACCGCACTTTACAGACTTTTTAGACACTGACATAATCTAAGCCCAACACTTTAATTCCCTAACTTAAACCCTAAAGAACATACATCTCATACCATACACTCCATACAGACATATACAACTATACTTCAACCTCACAGTACTTATACACCACCAATCACTTACTTGAGCTTATCATATTCCATACTAAACATAAATACTATCATCAAAAAACATTCATACACTCATAGATTTTCCTTAGAAATCATTCATGTAGTCACATACATATTATTTTCATACTATACTTTTCATGGTTTCGAATTCATAGTTTGATCAATTTTCTTATAAATGTGCTTCGGTATAAACAATATACTTGCATGAGTCAGCATAGGAACTCACCTGATTCTCACCTACTGTAGTTTAAAGCTCTAGATCCAAATATCCATAACAAGCCAATAACAACCACAACTTAGAAACATAATTTCAGCATTAATACTCTTGTACATACAGATTACTTATCATTTCAATCCTTGACAATTCCATGTAGAAACCTTAAACTTACAGTCTTGCTGTCCAATTACGAAATATAGATTTGTTCATTCAGTACTTAATATGCAGAGCTGAAATACTTATTCTGATGCAAAGTAACTACTGATCATAAAAGAACCATTGCCTCTAGCTCACTGATGTAGAATACATTCCGGCTTAAGGAAGATTTCAGTAAATACCACTTAAGGAAGAGGAAAAAGAAAGAAGAACCCCCTTAGAACTCATCTCTCACACATATATAACTTTACTTACATAGTGTAATTTAACAAGTGTTAAGTGTTTCATAACTTGCCTTCTTAATGGCCTACAGTTTTCAAGAGAATTATTAATAAATACTATCTTCAACAAACATTCATATGCTCATAAATTTTCTTTAGAAATCATTCATGTAGTCACATACATATCATTTTCATACTATACTTTTCATGGTTTCTGATTCATAGTTTAATCAATTTTCCTACAGATGTGCTTCAGTATAAACAATATACTTGCATGAGTCAGCATAGGAATTCACCTGATTCTCACCTACTACAATTCAAAACTCCAGATCCAGATATCATCATGAATCAGTAGCAACAACTGCTTAGAAACATAATTTCACCATTAATAATTTGTACATACAAATTACTTATCATTTCAATCATTGACAATCCTCAAAAACCCTATACTTACAATCTCACTGTCAAATTACCTAATACATATTTGCTTATTCAGTATTTAACATGCAGAGGCAAAATACTTAGCCTGGTGTAAAGTAACTACTAATCATAAAAGAACCATGGCCTCTAGATCATCGATGTAGGATACATTTAGACTTAAGGAAGATTTTAGTAAATACCACTTAAGGAAGAGGAAGAAGAAAGAAGAACCCCATCAGAACTCATTTCTCACATGTATATAACTTAACTTACATAGTATAATTTAACACTACACGTGTCAAGTGTTTCAAACTTTGCCTTCTTAATTGCCCACGATTTTTGAAAGAATTATTAATAAATACGTTGAAATTATCCAGCTTGGCTATCTCGCTGATTTCTAACCAAGTTACTTAAAACCTAACTAGCACAATATTCTAGACACATCAAGCGTACTATACGTTTGGCGAACACTCATTTCATACTTACCCATTAATCTTTGAACACGTACTTTTCATTAATATAACAAAATATCATGAAGTATAGTTCTTACTTTCTTAAGTGGCGGACAGTATACGCCAAAATAATCATTTGGGTGGTTAACACTATGCCAGACCAAATATTTATAGCTTTACACCAAAACCTTTGACTCACCAAATTTGGGGCGTTACAACTCTCCTCCCCTTAACAAAAAAATTCTTCATTTCTTACTTGGAAAAATCCCATTAGATAAATAGGGTGAGTCCCAAACTTAATAGTTACATATGAAATTTCAAATGCTTCACAATTTATTATGTGATAGATGTCATATTTATATTGAAGAACCTGAACAGTTATGATTAATGCTACTTCTAGCACACGTTTATTTCTGTAAAACGGATACTTAACTTCCCTCTTAACAACACTTTCACTGAATTGATAAAACCCTAATATCCTTTTTCTATTTAATCTTCCTACTTATCATCGTCTTCAATCTTCACATTTACTTAGAGGTAACATTTACTTCTTTCTTTCTTCACTTCATATTAATAATACACACAGCATGGTCAGAACTGTCACCAAAGTAAGGGGCAGAGGCCAGGCTAACTAAATCGTTACTCCTATAACTCCATTACACGTAAAGACTAAGATGTACAATTGTAGTACTACCCGAAAAGAAATGAATTGATATTTTGGAGTCTAAGGTATCCAAAACCCAAATTTTTCTTATGACTTTTAGCGACCTAAAAGTTTTCGTCTTAGCGATAGTTCCATAAGTTTCATCTTACCATTGATTTTATTAGAGGTAGGTTTCCATTTGCCACTCAACCCTTTCATTTGTGATATACTAAATGAATACGGTATAGCACCAGGGCAATTATCAACCCTGTCCTTGTGGACACTGGTGACATTTTACATCGACTGCAATATGCATAACGAGTTACCATTGTTGGGTGTATTCTAGAAATTTTATCAACTAAAGATAAAGAGGAAAGGGATTTCTGCTAGTAGTGCTCACTTTAGTGTATGTCAAGGATGTGAGCCCATAATTCAGAATAGGATTTCAAATCTTCATCAAAGAAAAGACAAGTACATAAGGGTTATATGCAAACTTGATTCGGGATTTGGTTTTCCTATGCAATAGTCCCTTCCACTGGAGAGTGTCTGTAAAAAATGTCAATTAATAGATACTCAAATTGCCACAAAGAATACCATCGATGAAGAAGAGGGTGTATACTTGATTTGATAGAGTTAGTTTTGGTTAGGAACGTTTTTCAACATTTTTTGTGAAATTTAATCTCAAATGGTTACCAACAAAATGATTTTACCAATCAATTAAATAACTCTACCATGCTTTCTTCTTTTCAAGCTTGGCCTTACAACTAAAATAATGATTTGGTAGGCATCTTATTGGGGCACCAATGAGAGCTTCCTTTCTACTTTTACATTATTTGTGGTCTTCGCCCACGAAATTAGAAAATCATTACTAACCCTGTTTCAGATTCTACCTCCTCATCAAATCAAGCTAATTTAAATGTTGTCGGTGCAAGGTCTTCCTCTCATTCACATACTTCGCCGAATTCTATTCAAGACATGGATATTATTTTAATTCTTAAAGAGGCTTGATCCAAGAAGAAGGTTAACGATGCTCCATAAAAGAAATCTAAAAGTAGGTTCAGATTAGATGATATTAATCAAGAGATTGGGAGTAGTGAGTGCCTTCCAATAAGACGTAATCCAGATAAAGAGTCTACCACAACAAATACTCGCTCTACATCAATTCCTATTTTACCTAAACTTTCTTTACTAAATAGAGTCTACCCACCAAATAGGCTCTCTAATATAATTTTCTAATCCCCCATTTCTTGAGAATCAAATAGAGACAATATCTATGATTCACTCTACTGCTCCTTCTAGTCCTCTGCCTCGAGGTGCTCATTCTACTACAACAGAAAGAATATTTTCTTGGCGAGATCTTTTAGAGTGGATACCAACTTTTATCTCTCTTAGTTCCATCTTTCAGCAACAACATAATTTAATACCTCAACAGTTAAGAAAGGCTTTCTCCTCTTACCTTACATATAGTTTCTTAGTGTGCTCTCTATCTCTCATGGCCCACGTTTTAGAAGTCCTATCTATAGAAAATAATATTTGGAGTGATTCTCTTCAGGATGTCAGTAATCATTATAACAATAAGATAACAAGTTTAGATAAAACAATAAAATTTGGCAAAGATTCTTCGGCTGAACTATGCCAAAAACATCAAGATTCAAACAATTTGATCGGAAGATTGGGTGCACATATCACAACTCTGATGGGTAAGCACAGAAATGCTCAAACTAAAAATGAACATTTAAAAGAAGAAGTCAATTATTTGAACGATGGGAAGTTTGTTTTAGAAGAGAAACTTAGAACTAAGGAAGAAGTTCGTAGAGCAGAATTAGAAAATCTATTCCTATCTCATGAAGAAACCTTCAAGAAGTATCAAGAGGAAACTAGAAAGAATATTAATGATTTTTACCAGAATGGAGATCAAATCTGATTTTACACGCCAAATTAGCTATAGGCCTTTTTGATCTTAGTCATGTAGATTTAAACTGCCTCGAAAACATTTCTATAGAGTCTTTTAACTTTAATATTTATCATCCCGAGGACAAAGAATGTGAAGCCCTTTAGAGAGAATGGAAACAATTGGGTGAATTATTCATTCCCAATACACCCGATGCTGAAGACAATGAAAAAAGTTCATTATCTGAGGGTCAGAATCTTAAAAACCTTCCTCCAACTAGAGAGGCCTCAACTGCACCCACTGATCAGTCCAATGAGGGAGAGAATTGAGGTTTTCTTTATTTAGTCATGTACTTTTCTTTTCATTACTTTAGTAATTTATTGTTTTCAAAAATGAAATTGAGTCTTATCCTTCCTTTGCCACTTCAATACAACATTATTTCACTTCATTAATTACTTTTGTAACATACATCTATGACATTATAAGATATTTCAACATGCCTAAGGGATTCAACTAGGTTCGGCGTATTATGCATACAGGGCTCCTTTCATAATTTGTCCGAGAACTACCTGAACTGAGCTCTGGTAACAACTTGTAACACCCTTGACTAGATCCAATTTATTGGATATGGATCAAGGGTGTTACCACACAAATACAAACATAAATCTAAACTATTAGTACAAACCATGATTATTTGCAAATTTGCTTAATCACATGAACAATAATAACATGTACAAAGATAAGTAATTTAATTACAAAAGTTATCATCTGCTATCATAACTTATTACATTTATCATACGGATAGACTTCTATGTAGCACTAATGTCAGGATACGGGATAGAGTTCGAATCTCATACGAACATAACGCGGCAGAAAATAAAATTGATATCCCATAAACTACCAAGGATCTCATGTAATACGTATAAATCGAAAAGGGAATAACAAAAATTACCTTGTTTTGTTAAACTTCCAGATACTAATGCTTGATTTGAATCGTATCTCCAAAGGTATTGTCTTGTTGGAAGACGACCACCCTCTATAAGTATCCACACTCGGACGAATGAAGAACAATCGAATGGAATGCTAGTTCCAATTTCGTTTTCTCAAAATGTTTTTGGTTTATTCTCTTAAACTGCTGATAGCCAAAAACTTGTGTTACTGGAGAAGTGTACATATATCACATATATATAGGTTTGGGTAAAACTAGATTTTAGGTTGTATATATATTTAAAAATATTTTAAATAATTTAAATTTTTTTTCCTTATCTGATAAGGAATATCAAATTTTATCTTGAATTTTAAAACCTCTTTTAAATAATAATTTAAATTCTATTTAATTATCTTTTATTTAAAACTCTTTTAAATAACAATAATTAAATTCTATTCTAATTACTATTTACCTAAAACTCTTTTAAATAATAATTAAATTCTATTTCCTTATCCGATAAGGAATACATCAAATCCCTTTTATCTCGTTATTTATTATTTCCGAATTTAATAGGAAATAGTAACAAAATTATTATTTATTATCATTTTGACTATGAATATAAATTTTCAAAATTAAATTCTAATCAAAATAATAACTAATTATTACTCATAATTTAAAATAATCTTATCATTTTAAATTACTTAAAGAGAGCGATAAACTTAACCATTCTTGTATTCTTAATGTGTGACCTTATAGGTTCAATGAACATTGGCAGTAGGAGCAAATCATATTTGGTCCTACAAGTCATAAGTGGCCTCTAATAAGACATTACAACTACCCAAGTTAAATGAAAACTCATGATCCAAGACAACCTAAATACAGCTCATGACATAATCATTTTTTTCTCACGATATCTAGATAGAGTATAAGGCATGGATAAAGTCAACCTTATATCATTCTATCTTTAATTTCTCGCTACCCAATTAGACTGACAAAACAAATGACATTGATCTCCATCATTTCATTCGAGCACGACCATGCATTTTTCAATCTTAATCATCGAGGGGCCTAAAGATATCTCTCTTATAATAAGAAGGAAAAATTCTATCTTAATCACTCACATCTCACTACATGATTCTAATTATGTTTAAGCATAACTTTTATAGTTGTCCGGTTAAAGACAACATTTGATTATGTCAAAACATAAAATTCCTCATGTTGAGAACTATAGTGATTTACGGTTTAAGGATTTAATGACACAATTGTTTAGAGATTTAATTTATGACTTTGATCCATGTATTAATCTAAAATGAGTCATCTAATATTCATTCTCAACAAATACATATGAATATGATTTGTTTCTCAAACACATATTCATCACAAGAATATCTATAATATTTCATACTAATCTTAATTCATTGTTGTTCCCACAACAACGACCGATTAGGACATTTAGAATAAAATTATTCAAGGATATTATTATATATTAAACATGAAAATTATAATAATAAATTCATTTAATCAAAATAAAGCGTCCATACAATAGGCCTAGGGCACTATTACTAATAACTAATGTGTTTCTTAATACGTCACCGAGCTTGCTTTGTATGCATAATAACCGGATACACCACTCCATTGGTGTAGTCCTGGAATCGTCCCTTCTGGACTCACATCAATAATTCTGAAACATAACATGAAACAAAAATAAGTTCACCAGAACTTAGTGAGAGAAATACCCTTTTTTCCTTAATTGATGCTTGAATAAGGTAGTTGATGATCCCTAATAACAATCTTTTTGTTCATATACACTTGATCGTACTTTTGGCTAGTACTTTACAATCTCAAACCTTTACATACAAGTTAACTACCTTGCCTTGATCTGTACCCATTTCCATTTCTCATTTTTAGACATCAAACCTCCACTTATATCCTTCAATCTTAACATTCATATATATGTGTGCCAATTTTCTTTCGAAGATCAATGCAACCACAATATCATTTCATACTCATACTCAACCTAGAATCATCATACAATCAAAATTCATACTGAGCACATAACAATTGGCCCATACCTTCTTCGATCATACAGATTCAAACCTTTATTCAAGACAACTTTCAATACTAACCCATTACTTCTCTATATCTCTTCAATTCATCATCTTCAGTGGAATCTTAGCTTTATATAGTACGTACCATGTAACTAGTAGACATTTTACTCCATACTAACTCTACTGAGTATTTTAAAGAATCTTATAGAACACGCCTTGTAACAGCCCATTTATAGTGATGTCAAAAACAATGATTTTGGGAACATAATTATGGTGAGTAAATCATTATTTTATTATTTATTATAGGTCTATAGGATAATATTAAGGTCCTATTAAAATTTCGTAAATAAAATTTTATGTTTAAATGATTAATTAAGTAAAAGGACTAAATCGTAAAAGTGTAAAAATTGAGTTCTATTACTTAAAAGGGTCAAGTGGCAATAAAATTTAATGTGAATGGAATTAAATGTTAATTTACCATTCTTAAGGTTAGTGGAAAAATATGGACATGATTTAGTGGATTTAATGTTAATAATAAAGGTTAAATTAGTAATTTGATAAATAAAATTAAACTAAAACAAAGTAAAGATGGTATTATCTTTCTAAATGGTTTTTCCCCAACAAAATATTGAGGAAGAAAAACCATTTTTGGTGCTTTGAAGATTTGGCTATCATTGTGCATGCATGTTGGTATTTTTGAGGTTAGTTTTAGTGATTTTTATGTTTTTGAGTTCGTTTTAGCTTAATCTAGCTAGCCCGGGGATTAATTTGTAAAACTGTTAAAGGTTGAGGGTTATGCCATGAATGCTTTTGAATTAGTTTTGATGATAATTGATAGATTATGAGTCCTTGATAAAAAATAAACAAGTTTTATTAAGTAATTTTTGATGAATTTTTTAAATAGGGACTAACTTGTTAAAGATATAAATTCTAGGGTTTTATTGTGAAATGATGGTAAATATGGGTTGTTTCAAGGTCCCTATTCAGCTACCCCTTGTATTTTCTATAAATAGTTGATTATTTTCATTGTAAAAAGAAATTTTTGCCAAATTAGTGAATGAACTTTGTTCAAAAGAGTGAGTTTCCTCCTCTCTAAATTTTTACGAGTTTCGATCTGACTTATCTAGTGCGCTAGTGGCATCAATCGTTCTCTTCTTGAACTTATCACCTTATTTTTGGTGTGGCGTTCAACCCTTCTACAATTCCGCAAATCCACCTTAACCAAATAGAAACCGAGGTGACACTCATTAGTGTTGAATCGTTTCTGGAGTTAAGTTCATTTGTCCATCTCCACTGAATATCCTATGTTTTACCCATCTACAATATCTTATACAAAACCGATCCTTCATTTATTCAACTTCTTTTTTCTTTATTTTTATTCTTAAACCAAACCTACAAACTTGCCATCACCTTAGCCAACCTTTAAAACCATTTGAAACCTTCCGCATCTTTAGCCTCATTTCATCCTATTTCTGACAACTCAAGTACTCCTCGTCGACGATTGTATGTGAAACGACTCGATTAACCCGGGCAGGTTTGCATCAACTATCCTTGCCTCACTGAACTGCTCACTAAGGAGCCTTATGCTATTGACCACTGCCATGATCCTGTCTGCATACCGCTTCACTGTTTCTTCTTCTCTCATCTTCAAGTTTTCAAAATCTCTTCTCAAATTCAACAGTTGTTGCTGCCTTGCCCTCTTTGTGCCTTGGAACTCCTCTTTAAGCTTGTCCCAAGCTTGCTTTGGTCTCTCACAAGCCATAATTCTGGTGAAAATGACATCTGAGACAAAGTTCTGAATGCAGGACATGGCTTTATGCCTTTTAGTCCTCTCATCAGCATGTTGTCTGATTTGAGCCACTGTGGAATTGGCCCTAAGTGGTGCTGGCTCAACATCGGTGTTTACAACTTCCCACAAATCAAAAGCCTGCAGGTAAGTCCTCATCTTAACCACCCATATGTGAAAGCCTTCCCCATTGAAGACTGGTAGGGCTGCTGGAGAAAATCCTGAAGAAGCCATTCGAGTAGTGGTTCAGTTGCAACAGGTCCACTAAGAAAAAGGCTATAGATACCAATTTTTGGTGTCAAGGCAGTGAGCAAGTTGCTTTTGGATTGCTTGATTAGCAAGCCTCGTGGCTTGGAGAAGAAACAAAACTGAGTTTTTGTTTGGAACAGAACAAATTGAAGAAAAGATTGGAGAATATAGATGATAACAAGAATGAAATCTTTCATTAATTACAAAATAGGCATTAAGCCATTACATATATAAGTCAACTTGACGAAACAAATAAGTTTTCACCTAAACAACTACCTAACACCACTAAGTTACATTGAAACTTGTTAATTTAACTTACTTATGTTGCATTGCTGAGTTATCAGTCAATCAACACCTAATTACATAAAAATATAGCTACCTACTAAGTTTAAATCCAACTAGATTACAAAATGTTCATTGGAGCAACCAAATAAAATAAACAGAACAGTTGCATTGTGCTTCGGTTGCTGCATGTTTTCTGCATGGCCACCTTGGCTGCTGCATGGAGGCTAACTTCATCACTATTCCATAGAGTCCTTGACCACTAAACTAATCTATTTTTATACCAAATAAGAATTAATCCACCACGAGAAAATAGATGCTAATACCTCAAAGAAGCCATCGAAACCCAACTTCCTTGCTAAGCGCGATATTGACCTTGAACTATCTTTCGTCTCAAGTAAACAGTGAACATCCGGACTTTCACAGAACACCAAATATTTACAATTCTGTGACTATTACCCACCCCTCTACAATTCCAAGTTATAGATTTCATTAAACAATAAAATTTGAAGAATCATTCACCTGTAGAACTGGCCTCCTTGCTATGCTAACAAATCTAACTCACCATCTTGTCTTTCTGCCTGTTGAACTTCTATCATTGACATATCTGGCGGATCACCTATATGTTCAACCACTATTTTTGTCGACCAACATCTGCTTCTATTGGAGTCTCTTCCAACGTCGGCTCTTTCCTTGAATGATGACTTTAGAAAGTTGGCTGTCGCAAAATGCTTAGACCCCTTTTAAATCCTTTTACGGTCTTCCTTACTAGTATTTATAACTTCTTTTCCTTTCTATGCAGACGTGGTAGCATGGAAAACTTGTTGCTTCCATTCTTTACCTCCAAATGCCTCACTTGTGGCTATTAAATCTCCCCAAATCTTTGGGCCTATCATTATTGATTTCAATTTCTGCCATTTCCAACGTATTGTTCTCCAATCCTTCCGTATTTAGATTATTAAAAATAGAAAACTTGTTTTCTTGCCTCATCTCTTGACGTTAATCATGAGATTTATTTCCCAAAATTCTAGGTTTCCTTTGTGGGCATTGTACAAGCATCCACGGACCAAAATTACCTCCTTTTGTCGCCTTGTCCATCTTTTCACTTGTTGCTTTTGTATTTTTTATATTTGTACCGCCTCCGATGACTCTTTAAGATTAATCACCATTTTTTTCAAGACACAAGCCTCTGTGCGATGTCCAAAACAACCACAGGAAAAGCAAATATTATGAAGCCCTTCGTATTCAATATTGTGAATGAAATTACCAATTCTAATCAATGGAATCAAACGGCTTGGATAGATCAATTTCAATACAGATTCTTGCAAACTTCCCCCTAGTAGTATAAATCGTATTAGAATCCAATTTGATAGGTCTACCGACAAGCTTCCCTACTTTAACAAGTACTTCATTGAAATATTCCAAAGGTAAACCAGGCAATTGAATCCACACTGTTGTGGATGGGATCATTCCCGTAGCCGGGTTAAAGTTTGGCTTCTATTTCTGTATTTCCAAATAATGATCCATAATTTTCCAAGGACCCATACTTATCACCTTTAAACGATCCTCTAGGCTCGAGAATTTAACAACATAAAAACCATGTCCCAAATCAATGCAATCAAACTCCTCATCAAGATTTCACGTAGTTGTTAATTTTTGTATAAGGGCACTACCAGATCGACTTCCCTAACAACTTAATGATTAGAGCATTTCACCACGATTTTCGTAGATTCTGTTTCCATTCTCTATCCACTTCCACCGTCAAATACTTGTAAACTCATCAGAGAACTTCTTCGTATTTGAATCCGAGTCATCATCATCCTCTTCCACCAAGATGACTCCTTGGAATAAATCTTTACATACCGGTGGCTTCAATGGAGATTCCTTATAAGATCGAGAGGGAGATGTAGAAAAAAGATCTGTTGCCTTAATTTTCTTGGTGCTACGTTCCAAGTGATCTTGTTCCTCAATAGAGCGTTCATCCATTTTTTCTGTTTGGTTTTAGTGAATTTTGCTCATGAATACCTTTAAGTTAGAAAATGTTTTAAAACCCAACCATTTAATATTAATCAAAATTTGATGAGTCTTAGAATCTAAGAAATTTTTTTAAGAAGATATTAATCAAGATTGACTCGGGTCTTCAAATAAAACTATAAATCAAAATGAAATCAATTAAAAGTAAGATAAATGGTGCAAAATGTTAGACTTAGTCTTTGGTTTGCATTTAGCAGAAAAGTTTTCCCATAATAAATCATGTCAGCTTATAAAAAATTTCCATCGAATTTCTCTTACCAAATTAAAGCTACTTTTAAATATATATATATATATATATATATATTTGAATTTTATAATTTTATTTTTCAATTTTTCAATTTTCAATTTTTCAATTTTTCAATTTTTCAATTTTTCTTCAAAATTTTAAATATATATATTTTAAATTTAGAGATTTTAGTTTTTAAATATTTGTTGACATAACATATAAAATTAAATAGTATCACGTCAACAATATATACATGTAGATTGCCATGCAAGACACCATGTCATTTGAATGTCACGTTAGTAACTTTCCTATTCAATTCTAAAAGTATGAGAGCTAAATAAAGCAAAAAGAAGAGAAAATGGATTGAATTGATTTTTTTACAAGGCTAAAAATGTCATTATGTTTTTTTATTAGAATGAATTTTTAAAAAATACAATCAACTATCTCTATATCAACCCCATTTGTCTGCCCAAATTTTGCCTGTTATAGAGAGGTGGTTGTTATACACCTATAACCGCAGCTCTTATAGAGATGTAATTGTTGTAAATTTATCTAGAACTCATATAGTGTATTTCCATCAAATAAAGAAAATGAGAATTACGTTAAAAAAAGAAAGTGGGAATAAAATCAACAAAATTAAAGGTGCATGCATTATTGCGTTTATACATATTTTATTTTACATTCTTTCACATTAGAGTTTTTTACCCAAATATTATAAAATAATTAAATAAATACTGAAATGGGATAAAGGCAGTAATATTAATGAATATAGGTAGGAGATATAGTTAAAAAATCAGTGACGCCTAACCAACCGGCAGCACCCCTCTCCCCAGCCATCAGTCACATCAAGTTTTAAAAAATAATATTTATTTATGGGTGTCGCTTGATCAATCGGTGACACCGGACTAAAATGTGATGACTAAAGTATTTAGGAACCTAATATATAAATTAACCATTTTGATTGAAAAGCTTTAATGATATCGCCTAACAGTTTGGTGGCACTAAACTTCAGAAGGATAAATTGCTTAATAACCCCTTAAAAGTTTCTGTTAAGTACTTAAATTTTAGTGTTGTTTTAAAGTAGTTGTTTAGTTTAACTAAGTTAATATTTATAGTAATGTTTTATATATCATAACCTTCTTAAACGCATAATCAAATTTTAAATGCATTTAAGAAGGTTATAATATATAAAACATTACTATAAATATTAACTTAGTTAAACTAAACAACACTAAAATTGAAGTACTTGAGAGAAACTTTTTAAACTGAATAATGAGATTATAAAAAATTATAGAAAATCAAATGAAAGAAGAAAAAAATTAAACCTCAAGTAAATAGGGGTGTGCAAAATTCGGGTAAAACAAAAAAAATTCAGTTAACCGACCGAATTCGGTTAATCGGTCGGTTAACCGATTTTTTTTGGTCGGGAGTCGGTTAATTATTTTTTGATTTTTCGGTTAACGGTTAATTCAGTTTGAAATCAGTCGGTTAACCGAATTTTTTTAGTTTAACCGAAAAAATTAATAAATAAAATTATAATATATAAATAGGCTCACTATTCACCTAAACCCAATTCAAACTCAAATATCCAACCCAACTCAATCATAAAATTACAAATAATTTAATAAATAAAAATAAAATTTTAAAACTAAAACTAGAACTAAAGTCTAAAAGTCTAAACAAATAATTTAATAAATAAAAATAAAATTCAAAGACTTATGTAATGTTTTTAATTATGCAGTGATTCAATTCGGTTAATTCAGGTAATTCGGTTAATTCGGATAATTCGGTTAATTCAGTTAATTCGGTGAATTTTTAACCAAAAATAAAAAAACATATAATTTTCGGTTAATTCGGTTAACTGACCGAATTAATCAAAAAAATTTCGGTTCGGTTAATTTTTTTGAGAAAATTTCAGTTCGGTTAATGATTAAAAATTTTAAAAGGTTGGTTAATTCGATTAATGTTATTTCGAATTGGTTAACCGACTGAACACCCCTACAAGTAAATAGAGTTGATCAAATAAATAAAAAGCGCCTTATCAACCGAAGTCGCACTGTGTTGGAGTCCGAAACTCTTGTTCCCGTTGAAGGGCAAATCGAATCAACTACTTTTCATTGATGAAAGGACAAAAAGCTAAAACATTCCATTTCTTGGCACTTCATACTTGGTAGTAGCATTATTATCAGTATTTGAAGAAATTTTTTATTTCAGAAAAAATGAAATTCAGCAAAAAATTGTTATAAAATATTGAATTATAGTCACGAAAAATATATTGCAACGATAAAGAAAATCATTGATAGATGATTATATATACCTCTATTGTTAAAATTGTATGCAATGAATTTAAAATCGAAAATTCTTTATATATATATATATATATATATATATATATATTGTAACATTCTTTACTCATTACCAAAATATAATCAAATTTGGCAACAATATAATTTAATTGTTTAAATATACTTTAAAAACACAAATTTGGTTACAATATCTTGAACACAACAATAATATTTTTATAATTACTGAAATTATTTAACAATAATATATAGGTTGAGAAAATCACAAAAATATAAAAGGTAAACTATAAAATAATCATTCAACTTTAATTAAAATTCCTTTTTTCTATTAAATTATAAAATGTTACATTTTCATCATTAGCGTTATCGAAATTATAACATTTTGATGACACATCCTTTAATGGCCTATACAACTTTAACCAAAACCCGACATGGCATGTTAAATTTACCACATAAACGCAATCTAATTACTACATATTTTAAATTCTTATAAACAAATTAAAATTAAAAATTAAGAAAACTCCCACAAACTTTATAGCTAAAGAAAAATGAAAAGAAATGTAAACGGAGGATGTATTATTCCAAAACTCCTTAAACCCCGGAGTGAATAATCTAAAAATACCAATTTTTTTAAAAAAATTACCGGATTAGGTCATATTTTTGCAAAACTATGGGACTAGGCCGATTTTACGAAAATGCTTCTAGCTAGAAGCATTTTCAGCTGATTTGCAGAAAAGTGCTTCTAGCTAGAAGCATTTTTAGCATATTTACAGGAAAACACTTCTAGCTGGAAGCACTTTTGCCACATAAGCTGAAAACGCTTCCAATTGGAAGCATTTTTCCCCAATGGTCACTCTTAACAGTTATTTCTCCAACGCCCATTTAATTAGTTGTTGGGACCAACAACTTCCCCCAAACAGCCACAATCATTTTTCTATATAAATACCCCCATTTCATTTTTTTCAATTCAATCTCAACTCTCTCTCACAATCTCAAATCTCTCTCAAATTTCTCTCAATTCCCTCTTAATTTCTCACTCAAACTTTATTTTTCTCTCAACTCTCACTCTCTCTCTCTCTCTCTTTATTAAAAATGTCTTGCCATTTTCGTAAATTATTTTTTATTACAATTTATTTCGTGTTTTTCGAAATTAGTAATGGAAAAATCTTTAATTCGTTTTTATGGCAATCACATTTCAGTCAATAAATTGCAAATGGTAAGAATTTATTATATTTAAAGTAATTTTATTTAAAGTTTTTCTTGTTATATATATGATTTTAATATTTTGTATGTTTTTTTATAAATAGGCGGAAGATCGAATTTTGGAGACGTATATTCGTAATCTACCTGTTCCTCCATCACCCTTAATCAAACCCTACTTGAGAGATGCACAATTTTTGCACGTGGCCCTTATAGGTAGGGGGTGTAAGTTGGACTACCCCTTTTTACGTCCTCAAGCGAACTACCCTTACACATTCTCACTTGTAACAAGATAAAATTCATTAGATAATGTATTTACCATAATAAAATTACTTAAATTTTAAATTATTTTACAAACAAATTATTTCAATAGGTGGGACCATAGGCCGAGTTATGCAGGACTACCGGATGAGCTTCAAGATATACAGCTTCTGTTAGACCAACGATCGAAAGCGGAGGTATGTATTTTTTAAATTTGAATTATATAGTATTAATGTAGTTGATTTGAAAATTAGTAGTATATATATAACTAAAATTATTATTATATAGTTTGAATGGACGTCATACTCTAATCCGACAATTCAAGAATGCATCCTGTCCAAATTCTTGATGAATCCCAACATCTATCACGTGAAGGTGTCATTGGTAGTGTATGCTACTGTAGAGATGCACGAGTCAGATACGGTGTTGCGGAAATTCAGGTTTAGGCAATCGATTCACCGGCACCCAAGAAATTGAAGATTTGCATCATATCGATTTACGGGGGAGAACAAATGAGCATTGGCCTAAATTCCACGCGTAATATATCAACATTTGGAACAATAGGTATGATTTTTTACCTACTTGGGAGACCATTGTTGCTCTGGAGTTAGTCTGTGATCCAGAGTACATGTCATGGTTTAGGGTCCATGGCAAGTCATACCTGAGAGTAAAAGAGGCGAGGGGTCGGCAACCATATACGAGGAAGCCATGACGAGGGCCTAGACATCCAAGGTCTAGCGAGGCGTGTCCATTGTCAACACCTACGCAAGAATTGACACTGATGGCCGCACCACCCCCTAGTCAGTATGACTCGACTTATTATTGTACTTATAATAACCCTGTCATTTTCACATAAGCACCACATTTTTCATCTTCTACTTCAATGCCAGAGTTTGTTTTCAAACCCTTGTCCCCGACTTATTACACTCCGATGTCATCAACATTTCATATGACAACGATGCTGATGATGACGTATATACCTTCTATATTTGAGGCATCGACTGGAGTCCGATCGTTATGCCATCGGTGTATTGGACACAATATAGTTATACCCCTACGCCGATGGTATCGCAAACACCTTCGAGATCATTGTTCTACCATGGAGGATCATATTCGCAACCACCTATTCCTAGATCAGAAGATGCATGATGGCAACCGAGCAACTGATCACAATCAACTATGAACGAAGGCGAAGAAGATGAGAGGTCGAGACCACAACCTGTACTAGAGGTTGAACCAAGAAGGAATTCGGCTTGCAACCGTCGACCATCTCGATGCGGCACACATTCTGGCAGGGGATTGGATTGATTTATTTTATTTTATTTTTGTACTTCTCATTTAAATTTTTAAGTAAATATGAAATGTTTTTATTGTATCGATGTTGTACATCCTTATGTTTTTAAACAAATATCCTTATGGAACAAAGTTGTATATTTTATTGATTTGTAAGGTATGATAAAAACGGGTGTTGTCAAAAAATGAACTCAAAGATATAACGGAAGGATACCTTAGGTACCAAATTGGGAAGTGATTGTTATTTTAGGTACCAATTTGAGACAAGAAATGTTTAAGTACTAAAGTGAGAAAATGGGTATACTTTAAGAGCCAAATCGTAAATTAAGCATAACAAATTTTATATCAAATAAACAAAAATCTTTCTTTCATATAAAAAAGAAAAAGAAAAAGAAATTCTATAATAGAATTTAAACAAATTTTTATTGTACATAAACAAATGCAATTATTCAACCTGTTAATTTGATTAGCTCTAACTGGTATGGTCTCCTAAAACGTAATACATTTTTAGTATTTTGTATTTGTGTGAACCGAGTTTATGGATACAGTGTACTGGGTTCTTCTGTTCAACTGAGTTGGTGATGATTATTAGATTAGGAAAAGGAAAAAAAAGAACCCGAAGTTTCTTAACCAAAAGCTTAGCGAGTGAAGGAAAGGGAGCCTACCACCAAATTAAAATCTTTTCTTTCACTTTGCTACATGTTTCAATACATTTGAGTGCCTCATAAATCACATAAAGTTTTGTCAATGTTGGTAAAGTGGGGTACAGAAGGGTCTAAGATGCTTCTTTTGGACTTTCTTTTCTTCCGTTCTTAACGTTTTTTTCCCCTAATCATTCATATATAGCTCGAAAAAAGATCAGAATCCTCATGTTTGCATGATTGAAATTTAAGAATAATAGTGGTAAGGTTTATGTGGGGTTCTTCTCCCACATGCGTCATGGGGACTAATTATATAAAGACGACACATCCGTGAATACATATGGTATGCACCTAAATGCATTGTATCAAGTCTAAAAGGGTGTTCCCTATTGGTTTCTTTTGGTATCGAGATTTGAACATTGTAATATAAACCAAATGGACTGGACTTAGATTCATGTCCCATAAGTTTTGAATCCCTGTTCTCTTGGTTTAAAGTATGAACGATGGTACTCAAACTATAATCCATGCGTCATGCAACATGAAGCATATCATATCAATGTTTTATGTTAAGCATACCAGTTGGTTTAATTGTTTGTTGTATTATATTGTCAAAGTGGCTTCACTGATTAAAGCACTGACAACAAAGATTTGTTACCAGAACTGGAACACCAAACATAAACAAATCATGCACCAGCTAATGTCTGGTCCCAAATGAATATTTAAAATCCCTCAAATTCCTCACTCGCACTCTCTGATTCTACTGCCTGTTAGACAATGAGAGCAATAACATGAGCTGCTTCACCGGTTTACTATTATCAAATTCCCCAATGTCTGCCATTGTCACATCTTTCCTTAAACACACAAGTTGGCAGTCTCCTTACATTACTCAACATGTCTGCTGTTGCAAACCTTCTAAAGCGATGTTTGGAAGTTAAAGGAGAGCTCCAGGTCCCTGTTCATCAACAGATCAAACATGTTAGTTTCTTGGAGGCACAAGTGCTTGCTCATCGTCTCTCTTCTTGCTTTCATCCTTCTCTCTGAGGCATCGAGATCGCCTATGGTGTACTGGGAACAGATGCTTCCCAAGAAGCTTCCAACTCCTTCATCATCTCCCTCTAAAGGTACCAACTCCGTAACAATGTCAACATCGAAAGCAGTTAAACCGGATAGAAGTCTCCCTTCATCGGATGGAAAGGTTTAGTTGCCATTAAAGAAGAGCTCAAATTTTACTTGCTGCTAACTGTGTTGTCTACATATCTTGAGACCGCAGCAATAAGAAGACAGAGCACACAGAGTTTTGTATATTAGTCTTGCTGTAATTTCAATCTGTGTGCTCATGAAGAGGATCATATACTTATGTAGATTTTAAAACTTGTTCATGTGAATAATCATTATTAGCTCTTTAGCATTGATCAGGATAAATTTGCAGTAAATTAAGCAAATTGATCCACTGGTACATTAATGTTAGATAACTGAGCCTTTTTATGATGTTTGTGAGGATAAGTATCCCCTTCCAGCTAATAGTAAAATTTTCCTTGTGTAGTATTACAATTTTTTCTCCAGGAAATTTCTAAGCAGATGAATCTATAGAATTTTCAGACTCATGTCAAAACCAAGAATAGAAATATATATTGGTTTAAAATCAACAATGGAGAAATCCGAAACTTCTCAGCAGATGAATATATACAAATTTCAGACTCATGCCAAAATCAAGAATAGAATTTTCCTTGTGTAGAATTGCTATTTTCTGTAGAATTTCTATGAAATAATTCAGAGAATACCAATAATTCTTCGGTTAAAATAAGTCATAAGTCCCTGTACCATTAGTAAATTTAGATTTCAGTCCTTGTACTTTAGACATTTAGTCCTATACTTGTTAGATTTCAAAATTCAAGTTCGACTATTAACATAGTTAAAATTATTTAGTTAAATTCACATTTATTACAACGCCATTTTTTTTAGTTATATTGCTATCATGTGAGCTTTTTTTTATTTATTTCAAAACGTCACACCAAGTTTAATAAAAAATTGAACAATATCTGGACTAAAATTTGAAATCTAAAAGGTAAAAGGACTAAATTATTGAAAATAAAAATATAATAACTAAATTCCAAATTTCTAAAAGAAACAATCACCTATGGCATATTTTAACCTAATTTTTCCTATGAAAAGATATACGTGATGCTTCCTACATGTCATCCATATAAGCAAGTCTTTAACTCCAAATTAACTATATATTGACATAAATGCCCTTTAAAAATTTAAAGTTAACAAATTCCTCCTATTTAAATAGGTAATTTCATTATTTTATTTAAATTTAAATATGTAAATATTAAACATATAATTCACACGATATTAATCTACTTTAAAATTAATATAAATTTTAAATATACGATGTGTATTAATATATTTAAATTTAAAATTAATTAAACATTTTTTCTTCTTTTTTAAAGGTAAATTCATTAATTCATTCAATGAATGGAACCATACAATTCAGGGGAAAAAATAACAAACACTCGTTGTAGATGGGGAAGGGCAAACTCCATCAGTACAACAAAGGCTTTAGTCTCAGCAACAATAGAACATTCTGACACGTTGACATTCAGCTTTGTCACAACTCAAGCACGACATATCTAGAGTGATTGCAAACACTTAACACGATAAGAAAATCAGCCCCGGATGGTCTAAAGTGGTGAGCAAAAATCGACAAAAGATTCGAGCATTCACCAAACTATAGAGGACGACAACAAAACCATCCCTAAAATCACTTGTAAAACTAAGATTACATGCATAAGCAAGATTAAAAACCGTGCTACAAGAGCAGACAAAAACTTCTAAAACTGAAGAATTATTAAATAATAAAAAAACAAACAAAAACATATAAAACTTAAGACAACACGAATCCAAATCGACTCGTGAAACCATTTATTATTCTGAAATATTCTCAAAATAGAAATAAATTAAGAAACTAACGAAGAGCCACCCACTTTCCAAAAAAATTATTGGTGGCCTATGGAGTTTTAGAAAACGACAGGCATCGTCATCTATCCATCATAACTTGTGAAGACAACAAAGATACCCACAAAATAGATCTGCAAGCTAAAAAAAAAGAGAAGACATGTGGAGTGAATGAGAAGAAGAAAGAAACAAATGGCTTGGAGAAAAAAGAGAAAATAATATTCATTAAACATTTTCTTTCTAAATATGTACTTTTTATTAAATTATTTATACTTAAATGAATTAAATATATAACCAATAATATTAATATATATATATAAAATATAAAAGTACGAGTTTGAACAATACTTTTGAACCGACAAGAAAATCCTTTATTTTTCAGCATATTACTAAATTCACATTTAAAAATAATTATAATATTTAATTTAGAATTATTATTTGCAAAGTTGAAATAAAATAAAAGTTGTTATAATTACAATTTTCCCAATTATTTGTTTGATTGACATCGGCATTGTTGCTAGTGCATGATGATGTGGGTTTGAGTGCGCTGAAGCGTATTATCCTCTTATTTAAGGGTTGGAGAGGGACTATGGGTAGTTCTAGACATTGTATTGAGGAGCAGATATAATAACAACTTAGAATGAGATTAATGTTAAAAAAATAATTATTATAATTTAATAGAAGTTGTGATAATTACACATTTAAATAATTTGAATTTAAACTACAATTATAATTAAAAAAAGTTGTCTTGATCTTAAAATAGAATTATTAATTGAATAGAACTCTAAGCATAAGATAGAGGGAGAAAAGATTGTGATAACTATAATTATAATTTACCATTATTAGTTAAAAATTTTGAGGTAAACAAAAGTTGTGTTAATTTTATTTTTTATTAATTATCACTTAATTAATATTAGAGTTTATTATGTTGATTAGTTTTTATTTTGAATAATGTTATTTTGTATTAATTACATAAAGTAAAATTATATTGTATGTTGAATGTTTCATTGATTATTACTTGAAAAGTTTTTATTATAATATTTGAATTGATAAATTAATATATTTTAATTATATTCAATAATTCAAATAAAAACATTATTTTATGCTAATTGATACAATTAAAAGTATAATATTTTAAAAATAATTAAATATTAAATATGTAACATCACATGCAACACATGTAACACTAGAAGATAGTCTATATAAAATCACAAGTTTAGAAAAACTTTTGAACCGACAAGTATACCTTTTATTTTTCATCATATTACTAAATTGACATTAAAATAATACTTCATTAATATATTATTAATTATTATCGGATAATAACAATGTTGATATTAATTAACTTTTAATTCATTGAATATAATTGGATAAATTAAAAGAATAAAATATACTCAAATATTACATATACTATTAATTATTATATGATAATAACAAAAGTATTTGATCTATCGTAATCTGATATGACAAATTAGGTTTTTTCAATATACTTGAGGAGCTTGTTTTCGAGCAAAAGTAGTGTCTTTTACGTAGTTTTTGGTTGTTTTTTAGATTTTTTATTTAATAAGTGAAATTGCCTCTTTTTACATATTTTGAGACCCAAATTGGTCAATCGTGTCATTTGGTGCCCTAACCTTCATTTGAGTGTTGTAGGTACTTGCTGGAGGCCCAAAATAGCACGAAAACTTCACCAAAGCAAGAGTATCACGATATTAGGGCTTTGGAATCTCAATATCCTAACTAGTCCTGGGACCAAGGCATCAAGCAGTGGTACCGCGATATCTCCCTAGGGTATCGCGATATTCAAGTGACAAGGACAACACCATTTCAAGATTGAAAACTATATCACGATACCAAGCGTTCGATATCACGATAGCAATGTCGTCAGGGGACAAAATATGACATCAGGGGCAATGTTTCTCTAACTGAAGCATCAATTAGAAGAGGCCTATTCAATGGCATTTTGGTCACAAATCTTAGGTTAGAGTGCTGCTAAAATCAGCCAAATTTGGTTAAGGAGAGAGGAGGCCACACATAGACTAGTTTAGCTTTAGTTTTTCTTAGGTTTTCTTTTAGTTTTTTGCACTTTTTCTACGGTTTTCATTTTTTATTTTTCTCATTCCATAGCTGTAGAGCTCATTTTCCTGCATTTTCCTCTTGTTCTTAGTGTTCTTGTAGTTAGTTAACATTGTAGCTTAGGTTTATTTACACATTTAGTCCATTTACTTTGGTTGTAATGACATTTTCAGTTTTAATTTAATGAATTTTAGTTCTTTTTACATTAAATCTATTAAAGCTTGTTCCTTTTTATGTTACTTACTTTAGATTTTCATGTAATATGTTTCTCTTTACATTTCCTTTAAGTTTTCTTACATAAAATTCAAACTTTTATATTTTTCTTAAGCTTTTCTTTCTGGCTTCCATGTTCTACACTTTTATGTTCATTAGCTTTATTTTTAGTATGGGTAATTAAACCTTTAAGGGGGTTGGTTGATGAAAATGTGGTGAGATGATTTTTGGATAAGGGATCAAATCATAATAAATTAAACTAATTTGAATGAGCTTAAAAACTTAAGATTTACGACCCTAAAGGAATACCTAGGCAAGTGAGACCAAGAGGAGATCTTGTTTAGCATTGATTCGTTAGTCCTGGGTTAGCCAATGAGATTGAGAGATAATCTGATTAACTTGTCTAACTTGGTAAAATTAAAATCAAGAGATAAAATGGAGTCATTTTAAGAGTTTAAGCAATTTAGATCCCTAATTCAAAGATTGGTAAACCACATCGAGATCAATCAACCATCATTTGTTCTCTATTTGTTAATTCCGCAATTTCACACGTTTTACAATTTAGTCCTTATTAGCTAACTCGTAAATTAGTTTAATCATTCTTGACTCTAAGATTTGTCGTAGCATAACTTTTGCGATTAGTTGGTTAGACTCTTTATTTCACATGCTCGTTAATTAAAAATGGTTCAATCTCTGACTTTTTTGGGTTCAATCCTCGGTGTACTCATATACCCCATTGTACAAATATATTACAACTGACATGTCACACTTGCAGAGATTGCACCTAGCTTTTTTCGATCATTGTCTCTTATTTTTTGATTTATTTCCTCCTCACGTCACCGCGAGGACAACAAGTAGGAGGGTGGTCAAGTTTTTGGTGACGGGGAGCCGATGCTAGATTGAACTATTTCTAGTTTCATTGTGTAACGCCCCAAAATTTGAGTTTTTAATTTGTTAAATTTTGTCAAGTTAAGTAGTCTGCTTCTATGGTTAAGTGTTTTGGATGTGTATTTGAGGTCATGGGTTAAAATCTCACTCTTGAATTTTTGTACTATTTTTGTTCCTATCCCTATCTCTGTACATTTGAATTAAATTTTATTTTCGCTCAACTTGTGTCAAGAATGAGCCTGTTGGTTCAGTGGTAAGGTTTTAGCTTACCATTTGGTCCTTACTTTGAAGGAGTTGAATCTTAGGTAACGTAGATGGATTGAGTTGCTTAAGGACTATGACTGCATCATTGAGTATAGTCCTAGTAAAGCCAATGTTGTGGTCGATGCTCTTAGTTGTAGATCAATGTCTGATTTAAGGGTGATGTTTGCACACTTAAGTCTGTTTGATAACGGTAGTCTGTTAGCCAAGTTGTAAGTCAAGCCGACTTGGATTGATCAGATTCGAGATAAGCAGATAGTGGATGATTCTTTGATTCTTCAGTTTCAAGAGGTTGAAGAGGGTAGGACTTTTGATTTTGGGCTAAATAGTAAAGGTGTTCTATGTTTCAGAGGTCGGGTTTGTGTGCCTAATAATGTCGAGTTAAGGAAATCTATATTACAAGAAGCACATAGTAGCCCTTATGCTATGCATCCCGGTGGAAATAATATGTATCGAGATATTTGAGAGTTATACTAGTGGCCTGGTTTGAAATGAGAGTTAACTGATTTTATTTCTCGTTATCTGACATGCTAGTAAGTTAAGGCTGAACACCAACTACCTTCGGGTTTGCTACAACCTGTTAAGATTCCTCTTTGGAAATGGGAGCGTGTAACTATGGACTTCGTTAGTGGGTTGCCCTTGACACCCACTAAGAAGGATTCTGTTTGGGTCATCGTGGATCGTTTGACCAAGTCTACTAATTTCCTTTTGGTTAGGACAAATTATTCTTTGTAGAAATTGGCTAAGTTGTACATTTCCAAGATAGCTAGACTTCATGGGGTTTTAGTCTCAGTTATCTCTGATAGAGACCCTCAATTTACGTCTCGATTTTGGAAGAAATTGTTCGAAACTTTGGGTACTCGGTTGGATTTCAATATTGTGTTCCATCCTCAGACTGATGGACAACCTGAGAGACTAATAATTCTTTTATAAACTGAGAAAGTTGTGATAGTGGATTAAGTGATGTTAGCTTAGGATAGTTTGCTTGCAAATTGACCCCTAAAATTAGAATGTCCTAATTCTAATTACAATTAATCTATAGTAAGCTTCTTTTAATAAACTTAGAGATTATTGAAGCTAAATGCAGTACAAAAGTTATACTCAATAATGAAAAAAGTGCCAATGTCTAAGAAAATTCTTTATAAAAAAAACGCCATCAAATACTCCAATGCTTAGAATTTTCGAGTAAGTCAGCAACACTTTGTTTGCTCCATCGTGTTGTTGACTAGAAAAGTGAGTTTGAGTAAGAGTGTGTAATAAATAAAATTAAGGGCACTCCACTGTAGTAATGGGCTAAGTTTAGGGTTTAGGGTATTAGGTCGCAAACATATGTGGATTTCAAATCAGAATCTATCTATTCATGTTGTTATGATTAGTCTCCAATTATAATAAGCATGATATAATAAATAAATCATAGTAAAATATACTTGAAGATCTTTAACATCATCGTCATCACCTTGGTTATTATTAGGAGCACTATTACAAGTACTGAAATAACTATGATTTCATAAGACCATACTACATATAAGTGAATCTTATGATACTCTAATAAATTATTTGTTCTTTATAAAATTATAGTTTAATTGTTATCATCATTAGTAGTTTTATAAAAGAAATTCAATTTAACATATTAATTTTTGTTAATCATATACCATATCACATGAAGGCAACCTAATCAATATGTTAAGTTAGTAAATTTTGACGAAAATACTAATAATATTAAGAACTAAATTAGAATTTTATATCAATAAAGTAACCAGACTTAATTATAAAATAAGAAAATTTAATTTTAACTTTTTAAATGTAGGGTCAAACCTCAGTATGGGTATTCACAACATATTTTCATATTAATGAAACATTCCAACCCATAAAAGAAATATAAACTTTTCTTTTCTCTAAATATTTCATCAAACAATTAATTTATATTATAAAGTGAAAAATTTATTTAAAAATTTATAAAAAATTGATATAAAAATAAAATGCAGGTTTGATTGAAATAATTCAGCTGAGGTAATAAAAATTAGGGTTAATGTGTAAAATTGACTATACTTTAGATTAAAATTGAAATTTGTCACTATATATACTTTATTTTATTAATATCTGTCATTGTACTTTTGAGTTTGTACTTCGAGTTAAAGATAAATTTATCATTATATTTTAACTTTAACTTAATTTTTGCCACTTTACTTTTATTTAATTAAAATTGTCACTAAAATTTTATTTTCAATTAAAATTTACCATTAATTTTAATTTAGATATATTTAAAAAATTAATAAAACTAATAATATAATTTAATACTTAAAATAAAAAAGTAACATTGGATCAGCAATTAAAAAAGTATTTGTAAAAGGTAAACTTATTTTTTCAAGTCTTTCTTTTATGAAATAAAATCCTCTGTTAATTTATTATCTTTTAATATTTTATAAATTAAATTACTATTAACTATTAAAATATAATATTTGAAATAATATTTTGTAGTCAAATTTTATTTCAAGTAATCAAAATTAATATTAATTGGTAAAATTTAATTTAAAAATTAAGATTAATAGTAAAATTCAATCACATAAAAATTGTGTGGTGAGTTTAATCATATTATGATGGCAAATATTAATCAAAATAAAGTATAGTGGTTGTAATAGCCCAATTTTACCCGGGCCCGATACTAAGCAAAATAAATAAAATAAGAGTCCAAAATTACAGTCCATTACAAGCCCAATCTTAAAACATACAACCCAAAAAAATTAAAAACTCAATAGGCCCAAACCCCAAGTGACCCAAATAGCAAAACTAGGGTTTCAGAAAAGCTGAAACCCTAACTATCCTTCTGTCCACTTGCTCTGCCACCGCGTCGCACGCCTTTGCCGCCGCCTACCACCACTTACTCCATCAACGCCTACAAAAATGAAAGAAAAGACAACAGAAACATGCAATAAACAGTGCAAAACAGTAAAAGAAAACAAAAAAATGTATTGTAAATCAGCTATAAAAAGCCAGAGAACAGGTTTGTAAAAGTGGAATTTTTTTTTTTTTGGAATGAAAAAAATAGAACAAACAGAGAGATTCAAAATAAAAACAAGAAGCAACACTTTAAGTTTTTTTCATTTTATTTTTTATTCTATTTCATCTTTTTTTTAAATATATAAAATAAAAAGGGAGTTTTTTTACCTCTTATCACCGTCGCCGGAGGGTGCGTGGGGATGAGAGGTTGTGCCAGAGAAATGGGGAAACTTTTCAGCTCCCCGGCCGCCATATACGGCGTCACCGGCGTTGGCGACCTACGGCCGAAGGGATGGTCGGACTTGGAAGCTATTTCAGAGAAAAAGGAAAGAAGTGTGGATTTTTTTTAGGCAGAGGGAAAATGATTTTTTTCTAAAATTTTTTGTATTTATAGACTCCCAAAATGACGTCGTTTTGGGAGTGGCCTCAGACACCCAAAACGGCGTCGTTTTGGGGCCGACCCGAGACCCGACCTGCTTCAGGCCAGGATCCGCGTGTTTTTATTTGGAACGGCTAATTGCACCTTTATCCCTTCCGCTCTTTAATTTTTTTTAATCAAGTATTTTTATTTTTTCAATTTTACCGCACAATTTGTTGCGCTTACAATTTGGTCCCTAATGGAACTATGCGTTTTGGAAGGTGGGGAATTATTGCCCATTTAGTCCCTCCCCGTTCTCCTTTATTTATTTCTAATTTTCTCTCGAATTTTGTTTTAGAGTTCAATTTAATCCTTTTTTTTTTTGCTATTTTTGTTATGTTATTATTATTAAATTAATTAATTAACTATAATTGTTTTTATTTATTTATTTATTTATTTATTATTACAAAAATATCATTAATTAGTTTTGCATTATATATATCTCTTTTATCTATTTATTTACCTAAATATTAAATACATTTATATAATCTTTAAGCTTTATGATTTCTACTATTATTATTATTATTATTATTATCATTATTACTGTTATTATATTTATCTTTTTAGTTTTATTTAATATTTCTTTGTCTTTTTATTTGTTTGCTTATTTTCAAATTTTTTAGTTTTTCATTTGTTTATCTACATATTTTTGTTATATAATTGATTCATTCGTACTTTTTTCATTATTTATCTTGTTTTTATTTTTATTTTTGCTATTATTATTTGTTGTCTATAATCGCATTCGTTAATATTTTGTCATGTATATTAGTACCATGATTTATTTTTACATTTTACCATGAAATCATGTTACATTAATTCTAACCTATGCATAAATTATGACTTTAAAATAAGTAAAACTACGTATTTTGAGATTCGAAAAGGTCGTGCCCTAAATTACGGGGTTTTGATTTTCTCGATAAATTCAAATACACGAATCTTTTCAAACATAGGTTTTTTTAACGATCTCGGGAATTAATAAAAGATCGTGTTCTAACTTACGGGACATGATTTCTTTTCTAAAACTGAGATAATCGAATATCTTCCAAATAAGTAAATTTTTCGACATTCATTCTCATATCGGGGTTTAAGACATTGTGTCCTAACTTATGGGACATAATTTTCTTTCTCGATTAACGTGAAATATGCCCCTTTCTTGAAAATTTTCAACATTTGAACAAAAGATCGTATTTTAAATCTCCTCAAAGTTTTTAATTTTCGACATTAAGACATTAATTAATCAACTAGGTACCAATTTTTGGGCGTTACGAGGTTGCTAATCCTTCTTTGTATGTAACCGACTCCCGAACCTGTCTTTCTGAATTTCGTAGACCAAAAAGCGTTGTTTTAAAAAAATCAAACTATTTATTTAAAATAGTCATTCTCTGAGGTGACCCGATCACACCTCATAAAAAAGGATTGGTTGCGACTCCTATATTTGTTTTCATTTTCAAAATCCAAGTCGACCCCGTTTTACAAAAAAAAATGGTTTCGACAGTGGCCAATTTCAATATTCATTGATAGTAAAGTGAAAATTTTATTTTTTAACCTTAAAAATTATATTTCGACAGTCGCCAATTTCAATATTCATTTTCGGACTTGTTGAGGATGGTAGAACGGGAAGAGAAACAAATTTTACCTCATGAGGAGACAATGGAGATTGTGACCTTAGAGGAGGGAAAAGTAGTAAAAATCAGAACATGCATAACCAAAGAAATGAAGCAAGACCTTGTTAAGTTACTTCAAGAGTTCAAAGATGTCTTCGCATGGTCATGCCCGGGTTAAGCACTGACATTGTAATCTGAATAACAACATGATATCAGAAATTTGTAGTATGTTCAAGATTAACATCATGAATGATGCAGTAAAAAAACCTCTATCGAGGCAGCGCCTTTCTCTTTGGCTTATCATAGTTTTGCCCATTGAAGTCGAGTTTCTATCTCTTCAAGTTTTTGTTAGATTTTATCTCGATTGAATAGGAAAATCCAAATATTTCCGTCATAGTTAAACTTAGCCCAGAAGACCCTATAAGAGAAATTTGATACCAAAGAAGATCTTTCACATACAAAATAAAAGTGGAAGATCTTGTGTGGAAGAATTTATCTGGAAAAGCATTGATTCTGATCGAAAGGGATAACAAGGACTTGCCTAATCCTATGAGTTCAGGTCCAATCAAAAAAATATTTTTAGAAAAATCAAAATCAAAATAAAAAAATATTTCAAAAAAATGAAAATGATGAAAAAAGAAAAGAAAAAGAGAAGAAAAAAAAGAAAAGAAAAGAAAAAGGAGAGACCAAGGCGAAAACCCGTAAAGGGCGCCTTGAGACCAAGGGGATTTGACTTGGAAACCCGAAAATGGCGACTCAAATTTTGGATCAAAATGGGGCATGAGGTGATTAGAGCTGCTCAAATTTTGATCAGATTGGGGCATGTGGTGATCTTGTTATACCTGAATCAACAAGAAAGGGTAGGCGACATCTTGGGGCATCGAAAAAGTCCTGTAGATCTCCTAAACACGTCAAACTCAGAATGGTCTTTCAAAGAGTTTGTATAGAGAAGTTCAAGTTGCGATATCTGGGGCACCTAATCTTCATACTATTTGTATTGAATTTGCTGTCTTGGAATATTTCATTCTTTTTCAAGATACGTGTTCCCAATCAATTCCTCTTTTATTCTTACTATCCTTGATAATTTATTCATTTCGAGCCATGCTCTCAAATAAATTCTATGTTTATCCATTGTTATAATCTTTTGCAAGCATGTTGCATTGGAATAATGATTAATGGACTAATAATGCTTTCACAAGGGAAGTTTTGCATATTACTCTAGAAGTTTCTAAATAATACAGGAACCTAAAACAGGACTATTGTTTAGAACGCACCAAGTTTAAAGGTTGAAATGTCTAAGAAGGAAAAGTCTAAATTAAGACTATCCTTTCGAATTTTGTTGTCAAAACATTGATGGAACAAAAGGATAAGATGTCGTGTTGGTGGCAAAGCTTTAATGAACAAACAAGCAATGATCACCGAGTGATAAGAAGAGGTTTTCTTAGAGAAAAAATTTCTACAATTGTGCATAAACATTTGGTATGACACTCTAGAAAATGTGTAAGAGACCAAAGAGATTCAGATCATGTATCCTTGAATTGCAGTAGGAGAGGATTGAGAGAGTCAAATCTTATACTCCTAAATTACAGTGGGAGGAGGATGGTTTAAATTTTATGTCCCAAAATTACAGTGGATTAAACTTTAAAGATTACGGTGGGGCAATCCGATTAAGTAAGATATGAGTGTTACCAGCCGGATAAGATAGCATTTTGACGTGTTGGTAATAAAGCATTATTGAACAATGAGCAATAACAACTCAAACATTAAGGGATTATTTTTCATGACATTTTGCATTCATGCATGCACATTTAGTTAGGAGATTTTGATTCATTCCGATCATAACATCTTAATCACTAGGCATAAATAGGCCCGTGAAAGGGATTCTACAGGTCATGTTCCCCAGAGAACAGATCAGTGAAACCACAAATCCTATCTCCATGAAGTTACAGTGAAGTGGATTGAAGACACCAGTCTTATCTCCCTGAAGTTGCAGTGGAGCAGCTGAAGACAACGAATTTTATTTCTCTGGCTTTGTAGTGGAACAGATTAAAGCTAAAGGTAGCGAATCTTGTTTCCCTGGCGTTGCAGTGGAATAGATTAAAGCTGAAGTGGAGCGGATTAAAGCTGAAGGTAGCGAATCCTATCTCCTTGGCGTTACAGTGCAACAGATTAAAGCTAAAGGTAGCGAATCTTGTTTCTCTGGCATTGCAGCGGAGCAGATTAAAGCTAAAGGTAGCGAATTTTATCTCCCTGGAATTAAAGCTGAAGATAGCGAATCTTATTTCCCTGGCTTTGCAGTGGAACAGATTAAAGTTAAAGGTAGCGAATCTTGTTTCCCTAGCGTTGCAGTGGAATAGATTAAAGTTGAAGTGGAGCGGATTAAAGCTGAAGGCAGCGGATCCTATCTCATTGGCGTTACAGTGGAATAGGTTAAAGCTAAAGGTGGCGAATCTTGTTTCCTTAGCATTGCAGCGTAGCAGATTAAAGCTGAAGGCAGTGAATCTTATCTCCCTGGCATTAAAGCTGAAGATAGAGAATCTTGTTTCTCTGGCTTTGCAGTGAAACAGATTAAAACTAAAGGTAGCGAATTTTGTTTCCCTAGCTTTGCAGTAGAATATATTAAAGCTGAAGTGGAGTGGATTAAAGCTGAAGGCAGCGAATCCTATCTCCTTGGTGTTACAGTGGAACAGATTAAAGCTAAAGGTTGCAAATCTTGTTTCCCTAGCATTGCAGTGGAGCAGATTAAAGTTGAAGGCAGCGAATCTTATCTTCCTGGCGTTAAAGCTGAAGACAGTGAATCTTATCTCCCTGGCGTTACAGTGGAACAGATTAAAGCTAAAGGTAGCGAATCTTGTTTCCCTGGCGTTGTAGCGGAGCAGATCAAGACTGAAGATAACAAACCTTATCTCCCTGAAGTTGCAGTGGACTAGGTTGAACATACCAATCTTATCTCCCTGAAGTTGCAGTGGAGCAAATTGAAGCTATTAATCATATCTCCCTGAAGTAGCAGTGGAGCAAATTAAAACGATGAATCTTATACCTCTGAAGTTACAGTAGGTCGGATCAAATCTACCATAACAAGTCTTATCTCCCTAAAGTTGTAGTGGAGCAGACTGTAGATAGTGGATCTTATCATATCAAACATTATCTCTCTAAAGTCGCAGTTGAGCAGGTTGAAGTAACAAGTCTTATCTCCCTGACATAGCAATGGAGCAGACTAAAACCACAAATTCCATCCCCTTGAAGTTATGGCAGAGTAGATTGAAGCTACAAGTCGTTTCTCTTTATAAAGTTGCAGTGGAGTGGATCGAAGCAACAAGATGCAATGGACTGGAATGAAGCTACATGAAAGGAAAGCATCGAATGAAGTCAAGACTCGGCGAGACCGGGCAAAATTGGTCTTTCTTTAAAGTCTTTACTCCATTCTCGTTACACAACAATGAGCAAAGAGGGGCACCTATAATAGCCCAATTTTACCCGGGCCCAATACCAAACCAAATAAATAAAATAATAGTCCAAAATTACAGTCCATTACAAGCCCAATCTTAAAACATACAACCCAAAAAAAATTAAAAACCCAATAGGCCCAAACCCCAAGTGACCCAAATAGTCAAACTAGGGTTTCAGAAAAGCTGAAACCCTAGCTATCCTTCTGTCCACCTGCTTTGCCACCGTGCCACATGCCTCTGCCATCGCCTACCACCACTTACTCCATCAACGCCTGCAAAAATGAAAGAAAAGAAAGCAGAAACAAGCAATAAACAGTGCAAAACAATAGAAGAAAACAAAAAAAATGCATTGGAAATCGACTATAAAAAGCCCAAGAACAAATTTGTTAAAGGGGTTTTTTTTGGAATGAAAAAAAAAAAAGAGATTCAAAATAAAAACAAGAAGCAACACTTTAAGTTTTTTTTTCATTTTATTTTTTTATTCTATTTCATATTTTTTTCTTTTTTTCATTTCGAAATTTATAAAATAAAAAAGGAGTTTTTTTTACCTCTTATCGCCGTCGCAGGAAGGTGCGTGAAATGAGAGGTTCGCCAAGAAATGGGAAACTTTTCAGTTCCCGATCGCCAGATATCTGTGGTGGCATGGCCAATGACACATGACGAGAGGATGGCGGACTTGGAAGCTATTTCGGAGAAAAAGGAAAGAAGTGAGGATTTTATTTTAGGCAGAGGGAAAATGATTTTTTTTTGAAATTTTTTGTATTTATAGAGTCCCAAAACAGCGTCGTTTTGGGAGTGCCCTCAGACACCCAAAACAACATCGTTTTGGGGTCAACCCGAGACCCGACCCGCTCTAGGACAGGATCCGCGTGTTTTTATTTGGAAGAGCTAATTGCATCTTTATCCCTTCCGCTTTTTAATGTTTTTTTAATAAAGTATTTTTATTTTTTCAATTTTACCCCACAATTTGTTTTTCTTACAATTTGGTCCCTAATGGAACTGTGCGTTTTGGAGGGTGGGGGATTATTGCCCATTTAGTCCCTCCCCATTATCCGCGTGTTCAATTTGGTCCTTTCTCCTTTATTTATTTCTAATTTTCCCCCGAATTTTGTTTTAGAGTTCAATTTAATCATTTTTTTGCTATTTTTATTATGTTATTATTAAATTAATTAATTAATTAACTATAATTGTTTTTATTTATTTATTTATTATTACAATAATATCATTAATTAGTTTTGCATTATATATATCTCTTTTATCTATTTATTTACCTAAATATTAAATACATTTATTTTATTTGTTTATTTTATTTTATATAATCTTTAAGCTTTATGATTTCTACTATTATTATTATTATCATTATTACTTTTATTATATTTATCTTTTTAGTTTTATTTAATATTTCTTTGTCTTTTATTTGTTTGCTTATTTTCAAATTTTTTAGTTTTTCAGTTGTTTATCTACATATTTTTGTTATATAATTGATTCATTCATACTTTTTTCATTATTTATCTTGTTTTTATTTTTATTTTTATTTTGCTATTATTATTTGTTGTCTATAATCGCATTCGTTAATATTTTGTCATGTATATTAGTACCGTGATTTATTTTTACATTTTACCATGAAATCATGTTACATTAATTCTACCCTATGCATAAATTATGACTTTAAAATAAGTAAAATTACGTATTTTGAGATTCGAAAAGGTCGTGCCCTAAATTACGGGGTTTCGATTTTCTCGATAAATTTGAATACACGAATCTTTTCAAACATAAGTTTTTTTAACGATCTTGGGAATTAATAAAAGATCGTGTTCTAACTTACGAGACATGATTTCTTTTCTAAAACTAAGATAATCGAATATCTTCCAAATAAGTAAATTTTTCGGCATTCATTCTCGTATCGGGGTTTAAGACATTGTGTCCTAACTTACGGGACATAATTTTCTTTCTCGATTAACGTGAAATATGCCCCTTTCTTGAAAATTTTCAACATTTGAACAAAAGATCATATTTTAAATCTCCTCAAAGTTTTTAATTTTCGACATTAAGACATTAATTAATCAACTAGGTACCAATTTTTGGGCGTTGCGAGGGTGCTAATCCTTCCTTGTACGTAACCGACTCCCGAACCCGTCTATCTGAATTTCGTAGACCAAAAAGCGTTTTTTAAAAAAATCGAACCGTTTATTTAAAATAGTCATTCTCCGAGGTGACCTAATCACACCTCATAAAAATGGATTGGTGGCGACTCCTATATTTGTTTTCATTTTCGAAATTTAAGTCGACCCCATTTTACAAAAAAAAAAGGTTCCGACAGTGGCCAATTTCAATATTCATCGATAGTAAAGTGAAAATTTTATATTTTAACCTTAAAAATAATATTAATTTGGATTTAAATCTTATTATATTTTAATATAAAAATAAAAATATCTTCAAAATAATATTTATTGCTTTAAAATAATTAAATTAAAATAACACAAGTCAATTATATCGGGGTAGTGAGAGGGAATATTTTTGTTGAATTTAAAGCAGAATGATTGAGATGATTTTGTGGAAAATTCCACAAAAGAAATTAAAGTTTTTGGAAAATACAAACAAGCAGTTATTATGGAAGACTTTCTGTGATTATAAGGAAGACCTGGAGAAAGAAGTGTATTTGTTTCCTTTCATACTTCTTGTGGAATAATTAACAATTAATTACTTTTCTTAATCCAACTTGTATAGTTTAAATAAATAAAAATTTAATTTTATATAAAAAATAAAAAAAATATTATAATTTAATGACAATTAGTAATATAATTTAAAAAATTTAAGACCGACAGGCGAAGCAAACACTTAAAAGATGTTTCTTTTAAGACCAGCACACTTGCTTAAGTAATGACCATTAGACAAAGCAAACCTGTAAAGATGTTTTCTGTTAAAACCAGCGGTGGTTGTTGGTTCTTCAAAAGGAGATATGAAATATGCGTACAATTCTCATTCAGATTCATCAAATTTATTGACTGAATACAACACCCGGACGGTTTGGTCAAGGAAATGAACCAAAACCCTGGATTCAGTCCAACATATTTAAAAACCAATGACCTTTATCAACGCTTAGTGGATTATATATATATATATATATATGAAATCTTTGGCAATTACAAGTTGGTTTTTGTTTCCCGCCCCCCAAGAATGAAATTCCCTCCATTGCTTTCGCTGCATTTTATAGTTGTTTTGATCATTTTTGTAGCAGAAGTGGCCTCACAAACCAAGCCAGGCTATAGTGGGCATTGCGGTTCCCTTGAGATTCCTTATTAAAGAAGCAGAGAATTGTGGAATTAGTTTTCTATATTCAATGATCAAAATTACAGAGGAATTTATACAAGCTATACATGAGCTAATCCCTATTCTTTAGGAGATGAGATCAAAGTCTAAACTACCTAAAATTAAGCTAACAATACAGATATAGTGAGTTTAAACAACCATATGAAATGGTCAAAATTTAAGCATGTGTCAGGCATGTGTTACACTGATACACCCCCCAAGCTGAGAGTTCGAAGTAACTCCAAGCTTGGACAGATGAAGTTGGAAAAGATTATTTGCCAAGGGTTTGGTAAACGTGTCTGCAAGTTGATCCTTAGCATGAACATGAACAATACAGAGCTGGTTTCGGTGTACTTTATCTCGAAGATAATGAAAATCGACAGCAACATGCTTCATACGAGTGTGGATTGCGGGATTTTTACTGAGATAAATCATGCCGACATTGTCAGAATATACCGTTGGCAGAACTGTTTGATGAACTCACAATTCTAGAAGAAGATTGGTGACCCAACAGACCTCGGATACAGAGTTTGCAACAACCTTAAACTCCGCTTGAGTTGATGACCGAGCAATGGTTTGTTGTTTCTTGGAGACCCAGCTGATCGGGTTTGGTCCAAGAAATAGAATGTTGCCCGATGTTGAATTTCGACTATCAAGATCCCCGGCCCAGTCGGCATCAATATACATGGACAGATCAAACTGTTGCGCAGATTGAAGTCTCAAACCAAGTGTAGTAGTGCCACGCAGATATCATAGTATACGTTTCAAAGATTTCCAATGCAGCGCGGATGGTTGATGCATGAATTGAGAGAGCTTGTTGACAGAGTAATTAATGTCGGGCCTTGTAAAGGATAAATACTACAATTTACCAAGCACTGTACGATAGCGTGTAGCATCAAATGAGGGTGCTCCATCACGTAAAGATAACGAATCAGTGCTGCTCATCGGTGTAGGAGCAGGATTACAATCCTGCATATTCTCAGCACTGAGTAGTTCGGCAATGTAGTTTGTTTGAGTGAGATATAGACTGTCAATGGTTCGGGTTACCTCAACTCCCAAAAAATAGTGTAGATGCCTAAGATCCTTTATTAAAAATCGATTGGCAAGAGAGTTTATAACTCGGTCAATTGTGGAGGTATGAGTCCCAGTAATAATGATATCATCGACATAAACCAGAGCAATTATTTGGACTGCACCATTGCACATTATAAAGAGAGAAGGATCAGATTTAGACTTGGCAAAACCAAGCTCATGCAGGTAGGTCGTGAGGGCAGTATACCATGCCAGCGGAGCTTGCTTGAGGGCGTAAATTGCTTTGTTAAGACGACATACATGAGTCAGAGCAGTAGAGGATGCAAAACCAGGAGGTTGAGACATATAAACCTCTTCAGTAAGATCGCCTTGCAGAAACGCATTGTTGACATCTAGCTGTAGAAGCACCCAATTATTCCAAATGGCAAGGGAGAGTACAACTCGTACCGTTGTTTGTTTGACCACGGGACTGAAGGTTGAGTGGTAGTCAATGCCTGGCCGTTGGGTAAACCCCTTGGCAACTAGCCTCGCTTTATAACGATCAATCGTTCCATCCGACTTGCGTTTTATCCTGAAAATCCACTTACAAGCAACAACGTTTTTAGTGTTATCTTTGGGAACTAGTTCCCAAGTTCTTGTTCGAGCTAAAGCATCAAGCTCTTCTTTCATAGCATCCCGCCACTCTTTGTGTTTTTTAGCTTGGTTCACAGTGGTGGGTATGGTTTCAGGTGAGACAAGTGTAAGGCAACTAAATGGTTTTTTGGTTTGAAAATATTGTTCTGGGAGCGAGTGACAACTCGTGGAATAACAGGGGAAGGTTGTGGTATCGGAGGGAAGAGGCGATGAGATGGGGTTTGGGGATGAGGCATAAATGCATCGGATGAGGGTGAGGTGACTCGTCAATAGGTGTTGATAAAACAATTGGGTTATCGGGTAGGGCTGGGGTTGCCTCGGGTTGTGAGTGAGAGGCGTTGTTTGGTGATGAAGGAGCAGTAGGATGAGAAGACATACCTGGGGTGATCGAGGACGCCAGTGGTGCCGGACACGAGTCGATAGTCCTGGTTGGTGGGGTTGGTTGAGAGAAGACAATGGATGGGGGCAGACATGGTTCGAGAATTGAGGGAGGTAAGGCAGGTTTGTTTGGGTGCACTGGGGAGTGATGTTCACGATTGTTGGTGGGAAACATATCCCACTCAATGATTTTGGAGGTGGGTAACAAGTTACGGAATCGTGTTTGATACGGGAACTCGGTTTCAACAAAGGAGACATCACGAGATAGATAGACCTTGGAATTCACAGGATCATAACAAATGTGGGAATGATGAGTGATTGACACGCCTAGGTAGACACATGGCTTGGACTTGGGATCAAGTTTATGATTAGCATAGGGTTTGAGCCATGGATAACACAAGCGAAGCTTTTAAGGTTATCATAGGTTGGTGTTTTGCGGTGTAGTTGTTCATAGGGGGACTTATACTGCAGTAAGGGAATGGGCATGCGATTGATTAAGTAGACCGCATGGTGACAAGCAAAGGACCAAAATGAGGGAGGAAGGGTAGCTTGGTGTAGTAAGGATTTTGCCGTCTCAACTATGTGTCGATGTCGACGCTCAACAGTGGCTACTCGTTGTGGTGTGTAAGGTGGACTCACTAAATGTTCAATACCATTGGTTTGAAGGTATGGGTCTAGGCTCTTGTATTCAGTCCCTCCATCAGTGTAG
This sequence comes from Gossypium raimondii, assembly GCF_025698545.1. Lineage (NCBI taxonomy): Eukaryota > Viridiplantae > Streptophyta > Magnoliopsida > Malvales > Malvaceae > Gossypium > Gossypium raimondii. The sequence goes on from NC_068566.1 coordinate 16,779,899, forward strand.
AGGGAGAGAATGGTTGTGGAGTAGTGTTTTTCAAGCAATGGTTTGAGCATTTGGAAAATGGTTTTGACTTCACTTTTGAGTTTCAAAGTAAATAACCAGGTATACTTGGTAAATTGATCAACAAAGATACAATAATATAACTTGTTGTCAATGGAAACGACTAGAGAAGGACCCCATAAATCACTGAAAATAGTTTGCAAAGGTTTTGTACTTGTAAGAGAAAACTCTTTAAACGGAAAACGATGGGATTTATTGCATTGACAAGAATTACAAGTCGTAAAATTGTCTTTGTTTGAAACTGATAACTGGAACTTGCTACAAATAAAATTGAAAAGTCTTAAATTTGGATGACCTAGCCTATGATGCCAGACTGCATTTGGCACGGTGTGGTGGGCAGTGAAGGCTATGGGTTGTGAAGGCGATCGGCTAGGCCACTCGTACAGTCCATCTCTACTCCATCCGTGCATCAATGGTGTCTTCGTGGTGAGATCCTTCACACAAAAGTAAGAGGGGAAAAATTCAATTGATGTTTGGTTATCATGACAAAATTGTGAAACCAAAATTAAATTGCGTTTAAGCTCAGGAGCACAAAGAGTGTGAGGAAACTTAAAAACAGAATTCGATGCTAGTAAGTGTGTTGTGCCTGAGTGAGTTACCGGAATTTTCATACCATTGCCAACAGTAATACCATCATTTCCAAAATATTGAGGCATATCATGAGATTCGGAAGTCATGTGATGCGATGCACCAGAGTCAACTAGCCATGTGTTTCGATTCTGAGAGTGTGTCATTGCAAAATTTGCCTTAGCCTCATAATGGTTGTGCGAGGCTGAGCGACAAACATCTGTTTCATGTCCTGTTTTTTTACATATTTGGCAGTGAACATCCGAATTAGAATTGTTTTTGCGTCCATTTGATGAGTGATTGTTGTCTTGCCAGTAAGAGGATTGGTTGCTGGATCGTTAATTGTTATGCCACGGCTGGGAATTTCTTCGGTTGTTCCGAGGGGTAGTGTTGTTCAAAGACCTTGCGCGTTGTGCTACTGCAGCTGTTATAGGAGCCATCAGCTTCTGGGATTCTTCATGGGCTAAGAACACCTCATAATCCATTAACTTGTCGCACAAATCTTTATAAGAAATGGTCACATCTCTGGCTCTAATGGTAGCCGAGATTTCATGATACTCGGAGCCAAGGCCACGAAGAATGTGAACGACCAAGTCTCCATCAGCAAGTGGGGCATTAGCCGCAGCCAGTTCATCAATAATTGCAAGGGCACGAGAGAGGTATGTTGAAATAGATTGAGTGTCTTTGGAGATGCGACCAAGGTGGTCGCGGAGACTAAAGAGCCTAGAGTGAGACTTGTTGGCATAAGTAGAGTGGAGGGCTTCCCAGGCATGTTGAGCGGAGGAAGCGTTGCCCACCGTAGGTGCAATGGTCAGATCGACCGATGCCATAAGCGTATTCTGAATGAGCTGATCTTGTCGAAACCAAAGGCTAAAGGCTGGATTTGGGTTGTCACTCTCGCCAATGGTACGTGCAGGAGATGGTTTTGTGCCATCGAGATGGCCGTAGAGATCGTGGCCATACATAAGCATGGAAAATTGAGCTTTCCATGTAGAGAAGTTGAGACTCCCAGTGAGCTTGATCGGGAGCTGAGATGCTGGATGAAATTGAATTACCGGCGATGTGGTGAAATTGTTGTCACCACTAGCAGTAGGGAGGGCCATTGGAGGGGACGAGATTAGAGGAAAAAAAAACTGGATTTGGATCGGTTAAGATTTGGAAGCTCTGATTACCATAAAGAAGCAAAGAATTGTGGAATTAGTTTTCTATATTCAATGATCAAAGGTACAGAAGAATTTATACAAGCTATACACGAGCTAATCCCTATTCTTTAGGAGATGAGGTCAAAGTTTAAACTACCTAAAATTAAGCTAACAATACAGATATAGTGAGTTTAAACAACCATATGAAATGGTCAAAGTTTAAGCATGTGTCAGGCATGTGTTATACTGATACTTATCCTTTTGGAATAAGCGAGGGATGTTCCCTTGATGACTCATTTCTCATTACTTGTAACACCACTTTCAGCCCTCCCAGACCATTTTTAGGACCAGGCAATACACCTGCCCCAGTCCTCAACATTTCTTTAGATGGTGAATTGTGAGTATCGTCCTCCGTAGCTCACCAGTGTTATGATGCATCGGGCATGCTGGTCGAGGAAACAACTTCTAGTCTTGTTTCGGAGAAATTCCCTATTTCGACCTGTAACAGGTTCACGGCTGTTGGTTGTGATTCATTCGCCGCCATTATGGGAACCCGAGGACAGAACTTCACAACAGGATGTCTTTCACTTTGTGATCAAATGGAGAGTGTGACTAACGGGTCTTGCGCAGGAATCGGCTGTTGCCAGACTATGATACCAATAGAAATGCGGAATTTCGGTGCAGCTGTTAGTGGCTTGAACAATCATTCCACTGTGAACAGCTTCAACCCCTGCAACTTTGCTTTTTTGGTTGAAGAATAGTTTTATAACTTCTCCATTGCAGATCTCATAGATATGCAGAACAAACAAGACATGCCTATGGTGCTTGATTGGACTGTAGGAAATATAACGTGCCAAGAAGCTCAAAAGGATTTAACTACCTATGCATGCGAGGCAGCGAACAGCGAATGCTTGGATTCAAATAATGGACCGGGGTACTGCTGCAGGTGCAAGACAGGTTTTCAAGGAAACGCTTATCTTGTTGATGGCTGTCAAGGTACCTTCCTACATATGGTAGTACTATGTTACTTTTCTTATAAGTTTATTCATTAACCAAAAGTGTAAAAAGAAATCTTATGCTATATGCATATTATATGGATTGGAATTGTGATTGGCTCTATTTTCTCCCAAATATTGATGAGTGCAAAGCTTCAAATCCCTGCAGTGGGAAATGTAACAACTTTCCAGAAGGTGTTTTTTGCTGATGTCCAGAAGGGTTTGAAGGGGATGGAATGGTAAATGGGACCGGTTGTCGTCGAATAATCAATCAAGGTGATCAAAGGAGATTGATAATTCCATTGAGTAAGTATTCCATTGATTCATCCTTTATATTCTTTAATCCATAAAATAATACTTCATTTATTTTGTTAGGATCAATAAGAAAGTTTAGGACTATTTTTAAACCAGATAAGTTCTATGTAGGTGTCAGCATGAGTCTGTTACTGATAATTATAGCAGGCTGTTGGATATATTGGGGAGTTCAGAAAAGAAAGCTTATCAAACTGAAGGAGAAATTCTTTCAGCAAAATGGTGGTCTTATGTTACAGCAAAAACTCTCTAATGGATCAATCGAAACAGCCAAAATCTATACTACAGAGGAGCTAAAGAAAGCCACCAACAATTACCATAAAAGTAGAGTCATTGGCCAAGGTGGCTATGGAACAGTCTACAAAGGAATATTGCCTGACAATAAAGTAGTAGCTATTAAGAAATCAAAAGTTTGTGACCAAAGCCAAATGGAACAATTCATCAATGAGGTGCTAATGCTTTCACAAATTAACCATAGGAATGTGGTTAAGCTATTAGGGTGTTGTTTAGAGACAGAGGTGCCTTTACTCGTCTATGAATTCATTACAAATGGAACTCTGGCAGACCATCTACATGATAAACTATCTGCATCATCACTAGCATGGGAAATGCGTCTGAAAGTTACTGCAGAGACTGCCGGAGCGCTAGCTTACTTGCACTCGACAACGTCTATGCTGATAATTCATAGGGATGTCAAGACTTCCAACATATTGCTAGACAACAGTTACACAACCAAAGTGTCGGATTTTGGTGCATCAAGGTTGGTTCCACTGGATCAAACGCAGTTAACCATATTGGTACAAGGGACATTAGGATATTTGGACCCTGAATACTTCCACAGCAGTCAGCTAACGAAGAAAAGTGATGTCTATAGCTTCGGGGTTGTTCTTGCTGAACTACTAACTGGCAAGCAAGCTCTGGCTTTCGATAGACCTGAAAAGGAGTGAAACCTTGCTATATACTTCATTTCTTCAACGAAAGAAGAGCGGTTGGTTGAAATTCTTGATGATGGTATCATGGATGAGGGAAGCAGTCAACAGATGAACAAAACGGCTGAGGTAGCAAAAAGGTGTTTAAGGGTTAGAGGTGAGGAAAGGCCTAGCATGAAGGATGTAGCCATGGAATTAGAAGGCTTGAGAGCTGTGGAAAAGCATTCTTGGATTAAAGTTGATTTGGGTATTGAAGAAACCGAGCACTTGCTACCTCTACCTTCTTCATATATTGAGTTTGGCAGTAATTCTTGTAATGTCACTGCCACTACCACAACTTCTGGTTTTGATAACCTGAGAGACCAAATATTCTCACCACCACTTCACGGTGGCCGCTGATCATTAACTCCAAATTCTAGTTTTTTTATTGCTGTTGATAAATTCCATTCGAAATGATTATTTTATTAAAGGATTGTATCCAAATGTTGATTGTTTATAAGAAATGCATTTATTCATATACTCATCCCTTGTAATTTATTTGATTGAATTGTGTTCATGTGTTGCTCTTATTATCGACCAAATGTGTAGCTTTCATCAAAATAAAATAAATCCATACCTGGTTTGAAAAATAGAATGACAATGTATTGTAAAAAACACAATTAGCAAAAGAGAAGATAATTCATTATGTCGAACTCGAATGATTATAAGAGGAGTAGACTATGTCTATTTATAGGATCTCCTAGTCAAAATAAAATTAAAACACCTTGTTCAAATTAACATTAAAAGAGGAAGTATAGTTCTATTCAAACTTCTCTTGCACACTTGTAGTTTACTACATGTAATTTATTTTATGATGAATTTGGATCACATCTCTAACGCCTAGAAATAAAAGGAGGAGAAATCTTATATCCTGCAACACATGAATAAAAATCAAATTTGAACTTTGATAAATAAATAAATATGTTACAATGAGAATTTTTATTTTATGGAAGAAAGTCTTGGAACGTTAGTAAATTCACAAGAACTTAATTTTTATATGTTTTTTATTATTTAAAAATATTTTTGTCATATATATATAATTTTATTTCACATCATCGAGTTTGAAAATATCATTAAGGTCAAAATGTTGTTAGTCTCCGAGCTTTTATAGAATTTGAGATTTATTCTTAATACTTTAAAAGTTAAAAGCTAAATTCTTTTAATTTTAAATTTAAAAATCATAGTACGATCATAAACATCGTGTCAAAAATTTTCAATTAAATATGTTTATTTTTCAGAAATCAAATGTCACACCATGTGAGATCAACCTAATAAACAAGTCAAGTTAGCAAATTTTGATGAAAAAGACTCAATGTTAATGACTATATTAGGATTTTAAATAGAAAAGTAAGGATTTAATTTTTAATTTTTAAATATAGGGACTAAATCTAAATTTTATCAAAGTATAGGTATTGGCATTATATTTATATAAGTGCACCGTAACTGAATATTTGGTTTAATTTGAATGGTTTTGATAAAAAAATTTGGTGGAAAATTCCACAAGAGATTAAAGTTGGACGAGTCTTTCCAAGTTTTCGGACAAAACAAACATGAATTTAATATAGGAGAATTTCTGTGATTATAACGATGGCCTGGAGAAGTGTCTTTGTTTCCTTTGACAATTTGACTAAACCTTGTTGTGGGTTACTTCGGTTTCAACTGTCTGCAATTTCGAGTAGAAAATCCACTAACATACGATTGAGTCTAACTCCTAAAACCCCATCTTATTCTTATTTTCATTGGATGAAAATCAACATGGGTTCAACTTCAAGTGGAAGGTTCCTGAAGATCATCGTCCTTGTGATAATATTGACTGCAACAACAACAGCAACAATGGAAGCAGCTCAAGTGAAAGCCCGCTGCCAAAGCCAATGTCGCAACCTTAGCGTCCCATACCCATTTGGCACCGAAGATGGTTGCTTCATGGACACACAATTTTTCATCAAATGTGACGAAAGTGTGGAGCCCCCAAAAGCGTTGTTACAGAATAGTACCATCGATGTCCTCCACATCGATCTGGATGCTGGTGAGTTACGTATCCTTAATTGGGTAGGCTCAGACTGTTACAATTCATCAGGTAGCAGTTTTCGTTTCAGTACCTGGCTCAGGTCTGGTCTATACAACATATCAAGCACCAAAAACAAGTTAACCGTCATCGGTTGCGACACCTACGCTTTCATCACAGGTTCAATCGGGCAGGATTATGCAACTGGCTGTCTATCGTTATGTGATGAGATCAGTGATGTGATTAATGGATCTTGCTCGGGTATCGGCTGCTGCTAGGCAAGTATTCCCAGAGGGGTGAGGGACTATGAAATCAGCCTCGCAAGTTACTACAACCATGCTCGCGTATTAAGCTTCAATCCTTGTAGCCATGCATTTGTCGTGGAGGAAGGAGAATATGAATTCTCTGCTTCACATCTTAACAATTCTGGTGAGGATTGGAAACTTCCCATGATTCTTGATTGGACCATCGGGGATCAGAGTTGCAGTGAAGCCAGAAAGGATCCTGAAACTTACGCTTGCAAAGAGAACACTATCTGTCGTGAACCCGAAAATGGTAATGGATATTTATGCAAGTGTGGCGATGGTTTCCAGGGGAACCCATACCTCTCCAATGGTTGCCAAGATAATGAATCCCTTTTCTCTTAAAACCTTTGTTTCCATCGCATGGCCATCAAACATGAACTTTCTTTCGAATCTATCAGATATAGATGAGTGTGAAACTTTAAGGCCCTGCAGCTCGACATGTCACAATACGTTCGGAGGTTTCTATTGTTCGTGTCCGAAGGGATACAAAGGTGATGGTCGTCGGGATGGATCTGGTTGCAGTCCTATAGTCAACCATCACAATTGGAAACTGCACATTACTCAGACTGCCATTGGTTAGTACTTAATAATAATAAGTGTTTTACTATATTAAAATTACGAGTTAACCCGATACCAAAGGTTGCTAAATTATCTTTCAGATTGCATCATAAACTTTTAACTTTATCATTTTAATCTAAATATTAATTAATTTTTATATAAATTTTTAATAAATATATTTATTACCTATTTTTATTAAAATATCATAAATCTAGCAATAATAATAGTTTTTTCCGATATCCAAGCGATATCCATAATTGCATAATTTTTTATTCCCTTTAATTGAAGTAATGGCTTTCGGCCCATTTTTGTCAAAAAAAAAACCAATAGTTTTTTCTTCTAAATGCTAAAAAAGTTTTAATTGCTAAAAATGTAACACCCCTTACCTGAGACCGTTGCCGGAGTCGAGCATGAGGCGTTACTTGACTTAACTTAAAAGTTCGGGGCATAAAAATTTACTTTTAAAAGTTATTTCACTGTTCATAATAAGGTTGTCCACCTGCGCAACAGTTACTAAATTAATTATAACTTGAGATAAGAAACTCAAAATTTAGATCCGTAAATTTTCTCTGAAACTAGACTCATATATCTTCTTACCATAATTTTTTCAGAATTTTTAGTTCAGTCAATTAGTATAGTTTATTAGTTAAATTTTCCCCTGTTTCACTGATCGACTGTCCTGACCTATCGTCACTAAAATTCAATTATCTCATTGTAAAGACTTCATATAGTATTATCACTTGTTTCTACAGAAAATAGACTTAATAATTAATCTATACATATAAATTACAACTCATAAATATTTTTGTACAAGGTTTAATGATTTTCTAAAGTCAGAATAGGGGACTTCAGAATTCATTCTAACCCTGTCTCACTAAAATTCAAATATCTCAGAATATAAAATTCCTTTACCCACAAAGTTATTTTTCTCTGAAAATAGACTCGATAAGATTTAATTATATATATCATTCACTCACTAATTCATTTTATACTATCCTTGGTAATTTTTCAAAGTCACGTCACTACTGCTGTCCCAAAACTATTTCATTGCAAATTTTTACTCTTTCATAATTTCTAGGTATAAACTATCACCTAGGCATTCATAATGCCAAACATATTCTTACTTAGCCAATTTAATAGCTAAAAATTATCACATATTTACACATCATCCTTTAGCAATATCATAAGGACCTACATTCAAAATGACTAAGTCCCTATACATGCCATAGCTCAAACATTGATCATCATAAAATACCGAGTTGTTGTTGTTGTTGATAGTGTGAGCGTTCTCCGATGTCTTTAAGATCCCCGAATTAGCTTTGCAATACTATAAAAGAAGGAAAATAAAGGAAGTAAGCATAAAGCTTAGTAAGTTTACAGGAAAATAAATAACAACATTTAACACAAATAAATATACTCAAGTGTCATGATCTCTAATTTCCTCTTTACTTAATCTCTTACTCGTTCACTTGTTTACTTAGATAACTCATTATTATAACTTACTCTTCTCTTGCTGAAATGTTGGTTCTCAATTGATAACGTAATATGTTCTTACTCTTATAACTCACTTGAATTTTCTATTTATGCTTTTACCTGAACTTTCATGGAACATAATTTGTTTACTAGCCCGTTGAGCCACATTGGAATAATAAGGATACTTGGGTCTCTTTTCTAATAATAACATGCCAAAGCCATATCCCAGACATGGTCTTACATGGGATGTTTGTTGTACTGCCAATGTCATATCTCAGATATGGTCTTACATGGGAGTTCTCATATCGGTGCCCATGCTATGTCCCAGACATGGTCTTACGGGGGACCTCTCATCTCGGTGCCAACGCCATGTCCCAGACATGGTCTTACATGGGACCTCTCATCCCGGTGCCAACGCCATGTCCCAGACATGGTCTTACCTAGGACCTCTCATAATCTCAATGATGCCCATGCCATGTCCCAAACATGGTCTTACATGGGATCTCATTCCCTTAATGTCATGACATTTGTATCTAATACATTCCCAATGTTTCAACGGGGCTTTTATCACTGATTCTCTGTCACCTCATACTTAAGTCAACATTAGATATTTTCATGAAATAAATACATAATTTCTGAAAAATAATAGCATTAATAATAATTATCAAAATATTGCATTTATTTACCGTAAACTTACCTCAGTACAAAATTGTGATCAAATCTAACACTTTAGTCCTCAATCTTTTTCTTTCCGTGGTCTAGCTCCGTATTTTGTTCTTCGTGATCTATAATTGCAAATTTAGCTTATTTAATACCCACATTCATCAAAATAGTCCTCGACTCTAACTTTGAAAAATTACGATTTTCCCCTAAACTTTTACATAATTACACTTTTTTCCCAAAGCTCGGAAATTAAACTTCATCTCTTATTCTTATGTTTTATAACATGTTGAACAGTTTTTCCTTCTATGAAAACATCAAATTCTTACTCTAACACTTATGAACATTAGGTATTTTTGCCGATTATGTCAATATACTCGTTTTCACTTTAAATCGACTAGCAAAAGTTGTTTAACATAATTTCTAGCTTCATATTCTACCATAAAACATTAAAAGTAACATATTTCACCTATGGGTATTTTTCCAAATATGAACCCTAGGTTAAATTATTGCTAGAGTAAGGTAAATTAAGCTACCGGGATTCCAAAAATGTAAAGAACATTAAAAACGGGGCTAGAACATACTTACAATCGAGCTTGGAAGCTTGAAAAACCCTAGCCATGGTTTCCCCTTGTGAAATTCGGCCATGGGGTTGAAGATGGACAAAAATTGACTTTTAATTTTGTTTTTAATTCATTTTAATAACTAAATTACCAAAATGCCCTTAATGAAAAACTTTGGAAACATGCCTAACCATGTCCATTTTTGTCTACCAAATTAACCAATGGTCTAATTACCATATAAGGACCTCCAATTTAAAATTTCATAACAATTGGACACCTCTAACATGTAGAACTCAACTTTTGCACTTTTTACAATTTAGTTCTTTTGACAAAATTAAGTGCCCAAACGTCGAAATTTTCGAACGAAATTTTCACGAAACTATTTTGTGAAATCATAGACCATAAAAATATAATAAAATAATTTTTTCCCTCATCGGATTTGTGGTCCCAAAACCACTGCTCTAACTAGACCCAAAATCAGGATGTTACATTTCTCCCCTCCTTTAGGGATTTTCGTCCCCGAAAATCTTACTTGTGAAGAGATTTGGGTACTGTTTTCACATAGCCTCTTTGGGCTCCCATGTAGCCTCATCAACCCCATGTCTATTCCATAACACCTTCACAAATGCAATACTCTTGTTCCTTAGTTGCTTAATCTCTCGATCAAGAATCTTTACCGATTCTTCAACAAAGTCATGTCTGGTTGAATCTTAACCTCTGTCGGTGAGATCACATGTGATTGATTCGAACGGTAACGACGTAACATAGATACATGAAATATATTATGAATCTTCTCTAACTCAGTTGGCAAAGCTAACCGATATGCTAAGGACCCAATTTTTTTCAGTCACCTCGAACGGTCCAATGAAACGTGGACTTAGTTTGCCTTTCTTGCCAAATCTGAAAATTTTCTTCCATGGGGATACATTCAAAAATACCATGTCACCAACCTGAAAGTCAATCTCTTTTCTTTTCAAATCTACATAAGATTTATGTCTATCCGAAGTTGCTTTCAAGCAATCCCTAATGACTTTTACTTTCTCTTTTGTTTCTTTGACTAGATCAACCCATATTGCATATTTCTTTCTCGGTGTCAACAACAACCCTGTTACAAAATCCATGGTAACTCGGTCCCAATTCCACTCAGGAACTAACACAGGCTGCAATAAACCTGAAATACCTTTTTTCATTCCTACCCACCAGTACATTTTCTCTTCAAATCATTATACATCTTTATACTACCTGGATGAATAGACAAAGAACTGCTATGTGCTTCTTGTAAAATCTTACGAACAAGCTCATCATTCTTCGGTACACATATCCAATTTCTGAACATCAAACAACCATCAGAAACGATCTGAAAATCAGACTCTACACTTGTCTCACTCTGAGCTCTTTTAGCTTGTAACTCACTATCATTTTTTGAGCTTTACAGATTTCTTCAAGAAACATCGGTTTAGCTCTCAACTTAGCTAAAATAGAACCGTCATCTGATAAAGCCAAACTAGTATTCAAAGCTCTCAATGTAAATAAAGACTTTCTACTCAAGGCATCAGCAACAACATTTTCCTTACCCGGGTGATAATCGATCACTAGTTCATAATCTTTAATCAACTTTAGCCATCTTCTTTGCCTGAAGTTCAAATCTTTCTGAGTCATCAAGTATTTCAAACTTTTATGGTTAGTGAATATTCGACACTCCTCACCGTACAACTGATGTCTCCAAATCTTCAACGCAAATACAATGGCAGCTAGCTCTAAGTCGTGCGTCAAATAGTTTTTCTCATGTGGCTTTAACTGTCTGGAAGTATATGCGATTACTTTATCTTCCTGCATAAGTACACAACCCAATCCGTTCAAGGATGCATCACTGTAAATCACAAATTCTTTACCCGGTTCTGGCTGTACTAAAACAGAAGCTTCAGTCAACAATGCCTTTAACTTGTTAAAACTCTGCTGACACTTTTCTATCCATTCAAACTTGACATCTTTCTGCAACAACCTTGTTAAAGGGGTAGTTATCATGGAAAATCCCTTTACAAATCATCGGTAATAACCAGCTAATCCAAGAAAACTTCTAACCTCTGATACATTTCTAGGAGGCTTCCAATTAACAATTGCTGAAATTTTACTCAGATCAACTTTAATACCATCGCCTGAGACAATGTGTCCAAGGAATCCAACTTCTCGAAGCCATAACTCACTTTTACTAAACTTGGCATAAAGCTTATTATCTCTAAAAATCTATAAAACGGTTCTTAAATGCTCAGCATGTTCAATCTCATCACGAGAATAAATCAGAATATCATCAATGAACACAACTACAAATTTATCTAAGTAAGGTCTGAAAATTCGATTCATTAAGTCCATAAAAACAGCAGGAGCATTAGTCAATCCAAATGGCATCACAAGAAACTCATAATGACCATACCTAGTTCGGAAAGCAGTCTTCGAAACATCTGACTCTTTAACTCTCAACTGATAATAACCGGATCTCAAGTCTATCTTGGAAAACACAGTAGCTCCTTTCAACTGGTCAAACAGATCATCAATTCTAGGCAGTGAATATTTATTCTTTATTGTTACTTTGTTAAGCTTCCGATAATATATACACAACCTCATCGAACCGTCTTTCTTTTTCACAAAAAGCACCGGTGCACCCCACGGAGAACAACTAGGCCTTACAAAAGCTTTATCAGTTAATTCCTACAACTGAGCTTTCAATTCTTTCAATTCCAACGGGGCCATTCTATAAGGAGCAATAGAAATAGGAGTTGTACCTAGAATCAACTCAATACCAAATTCAACTTCTCTAATAGGAGGCAAACCTGGCAATTCTTCCGGAAACACATCGGAAAACTCTCAAACTACTAGCACTGATTCAATTTTCAACTCTGGATCTTTAGTATTCAATACAAAAGCAAGATAAGATTCATACATTTTTCTCAAATATTTCTGAGCAGACATAACAAAAATCATGGCAAGAGAACTATCTGACTCATCTGCCTTTTCTTTAAGTCTTGAACTTCAATTTCAGCTTTGCCCTTTTCTTTTTCTTTTAACAACTCCTCTGCCTTACAGGCTCTCTTAACTAGATTAACAAACTGTTTTATCTTTAGAACACCAATTGATAGTCGGATATCATCATTGAGCCCATCCTCAAATCTTTTACACATAATAGCTTCTGTAGATACACACTCTCGAGCACACTTGTAGAGTCTAAAAAATTCACGTTCATAGAGTCTAAAAAATTCACGTTCATACTCAATAACAGTCATCTTACCCTACTTTAACTCAAAGAATTCTTTTCTTTTTTGGTCAGTAAACCTCTGACTGATATACTTTTTACGGAACTCCTTCTGAAAGAAATCCCAAGTAACTCTCTCACTCGGTACAACTGATACAAGAGTCTTCCACCAATGATAGGCTGAATCTCTGAGAAATGAAACAACACTTCATTCATTCCTCAAGTGTACAGGATAACTCATCAAAGACTCTAATAGTATTCTCGAGCCAAAATCCTACTCTCTCTGCATCATCATTTTTAGTAGCCCGAAACTCTTCAGCCCCTTATTTTCTGATCTTATCAACTGGTGGCCTTTCCCTGATAACTATACCTGCGGCTGGAGAAGCTACATGGGGAATCTGTGAATCATGAGGGGGTGGAGGTCTAACAGCCAGATTCGTACTAACGAACTCGGCAAACCATTATTCATAGCTTGGAAGAAGGCTTTTTGAGCCCTTCCTCCCTGACTAACTGTAACGGGCCTTTCACTACCATCTGGTGGCACCGTCCCTTCTGCGGGAGCGGGGACATTACTTTCTACATCTTCTGTACCAGCTCTTTCGGGATCCATAACTATAAAAGAAAAACATTTTAAAATCGTTAGGAGTCGTCACACTATCAAAATACAAGTATGACATGTATAGCTAGACTTTTATTCATACTGAATATTTCGAAAATCGGCTAAACCTACTCTGATACCAACAAATGTAACCCCCCTTACCCGAGACTGTTTCCAGAGTCGAGCATGAGGCGTTACTTGACTTAACATAAAAGTTCGGGGCATAAAAATTTACTTTTAAAAGTTATTTCACTGTTCATAATAAGGCTATCCACCTGCGCAGCGGTTACTTAATTAATTATAACTCGAGCTACAAAACTCAAAATTTAAATCCATAAATTTTTCTTGAAACTAGACTCATATATATTTTTACCATAAATTTTTCAAAAATTTTCGTTCATCCAATTAGTACATTTTATTAGTTAAATTCTCCCCTATTTCACTAATCGACTGTCCTGACCTATCGTCACTAAAATTCAATTATCTCATTGTACAGACTTTATATAGTGTTCTCACTTGTTTCTACAAAAATATACTCAATAAGAAATCTAGATATATAAATTAGAACTCATAAATATTTTTTACAAGTTTTAATGATTTTCTAAAGTCGTACAGGGACTATAGAATCCATTCTGACCCTATATCACTAAAATTTAAATATCTCAGAATATAAAATTCCTTTACCACACAGTTATTTTTCTATGAAAATAGACTCGATAAGATTTAATTATAGATATCATTCACTCTCTAATTCATTTTATACTATCCTTGGTTATTTTTCAAATTCACGTCACTGCTGCTATCCCAAAACTGTTTCATTGCAAATTTTTACCCTTTCATAATTTCTAGGTATAAACTATCACCTAGGCATTCATAATGCCAAACATATTCTTACTTAGCCAATTTAATAGCTAAAAATTATCACATATTTACACATCATCATTGAGAAATATCATAAGGACCTACATTCAAAATGACTAAGTCCCTATACATGTTATAGCTCAAACATTGATCATCATAAAATACCGAGTTGTTGTTGTTGATAGTGTGAGTGTTCTCCGATGTCTTTAAGATCCCCGAATTAGCTTTGCAATACTATAAAAGAAGTAAGCATAAAGCTTAGTAAGTTTACAGGAAAATAAATAACAACATTTAACACAAATAAATATACTCAAGTGTCATGATCTCTAATTTCCTCTTTACTTAATCTCTTACTCGTTCACTTGTGTACTTAGATAACTCATTATTATAACTTACTCTTCTCTTGCTGAAATGTTGGTTCTCAATTGATAACATAATATGTTCTTAACTCTTATAACTCACCTGAATTTTCTATTTATGCTTTTACTTGAACTTTCATGGAACATAATTTGTTTACTAGCCCGTTGAGCCACATTGGAATAATAAGGATACTTGGGTCTCTATTCTGATAATAACATGCCAAAGCCATATCCCAGACATGGTCTTACATGGGATGTTTGTTGTACTGCCAATGTCATATCTCAGATATGGTCTTACATGGGAGTTCTCATATCGGTGCCCATGCTATGTCCCAGACATGGTCTTACAGGGGACCTCTCATCTTAGTGCCAACGCCATGTCCCAGACATGGTCTTACATTGGACCTCTCATCCCGGTGCCAACGCCATGTCCCAGGCATGGTCTTACCTAGGACCTCTCATAATCTCAATGATGCCAATGCCATGTCCCAGACATGGTCTTACATGGGATCGCATTCCCTTAATGTCATAACATTTGTATCCAATACATTCCCAATGTTTCAACGGGGCTTTTATCACTGATTCTCTGTCACCTCATACTTAAGTCAACATTAGATATTTTCATGAAATAAATACATAATTTCTAAAAAATAATAGCATTAATAACAATTATCAAAGGATTACATTTATTTACCGTAAATTTACCTCAGTACAAAAATGTGATCCAATTAACACTTTAGTCCTCAATCTTTTTCTTTCCCCGGTCTAGTTCTGAATTTCGTTTTTCGTGATCTATAATTGCAAATTTAGCTTATTTAATACCCACATTCATCAAAACAGTCCTTGAATCTAACTTTTACAAAATTACAATTTTGCCCCTAAACTTTTACATAATTACACTTTTTCCCCAAAGCTCGAAAATTAAACTTCATCTCTTATTCTTATGTTTAATAACATGATGAACATTGTTTCCTTCTATGACAACATCAAATTCTTAACATGATGAACATTGTTTCCTTCTATGACAACATCAAATTCTTACTCTAAAACTTATGAACATTAAGTATTTTTACCGATTATGTTAGTATACTCGTTTTCACTTAAAATCGACTACCAAAAGTTGTTTAACATAATTTCTAGCTTCATATTCTACCATAAAACATCAAAATAAACATATTTCACCTATGGGTATTTTTTCAAATATGAATCCTAGGTTAAATTATTGCTAGAATAAGCTAAATTAAACTACCGGGATTCTAAAAACGTAAAGAACATTAAAAACGGGGCTAGAACAGACTTATAATCTAGCTTGGAAGCTTGAAAAACCTAGCCATGGTTTCCCCTTGTGAAATTCGGCCTTGGGGTTGAAGATGGACAAAAACTGGCTTTTAATTTTGTTTTTAATTCATTTTAATAACTATATGACCAAAATGCCCTTAATGAAAAACTTTGGAAACATGCCTAACCATGTCCATTTTTGTCTACCAAATTAACCAATGGTCTAATTACCATATAAGGACCTCCAATTTAAAATTTCATAACAATTGGACACCTCTAACATGTAGAACTCAACTTTTGCACTTTTTTATAATTTAGTCCTTTTGAGTAAATTGAGTGCCCAAACGTCGAAATTTTCGAACGAAATTTTCACGAAATCATTTTGTGAAATCGTATACCATAAAAATATAATAAAATAATTTTTTTCCTCATCGTATTTGTGGTCCCGAAACCAATGTTCCGACTAGACCCAAAATCAGGATGTTGCAAAAAATCGCCGCTAAGCTATTTTTATTATGTACAAATACAAAATATATAAATGAATAACTTATTATACATATTTTTTCTCTTGTGTTACTTTCTTAGTGGTGACTAAATGTCAACTAAGAAAGTTTGCCACAAACTTTTAATAATTTGGGTTTACTCCACCAGCATTAATGTTGAAATAATAATATATTTTTTAATTATGAATATTAATATAACTTTTTGAAATTTGAGTTTTAGATCTTATGTTTTTGTTATACTCCTAGACAGACAATTTTAAATTGTCACCTCAACATAAATAGTCTAATGAGCAGTGTTGAAACATCACTAAAAGTACTGTCACAACTTATATTATACTTTGTTTTATTTAATAATCTCAACTTTCCAGGTTCACCAATCATAAGACACTCTCACTCGATCTACTATATATGCTATAAGGTCAAATCCAATCTACATCATAAACTAGGCCTACGATCTATCCAAACACAAATATCATCATGAAGGTGTAGTCACCTTAAGCTTGGAACTATTTATAAACGCCACTCTACTCTAAGAAGAGAGGGAGGCAATATACACATACAACAAACTTTACTCATATAACCTTTGAAAAGCGACCATCCCTCAAGATTAGCAACTCGTCGCACCTCTTGGTGTGAACAACACTCATTAGAACAACTTTCTGCATCCCTACGATGTGAACCGCAACAAAATACCCCCCAAAATGTCATAACTCAACTAGTTAAAAACATCCTAGAAGAACGAGTCAATAAGGTGGATTGTGAACATGAGAAAGCATTACCATGATCAATATTACAACTAGCCTGAGTAAGAGTGGTATTGCAAGCATGGCTATGACCGAGATAAAAATTAGGAGCATTGATAGGAGTGACCACCTCAGTATTATCTAAAATAACCTAGCCAATCGAATCTTGTTGGAAGCAATTGCACAACATTATGCACAACTTCAAGAATAATTCAAACTGTTGTTGGAAAATTTTAACCAATAACAAGAAACTATACAACAAAACACATGAGTCACTCACAAGCTTAAGGCGTAGCGAGAACACCCACAAACAATACATGTAACACCAAGACACAAGAAGACGGCTTCATCAACTACAAAGTGAAGAAATCATCCTATGAGAATGGGGATGGGAGGTTTATGGTGTGGCTTGGAATAAGTGGACACA
Source organism: Gossypium raimondii (assembly GCF_025698545.1). Classification (NCBI taxonomy): domain Eukaryota; kingdom Viridiplantae; phylum Streptophyta; class Magnoliopsida; order Malvales; family Malvaceae; genus Gossypium; species Gossypium raimondii. The sequence continues at coordinate 16,797,520 of NC_068566.1, forward strand.
ATACCGTCCAACTCTGCACTTGAAAAAAAAACCAAAACTTTAAGAGAGCGATGGATTTATTGAAGGAGTTGGTAAAGCCTAGAGCAACAGCCTTCTCACAGTATGCTCATAACTCGTTGATTGCGTGAGTAGCAATAGAGCTGATTCCAAACTATTTTAAGTTTCCAAAAGAGACTTATTATGTGCTAGAGGACTCTTGAGATCATTTATAACAATATAATAATTATATGAGGATTATGAGAGCTTCAAATGTCCTGAAGTGTAAGTTATTTGCCATAAATAAGTCAATCAATAATTTTTGATGAGTTAGCTCGCAAATTTGAAGGCTATCACCTTGCTAATATTATTGCCACGTAAAACCCAACAACACCCTTTAACACTAAGTAAAAAGAATGAGAAAGATTTTGGGAGTATATCTAACAATTCAAGACGATTACTAAGGAATTAAAAGCCTAACAAATGATTAGGCAATCCAAGCCTCAACAACTGGGTAATGCATGAACGCCTAAAATATGCATTGATGGAGCACTAGCTTGATAAATCATATTCCTTTTACAAAAATTCGTATCACTACCTCAACTCTAAGGAGTTAAATGCATCTAGTCATGCTCCTATAAACCCAATCAAGATAAAAAAAACCAAGAAATGATAAAAAAATAGAATGAAAACATCTCAAAAGGATCTATATCGAAGACAAATGAAAAAAAACCCTCACTTAAGGGTCGACATGAGGAAACAACCATTCTCTGGGCACTCCCAAATTAAGAAACAATCACTAGGAAGAAATTATGATCTTAGGAAGAGAAATGGGCTTCTATACAACCGATTTCAAGGATACACACTTTTAAATGCATCTTGAGCACACATATTAAACTAGGTTGGTAGGGAAGAGGTGTTGGGATCTCTAACACCCATAAAGCCCTTGCCTACCTAATGGTAGTCAAAAGAAAGAAGCAGATATCATGAAGAAGTAGGAAACATCATGGATGAGTGAGTAGATTTGATGGATGCCATAGAATGAGTTGTAGGGAATGCACAATTGGATCAATTTTTTGAAAGACACCCTAAGAAAAGGGGAAGAAGTGAAGAGAAGAAAAGAAAAGAAGAAAAGAGGCTAAAGTATAGATAGATGATTGAAAGAGAACCAACAAAGGAAACCTTAGACATGATAGTAGAAGCAACAAAGGAATGGGCTACATCGAATTTGCTAGAAAAGCTTATATGTGAAGTATTATATTGGTTAAGATCCCACCCATCAAGGAAATTAAAAGAGGGAAATCGATGAAGAGTGAATTTTGATGAGGCTGATGAACAAGATTTGGTGGTGGTGGTGATGATGACGATGGAAACGATCCCTTAGTGATAACATCCACCATCACTATTCACAAGATTAAAAAAATCTTGATTGATAGTGTTAGTGCGATGAATGTAATGTATCAAGACGCCTTTCAACATATTAGGTTAGATGAGCGGTAATTGATAAAAGCCAGACCCATTTATGGGTTTACGAAGCAACCTATTAACGTAAAAGGGGTGAAAATGCTCCTAGTGAACTTAAGGGTAGAAAAATGAGAAGTTACAAGGAAAATGAAATTTATAGTGGTTGATCAACCTTTGACATTCAATCTCATTTTTAGGTGATCGCTAATAAAGAAGTTTGAGGTGACAATAGTGACCTTTTGTATAAAGATAAATTTTTCCATCCCATGAAGGACCAAAATGGTGTCGGTCGATCAATGAATAGCATGAGAAAACCACAATGCGTTGTTGTGAATGGTTCAACCTTAATAAACATAAAAGTCAAAGAATAATAGTCGATATCCAGCTTGAGAGACATGTAAGGTGTTAGTTATATACGATCAATAGGGAAATGATAAAATTAGAAAGCCTAGATATGAGAGTGGAAGTTAGCTAGTTTAATGTAAAAGCGATCAGAGTAGTCGAAAATATACCTTTGTAACTAAGAAAAGGGGATCAGACTACCCAAATTCTCGTTGTTATAACAAAAAAGCAAAAGCATTACTTAAGAAGATGCTAAGAAGGCACACAAACATGTTTGTCTAGATAATAATAGATACATCAAGGGTGGATCCTTGAGTAACAAAACACTCATTGAAAGTCGTCTTTGACGCCAAATCTATGCATCAAAAGCGACGACGGTTTGCCTTGGATAAAATAATAGCGATCAAATAAGAAATCTAGAAACTGCTAGCTAAATGTAACACCCCTAACCCGTATCCGTCGTCGAGATAGGGAGAAATGGGTTCTTACACAAATTGACTTTATCAAAAAAAGTAGCATAACCAAAATAGCTCTCCAATGTGGTTACGGTCAAGAAATCTAAAGGAAAGTGGCGATTATGCATGGATTTCACTGACCTTAATAGAGGCTACCTTAAATTCTTGCCCTTTAGGTTGAAGAATGTCAAAGCCACATATGAACACCTTATAAAATGAATATTTGAAAAATATATATAAAAAATCTATTGAGGTTTTTATAGATGACATACCAATGAAAAGCACAAGCATAGAACAACAAGTAATGGACTTGGAAAAAGTATTTACCATTCTTAAGAGGCATAACATGAGATTGAATCCCACCAATGTACCTTCACAGCTGGGATGAAAAAAATCCTAGTATTTATGGTTTCACAAAGGGGAATAGAAGCCAACCCTAAAAAATTAGGGCTATATAGGACTTACACCCTCCTAAGAACACCAAGGATATTCAAAGGTTAACATGAAGGTTGGCCACTCTCAACAAGTTTGTTTCAAAGTTGGTAGGAAAATGTCTTTCGTTATAAGGCATTGAAAATAATGACTAGATATGAATTGAACAACACTAGCCAAAAGGCCTTTGAGGATATATATATAGGTATTTTGTCGTCGCGATTATTAGCTTTTCCTTTACTCGATGGTTGTTTGCGAATATATCTTGCTAAATATGATGAAATTGTGGCCATTGTACTAGTTAAATATGAGAGGCCACACCAAATACTAATATATTATGCTAGACTTTTACTGCACAATGGTGAGCTCAATTATACTTGGGCATAGAAGATAATATGCGCCTCATTTTCGTGGTACGAAAGCTGCGACAGTATTTTCAAGCGTATCCAATTTGCATGATGTTTGACTAGCCTTTAAAAGAAATTCTAGACAAGGTAAACAACTCAAAAATGTTAGTAAAGTGGAGTATTGAACTCAGTGAGTTTGGGTTAGAATTTCAACCCCTAAGGCCATCAAAGCCCAAGCGTTGGTTATTTAATGACAGGGTGCTCTTTTTAGTCTACTACATCCTTAAAATCAATAGTTGACGTTCAAACCCCTGAAGAGTACCTATCTAACAATAGGGTTGAGTAAAAAAAATTGACCAAAACGAAAATTGACCTAAACTGAGGTATTTGGATGATTTATGAAATGCAAGTTCAAAAACCATAGTTACTCAAAATCGAATCAAACTTGCTTTTTTTAACATATAACTAATTTTAATTATTATGATATAAAAGTAAATATTTTTTATTTAAAATAGAGAAAATAATTTAAAAGTTCTTGAAAATTTATTATTTTTTAGAAATATTGATGAAAAAAGCCTTAAAATTTTGTCAAATAATATTCAAAAGCCATAAAACAAAGCTCATTTTATCCAAATAAGTCTAAAAAATAAAAAGAAATTATTAATATGGAAAAATTGAAAACCAAATTGAGCCAAACGAAATTATGAAGGATGGTTCAAAAAATCTAAAAGACCCAATTAAACCGAATTGATATCACCACTACATAAAAAAGATAATGCTGAAGGAAAAAACACCGAAACCACAATAGCACCTTGCAGGGAGAAATGAGAATTATTTGTTGACGAGTTAGGGGAAAACAAGATAAAATGCATGGGTCATGTTAATAGACCTCAAAGGGAAGGAATGACAATACAAGCTAATGTTTGGGTTTATTGTCTCTGATAATATGGTAAAATAAAATTCCTTACTTACAAGAATGGAGTTAGCACAATGGTTAGGCATAAAATAACATACATATCATAATAGATTCTCAGCTGGTGGTGAAACAAATAAAGGGAAAATATGGAGTACATTATCAAACTTTAGGCAAATACCATCGAATCACTACTACCCTATTAAGAAAATTTTATCACGTGGACTTGCAAAATATATCTAGGAAGTTTAATATAAAGGAAAGATATTACTGTAGTATAGTGAATTCCCTACTTGTGAAACCTATATCCACACCTTAGCCACGATAGGTGAACTGACCTAAATAACATTCATCAAGGAATGTTTAAAGCACGAAAATTTCCCAAAAGACCCTCAATAAGCAACCAAAATTTGAACCAGGTAATACACCTTAATACAAGTTGTCCTCTAGAAGAAGAGTTTCGCATAACCCCTACTATGTTGCTTGGAACCTAAAGAAGTATTCTTCATGAGATTCAAGAGGATATTTGTGGACACCACATGGGGAAAAGGCATTGGCATAAAAAAAACTTATGGTAATGGTACTATCGACCCACTTTCTTTTTAGGAAATAAGTGAGCTAGTTCAAATATGTGACGTGCGTTAAAGGTTTGCTCGAGTACCCAAAACTCTTTTAGAGTTGCTCCAAGTAATTTCTAATCCATAACCCTTTGCGACTTGAGGGGTTGACATCCTTGAGTCATCACCCATTACTACAGCCCCCCAAAAAATTGTTATTTTTTTCCATATAGTATTTTACTAAATAGGTCAAAGTAGGTCAAAGTAAACGCTACTGTAACTATAATGGAAAAGCAAGTAAATAAATTTATTGTGGAAACAAATAATTTATAGATCTGGGATCCCCAAGCTCATCATTATAGACAACAAAATCTAATTTCAAAGCAAGTATGATTTTTTTCTAACCTCCATATTGCAATCGCCCACAACTCTGTTAAACCACCTTAAACCAATAGATAAGCGGAGGCAACTAATAAGAAAACCCTTGTAAGATTGATTAAAAAAATAATGGAAACACCACATATAGGGACAGAAGAAATATTGTTCAACATGGTTTACAGCTCAAAGGTCACCGTACTAGCAAAATTTAATGTCATCATGAATAGAACTACTCATTTTTCCAAGAGTAGTCAAACAAATAGGTGTTGAGCACTAATTTAGATATTCTACAAGAAGCTAAAGAAGTTACAATTGAAAGATTGATTGTTAAATCCTAACAAGTGGCTTAGTATTATAATGCTAAGGTAAATAATTAATAATTTCAGGTTGGCAACTTACTAATGCGCAATGTATAAGCTAGCATCCTCTCAAAGGGGAAAACTAGCTGCCAACAGGGAGGGGCTTTACTAGATCATCAAAAAGATAGAATATGAACTGCATGAGTTAGCATCCTGGATTATCAACCCATACCAAGAATGTAAAACACTAGACATGTAAAGAAATATTATCTCTAGATTCATCAGATGCTTAGATACTTAAAAATAGGTAGGAATTTTGAAAAATATGCTAACATGATTTTGGAAAAATGCAAGAGTGCCTGTTTTATTCACCTCTCAATTGGCCTTTTAACGGCCCTAATGTCACACCTGGTGAAGCGTTTTAAGCCTTCAATGCCCTATTGAGCAAGCCCACTTAAGGCCCTATTACCACCTCCAACATAGGCCTTCTGAGGGCCTCAATGCCATTTCAGCGAAACCTCTTAAGGCTCTAGTGCCTCATTAAACAAAGCTTTATAAGGCCCTTACTCGCTAAAAGCGATTATGAATGAAATAGCTCCCCAACACCAATGGCCTTTTAGAGAATCTAATTTTGTTTTCGGTAAAGCCTCTTAAGGCTCTATTTCCCCATCGAGCGAGGCTTCTTATGGCCCTAACTCAGTAAAGGACGACAACCAACAAAATAGCTCCCCAACACTAATGACCTTTTGAGAACCTCAAATTCATTTTCGATGAGGTCTCTTAAGGCCTCGATTCATCAAGAGGCAACTATTCAGCTCACCAAACACAAGCCTCAAAAGTAAACAAAGCCAAAGTAAAGAGGTAACAAGCCATAACATTAAATATGGTACATTACTAAATTAAAGTTAACTTGCAATAATAAAACTACACGAGTGAATACAAAAACAATTGAAGCACAAAAGACAATTAGGGAAACTCTTCAATATCCACTTTTATTAATAGCAAATTGTAAGGCTTATAAATTGCAGAGAAAACATAGAAAACAACTAGAAAACTAGGTTGTGACACCATAATCTTTATCATCTTCATCTTGTAAAGGAGGCTCAACAATCTATGAAGCGAGAGTAGTTAGGCAAAGCACTCTATAATCTACAATCTTTTTCCTCTAACTCTCCCATATTACGCCAAAAAGATTTTTGATATTGAAAGAGCTTGAAAGAGATGAGATAGTCGTTATTCGAATGTCAAAAAATTGAAAGAGTGAGTTCATCATTTACTTACTTCATCTCCCAACGAGTGAGTTTATTATATATGCAATTAGTAGGAAAGCCACTTTACAAACTACTGTCGCTTTGTCTACCACTGAAGCTGAGTACATGGCGATTACTAAGACTTGTAAATATGTTATTTGGTTAAAGGGGCTCTTTAGTAAAATCAATGAAGACCTTCAAATTATTACAATATTTTGTGACAGTCAAAGTGTCATCTTCCTTACGAAAGATCAAATGTTTCATGAGAGAACAAAGTACATAAATGTTCGGTATCATTTTGTTCATGATATTATTGCTCGTGGTGATATTATTGTGAGCAAAATCAGTACTCATGATAATCCTGCAAATATAATAACTAAGTCACTTCTGATAACCAAGTTTGAGCATTGCTTAGGTGTTCATTGTTGAAGATAAACCCTTAAGGGGTTTCATGGAAGGGGTGGAGAACTTGTTCGTTGAGAGTTTGCGATGAACTTATTCGTTAAGAATTCGTGTCAAGGTGGAGATTGTCAAAGATATGTGATCCAAATTCTTGTTAAATAAAATACAAGTGGCAAGATAGGGGGATCTACAAGGGTGAAGGCCGAGGGTACGGGGGTCGCAAGCTACACAAGTGAAATTTGTATAGAAGTATGTTTCCTTTATTTGATGTTGATTTGACTAACTACATTACTTTCTATTTGAATTTGATTAGAATATGGTTTTACAAACCTATAAATAGACGTGGTCGTCTCTCCTCTTATATCATTCGAATTCGATATAATGAATTTTATTCTCCTCTGCCCGTGGTTTTTTCCCAAAAAGGTTTCCACGTAAAATTTATGTATTTTATTTTTTCTCTCCTTTCTTGCCATTATCGACATTCTATTTTTACAATATATCTATCTCATTTATTCAAGCGTACCCTTCTAGAAGAGGACCTCATTATGTCTACATCATCTACTCAAATCCACTCTTCTCAAGCATATTCATTATTCATATGGATCCTCGATATATAGTTTGACCGAGCATGCAAGACTACAACCAAAAGAAGAGCTAGTCAAAAGGGGCTCATTGAAAAAACATATTCAAAGACATATCCATGGACCTCCCTCATGGATCTCTCTCATGGAGAAAATTCAAAAAAAGGGTGTTTTACAACAAAAAAAATCCACCAAGATCGTATGGAACCTAAATCTCAAGTAGAATGCAATTAAGCCTCATAATCAGTATTTTAACGGCAGAAGCCTCCACTTTCTCCAAAAGAATGACACCTCGCCACCCTAACATTATAGTCTCGAAAAATCCCACTTTATAAACTTCTATTTGGGGGTAATCATTATGCACATTCCAACACATTACCATCAAGTTGCCTATCACACCCCAAAAAGCACCCATGCTTCTACAACTACCCTATATATAGTAGGGCATCCTTCCAATGAGATCTATGCCAAAACTCTCATTCTTCTATAAAAGCTCTCTTCACCACAAGAAGAGGGCAGGCTTTAGGAAGCCCACTAAAGCTTTACCAAAGCTCATAAGATCCCTAAAACCACCATTTCAAGTTGCTCTTTACACTTTCCACGGTGTGCATTACCCTCACCATAGCAACTCTTGCACCCCCATGGTATGAACCACCATATTAAGCAACTCTCATATTTTATGTTGTAACAATTTTAATTTGGTAGAATTTGATCTTCTATTTTTATAATGTCATTAGTTAGTTTATATAGTTAGTACGATTAGTTATTTCGTTAAAAAACTAGCACAATTTTTTCTTAAAAACACATCTTCCAATAAAATAATTCATATTAACATGATGAGTTGGAATTGGTATTTTTAAAATCGCATCAACATTTGATAGGAATAGTTCGAATGTTAATTATATGGACTAATTAATGACATTAAAATGTAGAGGAATAAAATTATGTCAAATCACAATATATGGGTTAAATCCAAATTTAAGCGGACCAAAACTAGAATTTGTTTTTAAATATATTTTAAAAGAGAAATAGGTTTTAATAATTTTTTGAATAAAATCATAAGTTCTAAAGTAATAAATATTAGAACTTTTAAATATAGAATATTTTGAAAATCAATATCATGATCTCCAAAAATGCTTATATAAATTATAATGGATTTGTACGTACTTCTTAAATGTGAATTTGAATACAGGGATGAGCATTGGGTTTGGTGCTATCTTCCTGAGCATAGCATGGTCATTTTTGTTATTTAGGAAAAGAAAGGGGAAAATGAGGGGAAAATATTTCAAGCAAAATGGTGGGGATTTGTTGCAACAACTTTCAAAAAGTCGAGGGTGCTCTGAAAATGATAAAATATTTTCAGCTGAAGAACTTGAAAAAGCCACCAACAATTACCATGAAAGCAGAATTTTAGGAAAAGGAGCCCAGGGAACAGTTTACAAAGGAACACTACCCGAAAATCGTATGGTTGCCATTAAAAAATCAAAAATTGGAGACCATAGTCAAGTTGAACCATTCATTAATGAAATAATGTTTCTCTCTCAAATCAACCATAAGAATGTCGTCAAACTCTTAGGATGTTGTTTGGAGACACCAGTTCCTTTGTTGGTCTACGAGTATGTGACTCATGGTTCACTTTTTGACCATATCCACAATATTGCTGGTTCTTCTTTTCTTCCATGGGAGACTCGTTTGAGAATAGCCACAGAAACTGCAGAAGCTCTTTGTTATTTGCACTCGGCAGCTTCTGTTCCAATCATTCATCGAGACATCAAGCTGGCAAACATACTCTTAGATGAAAACTACACCGCAAAAGTATCTGATTTTGGAGCTTCGAGATTAGTCCCGTCAGACCAGGCACAAATAACTACAATAGTACAAGGAACTTTTGGTTATTTGGATCCTGAATGCATGCATACTGGTCAGTTGACTGAAAAAAGTGATGTCTATAGCTTTAGGGTTGTTCTTATCGAGTTATTAACAGGACGAAAGGCAATATGTCTGGAAAGATCAGAAGAACAGAAAATTTTGGTTATGTACTTTGTTTCCTTGATGAAAAAAGATCAATTGCATGACATTGTCGATCCTCGGTTGCTTAATGATACAAACTTTGAGCAGCTTAAGGAAGTGGCAACTTTGGCCAGGCAATGTGTGAGAGTGAAGGGGGAGGAAAGGCCAACAATGAAGGACGTTGCTCATGAATTGGCAGGAATGCAGGCAATGGAAATGTACAGTTGGGGTAAACGTAATTTGCAAGTGGAAGAGTCGGAGCATTTGCTTGCTGAGGAATTGAAAAACATTTATTGGGATAATGCCACCAACCATGGGGTCTAACAGCATTCAAAACCAAGTCGAATTTCAACTTGAGGGTGCCCGAGGAAGCTATTTTCAGGCTGCCCGAAACTAACTATTTTCTCTTTTCTTGCTGTTTGAAACAGTGCTCAATTGATTTACTAAATGTTAATGGAGTGATCTGATGCTTTCTTTGTTGGGTCAAAATCAAGTTATAGATTGGAGTAGGGGAATTACATTGGTGTTAACAGGAGCGTTAATCATTTTATGTTGTTGAGAATTATTAATACTTTAAACAATATTTAATCAAGTATTTTCTTTCACTATTTTTCCCGATAGTTTTAATTTGATTGGTACTCGTGTAGTTTCCTTTAGATTTGAGTATAAAAAGAGTATGTTATAATTTGAGGATGGGTTTGGATAAACGGCTAGATGTAGTGTGGTGTTTAGTTTATTTTTTGTCTCACATTACAATACCGTTACATTATCTAATCTCACCAACACCACTGTTTTTACACTAACTGTAGGTAAATGCACCGTCCATCCAAACTCATCCTTAATCCCCACTAACACTGAGGTTTTCAATTTTTCGAATGAAATTTTAATTAGTTACTGGTTGAATGCATTATTTGGTATTCGAGTTTGACATTTTTTTTAATGTAGTATATGTTTTATTTTTTGGTCCAATCTAGTACCTTTGTATGATAAAAGTTATATATTTTCGTACTCAAAGTTAATGGTGTTAACTTTTAATATTTATTAAGTTTGATTTTTCATGATTTTGTTGATAGAATAAATTTAGTGTTAAATGTGAATTTGTTTAATTTTGTGTTTAATTTGACAAATACAATCCGATAGATGTGATTTAATTTGGGTTTTAGAGTTGATTTGATGAAAGTTAATTGCTAATATTATTAGCTAATTATGTATTTTCATCAAATCAAATTTAAATCAATTAAATACTAAAAGGTTAACACTTGTTATATTTAGGTACCAAAATATATAACTTTTTCAAATACAGATGCCTAATTGGATCAAAAATAACACGATACTATATACCAAATTATATATTAAGCCTTAATTAATTAATGTAAAATAATTTCAAATTAAATTTTATTAAACAATAATTATTTACTTAAATTTTATTTTTATAAATTATAGCAATATTTTTTGCCAGAAAAATATGGAAATATTAATATATTTTCTGTTATTAATTATTAAATAAAATTATGATAATTGTTCAAAACAAAATGTAAATTAATCTAAATTAATGTGAAGGTTGGATATGGATACTGAATCCACAATCCAATCCTTCATATAATTACTAGTTGATTCCCACGACTTGATTGTATGTTTAAATTAAATTTTATTAAATTATTTTACAATTTTACACATTTTTGAATAATATGAGAAATAATTTTAAATACATTATTTCAGAATTAAAGAAAATTAAAACTAGTAAATTATATTATTGGGTGAAATGTAAAACATATAATGTAATTAAAAATAATTAACATCAGTTCATTATTTAGTATTAAAATTATTTCTAAATTTTTAATTTGATATACTACTTTCTAAAATAATTAAAATGGATAGTTTTGAAATTTGAAATGAAATTGATTATGTATATTTTAATTTTAGGATTGAGTTTTTAAATTTAAATTCGGTATTCCTTTTTTAATTTCAAATTAAGATTTTAATATTTGAAAATTCGTTTTTTAATTTAATTTTAAATGAATAAATATAATTTTTTATAAAATAAAAGAATAAAGAGAGTAAAGGGCAAGAAAAATAGGAGAACAAAGAGAAGTGCATATCTAATTGATCAATAGGGATATTTACAATACTTCTTCAAAGTTTATATTTATAGGCATAAGAAGTATATATGATATAAAACTCGACATTAGAGTCCTTAAGTACATCAAACTTATTATCCTATCGGACATCCACTTCTATAATAATAAAATATTTATAACACTCATCATTGGATGCCCATTGATAGATAATGTGTCTTACTAAAATCTTACTAAGATAAAAGCCCCGTGAAAAAAATTCTTAGTGAATTAAAAATAGTACACATATCTATAATACGCATAACATGCTGCCTCATTAAAAACTTTACCAGGAAAATCCAATGAGACAAAACCTCGGTTAAGGGAAAAAGAGTACAACACGTATTTACTTCCCCTCATGACAACATCACATGATGTTTCATATTCTACGTATTCAATCTTGAATGCTAGCTTTTCAAATGATCACTTTAACAAATTTGATAAACACTTATATCATCATTTTTCTGAAAGTCGTGAGTGAGGAAGAATTTTGGGGAGATATATTTTGATATCTTCAAATGTTCCAACAATAATCATAGAAACATTTGATCATGATCCTTCTATAATAATACATATGTTCAAATTAAATCAATAAATATTTATGCAAATATATTGAACAATTTTCCAAAAACTTCTATATGATTCCAACATTCTAAATCCTTCAAGGATTTTAATATAAACTTCAACTATATAATGATTCATATAAAAACTGTAACAATAATCATTATATGCATGTTGAATTTTCATGAACTGTTAGACTACTAATGTAACACCCCTCGCCCGAACCAATTGTCAGGTCAAAGCTTTAGGATGCCACATCAGTTGCCGAAGCAACTACTAACAAAAACAATATAAATAAATCATTTAAACATTCAAACATTCCATAATCATAGTTATCACATGCTATACAAACTTTTTCAAGACTCAAATGATCTTTCGAGAGCTCATTTGCTATTTCAAATATGAAATAGGGCCAAATTGTAAAGTTTTCAAATTTTTAGATTAGGTATCGATACGCCTGCTAGGTACCAATACCATTTTGAGCTTCGATGCTTAGAAAAAGATTAAACTAAAACTAATGCATCAATACTAGTCATGAAATATTGATACCTTCTTCATGGTATCGGTGTTTTACATCTGTATCGATACCATTTTAATGTTTGATGTTTTGAAAATTAAGAAAAATTGCCAAAGTATCACTACATTTTTCTAAGGTATCAATACCTCAAAGCAAAAATGTAAAAAAAAAAAAATCTAAATTTTGGTACCTATTCCATGCCAACTTATCAACTTACCTAAATGGTGTTTAAATGCACACTTATACCTGCATAAAACCAAACCAAAACCATATCTAAACATTTCGTTTTTTGTAACACCCATCACTTGGTCCGGTCGCTGAACTCGAGCTATAGGGAGCTACCACACACAACGAAACAGTTGCACGTAAAATTTTAAAATAAAAAATTTTAAATAAACATTGAATTATCTAACACAAAAATAAATCATGTTTTACAAACAAATCTGAGTCTAAATCGAGCTTACGAAAGCTCCAAAGTTGACTCGAGATCAAGCAAGAATCATTTCGAAATTTTTTTATATTTATATATAGAAGAAAAGGGCATGTAACTTCCATCCTATAGGTCAAATGATCGACCCTCAGAGAATGCTACATGCAACCAAGTACAGGCTTGGTCAGCTTCGCATTTTATTTTCACTGAAGATTTACAAAATATACAACATACTTCTGGTAAATACGAAGACTTCATGTAATTTGACATTTTAACCCCATACGTTCAAATTACAGTTATAACAAACTTTAAATGAGTTATTCTCAAAAATATAATACGAGGCTTTAACCCACTGGTTGCCTTGATATCTATACATGTTACAAAAAAAGGTGTCAAACTCACACTAAGCTTGAAGACTCTGGCTTAGTCCCTCTTCACTTAGGGCAACAGTTTAGATTACCTGAAATCAAAGGAGAGAATCATAGTAAGTTCATAAGAACTTAGTGAATTCAAAAAAAAAAAAGTTACTTCCCTTTTTGTTGACTAGCTTAAGAGTTTGTCACGGGCCATATTTAAACAAAACTTGCGCATTCATATGGCGTACATGGAAATAAAGCATGTAAAAGCAACTTATACTTGGGATTGAATTTCACAATGTCACGGTACATAACACATGAGTATTCCTCCTGTCAATGATCAAAATGCTCATTGTCTCTACATACTGACTTGTGAGTAAACTTGGCAAATGACCCACTAGGTGGATAGATACATTATAGATTAACTAGGCAAATAGTCCTGCGAACTCTCACATGCGGATTCATAGATGTGAATTCATAGATACGGATCCATACGTGTGGATTCATAGATGCAGATTCATACATGCAGATTTATAAATGCGAATTCATACATGTGGATTTATAGATGTGGATTCATATATGCGAATTCATAGATACGGATTCATAGATGTGGATTCATAGATACAGAATGTCTCGAAGACTTTCATACGGCAGAGTCCTCTATATAGCTTTAACATGAAAACTTGAGGACAAGTCCAACAGATTATCATAGCTTGCGTATGCCCATGGCCATGAGACTTGCATACATACATGAGGCTTAAAGCCTTAGACTTCGTAGAGTCTCATACTTGAGAAGAACCCTCGTAGGGTTATCATATACTTGTGCACATATATATCCGTACAGTCCATTCGAACCTCCGCAAAGCCAAATAACATGTATCACTTCAACTCTCATTATCTACTTTACATATCTCCTTGCTTCACAAATATCACGTATTACCAATTAACCATAATATAAAAGTGCAAATGGAAAAAAGATGGAAAAAGTCATCATCTTTTCCATTGCATGATCGTCCTTCATTTTTCTTTGAAACCTTTGTATATTCAGTCACCTATTTCAAGTTAGTCCTTAGCCATTTTTCTTTGATTTTTATGGTATTTTAATCATGGGAGCTTGGTTTAGCTAGCCCATGTATTAATTTGTTCAATTTGTTCAATTTTGATAAGTTACCATTGTTAAGAAATTGAAGAATAATGCTTGAAATTGATAGAAATTAAGCTTAGATTATGAAAAAGAACTAAATTGTAAAGCTTAACAAGTTTGATTGTTAGCTTTGTTACATTAAAGACCAAATTGAATAAAAGAAAAACGTGTTATGAAATTATGCTAGGAATAGAAAGTATAGGGTCCCTAATGAGTAAATGTGAAATCAAATTTTAATGTGAAGCTCTATATCGAAAGTTATGTTTGTCTCGGATTTAGTGACTAAGTTGCAAAATATGCTTAACTTATATTTGATTGTGAATTGGATGGAAATTGATATTTTTGTATGTTTTGTGACTGTACATAGCTAATGTCGACGTTGAGCCTTCAAGAGGAAAAAGAAAGGCAATAACTGTTGACGAGTGACACAAGACCCTGGTTTGTACTTTTATGATTTGGAATCGATTTAATTGTTTGCATGTACATGTTAATTGCATGATTTAATGTTGAGGTGAGTATATAATGGTTGTATGAATTGAACTGGTGTGATTGATATTGAATATCGAGATAGTGGATTGAATTAAATTGTGTGACAGTGCAGAATGTCAAAATTGTGAATATCAAGCCATCGGTTTGTACTTTTATGATTTGGGATCGATTTAATTGTTTGTATATACATGTTAATTGCACATTGAATATTGAGGTGAGTATATAATGATTGTATGAATTGAATTGGTGTGATTGATATTGATATCGAGATAGAGGATCGGATTGAATTGAATTGTGTGACAGTGTTGAATGTCGAAACTGTGAATTGGTCTTAGTATGATAAAAACGAGTACAATATGACTTGCTAAATGATATACGATGTATGAAATGAATTGATAATGAGATTGAAATGTGGTATGTGGTTATAATGTATATTGGTTTAATGTTACCTTATTAACGGTCCCGAGTAACATTGAATTAGTTGGCTTGCCTTAGGTTGAAAACTATGATTGTCGGGCCATCCAGGGTGGTAGGATATGTATATAGTGAAAATCATCGTTGTCGGGCTATTTAAGATGGTGGAATAAGAAAAATTTTGAAAATCATCGTTGATGGGCCACCCGAGATGGTAAAATGTAAAAATTGTAAAAACTATCGTTGTTGGGCCATCCGGGAGGGTAAAATATTAAATAGTGTGAACCATCATTATCGAGCAACCCAAGATGACAAGCATAGATAAAGGTTATGATAGAGAAAACACATAAGCTACTCTGCTAATCAAATGAAAACGAGCCCTAGGGGCCGAAATAAATATGAATGAGTCAATAGATTCTAAAAAGGGATTTGAATGGTAAGTTAGACGATTTAATGATGTTGATTGAACAAGGTCTGGAATTTGTATATTGAGCATGTCTTATTTTTGTTAGATAGTCAATTGGGACTTTAAGGCC
The DNA here is from genome assembly GCF_025698545.1 of Gossypium raimondii. Taxonomy (NCBI): domain Eukaryota; kingdom Viridiplantae; phylum Streptophyta; class Magnoliopsida; order Malvales; family Malvaceae; genus Gossypium; species Gossypium raimondii. The sequence continues at coordinate 16,813,487 of NC_068566.1, forward strand.
AACTATGCTTTTTTTTTTATGCTAGGTTGAATCAAATGGAAGTTAGGAACATAGTGGTCTGTCGAGGAAGTCGCAACTCCACCCCAAGGATGTCGCGACACTAGCCCTCCTCATCGCGATGTCCCCTGTTTGATGTCACTACATCGACTTGGCATTCTTTTGAAAACTTTATAATTTGGTCCTCAGGTTAGGAAGCTTGCTACTAACTTCAAGATCGTGACACCAAACCTTGGAAGTCGCGACACCAGTCTAGAAAGTTTTGAAAACGTTGCAATTTGGTCCTCGTTCAACCCCCAAGATGGTATTGAGCTTTCATAAGCTCATAAATGACCTAGAAATGATTATTTATCGTGTTTTACGCATGTAATACTCGTAATTAAATGTTTAATGATGGAATTTGTGTATAATTAATCGTAATTGCTCTAGCAACGAATGTGATATTCTATAACTCGGACCTTGCAATCGGGTCGGGTATAGGGTGTTACATATTTTTTTTGAAAGAAATATGTTTATATTTATAAATATTATTAAATACTTCAAATTAATTTATATAATTAATTATATATACTAAAATATTTTTATATAATAGTAGTTTAATTTCCTTAATAATTATTTTGGTTTTTTTACTATAAGATAATATTTTGTATAATGGAAAGTGATCATTGGGGTTTTAATTAGTTTGAATATGATTCCAATGTTTGATATCTTTGAAATATATTTATGTTATTTGGAATTTAACTTTTCCTTGAGAGTTACTTTCCCATAAAGTTGGCAATGTAATTACAATGATAAATAGTGAAAATTTTAGTTTCCCATATAGGTTGGAAGGTTAAAAAATATTAAAACAAAATTAATCCTATTTTATTTTGGTTTATAGTATTAGTCTATTAAGCATTATCAAAAGGGCATAATAACTTACTTGGTTCTCCATCTTTAGAAGAAAAAAGTCATTTTAGCCATCCATTTAATTATTTATCTTTTTTAGCCCTTAAACTTGCATTGTTTGTCAAATCACCCCAAAATGGATAGAAAAGTTAACATTTGTTAACTTTGCTGACGTGGCATATACATGAATTGTCATGTGGATGCTATGTAAGTAATTAATTAATTTTTTAAAATTTAAAAATTCATAAAAAATATAAAAAATGTTTTTAAAAATTTAAAATTATAAAATATAAAAAATAGTTTTAGTTTTTTAAAAACTAATTAATTGCTAACGAGACATCAGTAAAACTAATAAATGTTAATTTTTCATCCATTTAAGGTGATTTGACAATCTAAGTTCAATGATTAAAAGAGACAAAACATGAAATAAACTAAAATGACTTTTATTTTTGTAAAGTTAAAGAGCAAAAGAGTTATTATGAAAAAAAAAAAAAAAAGAAAAGTTGTTGCCTTTAATTGATTCTCTCTTTTACTTCAATCGATCCTTTGAAAGTAAGAATTTTTTCCCAATTTTACTTTTAACGTACATATTTAATCAACTATATAATATATAATTTAAATATTATATTTATTTTCTATTTCTTTTCTCTTTCTCTTATGATATATTGTCAAAAGAAATTTCAACAAGACTAGAGTTGAAACATGCAAAACATCCTACAAAAGTTAAATATGTCAATATTCTAGGTTTAACTTTCACTTTCTTCCCTCAACCTTCTAATAGTACTGCACACCATCACGGTGCTAGCAATATTCAAAGTATAAGTGCAAAACATGTAAAAATAAGTTTTATATATGTATGGTTATATTTAGGTAATATATACAAGATATTTTGAAACAATTTCTTTTTCAATTAAAATTATAAATTCAAATGATAATTTTAAAATTATATTATTTTAAATATTTAATTTAAATATTTGTTAATAATAATTTTATAGTAAAATATTACATAAATATCATCTTTTATTTAGTAAAAATAATATCATAAATTATGATTACATTCCCATAAAACCATTTGGTTAACTAAATGTAATAATAGAACTTTCCTAAAATATTAATCTAAACTTTTCAATGTACATCAAAAGTTGTCAATTAAGTTTTCCATCACTAATATTCTTAATAATCACATTTTACTGAAATCATATGATGGTCAATCTCGCTATTTATTTTAATCTCGCGATAGTCAATCTCACTACTATAATCAGGTATATCAACCTTACAATTGAGAACAGGCCCCAAAGTTGTCTTTAATTTGTGATTCACGGAACACGATAGCAGCCTTTCTCCTACTGTCCTTAGTATAGTTAAAGTTCCCACTAGCATGAAATCAACCTTATCCAGAAATTACATAGCTTGCTTTTATAAAGTAAAAAATTGCACTGGTGACAATAAGATATTTTGCAACTGAGCATGATTCATACAAGAAGAGATCAGATGCACGAAACTTTGGGTTTAAAGAACATGGATTCTATATAATTGGATGCTGCATTCATATCAGAATAACATTTTTACGAGTTTTCTGTTGTGTGCTAAATTTCACAAATCCTGGGAAGAGTTTAAATAGATCAAAGCACAGATTACCAATAAAATTTGGATTTATTATTCACATCATGTTGAGTTATTTCGGAATCCAAAGATCAAAACAAAGAAGATTTGTGTTTGAAAGATGAAAACAGAAGCAAAAGCAAATCGATTGAGAGAAAAAATTGATTGGAGCAATACAATGTGCATAAATAGCTTCATTACGTTAATTGGAAGAAAACAAAACATAACTTGTGCTAGTATCCAAGCTGTAAAATCAGCTTAATGATAATCTAAGAAGCTACTAAATCAGCTAAGTAGCTGACTAACCTTAGCAAAAACAAAATTACAATCAGACAAGACTTAGTTTACATATTACAAAAAATTCAAACATCCAAATTACACATTGACCATTTCCTTGCCGCTGCCTTGTTGCCAACTTTCAACACATCATCATACATTGATTAATTTACATGAATCAACAACCACGTAGTGAAATTGGACCTTTCAGTTTCTTTGGGGTATCTTGGATACATAATATAGAGAAATAATTTTAGACAAACCAACACACAAACCCTTATCCTAGACTTCGTCTGTGGGTTATTTTGATCTCTAGCTGCTCACTACATAATTAAACATATGGAAGAGACGAGACTATAACAATCTAAGCGGTTTAAGAGTGAGAAGACAAGGTTTTGCCAAAATCTTTTATAATCCTCTTCATCACACCTCCCCTCTGTGGTGGCTTCATTGGTAGGTCGCTAATGGGTGTCCGAGGCGTTTTCGGCGGCCTGCTGTTACTGCTTCCAGGATCTCTACAACTTCCATCATCTCCACTGCGGCTGCCGCCTTGGTTGTTGCCTTCACTCATCCTCTGATCTCTACTTGATTAACAAAAGAGCAGGAATAATGAATGGAGTTTGAAAGGAAAGATGAAGTGGGAAAAATGAGAGGCCTTTTAATGTTGGATTTATGGGTCTTAAGCGTTCAACGACAAACCCAGCTGCACAAGGGCATGCGTATGTTTGCTTTACTGGTATGGCCTCCGCATCCTATGTGTTCTTTTTTTTCCTTGGATAACTCTGATACGTCATTAAGGTATAAATGGATGCATAATTATTAAATCTTTTAAAAATAAAAATAGAAAATTAAATGGCAATTAAAAAATTTATCACATCACATCTTACAGTTTATTGTTTGTTGATAGATTTATACACTAACCATCTATTAAATATAATTTTTGAAAAATATATTAGTAATCTAAACAAACAAATATAGTTTAAGAATGAAGAGGCAATCTTTATATTAATTCAATAAACAATTGCTGTACAAATTTATAAATATTAGCAAGAAAGGGATGATTCATACATGACGTCATTATTATTAGAGCCTTCACGTGCCTATTTGGAGTTTGACCCCACTCCCCACTCCCCACTCCCCACTCCCATGCTCCCTCCTTTTTTTTAATTAAAATAATATTAAAAAATTAATTAATTATAGTAAGAGGTTGAGGATCAAATTAATTATGAAAAATGATGTTTGCTACACTAATTTTAAGCCTCGTTTGATACACACAGTATCAATGAATTTTTTTCTAAAAAATAAAAAATATTTTTTTAATTGGTGTCACTAATGTGTCAAATGACAAACCTTGATTAAATAAAAAAATTATTATTTTAGGATAAAGTATTAAACGTAGGGAAAAGACATTAAGATATTAAATGCATGAAAGAGCCACTAAGGCATTTTTTTAAGTATAATAGCAAGGTAAACCTCGAACAACAAACGTAACTAACGCATTAAATGAAGGGAATATGTTATTATCTAGTGTTGGAACCACAAATCAATTTTTAATTTTTTTTTCACTTTTTCAACTCTTTTTTTTCTATCAAATTTTTTTAAAAAAATTATCGGTGCTGCTAATGTATTAGGCAGCACCACAATTTTTTTTTTCACTTTTTCAGGTTTTTTATTTTTCTATCAAATTTTTAAAGGAAAAGTTCACTAGTGCCGCCAATGTGTTAGGCGGTACTCAAAGCTACTACAGCAAACACCATATTTTTGTAATTAATTAATTTTTAATATTATTTTTATAAAGAGGCTACAACTTCATTTAAATTAATTTAGGTATAATAATAAATTAAATTTTTAATGTTTCTATTTTTTGGCAATTTGAGGTGATAATTACGATGCAAATTTCATGCCGATTTGAATATGAGACTTTAGATGAGTGATCAATAATATGGCTCGTCGATGTTGCCACTTCATAGATAAGCATTGTAAATTTACTACCGTTTCAACCAGTAAGATACCAATATGGGGAGAGAACCCTTGGTTTGCTCCGTACTTTAAACATTTCCTCTTGTATGTATGTTCGAGTGACTACACTTTGAAGAGATTTGAAGAATCTTTATTCACGCAATTTTGAGTTAGCTCGAACTAAAAGGAAGGTTAGATACTGCAATGGATAAAATTAAATGGATAGCAGGGCTTTTTTATAAAAATAATTTAAAAAATTAATTAGTTAAAAAAATGGGTTGGGGAAAATTATTTACTAAAATAGATTGTTTGCACAGTGAAACTAGTATCGCCTAACACATCGGCAGCACCACCCAACTTTTCACCCAATCATCAGCTAATCATTACATTTAAAAAAAAAATTTGTGACGTCACTATGTCAGGCAACACCTAGTATTATGAGGATAATGCGTCGGTAATGGTTGGGGTAGCTCAATTGGTAGAGCAGAGGACTGAAAATCCTCGTGTCACCAGTTCAAATCTGGTTCCTGGCATATGATTAATTTGTATGAGTATTTACTCTACAAATTAATTTATATGGATCGACATAATACATACTTATCTAGCTAGGTATCTGAGATTAAACCCTCTCTTTATTTATTTTATTTTGTATTTTTTTCTCTTTTTAAATGTGTCTAATATAATGTAGTAAAAGATAAATTTTGCTTATCTTTCCTCTTCTTTTTATTTGTTCACACTACAACTTCTCACATTCAAAAAGGATGTTAATACTTCATACATATCTAATTAAAAGATTAAAATAGTTGGTTGAAAGGCCTAGTAAAAAGTCGGGTCTAGAGGAGTTCTGTCCAGTGTGCATTTTAAAAAAATACTCGTATTTTTACGTGTATACACGATGAGAAAAAAAATAAAAAAAAATATTTCTTTTTAAGTGGGTGTCATCAATGTGTTAAGAGACACCCTTTTGAATTTTTAAAAAAAAATTCAATCACGAAAACAAAGAGTTGAAGGTAAAAATAAAAGTTGATAAAAAAAAAGCCTGTCACTAATAGAAATTGTGGAATTAAAATTAACTTTTTAATGAAAATAGTGAAGAAATTGTCATTTATTTATAAGACAAATATGATATATGAGAGTGTTCTCTAGTCAATATTGGATTAAAATTAACTTTTAACTTTTTTAATTTCTTAAATTATATTAAAGGTTAAATATAAAATTGGTATTTGAACTTGCCCTCTTCTCTCAAATTGGTACTTAAGGGTTTTTTTTGTCTCAGATTAGTGCTTGAATTTTTTCTCCGTCAACTAATTTGGTACTTTTTTTAACGCCGTTAAATCCGAGATAGGTAGTAGAACAGGATTGTGACACATGACATAATGACATCATCATGATTTCATAAACTAAAAAATATATTAAAAATTAATAAAATTATTTTCATTTTTTCCTTATTTCCTTCCTTTTCTCGTATTCCTTTCTTCTTCCTCTTGTCACTTTGTCTTTGTCTTTTTTGGGTTCATTCAACATTTCTAGGTTGCTTTGAAAAAAAATTTAAAAACATTTCTAGGTTCATTCCTTCTTTTTCCCGGTAATTCATTTATTCTTCCTACTTCCTCTTGTCACTTTTCCTTTTTTTTTTTGGGGGGGGTTCATTCAACATTTTTAGGCCAGAGCATTAAAACAATAAAAATTTGTAATTAAAATTTTTTTGGGTTCATTCAACATTTCTCGTATTGAAAAAAAACAATAAAAATTACAAAACTCATCAATCCATTAAAACACAAAAACCAAAACATTAACATCACAAACATATTAGAACACCTGTCAGTCCATTAAAAATATCAAGAAAATTAAAATCACAAACAAAACCCATTAAAAAAAATTAACATAACAAACAAAAATCCATCAATCTATAAGAACACAACCCAAAAAAAAAAGAAAATGATGAGAAACAAATCAAAACCAAGACCCGTTTCAAGTTTTTGGGTTCTTAAGATTCAGGCCAAGGTCGATAAATCCAAATGGTCAAGACGTTGGACATAGTGAGGAGAAGCTACGATCAAGTTCCATGATTATTCAACGGTGGTGGCTTTATTCGACGTCGAAGAGCAACGATAGTGAAGCGACGATCAGAGGCTTTGAAAAAAAATAAAGTAGAAAAGAAAAGGAGTAGAAGTAGTAGAGAGGAAGGAAAGTCGTTCGGTACTTCTCCGATTGGTGAGGACACTGAAACAGACAATGACGACATCAGAGCAAGGTGATTAGCAGAGGAGAATCCCAACGAGATTTCAAGAAGTTCTTTATGAAAACAAATTAGAAATGAAAGAGTAAGAGGAAAAATTTGACCGGTGCCATTATTTGGACCAGAGAATGAACACCGGTGACAATGTCGAAGTGTGATTGTGGTGCATGCTAGAGGCAGCTAGGGTTTGGAAAGAGAGGAGGAGAATAAGAAGAAAAGAAAAAAATAAAAGAAAAGGAAAAAGGGAAAGAATAAAAGAAAAGGAAAAAGGAAAACTAGAAAAATAAATTATGTCATCATTATGATGTCATTATGCCAAGTGTCACAATCCTGTTCTACCAATTGTCTCAGATTTAATAGAGTTAAAAAAAGTACCAAACTAGTTGACGGAGAAAAAGTTCGGGTATCAATCTAGGGCAAAACAAAACCTTAAGTACCAATCTGGGAGAAGCGGATAAGTTCAAGTACCAATTTTATATTTAACCCTATCTAAAAATATGTATCTTTTTATCTTATCAATTTATCAGAATTTTTTTAAAGTAGTTCTAGATTCGAACCAATAAAACTCTTTCATATAAATATATTATATATAAATAATTTTAAATTATAAGTTCTTTCTTATAAATTTCTTTAAAGAAAAAAACTCTAAAGAGCTTATAAAATAATGAAGAAATTTACACTTATTTTTAGTGTAAGTATGAGCTATGAAAGTGTTCTCTATTCCATGTAAGATTAAAATTTAATTGTATAAACAATTGTTACATGTCAACAAGATAAATATGCCATGTGTCAATAAATTTCGACTATCCATGTTGGGAACCTAAGACATTGTAATATCATATAATATATATAGAGATAGAGATAGGCTTTTTTACCCTGATAATACAAAAAAAAAATAGTTACATACCAAAATGGTATTCCCATGGCATTGTTTACCAAAGTGGGGTGAAATAAATAGTGCCGAGGGGTGGAGGGACAAGGAGTGGCTGCACCGCCCATTTTTTTCTACCCAATCATACCTTCTTCATTAGCCCATGATATATTTTTTTAAAATATATATTTTTAATGTTGGAGGGACATTATACGACGATACTGGTATTCAGGAAAAAATACAGGTAAAAAGAGGTGGAAGACAAGTGTCAGTCGGCACCAAACCCTTATATATTTGAGTTGAATGATTATATCAATTTCTGTGAAGTGTTGTAGTAATTTTTGTGTTTTGATTTGTTGAATTGTTATAGTATTTTTTGGGTTTGGTTGAATGGTTATAGCAGCTAACGGATAGGAAGAAATGAAAGGAAATTTTTCTGTAGAATAGGAGAAAACAAAAATGAAAAGTCAAAAGAAAATTTTGTAAGGTTTGTACAGTGATTAAGTTTTGTTATTATATTTTTATAGTAGAATCTTTTTTTAAAAAATTTATTAAGAAATTTAATTATGTTTAAATATTTTTTTACAAATTTAGCATTGAAGATGGATAATCAATTCTTCGTACGCGTTTATTTCAATGGAGTAACTTTAACAACATCGGTTGGTTGTATATTTGAATATCGCCAATAAATAACAATTAGATTTAATAGATATGTATCGGTTGATGATATGAAAGAAAGGATCAGTGCAAAATTGTTAGATGTTGTGGGAGGAGGATTTCAAAATTATTCTATCAATTCCCAATTTTGAAAAATCTCATTAAATTTACCGAGATAAAACTTGTATACGATGAAGACGTGGATACAATGGTCGCACTTTATTGTTGGAATCAGAATGGCCGCACTGAATCAATTCAGTTGTTTGCTGAGTTAGTTGATGTGGAGCCAGTTGAAGATTTCACTCCATTAAGTGAAGAACATGGAGTTCAAGATCCGTGTACAGAGGTTCTGAGAGCGTCTGTTGATAGGCGATCAACTGTACGTAGGTTCGACATCGATCTTAATGCTCTACCTACGTCTGAGAACCTTAACACAAGTCCCCATTTACAAATACATCTAGTGATGATTAAGACTGATGCGGATGGTGAAGATGGATGTGATAATAATAGTCCTTCTAATTACAAGGTTGAAGATTATAGTGATCCTAATCTAGACAAGGTCCTGTATGATATCGATAATGAAGGCACGAATACCGATAGAAATTTATACGCGTCTTCAGTTGGGAACTTAAGTCGAGGCATTGTCATACGCAATTATCCTGAGGCCTACATGTTGATCGTAGATCCTAATGTGATGCATGCATCTAAGTTCCCGGAGTACCCCAATATACTAATTACTCAACGATTGGTCGTAAACCCCGAACATGAGGAGTTTTTTGTGGGCCAAAAATTCGTAATCAAAGAAGACTGTGTATTTTCCATTAAGTGGCATAGCATAAATGTGTTGATTGACTACAAAGTCACCATGCCTAAACTAACATTGTATATTGGGGAGTGTTAGAGGTTGATAAAAGGGTACAATTGGTAGATACGAGCCATATTTATCTTAAGGTCGTAAATGTTGGAGATCTAGAAATTTGTTAGGCCTCATACATGCATTTCTACACGTATGATGTAAGATCATCGCAAACTTGATGCCAAAACTATCTAAAACTACAACATGCCAATGGTGAAGGAGATGTCAACCATTCCTGTTTCAGTACTGATTGTCGAAATGCAAGAATGATTCCAATACCGAATGTCATACCGGAAAGCATAGATAGCTAAATAGATTCTATGGAGCAGTTGTATAGAGATTGGGATGTATCGTATAATGAACTACAGGAGTGAATAACCACTATGCGAGAGTACGTGCCAATGACCGTCTTTGAGTTGTAGACACGACCTTATTACGACCTGAATGACCAACTACAACTGCGAAGAAAAATTTTCCATCGGATGCTCTAGACATTCAACCCATGCGTGCAAACCTTTCCCCACTGTAAGCTGCTTGTGTAGGTTGATGGAACCTGGCTATACAAAAAATATACGCAAATCTTACTTATTACGGTTGCTCAAGACGGGAACCTGAACTTGCTTTCGATAGTGTTTGCCATTGTGGAGTTGGAGTACATAGAATCATTAGAATTCTTCCTAATGAACTTGTGGACGTAAGTTGTTAGGGACGACAATATTTTCATAATATTAGATAGATCGAAGGGACTAATTGTTGCGATTAAACGTTCCGTAGAGATCCATTTACTGCATTTGACATAGCGCCTCTAACTTTCACCGAGACTACAAGGATGCAAATTGGCAGAAACAAGTATTGAACATGGGTAAATTTTGATTTCAACATATTTTTTAAATTTTTTAATACTTCCACAAATTAATTCAAAAAAGTAACGTGCCTTTTTAGAATACATACGCAACATACAAGCTAGAACAACACCGTTTCAACAAAAGCTAACCAGACTTGAAGGTGATATGCATGGTGAAACAAAACTCATTTCCAAGAGTGGTTGGGTACCATTGAGCTATGGCAATGGGATCAAATTTTCAACGATTGGTTTCGATATGGTCATATGACTACCAACCTAGCAGAAGCGGTTAACTTCATCTTGAAGCGAACACGAAATCTTCCAATTTCATTTTTTTTCTTAGCTACGTTCTACGGGCTGGCAATATTGATGCCAAGAATGGGGCTGAAACAAGTAAACCAAATGGAGGTAGAAGGGGTGTGCTTAAAGTTTCGATGACATGTGCTAAAGTTGATGGTTTGATGGTGTCGTCTGTAACGTAAACCGTTGGGGTACCTAACATTAGTGTTAAGGGTGCTCACGATAGTCATTATTATTGTCACTCGGAACATCATTCATAACATCCATCAGCGAACCTTGGGGTGTGCTAAATATACTCGAAAAATCTTATGTTCTAAAATTTTGCCGGAGAGGGGTAGAGTACTAGGGTGGTAATGGGCTGAAAGTATCAAAGATTATTGATGATCTTGAATACAAATGATCAGAACTGGAACTAAGAATCTCTAAATGATATGCGTGGCTTGACGAGCCTAAAAAATAATTTTCTACCCAAAGTTTGGATGATAATAACTACCCCTAGATTGTGTATAAGACTGTTTGAGTTCGGTCTCCAGCTTGGGTTCGAGTGTAGGAGGTGAATGTGTTAGGTGGTGGGAGAGGTGCCCTCATTGTTGCATGTGTGAAGGGACTGGCATCAATTTCTCACAAAATAAATATGGTTTCCCATTCTTGATGTACCAACGTTAGTACCCATCTGAGGGTCGCAAATTAAAAGCAAAATTCATTTGAGGTCTCCGCCTAATCCAGTCGTTCCACAATACAAGATATTCTTGATGCTCTAATGCTGAATTATGTGTTTATTTCTCAAACTCTATGAAACATCCCCCAAACTTTATGGAACATCTAAAATATCTTGTATGCATTCGAACTATCGTAGTATTTGATCCCGTTGTACCACTCTATTCTTGAAAAATTTAGCAGTGGTGTGTTAATGCACTAAAAGTGTGAGTGGATGTGAGCAAACAAGGGAATAATACCCGCAATGTCTGGGACGGAACATGACATCTAGATGAATTGCACAATTAAAAACATGGTTATAGTAACTCAAGTCAAATAACATAAATAAAGTAATTACATGTCATGAATATTAGAAAAATTACCCCTTCCCCAGCATATGTCTCAATCATCTGTCAATAAATCAGAAGTGTATATGAATTCCCGATACCCAGAAAAGTACTCCATCTAAGAAAAAATAAACTTGTTAGAACAAATTTTCATGATAAAAAAAAACAAAATTCCTGATGTAATGCTAAAATTTCATCACATATTCACAAGTAAGAGGACGTGTTTGGTGACTAACTGATAACCAATGGCATCCTGTAAAGTGCCCAAGACTGCAGCAATATCAGGCATCCGCCTATGTCTACAATGTGGTGCTTTGTCACCCGACAAAGCTCACCATACAATGTTGCTAGTACTATTGAGCCCCAATTGTACGAACGAGCAACTGTCAAATTAGATAATGGGGAAAGTACATCAAGTGGACCTTGTTGTTATTTGCATCTGGCATGAGTAAACCCTATATCAAATGAATTATATATGCTCAAGCGGCGCATATGTAACAACGAACTTTCTTGTGATGTCAAAAATAGCAGTTTTAGGATCACAAATCCAACAAGTGAGTCCGTAAATATTATTATTTAATATTAATAGTCAAATATAGTATTATATAGAATTTTGATTCGATAGTTTTTTTCTATTTGAATATATAATTAAGTACAAATGGTTTGGCCCTTAAGTCAAGTGATTTTAGAAAATGAGGTATCGGGACATTGTTTCTATAAAATAAGCCCATAAATATTTAACATAAATATTTACAGAGTGATTATATAGGTGTATTGAAATTTTGGTCTAGAAATTTTGACGTTTAGATAGTTAATTAAGTAAAATGACTAAATCATAAAAGTCGCTAAAGTCAATCGCTATTAGTTTAAAAAGGCTAATTGAGTACAAAAACATAATTGAATGGATTTATATGGTAATTTAACCATATTCAAGATATTGGTGTTTTAGTTTAAAATATGGATGATTAATGACATTTTGATAATTATTGTAAAAGAATAAACAAATATAAAATAAGCAAAAATAAGTCTTCATCTTCTTAATGTTTTTCTTCCATGAAAAACAAAAACCACAAACACCATTGAATAGCTTGGAAGTTTGTCTAAATAAAATTCATGCATGTAAGTTAATTTTGAATATATTTTAATGATTTTTATGTTTTAAAATCGTTACAACTAGCTCCAGTTAATATGTATCTTTGTTTTCAAAGCGTAAAAGATTTGAAAACTTTCCATTGATATTTTTAATCTTTCTTGATGTTAATGCTTTGTTTTGAAGCTTGATGATGGATTTGAACTATTTTGTAAAGTAATTTTGAATAGTTTTGAGTTAGGGACTAAATAAATAAAATGTTGAAATTTGCTTGGTTTTCTTGTGAAATTTCAAAATTAGAGGGATAATTAAGGATGGAAATAAATTCATCAATATGGGTTAGAGATTAATTGTGAAATTAAGCTAGTTTCGATTTTAGGGACTAAATTGAATAAAATGTAAAAGTTTAGGAAATTATAAAAATATGTCAATAAAGAACTTATATGCATTAAATAGATTATTTATAAGTATTTTGGTTGATAATTGAAATAAATTATTGTTTAGATCAAGAGTCGGTATATAATTGTAGAAAAGGAAAAATGTTGATTAGTCCCTAACATTACAATCTTTACTATTTAGCCTCGTAAGTTCATACGGTTTAATTTGGTACAATTTGTAATATTGTGTTGATTTTTGAATTGTGGTATATTTAAATATATGTATATATATGCATGTATATTTGAATTGTTACAAATTGGAACAAGGTGAGAAAATGACTTGAATTGAAAAGTGTTATACGATTACTTATATTATGCCCAGATGAACATAGGATAGGATACAATTGATATGTCAATAGGTTATTTTGCATGTTGTACACGATTGATGTGTGATGAGATGATGATTCTCGACTTATTATTATCCACTGAATATAACGAAGTCCAACATTTGTTGCAGAGTATCGTGTTATATTTACAGTGATTTTGGCGTGTTACTAGGGGTGGATGTAAAGCCTACGGGATTGGCAATTAGTGCCCATGCGTGTTTTTGGTTGATTTGGCTCGTTTGAGATTTCTAGCGTGTCTTGGATGGATAATCACGTATCCGTATCTATTTATATTATTCATCTAGCTAAATTTTTAATGGTTAAATGACTTAATGATGATATGTAATTGATATTTGGTTATTTTTTCTTGTGAAAGAATTATACATGTGTTTATGGTTTCAGATATTATATTGTGACTTGATAATGTTTGATACTATATAAATAAGGTGATTAAATGACTAGTATTTATGAAACTCAGTTGTTGAATAGTTGTGATTGACAGGGTTAAAGTTAGCTATTGATTTTGTTAATTATAAAATTGTGAATAAAAGGTAAGTTATATCGTTTCAACCTGTGAACTTACTAAGCTTCTTGAAGCTTACTCGTGTCATTTCATATTTTCTTGTAGATATCATTTTGTGAAACTGGGCAATCGAATCAAATTGAAGATCAACTATCTAGCTATCTTTTGGTAGACTTTGAAAATATTTATTTTGGGATATATGGCATGTAATAGGAGTATCTTGTAATTTGTATATAGGTATTGCATTTAGTGGTATCAGAACTAAGATTTTGTCAGCTCTCGGACTGAGCGTAACGTGTATTGAGTCTAGAAATTACATTCCACATAAACCTACAATAGTGTGATGTTATTTGGTCCAATCTAACCCATGTTTTTCTTATAAATTTAAAAAATGTCGGTAGAATTTGATCATACTGATCCTAATGAAGTAAATAGTAATGTCTCGACTTCCAAACAGGAAGTAATTCATAGCCTTCCAGTTTTACAAATGTCTTATAGTGAAGTAAAAAATATCTTTTTTGACTCTATGGGTCAGTGGTTCACAGAATTTATGCGAGCCAATCCTGCAGCTAAGCAACCTCCACCCCTTGTTGTGCATCCTGTGGCACCTCATGTCCTCAACTGACTGAAATAGTTTGACAGCTCTCGTTTGATAAATTAGAAAGTATGGTGATGAAGAATTCAAAGGTAAAACAGATGATGGTCCAACTAGGGTTGGGTACTGACTTGAAAATATCCAGAGAATTTTCAATGATATGGCCTATTTCCTTAATGATTATCTCAGACGTGTCGTGTCTTTGCTAAAGGATAAGGTTTATAACTGGTGGTTGGCATTAACAGTGGTTGTATTGAGATACAAGATTAAATGAGATTTCTTCAAATCTGAGTTCAGAAAGAAATATGTTAGCAAATGATATTTGGATAGGAAAAAGAAAGATTTTCTTGAATTGATCAAGAAAATAAATTTGTAGCCGAGTACGAGCGAGAATTTGTACAGCTTAGTAAATATACTTGAGACATTGTGCATGTGGATAGTGTTGGCAGTGTTCATAATACCTCTAGACCTGTATGTGTGCATTGTGGAAAATTGCATGCTAGTGAATGCAGAACCATGTTAAATACATGTTTCAGATGGGGATTGATGGATTACTTCATGACAAATTGCTCGAGAAAAGTGGGAAACATTGATGAGCGGAGTGTTAAACAATTGTCTACGTCTCAGAAAGGTGGACCCCCTGGTCAGAGCAATAATACTGGAGCTAATTGTAGTGGGCCCAACGACATAGTTGTTAGATCTGAAGCTATCGTGTCTAATATTATTTCTAGTGCATTCTATCTCTTTGATATTATGTGTATACACTGATTGACCCTGGGTCAACCCATTTATATATTTGTGATGTATTAGTAACAGATGAGAATTTACTTGTTGAGTCAACCAAGTTTGATGTTCGAGTTACAAATCCACTAAGTTAGAATGTGATAGTTAACTTGATATGTCGAAAGTGCCTGCTAGGAATACCAGGCAGTGATTTTCCTATTGATTTGATGTTGTTACCATTTAATGAATTTGATATCATTCAAGGAATGGACTGGTTGGCATTAGACAATGCTATGGTGAATTGTAGACTGAAACAAATTGAATTGAAATGTTATACTGGTGAAATGATTACAGTTGAGTCCAATAGATCAGATAGTGCTACTAGAATTATCTTAGCTATCTCTGCACAGAAATTGATTTGAAAAGTTTGTGAAGCGTATTTGGCATATATACTTGATACTCAAGAATCAAGATAAAAGATTAATTGGATACCAATTGTTAATGAGTTTACATATGTGTTTCTTGAAGAATTGTTGGGATTAAGCCTAAACATAAAATTGAGTTTGTGATTGACTTGATGCCTGAGACTGCTCCTATATTAATCGCATCGTATTGAATGACACTGGCTAAGCTAAAAGAACTTAAAGCACAGTAGCAAGATTTGTTTGATAGAGGTTTTATTCGGCTGAGAGTATCTCTTTAGAGTGCACCTATGTTGTTTGATAGAGATTTTAATCGGTCGAGAGTACCTCCCGCTCAGTGGTAGTACTTGATAAAGTTTTAAAATTTCCCTTCAACCATGAAAATCTCAAACTCGTAAATTTATCTCCACCATCACCGGGTGAGTGTCCTAGTAAGTCATAGCAAATCTTCGCCGATTCGGACACTATACTTACACATGTGATCGTACTACCATCAATTGGGGACTCGAGTTGCAGTGCAACATGTTCCAGAGTGATGGTGTACTCCCCACACGACAAATGAAATGTGTGGGTCTCTAGGTGCCATCGCTCGACCAAAGTGGATATCAAGTCACACATCACACGGAACATGCGAATCAATGCCACTGATCCGAATTTGAATGCCTCCAAGTATGGCATAAGACGTTCATCTGGCAGATAGCTCGAACTATTGACACAAGCCCTCAATACGCTGTACAGACCCTGATCATATTAAATTATCACATTAGTTAATATATGCCAATTGATTAAAAAGGGTGTGGAACTTTATAAGGGGACCCGTGAATAACAAATAACAATTTTATTACTAGCATATTAATCATATTTGTTGTGAGATCATTTTCTATAATAAAAAATCCATTTGGATATCTGCAGTTTCAAAAAAAAGATTTAAACATTTTCAATCATTAACAAAATACATAAATATAATACAAAAGCATGCAAATCACAATAATAATAAAATAATATCACAATAATATATACAAAAGCATGCAAAACACAATAATACCACTTAAAAAATTTTATTCCTACACATACCAAAAAATACTAAATTGTTTTATTCACAAAAAAACCATTATCATTACAAAAATAATTTTATTATACATACAAAAATGCAACATGCAATCTCTAAATCATTCAAATAACATTAAATAATAAATTTGCAACACAAAAATATTAAAATGTAAAAATTTAGTGTTAAAATCTCAAACAAATTATAATTATACAAAAATCCTAAAAGTAAAAAAAAAAATTTTAATATTAACTAAGTAAAAAATACATAATAATTACAAAAAAATAGAAAACATCACATATTTTTGTCATACCATTTCAAGGTATAATAATTTTCTTTATACTAGTTAAGTAAATACCAAACAAATAAATAATATTAAAAAAACATAACATACCTGTTTCCTTTCTTCCTAACATTGTTTCTACAAAACCAAACTTTTTTTTTCAACACAAGGGGACCATCTATTTCAAGGGCTTATATATGATTTAAGGGGAAAAAATTGGGGAATTAGGCAATAGTTTCGGGGGTGAAAAGCACTCCATGACCATGCGATCATGTCCACTGTATGCGGTTAGATTGCCAACAGTGGTGCCGCCACTCCCAGCCCTCTTCCCTTAGGTGTTGTCTGACAACATCCCTCCTCCCCTAGGTGCCGCCTAACGACAACCCTCTTCCCCTTAAAATTATCATTTTTTTAGCCCGTATATGGCTTATATTGTATCGGGTTTTTTCGACCCATATATTGGTGCCACCGTATGGCTACCCTCCACCATTTAAATATGTTTTTTTTTTCAATCCAATTATGGCCTAATGATGGGTGGCTGTTGGTGGGAAAAAAAATGGTAGTGTCGCCATCCCTTGTCCCTCCACCCCATGATATTATTCATTTCACCCCATTTTAGTAAATAATGTCATGAGGAAACCATTTTGAAATCTAACTAAATTTTTTATTATTATCAAGATAAAAAAAGCTTAGAGACGAAGATAGATGTAACTTTATCATACAATGAATAATAGATAATTAATCACAAACAAGTCAAACTTTAGCGGACATTAATAGAGATTGAAACTTGAGGAGTAAAAGTGAATGGTAATGGTATGATCATCACTTTTGCTTGTGTCTATTCCACTAATTACGGGAGGAGCGTGCAACAGTATTGGAATTATGGTTAGGATCGGAAGTACAAAGAAAAGCAATAGAGTGGACTATGGTGTTTAACATATGTATCTTCACTAGCCGCCTTCTCTTTGGAACGTCACTACCCCTCTTCACTTCCCAACATCCCTTTTGCACCCCCACCATAGCTTAGCTGCCTCTCACTGTTTTTCTTTTCTTACAAATGTTTGAGAATCGAGGATGTTGGGCTGTTTGCTAATTGAAGTTGATCATAATTTATTTATAGTACTAAATAGGAGGTGAAAAGCAACAATCTTATTAATTTCTGATGATTTTCCCAGCTGCCTCCATGGACTGATCTCAACCCAACTATTAATTTCTGATGACTTTCCCGGAAATTATGTACTCTACGCCTATCAGACTCTCAGTGCTGAAGCTCAGTTAGGTTGCTGGGCTTCACTTAGGGATACAAGCCCAATTCTCAAGGATAGCCCTAAAGCTTCTTCTAAAACATTCCTATTATAAGTTTACAAAACAAAGTAAATTGAGAGCTTTCTTTTAAAGAATTAAAAAATTTGCTTCTAATTAATTCATTATCTAATTGTTAAGAAAAATAATTATCTAATTTTTGGTGTGTTTTATAAAATTATTGTTATTTAAATAATAATTAAAATATATAATAATGGTAATCATAAAAAAATTTGCTTTAAACTTATATACTTTATTTAAATTTGGACAAGGTATTCTTTTATTTAGTTGTTTAAAATATTTTATTAGAAAATTTATAAAAGATATTTTGAACTTTAAAACTTGTAAAATTCTTTTTAAAATAGTATTTCAAATTTATGAAAATTTTAAAATGCATATTACTTTTTATAAATTATTTTATATTATATTTAAAAAATTATTTTTATTTTTAGCATTAAATATAAAATAGTTTTAAAAAATTTTAAAATCAGAATTTAAATTTTAAAAGTTTTAAAAATGTATACACAATTTTTATTTAAATTTGTTTGAAAATGGTTTAGTTTTAATATTATTGATAAAGTGACATTTTAATGTAAATTTTATTTTTTAATTTCATTTTCAAAGTTTTAGATTTTAAAAATATTATATGTTTTCAAACATATTTAAAAAAAGTAAATAAACATCAATGTAAATTATTGTCAAAATTGTTTGCACATTTGGGGGGATTCTAAAAGAAATTGTTGGAAAGATAAATTTAATTATAATTGAAAATATATTTATTTATTTTTAAAAATTAATCTCATTATAGATTATTATCATATCTGCTCTTTTTTGGTATAATATTTAGGACTACCCTTCCCCAAGCTTTAAATAGGAAGATAATGCGCTTTAGTGCTCTTGAACCACATCCTCCTACGCTTAAAGCAATGCCAATGTCAATTGAATTAAGACTCAATCGACAAAAAAAAATATTTATTTTTAAACAATATTACATAGTTTGGATACATTTTCTAATTTAAATTATTTTTTATAAATAGTAAACATACTATTAATTAATAATATAAAAAACACTGGCAATGCTAAATTATCTTATATTTAATTTTGAAAAACAAACTTATAAATCGTTTTAAAACTTTTGAAAATATTATATCCATGTGAATGTGTACACAGATACTTAAATCACAATTAAATTACAATTTCTAATTATGAAAATATACTAACTACACCTAAAAAAAGTATACTAAATACATTTTTAAAAAATAAATCATTGTAGTGGAGTTTTAGATTTCACCGGTAGGGTTAAAAGATTGACAAGTATTTCATAGATGTATAGTAAAATATTAAAAATAAAAAATAAAAAAAGAGACGTGTTAATTTTTCAAAATTATTTATGAAAGAAAAAAGACACTATCACTAACACTTAAAAAAAAAATTTACTCTAAAACCAAAGGCTATTGGCTTGAAATGAAGCTCAAAATAGGTCGTTGACTAAATAATGCTACAATTTATACTAACAATACTTAAAAAATGAAAAATTACTTTAAAACCAAAAATTGTGGGCTTGAAATTAAGCTCAAAATAGGTTGTTGGCTTGGAATAGGTCAAGTCTTGAAGGACTCGAGTTTGCTTGTGCCTCCACTGGATCCATAGATTCAAGTCTAAATGGGTCAAATCAAGTTAAATTATTTTATTCAAAATCTTTTTCTTTATTCATTTTCCTCCTCTTTTTCCAAAACAAAGGAGAAAACTCTTTTAAACTCCGAGAGAACCTTAGACCAACCCTGTGTTGTAGTCGCTAGCTCTGCCATCAGTGGCTTTCTCCGGTTGAATAACACTCCAAATTACTCATCTTTCTCTCCTATGCCTGAACCTCCCCTTTGTTTTCCAAAACCCAAATCAAAAGTCTTTGAAAAATATCTTAACCGTTCGAACTTATTAATATGTCAAATTAGGCTCTCTTGAACATTTGATGAAATTGTTCTCAAGTAATTTACGATTTTTTCAATGCTTTTTGTTTATTTTTGGTTTTAAGTTCTAATTATAGTTTTTCCTTACGTTTTACTCCTATTGAGACCCAAATTGGCAAAACTATGCCGTTGAGAGTCTAATGGTTTATTTAAGTTTATGTAGGGAAATGATACTATGGCCAAACCTTGAGGAAAACATCAACTATTGTGGGTGTTGCGACACTAACCCTTCATCGCCTTACAGGAGAAAAATTTCAACGAAAAACTAACATGATGTAGTCAACCATGAAAGTCGCGATATTAGGTGTGCTGTGTCGCGACATTGAGCCTTGATATCTTTAATACAAGCCTTTGAAGTCGCGACTCCAAACCGATAATTGAAGTGAAGTAGCCTAGTGCCACTATCGAGGATGTCGCGGCATCAGCTAGGTTGTGTCGCGACATCAAAAGCCACTTTTTGATTTGGGGATACAAAGTCTTTGCAATGTCAACTAGTGAATACCTTTAGTACTCTCAGCAAATTTCCACCAATACTTAGCCATAATCAAATTAAGATCAGCACACAAACCTTAGGAAGTAAAAAGCAACTCATCTGATAAGTAGGAATAACTTGCAAAAATAGGTTTAATAAAAGCAAATTTACCTCCCTGTGACAGAGCCTCGGTAGTTCAGCTCTTTATACGACTTGCAAGCCTGCCTTTCAAAGCAAGAAATTCCTTTATCCTATTACATCCGATCATAGAAGGCAAACCCAAATACCTCTCCATATCCAAAGCTTTCCGCATCCCCAGTAAAAGACAAATCTGATTTCGAAGAATAGCATTAGTATTAGGAGTAAAAAAGATTTTGGATTTCTCAACATTAATTTGTTGCCCAGTACATCTCTCATAATCTTGAATAACCTTTTGATCGATTCAGCCCCTTAGATAGATGCAAGCCCAAATAGAAGACTGTCATCAGCAAAATGAAAAAAAGAAGACTAATAGGTACCACCTTAACCCCCAAATTCTCATTTCTTCAAAATGCTTGATGAATTAGAGTTGAAAAACCTTGAGTGCAAATTAAAAGTAAATAAGGAGAAAGGTCTCCTTGTCGCAGGCCCTACTGTGGGTAAAAACATCAAAATTATGACTATTAATAAGAACCGAATACGTAAGTATTATCATACACAGATCAGTCCAGCCCCCCACAAAATCTCATTTTCTACATCACTTGATGTAGAAAAGACCATTCAACGTGATCATATACTTTGCTCATATCAAGTTTTAGAGCAAAGTGACCCAAACGACCTTGGCATTTATTTTTCAACCAATGAAGAGTCTCAAAAACAATAATATAACATTGTCAGTATTAATCTGCATGAGACAAAAACACTCCATGTCTCATCAATACAAGAATCGAAAATGTGCTTAAACCAATTCACAAGCACCTTAAATTTTGTATATAAAACATTACAAAACCCAAAAAGACAAAATTGTGCGGCACATCTAGGATTTCAACCTTTGGAATTAAAGCAATATTTGTGAAATCAATAGTCTGAATATCAATGCTACCATTAAGAAATCCCAAACAATATCAGTCCTAAATATATCCCACCATTTTTTTTTTTTATAAAAACCACTTGTATACCATCATGCCCTGGTGCTTTAAGGGGATGCATTTGAAAGGCTGCAGTCTTGACTTCCTTCGCCTTGAAATCCACTATAAACTACTGGTTCATATAAACTGAAATAGTAGGAACAATCTCGTGCAAAACCGAGTCACAAGGACTAACCCCTAGGGTCGAAAACAGAGCTTTGAAATAATGCACTACCCTTGAGGCAATCAACTCGTCATCTGTAACCCATGTCCCATATCCATCCTCCAACCCTGTAATCATATTAACTCGTCGCATTTGAGAATGTGATCTATGGAAAACACTCTTGTTCTTATCACCAAGTTTCAGCCAGTTAACTCGACCCCTGTAAGCCCAATAGATCTCCTTCCTCTCTATCTCATCAAATTGAACTTTTATAGGGCCATGTCTAAGAGAATCGAATCTAAAACAATTTGATGTTGAAGAGCATCAAGCTGCATGTGCAGACAAGAAATGTGTTCATCACGGTCTTTTTTACAACCTTCATCCCAATTTCGCAAAGCCTCTTTAGCCAAGAGCAGGTTATCTGGGACTAGTAGAACAACCCCACCCCAAGTAGTCTTCAAAACAGTAGCGCAATCAGGCCCATTTAGCTTCAAAGAATAATTGATGCCCATTAGATATATTAACAGACCTTTGGGAATTACCCAGTGTCCAATAAAAGATGATTATGATATGAAATTGTTGTAGTCAAATGTTCTAATCGATTAAAGGGATCTAATTATTTCTGAGTACTGTTCTGTTGCAAGCGAGCCCTTTCCCATCTGAACCGGCTGCCTACGAAACCCAGATTAGTCAGCCCACAGTTATCAAGCGCATCACGAAACTCTAGCATGTATTTCATTCCGAAGTCGAGTCTCCAAATTTCTCTAAAGACCACTATATTTCATTAAAATCTCCCACACAAAGCCATAGAAGATTAGAGAGAATAGGCAACTATTGCAAGAGTTCCCACGATCGCCACCGGCCATGCGTCTCTGATTCTCCATAAAAACCTGTCACCCGCCACTTAGAAAAGCAACTCGGATCAGCCACAATCATGTCAATATGGTGACTCGAATAGCTTATCAAATGTAAATCAATTCCATCTCTCCAAAGCATGGCCAAACGACCCTTTATACCATTGGCACTCACTGCCAAACAATTTGTCACATCCAACTTCCACTTCAAACTAGTCATCCTTGAGACATGTGTTTTGTTTCCATTAAAAAAATTACATAAGGAGCTTTAGTTTTGATCAGATGCCAAAGACATCGAACTGAACGACGGTTCCTAAGCCCCCGAGAAGCATCATCAATTTTGACTTGTTTTGTCTGAACATAATCAATCACGATGAAAACGTGTGTTTTTTTTTTACCTAAATAATATAAATAAATAAATAAATAATTACTGAAATAGATAACATGGACATTATTTACAAAACTAGGTAAATTAAATAGTAAAAAATGGTGTCGCTCCTCACCTATCACTAGACATGTCCATGGGCCTGGCCGGGCCGGGCCACAAAATTTTTTTGGCCCGCCTCCTAAGCCCGGGCCCGGGAAAATATCATAAGCCCAAGCCCGGCCCGGCCCGGCCCATTTTTAAAATAAACATTAAAAAATTATTTTCAAAAAAATAAAAATAAAAAAATATATTTTAAAAGTATTTTAAAATTAAAAAATAAAAAATAAAAAATAAAAATAAAAAATATATATTTATTATATTAATTTGGTAATGGGTGGGCCCGAGCCAAAAAGTGGTGCCGAGGTCTGCCCATTTTTAAGCAGGCCTCGTTTTTTGCCAAGCCCATATTTCGGCCTATATTTTTACCCGAACCTCCCATATTTTGTGCAGGCCATCGAGTAGGCCAGCCGCCGGGCCATGGACAGGTCTACCTATCACCAATCATTGCACTAATGATTAGTTTTGAAAAAAAAAAATTTTTTTGGTAGAGCTTAAACAATAGGCAATACTGATATGTATCATGTAACAAATATGCCCTTGAAAAGTACGGATATAGATGGAAAACAAATTATTTTTTAATGGTGCCGCCGATGTGTTAGGCTGCACCAAAATAAATTAATATATAATTAAAAAATTGTTTTAAAAGATTTAAAATAATATTAAGATATTTTTATATATAAAATTTATATATAAAAAGTTAATTACGAAAATAGGCTACTGAAAAGAATAATTGTCATTATTTTTATATTGTTTATTTGTTAAGTTGATGATTAAAATTTTAATTATTTGTACAGATATCGAAATGAGTTCTTTAATTACGATGAGCGATCACACAACAAAGATGATTCACATGCCGGTAAAAAAATGTTCTATTTTTTATTCACGAGTATATACGTAAAGTTGCACATAAATTTTTTTATTTAATTGGAAGATCTTAACTAATGTTGTAATTTAATATGATTAGGATTCGTACAACGTGTTGAGGTCGTGTGGCCATGGTCCAAGCTACCGGCCAGACAAACGAATTATGCCCTACCTAGATGCCGTTGGATTTGGACCAGCGGCATTAATCCGTATGTTTGAGTTGAGGGTCGACTTAATATCGACATTGGTTGAGCAGTGGCATCCAAAGATGCACACCTTTCATTTGACATGTGGGGAATGCAGCATCACACTGGAGGATGTCGCACTACAATTAAGGCTCCTCGTGGATGGTGATACGAAAAATCAGTTCAAGAAAAGTAGCAGAACCTACGACGCTTTGCTATTACTTGCTTGGACGCTCTCCCGGTGATGATGGAGTTAAATTTACAGATTTAAAAGTTTCGTGGTTGAAGGAAAATTTCGAAGAATTATCAAGTAATGCGATTGAGAGGGAGAAGATGTGCACTGCTCGAGCATATATACTGCACCTTATAGGGGGTACTTGTGCTGGCCACCGATAATAATAAAGTCCACTTCATGTACCTGCCTCTACTATCTGATTTGTAAGGTGCCCATTCTTACAGTTGGGGATTAGTAGTACTAGCAACGTTGTATCGTGAGCTTTGTCGGGCGACAGAGCATAAAACACGAGAATAGGTGGGTGTTTGCTACAATCCTGGGCGCTATATATGATTCCATTTCTGGCATCAGTGGGTCACCAAGCACATGTGTTCCCATTTGTGAATAGGTAAAAGAAATTGAAACTTGGATCAAACTTGTACAGCGATTTGCTTAAAGTTCTCGGGAGGAATCAAATTTAATTTCTCTTTCCACTTAAGATGCTAAAATTCACCTAAATGCTAAAGGTCTAGGGAATACAATATTATCAAATAAAGAAGCATGTAACCAAGACAAGGAAAAAGTAATGATTTTCATCAGTCATCATCTACATGAAGGATTAAAAGTGGAATATCTCACTGTAAAAGACCCTCTTGAGTTGTGGAAAAATTTGAAAGAACGATTTGACCATTAAAAAATGGTGATCCTCCCTATTATCGAATTTGGATACTCAACTTGCAAAGGTAAAATTTGTCAATTATTTTGAATTCGGTAATTGAACAAGTGCTCGAGTATACACCGAGACTTCGAAAAGGAATTGTTCATTCTTGATTCATCATTTTATTACTCATTGTCTTTATGATGATGACAATATTTTCTTGCGTCAAGCTGTGAATAAAATTTCGGATAGTTCCTACTGGTTTAACCTTCATTGTGTCACTAATTTGTTTTATTCTTTTGTAGGTGATAATGTGAGGTGATACCCTTTTAAAGAGGGAGGGCTGATTTGTGATCTTGAGAAAATTTTTTGAGCAAGTGGCCCGATTTGAGGACAAATCATCTTCAAGACGGAGGGTATGATGCGAACCCAATCGCATCATGTTTTGACATAACTTGCCGACATCAGAATTGGCCTAAACTTGAAAGGCCCAAGTGCAAGATGAAACATCTCATAGGCCTGATTGATTATTGGGCCAATGTTTTTAAGGACTTTTTAATTTAATATAGTTTTATTTAAATTAAAAAGTTTGTATATTTTTAATTTTTAGACTTGCATTTTGTTTGTTCTGCATTTAATAAAGTCATGCATTATGTAACTCCCATGTTAGTTTAAGTCTGCATCATTAAATTAAGTCTTGCATTAAGTAACTCATTTAGTTTGAATTTCAAACCATGCATTTAAGCATCTTAGTTTAATAAATGAGTTGTTGGACATTTATTCAACTCATCTTAGTTTAATTAGTAAGTTTTTTGTTGAACTTTACTTAATAAGTGTTGCTCTTAATTAATCTAGTTACTAGGATTATTTATTGATGCATGAGTTTAAGTTTATGCTTCTTTAATTAACTAGTTGTTGGAATAATTGATGCATATGTTTAGCTCATTTATTTAAGTTAAGTATTTATCTTTGATATGTTTAATTAGTGTTTAAATATGTTTAATAAGTTCATTTTAATGTGTTTATTGCAGGTGTCTCTTCAGCTTATATCCGTTACAATTCAAGGCTGTTACAAATTAAATAAAGTGACTGTTTAAGTCATTTTCAGTTACAAAGTAATGGGGCTGTTACAAAGGAGGTTTATACATCATTTAAGGAGGTTTTAAGGAGCATTATATCATCTATTTAATTTTGGTAGCAACCTTTTAAACTACCAACCCATTTTTGCCATTTCAAAGGTTAATTCAAGCATTCAGATACCATTAAGGAGATGGTTAATAAGTTGGTGTGTATTCGGTTGGCCAAGGGCTAACTCAAGAGTAATTTTTCAAGCAATTAAAGTCATTCATTCATTCAGTTGAATTGAAGTGAATTCAAGAATGGAGTTATTTGGCTCAAGAATGTGAAAAAACTTGAGTTTTATTTCAGTTTTTAATTAGCACATTAAGATGAATGCTTTTGACTAGTTGGCTACCCTATTTTAGCACTATAAATAGGTGAAATCAGATTTTGTAATGGACTTTTGATCATTTTGAATGAAACTCTGTTCATTTGGTGAGAATTACTTTTCTCCAATTTTGTACAAAGACCTGTTGGCTTATCTACAAAGCTAGTGGCGTCAACCCGTTCTTTGCTTTATCTTGAACTTATCACTTTAGCAAATGTGGCGTTCGAACCCTATACCGAGGTTCCTATCTTTCTAGATAGTGGGTCAAGGTTTTGATTGAATTTTCAATCTATCTCACTAAACGTAAAAGTGTTGGGTCGACACTTACTAGTGTTGGTTCTTGTTTCTTGAGTCGTTTTTCTTTTCTTCATTTTATCATAACAGAACACATCCATCTTTAGCCATTTTTCCTGAACCTTTGTTGTTATAAAACAATATTGAGCCTATTTTTTTTTTCAATTTTATTTGTTAGCTATTCATTTAAGGGCTTTTTAATTTAATATAGTTTTATTTAAATTAATAAGTTTGCATATTTTTAATTTTTAGACTTGCACTTTGTGTGTTCTGCATTTAATAAAGTCATACATTATGTAACTCCCATGTTAGTTTAAGTCTGCATCATTAAATTAAGTCTTGTATGATGCGAACCCGGTCGCATCATGTTTTGACACAACTCGCCGATATCAGAATTGGCCTAAACTTGAAGGGCCCAAGTGCAAGATGAAACATCTCTTAGGCCTGATTGATTATTGGGCCAATGTTTTAAAGGACTTTTGACATTTGAATGAATATAATTATATCATTTTTTGAGATTTTCTTCTCTCAAATTTTGTTTGAAGACTTGTTGGCTTATCTACAAAGCTAGTGGCGTCAACCCGTTCTTTGCTTTATCCCGAACTTATCACTTTAGCAAGTGTGGCGTTCGAACCCTATACCGAGGTTCCTATCTTTTTAGATAGCGGGTGGAGGTTTTGATTGAATTTTCTATCCATCTCATTAAATGTATAAGTGTTGGGTCGACACTTACTAGTATTGGTTCTTACTTGTTTCTTGAGCTTTTTTTTCTTTCCTTCATTTTATCATAACCGAACACATCCATTCTTAGCCATTTTTCCTGAACCTTTGTTGTTATAAAACAATATTGAGCCTATTTTATCAATTTTATTTGTTAGCTATACATTTGTTCCTTACTTCATTGTAGACGATCGGGCAACACAAATACGACTCGACTCAACACCGAGGCGAATCGCATCATTTAGTATCAGAGCTGGTAAAACGAGAAGTACGAACTTACGAAGACAAGCAAGAATAGGTTCTTGAAGTGCAGAAAGAAAAATTCGAAAAAGAAAATTCAAGTTGTATTCGCTAATTATCTTTTCTATTCCTAATCCATAAAGATTGAATTTCTACCCCTATCTCTTCTACCCCAATGCAACACTCAACCCGAATTTATTTATTTTTTTATTTTGTTCAGCCTACCCTATCCCTATTCATTATTTCCTTTGTTTCCCAAATTTGTGACCGACCCCTAAGCCTACGATAAAAGCCTTGGCAAGTTTGAATTACAAAGTCACGAGAGAAAAAAGAGCGGTAAAAGGCACGAGTGTTGTGAGAGCATTAGGGTTGAAAAAGTCGATCTCAAGTGCGAACACGAGTGTGAGGGCCATTCAAATTTTCTTGTAGGTGACTGGTGAGGTTTGGTGGTGAGGAATTTTCAGAATTTGAACTTCAAGACTTCATGAAAGAAATGGATCGCTTGTTCGATAAGATATTAAAACCGCTCCAAGAACGATTAGTACATTTCGAAGAGCAGAGCCAACCAACGAGTGAGTTCTCCTCGAGTTGTTTCTTCTTTTCAGGTTTCTCAAGATTCGAATGACAAGTTTCAACTTTATTACCTTCCCAACGAGAGATGGTTTCAACTGATCGAGAAAGGTAAGGTCGAAGTTGACATTAAACCACAAACGCTTAAAGGTAAGTAGGGTAAAGAGTTTTTAGCCATTTATTCACGACAATCACATTTGAATGTTGTTGAGAAAATTATTGAAAACTTGGTTTGTGAAAGAGTTCTTCATTTTGATTGGATTACTTGTCATTCTATGACTAAAGTTGATGATTTTGCTCTAGCTAGTGCTATGACAAGTTTTTCTCATGATAAATTTTGCATTAGCAATTCTGTTGATGTCATGCGATTAAATCGACATATACAAAATTTGATCTTGAGTGATAAAGATTATTCATATAAAAAGATTGAATTGTTTGATTGTAATGGTTTTGTGAATTCTTCAAATTTTCACGCAAAACCTTTGTGTATTTGCATGCCTATTCGAATGAGATTTGCAAGGTTTGATCGATCAAATTATTGTATGCTTAAATTCTTATTTTTTAGCATTGGTGAATTCTCGGTAAAAATGAAATTTTTGTTACATGACTAAACAAGTGATCAAAATCATGTGTTCAAACCCGGAGCACGTCTTCCTAAGTTGTTACCGAGTAAAGGTGAGCATCGTAATTCCATTCTGAATAAATGTATTGAACTTTCTCATCCTTTTCGAATTTATCTTCATTTCCAAAAATAAAGCCTATGAATGTTGTTATCTTGCAAAATCAAAATAAGAATTTTTTATTCTGGAGGTTGTTCTACATTGTGGTACACGAGATTCGAACATGTTCTGTGTGATAATGACTTTGAATTTTTTCGTGATCCTTTTATAATGTCGACTATAAAAATCTCAAGTCAATTTAAATTGATTAGAGAAAACCTTATTTTTAACCCCGAAGACCTTTGTTCTGTAGCTTTGTTCAAGAGGTTTGAGAATCGGAATGTTTTAACTCTCGAATGTTATGTGATTTTGGTTTGATTCCATTGGTGAACTTTTTGATTCAATACGAAAAGGTAAGTTCGATTTATATTTTTGATCCTAACATTATTTCACATGCTCAATTTTTGAATGAGATTTCAAGAACTTCTTTTGAGCATATAAATTACCTTGTCACTAATTTTTTTTTATCATGTAGGTGACAAGTCGATAGAGCTTTCTCCTAAAGAGGGAGGGTATGTAAATAACATATTTTCCTTTCGAGCCATATGTGAATTCCAGGTTATTGGCAGCAACTTTGCCAACTTCATCAACTAAGGGGGCTATGACTTTGAAAGATTCTTCGCGAGCAAGTGGCCCGATTTGAAGGAAAATCGTCTTTGAGGGGAAGGGTATGATGCGAAACCAGTCGCATCAGGTTTCGACACAACTTGCCAACATCAGAATTTGCCTAAACTTGAAGGGCCCAAGTGCAAGATGAAACATCTCTTAGGCCTGATTGATTATTGGGACAATGTTTTTAAGGACTTTTGACATTTGAATGAATATAATTATATCATTTTGTGAGATTTGCTTCTTTCAAATTTCGTTTGAAGACTTGTTGGCTTATCTACAAAGCTAGTGGCGTCAACCCGTTCTTTGTTTTATCCCGAACTTATCACTTTAGCAAGTGTGGCATTCGAACCCTATATCGAGGTTCCTATCTTTCTAGATAGCGGGTGGAGGTTTTGATTGAATTTTCTATCTATCTCATTAAACGTATAAGTGTTGGGTCGACACTTACTAGTGTTGGTTCTTACTTGTTTCTTGAGCCGTTTTTTCTTTCCTTCATTTTATCATAACCGAACACATCAATTCTTAGCCATTTTCCTGAACCTTTGTTGTTATAAAACAATATTGAGCCTATTTTATCAATTTTATTTGTTAGCTATACATTTGTTCCTTACTTCATCGTAGATGTCAGGCAACACAAATACGACTCGACTCAACATTGAGGTGGATCGTATCAAGATGGTGATGCAAAAAATCGGTTCAAGAAAAGTAGCAGAGCCTACGATGCTTTGCTATTACTTGCTTGGACGCTCTCCTGGATTGAAGTTTTCGTGGTTGAAGGAAAATTTTGAAGAATTATCAAGTAATACGATTGAGAGGGAGAAGATGTGCACTGCTCGAGCATATATACTTCACCTTATAGGGGGTACTTGTGCTAGCCACCAATAATAATAAAGTCGACTTGATGTACCTACCTCTACTATCTGATTTGTAAGGTGCCCGTTCTTACAGTTGGGGATTAGTAGTACTAGCAACGTTGTATCGTGATCTTTGTCGGGCGACAAAGCACAAAACACGAGAATAGGTGGGTGTTTGCTACAATCCTGGGCACTATATATGATTCCATTTCTGGCATCAGTGGGTCACCAAGCACATGTGTTCCCACTTGTGAATAGGTGAAAGAAATTGAAACTTGGATCAAACTTGTGCAGTGATTTGCTTAAAGTTCTCGGGAGGAATCAAATTTAATTTCTCTTTCGACTTAAGATGCTAAAATTCACCTAAATGCTAAAGGTCTAGGGAATACAATATTGTCAAACAAAGAAGCATCTAACCAAAACAAGGCAAAAGTAATGATTTTCATCCGTCATCATCTACATGAAGGATTAAAAGTGGAATATCTTACTGTAAAAGACCCTCTTGAGTTGTGGAAAAATTTGAAAGAACGATTTGACCATTAGAAAATGGTGATCCTCCCTAAATCTTGTTAAGATTGGATGCACTTACGGTTGCAAGATTTTAAGACTGTAAGTGAATACAATTCAGAACTTTTCAAAATTAGTTCTCAACTGAAATCATGTGTAGAGAACATTACTGATGTGGACTTGTTAGAGAAAATATTTTCAACCTTTCATGCTACTAATGTGCTCCTATAACAACAATACCGTGAAAAATGTTTTAAAAAATATTCTGAACTGATTTCATGTATTTTAGTGGCTGAACAAAATAATGAGTTGTTGATGAAAAATCATGGAATTCGTCCCACTGGTACTGCACCACTCCCTGAAGTGAATGATGTAGTACACAATAAATATGGAAATGAAAAATACAGAGGTTACGATTGTGGTCGTGGTCGTGGATGTAGCGGGGTACATGGTCGAGGACGTACTAGTAACCATTATCATGGTGTTCATAATAGTGGAAATTCTAACCACCAGAAAAGGAATAGCAACGAATGACAAGAAAGAGGTGGTCAAAGTAACCCTTCAAAGATTATTGAGAATTATGTTACCAATGTGGTATAGAGGGGCATTGGGCACGTACCTGTCGTACGCCTGAACATGTAGTGGAATTTTATTAAGCATCCATTAAAGGGAAGAAAAATAGTATTGAGACAAATTTTATATCACAAAATGATGAAATGGTGGCAAAAGATGAGGGTGATGTAATTCTGGCCTTAATAATATAACTCACATTGATTCTTTGAGAATCATTAGAAAAGTTGGTGTTATTTTAGCATTTTATGTAGTTTTTAAGCATATTTTTTTTCTTGCATAAAGAATAAGTCGGTGTTATTTTGACATTTTTGTTATTTTAAGTATGTTTGTTTTCTTGCAAGTTATACATATTTAATAAATATTTGCAACATTTCTAATGTTATATTTTATTTATTTTATGATGAATATGAATGATCAACAAAATTTGTTGGATCCAAACTCAATGGAGACATGTGTCTTGCAAATAGTACTACAACATATGCGATACTCAAAGATAAAAAAATATTTTCTCATTTAACAATAAGTGATGTCATATTAATACAATATCGTAGTTCAAAACCTATTAAAGGCTCAGAAAGAGCTATTATATTATTACTACCTAAAGGTACAAAAGTTATCATTGATGATGCTTTATTTTTATTAAGTCTCAAAGAAATTTGTTGAGTTTTAAATATATTCGTATTAATGAATATCATATGAGGCTATGAATGAGAAAAATATTGAATATCTATATATTAAAAATGTTGAATGTGGAAATAAATATGTTTTGGAAAGACTACCTGCTTTTCATCAAATTCATATTATACAAATATTAGTGCAATTGAGACACATGCTACTACAAATCAGAAGTTTATAGAACCACCTACTTTTACTATTTAGCATGACTGGTTAGGCCATCCTAAATCTATTATGATGCAAAAAATAATTGAAAATTCAATTGGGCACCCATTAAAGAACTAGAAGATTCTTGAATTCAAAGATTCCTCTTGTGATGTTTGTTCTCAAGGTAAACTGATTATTAGACCATCACCTGCTAAAGTTGGGATTTAAATATCTCGCATTTCTAGAACGTATTCAAGGTGATATATGTGGGCCTATTCATCCACCATGTGGACCATTTAGATATTTTATGGTATTGATATATGCATCTAGTAGATGGTCACATGTATGTTTATTATCGACTCACAACCTGGCGTTTGCAAGACTACTTGCTCAAATAATTCGATTAAGAGCACAATTTCCAAATTATGCAATAAAAACTATCCGTCTTGATAATGCTGGTGAGTTTACATCTCAAGCTTTCAATGATTATTGTATGTCCATTGATATAAAAGTTGACTATCCTGTAGTTCATGTTCACACACAAAATGGTTTAGCTAAATTGTTTATCAAACGCCTCCAACTAATATCTAGGTCATTGCTTATGAGAACAAAACTACCCGTTACAGCTTGGGATATGTTATTTTACATGCAGCAACACTTGTGCGAATCAAGCCAACAAGTTATAATAGGTACTCCCCATTGCAATTGGCTTTTGGCCAGGATCCAAATATTTCTCATCTTATGATTTTTAGATGTGCGATATATGTTCCAATTGCTTCACCACAACAAACAAAGATGGGTCCTCAAATAAGGTTGGGAATATATGTTGGTTATGAATCTCCTTCTATAATTAAGTATGTTGAACCATTAACTGGAGATTTATTTACTGCATGATTTTTTCATTGCCACTTTAATGAAACAATTTTCCCAACATTAGGGGGAGAGAAAATATAGTTGGTAAAAGAAATCACATGGAATGGATCCCCATTATCTCAATTAGATCCTTGTACAAGTCAATGTGAACAATAAGTTCAAAGGATCATACATTTGCAAAATATTACCAATCAACTGCCAGATTCATTTATTGACCTAAAGAGAATTATAAAATCTCACATACAAGCTGAAAATGCTCAAATACGAATTGATATCCCAATAGGGCAAACTGTTAGTGAAAAGAAAATAATCCACGCCTGAAGACATACATGAAGATTGTGATTTTTGCATGGGTGGACTAGGCTGGTAATATAGATTGAATTGGGGCCTCATTCCATAGCCTAAATCGAGGTGTTCTCTTCTCCTAGAAGAGTATGTATTGAAGAATGAGTTGTATGTTCTTTGAGGTGGTCCAGGAAAACTTCCAACGATGTTATATTATTCTTGGTAATCTTCTTGCAAGAATTTAGTAGATGTCGAATCCACCAAAAACAAATTTCTATGTCTAAACCAACAATTAAGTTTGTAGTATAGAGAGTAGGTCAATCCCACATAGACTAATCTATCCAAATTTGTATTTATTTATAACTAGAATGTGTCATGGGCAGTTTTTGTGCCCAGACTCACGTAAACTTGAACGAAAAAAATGAAGGAGGCATAAATATGAAAATTAAATAAATAATATAAATTGAATAAAAAATAAAAACGTAATCAAACTAAACAAATCAAAATTAAATAGAATTAAACCAACAAAAAGAATATTCTAGCCTCATGCACGATTTTGACTTCAACTTCAGACTGCTCTCAAATAATGGATTTACTCCTCCAATTGTTAAGTTGGTTATAGAGATTGACGAATAAGGTTAAATATCATAATTGGTCACATCAATTTGTTCTTTGACAAGACAAATACGACAATTACAAATCGTATCGATTTACTAATTATATACTGCCCAAAATTGAACTGAAAGACACCCTTCTTTATTTGATGTTAAAACGACATCGTGTGATGATTGAATCCATCTCTATTAAAGTTAAATTTTGACTGAGATGATTTAAACACCCAATTAATTATTGGGTTTTGACTAGATTAAAAACAATGGAAACTAAAAATAAATAAGAATGGTTTTGGTGGCTGTAGTGTAATACCCCTTACCGGAGACCATTGTTGGAGTCGAGCACGAGGCATCATCAAACTTAACTTACCAATTCGGAGCATACAAATTTGCTTTTAAAATTAATTTCACTGTACACAACAAAACTGTCCACCTACGCGATTGTCACTAATTTAATTATAACTTGAGTTACGAAAATCAGAATTTAAATCCATAAATTTTTCCCTGAAACTAGACTCATATTCCTACTTACCATAAAATTTTCAGAATTTTTGGCTTGGCCCATTAGTACAGTTTATTCATTAAATTTCTCTTGTTTCACTACTCGACAGTTCTGACCTCTTGGCAATAAAAATAAATTATCTCATTGTACAGAATTCATATAATGTTATCGTTTGTTTCTTTTGAAAATAGACTTACTAAGGAATCTAGAAATATAAATTATGACCCATAATTATTTCTGTACAATTTATAATGATTTTCTAAATTTAGAACAGGGGACTTCAAAAACCATTCTGACCCTGTCTCACTAAAATTCAAATATCTCAAAATATAATATTACTTTTCCTACACCGCTTTTTTTATGTAAAAATAGACTTGATAAGATTTAATTCTATATCTCATTAACTCTCTTTCCATTTCTGCTATTTTTGGTGATTTTTCAAATTCACATCACTGCTGCGGTCCAAAAACTGCTTCTTTGTATTAGTTACCATTTAAACATACATAACACCAAAACATATTCTTCACTAACCATTTCAATAGCTAATCTTAGCCAAATCATTTGAACATACTAAAAATGATTAAGACTCTATACATGCTATAGCTTAAAAATTTTGAAAACACATAATACCGAGATGGCTGTGATAGTGTGATACGAGCTCCGACAATCCCCAATTCGAGCAAGCTCAAAACACTATAAAACAAAGGAAAGGAAGAAAGGTGTAAGCTACTAATAGCTTAGTAAGTTACATGTAAACTATAAATACTCATTTAACATTTAACATTTCTCTCATATAACTAATCAAACATTTCTTAGCAATTTCAATCACTTACACATACATAATCTTACCAATTCACTTGCACATGCATTTATACACTTAACCTTAATCACATATGCTCATTCTTTCAATTGTACCTGCACATACACTTCATTTCATATTCACTTTAACCCATTATTAATCCCGTTGAACACTAGGAATATACACAAATATGTAGAGAATTAGCACATAAGTGCCACACTGATATGTAGCCGAAGCTACCACTGAAATGTAGCTGAAGCTACCACTGATCAATAACACTGGAAATGTCCACGGGCCTGCTCACACAAGCTGTCAGGTGTCTGCAACACATGCTAGATCACCCAGCACCCGGGACTCACTGTAACACTGTAACACTGGTCTAGTGACATGTCACTTGTATCACTTCTATTCCTAAGTTCAACCGGGAATTTACACTTAACACTTTATTTTAAACACTTTGTCACTTGAATAATTCATGAACAATTTTCCTTCCACATTCAATATTAATTCACATATAAAATATAATTCACAATTTATATAAAAATATTGCTATTATTTACACATAACTTACCTCGGATGCAAAATAACTATTTTTGTAAATTAGTCGATAACCTTCTCTTTTCCCCGATCACTTCCACTATTTCTTCATTGTTGATCTATATTAACACAATTTAATGCATTTTTATCAACATTCCATTCCAATACAATTCATACACAATATTTTGACAAACTTACATTTTTTTCCCACAACTTTTCCTCGTAAAATAAAATTCACTAAATTCTTAAATTTCAAACTGACTAATTCATATTACATGTCATAACACCCTTAATTTCACAAAATCACAACTTTATGAACACTTTACTATCTTTCACAATTTAGTCATTTTTCAACATTTTCATCGAAATTCATCTAGTACAACTTGTAATTAGCACTTCAAACATTTATTATCTAACATCACTCATCAAATTACAACTATATCATAAATGGGTCAATTTTTAAACTTTAATTGCATTTAAAATAAATGGTAGAAACATGAAATTCAAGCTTCAATAAGCATAAAAATACGAAAATAATTAAAAACGGGGCAAGAAATCACTTACAATTGAGCCTAGAAAAATCAAGAACCCTAGCTTATAGAACATGAAAGTTTTGGCAGCAACTCTTTAATTTTGAAGAAGATGGACACTTATTTTCACTTTATTTTGTCTTTTATTCACTTTTGACAAAAATACCCTTGACCCATTTACTTAGATATTTTTCTAGAATTACCCTTTTGTGTCCATAATACTAATTTATAGTCTATTTTCCACATAAGCACTTCCAATTTCATGC
This sequence comes from Gossypium raimondii, assembly GCF_025698545.1. NCBI lineage: Eukaryota > Viridiplantae > Streptophyta > Magnoliopsida > Malvales > Malvaceae > Gossypium > Gossypium raimondii. The sequence goes on from NC_068566.1 coordinate 16,850,499, forward strand.
AATAATTCAATTAAGTCTTTTAATCACTAATTAGACTCACTTTGCATTTTTCTCAATTTAGTCCTAAAAATTCAATTACGCTCTAAATCATTAAAATTTCCTATCCATATTTTCACACAATATTTCAATCAATCAGTAATTAATAAAAATTTACAAAATTAAACTATTTCACTTCGGATTTGTAGTTACGAAACCACTATTCTGATTAAGCCCTATTTCGGGCTATCACAATTCTCACCTCTTAGGGATTTCCGCCCCCGAAAATCTTACCAGTGAATAAGTTGGGATACTGTTTCCTCATAGCCTCCTCGGTTTCCTATGTTGCCTCTTCCACTCCATGTCGTTGCCATAACACTTTCACTAAAGCAATTTCTTTGTTTATCAACTGTTTTACTTCTTGTGCTAAGATTTGAATTGGCTCTTCTTCGTATGTCATATCCGATCGAATTTCCACTTCAGTCGGTGGAATCACGTGCGATGGGTCCGATCGATATCGCCTCAACATAGAAACATGAAACACATTATGAATTCTTTCCAATTCCTGTGGTAGAGACAATCAATAAGCCATTGGACCGATTCTTTCTAACACTTCATACGAACCAATAAATCTTGTACTTAATTTACCTTTATGGTTAAATCTCAAAATTTTCTTCCATGGAGACACTTTCAAAAATGCTTTATCACCACTTGAAATTCAATCTCTTTTCTTTTCAAGTCCGCATACGACTTCTGTCAATCCGATGCAACTTTCAAACAATCACGGATTATCTTCACTTTTTCTTCGGTTTCTTTTACCAAATCGACTCCATTGAACTGATTTTCATTAAGTTCAATCCAATATAATAGAGTCCGACACTTTCGTCCATACAATGCTTCATAAGGTGCCATTTTTATGCTCGATTGATAACTATTATTATATGCAAATTCCACCAAAGGTAAATATATTTCCCAATTACCTTCAAATTCCAATACACAACATCTCAACATGTCTTCGAGTATTTGAATTACTCTTTCAGACTGTCCATCGGTTTGGGGATGGAATGTTGTACTAAAATTCAATTTAGTACCCAATGTCTCTTGTAATTTCTTTCAAAACCTTGAAGTAAACCGTGGATCTGACGTGACCACGCCCCAAGCTCAACCAAGTACTCATCTTGATTCCCCCGAGCTCCCAAAGGACCAATGACTCGAGCTAGGTCCAAGCGACTCCAGGAAGCTGTTTCAGCTTTATTTCTTAAACTTTGGAAGGAGAATCAGCTCCTTGATGATGGAGAAGCTCGAGCCAACTCATTGAAGAATCTATGCACTTTAGTGCAAGCTGACTTTAGCTCAATTTCAACTCCCTTAGCTCATTTCAGCTCCAACTAGCTCCTTTGAGCTCAATTCAGCTCATTTGAGAATTTCATCCATTAATGAGCTAGCCAAATTTATTCTTAGCTATGTTCTATTTATTTGTTTTTAATCTATTATTTTAATATGTCTTAATATTATTTAGTCTAAAATCTGCTGAATATACCTTGAATTTAATTTGCTCTTTGCTTTTGTAGGTATAGCCGAATGTGGGAACACCATTACTGCCGATTCATGAACATTTTTGGTTCAATGTATGTGTGGGTGCATGAATGATTACCTTCAACGAATGAATGCTTTAAAGATGGTGCATGAATGGTTCAGTACAATGAAAGGAATAGTACATGAATGTCCATCTACATGCATCGGTTGCTGTCCATTGATCTCCTATGTACTTATTCAGCCAAGAAGCATCTTTTGGAGAGACCATTCACACTTTGGCCGAACCAAGCTTCCCAAGTTCATTTCCTTGGTTTTAAAGCTGATCATTGAACTCCCTATTCTGCCTAATATAGACTTAGCTAATAGAAGATACATTGCTATATTAACTCATACAATTAAAGTCAAATTTTTTAGTCTTTAAGTTTGACTATTCGGCTATCATATGTAAAACTATAAATAGTCTTTTTCTCTTTGTAAAAAGGTTAGACATTTTTTATTATCAAAACTTGATTGTGAGGTTACCTCCTATCTTATTTCGTTTGAGTCTCGTTCTGACTTATCTAGCTAGCTAGTGGCGTCAACCCGACTCCTTGAACTTATCATCTTTCTGGTGTGGCATTCATCCATCCTTTTATAACTTAGGTTCTTACCTCTCAATAGGTAACGGGTCAAGGTCCATCTTTGATAAACCATTTAACCCACCTTGAGCAATATAAGTACCGGGGCAATACTCCATACAGTATTGAGTCGATCTTGACGCTTGAGTTCATATTTCCATTCCATTTTAATCTATCAACCTACAAGCTATTTTCTTTGTTAAAACCGAACCTATCCATTCCCAAAAGCCATCTTTTTGAAACCATTCTAATTACTTCCGCTTAAACATCTCCATAAGTCTATCTCCATCCAATATCGCTTGAAAACTTCTCGTCGACGATCAGGCAATCAAGTGAATCGACTCCATCAACCGAGCCGAATCACGTCAGGATCTCTATCAGATATAATAGACATAGGCATACCATGTAATTGAACTATCTCAGCAATATACAATTCGACTAACTTGTCAAGTGAAAAACTCATTCGCACAGGAATGAAATGAGCCGGCTTAGTCAATCGATCAACTATCACCCAAATTGAGTCTTTCTTTTTCGGTGACAATGGCAATCCGGAAACAAAATCCATAGTAATTCTATCCCACTTCCACTCGGGCACCATAATAGGTTGAAGTAACCCTGAAGGTACTTGGTGTTCAACTTTTACTCGTTGGCACACTAAACACTTTGTCACATACTCGGAGATATCCCGTTTCATACCCGGCCATCAATTTAAATTCTTCAAGTCATTGTACATTTTTACACTACTGGGGTGAACTGCCAAACGACTATCATGCACTTCTTGCAAAATTTTCTGGGTTAAATCAACATTTTTCAGAGCACATATTCTGTCACGAAACATTAAACATCCATCTGAATCATTTCGAAAATCAGAATTATCGTCTACTGCACACTGAGTCTTTCTTCTTTGGAATTCATTATCCACTTTTTGAACCTCACAAATTTCTTGAAGAAACAATGGTCTAGCTTTTAACTCTGCAAATAATGATCCATCTTCAGTCAATGTTAATCTCGAATTCAAAGCTCTCAAAGCAAAGAGAGACTTTCTGCTCAAAGCATCATCAACTATATTGGCTTTTCGCGGATGATAATCTATCACAAGTTCATAATCTTTCAACAATTCCAACCATTTTCGTTACCGCAAATTCAGATCTTTTTGTGTCATAACATATTTCAAACTTTTATGATCCGTATAAACACGACATTTCTCACCATATAAATAATGACGCCAAATCTTCAAAGCAAAGACAATAGCAGCCAACTCTAAATCATGGGTAGGATAATTTCATTCATGCGGTTTCAATTGTCGAGAAGCATACGCTATCACTTTTCCTTCTTGCATCAATACACATTCGAGCCCACTTAACGATGCGTCACTATAAACAACAAATTCCTTTCCTGACTTAGGTTGCACTAACACTGGTGCCTCAGTTAAAGACTTTTTTAATTTCTCAAAACTTTGTTGACACTCCTCGGTCCATTCAAACTTAACATCTTTTTGCAACAATTTTGTCATCGGTGAAGCTATCAATGAAAAATCGTCTACGAATCGACAATAATATCCGACTAAGCCCAGAAAACTCATAACTTCAGATACATTTCTTGGAGGCTTCTATTCAACTATTACTGATATCTTATTCGAATCCACTCGGATGTCATCTCTCGAGATAATATTCCCCAAGAATCTACTTCACTGAGCAAAAATTCACTCTTGCTAAATTTAGCAAACAATTTCTTTTCTCGCAAAGTCTGTAGCACAATTCTTAAATGTTCGGCATGCTCAGCTTCACTTCGGGAATAAATAAGAATATCATCTATAAACATCACAACAAATTTATCCAAATAGGGCCGAAAAATCCGATTCATCAAATCCATAAAAATAGATGGAGCATTAGTCAGACCAAAAGGCATTACAAGAAACTCATAGTGGCCATACCGGGTTCTGAAAGCAGTCTTTGGCACATCTGTCTCTTTAACTCTCAATTGGTAATATCTGGATCTCAAATCAATTTTGGAAAACACTGTGGCATCCTTTAACTGATCAAACAAGTCATCTATTCGGGGCAATGGATATTTATTCTTCACTGTCACTTTGTTAAGTTGACGATAATCAATACACAATCTCAATGTTCCATCCTTTTTCTTCACAAATAGCACGGGAGCACCCCATAGAGAGTAACTTGGTCTTAGGAATCCTTTATCCATCAACTCTTGTAATTTCACTTTTAACTCTTTCAGTTCAATTGGTGCCATTCTGTAGGGATCAATCGATATTGGAGCGGTACCTGGCATTACTTCAATACCAAACTCTAATTCTCTAATCGGAGGCAAACCTGACAACTCTTCTGGGAACACATCTAAATATTCACATACCATTGACACTGATTCGATCTTTATTTCAGACACTTTTGTATTTAACATATAAGCTAGATATGCTTCACAACCATTTTTCAAATATTTCTGAGCAGACATAGCAGAAATCACAATTGGCATCACATTTGACTTATCTGTTTCAACCCGAAGAACTTTACCACTACTACACTTCAACTCAAGAATTTTCTAACTACAATCTATCTTGGCCTTATGTAATGTCAACCAATCCATTCCCAAAATAATATCAAATTCATCAAATGGCAACAACATCAAGTTGGCAGGGAAACATTGACCTTGTATCATCAAAGGATAATTTTTGTATATTTTATCAACTATCACATGCTTGCCTAAAGGATTCGACACTTCAACCACATACTCAGTCAATTCAACACACAAATTCTTATTAGACACTAAATTTATGCATACATACGAGTGAGTAGAACCAAGATCAATCAATGCAAGAACATTAGTGTCGTAAAGAGAAAATATACCAGTGATCACATCAGAGGAAGATGCTTCCTCTCTAGCTTGGTTGGCATAAGCTCTCGCTGGAGCTGTCGCTTCGGATCTTACGGTAGTGTCTTTTGTTACACCTTTACCACTAGTTCCAGTCCCCACATTTCTCGGTGGTCTTCCTCTAGTAGTCACACTGCTCGATCTCACATTCTGAAACTTTTCTATCTCTTTTCTTTCTGGAAAATCTTTCACAAAATGATCTCGAGATCCACATTTAAAACATGTTCGGCTGATTAAATAACATTCCCCCAAATGTCGTTTTCCACAATGTTGACATTCCGGTCTAGTAGGTTTAACACTACCTACACTTGCCATAGAATTCGCTTGAGCTTTAGAACTTGAATATTGTTTTCCTCGATCTCTTTGAAAATTCACACTAGAAGCATGCGATTGAGTATTTATTTCTCTAGACTTCTTCGCTTGAGACTGAAATGACTTGCTCATTAATCTTTTTCTTACATCTCTTGCTTCACTTTTCAACTTTCTTTTCTCTTTACTCAATTCTTCAGCCTTGATAGCTCTTTCAACTAGTACCACTAACTCTTTAATTTCAAGGATTCCTACTAACAATCGGATATCCTCGTTTAATCTATCTTCAAACCTCTTGCACAATGTAGCTTCATTAGATACACACTCTTGGGCATACTTGCTTAATTTGACAAATTCTCGTTCATATTCGGCTATTGTCATGTGCCCTTGCTTCAATTCAAGAAACTCTTTTCTCTTTTGATCAATGAAACGCTGACTTACATACTTCTTCCAAAATTCCTCTTAAAAGAAATCCCATGTAACTTTCTCTTTAGGCACCACTGACACTAAAGTTTTCCACCAATTATAACCGAATCCCTCAACAATGAGATAGCACATTTGAGACTTTCTTCTGAAGTACAAGATAATTCATCCAACACTCTGATAGTATTTTCAAACCAGAACTCTGCTCTTTCAGGATCATCATTTATATTAGCTCGGAACTCTTCGGCTCCATACTTTCGAATTTTGTCTACTAGAGGCTTTGAAAATCTTAACACTTCAGTTTGTTGATGAGCTATGGGAACAGCTTGGGAAATAAGAGAGGGCGGAGGAGGTTGAGCATTAGGATTAGTTCTAACAAACTTAGTATACCAATTTCTCATCATATGGAGAAAATCTTCCCCAGCCTCATCTTCTTGACCCTGAGTCTTGGGTCGACTTTCAACTAGCACCGTCCCTTGCGCGGAAGCAGGCGTATTACTTTGAGCATCATCAATTGTATCTCAATTAGGATCCATTACTATAAAAAACATTTTAAGATATCAGGAGTCGTCACACTATCATTATTCAATTATGGCATGTATAGATAGTCTATTACAATCGCAACATTAGTCCGAGAATCGACTAAACCATAGCTCTGATACCACTAAATGTAACACCTCTTACTCGAGACCATTGCTGGAGTTGAGCACGAGGCGTCATCTAACTTAACTTACCAATTCGGAGCATAAAAATTTGCTTTTAAAATTAATTTCACTGTACACAACAAAACTGTCCACCTGCGCAATTGTCACTAATTTAATTATAACTCGAGTTACGAAACTCAAAATTTAAATACGTAAATTTTCCCTAAAACTACACTCATATTCCTACTTACCATAAAATTTTTAGAATTTTTGGCTTTTCCAATTAGTACAGTTTATTCATTAAATTTTCCCATATTTCACTACTCGATAGTTCTGACCTCTTGGCAATAAAAATCAATTATATCATTGTACAAAATTCATATAATGCTATAGTTTCTTTCTTTTGAAAATAGACTCGCTAAGGAATCTAGAAATATAAATTATGACCCATAATTATTTCTGTACAATTTATAATGATTTTCTAAAGTCAGAACAGGGACTTCAAAACCATTCTAACCTGTCTCACTAAAATTCAAATATATCAAAATATAAAATTTCTTTTCCTACACCATTTTTTTTGTAAAAATAGACTTGATAAGATTTAATTTTATATCTCATTCACTCTCTAATTATATATATATATATATATACATATATTATTTTGGTGATTTTTCAAATTCATGTCACTGCTGCTGTCCAAAAACTGCTTCTTTGTATTAGTTACCATTTAAACATACATAACACCAAAACATATTCTTTACAAACCATTTCAATAGTTGATCTTAGCCATATCAAATGAACATACTTAAAATTATTAAGACTCTATACATGCCATAGCTTAAAACATTTTGAAAACACATAATACTGAGATGGCTGTGATAGTGTGATACGAGCTCCAACGATCCCCAATTCGAGCAAGCTCAAAACACTATAAAACAAAGGAAAGGAAGAAAGGTGTAAGCTACTAATAGCTTAGTAAGTTACATGTAAACTATAAATACTCATTTAACATTTAATATTTCTCTCATATAACTAATCAAACATTTCTTAGCAATTTCAATCACTTACACATACATAATCTTACCAATTCACTTGCACGTGCATTTATACACTTAATCTTAATCATATATGCTCATTCTTTCAATTGTACCTGCACATACACTTCATTTCGTATTCACTTTAACCCATTATTAATCTCGTTGAACACTCGAAATATACACGGATACGTAGAGAATTAGGACATAAGTGCCACACTGATATGTAGCCGAAGCTACCACTGAAATGTAGCCGAAGCTACCACTAAAATGTAGCTGAAGCTACCACTGATATGTAGTCGTAGCTACCATTGAAATGTAGCCGAAGCTACCACTGATCAAGAACACTGGAAATGTCCACGGGCCTGCTCACATAAGCTGTCAGATGTCTGCAACACATGCTAGATCACCCAGCACCCGGGACTCACTGTAACACTGTAACACTGGTCTCTAGTGACATGTCACTTGTATCAACTTCTATTCCTAAGTTCAACCGGGAATTTACACTTAACACTTTATTTTAAACACTTTATCACTTGAATAATTCAAGAGCAATTTTCCTTCTACATTCAATATTAATTCACATATCAAATATAATTCACAATTTATATAAAAATATTGCTATTATTTACACATAACTTACCTCGGATGCAAAAAGACTATTTTTGTAAATTAGTCGATAACCTTCTCTTTTCCCGATCACTTCCACTATTTCTTCTTTCTTGATCTATATTAACACAATTTAATGCATTTTATCTACATTCCATTCCAATACAATTCATACACAATATTTTGACAAACTTACATTTTTTTCCCATAACTTTTCAAAATTTCACTTTTGTCCCAAAGCTCATAAAAATAAAATTCACTAAATTGTTAAATTTCAAACCTCACTAAATCATATTTCATGCTCATAAGAGCCCTCAATTTCACAAAATCACAACTTTATGCACACTTTACTATCTTTCACAATTTAGTCCTTTTTCAACATTTTCATCGAAATTCATCCAGTAAAACTTGTAATTAGCACTTCAAACATTTATTATCTAACATCACTCATCAAATTACAACTATATCATGAATGGGTCAATTTTTAAACTTTAATTTCATTTAAAATAAATGGTAGAAACATGAAAATCAAGCTTCAATAAGCATAAAAATACGAAAATAATTAAAAACAGGGCAAGAAATCACTTACAATTGAGCTTAGAAAAATCAAGAACCCTAGCTTATGGAACATTAAAGTTTTGGCAGCAACTCTTTAATTTTGAAGAAGATGGACACTTATTTTCACTTTATTTTGTCTTTTATTCACTTTTGACAAAAATACCCTTGACCCATTTACTTAGATATTTTTCTAGAATTACCCTTTTGTGTCCATAACACTAAATTATGGTATATTTTCCACATAAACACTTCCAATTTCATGCAATAATTCAATTAAGTCATTTAATCACTAATTAGACACACTTTGCATTTTTCTCAATTTAGTCCTAAAAATTCAATTAGGCACTAAATCATTAAAATTTCCTATCCATATTTTCACATAATATTTCAATCAATCAGTAACTAATAGAAATTTATAAAATTAAAGTATTTCACTTCGGATTTGTGGTTACGAAACCACTATTCTAATTAGGCCCTATTTCAGGCTATCACATGTAGAGCCTCCCCTATTCACATCTATCTGTATGGATATTAAAAATAGAAGGTAAAAGGAAGGCTATGTTAAAAATAAGAATGGTTTTGGTGGCTGTAGTGCCTCCCCTATTCACACCTATCTACATATTTATTAATCAACCCCGCCCATTTTTAGAGTAGAGATTTAAATTTAAATGTCCCAAACAAAAATCTAATTTTCTTTTATTTAATCATATTTTGTAAATAATAAGATAATATAATCCTAAAGTTTAAACCTTTTATACCTCAATTTCTCAATCGTTTTAGTTTCTACTCTAGCATATGTCGCAACTACATGTTCTGATGCTCAACAAGAAAAAGACATCATGATTCATGCACATTTAAGAAGCAAGCATTAGTATATTTGAATATTTATGTCATCTTCTTATTTTTAAATATGATACAATTACTTTAAAATTAATCACATGAAATAAAAATATTTTATTAAATAATAAAAGAGAAAAACATTCACGTGCATCTCCTCTCTATATATAAAAGCATGATGTTAAAAATGATTTGAAATTTTTCTGATAAATTAATATAGTTGAAATAAGGGATATTTAATTAAATATTAAACAAGGAACCATAAAACTAAAGCTATTACTTAAAAGAGGTTCAACTTTAATTGCCAGCGTTGCATACTAATTAAATAAAGTGTACTAGTTTGTTACTTATTTATTTAAATATGTAATGTAAGTTTAGTTAAATATCTGTGACTGCTTCATGAGTGATTATTTCGTAGGTAAATTTGAACTAAATATTTATGCCCATGAAAACAAATGTATGTTTTCTTTTAATAAAATTATACATGAATAAAAATTGCTGAGTTTTCAAAAATAAATTTTAAAATTAAAAAATACTTTTCTATTTAACTTTATGTGAATATAAATAATTAAAATTACAGAAAAATATAGTTAAAAATATTTTTTTATAGTAAACTCAAGTTCAAGTCGTAGATATATATAACTTGAAATATATTGACTTTTGTACCAATTTAATATCAAAATTGTGTTCCCAATTTTGATCTCTACCACCAAATTCTTTTCTTTTTGAATTAAATGCCTAGAAATAATGTTATAGAGTGGTGTAGGTGAAAAGAAACAAGAAAGACATGAACAAGGAATAAGAAAACAATTTTAAATATTAAAGTAAAACATGCACATAATCAAACTATTTATACTTAAATCCGATAGTTTTACATTTTAATTATTAGATAATAAAAGTAGATAATGAAAATTTTATTTTAAATTTTAAATATCTTATTATTGGATAAATGATTTTTATAATAACTATTCAAAAACTAATAATGATAAAATTAAAAAAATTCAAGTATAAATTCAGATTTAATGGATTCTCTCTGTGAAAACTCTGGGTTTAGAATTGCTCTATGGAAGGTTTAATCCCTATGAAGGTCCGCTTTAGGGATAAAGATAAAAGTTTGAGTAGGGAGTTGTTGGTAGATCTGTCTACTGAACCAACAATTTCTTGGAAAGACAAGTTAGTTGGTCATACATCCAATACTGTTGGGAATGGTTTAGAGGAGAAGGAGGATTTTGATCTGCTGGAATGAGACATTCAAAAGTCTGTTGTCAATGACATTCCTTCAATCGAATTCTCATATAGGATTCGTCAAATACTCTTTTGGGAGAAGAGAACACCTCGGTTTAGGCTATGGAATGAGACCCCAATTCAATCTATATTACCAGCCTAGTCCACCCAATTCAATAGGGTTTCATTTCACTTTCAATACATCCAATTTTCTAATTTCACATATGTACATCATCACACATATAAGTATATATTAAATTTGATAACAACTATAATTTCTCAATACGCATATTCATAAAAACACCACAATTCTCGATACACATAATTTGTTCATTATAATCATCAGTTGATTCAATTTGGCTCAAAGTACAAGAGTTATCACCTCAATTACTTACCATATGCAAACAATACAAAATGTAATAATTTGTAATTTAATTCAGATTATAGAAACACAAACCATATATTTTGAGCTACTCGACATCAATCTTGTCTTTCCCCTTCTTACTCGAGGATTCCGGAACGACGTTTACTACGGAATAAAATAATTTAAATTAATTAATAACATACTACTCAATTCACAAGAATTTCAATTTTTTCTACTATATTTTGTTTATTCTTCAATTCATTCCACTTCTTTCATATTTCTTTCATTTTACTTCAATTTTATTTATTATTTTATATATTAAAGTTAACTTAGGTATACATAAATATAATATACATAACATTAATAACCTTAACACATGATTGGCCACACAACATTTATTTAATGGTATAATTGCTATTTTAGTCCCTTAATTAATTTCAATTTATAATTCAACTTTTAATCCTTACGCGATTTAGTCTCTTTACCTTAACAACTTCTAATTTCATGAAAATTACTTAACCAAAATCTAATTCACTACTAAACTAAACTTGTAAATATTTAATAAAAATATTTACGGGTTTGTTTTACGGGAATGGAGCCCCGAATCTCACTTTCCATCACCCCTGACTATCGGGTCGTTACATACCGATTGGAGGAGAAAATCTATTATCTAGGTTCAATCCGAAATAGGAGTCAAAATTGTAACATCCCAAAAATTGGGTTAGAAGAAGTTGAATTTTGAGACCAAGAATGGAAATCTCTCGATTTTGAGTTTAGATTTTGGAAAATTTTGATAAGTAAATTGATTTGGTTTAGTGGTTAAGTGTTCTAGTTATATATGTGAGGTTCTGGTTTCAAATCCTATCTCTTGAAATTTTGCTACTTTTGACTAAACTCTTATATTTGGACATGTGAGTTATAAGTTAAGTTCAGTCAACTGATATCAAGAATGAGCTTGCTGGTTCATTAGTTAAGTTTTTGTGTACCCCTTGGTCTTGTGTTCAAATCTCCGCGTGCTTAATGGGAATATTTTTATACTAATCTGTAAATCAGTTTAGTTTCCTTTTTAATTTATTTATTAAATTAAAAGGTTGGTAACTCTCTCCTCTTTGTTTTTAGGACAAAAAGAAAACGTTTTCCCTCTTCTTTTATTTTCTTTTTCTTTTTGGTTTTGCCTTGCTTCCAAATTACCTTTGTTTTTGCTATTGGTTGTGAATTAGATTTCGTGCAGGGCTCGACCTTTTCTTGTGGTTCTGTTCTTAGAGTCAGTAAGAGTCAATTGCTTATGTTGCTAGTATGTAGTTTTCTATCGGTTTTTGAATTCCATAGCAATAGATGATTATTCCTTGGGATTTTGTTAATTGGTTGTTTGAATCAAGAGAGGTTCGAGCAACGTCTAGTGCTCCTTCAACGATGTAGGATCGTGTGTCTATTGTTCGTTGCCTGTAAGTTTTGATTTGGAGTGTTATGTTGAAAGTTCTTTGACATAGATTTGGTTTGGATGTTACTCAAGTGATCTATTCCGGTTTGATTGTATGATTTGGTTACTATAACATTATTTTAGGCCCGGGAATTATCTTTTTTACTTCCATGTCAAAACTATATCAGGTAGGTAACGATAACCCAACTTTTGTTTCAAGTTTAGTCACCGAAAAACTGACTGTCAACGCCATACAGTTGTGTGGTAGACCGTGTGAGCCATAGAATCGTGTGGCAGGCCATGTAACTCACTGTTCATGAAATTGGAGGCACACGAGGTGTGTGTGCAGGCTGTGTGTGGTTATGTGTTATGCAGGGTTCATATGGGTCAATGACACGGGCGTGTGTGCAGGCCTTGTAACTCACTAATTGTGAATTAAGACCACATGAGCAGGTGACACGGGCGTGTGTTAGGCCATGTAAGACATACAGGCAAGCTATCCAGGCCGTGTGAAACTACACGGGTGTGTGAACCAATATTTATAATTTTTCCCTCGGGCCACAAACGTCATTTGAAACAAACGTAGGCCTATTGTAGGGTCCGTATGATTTGAATTAGGCTACATAACTTGATATCTGATGATCTGATGCTGAACAACTTGTGATCTGTACGTATGTCTGCTATGTTTGAACCTAAGTAAGTAGGATCTGTCAAAACGTAATGTGCTATTGTCTAATGTGTGCAGATTATCTAGGTACAATTTGTTGGTACACCTTTACGTGACTTTGTTGCTTAAGAACATGTGATATTTAAATATGTTGAATTGATTGGTACTGATTCTGATTTATAACCATGCATGTGACTTCATGGCAAATCTGATATTATTTGTTAAGTTTTGATAAATATGCTTTATAACTCATGGACTCTCATGCCTACTGACTTTATTACTGTACGATAGCAAGACTTACATGCTTATCACTCTGCTTCTGTATATGCATGCTAAGACACATTGCATGGGACTTGGGATGATGTGAAAGGAGAAAGTTTTTGGTAGTTTGATTATCTGTATTATCTGGTGGTTTATCCAAATTTCTATTTTGGCAACTTGGCTACAATATAGTGGCTTGAGCATGTGTATCCGATCTGACAGTTTTAACTACAAAATTTTGGTGGCAATGTCCACAGTTATTTGTTAGTGTGATTTGGTTGGACGAGTTTTGGGGGGGACTCTATTTTGGCGTGTAGCGAAGTTGGGTAGGATGTTTTCTGATAAATCTACATTCTGATCTGTTTTGAAAAATACCGTATCTGCATAAACATACATCCTCTGCATAGTTTAGTTCGATTTCTTTCTGCTTCGTTCTACTTTCTTTGTCCGCTCGCTTTACTCATTACGTTCATCATATTTCGCTCTGTCCTATTCTGGTGGGTTTGTGTTGTTTTGTTATATTAGCATGATGGCAACCTCCGTGATACTCTGGTATGTTCTATTCTGGTCTTGTACTCGCTATTAAGTTCTCTATGTTACTCTGATTTATATACTACGTTTTGTTAATTGTAATTGATGATGGTTATACACTGAGCTTTATAGCTCACCTTTTGGTTTTATATCTGTGTGTTCAGGTAAGTCTCTGACTTAGGACCGGACGTCGTGTGGGAGCTCGGATTATTTTGCTATAGTGTAAAAATTCTTTTGATCTTTTGGGTTTGTAGTATGTTTCTGAGCTCGTCTTGGTTTTTGCTAAATTCATCAGTAGATGATAATTTTTAACTATAAAACCACTTAAGTCGACAAAACGGATTTCAGTTTCAACATTAAACTCTGAAAATATTTTCCGCCACGAATCAAATAAAGTTTTGAATGTTTTCTGGATAATTACTAAAATCAGTTTTCAATACGTTGGTGTAACTCGTCTAGATTCGGCTTAAACTTCTAGGTCGGGTTTGGGGTGTTACAAAAATCATGCTCGAGACTAAATTATTTGTTTTGTTGGGTTATTCCTATTTAATTTCAATTTATTTATTCTGATTATGTTTTTATTTTTTATTAATTTTTTTATTTATTTAATTTTCATATTTAATATCCCATTTGTTTTTCATATAGGTGCAAGTCATGAGCACGAAAATTGTCTGCAAAATATTTTGGTTATAAAGAATCAGTCTATGTGGGATTGACTTTCGATTTTAGGCATAATTTTTTAATAAATTCAACACTCATCATATATATAATATGATATAGTTTACAAGTTCAATAACAAATAATACTTATCCAAATAATTATAAATAAAATTAAACTAAGATAAAACCCAATCAAAGTAAATTAAAATAAATTCGGACAAAATTGACTTAAATAAAACCCAGATCAGATTTATGGAAATATTGAAAGATACACAAATTTTATTGTTAATTTATGCTAATTCAAGTTTAAAACATGGATGAAAAAAACAATTCTTTCATTCTTGTTAGTTACATAGATTTTATTTTATTTTGGTGTAATTTTATCAAAAATAAAAAAGAAAAAGTTTATGTTATTATTGGATGGGCATTGAAGATAGAAAATAATTTAAAAATTAGTTAATTTGATATTGTTTAGGTTTTAGGCTTTCATTTGTTTGTTCGGCTAACTAAAAGCGTGCCCACCCTTCTTTACGTAGAGCAACATAAAAGAATACTTAGTTTGAGCTAGATAAAATTTACAAAATCTTTAAAATACATAAATAAAAATTCCCATTCTAAGACATGTTGAAGAATAATAATTTACCAACGATAGCATTAATGAAAATAAAAATAGAGTGACTTATTATTTCATTATTTGTGAAGGGATTAAATTAAAATTTTTCATTTTTCAAAAGTTAAAATGTAAATTTTAACATATATTTACTTCCTATTTTATCATTTATAAAAGGCTAAAAACAAAATTTTCATTTGGGGTCGTGATTGCTTATTTATTCTATTTATTAAGTCTTTTACTTGAGTTCGTATCACCCATCAATCGAATCTCGACTTAATAAGGGAAATTACTTTAATGTCCTTTCACATTTAAAATAAAATATATTATTTGAGGGTATTTTAATTTTTATTTAAAAACCAATAAAAATATGCATATTGTTATGAATATCTTATTAAGTGGATGTCCATCAAAATCAAGACAAGTTTTTATGTAATTTAAATTCTAATAGTTGTTAGAAGTATATCTCTACTTCATTTATACTTCAGATGCCTATAAATAGAGACTTTGGAGAAGCTTTGTAAATATTCTGATTGATCAATAAAATACGCTTTCTCTTTTGTCCTCTCATTTTCTTTGTTCTTTACTCTCCGTCTATTTATTTTATAACACATTATTAGCATAATTCTCTTTTAATTGTTTTTCTCCATAAGTCAAAAAATTTTTCTCTTTCACCAAACCTTACCCCTTCAAGCAACAACCAATGCAATAGTCGGTTACTCACTCAAATTTGCTACTTAAGTTGTTGTCGATTGCCTTCTAGAGCTACTGTTGTTATTTCAGTCTTCAATTGAGGCCTGCTGTAACACCCCAAACTCGGCCTAGATATTATGGTCGAATCTAATGATGTCACATGGTAGTGCTTTTCGAAAAAATAGGTCGTTTCTAAATCCTCTTTTCTATTTAACCATTTTTTTATTATCTTATGTTAACTTCAAATCTTGTCGTTCGTTTTCAAGACATTATTCATTTACAAATCGTTATTCAATTTCAAAATGTTTTATTTTTATTTTTATTTTTATTGCAAAAGCTTTTAAACAGTCTGCTTATTCGTGGTATTTTTGATAAAACATTGATTTCATTTGAAAACCCGAGTTTTCCCTAACACTAGCAGATTTAATTTATAAATCGTATAAAATTCAAATTTTAAACCAAAATTCGTAAAGGTCATAATTACAGTAAAATACTCCCAAATAAAAATAAAATCATAAATAGGTAGTAAACAGTGTAAAAGAAGTCGTGTGACCACCAATAAGTCTTTCGCCGCACTGATCCGCCTATATCTGAGGATTACCTGTATAGATTAAACAGAAGGGGTGAGTTTACGTAAACTCAGTGTGTAATCTCCATACAAAGGAACAGACAATAAACAGATAATCTTAGTCTGGGCTTAAGCCCTTTTCAGTATCAGTATCAGTCCAGTTTGGTCCTTAGCCCATCTTAGTACAAAAACAGTCATACGGTAGGGCTTTAGCCGATCACAGTATCAGTAGCAGTAACAGATATGCAGTCACAAAAATCCTACTCACCCAGCCTCTACACACCATCTCTGTCAAACCCTACACTCCATGTGGGGATATAATTAACCCACCCATCCCTACACTCCAAGTAGTACCGAATGTGGCACTAGACAGTAGTTTGCAATTGAGCTGTCAGTAAATTAGGCTCGATGCCTTTCAGTACACTTCCTCCGAACATTATAATCCCCTAACCCAATGTAATGCAATATAAAAATATGACATGCTATAACATAATATAATGCATGTAAACATGACATACAGTATAAACTAAATGGAATATCATCAGGCTTAATCATATCAGTCATACAGTCATTTTAGTCAATTAGGGGTCTAGGTAAACTTACCAACCCTACAATAGGTTCCCAGTCGACTTGGGCGACCCGTGCAACCTTATTAGTGAAACAATGAAAATAGGCCTCAAAGCCCATAATGTTTGCCCGTGTGGGCCCACATGCTCGTGTGGCCCACATTAACCAAATTGCCCTTGGCCTCGTGATCCATTTTAATGTAACTCGTGCTAGTTAATTATTCATATTTGTTTCCACTATTTACTTATATGATCCTTCAAAGCTGTCTACTTGAGTCACTGTTACTCAATTATTTGTATCTTAAGCTATAGAATTCTGAATTAAGATCCGAAAATTTTCCCTAAAACCAGACTCACATATCTTCATACCATAAAATTTTCAGAATTATTGGTTTAGCCAATAAGTACAGTTTATTCTTTAAAATTTTCCTAGTCCTGTTGTCTAACAGTTTCGACCTTTCTGCATTAAAAATTAATTATTTTCTCGTACAGACTTCGGATGATATTCTTGTTTATTTCTCTTGAAAATAGACTCATTCAGGATTTTAAACATATAGTTCTAACCCATAATTATGTTTCTCCAATTTTTGATAATTTTCCAAAGTCAAGACAGGGGATTCTGAAATCATTCTAACTCTGTCTCACTAAAATTTAAATATCTCATAACATGAAATTTTTTTCTTACTTCGTTTCATCTATGAGAAACTACACTCAAATATCTTTAATCCCATATTTTTTTCATCCTCTAATTCATTTTCCACAATTTATGGTGATTTTTCAAATTTAGCCTACTGCTGCTATCCAAAAAGCAAGCAATTTTGACTTTTCGTCGAATCCCTTATTTTTGTGTTTCGGGTACACACCTGTTTTTGTTTGATGCTAAAACAGTCCCTGAGCACTCCAAAGCCTATAATTGAAAAAATAACACCATAATCAGTGTTACCTCGCGATTAATTAAAATCCCAAAACGAAAATACTTACCCATAAAACGATGAACACTTACTGCAAAAACTTCAAATCGGTACGTTTACGAAAATCACGAGGAGAGCCTTAATCCTCGCAAAATGCTGCTGCCAACACCCCAGAATTAGACTATTAAATACAAAATAATCTCTTAAAATGATACCCAACAACTTATTGAATTTGCACAAGTGCTGCTTAACGCTACGAAATCAAGAGGAAAGAATGGTTTAGGGGGAACAAGGGAATTTTGATAGTAGAGGAAAGAAAAGAAAAGAAAATCGAGTAAGAAGCAAGGAAGAAAAAAAAATCGGTAGAGATGGGGGAGGGAAAACGTCAGAAAGATAGAGAGAAAAACGACTCTATTTTTTCGAAAAAGGAAAAAGTGATCAGATTTTGGATATTCTCCCCCATAATCCCCTAATTCACTCCTAAAATCGCTCCCTCACTTTCCACTACACATCCACCACTTAGAAACCCAGTTCAGCACAACTCTTGCCAAAATTAGGAGCAAAAATACAACATTTGCCTTCCCAAAGATTCGAACCCATGACCTCCCTCACACCAACACTCCACTTATCCACCAGACCAGCAGGCCCATTCTGTTAATTACTTGCCAACTTTTACTTAAAAGCCTACTGACCAAAGATAGGGCTTATTCATAAAAATACCAAAATTTACCCAAGTCCTAGCTTGAACTTGGGACGTCCAAAACACTCGCAAAACACATAACCACTAAAGTTGACAGATGTTTGTGTTACACATTCATAATATCCAAAATTAAAATTTTGGGGCATTACAATTCTACCCCCTAAAGGAAATTTCGTCCTCGAAATTTACCTGATCAGAACAGATGAGGACATTGCTAACACATCGCATCCTCAGGCTCCCATGTGGCCTCCTCAGTGTTATGATTACATCATAGAACTTTTACCAGTTGACTGGATTTCCTTCTCAGAACCTTATCGTTGCGATCCAGAATCTGAACTGGCTCTTCCTCAAATGTCAAATCTAGTTTAACCTCAATGCCTTCAACAGAGACAATATGAGTAGGATCAGAGTGGTAGCGCCTCAACTTGTCCTCCAGTATCTGAATTACCCTTTCAGACTGACCATCGGTCTAAGGATAGAATGTAGTACTAAAGTCAAACCTTGAACCCAGAGCCTCATGTAACTTCCTCTAAAATTGAGAAGCGAAACTAGGATCCTTATCAGAGGTGATCGAAACCGGTACTCCATGAAGTCTCATTATCTCAGAAATATAAAGTTTCACCAGCTGGTGTAGAGAATAATCAGTACGAATAGGTATAGAGTGGGCGAACTTGGTCAATCGATCCACGATGACCCATATTGAATCCTTCTTAGTGGGTGTTAGAGGCAATCTATTAATGAAATCTATAGTTATGCGCTCCCATTTCTAAAGAGGAATCTTAACTGACTGCAGCAAACCCAAAGGTAATTGATGCTCAGCATTAACCTACTAGCAAGTCAAACATCTGTCCACAAAATTAGTAACCTCATGTTCCAACCCTGGCCACCAATATAACTCACGGAGGTCTCGGTACATCTTATTTTCGCTAAGATGCATAGCATAAAGGCTACTATACGCCTCTCTCAGTATGGCCTATCATATATCATTATCATTCGAAACACAGATTCTCTCAAGGAAACAGAGTACCCCATCACTATTTAGTCCAAAATCCGTAGTATTACCACCCTCAATGTGCTGAAATCGAAGACCTAACGACTCATCCTCCAACTGCTTACCCTTAATCTGCTCTATTCAGCCAACAAACTACCATCATCAAATAAACTGAGGCGAGCGAACATCGCCCTCAGGTCAGTCATAGCTCTACGACTCAGTACGTCGACCACCACATTGGCCTTACCAGGGTGGTATCCAATAGTATAGTCGTAGTCCTTAAGCAGCTCAATCCATCTACGCTGTCTAAGATTCAACTTCTTCTGACTAATGAGGTACTTGAGGCTTTTGTGATCAGTGTAAATCATACACTTCTCACCATACAAGTAATGCCTCCAGATTTTCAGTGCGAACACCACTACGGCCAACTCCAAGTCATGCTTTGGATAATTCACCTCATGAGTCTTAAGCTGACGAGACGCCTACGCTACCACCTTACCCTCTTGCATTAACACACATTCTAAACCAACATGTGATGCGTCGCTGTAAACAGTAAACTCCTTTCCAGACTCTAGCTGTATTAGAACAATGACATCAGTCAATACAGTCTTGAGCTTCTCAAAACTCTCTTGCTACACATCAGTCCAGTTAAATGACACACCCTTACGTAGCAGCTTAGTCAAGGGTGCGACAATCAAAGAAAACCCCTCCATAAATCGTCGATAATATCCCGCCAGTCCCAAAAAACTGCGGATCTCAGACACATTCCTAGGCTGCTTTTACTCCAACACAGTCTCAATCTTTCGAGGATCAACTTGAATCCCCTCAGTCAAAACTACATGACCAAGAAATGTCTCCTCACGCAACCAGAACTCACACTTACTAAACTTAGCATAGAGTTGTTTTTCCCTTAAAGTCTTAAGAACGACTCGAAGGTGTTCATCTTCCTCATCCTCAGTCCACGAGTAAACCAGTATGTTGTCAATGAATACCACCCCAAACGAATCCAGATAAGGCTAGAACACTCGATTCATTAAATATATAAAAATTGCCGGTGCATTACTCAGTCCGAATGGCATCACTAAGAACTCGTAGTGACCATAACGAGTCCTAAACACTGTCTTATAAACATCAACCTCCTTAACCCTTAATTGATGATATCCAGATCGAAGGTCAATCATATAGAAAACCGAAGCTCCTCAAAACTAGTCAAATAGATCATCTATCCTCGGTAGGGGGTACTTATTCTTAATGGTCAATTTATTCAGCTGTTTGTAGTCGATGCACATACGCATAGATCCATCTTTTTCTTTACAAATAGAACCGAGACATACTAGGGCAGATGAAATCACAATCTAAAAGCTTTTGAATCTGAGCCTTAAGCTCCACAAGCTCCTTTGGTACCATTCTATACGGAGCGATGGACACCGAAGCTCTAGCAGGAAGGAGCTCTATCCCAAACTCCACTTGATTCGAACGTAAACCCAATAGCTTATCAGGAAAGATGTTCGGAACATCCTTTACCTTTCTGATATCCTTAACTATAAAGTCCTTAGAACCCAAAACACTTACATAGGCAAAGAAAGCCTCACATCCCTTACAAACCAACTTTTCTGCCACCAGTGCAGAGATCATAGTAGATAAGTAGTTTCGACGTTCTCCGATCATGACTACCTCAATATCCTCCTCGACGATTTTTGCCTTCTCGACCAGGGCAGAAAGATCTCACTCCCTCTGCAGGGCTATCAGAACTCTCAAATTATCTCTCAGGTCATCCTTAAAGCGGACACATTGCTCATACTCAGATGCCATCATACCTCGCGCATAGTGGTTTAGTTTCAAAAACTCGGCCTCATACTCGACCACATTAGGGTGACCCTAGTGACACCCTTGAAGAGCTCAGCTCCATTGGACTAGAGTCGTTCTGTAATCGACCATCGGCCCCCAAATCCAATATTGGGCCCAGCGACCCTCTCCAAAACCCTTAGCATAGCCTAGGGCAATGCATCGTCCCCAGCCATGCGATCTTGAAACCCAGTCTCAGTAGTAGGCGGCACTAGTGTCTCACTCGTATCCAAATTTGGAAGACTGCCCGATGACGAGGACTCAGCTCAAGCCCCTCTACAGCCTTTACCTTAGCCTCTAGTACCCCATCCGTAAGTACCTCTAGTGCTCATTGTCTAATTGTGTTTTATCTATATTACCAGTTTTTTTGGATCAGTTTACAGTTCCAGTGTTTATTAACAAATATTTTTTTGAAAATAGTATTAGAAGTGTAAAGTTTGTTTCATCCATCGCAGTGTCAATCAATGTCTATCACTTTTACTACAGTCTCAGTATACACTATTTTAAGTGTTTTTAGTATAGTCAATTATAGTAGTCTCAGTATATACTACCTATAGCAGCTTCAGGATATACTATCAATGACAGTTTCAGTTTCAGTTTCAGTTTAAACAATTCACAGTTTCAATAAATTTACTGGATCGGCGCCGGAGACTCGATGTGCCACACTTTCAGTAAAAACATTTAGAAATCAGTTCTCAGAAGTCGCGTCTTAAAAAAAACCCACATCCACAGCCGAGTTTTACAACCTGGCTCTGATACTACTAAATGTAACACCCCAAACTCAGCCTAATGTTATGGTCGAATCTGATGATCTCACATGATAGTACTTTTCGAAAAATATGTCGTCGCTAAATCCTCTTTTCTATTTAACCATTTTTTTATTATCTTATGTTAACTTTAAATCGTGTCGTTCATTTTCAAAACAGTATTCATTTACAAATCTTTATTCAATTTCAAAACATTTTTTATTTTTATTTTTATTGCAGAAGCTTTTAAGTAGTTTGCTTATTCGTGGTATTTTTGATAAAACATTGATTTCATTTGAAAACCTGAGTTTTACCTAACACCAGCAGATTTAATTCATAAAATCGTATAAGATTCAAATTTTAAACCAAAATTTGTAAAGGCCATAATTACAGCAAAATACTCCCAAATAAAAGTAAAATCATAAATAGGTAGTAAGCAGTGTAAAAAAAGTCGGCGGCCACTAATGACTCCTCCGCCGCACTGATCCGCCTATATTTGGGGATTACCTGTACAGATTAAATAGAATGGGTGAGTTTACGTAAACTCAGTGTGTAATCCCCATACAAATGAACAAACAGTAAATAGATAATCATAGTTTAGACTTAAGCCCTTTTCAGTATCAATATCAGTCCAGTTTGGGCCTTAGCCCATTTCAGTACAAAAACAGTCATGCGATAGGGCTTTAGTCGATCACAGTGTCAATAGCAGTAACAGATATGCAGTCACAAAAATCCTACTCATCCAACCTCTACACGCCATCTCTGTCCAACCCTACACTCTATGTGGGGATATAATCAACCCACCCATCCTTACACTCCAAGTTGTACCGAATGTGGCACTAGACAATAGTTTGCAGCTGAGCTGCCAGTAAATTATGCTCGAGGTCTTTCAGTACACTTCCTCCGAACATTATAGTCCCCCAACCCAATGTAATGCAATATACAGATATGACATGCTATAACATAATATAATTTATGTAAACATTACATACACTATAAACTAAATGGGACATCATCAGGCTTAATCATATCAGTCATACAGTCATTTCAGTCAATTAGAGGTCTAGGTAAACTTACCAACCCTACAGTAGGTTTCCCAGTCGACTTGGGTGACCCGTACAACCTTATTAGTGAAACAATGAAAATAGGCCTCAAAGCCCATAATGTTTGCCCGTGTGGGCCCACATGCTCGTGTGGCCCACATGACCCAAATTGGCCTTGGCCTCGTGATCCATTTTAATGTAACCCGTGCTAGTTAATTATTCATATGTGCTTCCACTATTTACTTATATGATCCTTCACAGTTGTCGACTTGAGTCACTATTACTTAATTATTTGTTTCTTAAGCTACAGAATTCTGAATTAAGATCCGCAAATTTTCACTGAAACTAGACTTACATATCTTCTTACTATAAAATTTTTAGATTTATTGGTTTAGCCAATAAGTATAGTTTATTTTTAAAGTTTCCCTATTTTGTTGTCTAATAGTTTTGACCTTTTGTACTAAAAATTAATTATCTTCTCATACATAATTGGATGATGTTCTTGTTTATTTCTCTTGAAAATAGACTTATTCAGGATTTTAAACATATAAATTCTAACCCATAATTATTTTTCTCAAATTTTGATAATTTTCCAAAATTAGGATAGAGGATTCCGAATTCATTCTGACCCTGTCTCACTAAAATTTAAATATCTCATAATATGAAATTCTTTTGCTTACTTCGTTTCTTCTATGAGAAACTAGACTAAAATATATTTAATCTCATTTATTTCATCCTCTAATTCATTTTCAACAATTTATGGTGATTTTTCAAAGTTAGTCTATTGCTGTTGTCCAAACAGCAAGCAATTTTGGCTTTTCATCGAATCTCTTATTTTTGTGTTTCGGGTACACACCTAGTTTTGTTTGATGCTAAAACAGTCCCCGAGGAGTCCAGAGCCTATAATTGAACAAATAACAACATAATCAGTGTTACCCTACGATTAATCAAAATCTCTAAACCAAAATACTTACCCATAAAACGATGAACACTTACAGCAAAAACTTCAAATCGATACGTTTACGAATATCACAAGGAGAGCCTTAATCCTCGTGAAATGCTACTGCCAACACCCCAGAATTAGACTATTGAACATATAATAATCTCTTAAAATGATACCCAACAACTTACTGAATTTGCACAAGTGCTGCTTAACGCTACGAAATCAAGAGGAAAGAATGGTTTAAGGGGAACAAGGGAATTTCAGCAGTAGAGGAAAGAAAAGAAAAGAAAATCGAGTAAGAAGTAAGGAAGAAAAAAATCGGTAGAGATGGAGAGAGAAAACGTCAGAAAGATGGAGAGAAAAATGACTCTCTTTTTTTTCGAAAAAGGAAAAATGATCAGATTTTGGATATTCTCCCCCATAATCCCCTAATTCACTCCTAAAATCGCTTCCTCACTTCCCACTACACATCCACCACTCAGAAACCTAGTTCAGCACAAGTCTTGACGAAATTAGGAGCAAAAATACAACCTTTGCCATCCCAAAAATTCAATTGCATGACCTCCCTCACACCAAAACTCCATTTATCTACCAGACCAGCAGGCCCATTCTGGTAATTATTTGCCAACTTTTTCTTAAAAGCCTACTGACCAAAGTAGGGCTTATTCATAAAAATACCAAAATTTTCCCATGTCCTAGCTTGAACTTGGTACCTCCCAAACACTCGCAGAACACATAACCACTAAAGCTGACAGATGTTTGTGTCACACATTCACAATAACCAAAATTAAAATTTTAGGGCGTTACACCTGCGCATTATAGGCAATCATTATGCAAAGAAATTTATATAATCCACACGTGATATATTTTTCTCCTTTGTTGATTGATTTTTGGTAAAATTATTTTATGAAAAATATTATTACTTTAAGATTTCTTTTAAACTAAGATTCTTTTATAAAATTATAGTACGTATGATATTTGGATGATTAAAACTTTTATGATAAAATTATTGTTATTAAATAAGCTTGAAATTATTGTATTATATCTTTTAGAATTTATAAATATTTGATTAGAGCATCATAAGATTTTATAACATATATTTTAAGCATATTAAATCAACTTGACATATGATTTAAATATTTTGAGATGGTCTTCTTTTTAAGTTTTGATTACATGTGTTACATATTGTTCTAAGCATCCCATTTGTTCATGAAACTGAATATTAACTCGATTTATTTATGTCGCTATATTAGGTTTTATAATTAAATAATATATTTGGTTAAAACATAGCTAGTATGCAAATTTATCTTAACAAACCAATGAATTTTATGATTATTCAAATTTGATTTAGTTCAAAGAATTGTTAAAGGTAGTAATTCATACGTTTTATATTATTCCATTTGTTAATTATTTAGAGAAATGGCATGAGCAATTATAAATGAAAAGTTCTATGAGCTTAAATGATTTGATTTTGAATTAAATTTCATGCATGTTTAAGATGATGGTTATTAAAAAATTTGTTAGTTTTTCATTATGTCATATTTTTATATTTGAGATGTGACGTTTATTGATATATTTAGTATATGCTTGTTTCTATACATGACCTAGGCAGTTATTCTTGGTAGTTAACTGATTATGCAAAACTCTTGTTAAAAAGGTTTTAAAAGTACTTTGAATCGAACTCGAGACTTCTCGTATCCAAAGCGAGAATCATACCACTAGTGGTTATAAAAGTATTCCCTGAAGCGACTATTACATACAATTATTTGGAAATTATATTTATTGACTTAGTGACATTATAGAATTCACATTGATTTAGACATTTCCAGTAGTAAATGTCACAATAGTACTTATATGTGGATACAAAGTAAAAGAATGATAGTAAAATTATCAATTTGTTACAATTTAGTATAGTTCAAACACGTGTTAAAGTAAACCAAAAGTTTACTGATACAAATGCATTTACTACTTGGCATGACCAGTTAGACCATCCTAGATCATATATGATGCGAAAATTAATTGATAATTCATATGGACATTAATTAAAGAACCAGAAGATTCTTTAATTTATTCTCATTTGTTTCTTATTCTCAATGAAAATTGATTGTTAGAAACTCACTAGCTAAAGTTGAGATTTAATGTCTTGCATTTCTAAATTGAATATGGGCCTATTCATCCACTATATGGATGGTTTTGATATTATACGATTTTGGTAGATGCATCTACAAAATAATCATGTATGTGTTATCAACTTGCAACTTGTTGTTTGCAAGATTGCTTGTTTAAATAATTAATTTCAGATCATGCAATAAAGATAATTCATCTTGCTAATACTGATGAGTTTATATCTCAATCTTTTATTGATTGAGTTTGAAAAACTTTTGTAAAAGTTTGTTATTTATGCACATAATAGTTTAAAGAAAATGTGAAACTGAATAATTGACAATGATTTTGCATGCAATATTATTATTGAAATAATGAAATAAAAGGAGGATCTTGAATAAATATAACACCCTGAGATTTGGGGTTAGAAGTTTTGAGGTTTATGGTTAGGGTCAGTGAGTAGGCTGAACAATTGGGTTTATTTTCGCGTTTTAGTGTCAGAATGAGCCTGCTGGTTTGGTGGTAGTGGGTGTGTTAGTTTACCTTTAGGTACCGGGTTTAAGTCCTCATGTGTGTTTAGAGGAATTAATTTTCCTTTAGCTTTGCTTTTAAGATTTAAATACTTATTTATATTTTTAATTTTTAATTTAAAGAGAGAAAATATCCCAATTTTGGCACGTTCGTTTCCCTCATTCCCACTCTCACGTCTGTCTCATCCCCTATCTCCCAAATTTCTGATTTTAGATTCTTTTAGGTTTCATACACTTTTCTTTTCTTTTGTTCCTTAATTCTTTTCATTTGTTCTTCAATTTATTTCTTTTATTACAATATCGGTGTTGATTTTTGTCTCGTTAAAGGTTAGCATGATTTTTCGTTCTTGTTTCAAATCGGATTCGAGTAGAAGTGTTGTTGTGCTTTTCGTAATCAAGTTTCAGAATGATAGTTGGGGCGCGTCGGTCGATTGTTAGTGCGTTGGAAACATATATTAGGTGTGTTTTTGAATTAAGTGGTTAGAGGTTGAATTAATAGTGAAATGTATCATCTCCAATTGGTTTCGGTGTGTGATTTCAGTACTGTAAATGTTAGGGATTGATTTGTTGAGGAAAATCATGATTTTTAGCTTGTTTTGGTTTGGTTTCGTGACCACAGGGTGGCTACACTGGCGTGTGCCACATACGGGCGGTTCCCACTACCGTGTGACATTAGGAATTAGGGCTTTTGGGTGAATTTTACTGCCACACGGTCGTGTGGCTACTATTTTGAGATTTTGTCAATTTTCACACTGGCGTGTGCCCTGGACACACAGCCATGTCCCTTAGCCACACGAGTGTGTGAGTTTTCCACACAGCCGTGTCTACTCTGCTATTGATTTTTCTTATTTTTGGCACTTTTGGACATGAGTTACACAAACTACTCACACGGCTATGTAAGCCAAACATACGGGCGTATGTTTCCTCCACACGTGGGTGTGCCTCTTTCAGATGACCATGTTGGCCTCCACATAGCTTGGACACTTCCACACGACTGTGTGCCCTGTTTCGCAGGTTTTTGTTATGTGTAATAAATTGACTTGATTTAAGTTTCTGTGCAATCTGCCCCTCGGTTAAGCCTTGGTAAGTGTGTTTGAGACTCGGTCCAGTTTGGCTTCGTGTATGCAAGTGCATTTGTTGGTTTTAACTTAAATGTTCGTTTATGTGATAATATGATGTGATAAATAAACTTGAGTTATTGTTGCTATCATAATTTTGTATGGAAATACAAATATAATCAAAACTGAATCTGTTCAACTAGAAACGTGTATGTCTGTTTCTGTATGTTTGTCTACGTAATGTATGCATTACTGCATTAGCATTAAAATTTTAGGATTTGGCTATGGAGTGTAGGAAGACTGGTTTGGCAGTTTTAACTGCAATACTTTTGTACAGCGGTTTATCACACTATACTATACGTATACCAGCTCAGCTGTATACATCTACTCGAGTGGCTTAGTTCCACATTTGTGGTGTGTAGAGTGAATGGGCCTATTAATGTCCTATGTGGTGTGTAGGGTGGTTGGGTCTAACATGGCCCTATTGTGGTGTGTAGGGGGGACGAAGTGGTGTTTGGCTGGATGGGTGGGATCTTTACTCTGTTGCATTCATTTCACATTTGGGTATAAGTCTGTCTGTCTGGTTGTAGAGTTAATTACGTAATAATTTGAATAGTTCGACATGTCTTTGGTATCTGCTATGATTAGAATTATACATCTATGTTATGTTTGTTAATGAACTACTCGTGAGACTGATTATTGATATAAGTTATTCGTTCACTGTCTGCGTGTGCATATTGGAAATATTTGTTTCGTTACCCTGTCAATTGCCTTTCTTCTTGATTTCGTACTTACACTAAGCTCGCGTAGCTCACCTCCCCTTAGTGTTTCTTCTTTTCAGGTAATTCTCGTGTTTGGTGTTGGACTCAGTACATTGGTGATCTCAGAACTTCTTCTCGAGTTTTCTCAATTCGGTTTGGGCTTACTAAAGTTTTCAGTTATTTTGATAAGTCATTTTAAATGGTCTGTTAGCAACATTTTTTTGTGGACTGTGGTATTGTTTGTTTTGGACTTGCAAAGATGTTGATTTGGATTGAAATTTGGATTACAGTCTCTCAAATTCGGATTTGGTATATCCTTTTCGTAAGCGGTTTTGTTTTCCTAAAATCTTCTTTTTAAACTTTGATACAAATTAAGTTTTAATGTAAAGTACTAGTTTGTGCTTTGCGTTTCAAACGGTAAGCTTTACATTCTCCGCTACAAATAAATTTTCACAACGCCTATCTTTAAAATTTCTAAACCTGATTGTTTTCAAATTCAACATATAAATTGTTAAACGAATTAGTTTAAATTAAGCTATTTGTTTTTGGATTAAGTTTTAAACAGTTCTTTTGGTAAGTTGTTCTACGATCACTTTAGTGCTCATTGTAACCTCCGGGATCCAATCTAAACTTCTAGGGCGGGTTTTAAGGTGTTACAATAAATATATTGTGAAATATAGATATGGAATAAATTGATCAAAATAGAAAGATGTAACTCAAGTACAATTAAATTCGTGGAGTGTTTGGACCAGTAGTCCAAATATCTAAAGGTATAAAGCCAGTGAGGGTGCAAATGAAGTAGTTTTACAAAAGCAGAATAAAAATAGGAAGTTTTTCGCTAAGTCCTGGTATTGATTATGAAAAGATATGATATTCTTCTGTGGTGGATGGAATAACCTTTAGATATATTATTTTGACAATTCATAGAAGGTTTAACTTGTGTTTAATGGTTGTTGTTACAACCTTTTATGAACCATTATATAGTAAAGTTATATTAAAATCCTTGAAATATTTAGGATGCTAGAATAAGCATATTAAAATTCTTGGAAAATTTTTCATTTATATGAATTGGAATAATTTGAACATATGTGGTAAATAGTAGTTGAAAGAGGATTATAAAATTATCCAAAATATCTATTTGTGTTTTATAGAATAATCATGATTAAAGTTTTCTATGATTATTGTTGAAACTCCTAAATAGATCAAAATATATTTCCCCAAAAAAATTCTTCACTCATGACTTTCAAAAGAATGGTGATATAAATCCTCAGAAAATAAATTCAAATAGTCATTTGAAAAACTGGTATTCAAGATTGAATACGTACAATATGAGAAAGTATGTGATGTTTTCATGAGGGGGAGTAAATACACGTTGTACTCTTTTTCCCTTAACAAAGGTTTTGTCCCGTTGGGTTTTCCTGGAAAGGTTTTTAATGAGGCAGCATATTATGCATATTATAGATATGTGTACTATTTTTCCTTTACTAGGATTTTTCCCCACAGGGTTTTTATCTTAGTAAGGTTTTAACGAGGCACATTATCTACCAATGAACATCCAAGGGGGAGTGTTGTGAATATCTTATTAAGTGGATGTCCATCAAGATCAAGATAAGTTTTGATCTACTTTAAATTATAATAGTTATTAGAAGTAGATCTCTACATTTATACTTCATTTATGCTTCTTATACCTATAAATAGAGACTTTGGAGAAGCTTTGTAAATATTCTAATTGATCAATAAAATACACTCTCTTTTGCTCTCCCATTTTCTTTGTTCTTTACTCTCTGTCTATTTATTTTATAACACATGATGGTATTTGAACTCATGTCAATTGGGTTAGCAAAACTTTAAACTAACCTCTCAACCAAACTTTTGTTTTTATATTTTATACATTTTTATTTTATTATGCATTTTTTATCAATTGTTTATTTATAATCTATATTATTAATAAAATTCTGACTAATTTGGTGTCACAAGTAAACCGGTACCAACTCGGTTAGGAAATAACTCATATACCCTTTTATTAAATGATTGCTATTATTATTTTAATGATATTTTTATCTTTTCATATTTTTATATAGTTTTAAAATAAAATATTAAAATTAATATGTCTAAAGGTTGAACCGATGTTTAATTGATTTATAAACAAATTCTTTACCACTACACCAATAGTAATTTTTGAGTAAACTTTTTAAAAATAACTTTTAAAATAAAATGTTTTCTCTCACCAAATTTGTGTATATATATAATGTCACTAATTGCATTGATGTCACAAGTCAACTCGATATTTAATTTTTAAAAAAATTAATATTGAATTTTCTTTTCACTAACTAGATAACTTTTTGACATGCTATAGAAAATGAAAATACCATGATAAACAATTGGAGTGCATTTAATATTATTAATATGATGTATTTACCTATTTCAATTTTCTTTTACTCACAAATTAAACTAATTTTTTAATTTTAATTTCATATATATTGCATATGTGTTGTTATTATTAGTTTCAAACCTTACGTTTCATTATTTATTATATATTATTTTTAAACACACACATGTGTTCTAAATATGTGGTTTCCACACGCATAAGTGTGTGATAAGATTTCTAGTATTTATAAAGCCCTTTACCGAATTGATGTCATCCATCAACTGAGTCTCAACTCAATAAAGGAAATAACTTTAATGTCCCTTCATATTTAAAATAAACTAAGTTATTTAAGGGTACTTTAATCTCTTTATTTAAAACAACAAATAAAATATGCATACAATAAGATTTGAACCCACGCCAATTAGATTAGAAAAACTTTAAATTTACCACACAACCAAAATTTTATTTTAAGTTTTTATATATTTTAATTTTATTATGCACACATTATTACCTCCATTAATTATATATCTATACTTTTATACTATTTATTAACTCTTTTATTAAGTTGTTGTCACCCACCAACTGATCCAACTTAGTTACAAAATTACCAAAAAACAATTTAATTTGCAAAGTAAATTATATGATTTTGTGGGTATTTTAAGTTTTATATTTTTATAAATTAATAAAATTTATCTATAATGAGAGTTGAGCAAGGGACACCATGCATATAAAAAATTTATTTATCATTTGAACTAAAGTAATTTTTAATTTTATATGAAACTTTAATAAATATATTTGTTATACAAATTTTTATATATTTGTGTATATTTATAATGTTGTTAACTAAATTACTGTCACAACTTAGCTCGACACCAACTCAACGTTGATGACAAAACAATGATAATGTCACATCCCAAAAATCGGGTTAGTAGAAATTGGGTTACTGAACCAAGAGTGGTCATGTCCTGTTTTTGAATAAATTATGTAGGAATTATGTCAAGTAAATTGATTTAATTTAGAGGATAAGTGTTGTGCTTGTGCGTGAGAAATTTTGGGTTCGAATCCTTTCCCTTGAATTTTTGCTATTTTTGTCCCAACCCATATCTTTGAACATCGAGCTTATATATTATTTTCGCTCAATTATTGATAAGAATGAGTCAACATTCTCCCACTTTCCTCTCACGTCCCTCATTCTCTCCCTTTCTCTCATTTTTGCCATATCTTTTTTTTGATTTCAGCTTGTATTCTCCTTTTTCTTTTTCCATTTTTAAGATTGCTTCGTGGATGTTCTATCATTTGTCATTCATAGTCTTTGAGTTTGTGATTAGTGTGTACGGTCTGGAATACTAGAGTTGTGGTAAGTTTCGTGTAAGTATGGTGTTTGTCTTTTTGAGAAGGATGTTTTTAAGT
Source organism: Gossypium raimondii (assembly GCF_025698545.1). Lineage (NCBI taxonomy): Eukaryota > Viridiplantae > Streptophyta > Magnoliopsida > Malvales > Malvaceae > Gossypium > Gossypium raimondii. The sequence continues at coordinate 16,882,900 of NC_068566.1, forward strand.
AATCTTATTTGAGAACTTTTGGTTGGTGTTGATTGTGTTTTAATGCCCTTTTTTATGGGAATCTGTTAGGGGAAGATTGCGAGGCACCCAACCCTTTCCAGTGAGTGGAATGCCTTAAGAATCGATTTTTCTCTAGGTAAGGGTCGATTACCTTAGCATTTGTAGCTGAATTATTGATTCGGGTTTGATGATTATTGATTCGGGTTTGAAGCTTTGTTGTTAATTAATGTGTTTCTGTGTCATTTTATGATCAGGAAGTGTTCGGTAGGGTCGACGTCTCGAAAAAAAACCAAGTGTGTACCTTCTATCTCGAAAAACAACAAACGACGAGAAGTTAAGAAACCCACTATTGATGCCATACGGCTGTGTGCCAGATTGTGTGGGCCACACGAGCATATGGGCCTATTTTTCAATAAATTTAGATAGAGCTGTGTTTTGACGTACACTTCAAGGTTATCTACTTCGTAAGGTCTATAATGCGATTTGTATGTCTTCTGTATGTGAAATATGTGGTATGGATATGGTAAGTGTAACATCTGTAGTATGTCAGTAGAATTAATTTTGCATCTGATCTGTAAATACTGAGAAATCTATTAAGCATGATTAATATGTCTTTATCTGAGCATGAGTTTTGTATCAGCATGTGCATTGAGGTGGGATATCTATGTGACGCAGGAAGTAATGGTATTTTAATGATTTGCCTTATCTAGTGGTTTTACCACATATATCTCTTCTAACAGCATGACTGCAAATATGGTGGCTCGACCACATATATCTGATCTGATAGTTTAATTGCAATTCTGGTGGATTACTGCATTATATTCGGCAGCTTGTCTGTACTGTTCTAAAAGTGACATACGTTCACTATTGGTGTGTGGGTTTGGATGGTTTGGTGTGTGGGTTTGGATGGGTATTTATTACCCTATTTGGTGTGTAGGGATGGACGGAGATGATGTGTAACGTATGAGGGGTAGAACTTGTATCTTTTCTTATATATGTAATGTGTTGTATAATATGATATGTCATGCCATTCGTATTTGATTTAATTATTATGTTGCATCACATAGTATGTCATGCTGTGTATTCTGTTTGAATTTGGACTTTTGTGTGATTTTGATATCTATATGTAACAGCCTGTTTTCAGTGAAATCAGAACAGTGGTTTCGGGACCACAAATCCGAGGTAAAAAAATTTAATATTATTTTATGATCTACAACATGATAGTATTACTGTATAAAAATTTCGTTAAGAAATTTTACCGATTACATGCTCAATTTGATAACAAGGACTAAATCGCGTAAAGTGTAAATGTTGAGTTCTATTAACTAAAAGTATTAAATAGCTATAGAAATTTAAAGTGGAGATCCTTATATGATAATTAGCCCATTAATGAGTTAGTGGATGATAATGGCTTGGCAATCTTGTAATTATTAATGTTTTAAAATGTTATATAGGTAATTAAGTAAATAAAGACAAAAGTTAGTAAAATAAAAGCCAAGTATCATTATTTTCTTCCTTCTTCAACCGATTGTGAAGAGGAAAGAAAGCCATTTTTGTTGAGCAACATTCAGCCAAGCTTCCATTGTCCAATTAGGTACGATTTTTATCCCGTTTTTAATGATTTCTCTGTTTCTGGGATCGTTGTAGCTTAATCTAGGTAGCTCGGGGACTAATTTGCAAAACTGTTAAAGTATTTGAGTTTTTCCATTGATGAATATGTTAGGGTTTTGAATTTTAATGGTAGAAAAAGAATGGTTGTTGTTAGATAAACAACTTCTGTAAAGGAATTTTTGATGAAATTATCAATTAGGGATTAAATTGAATAATGTGATAAATTGTGTGTAAAATTGTGAATTTGTGAAATAAATGGCTGCTATAAATATGTTTATAGTTCGGTTAGGCTTGGGTAGGGATAAAATAGAATGAATTTCATTTTCCGAGCCTAGGGACTTAATTGCAAAGAATTAAAAGTATAAGGGAAAAATGATAATTTTTCCAAAAAAATTTGTTGGACTAAATTGAATATTGAATTGAGTTAAATTTATTCATATAGATCCGGTTAGACCTCGTATGGAGTTAGATCGATGCAAAGGAAAAATATCAGATTAATCGCTTTTGTATCTACGTAAACTCGTCGAAGTAAGTTCTTGTAATTAAATTGCGTACTTATATGCTTGAATTAAAAAATATATATGGATTGTATAATTGCTATGTATAATTACTGATTGCATATCCGACGACATACGACAACTACCGTGCCCCGTCTGAACCTTAGGAATTCGTAGGATACAAATGACATGTCATTAGGGTTACGATTTCAACTCTTATGAGCTTACCATTATTCAGCTCGAAGGAGCTTACCATTATTTCAACTCGGAGGAGCTTACTGTTTACAGTTCGTATGAGCATACATGTACAGGAATTGACAGATTACAGTTCAGTACACCTCGTGTGTACTACCCACGTATCTAACGATATTTTAAATGGCTCAACAGGCACAGTTCTGTTACGAGTTTATATGATTTCGATACGAACTAGTACAGATATTTACATGAATTACATGGAAATGGTTTATATATGATATATGGATACATGGTATAGATGTTACATGTATATGGAATTTAAATAGTTGTTGAACTCATACATGATTCTCGGTTTTTATATGAATTATATGGCTGACTTGGTTGATGAATATGTGTTAGGCTTTTGGCCAAATTGAGTTGTGATATGCTTTGGTTTACTTACCTAAATTGTAGTTAAATGGTAAATTAAATTCTGTGTTTTACGAACTTACTAAGCTTAAATGCTTACTCTGTGTTATTTTTCATGTTTTATAGTGGTTCGGAAGCTCGTTCAGGTTGGAAGCTTGTCGGAGCTATATCACACTATCTATCAGCTCTTTTGGTACTTTTGGTTATCTAATTTTGGTTATAATGGCATGTATAGGTTATTTTGGCTACTGATAGCCTACATGTTTTGTTATGTTTTTAGCCATTTGAATTGGCTTGTGTTTTGGTATACTTTTCAATGTATATATATAAATGACCTTATCATGCTTGATGTGTGGTTTAGTATGGTTAACATGTAAATGATTTATTTGTGAATTGGTATTTTGGGTACCAAATGGTTGAGCTTGATAAGCGACCTACATGTTAAGTTTTGGTACAATTATGCATATATATATTTGACCATTTAGGTAAGTTTGGATACATAGTTGAGATGTTTTTAAGTTTTCATTTGAAGTGCTTATGGGCATATTGGTTGTATGTGATGATATTACATGTTTTAAGCTTGATTTTGGTTGGTTTTGGATGCCTATTTTTGACTTGTTTATATGCAAATTGTTGTGTTTAGGTTGGTACCAATTTGGGTGAGAAATATGGCTTGGAAAATGGCCTATTTTCGTCCACACGGGCAGAGACACAGGCGTGTGTTTTAGTCATGTGTGACACATGGCCGTGTGTCCCCTATATCTTTTAAAAGAGCAAGTCAGTATGCTCACACGACTTAGCACACGAGCGTGTGGCTTGGCCGTGTGGCACAAGTCAAAGAGTCACACGGGCACGGACACGAGCTGGGACACAACCATGTGTCCCTATTTCGAATGCCCACACGGCCTAAGATACGGATGTGTCTCTTATATATATTCGTATTCTTTTTTCTTTAGAGCTAGACTGATGGTTGAACCAATCAAGCCACTAGTTTTCGGTTTGATCAGTTTGTTTGGTTCGATCAAATAAATTATTAAAAATTTCATAAAATAAAAAATATTTAAAATAGAGAAAATCGGTTCAATTGGTTTTTTAGCTTGGCTAAATCAGTTTGTATAGATTCGTGAGTCAATTGGTCCAGCCCTTATCTTCGGACCAGTACCCCGATCAGTTTTCGATGCAATTATGAAAAATATTGATTTTGATCTATCAAATAAATTTTGCAATCTCGTTAGGGAGAGAAAGCAAGTAGTGAAGTTCAAAAATAAAATAAATCGTCATCGTCTAGACCCTGAGAGGGTAAATTTTGAGCATTGCTAGTATTGCTAGACATTTTAAAGGAAGAAGAAAGAAAAAAAATAAAAGAGAAATAATATCAAAGAAAAAAAGGAAATAAAAGAAATTTAAAAATATTTTTAAGTTTATATGATATGGAGGTTTATTATTGTCTATAATTCTTTTAATGATATAACATTTTGGTGTAAAATGAATAAGCGAAGGATAGTTTAGGTATCACTTATGACAAAAAAAAGTTTAGTTACCAATTTGTGAGTTAAGCTTTTTTTCAAAATAAACTTAATGTAATGGAGGTATCAACATGGGAAAAGAAAGTAGCTTAGGTTATGTAGCAAGATGGGAAAAATGGTATAATTTAGACGCCATATTGTGGATTAAGTCCTTTTTAAATAATGCAAATATTTTTAAATAATTAATTTATCTTAGGAAATATCTTTTTTTAGGCAGTGTCTTCATTGCATTGAAAACGCAGTAAAAAGTACCTCAAAATCTTTTTTGTTATATCCTAGATTGCATTTAACCCTTCTACTAAAAATATAGGCAAATTAGCCCATGTACGTTAGATGAATGAGCAAAATAACCTCTCCATTAAAATTTGGTGTTTATATATAAGGTATAACAAATTTAGCCCTCAACCTTTACACAATTATTCAATTTGACCCCTACTCTTTATTGGAAGTTTTGAAACTATTAATGTTAAAGGGTCAAAAGGCCTTAGTAACAAAGTAAAAAAAATCAATTAAGCACTTTTAAAATTTTAAAGTATTAAAAATATAAAATTATAAAAAATTTTACAAAACAAAATTTTAAAATTTTAAAATCATAAATTTTTATTCAAAATAAAAATATTTACCCATTAAAATCTAACGGTTATAAGTTTTAAAAAATTGACCCTACACTTTTATTAGGTCAATATTGTTAATTTTAATAAAATTTTATAACTTAAAAAATTTATAACTTTTTTATAACTTTTATTTATGATTTTTGATTTTTTAATTTTAAAAGGTTTAATTGACTTTTTAAGTTGTTATTATGAAGTTTTTGACTTTTTAGCCATTTTAGTTTTTAAAATTTCTAATTTACTTCAATAAAATAGTACTGGTCAAATTGAATAAATGGTTAAATTTATTATTATACCTTATATAGAAACACCAAAATAAATATTTAATATTGCAATTTTAAGGAAGAGATTGTAGTGCTCACTTGTACAAAGATTAATTTATTTATTTATTCAATAAAAATTAAAATGCAATATTAGGATGAATTTTGTTTTACTTTTAGCTTGCAAACACAAATAATTGGCTTCGTATTTTAATGAGTCCGGTAATTACATATTATGCCAAAAGAGGATTTACCATATAAACACAATCGAAGGAGCCTGCTTATATCTACCACACACTAATAAAAGGTACAATTTCTAGCAAAGATAATACCAATACAATCATTCACTAATACCTCATCTATACCTATACAGACTGCAAATTGCATACATAAAATTACTATCGACATACTTGTATTATATTTTTCTTTTATTTATTTATTCAAAAAGCAGGTAAATTAAATTTTATACGTTAGATTTAAAAGTAAATTTGTTTTTCGTTAAAATTCTATTCATAAACTAATCTCTATATGTCAGCATAATAGGTCATATGTCACTCTATGGTTATTTTATCAACAACACTAATTTTTAACAATAATTAATAAAATTTTTAATAGAAAGAACCAAATTACTCTTTGACCTAACATATAAAAACTAATTTATCAATCTTTTAAAAAGAAAAAAAAAACTAATACAACAATCTCCATAATAAATTTGCCCATCAGCAGACATGAAGGCAGCAAATTGAAATCATAAACCCCTTATTGAGCAAAATATTGATACGTTACGTCAAACACATTTATTACACCACCAAACCTGGGGCAGGCCAACTCAACTCATAGCCTTAGCAATTCTCCTGAGAATGAACTTCTGTACTTTCCCCGTTGAAGTTTTAGGAAGCTCACTTTCAAACACCACCGTCTTCGGCACCATATAATGTGGCAACCTATCCCTACAATACTGTATAATCTCCTTCTCGCTTGGTTTCTGAGTCAACTCACCATTCTTCTTCAAACTAACAAATGCACATGGTGTTTCACCCCAAAACTTATCAGGCTTAGCCACCACCGCCGCCTCATTAACCGCTGGATGTGAATACAACACCGACTCAACTTCAGGGCTGCTTATATTTTCTCCACCGCTTATAATTATATCCTTGGATCGATCCTTGATTTCCAAATAACCATCTGGGTGAATTACACCTACATCTCCCGTATAAAACCAGCCATTTTCTCTCATACATTTGGACGTTCCTTCAGTGTCTTTGAGATACCCTAACATGAGAGACCCACCTCGTAAAACAACCTCGCCAACAGTTTTTCCATCACGTTTAACAGGTTCCCCAGTCTTAGGATCCAAAACTTCGGCTTCCGTACAACCAACAGTGTTCACTCCTTGTCTTGACTTTAGCCTGGCCCTTTCTGTTAATGGAAGTTTGTTCCATTTCTGTTTCCACGCACATGAGACAACCATTCCTCCAGTTTCAGTTAATCCATAACCATGGCTCACCACAAAGCCCATCGACTCGGTTCTGGCTAGTACTGGTGCTGGTGGGGGTGCACCAGCCGTTAGAATCTGGACATGGTGGTCTAATGTTTCTAGGTCTGGTGAATTTGATAGCATGTTAAGAACCACAGGTGCACCACACATGTGGGTCACCTTATGTTGTTTGATCAAACGGTAAATCTGTGAAAGGTCAACTTTGCGGAGGCAAATGTTGGTCCCTCCTACTGCAGCCATACCCCATGGGAAGCTCCACCCATTAGCATGGAAAATGGGTAGAGTCCATAAGTAAACAGGTTGATTTGGAACCGACCAATCAACCAAAGCATCCATGGTTTTTATGAAAATTGCCCTATGGCTTAAGCTCACACCTTTTGGACAAGATGTTGTGCCTGATGTGTAGTTCAACACCATTGGATCCCATTCACTCTTTGGCCTCACCCACTTGAACTTTGGATCACCGTCTTCCAGTATGCCCTCGTAATGATCAAGAAAGTGACTGGTTGATGCTGTGCTTTTGCTTCCTGATGAGACCATCTCGTCATCAATGAGGATGAGTTGCGGATGTCTGGTGTTCCTCGGAAACAACGAGATTGCCTCAAGAACAAGTGAACTAGAATGGTGGTCCACAAAAACAAGCTTGGACTCGCTGTGTTGTAAGAGTATCGACAAAGTGCGAGCATCAAGGCGAGTATTGATGTTATTAAGGACAGCCCCGGACATGGGCACAGCAAACTGAAGCTCGTACATGGAAGGAACATTTGGGGCGACAACTGACACCACTTGGCCACGTTGGATGCCGAGGGATGTCAACGATGATGCCATCTGGAGACATCGGCAGTGGGTTTGCAACCATGTGTATGAAACATTGTTGTAAACAATGGAAGGAGAGTCGCCATAGGCGGTGGCAGCTCTATCCAAGAACCCTAAAGTTGTTAAAGGGGTTGAGTTTGCAGGATTTGGCAATAGAAGTTCCATTGAAATGAAAACAAAATTTGGGTTTTGTTTGTGAGGGAAAATGATAATTTGATTAGTTGTGAAGAGCACTTACATTTTTATTTTAGGTTAATTTGTAAGTTAAGGAATGTTGAGTTGAAAGAAAAAAAATTAATGTAAATTATGTTATAGTATTGTTGAGATTTGTCATTGTATAATTTATTACTCTATTTCAACTCTATATTAAATTTTGCAACTTAATATTGAAATTAAAGTTTTAGTGCAGCAAAACAAGCTTTTAGCGACTTTTTTTAGGTTTATAGTAGCGCTTTTAAATTTTACTCCACATTTTATATTAAATTTTAATATTCAATTTTAATTTAAATTAACTTAAGTTAAATTTAATAAAAATATTTTAAATATTTTATTTTAAAAATTAAAATTAATTAATTATTAATAAAACTGATATTTACAAAAAACGTTAAAGTAATTTTTTATATAATTTAAAATTTTCAAATCTTCCTCCCATTAAATAAAATTTTGAAGTTAATTTATAATTTTAATAATTTTAAATAGTAACTTAATGCTCACTATTAAAATACAAATATTTGAAAAATATTTTTCCATTAAATTTTATTTCCAAATCATTAGATTTAATATCTAATGGTAAAATTTTATTTTAAAAAATCAAAGTTGGTAAATAAGTAATTAAAATTCAGAGTTTGGTGGCTAATTTCAACAACATAAAAGTTGAGTAGTAAATTTATCCATATTCTTAAAGTACAATGGCTAACATTAACCAAAATAAAATACAGTGACAAATCTCAATATCCAATTATGTATAGTGGCAAATTTACTCTATAACCCTAACAAAGTAAAATTGGATGCACCATTTGTGTATAAGTCCCATGCATCGTTAATGAATAATAACATAAAACATTAAACGTAACTATTATAAATAAATAATAACTCTCGGATTTAGTATTTTGGATTTGAGAGTTTAGGGCTTAGGATCTCAGGTCTAGGGTTTAGGGTTTTAACATTTATTTATAATTAATTATTATTTAACTATGTTTAAATAAAATTATTAGTATTTATAAGTCCTCCACAGTTTTTTGTTTTATTTAATGATGAAGTGTCATGTTATTATTCACCGATGGTGCATGAGAATTATGTACCGACAATGCATCAAAATTCTCCTTAAAAAATTAAAATGGAAATTTGTTCTCCCTAAGAATCTAAAAAACATTTTTACGTGAATTTGATGCACGGTCGGTGTATGTCTCATGCAACATGAGTTACTAATAAGATGACACATCATCACTTGTGTGAAACAAAAAATATTAAAAAAATAAATATAAATAACTTTGTTTTAAAAATATATATTAATTATAACTGTTAACATAAATAAATCAAATACGAAACTTGATGTTCAAAACCTCAAATCTGTAACCCAAAACGTAAAAACCAAAACTTAAAATCTAAAATTTGAAACTCGAAGTCTAAAGTCCAAAAGAAAAAATAATTATAATTATAATTTAATTATATTTAAAAAATTTAATATTATTTATTTTCAAATTTTTCAATATTATTTATTTTATGCATCATCTTATTATTAAGAGGGCAAAGCTCAAACAACAAACGCGACTAGAACGACTCGAATCCAAGTCACAATTGAAACGGTAAACACCCTTGACCATCATGCCATCACATGAGTTCATAAATCTCATAATTTTATTAAATAAAATTTAGAATTTTAAATAATTATTAATTATAATAAGTCTTAAAAATATACGTACCGTGTTCAATTAATTAATGCTAAATCAGCTTTTGCGTTTTAGGCAAGACATTTCTATTAGAATACCTAATCTTTTTCCAGGGAAATCATATAAAATTGTGTCGTTAATCTATTTAAAGTCATGCCCGTCTCTTTTTTCTTCTTATGAGGATGATAAAAGTTAGGCAAGAGTTATCTTAGACCATCAATAACATTAATGCGTATCTAAATTTTTTATTTTTTAAATTATCGATTGAGTTTTAACTTGATTGTCAATATAGGAGAATATGTGTTCGAGTACGCTGAAGCGTATTATATTCTTATTTATAAGTTGAGGAGAAATTATGAGCAGAGGTCAATCCCCCCTAAATTGGAAAATTGTTGTTTTGATCATTTAAAGAATTCTAAAAATTTAAATTAATAAAGATAAAATTGTACTTTTCCCCCCTAAAATTATGAAAATTTAATTTAATCCTTTACAAATTATAAGATATAGATTATTAAAAATTAAAATTTTATTTCGGCTCTCCTAAAAAATTTTCTAATTTTGCCCCTAATTATGAGTAGTTCTAAGCATTATGTCAAAATAAGTTAGATATATTTTAATAAAAATTCAACCTTACCATTTTAGTTAGGAGCTCATTGTTTGTAATTAGTTAATAAACTAACCGAATCCATTAGTTGAATTAGAACTCAATAATGAACACATTGATATGATGGGGAAAGTTTTGAAGCGAAAAGGATGGATTGGGAGGGTAGAAAGTATGTCCAAATACTGAATTTTTGGAGAGGGATGTTGATGACTTCAACCAAAACAAAAAATACTTTGTAAGTAGGTAAATTCTTGTTAGTTACATAGATTTTAGTTTTTCATAAAACTTTTATATATAGAAAAAAGAAAGGAAAAAAGTAGTGCTATTATTGGATGGACAAAAGTACAATGAAAATAATTCTTGAGCGTTATGATACTAATTTTGCATCACAAAATACACACCATCAAATATATTATTAATGCGAAAATTATTTGTAGCATGTATATCAACAACTCGTCTCTAAGTCAAGATGAAAGAGCTAAATCAATAACATATGTAGACCATTTTGTTTGCTCTTTCCTTATCTTTCCCATTTGTTAACAATGGTTTTGGTGTCATGTTTCCGTAGGGGTGTTCAAATGGCCAGTTTGATTAATACCCCAATTGAATTATTATTAATTGAATTATTTAAAATATAAAATCTTTAATCATTAATCGAACCATTTTTTTTTACAAATATATTAACCAAACCGAAATATTTCAATTAATTCAATTTTTTCTTTTGGTTAAAATAAGTATAAAACATATAAAAATAAATTGTTAATGTTCATTTTCTTTTATTTAATAGTTCAAAAAACTTTAATTGGAGGTGAAAACAACAAATAAGATATTAGAAACACTACATAAGTCTTGAAAGTTAACAACCAAACACTACACAACAAATATTTCGGTTAATTGGTTAATTCAGTTAATTACCTGGTTTTGAACTAAATTAACCGACCTCTGACCAAAATAAATTTGGCCACTGACCGATTAACTGAATTAGATCGGTTCGGTCAATTAATTCGGTTTTAACCGAATTGAGAACACCCCTATGTTTCGGAACATATTTGGAATTTACTATTATGTAAATAGTAAGAATAAAGTGAATATATTATGGACAAATTAGTTAAAATTTAATATAATTAATATTTGATAGGAATATAAATATGAATTTGTCAAATCCAAAAATCCTTTATGAATTTCAAATTCATTATTAAATATCTAACAAATCTATAGATTTGAGAAATTATCATAGAAATTTAACAAATCTGTAGATGTGAGAAATCTAATAGAAGGATCCTTGAACATCCTAAGGTTACTATAAACATTTTTCGCCTTAATCAACCCGTCCTCTTATCTTTGTTCCGACTCTAAGTCTTTACAGGTGAATTGGCCTCCTAATGCCACCTTGACCTCCTCATTGTCCTCCTTCCTTATTGTATTTTGTATCAACAATTGATATGACGAGCGTAGACTAGGAAAAATGTCTTGGATTCAGAACAATGTTATCGACTACCTTATTAACAAAAACAATGACCCCAACCCTGCCAATTCTTCCACTTCAATGAATGACAATGACGCTACCAATACCGAACTTCCTTCAACCCAAACTAAAATGTCAACTCACCTAGAAGTGACCACTATGGAAACCCTGGCCCAACTCTTGAATACCCTCAAAACTCCTTCAGTCAACCCCGCCACTATGGCCTCACCCTCGATTCCCAACTCAACATCTTCCCTTATCACCCCACAAGACCTTAAGGATGATCTTTTGAAGTAAATCCTCATCTTATCTAACCCCCAAAACTCAATCAACTACCATAGTTAATCCCCCAAACCAAGTTTCCCTACATCAACAAATCTCAAACCCTCAATATCATGTTCTTGAGATGCAGGAGAAGATGCATCATATGGAAGAGCAACTCTTGGTTTCATGATCACTAAACTAACTATAAATACAACAAAGGCAAGTGCACCTATCGAACAATAGTATAGCTATGGTGAGTAGAGAATATCGTATCCACGAGGACTAAAAGTACTAGTAATTACTGTCTTCTTATTATTTAGCCGACAAATTGGAGTGATTGTGTTTTAATCTAAAATTACTAAACTAATTTAACTAAGAACACAACAGAGAATAAATCAAGGAAATAATCAAAGATAACCAATGAGATAGATAATACCCAGGAAAGAATCCACCTAGACTTCACCTTTTATTATGAATCTGAATTAAACGATTTATTCACTTGTGTCTTTATCCATAAAAATCCCTAAATCATGTTAATATCTCATTCGAGAGTAAAAACAACTGACTCTAGGTTGATTAATTGAAATCTCTTTCTAATTAAAACCCCTATCGTCACATTAACTCGATCTATGGATTCCTTTATTAGATTTGACTCTAATCCGATAGATTTATGTCATCCTATTTTTAAGATTGCATGCAACTCCACTCAACTATGCTAGATCTACTTTTAAACAGGGACTTTTCCTCCACTAAAATAAGCACATTAAACATGAATTAATATTCCAGAAATATTAAAACAAAAAATAAGCATACATAATTAAGAACAAGAATCAAGTATTTATCGCGTAAAAACAGAAATTAAATAAAAGGATTCATCATAGATTTCATCTTCCCTAAGTATCTAGGAAATTTAGTTCATAATCTTGAAGGAAAACATCTCAAAGTTAGAATAACACAAGTCATAAAGAAACTGAATAAAACTTCGAAAGAAATTAAAAGGAGATCTTCGATCTTAATGCGGATCCCCTTCCAAGTTGATTCCGATGGTGTTCTTCGAGTGTTTTCTTCGTTCTTCTCCGATTTCCCCCACTATGTCTTCTTCTAATGGGTACTTATAGACTTTAGAATGCTCAGAAAACCTAAAAATTGGGTTTTTTTTGCATATTTGGAAAGTAGGGTGCGAAATTGACACAGGCTGGCACATGGGTATGTGTCCAGCCCGTGTGGATTCTAAAAATAGCTATTTTTGTTTGATTTTGGCTTTTTTTTGCTCCTTTTGCTCCGAAATGCTCTTTTAAGTATAAAAACATGAATTTAAAGGCTTAGGAGCATCAAATTCAAGAATTTGCATTATTAATCATCCAAAAACGCATTAAGAATGAGATTAAAATATGTTACTTTTATATCTTATCAAATATCCCCACACTTAAGCGTTTGCTTGTGCTCAAGCAAAATCCTCAACTCACATTAAAATTAATCTTTCTCAACTTGTAATTCTCATTAATAATGTCTCAAAATAATTCACGAATAATCATCCATTGACAATTCAACTAAAAGAGCACTAAAGTCTCAAAAAATCCAAGCAAACATTTTTAAACATGAAAACATAGGTCTCTCTCCTTATCTAAGCAATTACGTTTAATTCAAAATCAACAAGAATCGACATCCTCACTAAAGATTCACTTAAATCACTCAAAGTGTTTAAGGTTCACGAATAAACACTCAATAGTCAAACAAGAAATGTCATTACCATAGGCTTGCATGAAAATCAAATCTCCACCACTATAAAATGAGATGATACACAAATCAAAAGGTCTTTAAGAGTCTGTAATGGGGCTTAGGTCAAGGGTGTGGATAAAAGCTGGAAAAGTTGGTCATAATCGATATCGAATTGATAAATTACCAAACTAGAAAAAATAAACATATGCTAAATTAAAAACAAGCATAAATCAAGAATTATTCAAGAATAAAAATGAGCTTCTTCTCAAAATATGAATTTAACTGTTCAAGCTCAATCAACATAGAACTAAATAATAATCAATATTTTTTTTCTGATTTCTTTTCTTCTCTTTTTATTTATTTATTTATCTAGAACAATCAGAAATAATTTAGCAAATCAAACAGAAGAGCATAGTTACGCAGCTAACCAAATCAAATCTTGACAAAAAGGGAGTCAATAAAACGAGAAAAAGTCTCAACGAAAAAAATGAGTTATGGGTTAACATTAATGGGTAAATCAAGAAATGGTGTGTTAGGCTCAACGGGGTTCACTAAGGGTTAATTATGTGGTAGGTTTTTTTTATGGGATAAGTGGGTTAAAACCTAAGTGCCATTATCATCTCAGTATATCAAATCAAAGGCGTGGTCTCGACATGTATAATCGAAACAAGTTCTAGAATAACAAATCAAATTAACACACTCATAACCAATAATAAAATGAGCAAGAAAAATGTATGCTCTAAAGGCTCAAAATCTCACAAAAAAATCATGGATTTTTTATGTCAATCTTGCAAAATTAAAACTTCAAGATAATACCTCAATTTAGGGAAACAACCTAAAATTTTTAATTCTGAAAACAAACTTATCATGCTTGATTCTCTAATGTCTTAAAGTTTAAATCAACCAATGCACAAATATCTACAAATTAATCCAAAACACATCAACAAAAATCCTAAATCGATAAAAAATCATTCTAATGGAAGTATGAGAAAATTACTTAAACACAAAAATAATACAGGGATTTTCTAATAGTCATTTAAATAACCTCCCCACACTTAAGATGTACATTGTCCTCAATGTACAAATAGATATAATCACAGGATAAGCAAAATATCATAAGAGAGGAGAAAACTGAAACTTTCCTAAATAATGGATGAAATTGCCAGGATGGTGAAAAGTAGAATTGTAGGCAAATATAAATGTAGTGCATCATTTCAGTAATCTAATAAGAAAATAAAAACAAATAGTGAAGAAGATTAAAAGGTCACTAACTCGATTAGAAACAACCATAAAAATAAAAATATAGTTCAAAAGATAAAAAACGAAAGAAGTCTAAGAAAATAAAAACAACTAAAAATAAAAATAAACATAAACATAAAATAAAAAAAACTAAAAAGAAAATAAATAAACTTAATGGTCCTCATCGTTAGAGGTGTCGGTGTCATGAGTCACTGGTCCTAAAGAGGATATATGGAGGTGCTAACAGATCTGCTGCAATGTCGCATCAATACCGTCGAACCTCTGAAAGCAATGCCTTTCGAAGCGAGTGAACTGATCAGAGAGGTCATCTAAGGTAGTAGTAGAAAAAATAGGGCGATAAATTGAAGGTGAAGGATGAGGTGGACCCTCGTGATGGAAAATGAAATCATCAGTGAAGTCTTCGAATTCATTTTGAGGGTCAAAATGATATAGTCGATACAGAGGAGGATCCACTCCATGAAGTCGCTCAATAATCCATGAAGTCGCTCAATCATCCTCATATGGGTCATACTAGATATTCCCTGTGGGGACATCTGGCCGACTAGTGTAAGTGAGGAGGACTACTCCGATATGTCAAGAAAATCGAAGTGTTGACCGAGTTGAGTCACATAAGGTCCTAAATAGATAGGACCCTTCCTATTGTGCTTTGTTTGATGGCGAAATGCAAGAGCTACAAAGTAGGCTACATCAAAAATATGCCCCGTAGCCATGCTTTATAGAAAATATGCATCGGTGGTACAGATGACTCCGGTGTTCCCTCTCCTACTGGTCAATGTGTGAGCTAAAAAGGTATGAATATACTGTAAGGCCAGAGGAAGAAAAGTTCCCTTCAAGCGACTCGCGTTATAAGGTCTCATACTCGCCGTGAAGTCTACCTAACAAAGAGATGGCAAGTAGTGGATGTGCTGGTGTAAGCAGAAAAAGCTCTCGGCACTCATGAACTATTCAGGGTATAGTCCCAAAGCAGTGCTGAACTTTGGGACACTCATATGTCGCGCTATGCCACCGAGTCTGAAACTGATGGTTCCCGGCTCATCATGGGCCATCATAATATGCCATCGAGTCAGCTCCATGTATGTGGGCTCAACGATAGGGAAAAACTGGTCCCAAGGGGTTGTAGTAATGATGGTGCGAATATGATCAGCTAACTGGACCTGCTCCAAAGAGACCCAATCAACACAGCGGCCTAGTGGTCGCAGTCAAAGAAGCTGATATAAGTCCTCTTGGGGACCTGCTGAAAATCGTAAGAAAGGATAGCAGGCATCGGCGGAAGTGTCTAAGGAGGTTGCACCTAGAGTTTTCTTCTTTTTCAAACCGAGACAGTGACCTTAGACTTGTTACGTGTGTTCATCATGGTGTGCCTGCAATAAAAGTGGATCAAATAAAAATTTCATTAATAAAGGTAAAAGCACGAATGGACACAATGTAGCAATTCAAATAGTCACAAAATGAAATTTGAATCCTACTAAAATCCACAATAACAAGTTCAAACACTCACTAAAAATATAGGAATCCAATCATCATATAAAATAAGCGAGAAGAAAATAATAATTATTATAATAAATAAAATAACGAAAACAAAACCCTAAGATAACAACTATTAACATAACTATTACAATACCATAATTACTTATAATACTAGCAATAAGAAGAGTGAGGAAGAAAAAGAAAAGTAATAAGAAAATAAAGAAATAATAAAAACAAAAGCAATAAAAGAAAACAATTAAGCAAAGCAAAACGACGATAGCAAAAATAGCAAGGCAAAAATAGAAACAAAAATAATAAGAATAATAATAAAACACATAATAGTAATACTACTAATAATAAGAAAATAAGAAAACAAAAGGCTAAAATAAAAAGAAATAATAAATAAAGACAATAAATAAAAAAATAAAATAAAAATAAGGGGTAAAAGGGGAAACTGGGAGTGATGATAGCCGGAGATTTGGTCGAAGGAGAGGGTGGAGGTTTGGACAGACGTGAGATTTCTGCGATAGGGGGTGAGGGGTCAGTGGGGTGATACGTGGCTCGAAGGCTTAGACGAGGGAGGGAGAAGGGCGTGCAAGGGAGAAGTGAAGGGTGACGAGGCTTTGAAGGGAGAAAGGCTGGAATGTGTGGGTGAGGGGTGCGGCTCGATGGAAGGCCAAGAAGAGGGAGCGAAGGGAGAAAAGAGGGGGATGTTAAGGTGCAACGGTTTGGTGATGTGAAGAGAACGGCTGGAAGAGAGCGACGAGGTGAAATGGGCGAGAAGTGTCAGTGGTCGGAAGGTACTAGTTGTGGGTTAACGGTGGCTAAGTTGTGGAGACTTGGGGAAGAAGACAAAATAAAAGAAAAAAAAAGGGGCTAGGGTTTTAAGGATGACACAGTCATGTGAGGTCCGTGTTGAGCCACATGGCCATGTCACATGCCCGTGTGGCACTTTACTAGCCTATGTGCGATAAAAAATTTCCAACCCAGTCTTCACACGGCCTCGGACACGCCTGTGTGTCCAGGCTGTATGCCAGGCCATGTGTGATTTCCTTCGCTTCTTCCACTTCCGTGCGAGATCCCACACACCCATGCTGCTTGGTCGTGTCTCGTATACGACCATGTCTCTTGCCCATGTAACTCTCTGACTTGAAATGAAATTGAAAAGAACTAGCTCTAGGTTTTACACGGCTGACGACACGTCCGTGTGTCCAGGATGTGTGGGCCACACAACCGTGTAACCATCGAGTTTTTGATAAATTAAGTCTCAGTATCTATAGGGCCAAGGGTACGCCCGTGTAGGTCACATGGCCATGTCGCCAAGCCGTGTAACTCATTTTCGAATGCTCCCTGATGCACACGGCCAAGGACATGCCTGTGTGTCTAGGCCGTGTGATGCACTATCGATTACTGCATTTCACACACGGCGTAAGACACGCCCGTGTGTCTAGGCTATGTGGGTCAAAAAAACTTTTTTTAAAATTAATATTTTAAATAAGCATGCAATAGAATTAAAAGAATCAACAAAAGTTAGACATTCAGGTTGCCTCACGAGAAGTCTTATTTAGAGTCTAAGCTCGACTTACCTTGTGCGCATGGTTACGATGGTTCGTGGAGCCGAAGCTCTTCTCTATCATTTTTAAAATTGTCACCACTATAAAGTTTAAGCCGATGTTCATTTACCTTGAATGTGCCAAACGCCAGATGGGTTACCTCTATCCTACCGTATGGGAAAATGGTTTGTACTATGAATGGACTTGACCATCTTGATTTTAGCTTTTCGGGAAACAATTTGAGCTTTGAATTGTATAAAAGGACACGATCCCCAACTGTGAATTGTTTAGGCTACTTCAAACGAGCATTATGGCGTCGCTTTGTCGCTTCTTTATATAGTCCCGAGCTCTCGTAAGTATTAGCTCATAAAGCGTCATCCAATTTTAACGCCCAATCATTTCTATTTGACTGTACAGTTTTTTCTAGGATGCGTTTGAGTTCTCGATTCGCAACTTCAACTTGCCCACTAGTTTAAGGGTGATAAGGGGTAGTTGTTCTATGGTGCACGTCATACTTCTTAAGGACTTTATCAAATTAAGTGTTACAAAAATGTGTACCCCTATCACTAATAATCGCTCTAGGTGTTCTAAATCTAGAAAAGAGCTTCTTAAAAAATAAAACTACCACTCTGGCATCATTAGTAGGTAAAGCTTGAGCTTCTACTCATTTTGACATATAATCAACTGATAACAGAATGTATTTATTACCAAAAGAGATAAGAAATGGGCTTATGAAGTCAATGCCCCAGACGTCAAAAATTTCACATGAAAGTATAAAAGTTTGAGGCATTTCATCATGTTTAGAAATATTACCTATTCTCTGGCATCTATCCCAAGAAGCAACATACCTGTTACCATTCTTAAATAGTGTGGACCAATAAAAACCTATTTCAAGTGTTTTATGTGATGTCCTAATCCCACTGTAATGCCCTTTTGTCGGTCCTGAGTGACAGTGTTCCGAGATCTTACTTGCTTCTGATTTTAGAACACACCTTCGAATTACTTGATCTACACATACACGAAAAGGAAAAAGGATCCTCCCAAAATAAGTTTTCACATCGGCAAAGAATCATTTCTTTTGATGATGTGTCAACCATTTTGGTAGGATTTTAGAAGCAAAGTAATTTGTGATATCCATAAACCAATGGGCTTCAAAATCAGTTATAACCAAGAGTTGATCATCAAGATACGAGTCATTTATCTCATTCTCATTAAGCTCCTTGAGATGTGGATTCTCTAGTTTGAAAAGGTGGTCTACTGCAAGATTTTCAGCTCCCTTCTTATCCTAGATTTCCAAATCGAACTCCTGCAATAATAAAATCCACCTTATAAGTCAAGGTTTTGTATCCGATTTAGTTAGAAGATAGCGAAAAGTTGAATGGTCAGTGTAAACAACAACTTTAGATAATATTAAATATGGTCTAAATTTATTGAATACAAAAACCATAGCTAGCAGTTCTTTTTTTTGTAGTATTGTAATTTTCTTGCGCATCTGTCAAAGTCTTGCTGGCATAATAGATTGGCTAAAAATGCTTGTCTCTAAACTGCACCTACTGCAAAATCACTTGCATCACACTTTAGTTCAAAGGGTAAATTCCAATCAGGTGCAACCACAATCGGGGCATTAATTATTTTTTTCCTTAAGGGTATTAAATAATTCTAAGCATTCCTGACTAAAATCGAATGGCGCATCTTTTTCTAGCAAATTAGTTAAATGCTTAGCTATTAAATAATTCTAAGCATTCCTGACTAAAACCTTCTATAGAACCCAACATGTCCTAAAAAGCTTTGAATAACCTTAGCTGAACTAGAGGGAGGCAATTTTTCGATGGTTTCAATTTTTGCTCTATCAACCTCAATCCCTTTACTAGAAATTTTATGGCCCAACACAATCCCTTCTCAAACCATGAAGTGACATTTTTTCCAATTAAGCACAAGGTTTTTTTTCTCACATCTCATTAAAACTCGTTTTAAAATTTTAAGACAAAGATGGAAAGAATTACCGAATATCGATAAGTCATCCATAATACCTCCATAATTTCCTCTACAAGTTCATCAAAGATGGCTAGCATGCAACGCTGAAAAGTAGCAAGAGCATTACACAATCCAAAATGCATTCTTTCATAAGAAAATGTACCATATGGATATGTGAATGACATTTTTTCTTGGTCCTCGGGAGCTATCAGAATTTGAAAGTAGCCAGAAATTCCATTTAGGAAGCAATAATACATGTGACTAGATAATCTTTCCAACATTTGATCTATGAATGATAGAGGAAAATGATCTTTCCTCGTGGCGTCGTTCAACTTCTTATAGTCAATACAAACTCTCCATTCTGTGACTGTTCTCATTGGAGTCAATTCGTTCTTTTCATTCGCCACAACAGTCATGCCTCTTTTCTTAGGAACAACCTCCTTCCTTTTTAGTTGATTTGGTAATTGCTTCAGTTCCAATTTGAGAGGTTCTTCAGTAGAGGGTTTCAATTTTAATTCCTTGCTCACCTCAATGTTCTCATAATTTACCTGTCTCGATGAAGACTCATTAGAGTCTAAATCAATTTTCGTCTCACTTATCACAGCATTATTTCCATCTACCTCCTCTCATTGAACAAGACACTGCTCCAACGTGTCCCTATGAATGATTTCCTATAATGAATCTTGAATAACATGATCAATAGAGTCAATAAAATAACAGGAATCATCTTGTTCTCTAGAGAATCGCATAGCATTATAGATTTTAATAATAATCTCCCCATCACCTACCCTAAGCACAAGTTTACCATCACCTACATCAATGATAGCCCTAGCAGTGGCTAAAAAGGGTGACCCAAAATTAGACGCACCTCAACATCCTCATCCATGTCAAGCACAATAAAATCAACAGGGAATATAAATTTATATATTTTTAGAAGTACCCTACAATATTTAACAGATCTATCAACCAATTGAATACTCATCCTAGTGGGTTTTGGTTCCCCAAGACCAAGTTGCTTGAACATTTTAGAAGGCATCAAATTAATGCTAGCACCCAAATCAGCTAATGCTTTCTCAATGTTTAAACTACCAATAAAATAAGTAATAGTAAAACTTTCTGGATCTTTCAGCTTAGTTGGTAGTTTATTTTGGAGAATAACAGAACATTCATCGTTGAGTTCTATAGTGGATAGCTCTTCAAACTTCCTTTTATTTTTTATTAGCTCCTTTAAAAATTTTGCATATGTGGGCATTGGCAAAATAGCTTCAACAAAAGGTAAGTTAATATGCAATTGTTTGAAAAGTTTAAGAAATTTACCAAATTGTTTATCCATGCGGTCTTTCTTCAACTTTGCCAGATATGAGATCGATGGTTTATATTCTTTAAACACTGATGTTTGAATTTCTTCGGGTTTTACCCCCTCATCATTTGCATTATCAGATCCCTATTGTAGCTTCTTTTTGGTTTCAGCCAACACTTTCTCGTTCCTTAATGTAACTGCTTTCACATGTTCTTTTGGGTTGGGTTCGGTGTTACTAGGTAAACTACCTTACTACCTTTCTGAAACCAATTTAGCAAGCTATCCAATCTGATTTTCGAGCCCATGAATTGACGCTTGTTGATTTTTCAAAGTTATCTCAGTGTTTTGAAAATGGGTTTCTAACACTGAAATAAATTTTGCCAACATCTCTTCAAGGTTCGGTTTCTTCTCTTGTTGATAGGGTTGTTGAAAGCCTGAGGGGGTTGTGATCTTTGGTTTCCTTGACCACCCTATGAGAAATTTGGGTGGTTCCTCCAACCTACATTATATTTATTGCTATAAGGGTTATTCTGAGGTCTAGAATTATTACCATATAATTTATTTGCTCATTCTCCATGCTAGGACCAAAGGGTAAATATTCTGGATTATTTAAATATTCTCGATAATTTATTCCACCTCCATTTGCATCGCACTGCATCACCAGATGTACCTGTATTGAAACACATAAACCATCAATTTTCTTATTTAATAGTTCTAACTGATTCGATAACATGGTGACCGCATCTAAGTTAAAAACACTAGCTGCTTTTATCATCTTTGTTCTCATGACTTGCTACTGATAATTATACAGTGTCATCTCCTCAATAAATTTATAAGCCACTTCAGGTGTTTTATTCTTCAGAGTTCCACTGACTACTGCATCAATTAACTTCCTCGTTGAAGGGTTCAAACCATTGTAGAAGGTTTGAACTTGTAGCCATAGAGGTAACCCATTGTGAGGGCACCTTCTCAATAAATCCTTAAACATCTCCCATGTATCATATAACGTCTCTAAATCGATTTGTACAAAGGAAGAGATATCGTTCCTCAACTTGGCTGTCTTAGCCGGTGGGAAGTACTTCAAAAGGAACTTTTTGGTCATTTGAACCCATGTGGTAATGGAACCTCGTGGTAAATAGTTCAACCACTGTTTAGTTTTGTTCCTTAACGAGAAAGGGAATAACCGTAAGCGAATGGCGTCATAATGATGCCATTAATCTTGAAAGTATTGCAGATTTCTAGGAAATTGGTCAAATGAGTATTTGGATCTTAGTCTTGGAAACCATTGAATTGAACAAACTGTTGAATCATCTGAATAGTGTTCGACTTCAGTTTGAAATTATTTGTAGCAATGGTGGGTTTCACAATACTCAATTCATCCCCAGTTACAGTGGGTTTGGCATAATCGTACATAGTACGAGGAACAGGATCTGGATTTGCAACAACTGTAGGAGGTAGCTGATTATTTTGGTTATCACCCATCTCCTCAGTAATAATAATTTCCTCTTGTTCGTCTACTATATTCTCTTGACTCTGCCTTGCTTCTCTACGATTTCTGCGAGCAGTACTTTCAATTTCACTGTCAAATAACAATGGTCTCGACAGATTTCTTCTTTTCATTAACTAAAAGAACCTGCCAGAAGCAAATAAAAGAAAATAAATTAGAATGTAAAAATTACACTAAAAACAAAAATTATAATAAAAATAAAAATGGCTAATTAATAAAAATCGATTGTTCCTAATATTTTAGTCCCCAACAATGGCACCAAAAACTTGATGATCACTAAACTAACTAAAAATACGACAAAGACAAGCACACCTATCGAATAATAGTATAGCTATGGTGAGTAGAGAATATAGTATCCATGAGGACTAAAAGTACTAGTAATTACCGTATTCTTATTATTTAGCCGACAAATTGGAGTGATTGTGTTTTAATCTAACATTACAAAACTAATTTAACTAAGAACGCAGCAGAGAATGAATCAAGGAAATAATCAAAGAAAACCAATGAGATAGATAATACCTAGGAAAAAATTCATCTAGACTTCACCTTTTATTATGAATATGAATTAAACGATTTATTCACTTGTGTTTTGATCCATAGAAATCCCTAAATTATGTTAATATCTCTTTTGAGAGTAAGAACAACTGACTCACTGAGAGATAAGAACAACAAAACATGTTTTTAGCGGCGTTTTTTATGCTTTTAGTGCCGCTTAAAGTATTTGAAAGGGCCGCAAAAAATGCCGCTGTTGATAACGTCGCTAACGTTTGCAGTGCTTTTACAAAAATGCCGCTAAAGGTCATGACCTTTAGCGGTGCTTCTCCCACAAACACCGCTACAGATCATGACCTTTAGCGGTGCTTCTCCCACAAACGCCGCTATAGATCATGACTTTTAGCGGCACTTCTCCCACAAACGCCGCTATAGATCATGACTTTTAGCGGTGCTTCTCCCACAAACGCCGCTATAGATCATGACTTTTAGTGGCACTTTTTTATAAACGCCGCTAAAGAACACGACTTTAGCGGCGTTTTTTAAAAAATGCCACTAATTTTGGAAGATTTGTAAAATAAAATTTTCCATATTTTCAACCTATCTTATAGCATAAAAACCAACCAAAAGCAACAAATCTCAATAATATTTCAAATTAAACGAATGATTTATAATATAAATATAAATAAATGAAATATAATTCATATTATTCTTACAATAATGTTAAAATTTAAAATGATAACAATATTTATACGATAGTCTAAGATGGCGGATGTTGCGACTGCTGAAACATCTTCATCATATTCTGAAGCTGCTGTTGGAGTTCGCCGTACTTTCTCCTTTGCTTCTCTCGCTGCTGCGTCAGCTTTAAGTTGTAGCTAGAGTTCTTCATGTTTTCTTTGAACCTCAGCTTCTCTCGATGCTGCCTCTGCTTCCCTCGCTGCTGCATTTGCTTTAAGTTGTGGTTGGAGTTCTTCATATTTTCTTTGGACCTCAGCTTCTCTCGGTGCTGCCTCCGCTTTAAGTTGAGTAATTTGCTCAATTGTGGTCGCTTGCATCTGAGCCATCTGGTCTCTTAACCTCTGAACTTCAACTTGAGCCTGACTCCCCGAAGGCATGTATTGCTGCTAGCTGCATCTAAAATATTCGGTTGGGTTAACAAAAGATCCTTGAAATCAAACCCGACCATACCTTTCAGGACCCAAAACTTCAGTAACAATCCTCTTATCAATGTCGTCAAGATGAACAGAACTATCACTCGAAGCAATCACTTCGTGCTCCGCCTTTTTACCCTTTAGTTTCTCCTAATAAATAAATCAAATAGTTAGGAACGCAATATATATTATAAAAACAAATGCAACATAACTTAAAAATATTTGCATTACAAACAATGAATTAAACCATTAGAAAATAAACACTATAAATATTTATACGATAGTATTTTTATTAAGTAAACATACCAAAATTTCTGTAGCTTCAGGAGTCATAGGAGATCCATCTTTCTTCCTATGTGTAATGTCAAAAAGCTGAAGGCGTCCAACTTTTTGACCGGAAGACAGTTCCTACAATATAGTAGTAAAAGTATTATTTAATGGAAAGTAATAAATATTTGACACTATTAATAAATTCAAAATAGCTCGGCCTCAGCTACACAAGCAAAACTTTTCGACCCAACAGTGTGAGTGAATTTCTATTTTTGCCTGCTGCTTTTTCCAACTCCTTCACGATCCTACATTATGAAATTATTATTACGTATATAGTAAATACTATAAACGGAAAAAATTATAAGAGTTTGGAAGTACGTAATACCTCTCCTTTCTTTGAATTCCAAAATCTAACCGCATCTTCCCATTGGTACCTCAGCATTCCCGGCGGGACATTTTGCAATTTCTCTTCGAGGGTTGTTTTTGTCTTAAAATAATCTTTCTTTAAAGTACTTTTATGGTCTCTCCATCTTTTTCCCAATACCTTCTTTACATAAGTATCCGAGACCTTTAAAGCAAACCTCGCCTAGAAAAAGCACAAGTTAAGAAAGTAAATATAAATGAAACTTAAACCCAAGTATTATAAATGACATTAACGTTTTGTTACCTTAATATTATCGAGAGCTTGATTTTTTTTACTATCAGGCATTTGATGCCATGACTCGTAATTGATAGGCAACATATTTGCATTTCGTGATAGAATGCCCCAATATCCTGCTAAAATTCGAGTTTTTGATCCAACAGGCTGACCAAAACTGTTTCTACATACTTTGACATGCTCAACTGGATCTAACTCGTATAAATCTTTAAGTAGCGTACGTCCTCAACCTCTGCACGTCCCACCATTTTCAACTGAAAATGGTATATTATAATATAAGAAATTGAAAAAGAAATCAACAATAAGTCAACACGCATGTAAATTAAATATAAAATTACTTTGAACTTCTATAGGTTCGTCAGGTGTAATCGGAATATTCGAAGATCCAATAGCAGACTGTTGTTCACTATTTGTTTCTTTCGATTTTGGAGTATTTTGAACAATGCTTAGATCTCACAATTTTCTTCTAGGCATTTTATCTGCAATACACATAAAATAGTTGAAAATTTAGTAACTAATTAAAACAATAACAACACATATAAAATAGTTGAAATATTTAATAAGAGCAAGATTTGAATTATGATATTACATATAATTAAAAAAATCGTAAAATCTTACTACATCATAATTCGTAAATATCTTCATCCGTGTCCTAGCAAACCCATTGAAATTGTGTACTAGTGCTAGGGATATTTTCGTTTAAGTTTTGTTCTGGAAAGGACAAAGTTTCTAATCTATCATCGATGTTATCTTTACTTCCATTGCCCATGTCAAACAAGTCTCTAGGGATGTTACGGAGTACAACGTACCAACCCTCATTAGTTGGATCTTTTGAGTAAAAAACTTGTTTGACTTGAGAAGAAAAAATATACGGCTCATCTATCAATTGTTGTTCTGTGTGAATCAATTGAGAGAAGTTCACCATTGTAAAACCAAATTGATCTTGCTTAATTCCACGAGCAGTATTAACATCAGCCCAATCACCTCGAAATAAGACAACTTTCCATTTGTCGTAGTAATCCAACTCAATTATGTCAGTAAGAAGTCGGAAATACTCCACATTTCCCTCAACAGGATTATTGTCCCTAGCACTAGCATAACTTGTAATTGAGGAATTAACAACTATTCCACAATTTTGAGTTCTCCTCAATCTCTCGCGATATTTTGTATGAAATCTGAATCCGTTTATGAGGAAGGCACTATATCTTTTAACCACTCTATTCAGACCTTGAGAAAGCCATTTAACTTTGTCATTGACGTTCTTCCCACTCCAAACCTATTGAATGGAAAGTAAACTGAGTAATTATAAATGTTATGAGAAAACATTATTATTTGTCAATGAAAGCTTCAATTGCATACCGTTTGGCTTAACCATTCATGAAAAGATTCTTTAAACAACTTATTGATCTCTCAATGTTGTAATCTTCGGGAGCGCGAACAAGATCTCAATATTTTTTTGTACTCACTATGTTAAAACAAAGTTCACTTTGTTAGAAGATAAACAATTTATAATTGATGAATATTTATCAAATTTCTAGAACTTACTTCCGTAATGGTTCCATTGAATCATGGTGAAACAGAACATATCGATGTGCTTGTACCCACGATAAATCATCTCATTCTATAATTTCAACTTTGTCGATTGGTTCTCCAAAACTTTGAAACAAAATAAGTATCGGCGAAGTTATCTGTGAGTCCAGCATTTCTACTTGGTCTGTTCAACCTTGTTTCAACATCTTCCAAATATCTTGAACAGAAAGTTATACATTCCTCTGCCAAGTAGCCTTCAGCAATCGATCCTTCTGGATAACGCTTGTTGCGGCAGTAAGACTTCACTTTGGATAGGAACCTAAACACGATGTACAACATTATCAAAAATTGTAACTAAAGGCATATAGGTGAATGAAGGAAAATTTTACAAATAAATTAACACCTTTCTATGCGATACATCCATCGATAGAAAACGAGTCCACCAAGTATTGCTTCATGCGAAAGATGGATTAGCAAGTGCACCATAATTGTGAAGAAGGAAGGTGGGAAGATTTTCTCCAAGTTGCATAAAGTTAAAGTGGCTCGATCTTGTACTTTTTCAAGTTCTTGAACATTCAAAAATTTGCCACAAATGGCTTTCATTTTATTGGATAGTTCAATTATACAAGACGTCACCTTTTTGGACATACAACATCGTAGAGCAACTGGCAGTAAATCTTGCATCAAGATGCGATAGTTATGTGATTTTAAGGAATATAGTCTTCGATCTTTAATACTAACACATCGAGATATATTTGATACATAAGCATCTGGAACCTTTATATCCTTCAACACCATGCAGAACACTTCTTTCTCCGTCTTCGACATTGAAAAAATAGAATGCGGCAATCGATATTTCCCATTCGGAAGTGCTTGGGGATGAAGATCAGGCCGAATTCCCATGTGGACTAAATCAAGTCGACTCTGAAGATTGCCTTTTGATTTTCCATCGACATTCAAAATTGTACCGATAATGTTCTCACAAACATTTTTCTCAATATGCATGACATCAAGATTGTGTCGTAAAAGGTGATGCTCCCAATAAGGCAACTAAAAAAAATACTTCTTTTTTTCCAGAAGTCCACCTCATTAGGATCATACTCTTCATCAGAGTCATCATCAGGTTTATCATTTGATCTTCTATTTCTTTGCGTGTTTGGCAGTTGGTTCATCTTTCCATAACTAAAATTCATATCTTCCAACATGAACAATATTTTAGATCCACTAGTCTGCAAAGGAGTCTTTCTGAGCTCTTCAGTACCGTCAAATACAGAACTCTGAAATCTAAATCTATGATTTTCAGGTAACCACCGACGATGCCCCATGTAAGAGAACTTCTTCCTATTATATAACCATTGCGAATATGTTTGCGCAGCACAACAAGGACAAGCATAACGACCCTTGGTACTCCAACCAGATAAATTGACATAAACGGGGAAGTCATTAATAGTCCACATCAAAGCTGCACATAAATTAAAGTTCTCCTTTCTCAATACATCGTATGTCTCAACACCAGCCCATAATTGTTTTAACTCTTCAATAAGTGGCTGTAAATAAATGTCGATATCATTCCCCGGACCTTTCTCTCCAGGGATAATCATAGATAAGATAAGGGAAGCTTGCTTCATACAAATCCACGAAGGCAAATTGTGAGGAACAAGCACTACAGGCCAAGTACTATATGCAGTGTTCATGATCTTGTAAGGATTAAATCCATCATATGCTAGCCCTAGCCTCACACTCCCAGGATTGCTTGCAAAGCTTGGAAATTTACTGTCAAATGATTTCCAAGCTAAAGAATCTGCCAGATGTCGTAGTAATCCATCATTGGTTCGTCCATAATGGTGCCACATCATTGACTCGGCTGTCTTCGACGACATGAAAAGCCTTTGAAGCCTTGGTATCAGCGAAAAATATCGCAAAATCTTATTTGACTTCTTCCTTGATTGTGCGTTATTTTCATCGTCATTCCCATCATCTATGTTTCTATTCATCCAACGAGATTGGCTGCATACATGAAAACACTGTTGGTTTTTCCGATCACCCCAATACAACATGCAGTCATTCGGGCAACTATGAATTTTGTTGTACCCAAGACCTAAATCTTTTATCATTCTCTTCATATCTTTGCATGAGTGAGGGATTTTTACAAACGGAAACATATCTCTCAAAAACTTTAACTGCATTGTCAAAGAGTTTTCGGTCCACCCTCCCAAACATTTTAACTGAAAAAGACGAATACAAAAGGACATTTTTGAAAATTTTGATCCCTCATAAAGTTCTTCGTTCATGTCATTAAGTAGCGCGTAGAACTTCACTGCTTCTCCATTCGGCTCTTCATGAGGCACACTTCTTCCCGGTTCAGTAAAAGCATTTCCACCGAGATTACAATTATTAGATGCCACAAAGTCAGCTGGGAACGACTGCAAACCATGATTGTGCATATTAAATGCATCTCGTAATATACTTTCCATTTCATCCCCTCTAACAGACTGATGGTAAGCAGTACCAGGATAAGATACATCCATCGTTGAAGAGGAAGTACTAGACGGGTATTCTCCATGAAAAAGACATTGTTTATAACCCCGAACAAACCCATCAACAATTAGATGCTCGTATACAACTTCACGATAATGCCAGTTAATGTTGACACACTTCTTACACGGGCAAAGAACCATGTTCTCTTGGCTTGCATATTGAAATGCAAAATCGAGAAAAGTTTGTACTCAATTCCGATAACCGTTGCTTACGCTTGACAAATTCATCCAAGACCAATCATTTTGTTGTTCTTGAAGTCTAAAGTTCACAATAAATTACATGGGTAATCATCGTTACTTATAAGTATAATTCAGTTATGTAACTTATGATAAGAATATATAATTATGTATTATGCAAGTTATGTAAGTTATGATATGATATATTTATATATATATATATATAAGTTGTTAAGTTATGTAACTTATGTGAGTTATGTAGATTATGATATGATACATTTTAAGTTAGGTAAGTTATGCAAGTTATGTAAGTTATGATATATATAAGTTGTTAACTTATGTAAGTTATGTGAGTTATGTAGATTATGATATGATATATATAAGTTATTAAGTTATGTAAGTTATGTGAGTTATGTAGATTATGATATGATACATATAAGTTATTAAGTTAGGTAAGTTATGCAAGTTATGTAAGTTATGATAAATATAAGTTGCTAACTTATGTAAGTTATGTGAGTTATGTAGATTATGATATGATATATATAAGTTATTAAGTTATGTAAGTTATGTGAGTTATGTAGATTATGATATGATACATATAAGTTATTAAGTTAGGTAAGTTATGCAAGTTATGTAAGTTATGATAAATATAAGTTGCTAACTTATGTAAGTTATGTGAGTTATGTAGATTATGATATGATATATATAAGTTATTATTCACTAATTTATGAGATACATTTAAGTTATGGTATGATATATATAAGTTATTAAGTTATGTAAGTTATGTGAGTTTCGGGATTATGTGATTTATTTAAGTTATGGTTTGATATATATATATATAAGTTATTAAGTTAGGTAACTTATGTGAGTTATTTAAGTAATGGTATGATATATATAAGTTATTATGTAAGTTATGTGAGTTATGTATATTATGTGATTTATTTAATTTATGGTTTGATATATATATATAAGTTATTATGTAAGTTATGTGAGTTATGTAGATTATCAATTTAATGATAGTGAGAATTTCATCATACTTTCTTGATTGAAATCAATTTAATTAAATTCTAATAAAAAGAGTTGTTTTTTTTATGCAATTTTAAAATCAAAATTAAAAATTTGACAAGTGTATTTATCGTATATCTTTACAAAATATGCCATACACTAAATTTAGACTAGATCAATTTTTAAAAGTTTACTCACAATTATTTAGAAAAATAGGTTTTATAGCAACCATTTTCATTAAGCATAATCCTTTAAGTCAATAAACAAATTTGATTTTGATGGATTTGTAGTGTAGTTTTGACCTTATTCGAAATTTAGCTTTTAGGTTATTGTGAGCAATAACACATTCATTTTGTAAACTTATTCAATTCATATAAACTTTAAATCAATTCATTTCACAAGTTGATAAACCAAAATTATCCAAACAAAATTAAGAAATAATAACTTTCATAGTGGGAAAATAAAACTTCATTATTTAAATGAGTGAAAGTAACTTTAATATAAAAATATAGTTTTAAAGAAATTATGTCTTTATCGATGAACCAAACTGATTCAAACCAGTGAAATATTTGGTTCAATTTGACTTCAATTTGGATCTTTAAAAACTGTACAAAACTGTATAATAATTGCAAATATATTCCATAACCAAAACTAATTCAGACAACACTTAGTAGAAAATGGAGCAAAAAATAACTTGTAGCGACCTTAACCACAGCATTAACCAGAAACATTAACCAGAACTTGCAGCAAAAAAGAACTTGCAGCAACATCTACCAAATTCCTAAATAAAACAGTTCCAACTAGAAATATGGATAATTCAAACGTAAATTTGAATAACGAAAAAAATAGAAAATAAAAGATTAACTAACCTCCTACTTATCTACTCTTTCTGCGTACTGCTTCAAACCAGTGAGAGCTACCAAATTTGCAGACTAGATTACTGAAACTTAACTCCTACAATCAAAATGGAAAGAAAAAACTAAGAAAAACTACTGCTCTGCCTCTGCCTGACTAAACTACTAAAACTGCATGAGAAAGCAGGCAATAATATGATATAACGATATATTTTAAAATAAATATACAGAAAAATCATCATGCTACCTTGGAAAATTAAAAATTAAATGATTGTGCTTATCATTTTAAGACTTATCATCTAAGACATCAACTTAATTTAGACAACACTGTATAAATATCTCTCATTTTAATTAAATTTTGAGTTTTGGAAAATTAGATTATAACATACTTATAATCTAAGACATCAACTTAATTTAGACAACACTTAGTAGAAAATATACACCAAAAAATAACTTGATCCTATTAGAGGTGTTACTTTTTCTATTGCCCGGCAATTTAAAACCCAAGCTTTATTTTTCTTTGCATTTTAGCTTCATTATGAAAGGGAGAAAGAGAAAGTAAGAAAAATAAAGAAATTAAAGGAAAAAATTTAAAGGAAATGGAAGTTAAAAGAAAATAAAACAAGAATTAAATTTTTAAAGATCAAGAACCAAAACGTAAATTAAACCACATATTAGAATTACTTGATCCTACAAACAAATTAAAATTATATATCAATACAAGATACATTCAGGCATTCGAAATGATACATTTTATTTTCAAAATGTAACAATAAATGGTTAAAACCCTAAACAGACCAAAGATTTAAAACTAGAATTAAGAGAGAAGAAGGAAGGTTCCTTTAGGAAGATGAAGATAAATCAAGTCACTTCCGAACTGATTCCAATCGTGACACTATGGAATGCGAACGTCTTTAGCGATCGGAAACCCTAAAAACAATTTTGAATTCACTGGATTATATAAGACATTGACTTTGAAATAAACAAAAAATTAATATCTAACAATAATAACCCAAACCCTAACACCCAAAAAATGGAAATTGAACTGGTTCAAGCTTACCCAAAAAACAAAATCTCCTCTACTCTGTCTTCGTCTAACTGTTATGATGAAACCGAAACAGATGCTCCTAATAAGTAAACTGACGAAATGAAGAATGAAGAAACCAATGCTAGTTATGCAAGTTTGACTATGAATGAGTGCAATTAGGGATTTGGTAGAGATTTCGAAGGGGAGTTAGGGATTTAAAAGGGAATTAGGGGCTGGGTGCGGGAAAGGGTTCAGATCAACTGTGATCTGGAAGAAAACGACGACGTGCTGAACAATTATTATGTTCCTGAAACGAAACGGCGACATTAAGAAAAAAATATTAACACATTTTTACGGTGTTTTTGCTAAAAACGCCACTACAGTTTACCATTTGTGGCGACTCTGAGAAAAAGCGCCACTAATAACTTAAAATATGTTAAGCAAACAACGTCGTTTACGTACACTTTTTTATACATATTTTGTGGCATTTGTAGAACAACGCCGCTATTGAATACCTTTTGCGGCGTTTTAGATAAAAACGCCACAATAAACAAATTCGTAACCAAACAACCTTTGTTTTGTATAACTTTTAAGACATTGTTGTATGCGTTTTGGTTCAAACGCATACAATTGTTAAAATTTTAAAATTTTAATAGTTTTATAAAACTATAATTTGATACATTAATATGACATTATTTTTAATTGTTAAATTTTCTAAACTTTTCATATGACATTATTTAATTGTTCAATTTTAAAATTTAATATAATGATGGAAGACAGTTCTTCCCTCTACTATTAACTAATAATTTAATTTCAGTATCTTAAAATTTTAATAATTCTTTTAATTATTTTAAATTAGTTTTTTTTAAGTACGAAGATTAAATTCTAATGAATTAAAGTAAAAAAATTAACTTTTATTTTTCATATATAAAAGAAAAGTTATTTTATAATTAAAAAAAGGATAAAACCCTAAACCCTAAACCCAAGACCTTGAGCAGCTGAATACCCTGAAACCTTAAACCCATAAACCATAAAATGTAAACTATAATACCTTAAACCTTAAAACATAAGCTCTAATCCCTAAATCCAAAAACCTTTACCGTATTAACTAAACTCTAAACCCTAAAACCCTCAACCAAAAGCCTTAAACCCTAAACCCAAAATATAGATATTACAAGAGACGAAAGACATTGAAAAGGAATCTCAAACACTAGACTCTAAACCCCAAACTCTAAACCCTAATCTCAATCCCAAACCCTAAACCATACACAAAACTCTAAATTCTAATCTGAAACCCCAAACCTCTAACCCCTAACCCAAATCTTAAGCCCTAAACCATTTAATATAAATAAAGTTTATCTATTATCTCTTAAATAATTTAAACTATAATCATAATTTTAATATATTAAAATTAACATTATCTCTTTTACAATTATATAAGAAATTATTTAATATATAAATTAAAAAATACTAATTAATTTAAACCTTAAACCTCTAACCCCTATACTTTATCACCTAAACCCTAAATTAAAAAACTAACCAATCTAAACCCTAACCCAACCCTTGAATCCCTAAGCCCTAAAAATTCCAAACTCTTAACCCCTAACCTCTAACCCCTAACCCCTAACCCCTAAACCTTCAATCTCAACCCTTAAACCATAATCCCTAATCCATAATCCCTAAATCCATACTCCCTAAACCTTACACTATTAACTCCTAAACCGGCCTTAAATCTTAAATTAATCATATACCTTAAACCAAAAACCCTAAACTATAGTGACAATTAATTCAATATTTTAAAATTAATACTATCTCTTTTATGAATATATAAGAAATTATTTAATATATAAATTAAAAAAAATCAGTAATGTACCCAAAAAATTTTAAAATTATTTTAGATAATAGTATTTTAATTTTTCCATTTTTAACAAAGATTTTTCTATTTTTTTATTTCAAATTATTTCTACGTGTAATTATTTCAAATTTATCCATTTTTAACAAATATTCAATTAAAAATAAATTGAATTTTAATTAATATAAATAAACCAATTAAATAGTAATAGATAAAATGTTTTTGCGGCACATTTTCAAAAACACCGCTAAAGCCCCGAGCATTAGCGGCGCTTCTTGGAAAACGCCGCTATAGCTCCGAGCATTAGCGACGCTTTTTTAAAAACGCTGCTAAATCCCCGAGCATTAGCGGCGCTTCTTGGAAAACGCCGCTAAAGGCCCGAGCATTAGCGGCGCCTTTTCAAAAATGCCGCTAAAGACCCGAGCATTAGCGACACCTTTTCAAAAACGTCGCTAAAGCCCTGAGCATTAGCGGCGTCTTTTCAAAAACGCCGCTAAAGACCCGAGCATTAGTGGCGCATTTTCAAAAACGCCGCTAAAGAGCCGAGCATTAGCGGCACATTTTCAAAACCACCGTTAAAGACCCGAGCATTAGCGGCACTTTGTCAAAAACGCCACTAAAGCCCCGAAAGGTCAGAAAACGCCACTAAAGCCCCGAAAGGTTAGAAAACGATGCTCTTGGGCTTAGGTTTTTTGCGGCGTTTTTCCAAAAAACGCGGCTAATGCACATTTTTTGCGGCATTTTACTGAAATCGCGCTAATGATTGGTCTTTAGCAGCGTTTTACGTAAAACGCCGCTAATTCTAGATTTTTAGCGGCGTTTTTTGTCCAAACGCCGCTAAAAATGCCGCTAAAAGCCTATTTTACTGTAGTGACTCTAGGTTGATTAATTGAAATCTCTTTCTAATTAAAACCCCTATTGTCGCATTAACTTGATATATGGATTCTCTTATTAGATTTGACTCTAATCCGATAGATTTAAGTCATCCTATTTCTAGGATTGCATGCAACTCCACTCAATTATGCTAGATCTATTCTTAAACAGGGACTTTTCCTCCGCTAAAATAAACACATTAAACATGAATTAATATCCTAAAAATATTAAAACAAGCAATAAACATACATAATTGAGAACAAGAATCAAATATTTATCGTGTAAAAACAAAAAATTAAATAAAAGGATTCATCATAGATTTCATCTTCCCTAGGCATCTAGGGAATTTAGTTCATAATCTTGAAGGAAAACATCTCAAAGTTAGAATAACCACAAGTCATAAAGAAAATCAATAAAAATTCAAAAGAAATTAAAAGGAGATCTTCGATCTTGATGGGGATCCGCTTCTGAGTTAATTCTGATGGTGTTCTTCGAGTGTTTTCTTCGATCTTCTCTAATTGCCCCCACTATGCCTTCTTCTAATGGGTATTTATAAACTTTAGAATGCTCAGAAACCCTAAAAATTGGGTTTTTTTCACATATTTGGGAAGTAGGGTGCGAAATCGACATGGGTTGGCACATGGGCATGTGTCTAGCCCATATGGCTCACCCGGGCATGTGTCCAACCCGTGTGGAAATGCCCAGGCCATGTGGATCCTGAAAATAGCTCTTTTTGTCTAATTTTGACTCGTTTTTTACTCCTCTCGCTCCCAAATGCTCTCCTAAGTATAGAAACATGAATTTAAAGGATTAGGAGCATCAAATTCACTAATTTGCATAATTAATCATCCAAAAATGCATTAAGAATGAGATTAAAGTATGTTACTTTTATAGCTTATCATGGCTTAACAATGCCAATTCAAAAAACAACAAGAGCGTCAATGTTTGTTAGGTGAACAAAATGCCCGTAATAAATAACTAATTACAAAGGTACGAATAGCCAAGGACACTACAAAGGGTGAAAATTTACCTATCCTACTAGAATTAGAAAGTATTGCACAATCCACTATCTGTGTAGGAAAAAAAGATCACAATGATAACGAGGCACTGCAAGCCCTTGATCCAGAACGAGAATCCCAAAACAAGGCTAATCTTATTGAAAAGCAAATTGTAGCTCTTAGATTGGAATTTTAGAAGAGGCAAAAGGTTCTAAGCTTGATGAAATTTCTTGGAACTATGCTAATGAACCCTTAGCCACTTTCGTGTTGGTGCATAACCTATTAGCCTCTTTTAAGTTCCCTAAAAGATCACTTAGCTCATTACAACAACCATATAAATATTCTTAGAGCCTTAGATGCCGTGAAATGCAAGGCTATCTCCATGACCCTTTCTAGCAGAACCCGAAAATGGTACCTCTCACTTCCTTCAAAATCTATAAATAATTTTGATCAGTTGGCTAGGTTATTTATGAGTAGAATCTTAGCCAACAAGATTGCACAACAATCCTTGGTATACCTCATGTCCATTTGACAGAAAGATAATAAACCCCTTTTCAATTTCATGAAAAGATTTAATGTTAAAACTATGATAAGAAATGGTGTTTTTTATGCTTTAGCCATCCAAGCCTTCTTGCAAATAACAACTTACAAATTCCTCCAATTTCACCTCATCAGTAATCCCTTATAGAAGTTATCCCAACTGTATGAAATGATCCATTGTTTCACGAAAGGTGATCAAATGAACATTGATCAAGCTAAGCCAATGCCCCAAACAACCCAAGTATACCCCTTTTCTAAACGATCCTCCCCTTCACATCATCATCGACGACACCTCGCCAATATCAACCCCAACAGAGAACTTTCCCTTTGGTAGGACTAATAGCCCCAATGGTACAACCCACCACAACAAAGGGGTAGGCGAATGATTAATACTATAGGTCCACCACGTTACCTAGAACCCATGAGAGACAATTGCCTCAACCAACATCAATGTGAATGAGTTTCGTATAATAGTCATCGCATATACCATTAACTTAACTGCTCATTCGCTACCATTTTTGAGCAAGTAGGGTATCAAAGAATTCTACCAAATCCACCAGTCATGCCTTACAACTCTCGTCGAGATGATTCACCTTTTCATTGTCATTACCACAATACAGAAGGTCGTATTACAAACTGATATGTTCAACTCAAGAATGCAATAGAAAATGCCATCTAAAAGGGTCAACTACAACAATATGTTGTACGATATGCCTATTTGCTAAATAGGAAAATGACCAAGAAGTAGAACCCTCTAATTGTCACACCCAAAATCCCTTAAACTCGAAAATTTAGAACACTTAAGAGTTAAATTGAAAGAGACCAAAAGATGATGGTCTCTACTAAAAAATTAAGAAAAGATGGTAATTGAAATTGGACAGGGTTGAGAACTAAATCTAGTTCGGTTAGATTAGAACCAGTCGATTCCTTAGTAGGGGACAAAATGACTTCCCAGGAGATTTCTTCTCCAGTCTGTTTTGTTTTTCTTCAACTTTTTCCTTGTAACTCTTGGAGGAGAATGATACGAGAAAGCTCTGCATGGAGCAACATAAAATTTGAATTGTGGCTCATATGTATACATGAAACTATGATTTTGATTCAGTTGTACATATTTTAATAAATGAATACAAACATTTATTATCATATTAGATTAATGTTATTGTTTTTAGATGCAATATATCAACGTAAAATGATGCTAATTCGATAATATTATTATTAATTTTTGAAATTTTAATCAAATTAAAATTTCATATATAAAATAGCACAAAATTAAAATTAATGTATGACAATACACATTACATTAATAATTTTGATATTTATCTGTTTTTATATCATCATACATAAAATTAAATTCTCATATAAGAACCTTCACTCATCCCATTAATAAGTCTACCACAAAAGATTATTGTCAAAATTGTACGTTGCTTGTCATATAATATATATATATAATCAAGTCATATATGATATATAATAGACATAAGAGAAGCAAATTTGAATAGTAAAAAGTATAATAGATCAAGTAGGAAACAAAGAAAAATAAGGGAAGCCCAGCCCAACAGTGGACCAAGTCAGGTGTTGATTGCATTTTAACTGCACTGCAGATCTTCTAATTTGCACTTTCTCAGGAAAAAAGCTAACAAAACTAGGGATACCCTACTTTTTGTATTTCCATTCTCTACACAAGGTAACGTTCTTCTTCAGAGATTAACCTTTATTATTAGTTTTTAAAAACTTGATAATTTGTATATATTGATTTTATCATTTTCAAAATCATCTCTGTGAAGCTAAATCCTTTTCTTCCCATGATGTCTTGTACATTTGTATATATTGATGCATTATTCCTTGTGCAGTAAGCAAATAAAGGAAACTTCAGCATTGGTAACATGTGAGTTTTGATCTTCTCTCTTTTTTTATGGATTTTGGAAACATATTATCACTAGAAGAATCCCTTAGTAACTAAGCAAATAAACAATGCTTTGTTAATAATGGTGATGTCAAAGATTATACGAGTAGTTGGCTGAAATTTCTGTCACTTTGGTTTGATTTAAATTAGATGATGATCGTATTGCTAAAATATGATTTCTTTAGTTTTATAATTAAGTAGTGTTGGGCATTGGCAATATTACTTGATAGTTGTTCAATGGTACAGGGCTGACGAGGAACCGGTGGATCAAAAGAAACTCCTTGAGAGTATTTGCCAATCAAATTGTGCAAAGCCTAAGAATGGTTATGAGGTAAACCATTTCCTCACGACTTATCTAAAGGGAGTCTAACATGTGTTTATCAATGGAACCAATATCAGAGTGGATCATGCATGGTCAACCTATAAACCAGCGAACCTTGGGATTGAGTATCTCTGCTAAGAATGTATCAAAATCACGTAGCAGCACCATTACTGTTAGGAGTGTCAAATGAAATTTCCATGTTAGTAGTCTCAGGATAAGTAACTAATGTTGTCCCCCAATATAAAAGGGCCATACAAACAGGTCACACAGACTATGTACTCACTTCTTCTTCCTCATCTCCCTTCCTCCTCTAAGCAAACCACCACTTTTTTCCCTGTTAGTCTTAGTGGTTAACTATAGTTTTTTACCGAAAAGATAATTGAATGGTTGGACATAGTTATTAGACTAGACAAACCATTGAAGTTGGGTTAACCAGTCTAATAAGATAATTTATTCCATGATTAAAAGTCATTGGATTTTGGCCAGTTACGATTCACTGAAATAGATTTCAAAATTCTTAAAGAAGGGAAGAAATGTTTCTATGGAAGTTTTCTCTCATTGCAGGAATGCGTGAAGAGGATTTCAGGTGATGATACTGGAACTATGCACTGCACTGGACAATACTTTGACTACTTAGCTTGTGTTGATAAATGTGTAAGGTTTTTTTTTATACTAATATATACTATGATTTATTTAATTTCATTTTGAACCATTGAGTTGATGGTGAAATGCAGGTTGCCCCAAAGCTATTTGGAAAGCTGAAATAACTATGAGCTTGCTTATTGATTGATCACCAAGGATGCATTCGCTCCATTTGTTCATCCCTAATTTTAATTGTTTTCTTTTTCTACAAGAATAAACGATGTTTCATTAGGTATTTTTAATTTGGTAAAATGAAATTTAGAAAAAGAATACCATTGAAATATGTACTTTGAATTAGTCAGTGCAAAAATGCAAGGGAACACAATAAAAATGACACGAATGGCATCTCAACTTTACCATCTGTATTTTATATATATTTCAGACTTAATTACATCTGGTATTTTGTTTTTTTACATACTTGGTACATACACTTTCAAAATATTTACTCCTCTAAGTTTTTGATGACCTGTAACTTGTATTTAGAGGTCACAAACTGGTGGGTTCCAATTGGATTTTTTTAATTCCCATTTTTTAGTTTTCGGTTTTGTCGTGGGATCACTCGAATTTAAATTTTTTTAGGTTTGGATTTCTTGAATTCGAATTAGTTTAGGCTGGGAGGGTTTTGACCACCAAGCAAAATCCGCTAAAGTTCTTTAAAGGGCGTCTTCACAGGGTACAACTTTACAGGATTTATCACCACTTCAGCCGCTTTCGCTGCT
The DNA here is from genome assembly GCF_025698545.1 of Gossypium raimondii. NCBI lineage: Eukaryota > Viridiplantae > Streptophyta > Magnoliopsida > Malvales > Malvaceae > Gossypium > Gossypium raimondii. The sequence continues at coordinate 16,922,877 of NC_068566.1, forward strand.
GGATTCACGATTATTTCATTTCCTGATAGGGTTAAATAGAATCATTTTCTTCTCGATATCTTTTATTTTTTTCATCACGTGGGAGTTCAAATTAATTCTCGCTTATCTACTTCTATCCATGTGGAGGGACGAGAAACGTTTGTATTCGACTATAAAATTTATTTTGTACACTGTAAGGGGTTTCGATTTTCTACTAATAGGAGTTTTAGGCCTCGGTTTATATGATTCTAATGAACCAACATTAAATTTTAAAACATTAGTTAATCAATCATTTCTTGTCGCACTCGAAATAATATTCTATATTGGATATCTTATTGCTTTTGTTGTCAAATCGCTGATTATACCCTGCATACATGATTATCAGATACCCACAGGGAGGCTCATTATAGTACTTGTATGCTTCTAGCAGATTCAAGTAATTTTAAATTTTTTAAGTTATAAATAATTAAATTTTGAATGTAATAATTCGTTTTACTTTTATATTTGATACGCGCTTCATATTTGCGTTATAAAAGTATAAATTATATATACTAAAAATCCTACCACATGCGTTTGCGTGTGGAAACCACATATTTAGAATATAGGTGTGTATTTAAAATAATATAAAATAAATCCATTTAACACGGGTTCAATCCCTAGGCATGTTAAAAGTTAATTTTTTTTAAAAAAGTTTATGTAGTGGTAAAGAATTTGTTTATAAATCGATTAAACACGGGTTCAATCCTAGGCATATTAACTTTAGTTCTTTTATTCAAAATATGTATACAAGTATAAAAGACAATCAAAAAATAATAGTAGTGTTTAATAGAAATCCTACACAAATGCGTGTAGAAACTACAAATATAAAACATATGTGTGTTTAAAAAAACATACAATAAATAATGAGACATATGACTAAAAACTAATTAATAATAATTACACATAGAATATACATGATATTAAATCTCTTTTAAAAATAGATTTAATTGTTTATCATTGTGTTTTTATCAATCATGAGTCGGTGTCGAGCTAACTTATTACACCAACTCAATCAAATACATTAATATATACACACACAATTGATTAAGGTAATAAAGTATGCATAATAAAAATTAAAATGTACGACAATATCAAAATAAAGCTTTAGCTAAGTGGTAAATAAAAGTTTCACAAATGCAAGCTGGTTCGGGTCTAAATCCCACCATATGCATATATTTATTGGGTTTTTAAAATGAAAAAGACTAAAGTACCCTTGAATAATATAGCTTATTTTTATTACGAATGACATTTTCATAATTTAACAATTCAGTTGATGACCTAGTTAGAGGTGACACCAACTCAGCAAAACACTTAAATAATAAGTATAGATCCAATTAATTAAGGTAATAAAGTGTGCATAATAAAAATTGAAATGTACAAAATATCAAAATAAAGCTTTAGTTGAATGATAAATTAAATGTTTCACAAATACAATTGGTTCGAGTTTAAATCCCACCACATGTATATTTTTATCGGTTTTCTTAAATGAAAAAGAATAAAGTACCTTCAAATAATATAACTTGTTTTAATTACAAAAATTGTCACAACCTACTCGGCTAAGTGTCTGTATCTAGTTACTGTTTAGTGTGTTTTGGTAAAATAAGCGTAGATATGAGTAAGTAAAGTGTTTGTTTTGACTAAGTATAGGATTCTATATATACGCCACTTGGAAAACTCTTAGCTTTGGCTAGATCTGTGGTTTGGCAGACTCTTCTGTTAAGTTTACGGCACCCTAGATACTTTCGCGAACTTGTCAAGTTCGTAGTTGAATAGATTTGTTTAATATTTTAGTAAGGTAATTTAGTTAGTTGAGTCAAGATTTAGTTAGAATGGAACTAAACTATTATAGATGAAAAGACTTAAATTATAATAGGCGCACTTAATTACGGAAATTATCTGATTTTTCCACTAAACCTTGTCTTCGTGCTTAAGTATATAAGGATATTGGTGTCTTCACTAAAAATCTTTGTGTTTTCTTTGTATTCATCTTTCTCCTTGATTTTCTATGAACACTCTAAAAACTTAAGTTTTAAAAACCTTTCTAAAGTTGAGTCTGTTGTATTGTTTAGATTTGTTGAGTCTAAAAACTTCCTAATTCTAGATTAAGTGTTGATTCTTGTATGCATGTTTAGATTTGTTAGATCGGTGATATGATATGTTTAATTATCCTTATTTTTAGCTCAAAAAGCTACCAAAGGTCCGAGTCATAAAGTCAAGTCCTACTTTATAGACTTTGCTATAGTTTCTGGTAAGTTGCTTCGTACTTTCATGTGTTATGGTTTTCTTTATTTTAAAGTTTTTTTAAGGTAAGTACTATTTCTCTATAAAGGATGAAAAGTTAATGTGTGTGAATAATAATTGTCTAAAGTCGTTGGTCTAAGTTCAATATGTTAGTGATATGAAGTATGAGTCATTTTCATGTTCAAGCCACTACCATCTACTTCTGATATGAATGACATGATATGATCTAATATGTGAAGATGGAGATGAGGAGATATGTTTGTGTAACCTCTGGTAGGGTAAATATATTGCAAACGGATTCGTAGATCATGATAAAACATGCTTTATTGAATGATACTGAAATGATGAGTTAAGGGGGAGAATGCATATGAATGAAACCGAAACTTTATGTTATGTATCTAACTCTGAAATATGGGTACGTGGCTGGCATGAAAATGGATTGTCTGGGTTATGTTAAGTTGGAGTGTAGTATTCGCTCATATGATACACCATTGGCGTACTGACTCAGTTTGAGTTCTGTATACGTTATGGGTGTACTCTGTGATATTGTGTGAAATCCTCTTTATAGGTTCACTTATGCAATTAGTAATCTTACTAAAGATCTCTTTGGAACTCACTAAGTTCTTATGAACATCCTCCGTTACCTTTTCCTTCTCAAGCCTGCTGATTAAAGGAAAGACTCTCTCAAGGACTACACCAGAGCACTACTACTATTGTGAGATGACTGTTTTGCTTGTATTATGCATGACACATAGGGGTGACATCTAGATGTATTTTGAGAATGATCTATACAAAGATTACTTGTTTGTTAAACTATGTTTTAATTAAATTTCTTAAAGTTTTATGGAATGGAATTTAAGTATTATACTCTGTTTGATGAAAATATCTTACTAAAAATTATACGCCACAAGGGTTATACTTTACTTCATTTACTTTGTTAATGGTTTAATTCAAACACTAAAGTTTTATAAAGTTTACGCTAAAAATAGTTTTGAAGTTAAGTGGATTTTTAAGTAGTAACACGTCACTCTTGGATCTTTCTAAAGAAGTAGGTTTGGCGTATTACAAAAGGGTATTTCCATAATTTAACAACTAAGTTGGTGATCCGATAGAGGGTGACACCAAATTAGTAAAACACTTAAATAAAGTATAGATATATAATTATGGAGATAATAACTTTTGCATATTAAAATAAAAATGTATAAAGTGCATCTAAAGCTTTGGTTGAGTGGTAAATTTAAGGTTTTACTCACCCAATTGGTGTGGGTTTAAATCCCACCATATGTATATTTTAATTGGTTTTTGTTAACATGATAAGACTAAAATTCCCTCAAATAGTATAACTTATTTTAATTATGAAAGGACATTTCTATAATTTTCTAATCGAGTTGGTAACCCGGTTGAGGGTGATACCAATTCAGTAAAACACTTAATAAATAGTATATTATAGATATATAAAGTTGATGGAGGTAATAAAGTGTGCGTAATAAACTTAAAATGTATAAAAATATCAAAATAAAACGTATAGATATACAACTGATGAAGATAACAAATTATGTATATTGAAATAAAAATGTATAAGATATATGAAAATGAAGTTTTGATAGTTGCCACACTCAAGATAGGTAGAAGGTGAGTGATAAGACTGGGGGTTGAACGCCACAAGAAATAATTCTTGATAAGTTCAGATAAAGTTCTCAAAAGAACCAAAGAGATAACTCTTAAATTAATTAATGTTCATTAACCTTTTACATAAGCCTAAGGCCTAATATTTATACTTGGATCAAATCCCCTAAGAATGAGAATGGGTAATTCGACCATTAATGGGATACAAGAACCAAACCAATACATGAATCTAACTAGTACATGAACCTTAACATTCAATAAATTGCTGAAGACTCCTATTCATCCTCCTTTAGCCACCCATGCATGTACTTTGGGTTGATGAAATCTCTTTCATGAATGTACATACTCCCCTCCTTGTCGTCCATTCAATGTACCATGTGTATTTAATTTGAACATTAATGCAATGTACTTGTAGAAGACCATTCGAACATGCATGCATGTCCTTGTATGGTCAGCCATGGGGATGTACTTCTATGACGTTGCAAGGGCCTTGATCCTTGATAGATCTAAATTTGGGTTTGGGCTTTTCACACTCGATCCAAACTTCTTGGACTAGTCCAATAAGGGCCTCCTTGAGTCTTTTAGCCCTAGCTCTTGTAATTGGTCCGGTGGGTACTTGTAAAGGTTCTATTAAGCTTGGAAATAGCCCTCTTGGTTTTGACCCAATTATAGGTCCACTTGGAGTTAGCCCATTTGAAATGGGTCAACTTGTAGACAACCTCATTGTTACTTGAATTGGATCATTAGCCCTTCAAAATAGCCTAATGATCAATGGTTTCATCAAATCAGTTGCATACTATTGGCCCATGGAAACTTGGCCTTCTTGGAACTCGAAGACGGATTTTAGTTGATGATCCAAATGATGGGAGCAAGCCCACACCACGTTAAAAATGTTGTTATATAAATATTTATTGTTATATATCATAGATTTTGGCATCCATTAGAAATGTTGTTATATAAATAAATATGTCATATATTATAGATTTTGGTATCCGTTAAAAATGTTGTTATGTAAATAGTTATGTTGTTATTTATTATATAAATAGATTTTGGAACCAATGACATGGCAATCCACATGAATTCCACATCAACAAAGTTAAATAACATTAACTTTTTCATCCATTTTGAGATGATTTGATAAAATATGCAAGTTTAAGGGCTAAAAGAAGCAAAAAATCAAATAAGTCGTTATGCCAAAACAAAGATATGATTTTAGACAAAATACACATAAATGATTAGTACAAAGACTATTTATTTATAATTTGACTTTTTAAAAAATAATTTATGATGAAACTTAAGATATTCTATTAATTGAAGAAAAAATTATGTATGTAACAGCCCAGTTTAGACCCTAGTCGGACAGTGATTTCGGGACCACAAATCCGAGTCAGAAAAATATTTTAATATTATTTTTTTGTGTTTATAATATGTTAATTTATATGTGTGAAAAATTCATGTGAAAATTTTTATCGTTTGTGTGCTCGATTTTATAAAAAGGACTTAACCCCGTAAAATGCAAAAGTGGCTAGCTATTTGTTAAAGTGCTATTTTGCTATGGCTTTTATAATGTGGGGTCCTTATGTTGATATTTGACCATTGTAAGCATGCATGTACATAAATGGGCTTGTATTAAATGGTTTTCATGTTAATTCATTAAGGATAAAATAGTAATTTATGTTTTAATGTTTATTAAATTAAAACAAACATGCATTAGTGGCCATTTTGTGTTCATCTTGCTGAATATACAAGGAAAGAAAAGAAAAGAAAAAGCTAGCTAGGTTTCGGCTAGAATTTTGCTTGATTAAGGTATGTGTTTTGATCCATTTTTGATGATTTTTATGTTTTTGTGGTTGTTTCTTAATAATCTATCAAGCCCATGTCTCAGTTTTAAAATTTGATTATGATTTTGAAATGAGTCATTGATGATTTTGTAAGCTTTGTGATGATAGTTGAAGAAATATGAAGGATATGTAATAGTTAAATATGTTTTGTATTGGATTTTTGATGAATTTGAGCATTTTGGGATTTATTTGTGAAATTAGAAAATTTACGGGCTTAAATGTGAAATAAATGAAATGTATGGGCTGCTAGGGACCATAGGAAGATTCGGCTAAGGCATGGTTTTGACGAATTTTTTGTATTTTGTGATTTTATGAAATAGGGACTAAATTGTAAAAAATGTAAATTTTAGGGGCTAAAGTGAAAATTTCCCAAATTATGTGTTTGCGATTTAAATTGAATGAAATCTGTTATTAAATAGTTAAATTTGAATTTATTTAGATCAAGAACAAAAGAAAACGGAATTAGAATAGGGGAAGTCGAAAGTGGTCGAGTAGTTGATTCCATCCGCTTGTCTTCGTCCGAGGTAAGTTTGTAAGCGAATAATTGATGTTAAATTTAATGTATTTATTTTATACATAGTAGAATCGAAATGTATGTATGTATGCTATAATGCCGAATTGTATTTAACATAGGATGATTAATTACGAGTTTAATTTGATTGATTTATGACATCCGAAAGACTTACAAACCACAAAAATGCTGAAATGTGATATCGTGTAAGACTACGTCTGGGATGTTGGCATCGATTTGAGATTTATGTGTAAGACCATTCTGGGACATTGGCGTCGTATATGATTACGTATAAGACCCTGTCTGGGACAGTGGCATCGTTATTTGATTACATGTAAAACCACGTCTGAGACGTTGGCATTGTACAAGCGTTTTGAGCCATCCGAGTATCTTTTCTTTGAATCTGAATGGTATAACGGGAAATTATATGGCAAAACTGAATGTGGGTTTGAATTAAGTAATTCAGGTATGTTTGAGTTATACAAAATTGAAAGTAAAGGTAAGTATTATGTATAACATGCAAAGATGAATTAATGATATAAATATGAGTATATATTTATGTGTACAAGATTAGTAGAATTCGGCCTACTTATATAATTTATATGTGTTCTTTGAAAACTATGTGCTTACAACTTACTAAGCTATTTAAGCTTACTGTGTGTTTATTCATTCATTGTTTTATAGATTTTGAAAGCTAATTACGAGCTCAAGGATCGTCAAAGAAGTTCGTCACACTATCGATCTCTATCTCGGTATTTTGAAAACTCGAAAATTTGAACATATGACATGTATAGGCTAGCATTTGTTTTGTGTAGTCATGAAGTGTGTCTATATTTAGCCATGCGAAAATGGCTTAATCTTGATTTTAATACTTATGTGTATTTGGTTATGATAATAGTTTAATAGGAAAGTATATTTCATGATATATATATATATATATATGTGTGTGTGTGTGAGGTATTTAGTTATATAGCTTGAATATAATGTTAAAGTTTGTGTATATATGGTTAGAATTTGAATCTAATTTGAAAGTATATGATTGGTTTATATGTTTTGAAATGTTGGTTATAATTCGGCATGGAGAAATGGTAAGTAGGTTAAATAGTTGGTTTGATAGTTAGCTAATTTTTGAAAGTATGAGATGTGGAAGCAGTTTTGAATGGTGGATAGTTGTATAACTTAGCTTAACATTGAAGTAATGATAGATATGTATTTGATGAATTTTAATTATGCAAAATTTGGTTGCTAATTGTAAGAAATGGACATGATCTATAACTGTTTGGTTGGTTGTTTTATTTTGGTTTTAAATGTCAAAAATGGAGGTTTGTTTTGGATATGTAATGGTTAAGTATGCTTATAATATATACTTGAATGATTGAATTTTAAGTACAACTCAAGATAAAAATGGCATGAATTATTTTGGAGGTTGGATGTGATGACCGAATAAGTGGTATGGGTTTGGTTATGTGTATGTATCTTAGCATGTGAATTAGGTATAAATTAGATGTTATAAGTGTAAATATGGTTCAAGTTGTCATGGTCATATGCGCACAAAATGGTAGTGGGAAAATAGGTACTTTTTTGTGATATAATTAGATGTACTTGCAAATTCGGTTATAAATAGGTAACCTGAAACTATGTATATATGCTTATATGTCATGGTTTCTAATGTATGGATTGTTGGCTAATATTAGTTAGTCTAATTGTACACGAATTAGGTATGGTCGACTCATGGTAATAGTTAGCCGATTTGAGGAATGAATAAATGGCATTAAGTGTACGTAAATTTTGTTTGGATGGTTCATATAGTTGAGGTTAAATGAGAAATAAAAAATTTATTTATTTATTTATTTATGAAATATGCTTGATCATATTATGGAGTGGTTAATTCCGCAATTGCTTTTGGACCTTAAGTCATGTATAAGCATGTATGGAACAATGAACTAAAGTGTTTAAATTATGTTAAGTACTTCGAATACTATTGAGATCTTGTTGTGCATATGATTCGAGTAATACGTTTTGCAAAGCATGTGTATATATTGAATAGCCTTGAGACATGTCTAGTTAATTGAAAATGTGATTATTTTCATGGTAAGGAATCGAGTAAATTTTCTAAGGTATTGATTTGTATTAGTAATATGAATTAATGTATGATTAACCTTTAATTAGCTATATGCTATATATATATATGAATATGACTTGCACAAATGTTCGTATCTGTATTTGAGTTTGGTAATACCTCGTGACCCTAATCTGGCGACGGATATGAGTTAGGGGTGTTACAATGTATGAGTTATAGATTGATATATAATTGTAATTTACAGTCTTTAGTTTAACTCCTCAGAAATTGTTAATCACAAGCATCCCAACTGTAGTAAATATTAAATATCTAAACTAAAAATTACAATCATAAATCTAAAACTTACTATAAAAGTTTCCCGTTCTTGCATGAGATTGCAAAATTGTTTGGTCCACTAATGTCAACAAAAGTAATTTAAGGGTTAATTAGTGTTATAAAATTATCAATACCTTTATATTAAAAGAAATCCTTAAGGTTTACTTATTGACATTTGTACAACACTTTTGAATTTTCATGGGTTTTCTAAATTTGTTAGATTTTTATAAGTTTTGGAGTTATATGTTGAATTTGGATCCATATGGTTATTTTATTTTAGAGATTCCTAGAAAATGAAAATTTGTCACCTAAAAATACACGTGTTTAGTTGTAGTTTTTGTTTTGTTTGAAGTAAACACGTGTGTTTTAGGTGATTAATTTTATTTTCTAGGAATCTCTAAAATAAGCTAGAAAGAAATTTTAAAATTTATTTGAATTGCACTCTTCGATTCTTGATCTCATTAAAATCATCAATTATTTCATTTACATTAAAAGTTTCTGTAATTTTTTTCTCAATGTAGACAACTAAAGAACTTCTCAAAAAAACCATCTTCCATCTTGCTATGAAGTCAAACCTTCACAATCTTTATAATAAAAAAAAAAGCACGTTCTATGGATGCAGTTAAAATTGAAAGAGTCAATATAAGATTAATCAATCTATCAATGAATGGATACATAACTGACTTTTCACACTCAACTAAGCTTCTACAAAGTCTAAAAAGTGTTGATATTTTTCTCAAATAAGGATGCTTACACACATCAAGTTCATAATGCTTCAACTCAAATAGGAGACGTTATTTCCCTTGTGGAGAAAAATCTTCTAGATAGAACTTTCTTTTAAGAATGCAAATTTTATCAATATCAAATAACTTAAAAAACTCCTTGGGAACTAAAGCTATAGTAAGAGTGAGAAGCTCGACAACATGTTCATTAAATATGTTATTCAATTCTTGCAACTGAGTATCTATTGTAGCAAAAAATATACCCACTCGATGATGATGCTCCATTGTAACATCTTCCTTCTTATTATGACCCCAACCCACAATATATTGAGCATTCATATCTGGAAAATCCAACTCTAAGTTTCACAAAAAGATATCACAATTTTCAACAATTCATCCCATCCATCATCTCTCAACTTTTGAATTAAATCTTTTGTTGTTGGAACTAAACTCATGGTATTTAATATAGCTTGAGAATGATGTTACAAAGCTTGACAAAGATTATCAGTAATCCCCAAAACTTCCTTCATCATATGCAAAATAAAAATAAACTCAAAAGATCTTAATCTATTATATACGCTATGAGCATCTCCTCACTGAGAATATTTAGGAGCAATATTTTTTAGTTTTTCAAGAACCATGCTAGTAACCTTATACATCGTTAGTAAACTAGTAACTGAATTTAAATGAGAAATCCATCGAGTCTCATCGGGATGTTGTAAAGTGTCAACCTGATTCATATATGTTCCAGTTGCTAACTCATTGATGGATACCGAACAATTTATTTCAATTGCTTAGGCTTTCTGTAATTCATCGTGTCATTTGGAAGAAGCAAAATCAATATTAATAATATTAGATAAGTCTTTAAAAAATTGATGCACTTCAACCACTCCTCTAGCTACTGCAGCCAATGTTAACTGAAGATGATGAGCAAAAGAAACATAATAAGCATATAAAAAATCATTCAAAATCAAAGCTTGCAAGTCATTAAATTCCCCAGGCATATTGCTTTTTCCATCGTAGCCATGACCTCAGATATTTTGTATGTCAAAACTATGTTGCAAGAGAACATTAAAAATCTCATTCTTCAAAGTCAATGTTGCAGTATCTTTAACATGGACTATATAAAAAGTTGTTCTTTTACCAATCCTTCTTTATCAATAAATCTCAAAACAATTGTCATTTGCTCTTTCTTTGACTTGTCTCTCGCTTCATCCACAATAATGCAAAACTTTCTGTTACCAATTTCTTCATGAATTACATTACGAACTCTACTACCATAATTTTGCAGTATCTCTTTTTGCATTATTGAAGAAGTATAAGTAGCATTTTATGGAGAACTTTTTAAAACATCTTCAACTTTCTCATCATAAGATGCTAATAATGATAAAACTTTAAGAAAGCTACCACGATTTTTTGATATCAAACTTTCATCATGACCTGCACACCCTTGAAACATCAACCATCGAACAACATCTATACTAGTTTTTAGATGTAGATGATTAGCTACAATTTGTTGTGTTGTTTGTCTATCAAGTGATAGTTCAATATGTTGAGCTTGATTCATTAAATCTACATAAGCTTATTATGCATTGGTATATAGTGAATTCAAATCCTTTCCCATATGTGTCAAAAAAGCACAATTGCATCCATCGTGTACCTTTTTTCCAAAATGATTACTTGGATTGCTATTAAAAAGAACATAATGCAAACAAAATACTGCATCTTTAAAAGGTGAATATTCTAACCAAGAAAATTGTTTAAACCATGATGATTGAAAATAACAAGGAAACTTTTTTGAATTAGAAGCAGGATATTCTAAAAGAATAGGTTCATATGGCCTATCCTTAATACAAGCTCTTCTAATTTTATCGCGCAAATTTAACTTGATTCTCATATATTTGCTTATGTAACCTAGGATCACGTTCTAATTAGTTAGATAAATCAAGTTCCTCATCGTCAACTCTAGGAATTTTTGAAGGATTAGCATCAGAGTTTAAAGGAGCAAACGACGAAGGTGGTACCTCAATTTGTGATACTTTAGTAGGTGATTGTGTTGTCTTTGTATTTTTCTTTTCAAAAAACAAATCAACTGTTTTCGACTTCATAACTACAAAATCTTAAAAGATAAGAAATTAATAACTATAAAATAAAATTAAACTATAAACTTAAAATACAATAAAAACAATAGTGAAAAGATGAAAAAGAAAAAGCTTAAAAGATGAAGTTGATGTCGTAATTGAATGACAAACATGAAATTGATAATAGTATTAGTTAATAGCAGTAGTAAAAGAGACTTTTTCACTAAATAACAAATTGAATTTTAACTGTTAAATTAAAAAGTGAACAACTAAAATTTAAATTTTGGTGACTTATGGGATCTTTTATATAATATACTATATAAATATTTAAAGTTAAAAGTTACCTTGAAACTTGGGAGGGCTAAATAGCAACTTAAATAGAGGGAAACTTTTAAAAGTGGAGAGACTAATAAATAAATATAGTTTTATAATTTTAGGAGGGTTTAGCCATTGCATTAAAGGAACCATTGAAGAGCGTTAAAATAATTTTTGAACTTCTTAATGGGTCTTTGTTTTGTTTTCAACACTACTGTAATTTATGGAGTTTTATGGGAAAATCATTAACATTTGGAACAACTCAATTTTAATGAAAAAACAAGCTTTTCATCAAATGTATATTTACTTGAATTGAGAGCAATGTACTTCTAAATTCCAAAATCACCTCTAAAGTAGTAACTTTATTATTATTAATATTTTGTGTATTTATGTCATCTTCACATTGTCTTTTAATTCATCTTTCTAATTTGTCATTCATTTAAAAAAATTTACTGTATATTATGTGTCTGTTCTATAGAATTTATTTTATATAGATATTCATAAATTTATGTATTTGTGCCACTTTGTATTAATTATTTTCTAAGTTTTTGTTTTATATCTCAATTGTATTGCTTACCATATGAATTTGACTTTATCTAAAATTTGTACATATCTTATGCAATTAATATTATGTTCCTAACTTTACTTTAATTTCCCGAAATGGAATGATGACATATTCAAGAATTAAGTTATAGGTTAAAATTTTAAGGTTGGTTTGGACCCAAATTTAAGATAGTTTAGATAAAATATATTAAACTCAAAATTGTTTAAAATATAAATCAGCCTGAACCCCGTATTCATCACCTTAAGTGTGGTTTAGGTTTGAGTTGCGTTAATTGCATTTAGATTAAGCCGTATATGAACTATATATGATATTGATATTAGAGATGAATTGGTTCCATAAACATTTTTATTATGCTAATTAAAAATGCAACCATTATTTTCCTATTTCTCTAAATTTTATGCAAAAAGAAATAGGTCTACCATGGAGGCTGTTTTCCTCAATTACGTAGCTTGCTAAGCTCATAATAGAATGAGAATCTTCCAAAAGAATGAAGGAGAAAAACAAACCGTCCTTAATTTCATATATACTTCTCTACAAGTTCAACATAGACATCCTTGAAAATATATTTTATCATCATTATCATAAACTGAATATTTAATCTAATTTTTTATTTCTCAAAAAGGTAGGTGTGACAGCATGTCGAAGGGAAATTTATATCACAAATGACATAGAGACATGTAAAAAGTGCTACCAGGAGGAAAGCGGAATAACGCTGCCGCCACCTCACCACTTTCTCTTCCCTTACTCGCTTCTAGTAGTAATGATTCTTTGACTTCGCCACCACAACCCATCCGCGCCCATAAGTCCATTTTGGTATTCTTTTCAAAATTTACCAAATCTCATGTTTTCTATTATACATAAATTTAAATTCTAACGATAAAAAAAATGAATTTTTCATTCTTAAAGAAATTATAAATGCAACTAGCAATTATTATATATTTTGTAAATCAAACTTAAACATGTTCACAAATTATATATCGATGACTTGTTTTACTATTTAAAAGTTATAAAATATATTTTTAATTAAAATGACTTGTTTTACTATCTAAAAGTTGTAAAACATGAAATATATATTATTTTCATAAATAAAACTATTATTTATCTTGACTTAAAATGAAGTGATGGTTAAAGTTGTTGTCAAACACTAATTTGATATAGATTCAAACCCTAAAATTATTATTTAATGTGACCTCAAGTAAAAAATTCTGTAGGGGCTACTCATTTTTATATTTTAACCTGCTTTAATTTGTGTTACACGAATACAAGTAATCAACATTCAAATCATGGTTAGATTAGCACGTTGTTGAACTTGAAAGAGTCTCATGAGTTTCATGTGTTATGAGAAAGAAGTCGAAAAAATCTAGTTTGATAGCTTTGGTGGTGGAGTGTTTTAACATTATTAACAGAGGTGGATGGCTTGGCTTGAGAATGAGATGGAAGAAGACAAGCGATGCATCCTACGTGCCTTGGAGAATTCATTGATGACCTTTGCTTTGGCTCACCCTGTTAATGCCAAACAATTGCTTCATTCAGCTTCGTCTCCAACATAACCCAAACATCATATTTTAGACTCCAAAACAATTATTGTTAATGTATAAACATAATATACATCAAATTATGAACAAAATGCAAGTAGATGTCTGCTACTCTTTCTTGAAAATAATACAAAATTTCCACCACACCTCTTACCTAATTATTATGGGAAAACTTTTTGAAAATGACAAAAATACTCACCTACAATCCCGACTGCCCAAGACTAGTAGTACAAATTACTGAATGAAAGGGATTTATTCCTGCTATCAAGTAAATGACAGTGTCTCCACATAAAGCTTTTCCAGAAAGAACAAATGAATTGCTGTGTCTCCGTATATCATCAACATTGTGGCTTTAAGATGAATTTGCCAGGTTCACTATAAGTTTTCTCCAATTGCTCCAATTTGTTGATTTTGAAACCCCTGATCCTCAGTTCCTCGGGGCTACTCGTATCTTTGTAGTTAATCCTCTCAAGAAGCCAGCCCTTGTTTTGTATTGATCCTCCTACTTTAACCTGTTTCCGAAACCATTGTTATTACACAATTGTTCTCCAACTGAACTAAGCTTGAATCCCAAAGTAAAATTGTACAGAAATGCAAAATAGCCTTCCACACTTGCAAGTAGAGAAGACTCATATTCTTAACTAGTTTAATATATCATCTAATGCATGATAAGTGGACTGCGTGAATAATGAAATGATAAGAAACACGATGATCATGCATGAATTTCGAAGAAAGAAGAATGTAAGAAACTAAAAGCCATGAAAGCCAACATATTTTATGCTACAACATCTCTTACGAAACAATCAAAGCTTAAAACATCAGATTATGACAACAAATATATTAAACTTGTTGCAAAAGAGTGCAAGGAAAAAGATCCAAGGAAGAACATATTAAATAATAGAATGCACTGACCATCAGTTTATAATGGCATACCTCTGCACCATCAATACAGTTGATGATAAGAGCTCCATCCAAGGATAGATCTTCAAGAAAGATATCACGGCCCTTAAGGACCATGGTAGATCTTTGAGATACCGAGCAACTTTGGCTAACTTTGATTTTGATCTCAGAAAAAGTAAGCCCCCATTTAGGCTTCCATGTAATACGCGGCCACACTTCCACCTCTTGTCCATTGAAAACCTGTTGTACTGGACCCTCCACTTGGACACCAGCCTAGCAAATGTAAAAAATTTGACACCAAAAGATTTAAAAATAGCAAGAGAGAGTGAAAATATATTCTAAATGAGACAGATTCTATCACTTGAAGTTAGCCTAAGAGCAGCATGATCACCTTTATAAGGATGAGACTGTTTGCACGATAAATGGCCATTTCTCCAGAAGTTGCACTGTGATATGGGTTTCCTTTTGGTACCTTAATCAAGGTTGACAGAACATTAATAGAATCAAACAGACAAAGGTAATGATTAGAAATATTCAAATAGGAGCCTCGGTACAAAGAGAGTAGAGACAATAAACAGCCTAAACGTTGCTTGCTTGAAGATTAGCCAAGAGCAGTTTAAGGGAGATGGAAATTGAATAGGGTAGCATAAATCCATTTAAATAACTTTTACCATATCCCTTGAAACTGTGTTGTTCTTTCCAGAAAATAAAGAAAGAGGTAAAATGGTTTCTATTAAACTTTGCAGCATAATTATACCAAAGAAGGTTATTAGCATATTAAGGCTGTATGATGTGAGAGAACTAAAAGAAAAATAGTTTTCAATCAGAAATTTTCAAACTCTGAAATAGACTCCTGAAAGAAAATGCAGAACATAATCTGCATGTTAGAAATTTTCATATTTCGATCTTCACAGGATACCCTAATTAGACTGTCAATCAGTTGTTTATAAACCAACCAACACTAGAAATCATGAATTTGGAACATACTAGATTGTTATAATTGCAAAAAAAAAAAAAAGTTAAATAGAGAAAGATGGACTCCAGAAATTAATAAAACATCATTTCACCTTAGAAGCATCCTCAGGGTTGTTTTTCACAGGTGCATAAGCAAGCCATTTATCCATCACCTATACAATAGCATGACAGCAGGTTTAGTGATAAGAAAATATTAAATAGCAAATTTTACAGAATCAAAATAGAAGCATCTTCCTTTCTCATGGCAGATCACAAGAGAAGCATGTTCGTATTGGATGGAAGTTAGGTAAGGTCTATCAAAGACCAAAAGCTTCAGTGAAATAACAAGGAAGGCTTGAAAGCATCAATTACCGTAAATCCAACTCTTGCTGTTGGAGGCAATGTTTTAGGGTAGTCTTGCATCATACACTCTAGTCGAGTTGAGGACTTAAATGATGTTTTACTGGCATCTTTATATCTGCAGTAGCATAAGACAAAGGAGATGGCATTGTCAAGACTCACTGACTTCTATAGAATGAATTGTATAGGAAAAATTCACAAAGTAGGATCCTGTGACATCAACTGTCAGATAAATGTTAAGTTGTTGAAGATTTTTCCACCATGATTTGGAATCAACAGAATCTAACTTCTTTAATGGCTAGGAAACTAACACTTATAAACTAGAAGACATTTCTTACAGCAAGAAGTTCTAGGAACTAAATACAGTTCTTGAATGTTTGTGACAACCAGCCATGCGAATTCAACAGATGATGTATAAACAAATTAACTAATTAAAAAAGAACTACAAACCTTTTAATCTAAATTCTTGTTATAAGCAACAAGAAGCTGTAAAATAATCAATAAAGCAGAAGACTAACAAGTTTCAATCATAATTAACAAAGATGAAAAGGAAGAATTACTTAGGGTTAACAAATTCCTTTATCGCCCCTCCTGTTTTTGTCAGCTCCTCAATGTATGGACCAAGCTCCAAAATAAGCTGTAAAACAGAACCAAAATAATAGAATATGGTAGTAAATTATACAAACCAAGATCAAATTTCGTGAAAGTCACCATGATTATTACAATGACGGTTTCAGTAGGTGAAAATTTCATAAGTTATTCTATTTTCTACCATCATGAGTATAAATAAAGAGTTCATGCTATAATCAAAATAAACAAATCAGATAAACATCAAAAGCCTCATTTTGTTTATTCATCATGATAGACATCCCCTGGAAATGAAAACAATTATTTTGAGCCAGAAAAGTTACTTGGTTTATATTTCCTGGGAAAGGAGAATAACCAGTCTCACAATTAGCATCTCCATCAAGATGTCCAGCAGCTCTAAGCAGAGGATCAAGCTGATTGTACTCCACATTGATCACTACTGATCTTCCTGAAGCCAATTTCATGGGACGTTACTAATAGTGAAGCATAAATTACTGGGCCTTCAATGCCTAAAAGACCTATATAGCGTAGTTGTATTATATGTATGTGTGAGAGAGAAAACAAAAAGGAGTAGGTGGAGAAAAAGAAGCAATTATGCACCATGCTATCTCCTCAATTACTTTAGAATGAACTAATTATGGCATATCCAAGATGTAGGCAAAAAAAATTATGTAAGCAAATGTATTTATATAAAATTATGTAATGAACAAATGAGCCTTTGGTTGAAATGGTAAAGTCGAGGCTTTGGAGACTATGGTTAGGTTCAAGTCAAACCATGTGTGGGTACTTTTCTAGATTTATTCTAGGTTTAAATTTGTTTTTATAGATTTTATATAAATATGTAAAAAGACAAAATACTTTCATGTAATATTTGTTACTTTGTAAAAAAGTTAAGTTTTTAGTCATTTCTCAACTGAGCTGATGTTTGGTTGAATCGTGACACCAACTCAGTGAGAGACGTAAATATTTAGTATAGACGTAAAAAGATAAAATACCTTCATATAATATTTGTTACTTCGTAAAAAAAAAAGTTTTTAGTTATTTCTCAATTGAGTTGATGTTCCGTTGACTTGTGACACCAACTTAGTGAGAGACTTAAATATAGTATAGATAAGCACAAAGCAAAAGTGACACCAAGAAATCAGAAATTACTGAAGTGTAAACCTATTAGTCAAATGTTCAAATGTCAACATCCATAGAGAAATAGGTTAATAAGAAAATACACTCACACACGCTATTGGCAGTTCTAGCTTCCAAGAATTGTAAGTGTTTCATGTATATACCATCACTATGAGTAAGTCTTGTAATTCCTCCCATGGCCTCTTTTGCTTTCCGTTGAACAGCAAGAGAGTTGACCTGGTATTGTTTAGTAGCACTGACTCCTAGAGATGCTGGAATGGCCTAATATTGAAATCATAGAAATTTTTATTTATAACCAGTTTTCCACTGTTAATATAAAAAAACTATAAATGAAAATATTGCAATTTTAGCTGTTAACCTTGAAAAGAAGTCCATTTGTGTCTTGAAAAAAGAGAACCCATCTCAAACCAGCATAAAGCCTAGAAAAAAGTGAATATACAAATATGATGTAATTATAGAAAGCTATAGTTAACCCAATTTCAAAAGGGTGGCATTTGACTTCTTTATGCAATGTCGATAATGTTGAGACAAGACAAGTGGGCTTTACAAAAATGTTACTTTTCAGTACATGATTGCTTGATTTACTACCTCATGCACAGGGTCACAGTTTGTTTGTTTCAATATTATAGCTTAAAATGGATCAGAAACCACAATTTTTTTGCCTTACTAATATAAAGAGAGACAATGGCAGGAGCAGACACAAAATATCATCTTATAAAGAGTTTACATGCCATAAAGAAATAAGTTTATGACAAGAGGCAACATATGAACTTTGAGGAAACTTGCAAAGGCATGAAAGAAATTCTCAATGCCAGATTTTAGAAGCATTGTAAGATTTTGTGACATACCATACTTTCAGAAGGCCACTAGAGTAAAGAAGGGAGTGCACATCACCATGGCCATGAGGTTTTGTCTAGAAAGGCCAGAAAATAGTTCAGGAAAGAACCTAATGGTTTTATCAATTAAAATAAAACCACTGTTTTGCATACAGTGTTTACAATGGTTACCTGAATTTGGTATTTGTTATGAGGGTCCAAAGCAAGCCTAGCATCATTATCATCTAAACATGCAACTTTTTCCTGCAAGAAAATATGACATTGTATGTAAAGCAACTTAACAACAGCTTTAACCAAAAACAAATCAATGAGTGATTGCGAACCTGCTTAAGAAGTTTGACTTGTGTTGGTTTCATCCCAAAGTAAGAATTTGATTCCAAAACCTCCAATGTGCGGGTATGTGTGTCATCCGATGTCATGATAACAAAAGGAATATCTTTTTGAAATGTGCCTAAAATTTAAACAGAAAGAGAATGAACTTAAGTAAATAAAAGAGCAAATAAGTTATAAAATGCAACTAGCAATGCAATATTTTGGAAAAGAGGTTGTTTAATTCCTTTTAACTTATAGAGGCAAATATGAACTGCTTCTGCTAGCTGGACCAGGGAGATTGTTTACAAAGTATTTAACAAGCTCAGGTGACATAGATGGTTGCACCTTAGCTGTTTACATAAAGCAAAATTTTCAAACAGATACATATATGCATGCTTTCTTTGAAAGTGGCCTTTCTCATGATGGCTAGATTCTAAACCTAAGTTCATCCAAGTGGCTTTCTTTTCCATGGTTCAGGCACTAAGCAATTGCTCATACATTTCAACAAGTGAAATAGAACTGCTCAGTTAATTCTCATTGATTGCTGCCATTCATAATACTGAAGGGAAATAACACTTGATTTTTCTTGATCACATGGAGAAGCAACATTTAAAATGCTATATAATGAGGAAGGGCTCCAAACAAATGAGAAATGTGATACAAACCTTGTGTGAGCCTACAGCTACCTTCCTGAAGAGCAAGAATAGACTCAATGTAGAGTTGTAAGAAACATGTTCCGGTAGTGGCCTCTGCTAAAAGTGCCACCTACAAGGTGTAAAAAGTAGCTAGTCAAATATTTTCTTTGGGAAGCAACACTGGTTAAGGGTGTTTGAAAAGGTTTAATTGGTGCAACATCAAATATGTGATCAACCCTCTTTGAGAAAAAAGAGGAAAAAAGTGTCCATGCAATATCTAGTGCAGACAAGCATGAATCATGAAACCATCACTAAACACAAAATATATCTCAAAATTTTATTTCAACTACATGAGTTCTGTAGTTTTTATGAAATCAAAAAATTAAAATTAACAGCAAAAGCACAATATTATCCATCCCTATCACTCTATCTACCTTAATTCCGTTGTATCCAAGACGTTCACCGAGACCCCCTGCAACAAGAACAAATGCAGCATTTTGGGCTTCTTTAACACCTGCCTCCTCATATTTGATGAAATTATCATCACCAAAAGATAGAACCTCTCCTGTGGGAACCTGCAAACGACATTCGCTGTGTTTAAGACGAAGTTGAACGCAAAATTGAAGAGTATACTAATGTCAATTTACATCTGTTAAAGCATCCAATCTAAAACCAATTGAGCTTCTGTCAAAAAAAAAAAAAAAACCCAATTGAGCTATGCTACCCTTTCCAGCCCAGGATAAATTGCAATACTTAATAATAACACCAAACTTCAATATACGACGAACACAGAAACCCAATACTTAACAATAACACCAGTTAACAACTGGATGTTGATTACATCACAAGAATCTGAAAAAAAAAATTGAAGTTTCAGAGTGAAAGACTAATTTCGTTACCGAAGGTGTGAAGCCATCATATGGGTTCTTCCCTACTTTTGAATCCGCTAAGAGCTCCCTAGCATTTTTAATATACGATGCCAAACCCCCAGGATAGCTTGAATTTAGCTTCGCAACCTATAAAAGAAAATTTATTCAAAAATATAATCCACAATACAGATTTCATCAAACATATCTAAAACAGCAGAGACTAGAGGGAATGAAATACTAAAAATCAATTTGATGATTAAAAACAATTTAAATCACTGTAGAATTCGATAGCTATAGAAAAAGAAAAGGAGACCTGAGCAAAGAATGCTTTCTTTTTGTCGTCCTCGACGCCAGGATCTGTCCATTGCTGAAACAAGTGGCTCTGCCCCATCTCCACCAACATCTTTCCCAATTCAATCTGCCAAAAGCACGTAATTCACATATTCGTATATCTTATACGTATATATATATATATATATACAGCTTTTTTTATTTTTGGAAAATGCAAGACCTGATCCGGAGAAAGGAGGCAGAGATTCTTGACAAGATTAGAAGGCCAATCCCCGGCGTTGATGTTGAGGTTGGAGAGAATGTCCGCCTCTGAATCCACCTTCGCCGAAACCATTCTGGCCGGAATTGTACTTTTTTCAAAGATAAATAAATGAAACAGTAAGTTGAAAAGAATTTTACGTAATAAAAAAAATTCAAAAAGTGAGTGAGAAGAGTGGAGGAGAGAGAAAGAACTTAGAAGCAGATCCTAGAGAGAATGTCGCCGAAATAATAGTGACTGATTACCAGATATTACTGGTCACCAACCTTTAGTTTATTTGAAACCCACCTCTTCACTCTCCAACAGATCTACAATTCCATCAGCCTTCCTGCCAAACCTTTGTTCCTTAAATATTTTCAAATTCATCATTTTAAAATTAATTTTTATTTTATTATAATTCTATAGCCGATAATAATATTCAATTTATTATCATTTCCTCTAATCATTTGAGTGACTCTTCCTACTTTTTTCTCATTATTTGCTTTGGTTCAATGGTTTTGGTTGAGCAGATCTTTCTGAGCTTGTTAAATTTTCATTATTTATTCAGCATTCATACAGTTTAAATGGAATTTCTTCTTATAGAAAGTTAGTCTGTTACTCTTTGCAGACCCAAGATGAAAATTGATGAATCCAGGCATTAATCAACACCAAATTTAATCTTTTCCATTGACTTCTGGAGGTGAGTGTTTCTCATGATCCTTCGTTTTCATCCTGCCCATGGCCTCTTTAGATGCTACTGTATTTTCCCCGGAAAAATATAGAGCTGGGGAAAGAAGAGGGTGGATTTTGAAACTGCAGTTCTTTTGCATTGTTGATGAACCCAGTTTAATGGAATTATCATTCAGTGAAAATAAGACACTGGATTAATGAATCCTCAATTTGCTTCTATATTTCAGAAATGAAGATGAAACGTATATTATTGGGCATACTTCAATTTCATCCGATGTACCTTAAAGCTGTTTTGAATCAAGATTAAAATTTTATGGTCTTAAATAAACCAGAATCACCTAGCTATAAGCACACAAAAATAATAATAATAAGTGTATAAAACACTTATTAACTTGAGCATACATGTCCATAGCATTATTAATAACTCTTTTCTCGTTCAGAAATCATAAATATTTGCATAGATTTTCATGACATTATTAATACACACATGGTTGCTTGATGCAAATAGCATAAACAGGTGTTTATAACTATTTCCCTTTTTAGCAATGCTTCCAAATCTGTAGTTGCTATGTTACTTGGACCTAGGTATCAGATATGTCTGAGAAGGATATGTTCAAACTTTTTCTGAGATTTTCATGTATTTGAGTCTTTGCAAGATTATATCTCCATACTCATATCCAAATATGCATCAGACACGGATAATAGTTGTGTTTGTTTGTCAGATGCTGCTCAAGAAGGTGCATTTCAACCTGTACAAGTAGTATATGAATGCTTTTGGATGAGTTAAGATTTTATTTAAATTAACATCAATATATTCCAGTATTATAAGGCAAATCTAGTGTAGCAATGGGCACACATGCATAAGGCCTCACCTGTGAATATTTTTGACTATTAGTGAATGTAAACATCAGGTTTCTCCGCCAAATAGGTAAGTTCCGATGACCATAGATTCTGCACTTGATACAACATTATGAAACTTAACATATGGCCCTCGTCTGTCTATGCCCTTTTTTTGAGAATCGTTATCATTTATCCATCTTGAAACTGCCCATCATTGCTGTTATTGAATAGAATGCGCGGCTTTCCCATGCTGAAGTTCAGTACCTTGGCGTCCATGTTGTATTTAATTTCTCCATCATATAGTAGCTTCCTGATATAGTGCTCTATGTCTGAACCTATCAATCGAAGCGTGTACTCTGTCAATGGCGCTCCCTGTTCGCATATCATGCATTAGTTCTCTTTAAAGCAGAAAGTTGAGCATGCTAAACAAATTGAAAGGCCGTTGTTCATGATCCATCTGACATTTAATTATGGGATCAGATAGAAATTTTCATTTTTGAAATGAATAGGCTGATCTAGACATGAATGCAATGCTAAACGGGTTCAAGAATTAAGTACTACGATTGAAAATTGAGCTCACTCCCCCAAGAAACTCAGCTAAACCCCAACTCAGAAATACCTATTCCTGGTTCTGCGATCCTTTAGCTATGTATTTCCCAGTTTTGATAGTGATAGTTCCTAGTCTGATTTACTAATATCAGCTAAGACTTAATAGTTTCCACTAACCAAACTCAATCATAGCATCAAGAAAGAAAAGTGGGTTACCTCATAATGATCCACAAGCTCTTGGAAGTACGAATAAACTTTATTGCAAGTTTCAGGAGTCCAAACAAACTCATCAGTAGGGTCAAGTATAAGGGTGAGTTTATCCATCTGAGTTTGATCGAACTCAGAGGTTTCAGGATCAATGTAGGCAGCATAGATCCTGACGTGCCTCGTAACACTGCTAAGCCACTGTCCTCCATATTCTTTGCCCATGTTTTTGCTCTTTACATTCAGTTGTTTTTCCACTGGCCTTGGTTGTGTAGGTTGTTGTTGCTTAACCTTTTCTTGCTCTTCCTGCACTTTAGCTTCTTGTGTTTCACCAACTTCAGCTTGCTGCTGAGCCGAAACCGAAAGCACCCTTTTCATTCTCAAGTCTCTTTTCCCTCCACTCCAACCCAACATGGAGAATTTAGTGCAGGCCATGTAAGAGGAAGTTGCAGCCATGTTTGAAATCTTAAAAGTTGAGTGGATTTTTCAGATGCATAATGCTTCTTTATGTATTTCTTCATCCCGAAATTGCATTTATGGGCCTTTATTTTTGGTGAATTCATATTAAGCTTGTCAAATTTGATCCTTTAGTTTTGTGGATAAGTCTTTTTGTTTTTATCCAAGGGAGGGTTGGCTTGGGCTGAGCTTGCTGTTGATTGTGGTGGAGAAACAAAGGAGATTGCCTGCCATCAATTTGGATAAATTGGCCTTTGGGCAATAATAATCTCATTAACGTAAATTAATAAGTTAAAATATTTTATATTTGCATAAATTTTTATGTATTATTAATTTATATTATTATCTTTTGAATGTTTTAAGTTGTTTTCTGCTCTATGTTGTTCGCATAATCAGATTTTAATCTAACTTGAACAATCTGAACGCTTCTGAAATATCTACCTCCTGTTCTAAGAGAAAAGAAACTTACGCTCTCTACTCTGTACAGCATTATATATCTCCCTCTACTGTCATGTGATCAGATTATATCCAAAATTGATTGCTTCATCACTTGGACCAATATTACATAACTAGAAACTGAGCAAACGGTTCTAAATCGGTAAAACACTGAACACCCCAACCAAAAAATTAACCATTCTTTCATATATTTTTATTAATTATTAAATTACTGTTTGACTCTCAATTTAGCCGGTTGAATTGTTTTAATTAAAAATTTGATGATTTGGTCAGTTCAACCACCAGTTTAGTTCTTACATCATTGACATTCTTAGCTTTACTACACAAAAACAACTTAATCATCTTTCAATTTTGTTGAGGAGATTTTGACCTCTCGAGAAGAAGAATCTGACGTGTTGTCCATCGAAGGCTAATGGACCTCCTCAACAAGTCATGTATTAGGTCTAGGGTTCCTATGCTCGATTTGTCCTGGAATTTTTTCTCCCGACTCTACCAAGAGTGTAACACCCCTAACCCGTATCCGTCACCGAATTAGGGTTAAAAGTCATTACTAATCAAAATACAACTCAAAACAGACCTTCATTAAAGTTCAATAATTATAGTAGTTACATTAGATAACCTAGGTTTAATATTAAACATGCGAAATTTTAAGCTTTTCTTTGAGTCATTTAAAACTAAACGAAAACATTACAATCCAACTAGACTATAAGGAAATAAGCCATTTTCGCTGGCTATGAAACTCATTTACAAAACATTAAAGTACGCTCTTATAACATTATCTAGCCTGTACATGCCCTAAGTTAAAATTCAAACATTTTAATACCGAGACAGTAGATAGAGTGATGATCTTTGCTGACAATCCCCGAGCTTGAAGCTTGATCTTTAAATTTATAAAACAGAGAGACATAAAAGAACAAGGTAAGCTTATTTAGCTTAGTAAGTCTATAGCATAACTAAAACAACACATAAATAAAACACACAAATATCATATAATTTCCTGATTACATTTATAGATGTCACAAATACCACATTTTACTAACTGAATATTTAAAATGCATTGTCATCTTATTTATATAAAATATATGTAATCGTAGAATGCTTACCAATGAGTATATATATACACTCTATATACATACAACCAATTGTATGTTTAAATACTCATCGAGAACTTACAACCAAATACATGAACTTATCACTTACTTAAAATCAATTACATACATTACTATCAATACTTAGAGCCGAATACACCTACACTTCAAATGCGTATAATCAAACGCGTATTTATACATATATACTTTACAATTATTATAACCGAATATACATATATATATGTACATCAAACTAATATAATAGAGCACATTTATACTTACCCAAAATGCATATCACCAATCACATAGATGCTTAATAAAAGCATATACATAATGCAAATATAAATTTATCACATGCATATATGTGAATGTGCATATATCTATCAAGTGCTTAAAGCTGTATAGACATATACACATACTCATCGATACGTATAAATGGATGTTTGTATGTTCATCAAATATGAAGACCGAATATGTAATCATATTCTTCAATTTCATACCACAAAATCCATATACACATTCAAGTACATGTATATACATAATATAAACAATATCAGGCATTTAGCACGCTAGGCTTAAAGCACATTTTTAGTACCAAGCACTTAGCACGCTAGACATAAAGTCGATATGTTTCACCGGCATCAAGCCTACTAGGCGTAATGTGCGGTATGTTTCACCAAGCATCAAGCACGCTAGGCGTAATGTCGGTATGTTTCACCAGCATCAAGCACGCTAGAGCGTAATGTCCGGATTACTTCATTGTCAATAAACACATTAGGCTCGGAACCTAAATTTTCAATTTCACATATACAAATAATTCCTCATATCATTCATAATAACAATCACATGTTCATTATATACCATATTCAAATCGTATGAGTTTACCAATCATACCTTCAATTCAACTCAAGTGCTTATAAATTCATAAACATATATATATATATATATATACGTATATATATATAAAGTCGAACCTCAATTATAAAAGCAGATAGATTTTATACCTTTAATCCTATTCAAGAACCAATACATAAATATACATATATATATTGAATCTCGTGAATATATTTAACATTTATACCATTAACTAAAATCAACAACCCATACATGTATATACATTTATATTCGAACATAAATGTATTTATTTACACAATTTTACCTTTAACTAGGTTCAAAACTTATTCATATATATATCATTGAATCTATCACATACATATATATAATTGCATACATAAGTTCAATATAAAACATATACATATATATAATCTCATACATATTTAAAAATTACATATGAATATATATTGAAACTACTTAAACAATTATAAAATACATACCTTTAATCAACCCAAAAGCTTATGCATGTATATTCTTATGTATATATATTTGAATCTTATATATATATATATATATATATATATTTATATATATATATATAATATACATATCTTTGATTAAATCTAAAATATATACATATATATACTCATATTTGTTCGAACCTTGTGCACACATATACCTCTCATACATTCAATTAAATTCATCACAAATATATATATAGATTCATATACAAATATTCGAACATTGTATATATATATCTATATACCCTTTCTTACTTTAACTAAATTAAAATATCTATATAAGTATAAACCTATATATTCGAATATTGTATATACACATATATACCATTTATACTTCAAATTTATTCAATCAATTACTTTTAATTATAGCTCAACAAAAATAAAATAGATATACATACATATATATTGATATAATAACATTAAATAACTAATAGACTTACCTCAGACAGTGAAAAATGGAACCGGATAATTAGTCTACGACTTTAGCTTTTCCTCGATCCAACTCCGATTTCTTTGGTTCTTGATCTAAATATATTCAAAATGAACTAGTTTAAATATTATTTCATTCAATTTAGTCCAAAAACACATAAATGGGAAAATTACCATTTTGCCCCTAACATTTACACTTTTTGCAATTTAGTCCCTATTGCATAAAACACAAAATACACAAAATTTGCCCACACTATAGAAGGGCCGCATATCCCTAGTGCTCATACAAGTTCACATATTTCATTTATTTCACATTTTAGTCCCTCAAAAATTTAATTTCACAATTTAGCCCTAATTACTTAATTTCACCAAAAATTCAAATAAAAAACATGTTAATCTTTCACATATCTTTCATATTTCATCATTAACTAACAAAAAGCTCAAGCATTCATAAATGGCATATCACAAAATTAACACCAAATTCTAAAATTAAGGTATGGGTCTTGTAGTACACAAAGCAACGATCTCAAAAACATAAAAATTTTCAAAAACCGAACAAAAACGAACCTTTAATTATGCAAAGACATGGTCGAACCTTCTTCAAGCTTTAATGGCTTTTCTTTCATCTAAGTTTCGGCTAGGAAGATGATATATGCTATAAAATTATGTTTTTAACTATTATGTATTATAATAATTAATAATTTACTAATTTAACCTTATTAAAATAATTATAACATATATATATTAAGGTTAGTTTTGACCTTAGCCACCCACTATCTAAATAGTGGTCAAATTCCAGCTTTAAACCTCCTAATTTAAAAGACAACAACAATTAGATGCTTTTAAATTAAATCCCTAAGTTTTCATTTTACGCGATTAAGCCATTTTTATCAAATTGAGCACTCAAACGATCAAATTTTTATACGAAATTTTCACACATATTAATTCACATACTGCAAATACCAAAAATAATTTTAAAATATTTTTCCGACTCAGATTTGTGGTCCCTAAAACACTTTGTCTGAGTAGGGTCAAAATTGGGTTGTTACAACTCTCCCCCATTAGGGATTTTCGTCCCCGAAAATCTTACCGGTGAATAGGCTTGGATAACGTTCTTTCATTGCATTCTCTGGTTCCCAAGTCACTTCTTCAACTCTGTGTTTATGCCATAGTACTTTAACTAACGAAATTCTCTTGTTTCGTAACTCTTTAACTTCACAAGCCAAAATAGGAATCGGTTCTTGTAACACCTCTTACTCATATTCATCACCGAAACAAGGTAAGAAGTATTATCAAACGATCTGAAATTTTTTTTTTTTACAAAAATTTTGACATAATTCCTTTTCATAAACATTCAATCCCTCCTGTAATTTTCGAAACACAATTTCGAACAATTTCAATATTTCAACCAAATACAGTTATATGTTCAGATACAATTTATCCATCCCCAACATTCTAAATACTTTGTTAGTAGTTTTAAGAAAACAATTTATCAATTAATATACACCACATTTTAAACCAAACAGTATTATATATATATATATATATATATATATATATACCACATTACATTAAGTCATCTATACAAGCCATATTTCAAAAGTATTGGTTGCAAATACCCAAAAGATGATGATGATAGTGTGGATGATGTTCTGACTTCGTCCAATTTCCGAGCTGATTGATGCCACTATAAAACAAGGGAAAATAAAGAGGAGTAAGCATATAGCTTAAGCATATAGCTTAGTAAGTATGTATGTAATTGATAAATAAATTTCTAGCATGATACCATAGATAATATAATTTTTATCACACATAAATCTATTATTTATTCAATTTCCAGCAAACTATTTTTCTGCATCACAGTCACTAAATTGTTTATATCCGGAGATACGGAACTCCAAATTAAGATCCGTAAATTTTCTCTGAAACTAGACTCATATACCTTCTTACCATAAAATTTTACAAATTTTTTGTTCAGTTAATTAGTATATTTTATTCTCTAAATGTTCCCCTGTTTCACTGCTTGACATTTCTGACCTCTCTTCATGAAAAGTCAGTTATCTCTTAGTACAGAATTCAAATGATGTTCCCAATTATTTCTTTTGAAAATAGACTCAATAAGAAATTTAAGAATGTAAATTACAAAACATAATTATTTTTGTAAAATTTTTAGTGATTTTCCAAAGTAAGAAAAGAGGATTTCGAAATCATTCAGATCTTGTCTCACTAAAATTTCAATATCTAAGAATATATAACTCATTTCGCCATTCTTTCTCTTTTATGTGAAAGTAGACTTATTAAGCTCTAATTCCATGTCTTATTCAACCACTAACTCAATTCCTATAATTTTTGGTGATTTTTCAAACTAACATCACTGTTACAGTCCAAATCTATTCTATTCCAACATCTCTCATTCACATAGCACTATAACCATTTATTTTATAACACAATACAAGACTTCATCACTTCAATCACTCTTTCGCAACTTATCACATTTCAATCACATACCCATATCTCATTGAACATGTCAGTATAACAACAAATATTTGGGGGTTTTCACATAGTACCACCCATGTTACTATTATCATTCGATACATGTAGTAGCCTTCACATAGTACTACACACGTGATCAAGTTTTACGGTTCACGTAGTAGCCTTCACATAGTACTACACACGTGAAAAAATCTTTTCGGTACACATAGTAGCCTTCACTTAGTACTACACATGTGACCATTATTTATCGATACACGTAATAGCCTTCACATAGTACTACACACGTGTTCATCGATACTTTATTGAAATCTTTACCATTCCGACAGTTCCACAAAGATTCTTACTTCCCAATAATTTACAATTTATCCATAACACATCATAATATCAATCTTTCCACTCAACTCCATAACCGGTTTAATAATTCGATTTGAATCACTTCAACCATTACTTGCAGTTGGTATATCCATAAACCAAGCTGATTTTAAACAAACCAACTATCAACTTCAAATTTCTAAATTTTATATAACTATTTCATATTCAACACTTTCACTTATATTGTCATGAAATATAACAAAAATAATTATAACAATGTATTAATTACATACAACTTACCTCAATACAAAATGTAGAGATTTTGCAATTTAATCCCCAATCTTCTCTTTTCCTCGATTAAGGTTGACTTCTTGTCTTTCTTGATCTATAACAGCAAATTGAGCTTGTTTAACATTCACATTTATTAAAACAAGCTTCGACTCAACTTTTGATAAAATTACGATTTTGTCCCTAAACTTTTGCATAATTACATTTTTACCCCAAAATTCGAAAATTAAATTTTATTATTTATTCTTATGTTTTGTCACATGCTGAACACTTTTCCCTCTTATAGCAACATCCAATTCTCACTCTAACTATTACTTATGAGCTTTAGGTATTTTTATCGATTATGTTATTTTAATCGATTTCACTTAAAATCAACTAGCAAGAATTGTTTAACATAATTTCTAACTTCTTCTTCCATAAAACATCAAAATCCAAAAATTTCACACATGGGTAATTTTTCAAATTTCAACCCTAGCTCGAATTAACAGTAAAAATAGATAAACCGAGTTACGGGGATCTCAAAAATGAAAAGATCATTAAAAACGGGGTTAGGATGCACTTACTATGAACTTGAAAAAGCAAAGAAACCCTAGCTATGGTGTCTTCTAAAAT
Source organism: Gossypium raimondii (assembly GCF_025698545.1). NCBI lineage: Eukaryota > Viridiplantae > Streptophyta > Magnoliopsida > Malvales > Malvaceae > Gossypium > Gossypium raimondii. The sequence continues at coordinate 16,953,622 of NC_068566.1, forward strand.
TCGGCAGCAACTATGGAGAAGATGAGCATATTTTGCCATCTTTTTCCCATTTAATTCTATTTATTTACCAAATGACTAAAATGCCCTTTCTTAAAAAAATCCTATTTCACTTATTTCATGCCCATTTTTGTCCATCATTAACTAATGGTCTAATTACCACAGACCCCTAATTTATGATTCCATAACAATTAAATACCTTTAACATATAAAACTCAATTTTTTCACTTTTTACAATTTAGTCCTTTTGACTAAATTGAGTGCTCAAACGTCAAAATTTTCGAACGAAATTTTTACGAAAACTTTCCATGAAATCATAGACCATAAAAATATAATAATAATAATATTTTTCCTAGTCAGATTTGTGGTCTCGAAACCACTGTTCCGACGTTACAGTTCTTCCTCATATGTCATATCAGATTTAATCTCAACCTCAGACGGAATAATCACATGTGAAGGATTAGATCGGTATCTACGAATCATCGAAACATGGAATACATTGTGAATCTTTTCTAGCCCAGGTGGTAATAACAATCTACAAGCGAATCTTTTCTAGCCCAATACGTTCAATAATCTCATAAAGTCCAATGAACCTCGGACTCAATTTACCTTAACGACCGAATCTGAGTATCTTCTTCCATGGTGAGACTTTCAAAAATTCTTTATCCCCAGTTTGAAACTCTATATCTTTTCTTTTCAAATCTGCATATGACTTTTGACGATCCGATGCTGCTTTCAAACTATCCCGAATCACTTTCACTTTCTGCTCAGTTTCTTTAATCAAATCAACCCCGTGTATCTTATTCTCGCTATGATCGGTCCAACACAATGGGGTACGACATTTACGACCGTATAAAGCCTCGTAGGGTGCCATTTTAATGCTAGACTGAAAACTATTATTATATGCAAATTCAATCAAAGGCAAATATCGTTCTTATGTACCTTCAAACTCAAGAATACAACATCTCAACATATCTTCGAGTATCTGAATGATTCGTTCGGACTGGCCATTTGTTTCCAGATGGAAAGCTATACTGAAGTGTAGTTTCATACCTAAAGCATCTTGTAGTTTCTTCTAAAACCGCGATGTGATTCTCGGGTCTCTGTCCGAAATAATAGAAATCGGTACTCCATGCAACCTTACAATCTGGGAAACATATAATTCAACTAACTTATCAAGCGAATAATCTGTGCGAACCGGAAGAAAATGTGTCGGTTTAGTCACTACAACCCAAATAGCATCTTTCTTACCCGATCTCAATGGTAAACCGGATACAAAATCCATTGTGACTCTGTCCAATTTCCATTCTGGTATCATTATCAGCTGAAGCAATCCAAAAGGTACCTGAGGCTCGGCTTTTACTTGCTGACATATTAAACACTTTGAAACAAAATTAGTAAAATCTCGTTTCATACCGCGCCACCAATAGTGTTGTGTAAGATCATTAAACATTTTCGTGCTACCCGGATGAATGGATAATCGACTACTGTGAGCTTCATTCAAGATCATCTAAATTAACTCTGAGTTTTTCAGAACACATAATCAGTTTCTATACCTCAAGCAATCGTCAACATAAACTAGAAACTCTGAATCAACGTTTAATTCACCCTGAGCCCGTTTTGTAATTAATTCCTCATCGACTTTCTAAGCTTTACAAATCTGTTAACCAAATAGTGGTTTTGCTTTCAATTCAGCTATTATCGTACCATCATCAGACATAGCTAAATGAGTGTTCAATGCAAGCAAAGCAAACAGTGATTTTCAACTCAAAGCATCAGCAACAACATTAGCATTTCCTAGATGATAATCAATCACAAGGTCATAATCCTTAAGCAATTCTAACCATCAGCGCTGTCTCAGATTCGGATCTTTCTGTGTCATCAAGTATTTCAAACTCTTATACTCGGAGTAAACATTTTTTATCGAACAAATAATGGCGTCATATCTTCAACGCAAATACAATGTCTGCCAACTCCAAATGATGTGTCGGATAATTCTTTTCGTGCGGTTTCAGCTGTCTCGAAGCATAAGCTATGACCTGACCTTCCTGCATGAATACACAACCCAAACCATTCAAAGATGCATCACTGTATATAAAAAATATTTTCCTGATTCTGGGTGAATTAATACTGGAGCTTCAGTCAATAAGGCTTTCAACTGGTCGAAGATTTTCTGACACTTTTCGAACCACTCAAATTTAACATCTTTCTGCAACCTCGTTATCGGAGTCGCAATCATAGAAAAACCCTTCACAAATCGTCTATAGTAACAAGCTAATCCCAAAAAACTTCGAACTTCAGAGACATTTCTCAGAGGCTTCCAATCAAGTATAGCTGAAACTTTACTTGGATTAACCCTAATACTAGATGCTGATACAACATGACCCAAAAAACTGACTTCACGTAACCAGAACTCACATTTACTGAACTTTACATACAGCTGTTTATCTCGTAAGGTTTGCAACACAAGTTTCAAATGTTTAGCATGCTCGGTCTCATCACAGGAGTAGATCAAAATATCATCTATGAACACTACCACAAACCGATCCAGATACTGTCTAAAGATCCGATTTATCAAATCCATGAAAACTGCGGGTGCATTAGTAAGTCCAAAAGGCATCACCAAAAAAGCATAATGTCCATATCTCGTTCTGAAAGCAGTCTTTAGCACATCAGAGTCTTAACTCGTAACTGATAATAGCCTGATCTCAAATCTATCTTATAGAACACAGTGGCCCCTTTAAACTGATCAAACAAATCATCAATTCGTGGCAATGGATATTTATTCTTTATGGTCACTTTATTTAGTTGTTTGTAACCAATACACATTCTCATTGTCCCATCTTTTTTTTATAAACAAAACTGGTGTGCCCCAAGGAGAGAAACTCGGTCACACGAAACCCTTATCTGTCAATTCTTGCAACTGAGCTTTTAATTCCTTTAATTCTGTAGGTGTCATTCTATACGGAGCTATGGATATCAAAGTCGTCCCTGGTACTAACTCAATCCCAAAATCTACCTCTCTAATCGGCGGCAACCCTGGCAGCTCTTCTGGAAACACATCCTGATATTCACACACAACTGGTACTGATTTAATCTTCTTGTCAGTCACTTTACTATCAATCACATATGAAAAGTAAGCTTGGCAACCCTTTCTCACATACTTCTGAGCTAACATCAAAGATATCACTGCTGATAAACCATTCAAATCCTTTGATTCAACCCGAATAATCTTATTATTCTAACATCTCAAATCAATAGTCTTCCTTTTAAAATTTACCACAGCATTATGTAAAGTTAACCAGTTCATTCCCAGAATATTATCAAACTCATTGAATGGCAACAACATCAAATCAGCCAGAAAACATGAATCTCGAATCATCAACGGACAATTCTTACACACTTTGTCAACCAAAACACACCGGCCCAAGGGGTTTGATACTCTAATGACAAACTCAGTAGACTCAATAAGCAAATCTTACTGGATACTAAAGTCTCACACACATATGAATGAGTTGAACCAAGATCAATCAATGCAATAACATTAGTATCATAAAGAGTGAAATTACCAGTAATAACATCAGGGGGAAAAGCCTCCTTTCGAGCACGAATGGCATATGCTCTGGTAGGTGCACGAGCCTCAAATCGAACTGTTGTGTCCTTTGTCCCTCTCTAACTACCATTTACATTATATGTATTCCTAGGTGGTCTACCTAGTACTGACACATTACTCGGTCTGGTACTCTGTACTGTGTTTTGCTCGGCCACCATCGGACACTCTCGAATAAAATGATCCTTTGATCCACACTTAAAGCAAGACCAATCATGCAATCTGCAATCTCCTGGATGCCATTTACCATAATGCTTGCACTCAGATCTATTTTGTCGGACATTATCAACACTAGCAACTGAAGTAGCTCGTGAACTCACAGGAGGTCAATCTCGATCTTGTCCAGAAAATCCTGCAGTAGCTTTAGATCGGCTGTGATCATCTCTAAATTTCTTTGAAGTCGACTGAAATGATTTATTGAATGTTCTTTTACAAAAATTTCTAACTTCAAAGTTAGCCTTTCTCTTCTCTTTCCCGAGTTCTTCGACTTTGCAAGCTCGTTCAACAAGTACCACAAACTCTTTTATCTCAAGTATACAAACTAACAGTTTAATATCTTCATTCAACCCATCTTCAAATCTCTTACACATAACAGCTTCAGTCGCCACACACTCTCGGACATATCTGCTAAGTCGCACAAATTCCCACTTATATTCAGTAACAGTCATACGACCCTGTTTAAGTTCAAGAAATTCTTTACACTTCTGATCAATGAATCTCTGACTGATATATTTCTTGCGAAACTCAATCTGAAAGATTTCCAAGGTGACCCGCTCTTTCAGTACAACAGACACTAGAGAATTCCACCAATGGTAGGCAGAGTCACGTAACAAGGATATGGCACATTTCAAACACTCGTCGGCCGTACATGAAAATTCTTCGAATACACGGATAGTATTATCGAGCCAAAATTTAGCCAGCTCAGCATCATCATTAACTGTGGCCCTGAATTATTTGGCCTCGTATTTTCTAATTTTCTAATCATAGGTATCGGAGACGGATTATTCTAAGGTGGGGGTTGTTGCACAACCAGATTTGTTCGAATATATTGTGTAAACCAATCATTCATCATTTGGTAGAAGGCTTGCTTTGCCTCCCCCTCTTGGCTACTCGAGGTAGGCCGGGAGTTAACTGGTACTACCTCATGCGCAGAAGCAAGTGCTATACTTTCAACGTGATCAGCTACAGCTTGATCGAGAAACATTACAATACGGGTGAGCAAAACTCGATTCAAATTAGGGGTGAGCAAAACTCGATTCGACTCGAAAAAATTGAAAAAAATTTTGAATTTCGAGTTAAATGAATCGAGTTATTCGAGTTAATCGAGTTATTCGAATCAACTCAATTTTTTTTTCAAATTTCGAGTTCGAATCCAGTTGAGTTTTCGAATTCGAATAACTCGAATAATTCAAATAATTCGAATATCAAACTATAATATTTTATATTTTTACCCCAAACTCCCAAATCTTTTTACTTTTCCCTCAAAACTTTTACTCCTTCCCACTTTCCCCCCAAAACTTTTACTCCCCTCCCCTCCCAACCCCCCAATCTACCCAAAATTCATTTCCCACCAAAATTTTACTCTCCCATTTACTTTTTCTCAAAATTTTACTCCCAAAATCCCTTAAAACATTTTATTTTCCCCTAAAACTTTTATTCTCTTCCCATCCCACCTCTCATCTACCCTAAACCCTCCCCCCTCCAATTTTTTTTAATATTTTCCTCCAAAATTTTACTCCTCTATTTACTTTCCTCAAACTTTTATTCCCAAAACTTTTATTTTAGCCTAAACTTTTACTTCTCACCTTTACTCTCAAATAAAAATCAAAATTATCCAAAAAATTCACTAAACATAAATAGTAGTAATTTTATTTATATCTACTATTTATATTATTAAATTAAATTTCACATTTTATATTATTTATATTATTGAATTGTTTAGTCATATCAAATATTTATATTAAAATTGAATTAGTAATTATGCCATAAAATATTCATGTTAAAATTTTATATTGGTATCAATTTCACATTTTATTTTTAAAATAACTTTTATTAAAAAATCATATTTTTACATTTAATATATTTTTAATTCCAAAATACATAGTGACAAGAATTTGAAGATAATTGAAACAACTAAGTAAGCAAAGAAGCTAACCAAGTATATAAAAAATTAATAAATAAATTATAAGGTGATGAAAGTTAATAAAAAATTGATTAAGGTGGACAAATTTTATTATGATGGGTGACAGTGGTTATAAGGACCCAAAATTATTTTTTAAAATATAACTCGAACAAATATATTCGATTCGATTCGATTCAAATTCTATCTCACTCGACTCGATTCGAGAAAACTTCGAATAAAGTTAGGATGATAAAATGAGATTCGAAAACTCAATTAACTCGAAAATTTTTTATTCGATTCGATTCGATTCGATCGAATGCTCACCCCTAATCGGAATATAAAATATGGCATGTACAGCTAGACACACACACGCTAGGTTAGTCCTAAAACCAACTACACCGTAGCTCTGATAGCAATCAAAGGTAACACCCCTAACCTATATCCGTCGCTGAATTAGGGTTAAAAGATATTACTAATCAAAATACAACTCAAAACAGACCTTCATTAAAGTTCAATAATTATAGTAGTTACATTAGATAAGCTAGGTTAAATATTAAACATGCGAAATTTTAAGCTTTTCTTTTAGTCATTTAAAACAAAACGAAAACATTACAATCCAACAAGACTATAAGGAAATAAGCCATTTTCGCTGGCAATGAAACTCATTTACAAAACATTAAAGTACGCTCTTATAACATTATCTAGCCTGTACATGCCCTAAGTTAAAATTCAAACATTTTAATACCGAGACAGTAGATAGAGTGATGATCTTTGCTGACAATCCCCGAGCTTGAAGCTTGATCTTTAAATTTATAAAACAGAGAGATGTAAAAGAACAAAGGTAAGCTTATTTAGCTTCGTAAGTCTATAGCATAACTAAAACAACACATAAATAAAACACATAAATATCATATAATTTCACGATTACATTTATAGATGTCACAAATACCACATTTTACTAACTGAATATTTAAAATGCATTGTCTTCTTATTTAAATAAAATATATGTAATCGTAGAATGCTTACCAATGAGTATATATATACACTCTATATACACACAACCAATTGTATGTTTAAATACTCATCAGAACTTACAACCAAATACATGAACTTATCACTTACTTAAAATCAATTACATACATTACTATCAATACTTAGAGCGAATACACCTACACTTCAAATGCATATAATCGAAGCATATTTATACATATATACTCTACAATTATTATAACCGAATATACATATATATATGTACATCAAACTAATATAATAGAGCACATTTATACTTACCCAAAATGCATATCACCAATCACATAGATGCTTAATAAAAGCATATACATAATGCAAATATAAATTTATCACATGCATATATGTGAATGTGCATATATCTATCAAGTGCTTAAAATTGTATATACATATACACATACTCATCAGATACGTATAAATGGATGTTTGTATGTTCATCAAATATGAAGACCGAATATGTAATCATATTCTTCAATTTCTTACCACCAAATCCATATACACATTCAGTACATGTATATACATAATATAAACAATATCACCGGCACTTAGCCTGCTAGGCTTAAAGCCTGTTTTAGTACACCGGCACTTAGCCTGCTAGACATAAAGTCTGATATGTTTCACTGGTATCAAGCCTGCTAGACGTAATGTCTGGTATGTTTCACTGGCATCAAGCCTGCTAGACGTAATGTCTGGTATGTTTCACCGGCATCAAGCCTGCTAGAAGTAATGTCTGGATTGCTTCACTGTCAATAAACCTGTTAGGCTCGGAGCATAAAATTTCAATTTCACATATACAAATAATTCCTCATATCATTCATAATAACAATCACATGTTCATTATATACCATATTCAAATCGTAACAGAGTTTACCAATCATACCTTCAATTCAACTCAAGTGCTTATAAATTCATAAACATATATATATATATATACGTATATATATAAAGTCGAACATCAATTATAAAAGCAGATAGATTTTATACCTTTAATCCTATCTAAGAACCAATACATAAATATACATATATATATATATATTGAATCTCATGAATATATTTAACATTTATACCATTAACTGAAATCAATAACCCATACATGTATATACATTTATATTCGAACATAAATGTATTTATTTACACAATTTTACCTTTAACTAGGTTCAAAACTTATTCATAAATATATAATTGAATCTATAACATACATATATATAATTGCATACATAAGTTCAATATAAAAACATATACATATATATAATCTCATACATATTTAAAATTACATATGAATATATATTGAAACTACTTAAACAATTATAAAATACATACCTTTAATCAACCCAAAAGCTTATACATGTATATTCTTATGTATATATATTGAATCTTATATATATATAATATACATATCTTTGATTAAACCTAGAATATATACATATATATACTCATATTTGTTCAAACCTTGTGCACTTATATAACTCCCATACATTCAATTAAATTCATCACAAATATATATATAAATTCATATATAAATATTCGAACATTGTATATATATACCTATATACCCTTTCTTACTTTAACTAAATTAAAAGATCTATATAAGTATATGCCTATATATTCGAATATTGTATATACACATATATACCATTTATACTTCAAATTTATTCAATCGAATTACTTTTCATTACAGCTCAACAAAAATAAAATAGAAATACATACATATATACAGATATAATAACATTAAATACCTAATAGACTTACCTCGGACAGTGAAAAATGGAACCAAACGATTAGTCGACGACTTTAGCTTTTCCTCGATCCAACTCTGATTTCTTTGGTTCTTGATCTAAATATATCAAAATGAACTAGTTTAAATAATATTTCATTCAATTTAGTCCAAAAACACATAAATGGTAAAATTATCACTTTCCCCCTAACATTTACACTTTTTGCAATTTAGTCCCTATTGCATAAAACACAAAATACACAAAATTTGCCCACTATAGAAGGGCCGCATATCCCTAGTGCTCATACAAGTTCACATATTTCATTTATTTCATATTTTAGTCCCTCAAAAATTTAATTTCACAATTTAGCCCTAATTACTCAATTTCACCAAAAATTCAAATACAAAACATGTTAATCTTTCACTTATCTTTCATATTTCATCATTAACTAACAAAAAAACTCAAGCATTCATAAATGGCATATCACAAAATTAACACCAAATTCTAAAATTAAGGTATGGGTCTTTTAGTACACAAAGCAACGATCTCAAAAACATAAAAATTTTCAAAAATCGAACAAAAACGAACCTTTAGTTATACAAAGACATGGCCGAACCTTCTTCAAGCTTTAATGCCTTTTATTTCATCTAAGTTTCGGCTAGGAAGATGATACATGTTATAAAATTATGTTTTTAACTATTATGTATTATAATAATTAATAATTTACTAATTTAACCTTATTAAAATAATTATAACATATATATCTATTAAGGTTAGTTTTGACCTTAGCCACCCACTATCTAAATAGTGGTCAAATTGTAGCTTTAAACCTCCTAATTTAAAATACAACAACAATTAGAGGCTTTTAAATTAAATTCCTAAGTTTTCATTTTACGCGATTAAGCCCTTTGTATCAAATTGAGCACTCAAACGATCAAATTTTTATACGAAATTTTCACACATATTAATTCACATTCTGTAAATACCAAAAATAATTTTAAAATATTTTTCTGACTCAGATTTGTGGTCTCGAAACCACTTTGTCCGATTTGGGTCAAAATTGGGTTGTTACAAAGAGTTTGGGGAGGTGGCGAGTTCATTAAGTAGGAGTTCCGCCTTCATCCATTAACGAAATGTCAAATTTTTACTCTCGTTGGGATTTTAATGTATGCCATGTACAGCATTTGTGGGTAAGCTTAGAACAAATGCCATGTTGACATTTCCTTTATGGGTGAAGACATTCCTGCTCTATGAACCCACCACCTCCTCAGGCTCTCAATGAAGTCTCTATGCGAACCCACTCAAGCTCTCAGCAAAGTCAAGAGACAAAACTGAGGCTAAAATCGAGCATAAACACCCCGAGCCTAATTTTAGACCTATTGAGGGCTTCCGTCGACTCTTGGCGAATGACATTTTGCGGACTTCTCTCCAAGAAGTCAAAATCCTCTCAACAAATTTTTATTAGCGCCTAGTTTCGAAGTCCAAACATGGATGTAAACATTAAGGTAATGTTTGAAAAACCACCTAATAATTGGATTTGGGAGTAATTGCTTGTAATTATACAAAAATGACATGTTTGGGTAACCATTGTAATTGATGGGTCCCACCGAATTAGGTGTAACTTGACACCCAAATTACACTTTTCAATTCCTAAGAAGGCTAAGAATTGAAAGAATTAAGTAGGTAATTACACCCAAATATAATTTTAAAACATTATTTGTATACAAGTAATAAAAATTATAGTATAAAAATGAATACATATGAGTGCTTGGGATGGTTATGACAAAAAATTTCTTATATTATAAATCTTTAAAAATTATGTTATAGACCGTAAACCCTAAATCCTAAACCCTAAAATTCTAAACCCTAAATCCTAAATATTATTTAAATCCTAAAAATTCTAAATTTATGACAAAAAGTTTATTATAAAATTATTTTCCATGTTATAAAAGTATTATAATATATTTATTCATAAAATTTTATGGTCAAGAAGTATGAACATATTTTTATGGGTCCATGTTATTATTATAAAATAATATACTTATTCATAAAAATGTTATAGTTTTTTATCATAATTTATTTATAAAAATAGCTTTCTAAAGTGATGATAAAAATATATATTATTTATAAGAAGTGTTAATGAAATTTATTGGGCAATTTATAAAACTTATTTTTATAGGTAATATATTATAAATTTTATATTATTTTTACTTAATTTATGTATTATAAAAAAGATATAACCCAACATAACTTTTTCTCCAAATTAACTATATATAAGTTTTATAATTAGAGCTACGAACTATTTGGATTGTGAACCCAAATATTATAAGGTTGATGCTAATTATGCAAATATAAAATGTTTTCTTGCACCATATTGTAGGGTATAATACCATTTGAAAGAATAGTGCCATACACAAGCACCATAGACAGCTCATGAACTCTTTAATTTGAGACATTCAAGGCTTCAAAATGTGATTGAGAAGATATTTATTGGTCTAAAAAAATGTCTCCCTTATTAACATCACCTTAGTATAGCATAAAAAAAAGGTTGGATCGTACTAGCATATTGCGTATTTCATAACTTCAATCATAGGTGGAATCAGGATGATTCATACTTCGAAGAGTACATGAAGAAGGAGATCTTAATAATCTTAATGATACAAATTCAAATGCAGATGATGATGAACTCGGTCAAGGACCAATAGATGATGATAAGGAGTATATGTTAAATATTAAAGAGGGAATAACCCAACAAATATGCACTAGGACAATTAGATAAAATTCCATATGATGTTTATTTTTCTTGTTATTTTATTAGTATTCATATTATCAACTATTTTTTTAGACTAACATAATATATATGATGATTTTATTTTAATTTTATTACTTGTTTAGAAATTATTTTTATCATACTAATAATTTTTATAGTAATTAATATTTTTAAAAATATAAAATGTTATTGTGTAATTAAAATTTGTACTACCAAACATGATCTAGGGAATTACAATATAATTACATTTTTTTAGCCAAACATGTCTAGGAAATTACAATTCTTTATAATTACAAGAGAGTGTAATTACTAAGGTAGTAATTACACTTTCATTCAATTACTCTGTGCTGTCCAAATAAACCCTAAAAAGAGTATAAAAATCACTTGTGGAGGACTCGATATCCTTTTAAAGAACACCTTGAAGAATCCATTTGGTAACACAATGAACCAACACAAAATATAACTTCTCCTGCAACATTAAGTATTTACAAAATAAATCATTGTAGCATCTTTTTAAAACCATACATCACATAAATTAGATAGAATGCCATCATCTCAAAGTCTAGAAAAAAAAAGAGATAAGATAAGTGTTCTTCATTTTATAACAAACCAAGATTTTGACCTAGAATTCTATCATGATGATTGATGAAAACACACAAGTACTTTGTCTAACAAAATGTGGTAAAGCCCTTATATTGAGGTTGATTTTCTAATGTTTTAATATAATAAATTGTATCTAAATTAAATTTGGTAAAATAATTTTTTAAGAAATTATTTTCAAGCTAATTTAAAAAAATACATATTTTCAAGATGCTTCAGGTCAGGTGCGGTACCTTGACCAAAAAGGTGTGGTACCCAAGAGCCAGTAGGCAAAGTGACTGAAAGGGTAACAAACCCTTTTGTAAATGGAGCGATATCTAAGAAACAGTGAGTAAAATGGATGCAGAGGTATTGCACCCCTTCTCAAAGGAATCACACTCCATCTAGTTCTTTAAGACACAACATTGCCTAGGTATCGTACCCTCCATGAAGAAGTACCGCACCAAAAATAAAGAGGTACCGCACCCATCCCAGCTGAGGTGTAGTACTCATGGCTCTAACAGTCACATTTTGACAAAAGGAACTAGACCCCTATGGCTTGGGTACTGATACTTAAAGGTCTGCAGAAGAATTTATTGTTGCAATTAAAGACTCCAATAGCTCTAATTCATTTCTAACTTGTAACACCCCGATACCCAACTCGATCGTCGAGTCCGAGTTACAAGGTCTCGCATTCGTTTCCAGAGCAACTACGGTCAATTTACATTTATTTTCAAAATGTTAAACATTCAAATGTAACTAAACAAGTGTATAAAATGATACATAATCATTTTTGGGTCTTATACGAGCTTATAGAAGCTCCTTTGCTAACCCGAAGTCAAAATAGGAATAAATTGTAAGAATTTCAAAATCTTGAGTTGTTTTCACGACACCACATACTATCTTAACTCATCTTGATGTTGAGAGTCAATTTTTGCAACGTGACTCTCTATCAAGCCCCTGTCACGACATTGAAAGACCTATGTCACGACGTGATCCCCTGTTTTATTCAAAATCCAATTGCATACATTGCTCCACAAGCATATTTCACAAACATGAATGCCTTTAAAGCTACAATTGATCATTTACCATAATCCAGCCTGTTAACAACAATATACCAAAGCATCAACATCCTTTTTATGTATATTTTTCAACTATTTCAACTATTTACAATACTAACTTTCACAATGACCATTGGAACATTTGAACTAATAAAACCTAGGCACATGCCATTTTACGAAATTGAGATCAGTTACAAACTTAGTTGAGTCGAAAACGAAGGTCTGGATGTTGACTTCAAGTCTCGAGGCTTCAAGAATGACCTGAACTTGTGCATGGAGGAAACAAATCGTACATTAAGCAATAGGCTCAATGGTACTTTAATAATTCAAAATAGTAGAGCATAACATTTTCAATATACCATTATGCACACAACTTGTAATTTATCCATATATGACTTGTAACATCCCACTTGGTGAAGTCATAGTATTCGAGTATTGTTATTAGAAGTAAGACTTATAGAATAGGTTCTGAGTGAATATGGTACTAGATGTGACCAAGTGCTCGAAGACTATATAATGCACCTTTGGGCGAAATCTTTATTAAGGTAAGCTTGGTGGTCTAATGGACTCCCTTACAGGGTATACGCTACCCCAACTAATGACGTTAATGTTTATTCCTTAAGTGATAAGCTCTTAGTTTAAAAGAACGATCAACTTTATTATTATTTTATTTGGAACCATTTAGATGGTGTAAAGAGTATTAGTTAGAATGGGGTAAGATTTCTAAAATTGAAAGGACATGCATTTAAGATGAGAGAGAATGTTATTAGTCACGGGTACCAAAGGAAGAGTAGTGGGAGGATAAACTTGCCCACTAAGTTTTCCTTTCATGTACACCTATATAAAGCCAACATTGGCTTCCTGACCAAGTTTTGTGCTTTCTTTGGCAAACTTAATTTTTTTCTCTCCAAAAAATTTTTCTGCATTTTTCCCGAAAAACTTGAGAGCTAAGACTTTCCTGAAGGATTGAGTTCATTGTATTCAGCAAACTCGATCAACGTTGGTACCTGGTAAATATTGATGAAACTCAAGTTATTTTCATGGTTATTTACGCGGCTCTAGGGTTTTATGCTTTAGGGTTAGTTTAAGTGAAACAATGAGGAAACTCTCAGGTTCTGTGTTTCCTGTTAACACTCTTGTTAGACATGTTTAGTTTCTAGTAAAATGATCTGATATGATGACTCTTCATTTTATAGCTCAAGAAACTCTTGAAAGCTCCCCAAATAAGGGCAAGGGTCCTATTGTCTGATCTTTTCTGTAACTTGTCTGGTGAATTCCTTCATACTCCATGAATGTGTTATGTTTTTGTTCATGTCTAGTATAAGGTAAGTTTATATATTCTATGAAGGTAATGTGTTTGCACCAAAGTAACAAATGCTTATTATGAAAAGTCTAGTCTAGCATATCTGTATAAACATTATAAAGGTCTTACTTTGTGTTGAGTTAATATCCGTATACTCTAAAAGGAACCATATGGTCTGAACAAAAAGGAAATGAAATCATGGTGTTGCCTTCAATGATATAAGCATTGAACTAGCAGATCTTGATACATGAGAATGGTTATGTAGCCTCTGGTAGGGCAAGTGTAATTGCAAACCAGATTGGCAAAGCATTACAAAGGAAAATATATGTATGAATGATATGATATGATAGGAAAAGAAATGTACGAATGATATGATCTTTAAACACATACTAGGGTTTTTGCCCAACACGAAGAAGGTTGTTTGCATGAATGCATGGGCGTAATGTATGCGCCAAAGGAACTTAGTCTGCTATAAGATCTATGTAAGTTTGGTATTTCACCAATGGGCGAATTGTATAAAGTTTGCTTGTGTACAATAATTGTAACAACCCATTTTTTATTGGTGTAAAAAATAGTGGTTTCGGGGCCACAAATCCAACGAGCGAGTTTATAAATATTATTATTTAATACTTATATAGTATTAAAATAAATTTTGAATTGGCAAATTATGTTATTTGAATGACTAATTAAGTTCAAGTGGTATGACCCTAAAGTCAAGTGGTTTTAGAAAATATGGTATTGGGATCTCATTTTCTATAAACCGAGCCATAAATATTTTATTAAATATTTAAGGAGTATTATTAAGGTCGTATTAAAATTTGGTTAAGAAATTTTAATGTTTAGATAGTTACTTAATTAAAATGACTAATTTGTAAAAAGTACAAAAGTCAATTATTATTAATATTTAAGTGCTCATTTGTATAATTAAAAATAGATGGTTTAATATGGAAATTTAGCCATAATTGGAAATAGTGGATGGTAATGTAGTTAATTTTAAGTTATTATTTGAAATGTTTTATTAAATTAATGTTTAAGTACTAAAATAATATAAACAAAAGTAAAATAGATAAGTACCATCCTACCTTGTTTTTTCACTGAAAAAAGAAGGAAGAAACTCCATTTGAGACGCTTCAAGTTTTAGCCAAAAAAAATTCTATGCATGTAAGTCCGTTTTGAACCCGTTTTTCGTAATTTTTATGTTTTTTTAGATCGTTGCAATTAGGTCTAGCTAGCTCGCGCCTTTGTTTTTGAAATAGTTGAAGATTATGAATGTTGCCATTGATGAATCTTTGTGATTTTAGATGTTAAATGATGAATTTGAGGTATTAGTTGTTATTTATAAGTATTTTGTTAAGTGATTTTTAACGAATTTAAAGATTAATGAGTAAATTGTGAAAATAGTAAAATTCAAGGTAAATGTTGTGAAATGATGATAAAATGGGCTGATTATGAACCCTATGAAAATCAGCTAGCATGAATTTTTAACTAAAAATGGTAAATTTACAAGTTTCGGGTTTAGGGACTAAATTGCATAAAAGGTAAAATATTAGGATAAATTTTTAAAATGTTTATAAAATGACTTAATTGTGTTAGACATATTATTTAAGTGCTAGAATTGTATTAATTGAATGAAAAAAATATTATTTAGATCCAGAAACGAATCAAACGAATCTAAACTGAGGAAAAACTAATGTGTCAGACATCGTTTTACAACTGTAATTGTCGAGGTAAGTTCGTATGTATAGAATTGTACATACATATATATGCATAATGTTACTGCTAATTTATTAATGTATATTTATATGGTGTTTAATGTGTGAATTGGAAATCGAAATATTATATCTAAATATAATGTGAGAAAGGATTTATTTAAAAACTATTGAATAATTATGAAATATGATATATGTGATTTTGGAACATTTATGAATTGTTACAGCATGTGTATGAAGATATATGGAAGTGCTTCTAATTCATGAAAGTTATAATTTTGTTTAAATGAACGTTTGGACATAGTAAACGATTAGAATATGATTGGTATGTCAATAGGGTTAGAATGCGCGCTTGTACGAGATTTGCACTTCGGTGCCCCTGTTTGCACTTTGGTGCCCCTGTATACACTTCGGCATCCTTGTTCGCATTATAGTGCCCCTATTTGCACATTTGTGCCCCTGTCTACACTTCGGTGCCCCTATTATGCATCTATGATGCCTCTGGTGTGGTGTAGTTACTCGAGTATCCGAGTCAAGTTACTAGTTCATCGGGCTAAATGTGAATGGATTTTATAAAATTGTTTAAATGATAAAGGCTAATGTATAGTCAAGACATTAGTAAATGTTAAATGTTCAATCTTTAATGAATTACTTGACCATATATGAGTATCATTATATTGATGATTATTTGGTTAAAGATAGATGTTTATACACATATATGTATGAGTTTGGATTGAATTATTATTATAGTACAGGAAGCATACGATGAACCATTTTCAGTACTAATCCTATAAGGGTTTCGTAAATGAATAATGGTATGATTAATTTATTTATTTAGCTTTCACCTTGTTTAGTAAAAGTAAGTGATTTGAGATGATATGCTTATAGGAAAGTTTACACGAAAGATGAATTACAGAGCGATTATATGTTAAAGGTGTAAGTGTTATGGTAAGAAAAAAAATGTTTAAATAGAATGGCTATATGAAATGCTTATAAGGAAAAATATATATGTATATGCAAGGCTACACCAATTATCCATGAGAGGTGTAGCGAATAGAAAATGAAAGTTAGCTTAAAATATAATAAAAAATTATGCTTAGTTGCTTATTCTATTATGTCATTAGTTAAGTTGTCTTTATACGAACTTACTAACCATTATTGCTTACGTTGGGTGTTTTCTTTTCCTGTAGATCATCAGAAGGTTCGATTTTGGTTAGAAGCTCGTCGGAGACGTATCACACTATCCAGCAGTTAATTCAGTAGTTTTTAAGCATTTTTGGCTAAGGTTTATAATGTCATGTATAGGGTGGTCTATAATGATGTTTATGAATTATTGTGGATTTATCATGCTTGTTTAAGTAAGTCCTTATGGTCACTTTTATGTGATTGTACATAAGGTTCCTTTTATGGTATGTTTGAATGGTTTATATTGGTCATTGATGGAATGCTTTAGTATCTATTTGGTTTAGGTTGATTGACATGAAAAGTAGCATAAATGGTATGTTTTGATAGGTATGAAACTAGTTTATGATGTTAGAAATATAGTAAGCTTAGCTTGATTGGTATTTTGTTTTGGTGGATATATTGAGGTGTTTTGCATGGCTTATTGGTTGATTGAAGTTATAACTTGAAATAGCATATAAATGTAAGTTTTGAAAGTGTTTAGGTTCATACAAAGTGTGTATATATTGATGGAAAGGTCGTGTATGAAATGGTTTGATTTTAGGTACATTTTGAGTCCACGCGGCCTGAGACACGGGCATGTGACTAACCGTGTGTCGTATAAGGGTTCATTTGCATGCAAGTCAGTGAGTTACACAGCCTAACACACGGCTTGGCACATGGACGTGTAGGGAAATTTCAAATGTTACACGGCTTGAGACACGGGCATATGTCTCAACTGCGTGAGGCACACGGCCGTGTGACCCCTATAGTCAAAATTTTGCTATTTTTTCCTAAACTTTCCAAATGTCTCCAATTTAGTCCCGAATTGTTTCTAATGTATTTATAGGGCCTCGAGGGCTCGATTTAGGGACTATATGTATGTATGGTTGATTTAAGTTATGATTATGTATGAAAGGTATATTTAAGTTTTATGTTTGTTCGATAATGTTCGGCAACCCTAATCTGGCGACAGATATGGGTTAGGGGTGTTACAGTATTCTCCAATAGGTGAACTATGTGTTTCACTAAGTTGGGAAGGTTCATTTGTTTAATGTATGTATAGTTATCTTAGTGTCTACTCTGGAACTCACTAAGTTCTATGAACTTACTCTGTTACCTTTCCTTCTCAGGATCATTGAAGAAGTAAGGGGATCATCAATGACCATGCCAAAGGATATTTTCTGTTGTGATACTTATAATGATTTTGTGTTATGCATGACAATAGGGGTGGCGTTAAGGCTCAGGATAGTAAAGAACAATATTTTGTAACTAAAATTGTATTCGTCAAATTATAAATTTTCCCTAACTTTTGTAATGAAGCTTATGGTCTCTAGTCATAATGGTTTACTTCATGATTTAGTATTTCTAATTTTTGTTATCTTAAGTTAGCTTTGAGAAAGTCTACCTTCTTTTCAAATTTTGTTTGAAATAAGGAAAAGGGTGTAAGGCTATAATGCGCCATTCATGGGTCCTCCTCAAGGGTCGGTTATGGGGCGCTACATGATTATTAATACCAAACATTGCATATTCATCTTCATATTAAAACATGTACATACCAATTAGCAAATCCACCTACTCAACCATTTATCCTATTAAATCAATTCTATTCAATTTGTTAATTACCTTTCAAATAGCCATTTAGTACCTATTCTGAACCAAGAATTCAACATTAAGACATGTATAACATTGGGCATCAATTCTTTCAAATTTCACAATGATTGTAATAGCCTGCCCGGCGAAGTCCTAGTATTCTATTAATGTTTATTGATATATGGTACTTAAAGTAAATTTTGAATGAGTAAGGTATTATTTTTTACAAAGAATAAGATTTTTTGAATACGTCAATTGGCGAATCTTGTATTTGGTGAGCTCGGTGGTTTGGCAAACACTCTTGTGGAGGATATGCCACACTAGTTGTTTAGGTGTTTAAGTTAAGTTCTTAACTGATAGACTTATTTATTATTTTTGGTGGGACGATTTAGTTAGTCTAATGAGGTATGGTTAGAATGGAACTAAGTTACTGTAGTTGATAAGACTAAAATTATGATGAGACTACTTAGTCACGGGTATCAAGGAAGGGTTAGTGGGATAATTTGACCTTTCCACTAAACCTTGCTTTCGTGCTTAGTTGTATAAAGTTAGTAGAACTTCTTGGACAAGTTTTACATCTTCTTTGCATCCATTTTTCCTTCCAAATTTTCTCTACTCTCACTCTCTCTAAAAACTTAGACCAAAAACCTGTTTGAAGCTGGGCTCGTTGTATTTAGCCAACTCATTTATTCGTTTTAGCACCCTGGCAACAATCGATGAACTCTAGGTTATTTTCTTGGTTATTTACGTGATTTTTAGCACTGCATCCATTAGTGTCAAAGTAGTATGCAAGGAAGGAAACTTCATGGTTCTGGGTTTTATGATAATGCTTCTTGCAAGCATGTTTAGTTTCTGGTATAGTGATATGATAAATTTAACTATCTATATTACAGCGCAGGACACTCTTAAAGGATCTCGTGATAAGGGCAAATGTCCTATTGTTTAGACTTGATGCATTTTCTAGTGAGTTCCTTCTTACATCCATGTGTGTATTGTCATTGTTTATATTTTGCTTAAGGTAAGTATTCATACTTTGTAAAGATGAAATGCCTATATATGGATGATGGTCATTCAGAGTTGTTAGTCTGGTTTTGGTTTAGATGTGTTAAAGTGTAAGAACTATTCTTCATGTTTAAGTCACTACCCTCTACTTCTGGAAAAGACAATATGGACTAAAAAATAGAAATAAATCCATGGTGTTGCCTTTGATGGAATCAACATTGAATTGGTAAATCGTGATACATGAAATGGCCATGTAGCCTCTAGTAGGGCAAGAGTATGTTGCAAACCAGATTAGCATATCATGAAAAATGAATATAAATGAAGTGCACAATATGACTCTGTCTATGGACCTGGGTATGTGGCTAACATGAAGAAGGTTGTCTGTATGGTCGTATGGGTGTAATGTATACGCCAAAGGAATAGTAGGCTAGCGTATAGTTTGTCTGTGATCAGTACTCACCAATTGGCGAACTGTGAAACTATGTTCGAGTTTGAAATAATTTGTTTGAATATTTGATAACTATGGTAATGCCTTCTTCTGAAACTTACTAAGTTCTTTGAACTTACCTAGTTACTTTCCTTTCTCAGGCTTGTTGTTGAAGTAAAGGAATTTTTGGGGACTACGCCAGAGGACAATTGTTGTTGTGAGATTTCTAGTGTTTTGTATTATGCCTGACATAGGGGTGATGCCAAGATGTTTAATTTTGAAGAATGAATCTTGTATTTAAACTTATGTTCAGGAAAGTATGATTCCAATGAAATTACAGTGAAATATTTATGTTTCCTTTTTAAAATGTACTATTTTATATAGTCATGTACGACAATTGGTTTATATTTCATAACACCTTACCCTATAGTTTAATTAGTTTACATTAAAAATAGCTTTAAAAATATTGGTTTTAAAGTAGTGACACGACCTTTTTGGATCCTCCTTAAGGATCGAATTTGAAGTGTTACAAGTTTTGGTATCAGAGCTAAGGTTTAGCCAATTCTCAAAAAAATCGAAGACAGTGTCACAACCCTATCATACATAGTACACCTCTAGCTTAGTCCTTAATGCTTTGTGCTAAGATAAATCTTCTTTTGTAGTGAGATAAGAAAATGTCTGGTAGTTCTAAAGAAGTCGCCGGTGAGGAAATGGAAAGTCATGTGCCTACCCAAGAACAAGCTACTATTGCCAACAACATGGGTAATACAGAGAATGCATTTAGAAATGTGTTCTTCGCGATGATGACTCAGTTGTTCAATCAATTTATGAGAAACAACCAAGAACCTTAGCCATAACAACCACAACAACCTCATCAACCAAAGCTTGAAGTGGTTCATCTGGCTCAACCTACTCTGTCTGTACCTACTATGACTCAACCTAAGGTTGAACCTATCAGAGAGATTTAGAAAAAAAGAGCTAAGGAGTTCCTTGGTGATAAGGGAGATGACCCCATTGTGGTTGAGCAATGGTTATCTCAGTTGTGCAGGGTTATTAAAGGGCTGAAATGTACCCTTGAAGATAATCTTTAATGTAGCCCTCAAGGAAAAGGTAACCTTTACAAACACTGTCTTTACAATAAGCAAGATAAAGTTATTTCCTTTAAGGTTTTCTACCCAAAAACCTTAAGCAAACCCTTACAAAAATGATAAATAAGAATAACGATTAAAAACACCTTTCAAAGGAAGATATTACAATGATTAATCTCACTCAATGATAATACAACACTTGAAAGAATGAAAAAGATAAATGCCTAAGTATGTGTATGAAGAACAAAGAGAATATTAATGAAAAGATTGGATTTTTGTAAACAAACTTGTTTCTTGTCTTCGGTATAGAGCTATTGACTTGTATTTATGCCTTCTAACAATCTTAAGGATGTTTGGAGGCGTTAAAAGTAAATTAGAGCCATTGCAACATTAAATTCGAGCATTATTTGTAGATTGTAGACCACTTGTATCAATATAAGTGGACTTGTGTCGGTAGAAGTCTAAGGGTTTCAAGGGTTCAGACTTGTAACGATAGTTGTATCGGTGAAGGTGTAGGGGAACCCAAAAATTCTCACTAACTTACTTATATCGGTAGAACTCCTTCCAAGTATTGGTAGAACTGTAGATGTATCAATAATAGAGCCCCCAAGTATCTATAGAAGTCTGGAGGAATACTTGGGGTGCACTTTGGCTTACTTCTATCAATAAAAGTATCCCAGTAAGGTAAAAATAATCTTGAATCAATATTTTCCAATGGAATTTTACAATTTTGAGTTTCTAAGCACTTTGAAAATAATTTTTAAGAGCTTATATCAATTTATTGCAAATTTGGTTAAGTGAGAATTTAAATTTTGACTTTGTTATATCGAACATTTGAAAAATTAAGTCTAACACAGAGGTTCTATCCTAAACATGTTAATTTTAGTTCTTTTATTTAAAATTAAATAAAAGTATGGAAAGACTAAAAGGTCATCAAATTAATAATAGTAGTAGTCATTTAATAAAAGATATGTTAGTCATTTCCTAACCGAGTTGGTACCGATTATCCCATGATACTAACTCAATCGGCAATTTTATTAATAGTATAAATATCTAAATACTTAAATTATAAAATTAGAAATTTCATCAACTCATTTATTTCAAATGCACAAACTATTTTTTTAGACAAAGTGCATAAACCAATAATAACAACAATGGTATTAAACTTTTTATTTTAGATTTAATTAAAACATAAGAATAAGTAAAATTTATTATCTTACACATTATATAAAATAATTAATTACTATCACTTGGAATGAAAGATATCTATATGTATAAAGAATATGTTAAACAATGGTTAAATTTCAGCTATGATCCTCTACTTTTTATATTATATAATAATAGTCAAATTTTAGTTTTGATCTTTGCACTATGTTCAAATTTTAATCTCTATAATTTAATTTTTCATATAATTTGATATCACAACTTTTATAATGTAAGGTCTTCCTTACATTACAAGCATCTTTTTAATTATTCAATTTTAATTTTGATCCCTATTTCTTTTTAAGATTATATAAAATGGTTTTGGTCCTTATACAAATCTAAAATTTGAGATTTAGCTATGCTTTTGTTTTTTACATAATATGGAACCCTAACTTTTACAATGTCATTAGTTAGTCTAAATACTTTGTTTTAATTAAAATGTTTATGTGAATTTTAAGAATTGTTAAAATCGTTACAATTTTTTGTTAAATTTAGTTATTTAGGTTTATTATAATTTCATTTTTTGTCACACGGCTACCAAGTGAGTATTTTTTAATTTTAAAATGTCACTCTAGCGAACTTAGCAAAATAAATTTAACGGTGTTAACAACTAAACCTGAATTTTCAAATTCAAAAGTTAAGGGACTAAATTATTAAAATAAAAGTATGGGAACTAAATTCTAAATATAAGAAAAGTATAGAAACTTAAGACATATTGTAACCTTTAAATTATTGTTTTATAATTTAGTCTAAAAATTAACCCAATACAAAGCATGAGTGGACCATACTTGTAACTATCTATACTATTATTAAAATTCTTGGTGAGTTGGTGTCACGATGCACCAACTCGTTAGAAAATTACAAAAATGACCTTTCATATTTAAAACAAGTTATATTATTTGAAGGTATTTCAGTCTTTTTAATTTTAAAAATAAAAATATACATATTGTGATATTTGAATCCATTCCAATTACATTGAAAAACTTTAAATTTATCACTCAACCAAGACTTTATTTTAATTTTAGTATGCACACTTTATTTCTTCCATCAATTGTATATCTAGACTATTAATAAAATAACTTACTGAGTTGGTGTCACGAGTTAACCTGGAATCAACTCGGTTAGGAAAATTCAAAAAATGTCCTTTCGTATTTAAAATAAGTGATATTATTCAAAGATAATTGAGTCTTTTAATTAAAATAATAATAAAAATTACGCACATGGCGGGATTTGAATCTACGCCAATTGTATTGGTAAAACATTAACCAAGGCTTTATTTTAATTTTTCTATATGTTTTAATATTATTATGCACATTTTATTACCTCTATCAATTGTATATATTAATTTAATCTATATTTTAAAAACTTTAATACCGCAAGTATTTCACGTATTATTAATAATTAGTTTTAAACCATACATTTCATTATTTCTTATATATTATTTTCAAACACGCATCTATATTTTAAATACGTAGTAGTGCATGAGTGTTGGCGGAGGGCATATGTGGGGAAATGAATAATGGGCTAATTCTAGATTTGATCCCTCACATTTTGTTGTTTATGCGATTAGGTCCCTAATTGAAGCATTTAACACGATCAATCAGGCTCATGCATTAAATTAATTAATTAATTGATAGCAAAATAAGTTACATTTGGTGAGTATAATAAAATGTTTTGTTTGAATAAAATGATAATAATTGAAAAACAATTTATTAACAAGTTGAATGTTTATAAAACTGTGAAGGAACCCAGCCCTAAAACAACTTTGAATGCATAGAATGCAGTGCAAATGACGCCTGCTTTAAATCGACTTCAACATTTCCAACTGCTATAAATGTGCAGTTTGCATGTTGTCTTTATTTTATGCTATTCTTTTATTATATTCTACACATCCACTACTAAAATTCCAATTCTATTTCGAGAATACCATCTTTATTTCTTATTTTTCCAATTTTCTTTATATATGACCTTGGTTAAAAGTTAGTGAGTATGTTGTCAAACCCCATCAACAATGTTAAGGAGTGTCCATAATGATGGTCATTTGATTGAGAAGAAATGCTTGTTCGACATAGGTAGATGAGTAGATCATTAACAGGATAACTTTTTTGAGAAAAAAGAGGAGTAATACAATAGTATGAAAATTCTGTGATGATGATAAAAATTTGTACGTGTTAATGGGTTCAAATATAAAAACACAACTCCAAATGATACAAAAAATAATAATCTCTTATTTGATGAAACCACTTGGACGAATTCGGATCACAAAACTAAAGTGGTCAACATCTTTCAAGTTCAAAGAGGACCATTGTGGCTTGCAAATTTTATTCATAAACTTGATTGCATGCTTCATCACACAAGGTTATCCTACTCCAGGGAAAATAAAAATTCATTATAGATCCTTTTCATAGCAAATATGTGGATTTTGCATCACTTAAGTTTATATTACACATTTAAATATATGAAAAAGGATGGTAAGAAATTGTGATTCCACGTCATCCTTATCCGTTTCCAATTAAAGAATCACAAATCAGATTTTTTCCTCCTGATTTTTAACCTTTTTAGTTGGATTTGAATTTTTTCAAGAGGAGAAATCTGATTTGTCATTCTCCCATTGAAAAGAGATAAAGGATGACGTGAAATCACAGTTTTATACCATCCATTCTCTAAATTTACTTACTCTCAAAATTTAATACAAATTAAATTAGTATTCCATCTATATTTTTTATACGATATTTAAAATTACCTATCATCGCTCTCAACAATAAACGCTCTTTAATATACTCGAACTCACATTTTTTTATATTGATAATAAAATACTATTACCAATTAAGTTAACGCTCAATCCATTTCAATCTATAATTTTTTAATGGTCAAGATCATGGAAGAAAATATACAACTCCATGTTACTTATAAATTAAATTTATGAAAAGGGAAAGTGAAATGACCCATAAATAAATTGCCTTATCAAAACTGGGATGTCTTTATGTAGAATCTTTATTTTTATACGTATCATTGATATAAGAATATTAAATTAATTTCTAATTTTTGTGGTGGGTTTTTTATTTTAAAATTATTTTAAAATTAAAAATATGTTGATTAAATCAAACATAAAATTACAATAATTTATTGTATTTTCAGAAGATATTTTTATATTTATTTATGTGATGTTTAAAAGGTTTAAAATTATGAGACGTTGTAATATACATAAATGTGTGTACATAATATCTATTTTTCTAAAGAGTTAAAAAGTAATTTTTATCGTTGAATTTGGTATTTGTCCATTTTATATCAAAACAAGACCATTGATATTTAACTATTTTGATGAGTCGGCAACTTTGATTTTTTTGTTTGTTTGTCTGACATGATCTGTATTCATTAAATATAAAAATAAAAAATAATTTAAAAATATGTTTTAAGAGAAATCTGGCTAATTTACTATTTTAAAATCATAAATAAGACTGCTAGCCTCTAAATTAGAAACAAATTGAAATTTGCTTGTTTATATGAAATTCCTGTAACCATGTAAGAAGGAATTGCATGATTGAGAGGAAGTCCAAGAGCATTATTTCTACTCACCTAACTACCTCTGTGGTTATTTATTTCATGAAAATTGTTTTTATTTTTTCTTGAAAGGGATGTTACTCGGCAGTGAAATAAAAAAAACCATCATTTCAACATTATAGTTTTATCTCAACACCCTTTCCCCTCCATGACCTTTTATAAGAAAATGATGGGGAGAGGTGAGGGAAATGAAGTGTCGGTGGAATAGTAAAAGGGTAGTTGTCACTGTGGCATCACATTTTTTTTTCATTTAGTAGCCTCCCTACTAAAAGTATTATTGTACTATCAATCATGATTTTCATCACCTAGTGAAGACCCAAAAAGCAAGGGGTTTTGCTGTATGGGTGGGTCTACAATCTCCAAATGGTGCATTCAAATCCCATTTAGTGCAAACATGGACAACTTGGAAACACATGAAAACGATGTTTGTTGGATGTATGAGCATTTCTATGAACCATTAAATAATAATAATAAAGTTACCGCGGTAAATTTCAATGGAATAATTGATCAGTTCCAAGCAAAGTTGCTCTAATCAGCCAAAGCCTTTTAAAGGCAAATTCAGAGCAATGTTTACATTATACTCACTTTTATGAGTGAAAAATAGTATGGGATTACAATCATTTCCACTCCTAATCTAGTTCAACACCAACAAACAAGGGAAAAAAAATTTATGTTATCCAGGTTTTGGATAAGCATCGGATACAAATATATCCGACCCATACTTTCATTCCATACCTATGCCCGAATATATGATTGACAGTTGGCACAAGTATCGGATACGAAAAAATGAAAGAGTCAGAACAGCATAAAAGAAAATCGAAAGGGAAGGAGGAGGGCACACCAGGCAAACAACCTCTCATCCAACACCTACCGTAAGCAATGAGCAATGCCATTGAAAAGAAATACAAGGAACCGAAAGAATATACATGGGTGAAAAGATCCATAAATGGAAGAATGCTTATTTTGCAGCTTATCTTTGGCGGTGATGAAGTTAGTCAAAGCTTGATGAACGGCTCCATCGACCCTTGAGGTAGTCCTCTAACGACACAGGTTGCTCGATGCTGCTCATGGAGACCGAGTCTTCCTCCACATCAAGCAATGCGAGGCTAAGATGGGATTGAAGATTGGAGCGACCAGGACAAGCTTCATCATCCAATGTATCGGATCCTTCGGAGGCATTCACTTGCAGTCTTGCCCACTTAGTCACATCAGCATCACCTTGTAGGAGCTTCACAACCTTTGGCCATCACATTAAACAAACTTAATTATTAATCATCCATTTTCACAACCAGTAATCCAGAGTAGAAAAGATGAAAGATGACTTACAACGCCCATTTGCGGTCTAGCACGTGGGGCACGTCTAAGACAAAGGGTGGCAGCGAGAACCATCCTCTCCATCTGGTCACAATCATAGCCATCAGCCAAGCTTGGGTCTAATAATTGGGAAACCTTCCCACCACTTAAAATTGGCTTTGCCTGGACATTGGTCAAATTTACTTTAGATACGAAATTGAAAGATGGAGTGATACGAGTCACATGGATTGAGCAAAAAGGACCACTTACCCACATGACCAAACTCTCTTGGCCTTTTGGACAGTCATTGCTTATAGGTTTTCTTCCAGAAAGTAGCTCAAGCAACACCACCCCAAATGCATACACATCAATCTTGTCGTTTACTTTCCCATACATGAAGTACTCAGGAGCCAAATACCTGAAACAATGTGGGATTTTTTTTTTCCATTTTTTTTATTTATTTTACCCCTTGAAATAAATGAACACAATTAGAAACCAAATAATTTACAAGTGAAAATGACATACCCAAAGGTCCCTGCAACATCTGTGCAGGTTATATGCGAAGAAGAGGTTGATGCCCATTTAGCAAGTCCAAAATCCGAGAGCTGCATATATCGGGAAGCAAAACATGGGAATTTATGTATGCAAACATCGTTTCAGTTTCTTAAAAAAAAAAAATACAAAACTGAAAGATACCTGGGGCTCAAAATCATCAGAGAGTAATATGTTTGAAGATTTAACATCCCTGTGGATCACAGGGTGGTCACTGTTAGTATGCAGATAATCTAAGGCCTCAGCCACCCCAATTGCCACTTTATATCTTTCACTCCAACCAAATGCACCACGATCCTTCTTATTACCTGAATTATCAATAACCAACTTTAGAAACTACTTCCCGACATCAAGCGACTTAATTAATCATACAATCATATCGATTACTTACCATGAAGGTTTTCTTCAAGGCTTCCTCTTGATAAGAAATCATAAACCAAGAGAAGGTTATTATCCTCATAGCAGAATCCCAAGAGGGATATAATGTTCTTATGATGTAATGTAGTAATGATCTCGATTTCCATAACAAACTCCTTCAATACTTCTTCTGAAGGCTTTAGGATTTTCACCGCGAGTTCCTTGCCGTCTCGAAGGCAACCCTTGTAAACCTGACTACTGCCTCCTTTACCAATCAAGTTTTCTGCAAAAACACAAACCAGTAAAAGCAAGTTCAAGTCAATTGGTTCCCAAAGGAGGGTGTTGCAAAGAGGAATGATGAGTTTGAAACAAACCAGCCAAGAAATTCGATGTAGCCGAAACCAGTTCTTGGTACTTAAATAATCTGCAAGTTGCAGAGTATTTCTCATGAAGACCTTCTAATTCTTTTGGCAGGTTTATTAAGTTGTCATCAGGAGAAAGTGGAGCAATGGCATTTTCATTACTAACCGGAACGATTGCGCCGCTTTCTCCATCAAAATTAGAGGCCTTAAATTCGGTTTGATCACAGTCTTGTTTCTTGTCTGAATTTGTTAACAAAAGAGTACGCCTAGAGGGCAACCGCATCACCCACTGAACCACAGAAATCTGCCTCGACGAAGATCGGTCAGGAACTTGATGTCGTCTATCCGATAAAACCGCACGGCGAAGTAAAGGCCAACCAGGTCTAATTTCAGGCAACTGTTTGATCAACATAGAAATCGAACCAGATGCAGCCTCAGTTCTTTTAACAGGCACTATAGCCAAGGATTTCTCTCTATCATTATCATCATCACCGCAGTTTGCAGATTGGTGACAAGAATCATGCAGCAATAACTTATTTCCAGATCCACAAACCGAGCAATTTTCCTTTCCATCACTCTCAAAGTTGCCCGAACCGGCTTTGATTAAGGCCTGCTCGAATCTCTTGTCCTTGGTCTCATAGGAAACCAGATTGGCCTCGGCATTGGCAATCCCTTCACTTAGTACTTTGGAATTCTTGTTCAATGTTATGGTTCGGTGAAGCGCATTAAGCAAGCTATTTCGTTTATGATCTTCATTTCCTGGAGGAACAAAGAAGAAATTCCTTAAAATACACGAAAATCTTACATGACATCCAAGAACTGGATGACCAACCAAAACAAAATCTTTACCTTTTGCCCCAAAAGTGGTCCCTGGAGAACCCTCCCTGTGGAACACCACTTTCCCATTATTAACAGCAAGAACAGAACAGTTGTTGGATAGTTTCTTAGCACAGTACTTGGCTACCGATGTCGATGACCGGATTTTATGGAGTTTGGCGGCGGTTCCAACTATAAGCTTAGTTGCAGAATAAGATTTTGCTTCTCTCACTAAAATTTTGCGAATTGAAGAACCTCTGCATATCTTAAGTTTGAGATCCACCTGCAACATAATTACCCAAAACCGATTTATATCTTTTTTCTAAGCCTTAAATTTGATACGTGAAATGCTTAATCAATTGTTGTTAGCAGTCTAATCAGGTTGCAAGTCTAATCGTGAATTTCTTTTATTTTTTAATTCATCTCTTTTTGACTTTTACTATCTTCTTCCTGCTTCTCTCTTTCTCTAGCACCGGCCTGCTGTCTATCTTCACCTTTAACGTTATGAAAGCTTAAAAATGGAAATAGTGGGACGTTATTGCCGCTATCAATTGTTGTGATTTATATTCACAATCGTTTTCTTTCCGATAGCGGTGGCAGGTGGCGGCGGTAGCGCTCACATTTTCGGTCATTGCTGTAGTGTTGGTGAATTTTTTTATTTATTTTAAATTTAATAATCACTAACATGATTATAAAAACTCTTTGTTTTCTTGATTTTTGAGGTATTTTATGGTCTTATTTAATATTTTTATAATGATATTTATTCATATTTGTATTTAAAATTTAAAATCAGGTATCAATATACAGGTTATTAAGATAAATATAAAATATAATGATTTTTTTAAAAACCTAAAAAAATATATTTTTTTATTATTGTAAATATAAATATGCATTAACTAAAATGTTAATCCCTTCCCATTTTTTCTCCCCAGAACTGTGCCTGTTGCGTTCTTATTTTAATAAACACCCTATATTTTAACTCATTTATGAACTTTCCCCATCTTCACCGACCAAACTTTTCCCTCTCTTTTAGATCTTGAGAATCAGTTATTCATCAACGATGTTAGAAATCCTTCACCTGACCTCCATTTTCTTTATTATTCTAGGATCCTAGGGTGCTCTTGTTTTTATTTGTTAGAACCACAATACGGGACGTGATCTATATTCACGGCCGCCGTGGCTGGTGGTGGCGCTATTGCTAAATAGCGGCCGCTATTTCAATCCTAAGTGTAACTATAGCTAAATTGAGCATGCAGGGAAAGACCAACTTTCCCATTTCTGATTTTCCTTCATTTTCCAATTGACCAAACAGGAAAGAAAAATGAGGTTAACAAATTTATCATAGGGAAAAAAGAAGGTAAATTGTTATAAAAAAATTTTAAAAAAAGAAAGAAAGAAAAAGTAGATCATGAAACCGAACCTGTTTCAAATTACAGAATCCTTCATAAACAGCAAGAACAGAGTCAAACGCTTTGACAAGCGACAGAAGTGAAGAT
This sequence comes from Gossypium raimondii, assembly GCF_025698545.1. NCBI lineage: Eukaryota > Viridiplantae > Streptophyta > Magnoliopsida > Malvales > Malvaceae > Gossypium > Gossypium raimondii. The sequence continues at coordinate 16,984,425 of NC_068566.1, forward strand.
TTTCCATCTCGATCCACGATTTCTACACACACACAAAATCCAAATCCCACTTCAATAAACCAGACAAAAAATCAAGCCCCAGAAATATTTTCAAAAGAAAAGAAAATTTAAACCCTGAAACAGGAAAAAAAAATCTACTGACCATTGTTACCAAGAACATGAAGAGCAATGACACAGTCACCAGGCTGAGCCACCTTAACCAAAGCCCACGTTAAAAGCTCTCTGCTTGGTGAATCAAGCTTTACTCCAACAACCACCGTCCCTCCACCACCACCATCACCAGCAGCAGAAGCAACCGTCTCTTTGTCTCCAACAAAACCATTCTGTACCATTTTCATTTCTGTGTCAAAACAGAGTATGTTTCAGAGCAGGTGTTCTTGACCAAAGTTGAGGATCATGTTAAGAGTTTATAAATGGAAGAGTTAGGTTGTGAAGGAAGGTAGAGGAGAGGCAGAAGCAGTGTTTGAGAGCGTTTTTTTAGGCTTAACCGTCAGTAGTTTGCTTTTCAAGTTCTCCAACCACACTAGATAGAGAAAGGGAGGAAGAGACGACTTGTTTTTTATAAACACAAGTTGAAAAATTATTAAACAATTTATTTCTTTAATTGTTTATTTAATGGGGGGGTTTTTTTCTCAAAAGCAAATTGTAGGAATTAATAATAATAATAATAAAAGTGCTGCCCCTGTAAAATATAGATTCTTAGGTTTTAAATAATAATAAATTTCATTAAATGGGCATGGGCGCTACTAAAATGCTACAGACCAAAGCTTTTGCATCATGCTGTGGAAAAAGAACACAAACGCACCCAATTTTGTTATTTTCTCTCTTTCTTAGTACTTGGGGTAAAATGTAAAATTCAACTATGAGTTTGAAGTTGATAGCACGGCTGCATCGCTATTTGCTACCCATGCTTCCCCTCTTCTCATATTTGACAGTAAACATAACTCCCCACTAATTTATATATATACCGAAATTTATGAATTTAGGTCGTTGTTATTTATTTATGGGAATAGACCGTTTTCTAAGAGAGAAAGTGAAAATATGTCTTATAGGGTACGTTTTTAGGTAGCGATAACATTCCTCCCAACAATCCTAATTTCAACGGTTACATCCCCCAACAGTCATATTCTTTTTTCTATATAAATTCCTCTAAACTTCATTCTTTTCCATTCAAATATATTCTCTTAATAATTTCATTTTAAATCTTTCTCTCAATCCTATTCTCTTCGATTTTATTTTATTCCTTTTAATTTGTAAAATGGTAAATCAACTTATTTGTTTGGATAACAAGCACATCTCCGACATCCAGTTACAAATGGTAAGAAAATATTATTAATTTATTTAATTTTAATTAGTTAATTATTATGTTGTTAATATTATTAATATTATAATTTTTTATGTTTATATACTCAAGCCAAAAATTAAATTTTGGAGACATACATACACAATTTATGTGTGAGTGCACCGGCTGTCATTCATGGACATTTGCAAGATTCGAGATTCTTGTACGTGGCTCACATGCTCGGGGGGACTAAATTGGATCCCCCACTTATAAGTGCTTCGGTGGAAAAATAGAGGCCCGAGAGACACACATTCCATCTTCCTCGCAATGAGTGTACAATTACACTCGAGGATGTTGGTTTACAACTCGATCTACTGGTAGATGGGGAAGTCGTTACAAAGGCAGTGGTGAGTGCCAATTAGAGCGCAACATGCGAGCAACTACTAAGGAAAGTGTCAAACAAGTTTAAAGGTTGCCAGATCGATATGGGATGTTTGGAGGAGAACTTCAAACATATTGACGCCTCCTTGAGTGGCATTGAACAAGAACAATTCGCTCGAACATCCATTTTGAGGTTGATTGGGGGTTTGCTTATTCTAGATAAATTTTAAAATTTGGTACATTTAAGGTGGCTACTATTATTAGTCGACTTGAAAGAAGCAAGATGACTCAATTGCGGATCAATAGTGTTAGCGACATTGTACCGAAAGATGTACTAGGCCACAAAACCAGAAAAAGTTGAAACTGTCGGTTGCATGCTCCTTCAATCATGGGCATGGTATCGGCTACCATTTTTACAGCCCCAAGTGGACCCCCTTATGAATCCCCACTCGTAATATGGTGAAATTCATTTGATCATATCATTATCCTAATTTTTTTCAGTGTTGTAATTTTAAAATAACATGTTATTTGAATAAGTGGAACAATCGCGCAAGAAACACAGGTATACTGACTAAGCTCGAGGATATTCGATTAACTTTAGATAAAAAAATCAGAATAGGAGGTTAGTTTATGAAATTTAAAGTTATATAAGATTTACTTTAGCATTTGAATTTAAATATTAGGCACATGCTAAAATTTATAAATTCATACTACAGTTTGAATGGATGTCACATGCCGATCCAAGAATTCAAGAATGCATCCCAATCGACTTTTTTGGCCAATCGCAACATCTAGCACGTCAAAGTGTCTTTGATCATTTTTGCAATGGTTGAGATGCACGAATTCGACGAAGTGATGCGGCAGTTTGGGTGTACACAACGTATTCTACCGCCACCCCAGGATTTCAATGACCTACACAAGATCAACTTGTGGGGGAGACTCGAGGAAGATCAGTCAAGATTCCACAATAAGTATATCGAGATGTAGTAGTGAAAGTACAATTACTTGCCAAGGCGTGAACCATTTCTCACATCTAAGTTGGCGACATCTCTGGATTACATATGGTTCAGGCATAATGGCATGTCATATCTACTACCGAATGGGGAAAGGAGTACGCAACGTTGTCGTAGGAGGTGAAGACAAGTACCCAGCAATCTTAGGCTGGGAAAACAAGCCGCAGGGGGAGCAACATTTGCTCTAGCTTCACATAAGAACCCAATGGGCGTGCAACCTCCTTATCAGTATGGTTCATATTTTTTCTGGTGCTAAACCAATTTTGTTTTACATAAGCACCACAACACACACCATCATTCACTACATCAACACCTTCAGGTCTATTTTTAACACCACTGTCACCCACCGAACCATATTACATGTTGTTGTTGCCAGCAACACCGATGTATTTGATATAACTGATAATTCCCATATTTTATCCAAAATTATCTTATGCGATACGATACAGTTATCTATCAATAATGTCACAAACAACCCCAACATCGTTGTTCTACCGATGTGGGTCATCGTCGCAACCACCTATTAATACAATGGGGGATGTACGATGGGCTCTTAGAACCCAAACGCATTCAACCACGGAGGAAGGAGATGAAGATAGAGATCAACATTGAGGTCGAGGTGAAGATGAATATAAAGAAGATGAGGAAACAACACCCTAACTTATTCGATGGAACCCTAGGCGTACCCAACGCCCACTTGGTTGTGGCTTGAAATTGGGTTAGCACCAGAAAAATATGAACCCTAGGCGTACCTAACGAAGTGCTTGAAATTTCTCATAGTCGTAGGTCTTTTGTCTCAAGTCTACATGGTACGCTCCTCCGATAACTCATTCCTCGGATCTATAAAACTCCGTAAATCTAAATATTTGATTTGGACGTGAATGACACACTGAAGGCATAAAGTTCACTCTTTATGTATTCTCTCCAATATTTTTTAGCACCGTCTCACACCAAACATGAACGCTCTATATCTATCCCTCGTATTTCTCAACTCGCTTTGGAAATAAAGTTGCTAAGTAGAAATACGTTTCTTTGACTACCAAGGTTACCAAGCAAATGATGTGTCCTCTTTAATATGGAATTAATGCATTCTGCTAGGTTCATTGTCATGTTTCTGTATCGTAGTCCTCCATCAAAAAATTGCGTCTACTACTCATTGGGTATCCCATTGAGGTACTCCGCACCGAGTCGGTTTACAACTTGCAATTTCTTTAACATTTCATGAAATCAATGTTAGACGAGCTCGTACCCTGTCGATGACAACAAATATTATATCCATGGATGCAAACAATGTATATGTTAAAGAATAATATATAAAATACTATATACAATGTACCTATGTTAATGACATGTCATCGTTCTGCATTCTTATGGTATTGGCCTATGTAGTTAGACTCTATATGTCATATACAATACCTATGGTGTGAATAGTCTCAGAGGTTTTCACGTTGACCAATTACAGTCTGTATTTTGGGATTTTGTAACATGGAAGTTTACCCCATGCTTTATGTTATACCGCTTCACTACAACAACTAAAGCGTTTTTGGAGGAAAACTTCATCCCAACCTCTAAGTTGTCGAAATTTGTTGATGAACTTGCATGCTCTAGTCTTCTATGAGGGAATTTTGGGAATTTTAACCCACCTTTAGCAGTAAGATCGAAGTTACGCATGTAGGGCCACCATCTTCTGGTTCAATAGGAATGGGCTCTAGTTTTGAAATTACTGCAATTTTCTCACCATCCAGTTTGAATTCCTATATTGGGTCATTATCGATTTTAGACCCTCTTCATTCTCTTCGTTCACAGGTCTCTTTTTGTTATCAACCCTAGTTGCATATTCAGGCTTGGATGTCCCTTCGTTAGTGCAGGTTGTCAGGAGTAGATCATTCATTCTTGTAAATCCGAGGTGAAACCCAAAATCACTTTTGTTTGGCCCATCAATGTAACTTGATGGTGTGCCTATGTAAGTGTTACTACATTGAACATCAACGTGCTGAAGTTAAAATAAAAGGCACTTGCAAAATATCGCGTGGGGGTGTCGAAGGCCCAGTTACCAAATAAGCTCGAATGTACACCAAAGTTACAATCGAGGGGTGAAACTGATGAATGCCTTGCCATTGATGATGATTTCGGGGTGTCCTAGTAAAAGCTTTGCAACAATGATATGAATTCACCACACAACCATGTGTTGGCAGAAATGTTCTCAAGCTCGAGTCACCTTCATTGACTTCGACAAAGTAGGCATATAACTCTAATACAATATTCCCATTAGAGCAATAGGAATTGATCACCGTATTGAGCTTGATGTCCCTTGCGATTTCAAGTAACATTTCAAGCTTGAAATTCTTCTCCAGCCCACTTTCTGCCTAATTTTTGACCATAGCTCATGCAATTTATGCTCCGTTTTTTTGACAATCGTTGCCGACCTGATTCGTGTTTCATCTTTTCTGCATTACACAATAACTCATCCTTACTGGAAATCTTGTTGCCCCCAACTCTATCACAGGTTATAGTAACAGGCTCACCGCCTTTGGTGGAGACAGATAAAAGAATTACTTGATTATACTGGAAATCCCTGTGTTTTTCACTATGACTATGATCTTAGACTTTTGTATGGGTTTTATAAAGCATCCCCCTCTGATGGGGAGAAACTCAATGTCGTGCCCGCATAACAACTACCAATTGGGGGCCTCAGTTATACTCCATCCATTAATAGCATAACCTTTGTAAACTTAAAGTCCTAGTTATACTTCAACCCGTAATAGTATAATCATCGTCAACTGAGACCTTGAGTTGCAATATGATCCGACTTCTCAAGTGATGGCTCCATCCTCACATAGCAAATAAAATTTGTAGATCATTGAGCTCCACAACATCACTGTAAATTAAAACATACCTTAAAACTATAACAATATCGATTTCAAACATAGACAAAAATAAATTCGTAAACTCTAATTTCCAGCCACAAAAAAAAAAACAATTTCTTAGAAAGTGAAAATGCATCTTATAAGGCGTGTTTTTACTTTCCCTTACCAAAAACGGCCTATTCTCATAAATATAAAAAAGACAACCTAAATTCATAAATTTCATAAAAGTTCGACATATATATAAATTAGTCCATAACTTACCTTAATTTTTAATATAAATTTCTATTTAATGTTAGTATTGAGCACTCTTATAAATTATAATAAAAATTAAATATGTAAAATTTGAGATACTTATTACATTTTCAATCATACTTATGAAGTTTAAAAACTCTACAAATTGTATATTAAATTATTACTACAATCATTAAACTTCATTTAAGAGGTCTAAATTTTCGAAAACTACACAAAATGAAAAAAAAAACAGATCACTATACTATAGTATGACAATAATACATAAGTAATCATGAGGTGTGATGTGGTGATTGCTCACCTCATTTCTAAGTGTGGTGGGGGTTCAGTTTTTAGTCATGGAAATTGAGTATATTTTATTATCAATACTTGTGGTGGATAAAAAAATTAAAAATTATAGAAAATAAATTATGTTAAAATTTATAAAAATATAATATTATAACAACCCGATTTAACTCTTTACCCAACAAAAAGTCTTCCATTCTTTTTCATTTATCCTAGCCTTGTCTATTGAATTACCATTTAAGAAATAAGAAGCAGTATCAGTTGTAAATGATCTCATACACCATATTTTAATAATTTGAAATCCATATATGAGTTTAGTTATTTCTAAAAATAAGCGGGTAAATTAAAATTAGTGGTCCATATAAACTACTTTATTGGGAGGGATATAAAGAGCTTTTGTATCAGTCTCCCTCTCCTTCCAAACCCAACCCCACACTGCTTTTTCTTTCACCACTTTTTCTTTTCCTTTAATTTTTAGGTATAATGATAATTTTAATATTTAATGTCTATATTTTATCATTTTGGTCATTAATTTTCTAAAAAGATTTTTCTTTAATGAATGTGTCAATCCTCATATTTATTTATCTTATTAACCCTAAACCTTTAGCTTCTTTTTAAGGATACCTTCTATTTGCATGAAATTTTAGGTTAGAAATTCTAGTACCAGACACTGCCCTAATGCAACTACCAATACTGCAACCACCAATTATGTGTTTCAATCATAGAATATTAACTCTGACTAATAAAAATATTTATTGATTTTTTAATTTTATAAATCTATCCCTCAACTTTTATAATTTCATTAGTTACTCTAAATATTTTATTCTAATTAAAATAATAAGATTTATTAGCATCGCAAATTCTTTTTATTAAATTCAGGCCCATTATAATGTTAGTTTTTTGTTACATGAATACCAAATTTGCTTTTTTTTTTTTAAATGTCACACCATCACAAAGAACTCTAACAATTTTAACAAATTGACTTAGATTTTAAATTCAAAAGTAGAGACAAAATTTCTGAAAAAGAATATGAATATTAAATTTCAAATATCTGAAAAGTACAAAAACTTTGAGCAACTGCAACCTTTAAATTTTTATAATATAATTTAGTCCATAAATAAATAATTAACCCAACATGAAGCGTAGATGAAAACCATACTAGTATAACTTCAAAATTAAAATAATTATTCTTCCATACATAAGTAAAATTATATTGCTTCAATGGAAGATTTTTTTAATAAGTTAAAATATGCTCAAAGTTTTTTTATTTTTTATTTTAGGAATTCAGTGTTTATATTTGTAGATTTTAAAATTTAAGTCTAAATATTAACACTGTTAAAATTTTTCTACATGTAATATTTTGAAATATAAAAAATACTTATTTAATTACCATGTAATAAAAATGATGTTATAATAAATTTGAATTCAACATAAGAATAATTTTAACGGTGTTAAAAATGGAAATCCGAAAAATAAAAAGATTAAAATCCAAATGGTGGAAGGGTATAGAAATTGAAGGTAAGAATCAAAAGTTGTGTATTCTTAAAAAAGATAGTAAGAGCCACCAAAAAAGTGGGGCCTTATTGCAACTTTCATCTTAATTCCAATCAATGGGTAAGTTTTATGGTTTAATAATAATTTGCAAAGAGTGTATAAAACAGTGTTGCATGACACATGCAATTTGTTTATTAAATTTCAATGGATGGTTAATCAACTTTGAATTAAATCTATTTTTTAATATAAGATTAGGCTTTCATGACATCAACAAAGTGGATTTTATTATTCCATCTTTTTATTTATTGCACAAATGTAAATATGGTATAATAAAATCTATTTTTAATTTATTTATTTTATGATGTCTCTGTTCAAATTTTATTATACACAAATATTCATTGATTTATATAAATATGAAAAAGTCATCATTTGCAAATAAAATAATTTTTAATTGAGTTGAGATATTATTGATGGGTGACACTAACTCAATAAAGGATTTATAATCTATATAAAAGTACAATTTGAATTTTTTTAAACAGATCAACATACACATTGTTGTTTATTAATTATTTGGCTAATTTTTCCCACACTAGGTACAGGTTAATTATGTTTTTCGAATAAAATTTATAGAAAACATTTTTAATCTAATTTTGAAAAAATAATTTTTTAATAAAAGTGATGGTGTAAAATAAAAATATTTTTAAAATTGATTTTATAAAAAATGTTTGTAGAAAGTTAATTAAGAAAGTATATTAAAATGATTAAATTGAGAGTGTAAAAATATTTATAATTGTAAATAACCTTAATTACAAAAAGAAAATTAAGGGTTTAAGTATAAAATTTGAAAATTGTAAATAAGGTTAATGTGAAAATATTAAAACAAAACCATAAGCAGTGAGACTGAATTTTGAAGGAAAAATAAAAATTGTTAAGGGCTTAATTATAAGCAATTTAATGTAAAAATATAAAAGAATAATCTCATTATGGATGACTAAAAAGTGGATTAAAAATGAGTATTCATTATTGTGAGTCTTAATTAATATTTTAAAATTACAATTGATACAATATTAAATGATGAGAGTTGTGGGCAAATAACCAATAAAAGCCTCTTTATTTTTAAAATTACCGAAATGGGCCAGATCCTGAATTAATTACTGAAATAGACCATTTCTCCCAAAAACGCGTCCACGTCAGCGCGTTGTCAGGGGATAAAGCAGGAAAATGCTACCTCAAGAGCGCTTTGTCCACGTGATGTAAAACGCTTCCTTGAGGGCGCGCTTTGCGTCCACGTGGACAAAGCGCTTCCTTGAGGAAGCACTTTCCCCGTTTGATAGGGTTTAGGGTTTTTTGTAATTAGGGTTAGGGTTTTGGAGTTTTTGAGTTTTAGATTTTAGAGTTTTAAGGATAAAATTAAATAAATAAGGGTTTAGGGTTTAGGGTTTCTTAATTAAATTAAGTATAAATTTTAAAAAATTAGATTAGGGTTTAGTGTTTATGGTTTTAAGGAAAAATCAAATAAATTAGGGTTTAAGGTTACTTGAGTAAATTAATTATAAATTTTAAAAAATTAGATTGGGGTTTAGTATTTAGGATTTTAAGGAAAAATTAAATAAAGCTAGTTGTTATTCGTTATATTTTAAACTCTTCTAAAAAAACTAATAAAATTAAATGTTTTAGTAAAAATTAAATTTATTAAAATAAATTTTAATAATAAATTAAAAATAAAATATATAATAAATTTTTGTATTTTTAAATTTTAAAATAGAAAAAAGTTTTTTTATGAAAAACAGAAAAGAGTTTAAAGTTTATATATATATATATATATATATATATATATTAAATTTATCTTTTGCTGTAATTTTAAATTTATAATAAATTAAAAATATTAATATAATATAATATGCAAAAATACATGAAATTTAATATAATACAATCATATTAATAATAGAATATTTTAGGGATAATAATTCCTTAAGGTCTTAAGATCATGGGTAAATATTTTATTGATTGTTAGTGAATGATTTATAAATAAGTATTAATAACTTTATTTAATGGAATTTAACATAAATTTTAATATTTTAATATTTAATATATATTTTAAACTCGTAGAAGTTTAAATTCAAAATTCGAGAAAAAATATAATAATTGTAATTAATATTTAACTATATTTAAATGAAGTTAGACTTAATAAATAATTTATAATTTTTAAAATTTATAATTAATTTAATTAAGAAACTCTAAACCCCCAATCTTTATTTATTTAATTTTTTTCCTTAAAATCCTAAAATTTAAAAACTCAAAAACCCCAAAACCCTAACTCTAATTGCAAAAAACCCTAAATCCTAAAAAAGGGGAAAATGCTTCCTCAAGGAAGCGCTTTGTCCACGTGGACACAAAGCGCTTCCTTGAGGAAGCGTTTTCCTGCTTTATCCCCTAGCAATGCGCTAACGTGGACGCGTTTTTGAGGGAAATTGTCCATTTCGATAATTAATTCAGGACATGATCTATTTCGATAATTTTAAAAATAAAAGGGCTTTTATTGATTATTGGCCCGAGAGTTGCCGCTTATCAAACTTTCCTTGCTTGTATAATATATGTTATATTTGTCATAGTAATTTATTGCTAATTTTAATTTTATTAAAATATTTAGTTAAATAAATTTACTGAATAATTATTATTTTAATAAAAATTGAATTTTATATTCAAATTATGTTGTCCTCATTAACCAAAAAAGTAAAAAGACAAATTATATCACGTTAGTTTTAAAAATAAAATTTTAATAATTCATATATAAAATTTTATAGATAATACGTTTACACATCAATTTATTAACTATCAGAAAAGAAATATATATATATATATCAAATTTTATATTTTGTATAAATGTTTTAATAAATGAGTAGAAAATTTTATTAGCATTATATTTGAATTATCAAAATAATCATGTAATATTATTATTATTAAATATATTACAAATGCTTTATTTATTTTTCAAACAAATTATGGTTAAAATCCTCTACTTTTCAGATTTCAAAATTTAAATTCAACTATTAATACTATTAAAATTATTCTGTTAAATTCATGTTCATTAAAACATATATTTTTTATAATAATTTCAGGTTCTTCAATTTTTTGATATAATGCCTAAAACTATTTTTGAAACTATTTGATCATTGAATATGAGGATAAATGTGCTTCAGAACACTCGATCTCTTTTTTTTTTGTACCAACAACAATATTGATGCCAATTAAAGTGGATCAAATTCTTAATTTTTAATTGTTTAATATAATAAAATATTTGAATCCCGTATATTGGCCTAATGGTTAGGATGTTCATTGCCTCAAGTGTGGCCTAAGTTTGAGTCACGCTAGTCGTATTGCTATTATGGCTTTGCACTCCTTTTATAATTAAAAAAATATAATAAATTATTTAATTATCCAACCAACAAAGTTTACTATAATCTAATGTTGAAAAACCAAGCATTCGTATCTTTTACTTTACAAAGAGCTCTTAGAAATGATTCAATGTTGCAGTCATCTAATAAATGATTTTACCTAATATTATTATATTAAATAATAATTTTGTTGTCATATTTTATACTTTTCAAGGAGAAATTAATAAATAAAGGATTATTATTTTTATATTTGTAGTGAATTTTTTAATTTCATTAAGAGACGGTAACGTGTCTCATTTATATATATTTTTTTATTTTTAAAATATTTATTAATCCCTTGATTCCATTTGTAAAATAAAAAAACTTTCATAAATAAGATATACAAATAGTAAATTAAAAGCAAAATCAAGACTTAATTAAATCATAAAAAAAACATTATTTCTTAAAATAATCAAAACCAAGCCATTGCTTATAATAAACCTCCAAGACTTAATTAAATTGCTTTCTATGTGTAGAGTACGGACGCTGCAAACAAGCGCTGCTGCCCGTGACTGCCTTACCAAAGCAAGCCACGCGTCTCCCTCCTTTATCACGTGTGGCGTCTTCATTTCTGTGAGCCCCACGCTAATACCTTGCCGCTTACGTGCTCCACAACATCATCGCCACCTGCCCTTTCCACTTCTATTACTATCCTTTTCCATTTTTAAATTTTAACTAAACACCCTTCATTCTTCATATTTTTGCTTCTAATGTCAACTTTATTCATTAACTTTTTTTTTTTAAAGTTAGATTGATGTGTTTTTAATAAAAATATGGATCAAAACATTAAATTTTTAAATTTTTTATATTCATGATAATCCATGATATTTTTATTTTGAATTTTATGAATTTTTATATATTTTTAATTTTAAATATTTTAAATTATTCATTTATATGACATATAAAGTAAATAGTGTTATATTAATATAAAAGTACATGTAGACAATCATACGGGTTGTCACATCAACCTTGTTAAAAAAATAATGTTTCAATTAACATTTCGCTAAAAATCAATTTAACTCTTTTTGAAAGGTTAAAGGCAAATTTAACTAAAAAAGTCAAACTGAAAAAAGATATAAACGTTGAAGGTCAAATTTGACATTATGTCTAATCTAATTTATGTATACTATTTAATAAAATCCCTAACTAAGTTAGTATTACGGGTTAATCGGATACTAACACGGTTATGAAATTATTAATAATAATTCTTGAGTAAATATTTAAAAAAACCTCTAATGTATAATAAATTCTCTAACCAAATTTATGTATATAGATAATTAATTAATTTCAAATAATATGTTTCATTATTTATTATATATTATTTTTAAACATATATTTATATTTTAAATACGCAATTTTATATACATATAGGTGTAATAAAATTTCTAATATATTTTACTGCAGAATCAAGTTAGTATAATAAGAGCGTGGCAAGCTTTTTTTTAAAGAAAATAGTGATAACATTTGATTTTTAGAAGTAAAAGAATGCACACTAAAAAACACTTCTAACGTTTACTATTTTATTATGCTTTTAAAGCAAGTTGTCAACTTTTCGATTTTAACTTCGATGCCTGTTCTGTATAAATTATATGCGAAATTTGAGTTTAAATTTTATTTTAAATTTGAGTTCGTATTTGATATATTATGTGTAAATTTTCAATTTTATTTTAATTTCAGTTTAAGCTTAGATATTCTACATATCGATCCGATCATATTTTCTAATAGTTTATTATAATTAGATATACTGATGTTATATCACTATCTAGACTAAACACGTGGCATGCTATCGCGTGCGAATATGATATGCAATTTGTGCAAGTATACACGTCGAATCAAGTAATAAAGTGATGAGTGAGTATGGTTCCCACGGAGATCGGATTGAGGCACAAAAGTGGTCAAGTTATTATAATAGAGTGTTATTAATGATATGGTAAAAATAGCGATAAGTATGCAGTGGCAATTAAATGAATAGTGATGTATGAAATATACGAAATTAATGAATACTTGAAAATGCTATGGTAAAACAAGAGTAGAAATGTAATGGCAATTATGAGAATTACTACGGAAATATTATGTAAATGAACAAATAAATAACTAATAATGATGTGACAAAGATACTATGACAAAGAACAAATGATATAATGATATACGATGTTGATTTGGAAGGCCGAGATTACTAAGAATCTACCCTTACTGTTAATAATACCTCAGCAAAATCATACTCAATTAACTGCTCAGAAGAGTTCTAAAATGGTCTGCTTTTCTCGAGAGCAAAATCCTTGAGTTACTTAGCCCGTGTCTATAGGCCTTAATATGGTACCTTGCATTGTTTCCTTATGTATGAACGTTGCTCTATGTCTAGAGTTTACTACAAGTATCTGTTTAGTACTTGCTCATATCATTCAATTTCGATCCAACTAATCTAACCTTTTCAGAATTAAATTAGTTTATGGGCATGCTACATAGTCGTCTATGTCTAGGGATTGCACGCATACAATTTAGAAATAAAACAATTGAATGAAACAGTAATTTGATTTGGATCTATGCTTCAACCATTAAAGAAAACAAATGTTTCATCATGTAATCCCAACTCGATGAGATTTAGCTCATGGGTTGGCACATAAAATTCAAAACCAAACTAACATCCAACACCATTTTCATCATTCAGTTCACGGAAGAACAAAGTAAGAAATACGAAAGACTTCGGGAAGGCAACTTTCACGTGTCCAGTTCACACTCCAGCAGCACAGTGTCCTGCGATGGCTGAGAGGGACTACTTTCTTCTTCCTCATCCCGTCACTGCTCAGCTGCTACCTTTTATTTTTGCCTAAGGCTCTCCACTCTTGTTCGTCGTTTAGGGTTTCCTCCTTTGGCTTTTTATAGCTTTTTCCCTAGGGTAAATCCAACAACCTATGTTTATATTCTCATTTTTTAAAATTCTTTTTCAACAACCCAAGATTATCTTCTTTTTAAATTATTTTTTCTAGGATAAATACTAATAACCCAAGATTATCTTCTCCTCTTTTTTAGGCAGATTTTTCTGGTACAAGTACAGTTGGGCTGAAACTTGTATGAGTTGAGTGTTGACTTGGTCTTCCTGGAATTGCCACGACATTCGTGCTGACAAAATGTCCAACCTTTTGCCCCCGACAACCTTCACTCATTTATTTCTCATTCCTCAACCTGCACCTGCCAAACCACTAAACACAACCTTACCACAAGCAATTAAAAGTACCTAATATTCAAACACAGTCTAAGCTCCTAATGAAATGATGAAGATACGAATGAAATATCCTAAAATGCAACTAAATGTACCTAAGTATAAGCAATTAGCTAGGTCTAAAAGCATGAAATATAACTCTTTTCAAAAGTTATCACATGCTCAGAATGTTTTAAGTGGATACCTGAAAATGGTCCCTTACCCCATTCATCGATCCATCCTTAGTAGATTCGACCTCCCGAATCGACTATTCACTATAAACCACCCACTGATAGAAGAAACATCCTCTCTCCATTTGGCCACCCATTTTTCAGTGTGAACACTCCTCCAAGTGTGAACACTCTCTTCAGGGACCATTAGGACTCACATGAGCGTAACAAACTCATATTGCTTGAAGAAATAACAAAATAGTCCCCAATATGCACGCCCCTCACGTATTTTATGATGATAACCACCTTGCCATGTCATGTAAACAGACAAGAGGACCCCTTCCTATAAATACGTTTCCAACCGATGAGATAGAAACCCTTCTTCCCTAAATCAATCCTTGAGCACTTACTCTCTACAACCTAGCCTCCTTAGCTTTGACATTCTTCTCCCTATCCTCTTGTCTTTCCCTGGTAGAGGCAAATCTAGGGGGCTGGCTGGGGCCCTGATCCCCCTAAAATGGAAAATTGCTATTTAGGCCCTTTAGAAATTTTTAAAATTTTAAATTATTAAAGGTAAAATTACACTTTGGCCCCCTAAAATTATAAAAAATTGATTTAATCCTTTACAAATTATAAAGATATTGTAACACCCCTAACCCGTCTCTGTCACCGGATTAGGGTTGCGAAGCATTACCATGCAAATTCGATCAATTAATACCCAAACATTTCAATAATGTCATTTAACAAAAAATCATTTAAAAGTCATCAATACCCTAGCGTACATGTACATTTGGGCCTTAAATCAAGTTTTTGAGGCCCTAAAATCAGATTAAAAACAATTCAGGACTAATTCGAAACAAATCAAAAAATTTGGGAAAAAGTTGCAAAATTTGAAAATAGGGGTCACATGGCCGCGTGGCTAGGCCGTGTGACATAGCCCAGGTCGTGTAACAATCAAATAAAGGGACACATGGCTGTGCCCTAGCTTGTGTCTCAAATCGTGTAACTCACTGAGTAGGGTCACATGGCCGTGTGCCAGACCTTGTAACTCTATGACTTGTGACACATGACCGTGTTGCAGGCCGTATAACACACTGACTTGATATACCAAAATTAACAAATGACACACGGCCGTGCGACAGCCCATGTGCTCCATAATTTGACCCTAATAACAAGCCATTTCAAGACAAAAACATACCTAACCAAGCATCCAACTTGTGCATACTTTCAAAAGACTTAAACACCTTTCAACTACACATAAAAATACCAATTCAATCAACCCTCTTCTCCTAACCAATATGCCATTCAAAGACACCTCATTTATATCAAAACAAATTTAACCAAAACCAGGTAATATTGCCACATTTCAAGCACGAAATCTAGTTTAGCCCTATGCCAACCATGCCAAAATAACCATTCCAAAACATGCCATCATACCATATACTATCTAGAATCTATGGAGTATGCATGAGGGTTCATTCACCCATATTTGCAACTATTATTCATGCCAAAATTAACCTTATTAACCAAAACAAGCTTGACACAACTCAAGCAATTTCACATGAATAACCTTTCAACCCTATTACATGTCATTTATAACCATTAACCAAAATAATCATAAATACCAATATGTTAAATAGATAGTGCAATTATGCTTTGACGAGATTCCAACCAGTTGAACTTCCGGTAATCTACAAGACAGAGGAAATGATTACTTAAGAATTTAACGCTTAGTAAATTCATATAAGCGAAACTTAAACTTACCAAACATAATAAATTAAACAACGAAACCTACTCTTATCATGTCATATACCAAACTTCCTTTCCTATACACATCACCTCATAAGGTTAGTAAATATATCATTACATATAAATCTCAAGTAACTCAAGGCATATACATGATAAACATTTAGGCTTTATCCATAATCCATCACCCATACATATATCCTTTACATATATTTTCCATTGAAATCATATGGTTCATAGATAAAAAGTAAACAATACATCTATAAACATAACATATATTAAGAAATGGATTCCATGCATATTTCATTCATCACTTGATAAATTATCATCCATTTTCATTTTGTATATGCATATTCATCTTTCTATATCATATGAACATTAAGTCTTTATACATGCCTTTCCATTGACCTTTTCTTATCCGTTGAACCTTTTCGAATAACATCGAATACATGGAATACCTTTTCATGTAAATGTAACCTTTTCTTTTTCCTTTTCAATAATGCTCACACGAGTTGTGGGTCGGGACAGTAGCTACACGATGCTGCTCACACGAGCTGTGGGGAATCCACAACACATGTTGGATCTCAGACATCGGTAGGACCTTCAGGACCATCACCCAATTCATATACTTCCTAATGACATGTCATTTGTATCATAAGTATTCTCTAGGCTCAATGGGTCTCTTTCCATATCCTTATCTCTAACCTTCATTCTCATATAACCATTCATGAAATTTACATGCTCATAAATTCATCATAACTCACTTTAGTTATTACATACAATACCATCATCTGTGTTATATATGATAATCCATCCAAAATCAATTTACCTTAATTTTTCTTTCTCGTTATATCCCATTTCCAATATACAATTCCTTTACCATAATTCCCTTTTAATTATTTTATCCAAACCAAAGCACTATGTCATCCAGTTTAATTAACATCATAATTTGGTCTACATTACCATGATATTGCATAATTGTAAATCTAATTATTTATAACATAGTAATTATAAACATGACATACAAAATAACTTAATCCTTATACGAACTTACCTCGACTGCAACAGTTACTAAAACGGAGTCAACAATTAATCCGAAACTTTAACTTTTCTTCTGTTTAGATCTAATTTCAGTGTTTCTTGATCTAAGCAATAATTCAACCCAATTAATACGTTTCTAGCATTCTAACAAGTAGTTTTATGCAATTAAACCCTTCCATTATCAATTTACAAAATTTCCCCAGATATTTTAGCTTTTATACAATTAAATCCCTAAACTCGTAACTTGCAAATTTACCATTTTTAGTTAAAATTTATGTTAGCCAATTTTTACCTAGTCTCATATTAGCCCATATTTATCATCAATTCACAATATTTTCCTTAAAATTTATCATTATCATAAATAATGTCCCTAAACCTTAAAATCATCAAAAATTACTTAATAAAATATGTCTATCTAACAACCAAACTTAACAATCTACCATAAAACTTCATAAACATATCAAATTCATTCATGACATAATTTATAACATTTAACAGTTTTATAATTTGACCCCCAGGTTAGCTAGATTAAGCTAAAACGAACTTAAAAACATAAAAATCATGAAAAAGGGGTAAAAAATGCATACCATGCGTGTGAAATAAACTTAGTCGAAAGCTTGGTTGAAGCTTCTATGGAGTTTTGACCTTATCCCCTTTAAAAGATGATAAAGATGACTTTGTTCATCTTTTTATTCATATTTTAATTTTATAATAAAATTTCATAAAATCTTCACCTAACCGTCCACTCATAATTCATTTGGTATAATTACCATATAAAGCCACCAATTCACCTTTTCATAATAATTAGACTCCGTTAACATATAGAATTCAACTTTTGTATCTTTTACAATTTAGCCCTTTTCACTCAATTAATTATTTAAATGTTAACATTTCTTAACCAAATTTAATATGGCCTTAATAATATACCGTAAATATTTAATAAAACATTTACGAGCTCAGTTTATAGAAATGAGGTCCCTATACCTCAATTTCTAAAACCACTTGACTTTAAGGATTTACAATATAAACCTAATTACTCATTCAAATAGCATAAATTGTCAATTCAAAATTTATTTTAATGCCATATTTGACTAGTAAATATTAAGTAATAATGTTTACGGGCGTACTCGTTAGATTTGTGGCCCTGAAACCACTATTTCTGACATCATTGAAAAACGAAATGTTATAGATATAGACTATTAAAAATTAAAAATTCATTTTGGCCCACCTAAAAAATTTTTCCAGCTTCGCCCTTATTCCCTAGCTCTCTGCCTATTCAGGTGAACCAACGCCCTTCAGACCACCACAACCTTCTCCTTATCTTACCTCTTCTACTTTGTATCAATAATTGGTGAATGAGTGTAGACCATACCATGGCTTTCTTTTAAAACAATGCTCCTTTCAACCCAAAAAACCCAACCAACTTTACCAACCCAATAAACTCATGAACTCTGACGGATCCCATTAACCCCGCTAACCTTGAGCTTCTTTCAAGATAAAACCCTACTCAAAATTCTCCTTTAACAATCGTTGAACCAAACCTTCCAATCATTCTCACAACCTTTTTCATCTTTTTGCGTAGTTCATGGCAACATTCAACACTCCACTAGCTCCCAACCTAGTTACCTCCATCCCAATGCACTCCCATTGACCCTTAGGGAACAATTGGCTCAGTACTTCCAGTAGGCACTTGCTTTTTTCGATGCTTAACCATTCATTTTAACATTATCTCAACCCCTATGGATTAGGCCTCTTAGCAACAACCTTTTGAGTCTCAACAACAGGTCAATGAGATGCAAAACAAGATGAGGTGTATGGAAGAATATCTTTTTGAACAACAACGCCAATTCCAAGAACAACAAAAGTGTTAACATCTCATTGGCCAAATGAATGCTCAGAATAAACAAATAATTACAAACCTCCGTGTAGCTAGAGATGCTGCCAGAAGGAATGACCTACTACCTCTTGCCCACTTGGAAGATTCTGGTCAATCCAACTTCTGTAAGAACTAAGATAAGCGTCATCATGATGACTTGCCCACTAATGGAGTTCACCCAAATGATCCACAAATTCGAGATGCTCTGAACTGTTGCATCTGGTGCCTTGAGTGTAATACATTCGTTTCTAAAATTATAATTTTTTAAACAAATTGGTTCATAAAAAAATCATTGGTTGTATTAATATAATTTGTATAATTTTCCTTATGCGGTTTTTGTATGCAAAGCAAAATAGAAGAAAATGTTTCTCACTGGTTATCTAATGTTTAAACTAATACTAAGCGGTATTATGTGGTCTGATCGTAATACAGAAATATAACTTATATTAGTAGACGAATCTAAACATATCCTTAGTCTAATCGAAAATGAGAAAATTGATTGAAAGTCTAATATGTCATCTATCAAGTTCAATTAGGGTGATGCTTTATCTTGGGCATCGGAGTAGATGACACCTAGAAGATAGACATAGATATGATTGACTGGACTGATAGTACATCAGTCATGACCCAAGAAGAATAGATCCTGAATCTGTTTATAGATTTATTCACTTGTGATGTTCATAGTGTGACATACCTAAATTCTGAGTGGATGACGGACTATGTATGTGTGAGTCGTATACTTTGATGTAAGTAAAAGACTGAGTTCAAATAGATAAGGAATTGAAAG
Source organism: Gossypium raimondii (assembly GCF_025698545.1). Classification (NCBI taxonomy): domain Eukaryota; kingdom Viridiplantae; phylum Streptophyta; class Magnoliopsida; order Malvales; family Malvaceae; genus Gossypium; species Gossypium raimondii. The sequence goes on from NC_068566.1 coordinate 17,004,249, forward strand.
CTGGTGCATTGGGTATACGACTTCTGTAGTATATATGGTAATTTAAAAATGTGGAATTCATATCCCGAGACATGGGTAAATGATATCCTTTCATTGGCATTACATGGTTGATGAAAAGTAAACGTGCCATAGGTTGTTTATCTTTGTGATAAATGACTTGATTAATATTTTTTAGTAGTTGACTTTTCAAGAAGAAAGATGTAATGGCTACCATGAGATAAAATAAGATCATATTGGGAGAACGAATATTGTCCCAAAGAGATTAATGATATCCTATGAGGGTAACACACTTATGACAAGGTCATTGGACGAGCACTAATCGAGTTGCTTTTGTAATGGTATGCCATTGGGGAGAGCTTAGTCATGATACTATAGTGGAATGACTTTGTAACTAAATGAGTTTATATTTAATAGGTGAAAAGTTGGAACTTAATTATAAATCATTTGAGCCTTAATATATGTCTAGTCCGTCTCTCTACTAGCTCGGTAAAACTAGAAATGAAATGCATGTTGAATTAAATCAACATAAACGGTGAAAATGGAGAAATGAGAAACTTTTGAAAATTATTATGGTTTTCTCCAAAATAAAAATAAAGAAATGGAATCATTTGAAAATGTATGTGGTTTTCTCCAAAATGAAAATGGTCTGGAAATGAATTTATGTTTTTCGAATTAAATGAAGTTCGAAAATGGAAATAAATCATTGGACCCGATATTGTAAAGTCGTAATGATTTATCGAGATTAGAATTGGATTGAGAAGATTATTTAATTGGAAATATATTGAGATGTTTATTTTTGGAAATACAAAAATAAATATCGGGTTGGATCAAGTTATAAAGTATTTGGTTAAAAGCTCAAAAAGTATTTGTAATTGGACTTGATATAAGAGAGGACCAAAAGCCTCCTCTTGTTAATAAGGGGGACAAAAAACCCTAGTATTATTCACTAGGGTTTTCACCCCATATACTCTAAGATAGACTTGGAGTTCGTTTTTCTAGTGGAAATAAAGTTTTAAAATTCAATAAGGGTTTTACCTTCTCTCCCTATAAATAGATGGAACCAATAGGGCTATTTACACAACTTCAAGATGTTACTGTAACACCCTGCCCTACGAAGTCGTAGTGTTCGAATACTATTTATTGAAGTATGGTGTTTAGAGCAAGTGCTGAGTGGGTAACGTATTAAGTGTGACTAAGAATGTAAGTCAGCAAGTGCGCCTTTCGGCGAAGTCTACATTCGGCGAGCTTGGTGGTTTGGTGGACTCCCTTGTAATGGTGTTTAGAGCAAGTTCTGAGTGGGTAAGGTATTAACTGTGACTAAGAATGTAAGTCTGCAAGTGCGCCTTTCGGCGAAGTCTACATTAGGTGAGCTTGGTGGACTCCCTTGTAGATTATACGCCACCCTAGTTATTAGATAATTATGTTAAGTCTTTAGTAGAAGAAATATTTATTATTTTATTATTATACTACTTCTTCGATTAAATAATTTAGTTAAGCAAATGAGAATTGGTTAGAATAAAACTAAGTTACTATAGTCGGTAAGGCTCACATGTATGATGAAAGAGAAAGTGCTTAGTCACAGGAATTGATGGAGTTTAGTGGGATAATGAAATTTATCCACTAAACCCAACTTTCGTGTATAGTTGTATAAGATTGGCATTGGCTTCTTGAGCAAGTTTTATGTTTTTTTTTACACCCATATTTTCTTCTCAAACTTTTTCTGCACTTTTCTCTTGAAAAACGTTAGACTAGAAGCCTTCTTAAAGATTTGGGTTCACTATATTTAGCCAACTTTGTTGTTTTAGCACCTGGTAAATACCGATGAACCCTAGGTTATTTTATGGTTATTTACTTGATCTTTGAGCTGCACACTTTAGCATCTATTTAGAGTGTAAGGAAGGAAACTTCCTGAATCTAGATTTTGTGATGATGTTTCTTGTAAGTTTGTTTATATGGTATGCAGTTTAAAAATTTTAACTATTTATATTATATAGCTCAAGATACTTTTGAAGGTTCTCATGAAAAGGGCAGAGGTCTTGCTGTTTGATCTTGTTGCACTTTTGAGTGAGTTCCTTATTACTCCATGTGTGTATATAATGCGTTTGTTTATGTTTGATTTAAGGTAAGTATATATATGCTGTGAAGATGAAATATTTGTACAAGAGTGATGGATAATTGTTGTATTAGTCTGGTTTGGTCTATCTTTATTAAAGATGTAAGAACCTTTCTGCGTGTTTATGCCACTACCCCCTTGCTTCTGAAATGAACAATGTGATCTAAAATATGAAAATGAATTTACGGTGTTGCCTTCAATGAAATGAGCATTGAATTGGCAAATCACAATACATGAAAATGGTTGTGTAACCTCTTGTAGGGAAAGTGTTACTGTAAACAATATTAACAAATCATGACAAAGGAAAATGAATGAATGAATGATATGACTTTGAATATGGACTAGGGTTTGTGGCTAACACGAAGAAGGTGGTCTATGTAATTGCATGGGCGTAGTGTACATGCCAAAGAAATAGTGTCTGATGTATAGTCTATCTGTGTTTGGTATCCACCAACTGGCAATCTATGTGACTGTGTTGAGTTGGCAATGTTTATACGAATTATATGTGCATATCATAATGTTTTCCTCCGGAGCTCACTAAGTTCTTTGAACTTACTTAGTTACCTTTCCTTCTCAAGCTTGCTGATGAAGTAGAGGAATCTATGAAGACTACGCCAGAGGATTAACATCGCCGTGAGACTTCTCATATTATGTATTATGCATGACATGGGGGTGGTGTGAAGACATTTACATTTTGAAAAATGAATTTTGTAGCTAAACTCTTGATCATGAACCTATGGCTATAATAAAATATCAGTGAAGTATTCATGGCTTTTAAAGGGTACTATCTTATTTATTCTTGAATGATAAAATAGTTTATATTTTATACTAAATTAGGCTGTAGTTTAAATTGGTTTACACCAGATACATTTTTAAAAGATAATGATTTTAAGACAATTGCGTGCCATTCCTGGATCCTCCTTAAGGATCAGGTTTGGAGTGTCACAAGTTTGGTATTAGAGTCAAGTTTTAGTCGATTATCAAAAAATCGAAGGCAATGTTACACCCCTATCATGCATAGTACACCTCTAGCTTAATCTCTAATTTTTTATGCTAAGATAACACTTATTTTTTAGTGAGTAAAGAAAATGTATGATAGCTTTAGAGAAGCCACTGGTGAAGAGATGGAAAGTCATATCCCTACGCAAGAATATGTTACCACGACCAACAATAATAACTCAGGAAATGCAAGGAATACATTTAGAAACATGTTATTTTCAATGATCACTCAACTATTAAACCAATTCATGGGAAATGAACAAGAATAATAGCCGCAACAACCACAACACCTTCATCAACCAAAACCTAAAGTGGTTCTCCTGACTCAGCCTGTTTTGCCTGTACCTACCATGGCTCCCCCTAAAGCTGATCCTGTTAATGAAAAGAGGCAAATCAACTCCTTCACATCCATCCAGTTTTAAGAAACCAAATCACCACACCTTTTCAGCTTCAAGGAAAGATTCACAGTTCGTCGGCTACAAGCGTGAGGGATTCAAAAAATCAGCTGTGTCTATGGCAAGTTTTGGTGGTTCTAGAATGACAACAACTGAATGTGACTATTGTGGTAGAAGTCACGGTAGTGAGTATAGGAGGAAATTAGGAACTTGGTTTGGTTGTGGATCCAGAGACCACTTGGTTAAGGATTGTCCATCTAACTCTGAATTTAGCACTAATTAATAAATTAAAAGGCCGCAAAATTTTCAACAGGAGAATAGATCTAAGGTGACAGCTAAATCTAGGTTCGTACAGGGGTAAAAAAGTAAGAACTTTAGTTAGACAAGTTTTGGCACATCAGCTCGAGCTTACGTGATGAAGGCTAATGAAAATGCAGATCTACCTGAGTTATAACTGGTAACTTTTCTTTTCTTGAAAATAATATTTATGTTTTCATTGATCCTGGTTCTACTCATTCTTACATCTTTACTGAGGTTATAGAGGGTCTTAGTCTTAAGATAGAACATTCTGAAACGAATGTGCTAGTAACGAATCCTTCGGGTCAAAGTACTGTAGTGAATAAGTTGATCAGATTTTTTACGGACTTGTTGTTGTCGAGGTTTCATGATTTTGATACCATTTTGGGATTAGATTGGTTGACTAGAGATAATGCTATGGTTGATTTTTGAACTAAAAGTGTATGCCTAGTAAATGTTGAGGGTAAAGAGATATTGATGTCTAGCAAACAATCAAAATTGGCGAATAAAGTTATTTTTGCAGTGTCTGCTAGGAGGTTGATTATTCAGGGTATAGATGCTTATCTGACGTACATCATGGATACACTCGAGTTTAAGAGTGAGATCAATTAAGTACCTGTAGTGAGAGAGTTTTTGGATGTGTTTCCTAAGGAACTTCTTGGGATGCCTAATGAGAGGGAGATAGAGTTCTCGATTGAGTTTGGACCTGGAACAACCCCTATATCATGTACGCCCTACAAAATGACGTCGTTACAGTTTAAAGAATTAAAGGAATAGTTGCAAGATCTGTTAAGTAAGGGTTTTATTAGGCCTAGTGTCTTACCATAGGGCGTGCCAATTTTTTTTGTTAAGAAGAAGGATGGATCGGTGCGCCTGTGCATAAACTACTGTCAACTAAACAAGGTCACGATAAAGAACAGGTAGCCCCTGCCAAGGATTGAAGACCTATTTGATCGGTTAAGTGGGGCTTCAGTTTTGTTCAAGATTGACCTAAGATCAAGTTATTACAAGATAAGGATTAAAGGTGATGATGCACCCAAGACAACTTTTTGATCAAGGTATGGTCACTATGAGTTTTTGGTAATGCTGTTTGGGTTGACTAATGTGCCAGTAGAATTCATGGAATTAATGAATAGAGTGTTTTAGACCTATTTAGATAAGTTTGTTGTGGTTTTTATCAATGATATATTAGTGTATTCTAAGAATAAGATTGATCATGAAGAGCATTTGAGGATTGTGTTAACAACCTTGCGCAATAATCAGCTGTATGTAAAGTTTAGTAGAAGTGTGTTTTGGTTGAAAGAAATGCATTTTCTGAGACATGTTATCTCAGCGAATGGTATTATGGTGGATCTTGTTAAGGTTAAGGTAGTTCTAGAATGGAACCTTCCTAAGAATGTTTCTGAAGTCTACAACTTTCTAGGGTTAGCTGGGTACTATAGGAGGTTTGTGAAGGGTTTTTCGATGATAGCATCACTTCTCACACGGTTGTTGAAAAAGAAGGAAAAAATTATTTGGAGTGATGATTGTCAGCAAAGATTTAACAAATTGAAGACTGTTTTGATTGAAGCTCTCCTATTAGCACAACTAGAGCCTGGGGTAGAATACACAGTTTATACATATGCATCTCTAAATGAGTTAAGATGTGTGCTTACGTAAAGTGGTAAGGTTATAGCTTATGCACCACACCAACTGAAACCTCATAACCGAACCATCCTAAACATGAGATGGAATTAGCAACAGTGGTCTTAGCATTGAAACCTTGGAGACATTATTGTAAGGAGAGAAATGCCATATATTTTCTCATGACCAAAGTCTAAAGTATTTAATGACTCAAAGGGACTTGAATTTGTGCCAAAGGAGATGGTTAGAGCCGTTAAAGGACTATGACTTGACAATTGAGTATCATCCAGGAAAAGAAAATGTAGTTGCAGATGCATTGAGTAAGAAAATTGTGGCAGCCTTGACGTCTCTCTAAGCTAAGGTGACCATGACTGATAATGGAGCCTTAATGGAAAAATTAGTTGTAAGAGCAACCTATCTTTCAGAGATATTGGAGGAACATATGAAAGAAATCCAGTGTGATCGATTCAAGCAAAGAATGATGTCTGGCAAAGAAGTAAACTTCAGTATAGGAAAGGATGACGAGCTAAGGTTTAGGAACAAAATGTTTGTACTAGTGGGGAATGGACTGAGAAAGGAATTGCTAAAGGAAACTCACTAATGGCCTTTTTCACTGTTTGGGTTGTTGTAGATCAGCTTACAAAGTCATCTAATTTTCTGCCAGTGAATACTACCTATTCTCTGGAGAAGTTAGTTGAAATTTATATTGCTTAAATAACATGGTTGTATGGATTACCATTTTCAATAGTGTTTGATAGAGATCCAAGGTTTAGTTTGAGGTTTTAGAATTAGTTACAAAAATCAATTGGATCTAAGTTGCAATTTAGTACTGCATTTCACCCTCAAACTGATGGCCAATCAGAAAGAGTTATTCAGGTTTTAGACGATATGTTAAGAAGCTGTGTAATCAACTTTGGGATAAACTGGGAAATGTATGTTTCTTTAGTTGAGTTTGCCTACAAAAATAGTTACCATGCCAATTTGAGGATGTTGCCATTTGAAGTTTTGTATGGTAGAATGTGTAGAACACCTATTTGTTGGATGAAACTTAGTGAGAAAAAGATAGTGGGGCCAGATCTAGCACGCGAAACTGAAGAGAAAGTTGTTATCATTCACAGCCATTTAAAAGCTGCATAGGATCGATAGAAAACATATGCAGATTTGGAAAGGAAATAAATCTCCTTTGAGGTTGGAGATAAAGTGTTTTTGAGGGCCTTCCATTGGAAAAAGGTCATCAGGTTTCACCAGAAAGGAAAATTGAGTCCAATGTTTGTAGGGTCGTATGAGGTTTTGGAGAGAATTGGACTCGTGGCATACAAGTTAGATTTGTCTCCTGAATTATAAAAAATCCGCAATGTGTTTCATGTATCGATGTTGAGAAGGTATAGATCCCATCCTGATCATGTTGTGTAGATTGAAGAACTAGAGGTTGAACCAAACCTATCCTATGAAGAAGAACTTGCTTGTATCCTACTTAGAGAAGTAGATGAGCTGAGAAATAAAAGAATTTCCTTGGTTAAAGTGTTATGGAGGAATCATAATACTGAAAAGCTACTTGGGAAAGACAAAGCCTAATGAGAGATCAGTATCCATAGTTATTTTCAAGTATGAATTTCAGGGAAAAAATTTTCTAAGTAAGGGAGGGTTGTAACACGCTGCTTGGTGAAGTCCTAGTTTTCGAATACTATTTATGGAAGTATGGTGTTTAGAGCAAGTTCTGAGTGGGTAATGTATTAACTATGACTAAGAATGTAAGTCTGCATTAGGCGAGCTTGGTGGTTTGGCAGACTACACTGTAGAGTATACGCCACCTCAGTTTTTAGATAATTACATTAAGTCTTTAGTAGAAGAACTATTTATTATTTTATTATTATATTATTTCTACAGTTGAACAATTTAGCTAGGCAAATGAGAATTGGTTAGAATAGAACTAAGTTACTATAGTCAATAAGACTCACATTTATGATGAGAGAGAACATGCTTAGTCACAGGAACCGAGGGAGTTTAGTTGTGGATCTAAAGTTGGGGAAACCTCTTATAGTTACTTCAATATGCCCCTGTCCCCCAAAGTGTTAACTATTGGAAAATGTAGTTAAGAAAACAAATTATTATAACAACAAAAGTTTAAAGATTTTCTACATTAAGTCGGTTTGTGATATTTATAGCAATAAACTTTTACCTAAAGATACCTGTGCTTTATACAAGACAAATCCTGACTTTTAACTGAACGACCCTCTCCACTATCGTTGTATTCTGAATTGCATGGAATGTGGGCTCAAGCAACATGAACGAAATATAGAACAAGAAATTGAATTATTACTTTCAATGTGAAAGTAACTTCTCTCTCTATAAACTGAAAAGGTTGTTATTTTGAAAAATAAAATTTATGCATAGGAATAAATTCTCTCTGTAGTTTCAATAGGATAAAAATTTATGAAGCAAATATATTTTCCTTTACAAGAGGTGTCTATTTATAAAAAGAGATAAAAGAATCCTATTTGAATAAGAATAAAACAGATAATATTTATTTAATAGAAAAGACTACCCTAATCCAACTAGGAGAGAGGGGGTGACACCACTAAATAATAACACTAGGGTTACAGCTCCCCTTACATGTAATATTAGGGGATTTGGGTCTCTTCTGTGTTTGGTTCAATTATATGTGCTTCTTGAACTTTTAACTCAACACTTTATAATTTAATCCAACCAATATTTATTTTCTATTTCCCAAAATAAATATTCTTTATTTAATTAATTTATTTAGCTAAATTAATTTCTCAAATAAATAATTTTCTCAAACACAATTCTAATTCTATTAAAATCATGACAACTTTATCTGTAAAAGAATCTATAAGAAAATATATTTAATGTTTCTACATTCAACAGATTCACTATGGCTATTTAATTTATTTCTATTTTAAAAATAAATTATTTAATTGTTCAATTAAATAATAATTCGAAAAATCATAAATCAATTATTTAGGTCATTTTCATTGAATTTGAGACTTGAGTCTTGAAAGGAGAGAATTCAGTAAGCTGGTAAGCTCCTAAGTCTTCCTGTACTCATGATCTAGAGGAAAAGAGAGAAATGATTGTTGATAATTTTCTGTATAATGGGTTCAAGGTTTTAAGGTTTAAACACCTTTCGTTTAATCGATAAATGGTTGTCATGCTTAGCTGCCAAGATGAAGGAGGCTCTGGCGTTTGGATAAACTAAGCTGGCGAGGATAAACGATGTAAGGTGAGTTTCTATACTCTACCTTTGGGTGATCGGCGTTGTTTTGCTATTTGTATGATCTACGTCTGGGTCTGCTCTGAGCTTATTTAAATTCACCGATTGTGTATAAATATGGTGAATAAATATGTTGTGTTTGCATAACACTGTGTAAGAGAGTTTACGTTTGCAAGTATGTTCATTAGATGACCTATGGTTGTGAATTGACGTATTGATAAGTGGCGCACTATATGTTATAGTAATAAGGTCAATGAATCGTATGAAGTTCATGTTTATATTCTATGCGGAGTACGAAAGGAACTACCTTGATGGGGCAGGTGAAGATAGGGACTGACTGCGTAATGAAGGAATGTGTAGATTGTGATGGGATTTGAGGGAGTTTGCGACATCGTGGAATGGTTATCTTCTAGCTCGCTAGAGCGACATCGTAATTACGGTCTATCGACTCTATGGAGCAACATTGTGGTGACGGCTATTGACTGGTCCTCCAAGGTGACAACTCAAAAGTGGTTTATTGATTCCTCAGAATTGGTAGTCCATGGTTAGTCATTACATGATCCAGTGGCGAATAGGTATACATTATAAAAAAAATGGAGTCCATCAGGACATTGAACCAGGAAGCTCGCCATGACATAAAGGAGAAGTTACTGTATGACTCGCGTGGTAAGTAGTAAAAAAGAATAATCGTGGAGTATTTGAGAACATGGGAAAATGGGATAATAAGAGGATCCACCAAAATGCGATGGCAAGTGGAGCATATAGAAGCATATTAACGTAGGTATATGTGAAAGGAAGGAGAAATTCCTTTAATGTATTGCCAAATCTAGTATTTTTCATTAAAAGTCCCCCTGAGTTGATGCGGAACCATCATTAGCTAAGCAATTACAAAAAGGATTATCATATTTTAAATCATAAATGGTGCTAGAAAATTGGGTAGTCTGCCAAAGTACCATGTGGAAGGGAATGTTTGCCCAAATCTGAATGATCGATAAAGTTCGCCGGGGATTTTTAAAGAAAATAGATGTTCGTCAAGACTTTTTGGCACAGGATAGTCCACATGGGGACTAACAAAGGTAGAAGTCTGTCACGGATAATTTAAAGATGAGAGAGTCCATGGGGGAGACTATCTGATATTTGGAGCTTCTTGGTAGAATGGACTGAAATGGGGGAGTCCTATGAGACTATCTAGTAGTTATGAGTCCGCCAAAGAAGAAGGGTGCCTATCCACCACCCAAGTTCCATATCCAAAGCTGCCAATAAGGGCATCGACAATGGGTCTTCCTTTGAGGAGGGATTCATGCATTGGATAAATCATTAGAAATTTATTCTTGTGAATAAACTAACAAATTTAAATTGAGTTCAGTATGGCATGAGGGGATCAAGGTAAGGAACCAATAGTTATGGTGAGTCATCTAATAGTTTTTCAATATGGGTATTCACATATATGGTTATTTTATGATGAGTCAAATATAGAAGGCAAACGTGGAAGTATGAGATGAAGCCAGACAGGGTCAAGTCCCATAAAAAGTGGTGTTTGGGAAAATACGATTACGACTACACTTGTTGGCTTGTCCACCGATGGTTAGATCTAAACATTGTAAAGGTGTTAGCAACGCCATGTCAAACCCGCGGAATCTCCTAAGTCACTCACGAAATTTTTATTCTGTGAATTAATTATTATTTACCCATCACATTAAGAAGTTTTCTATGAATACTATTGTATAGAACCTCACTAAGTTCACTTGGACTTACTTTTGTAATGCTTTGAATGCAGGATTAAGGAATGATACAAGGATCATAGGGGGACCAATCTGTACATCGCCAAGTTGCATGAGCGGCGCTATAATTGTATCATGTGTAAAGAGGGGCACCCTTAGAGGCTAAGCATCAAGGGAAATTGCTTTAGTGTATCTATAATAGATTTTTTTGTCTCAAGCTAATGAAATAAATTATTCGCAATTAATAAGGTAGAATGATTGTAGGGACTGAACACTTGTAAGGTTTAAAATATAATTGAAATCAAAATTTAAATCGATTATTACATATGGATTTGGATGAGAGTGATTTAGTAATAATGGATGATTATTTTAGTATTGACTAAGTCTATAAATAACTAGATAGAAATTTTGTTAAGGATTCTGGGTTAATTGTGACGCTAGGTACTCAGACCTGGAGATCAGGTACTGTATAGGGTGTAACATCTCCATTTTAACACGAAACTCTTTGAATTTATCAAAAGTTTCACTCTTGTGGTGATTAGGTACACATAGCCATATTTGGAATAACCATAAATAAATGTTACATATTATTCGAAACCACCTCTCGCAGTGACATTCATGAGGCCACATAAGTCAGTGTGTAGAAGTTCTAAGGGTTTCACGACCATCGTTCCTTTTTCATTAAAACATCGCTTAGTCATATTACCTTCGAAGCAAGATTTACATTGTGGAAGATCAACTTATTTAATAGAACTTAAAGTATCATCTTTCGCAAATCTAGTGATTATTTCTTGATTAATATGACCAAGTCTCAAATGACAAAGGTACGCTTCATTAGAGTTATAACTTTTAAGTCTTTCATTTGAAATTTTAGTCTCAAGCAGTGTATACATATTTGGTTTGATAAAATATAGATTATTTAACATCCATCCATTATAGATAAGTTAGCGATTTCTAATTATTAAAAGTTACGATCAAGCTGTCTTTATAAAAACATGCAACAAAAATCTTGTTTATTTTAACTTGATACAAAGAAAATGTCTTTCAAAACAATCTTCCTAAAATTATCAAAATAAGGATGTACATCTCCCACTGCTTTAGCTTTCACACTTGTCTTATTTCCAGTCTGCAACGATAGACTCTTATTTCTAATATCTTTTGTCTCCTGGAACCACTGTAGGGAAACACACATGTGATTAGTGGCTCTAGAATCAATGATCCGGTGGTCTATTGAATCTTTCACTAAACAAGGTTTTATCATAACGAGTTTCATACCTTTGCCTTTGGTGGCCAAGTATTCCTTCCACTCTTCTTAGTTTGCCTTTAAGTTCCCTTTCTTACTTCAGAAGAAGCATTTAGACTTAGATAAGTCTTTAGGCTTTATGGTTCTCTTCCTTTCTACTTGTGGTGGCTAAGAGAACTTAGCCTTGGACAAACTCCTAAACATAATCTCAATCTTAGTGTTCTGGTCCAAATTGGCCTCATTATCTATGACATTCGAAAAGTATCGAATAAGAGTAATCATATAGTCTTTGACCCGAGTGCCGGGCTTTTATTGGGCATTCGTCAAACTAATAATAGCCTACTGTCAAGCCAAGACAACTTAGCCTCAAAACATGTCTTCTAGTTTGTCTATAATCGCTTTGGCAATCATATAGCTCTTTAATTGCTTATAAAGGGTGCTAGTCACGTTTGCCAGCATGTAGCAACAGACTATCTCATTAGTCTCTTCCTAACGTTTTCTAGCCTTAGCTTGAGTGGTTGAAGGGTATTTTTTTAATCAATAATTGTCTTTATTTCCTCATAACTTAGGACAACCTTTAGGTTTCTTTTTCATTCCTTCTAATTATTTCCGTTTAGTGTTTTCTTAGTGAGTATATTTAATAAGGGAGTAGGTTTCACTTTCAAACTGAAAATTAAACATTAATTCATTATTATCTTTGTGTTAAAAAAACATTTGAAAATGTTTTGCAGCATTATGATATGTGTTAAGAGGATGCATGCATCTTACATTAAGCCTTAAAAACATTTGCAAGCCATTGAAATGATAATTCCTACACCTATTGAATCAAGTCACCATAGTGTAATCTTAACCAACTAGTAAGAACATGGATTTCCATCCAATTAGTATATAAACCTAATTCCTTAGGCATTCACACATACTAATAATCATTTAACCATTGACCATCATTCTAACTTAAGTAGAGCTTCGCGGGAAGTTACTTAACTAGAAGATCTTAACTGTATAACCATCAATTCAACACCTATCACATCATGTACCACAAATGAGTCATTGTGGGATAATGTCACCAAGTAACATGTTGTGACTAGTTGTCCTTTTTAAAGAAAGAAATTCTTATTATGTCACATGATAGTACTTACAAGGCTTGTCCAACTATAATACGATTACAAGACATCTCTACTTACTTTATGAAATTTTCCTTAGTGAGCTCCACATGAGAATCCTATCATGGGGTAGTTAAATTACCATGTCATCACAAGTGACAATTGGTGGAGGCTGTAGGTCTTGTTTAGGGACCCTCTCCCACTCAATTTTTTAAAAACATGCAAGTTTTTTAATTTTTAGTTTCATTAAGAATGATTAATATATGCATGACATTTACATGTGGAATTCTTTTCTAAACTATATGGCATGCCTATTATACATATGCATGAACTTACAATCATAATAAAAAAATATCATCATGCTATCACAATTAAAAGCATAAAATTTAAATGATCTTGACCAACCATAGTTTCCATAATTCTATCCTAGGGAAAAATGACAAATTTCACCACAAAACATACTTTGGGTATTCTATTTTGCCACCACGGACACTTGCTGCGGTACCGATTCATATTACCATCATCGTCATTTTTCCATCACCGTTTTCTTTTCGTCATTGTCACCAACCATTACCAAACTATCTTGAGTCATAACTAGATTGTCGTCGGACCTTCGCCACTAGACACTGCCTTGACCCTTGCCGACGAACATCATTGTTAGGCAATGTCAATCTATTGCTAGTTTGTTGGGTAATGTTTGTGTTGTCTCGATCGACCTTGATGCATCTCGATTCTTCGTGTTCCATTGAAAAATAAAGGTTACATAAATCCTATGTCCATTTCAAGCTCACATATTTTATTCTAAAATAATAAAATTAAACCTTGCATGGAGATTGTTGTCCACTATCTGATTTATACATACCTGAGAAATCAATAAAATTACATTTAATTTTTTAGAAATCACAACTTTGACAAAATTACTTTATCATGCATAACAATAAAATAGTGGCATACATTCCCCTAACCATGCAAACATTTACAAGAATGCCACATCTCGTTTAAATTAATCACACATGAAGAAGAGAGAAAATTTTGGTATTGATTTTTTTACTATAAACATAACACAACCTGGTTTTGATACTAATTGTTGGAAAAAATCCAATTTGAAATTTTTTTCTTGTACAACGAAAAATAAAAATTTTGAAAACTGAATCAGTTTGTGATATTTATACCAATAAACCCTTTACCGAAATTGCACTTTTGTTATCGACTAGATGGATCCTTTTTGTTCCCAGCTTTCAACTGAATGACATTCTTTGCTATTCTCGTGCCACAAGCTGCTTTGAGTGTGAGCTTGAACTAATTTGAATCAAACATAGAACCAAAAAATGTTTACTTCACTTCTAGTGGGAAAGCAAAATTCTCTCTCAATAGAAATCGATAGAATTGTTATTCCAGGAAATAGAATTGATACTTAAGGAATAAACTTCCACTATTTTTAGGCAAAATAAAAATATCTTAAAGTTGTGTATTTTAGCCTTATCGGTGCCATCTATTTATAGGGAGAAGAGGTGAAACCCTTATTGAATTGTAGAAGTCTAGTTTAATAGAAAAATGAACTCCTAGTTTAACTAGGATTAGGTGGGGTGGAAACCCTAGTTAAATAAACTAGGGTTGGTCATTCCTAGCATTAAACATGAGTGGCTTTTGGGCCTCTCCTATATCTAGTCCAGTTACAAGTAGTTCATTGACTTTTAACCTAATACTTTATAATTCAATCCAACCTGATATTTGTTTCTCTATTTCCCAAAGTAAATATCTTAAATTAATTAAAATAAATTAATTTCTCAATTAAATATTTTTCTGAACCCAATTTTAATTTTGTTAAAATCATTTCAACTTTACCAAAAAAGAATCTGTTTGAAGATATATTTAATATTTCTAGATTCAATGGATTCAATGTAACCAATTAATTCATTTCCATTTTTTAATTTTAATTGTTTAATGAATAAATTAGATAATAATTCAAAAAACCATAAATTAATTATTCAGGGCATTTTCATTTAGAGAAAATTACATTCATTTCCAAATGTTACTGATTTCTCTAAATTTACGATTTCCATCCATTTCTGTTCATTTGATTTAACATGCAATTCATTTTAGGTTTCAACAAGCTAGTGGAGGGACAGATGAGACATGCGATTAAGGCTAAATTTATAATTAAGTTTTAGCTTTTCACTTGTTAATCATAAGTTTATTTAGTCACAAAGTCATTCCATTATAGTATCGTGACTAAGCTCTCCCTAATGGCATATCATTAGAAAAGCAACTCGATCAGTGCTCGTCCAATAACCTTGTCATAACTGTGTAACCTTCATAAGATATCCTTAATCTCTTTGTAATAAATCCGTTCTCCCAATATGATCCTACTTTATCTTATTGTAACAATTAAATCTACCTTTATGAAAATTCAATTACTATCAAATGGTAATCAAGGCATTCATCACAAAGACAAACGACCCGTTGTCACGTTTTACTTTTCATCTACCATGTAATGCCAATGAGAGGATATCATTTACCCATATATCGGGATATGAATTCCACTATTGTGAATGTCACTACATACTGTAAAATTCGTATACTCAATGCTCCAAATTTTGGTTCCTTATCTATTTGAACTTAGGCTTTTACTTACATCAAAGTATATGAGTCATGCATCCATAGCCCGTCATCCACTCAGGATTAAGGTATGCCACCCTTTGATTGTCACAAGTGAATAAATGGAACCTTTTGGGGTTAAATTGAAAGAGACTATTAGCTGACGATCTGTACTGAAAGATCATGAAAAGATAGTAATTGAAATTGGATAGGATTGAGAATAAAGTCTGGTTCGGTTGAATTAGAACCGATTGGTTTCTTAGTGGGAGAAACAATGATAATGAATCGGTGGATTTTACATGGTTGATGACCGTGAGAAAAGGGCTACATATATAGCTGAGAACTGACTTCCAAGGGGGATTCATCTCAAGTCTATTTCGTTTTTTTCCTTTTATTCATCTTCTTCGTTGCTCCAAAGACGGGATGATTACGAGAAGCTCTGCATGTAGCTGTGATCATGAGTTTTAAGTTGGGAAATGATCACCTTCGGACGTACTACAGTTCAAAGTGTAATACTGTAATAAAATATAGAGTTATGAGGCGGTATCCTCAAGTACATGGGTCAAGTTGTAATATAAATTTTACAATGAAGTAGGTGAGTACTCAAAGAATCGTACCCAATGGAGGCGAGCACTAAATCAATTTCAACTTAAATAATTAAAGATCTAATTAATAATTTAAGTCAATTATAGTATGAGAATAAATGAAGTATTTTTATGGTTTGTAAAATAATGAAATAAAATATCATAAAAGGAAATGAAAACTGCAAGAGATAGAGATCAAGTGAAACAAATCTATGGATGGGTGATGAGCTCGCTTCAGCAATTCCAATTAATTGTCATTTCGGGTTCTTCGTCAACCAACTAGAAGCTACCCTAGCAGGATCTTCCGATCTTCCACTAACATAATGAGTCAACAATAGCTACTTATCTTCCGACCTTACAGTCCAGACTAGCTTGAGGTAAAGGTGTTCACGAATGGGCAATACCAATTTTAGGTTAATTCCCAACTTGATGACTTCCTAGGGTTGTCAAGCCTAGGGTTTGTTGTACATTCTTCTTTTTTGAAATAGTTGATCCGTTGAGTAACCCTACAAAACATTTAAGAGGTCATGCCTCCACTCACTAATCCCCCATAGAAGGATTAGTTCCACATGAATTTCATAAATAACATGGAAAGAATGAAAGAATTAATCATATGGGATGGATTGAAATAGAGGGTTTATGAAAGCCTGCTTGATATTGATGAAAAGTGTGAATCCAGAAAAGTTGATCTCCTTTACTATCAGATCTTTTAAAGAAAACAAATAATTCAAAACTATGGAAACCTAGGAAAGACATAAAGAAAGAAATAAAACAAAACTGAAACCTAAAGAGAAAATCTAAGCTAACGGAATGGTCTCCATAATATGTGCCAAGGGGGTCTATTTATAGCCTTCAGGTAGTCATCGTCCTTAACCCTAGGTTAACTGACATTGCTGAGCTTAAAGTTTTATTGTGTAGACCAAAACTCCCCTACTTCGTGTTTTATTCTTATCACAGAGTCGATGTCGTGACACACCAGGACCTGTGTCGCAACATAGCAACCAATATGTTCTTTTGTAGCCATCTTTAGGGTATGCCGCGACACCCTCAACCTGTGTCGCGACATTGAAGGCAATTTCTCACTTTCTCTATTTTGCTCTCTATGTTGCGATATCGAATCTCCCATATTGCGACATAGTGTCCAGTATTAACCTAAAATGTCTTCTAATGGTCTCTTACACACTCACAAAGTACGTTAGCTCTCCCTAGGCCTCATTTAGCCCTTAAGGTTATCAAAAGACTCAATGTGCATATTTTATTACATGAAAGGAAAACTAAAAAAACTTAATTAAAACGTAACGAAAATGCTTGTTTTCAAGCTCATTGAATGTGAAAACTAGTTTAATTTGCTACACTGAATTACGAAAGATCAAACTCCCTTACATTCAAGTCATTGATTGTCCTCATGCAATCATAAACACATATGACAAATAAAAATGATGACCCTTGAGCAAGTGTGATACAAGTATTAATTTCGGAGCATATGAGTTAGGCTTTTCATGCTTACTGACAATTTCAACATGATGAGTAATTAACTTACCACTTTTGATCACAAGCATCTATGTTCAGTATGTTACAAAGTAAACAAATATTAAGGGTCTCACCTACAGGAATCCATCAACAGGTCATATAAGTACTTTGATTATTCGAGCAGAATACAAATAGTCATTTATTGATATGTTCAGTGTGATGTCCATTCATGTATGAGGATATTTTAGGTCACAAAAGACTTTTCAGCTTGTAACGTTCTGAGGCTTAGGACAGGTATGACATTCAAAAATAGCAAGCATCAAGAATGCTTACAAACACGAAAATAGTTTGACACATCGTATTGGTCTCTATTCTTCCCCCTTGGTGGCCCTTTCCCGCTCATCGCCTTATTTCTCATTTTCTCACCTTCCTTGTCTCTCCATATATAGGAAGTCATAACATGACATAGTAACTATGGCTAGCCTTATGAGTTTTTGTGCACCAATGAATGAGTTTTTCTTTCTTTCGTCAGTTTGTGACTTTTCTCTTTTTCAATATATCTCATACATGAATGCTTTTTCGCTAATTTATGGCCTTTTCTACTCGTACTAATTTCCTTTTTGGGTTTTTCTCTTTGTTCTGCACAGTAGGCTAACCTATTATCCCCATATCACGCTAATCTGTTCTATTTCACTCTATTTTTACAAACTCCGCCATGATGTATCTACTTAACCCTCAATACGTATGACCAGATGTCTATAATCATACAGTACAGGACCAAAGAAAAAAGGCAAATGCAAATTGACATTTTCCAAGAAATGTCAACATGCTCAAAAAATCAAACTAAATGTGAAATATAAATATGACAGCTTTTTGGCTTTGGATGTGTTTCAAATAATGCTTTAGGTCATCCCTAAATATCTCAACATGCACAAATTTAATCAACCAAACAAATACAAATTCAAATATTTATCATTCATACTAGCATGCTCGTTTCCTTGTATTTTCTATATCATTTGGTACAAATGATAGCTTAATACCTATTTAAGTGTAACATATAGAACTTTAGTAGTTTAAGAATAAAAAATTTAAAATCTCCTATCATCATGCCAAATTTATTCATAAACACAAGCAACCTGTGTACATAATTCTAACAAATCACTTGTATTTCTACAAGCTCAAGCAAACCAAAGGATAATAAAAAAACAAAAAAAATTAAAAATTTAACAAAAAAACTTATGTTACCCCCACACATTAGTCAACACATTGTCCTTAATGTGTAGCCCACTAAAAGATAATGAAAGAAGTTATGCGATTGATCGTGATCGCTCTAACTTCTATTGGTGGGTGCTTCCTCCTTTAATCATGTAAAGTTTGGATATGTTTGTGTCTCCTATGTGTTGGGTTCCTAAATAGAAAATTTAAATGGAATGCAATACACTAAAATTTTCTTATTAATCCTACTCCTACGAAGTTTAAATTAAAATTATCCAAAAATTAATAAATTTTTTTATAATATTAAAAATAGTTTAATCATCCTCTTTATCGTCCATCTATTCATCCTCGTCATCCTCATCTTCTCATTCCTCTTTGCTTCCCGACGCTTCTTCTTCTTGTTCCATACTCATCTAATCGAACATATCTGGTGTATAATTGAGGACTCGAATGTTATTTTTACTAGCAAAATCTTGAAAAATTGGTCTTGATTTTGCATCAACTGAACATCCAATCTAACTTTTGATGACTATTCTCACCAATGTCTTATTGAGTTCGTGCCAACCTTTTTGACGAACTGGGTGTAGCTATTGTTTCTTGTTGTCAGTTGTTCCAATCATTCATTTGCATGGCCCGCAGCTCGATGTATTGTTGGAACAAGGTATCTCCGGTAATTCTTTGGGATGGTTTCAATGACTGCTCAGTGGACGTCATAGGTACAACCACCTTTTTGCATAAAGCCGTCACTAGATGGGGAAAGAATAGTTTCACCTTCAAGCTATTAATGCATCTTCGCATGTTCTGGTGGATCTATTTGCCAACACATACCTGCTTTTTCTGCAAAATAGCATAGAGTAAAACTGCTCTAAAGGAATTAATGTTTGAAACATTTAAAAAAAGGTACAATTTATGTGCAAATGAATTGAATCCACATCTTAGTTTTCAAAAACATAATAGCTTGATGGAAAGATACAGGGATATTGGTATCTGCGTGATACTTTCATTCACCCTTTCCTTTAGTTAAAAAGTTTATAATATTATCCATATCCATGTCTCAAATATATTCTAAGTTAGTTTCATCAATGAAATCATTCTCATAGTACAGAACATTATAAAAGTCACAAATTATTCTAGGGGTTACTTGCACCTCTTTCCCTCATACAAGTATTATATCCCAAATATGATCTTCAATATTTCTAGACTCGTGATCCCGTAAAGATGCGTAGAACTCTTGGAAAATGGGGAGCATGAAATTATCCTTCAGGATTGTCCAAAAACGTTCCCAACGATGATACCTTACTAAAGGCCAAATTTCTTTACATAAAATCATCAATGGATCAAATCCCCTCTCATGAATAAATGTCTTTCAATATTCAGATTTAGAAAAGTAGAAAGATTGTGAACCATTGATGGCTCCGTTTCCATTGTTCGCCTAACTTTCCTAGGAGGCATGATATTTCAATCCTAATGACTTACTAAAATAAATGAGGTAATGGAACAGTAAAAAGTTTGAGTTTAGGAACCCTTAACCTTGAATGTATAATGAAAGTTCTTTTGAATTCTTTGTTTGCCTGTGAAGTCCCCGTTCCTTGTTGCATCGAGTTTGTGAAGGGAAATTTAGGAAATTAAAGGTTTAGGGTTTAAGTAATGTTGAGAAATTTGAGAGAGTTTGAAGGGGTAAGGGTTTAAAGAGTGTTTTAATTACGAGTAAATAAGAGTTTAAGTTGTAAAATAGGGTTTTAAAGGTTGAAAAATCAAGTAAAATTAATGTTAAAGCCGCTGGGTAGAGCAATGGTCGGGTCAACCTTGCAGAAAATTGCAGTGATGTTGCGACATAGGGGTTCTGTGTCGTGACACATCCGCCAGGCTAGAGATTCTCAGCAACTGTCTACTACGTTGCGACTTGCTGTTGTGATGCCGCAATGACGACTTTATGTCGGCCCAAAACTCCATCTTAAGGATGTTACGATCTAAAGATAAACCTACATAAAATAAAATTTAAAATATAAACTATGAGGTTAGTTAAGTATACAATAATTTACAAATATCATGTAAGAATTCACAAATTTTAACTTATACTGCCATATTTATCTAGCAATATTGTCAGTTCACCAGCAAACGATTTTTTTATTCTATCAATATTGGTCCACAGTCCATCATGCCATTCTGCCCTTGCCCGTTTGTCCCATTCCTTGAACATGTTTGTTCTTTCTGTATTCATAAAATGAAGCATTTCCCTTGATTTGGGAATGTCAAAAATAGATAAGTTTTTGTAATGTTCCCCTAATTGCCTCCTATTTTCCTCATTCGGTTGATAGCGAAGGTTTCAGTCTCACCATTAATTTTCATTGTCAACTCATTTTTCTCTAAATCAATGATCTAGAAGTGGCCACGAAAGGTCTTCCTAGTAAGATTGGTATCTCACGATCTTCCTCAAAATCAAGTACTACAAAATGTGCAAGAGCAGTAAAACATCGCACCTTGACTAACCCATCTTCTAGTACTCCCTTCAGGTGTACTAAAGATTTATCAACCAATTGCAATGTTATTTTAGTTGCTTTGAGATTCCCTTACTCGAGATTTTCAAAAATTGACAAGGGCATTAAATTAATACTAGCTAATAAATCGCATAGGGCTCTATTAAAGTGAATACTCCCTATTTCTATAAGAATGGTAAAATTGTCTGGGTTTTTCACTTTTCTCAGTACTTTTTTGGAAATAATTACACTACAAGAAACACTTAAATTAACATGTTCTCTTACCTTGATTTTCTTATGCCTTACCATCATCACCTTTAAAAACTTTGCGTACTTAGGGACCTTCTCAATTAACTCGACGAAAGGTAGGTTAACATTTAAGGTTTTAAAGAAATTCAAAAAACTTACAAATTATTCCTCGTCCCGCTTTTGTCTTTCTTCTATTCTTGATGGATGTGAGACTTTTTTTATTTTGGCATCTTTAGGTGTCCTTTTTCCTGCCTTAGCTGCTGGTGCATTCTCCTCTTTTGGTTCAGGTTCGTCTTCCACTTCTAGGGAATTGTCTTAAGGTTCATCAATATTATCCACAGTTACCTCTGGGGTAGGTATTTCTAGGCTACTTAATTCTTTGCTTGATCGGAGTGCTATAGCTTTCATATGCTCTTTACCTTCCCCATGGATTATTTTTCGTGTTACTAGGAATATCTGTGCCAATTTGTCTTTTGATCCACCCATCATACTCATCAATTGGCTCATTTAACCCTCGAGCTTAGTCAATGTTCTTGTTGAGTTGGTGCACTCAGACTGTGCTTGGTTGATATCTGTTCTCATTGACAGCATCTCCCCCTCAATTCTATCTAGACATTGACGATATGCTGGATGGTCACTTGGGTTAGCTCTGTCCTGGAGTTTCTAACTTGATTTGAATTGTTAAATCAAGTTCGGGTGATCTCTCCAACTGGGATTGCATGTGTTTGATTTGAATTGTTACTTCAGCATGATTATTGATATAATAGAAGAGTGGCTTGTCTCTTCCATGCATAAACGGTGTAGAAGTGGATTCAATACGGTTGAGTCTATCCACTAGTTGCTGATATTTTTCATCCTCTTGAATAACTTTAACCATAGTTGGTTTTTGGCTATATGTGAATAATTCAGCTAGCCAATGATAGGAGGTTAATGCTATATTTTTAATGATTTCATATGCATCCTTATACATCCTATTCATAA
This sequence comes from Gossypium raimondii, assembly GCF_025698545.1. Lineage (NCBI taxonomy): Eukaryota > Viridiplantae > Streptophyta > Magnoliopsida > Malvales > Malvaceae > Gossypium > Gossypium raimondii. The sequence continues at coordinate 17,026,549 of NC_068566.1, forward strand.
GGGCTCCTCCTGCTGCTTCGTCTAATCCAGATCTTGCATTTGCATGCAACCCATTATAAAATATCTGTAATCTCATCCACTCAGGAAATTCATTGTGCGGGCATTTTTGAATAAACATATTGAAGTGTTCCCACACCTCATAGAAGCTTTCTTCTTTGATCTATCTAAATACAAAAATCTCTCTTCTTAATTTGATTGCTTTACTATTCAGGAAAAACTTCTGTAAGTATTTTCCAGCAAGTTCATCCCAAATCGTGATGGATCCTGGAGACTGCGAATCTAACCAAGAAAAGACTTTATCAATTAGAGAAAAGGGGAAAAACTGAAGACGAATAATGTCATCAGTGACCCCATTATACTTAAAAGTATCACAAAGTTGAAGAAACCGTTTCAAATGTTGGTTAGGGTCCTCTGTCATAGTGCCCCTAAACTGCAAATTATTTTGGATCATTTGTATCATTATTGGTTTGATCTCGAAATTATTAGCTGTAATAGCCGGCCTTGCTATACTTTTTTGAACGATATCTAAACTTCGTAGGGCATAGCCTTGTAAAGTTCTCTCATTCCAAGCCATATGCACACTTGTGGGGAACTGTAGTGCTAGTGGGTCCCCTAGGTTGTTATCACCAACATCACAGAACAATGGGTTGTTAGGTGGTAAGCTAATTTTATCTGGTGGTGGTGGATCTTGTATTTGCCACTACTACTACTATCGGTGATTCCTTCAGATTATTCTTTCTGGATATGTGGCTGCTACAATAGGTGTGTCTCTACTGCGAGTCATTCACCAAACCCAGAAAGAAAATATTAGCCATACTAAAATAAAATAAAATCTTATCTATAGCTAAGAAATTTCGTAATTATTCTTTTGAAATGTGAATATTAAAATCGTTCTAGTGATGTTGCCTCCTTGGCAACGGTGCTAACAACTTGATCGCCTCCGGACGTACTATCGTCTAGAGTATGAATAGTGCAATAAAATAGAGAGTTATGAGGCGGTATTCGCAAGTATATGAGTCGAGTTTTAATATAGATTTTACAATGAAGTAGGTGAGTACTCCGAGGATCATACCCAAGGGAGGCGAGTACTAAATCAATTTTAACCTAAGCATTTAAAGATCTAATTAATACTTTAATTCAGTTATAATACGAGAATAAAACAAGAAGTATTTTTATGGGTTGTAAAATAATGAAATAAAATATCATAAAAGGAAATGAAAACTGAAAAAGATAAAGATAAAATGAATCAAATCTACGGATGGGTGATCAGTTCACTTCAACAATTCCAATTAACTATCGTCTGGGGTTCCTCGTCAACCAACTAGTCGCCACCTTAGTAGGATCTTTTGATTTTCTACTACCGTAAGGAGTAAGCAAAAAGTATTAATCTTCTGACCTTACAGTATAGACTGGCTTGGGGTAAAGGTGTTCACGAATGGGAAATACCAATTTTGGGTTAATTCTCACCTTGATAACTTCCAAAGGTTGTCAGGCTAAGTGTTTATTTCACATTATTCCTTTTCCAAACAATTGATCCATTGAGTAACACTACAAAATAGTTAAGAGATCGTGCCTCCACTCACTAACCCCATAGAAGGATTAGTTCCGTATGACTTTAACCAATAACATGGAAAGAATGGATGAACCAATCATAGGGGATGGGTTGAAATATAGGGTTTAAGAAATTTTTATTGATATTGATTAAAAGTGCAAATCCACAAAAGTTGATCTCCTTTACAATCAGATCTCTTGAAGAAAACAAATATTTAACACTATGAAAACCTAAGAAAGAAAGAAAGAAAACAAAACTTAAACCTAAAGAGAAAATCTAAGCTAATGGAATGGTCTCCATAATGTGTGCCAAAAGGGTCTATTTATAGCCTTCAGGTAGCTGTCATCCTTAACCCTAGGTTAGCTGATGTTCGTAAGCTTAAAGTTCAATTGTGCAAACCAAAACGCCCCTAGTTCGTGTTTTATTCTCGTCACAGGGTCGATGTCGCAACACTCCAAGACTTCTGTCGCAACATAGCTACGACTGTGTTCCTCTATAGCCATCTTTACGGGTATGTCGCGGCACCCTCAGCCTATGTCGTAACATTGAAGGCAATTTCTTACTTTCTCTATTCTGCTCTCTGTGTTGTTACAACGGATCTCCCATGTTGTGACAAAGCATCCAATATTAACCTTAAATGCCATCTAATCATGTCCTGCACACTCACAAAGTACATTAGCTCTCCTTTAGGCCTCATTTGACCCTTAAGGTTAACAAAAGACTCAATGTGCACATTTTATTACATGAAATAAAACTAAAGAAACTTAATTAAAATGTAACAAAAATGCTTGTATTCAAGCTCCTTTAATTTGAAAACTAGTTTAATTTTCTACACTAAATTACGACAAATCAAGAAAATAGATAATCTAGTAAGCTAGCAAGGTTCTAAGTCCTCTAGTGTATGTAAGGTTTAGAAAACAAAGTTAAGGGTTTTTAGACTCATTTTAGGGTTATACAAGTTTCTGGAAAAATTAGTTTAAACTGGGAATATTGAGTTTAACTCATGAATTAGTTGTCATGCTTAGTTGCTAGGAGAATGGAAGCTCCAGCGTTCAGATGAGCTAAGCTGAGACGGCAAGGAAGCATCAAGTGGGTTTTTACTTACCCTAACAGAAACACTGTATGGTTGTCATGACTCTGTGTTAAATTCTGAAATGTTGAATGATCTCTACTGATTGTGTATGCTATGCATGGTTAGGATTGTATGGTATATGGGTGTCTACCCAAGGTAATTTGATGCGTATGAAATAGTTAAGATTTCCTGTTTTACTAGATAGCGTACTCTATGCTGGTATGTAAGTGAAACATGTGTATCGTATGATTGAAAGGATGGGAAATACCAATAGGTTAGATGAAGTTAGGATGAGGAAAAGGGTGATTCTATAGATACCGTCATATGATTTTGATGAGTGCAGACCGTGATGTGCGAAGCTCTGGGCCTTGTGAAGGGGACATTGTGATGTTTAAGTATCAAGGTTAGGAATGGATGGAATAAATTGGGAAAATTACATGAGAAAGATAATTGCTAGGCCATGGACCCGATCAGAAACTATATGCCTAAAATGAGTAAGACAGATGGTTCGACAATGAAAATGAGTAAGACAATGCCTGAAAGATGCTATAGCATCATGGTAAATTGGACTAAGACGATAGCTGGAAGACACTATAACATCACGTAGTAGTTGACCAGGACGTTAAACATGAGAATTTTTGGGTGAAAGACCATAGCTGGCCTATGGAAACCAGTAGAGTCCGTCGGATACTAAACACGGGGTAGTCTGCTAGGATATTAAATATAGGATTATATTGCATAAGACCAAAGTTTGGATGTGGTAGCATGAGAGAGATTCTGCTGGGAAAATAAACACGGGTGGATAAGTAAAGTAGTATTCGTGGGAAAACCCCACAAACAAGGAAAAAGGGTTAGAAGGAAATTGATAGCTTGGACACAAAATGATTAGCCAGCGGGGTGAATGAATCCACTAATGAATGAGAAGTGTAAGAAAAATGAAAAAATATTGCCAAAATAGTAGTTGTGGAAGCCAATAGAACGTGTGAGTGGTAACTTAGTAAGGATCAGGCACAGAGGATGACACGTTATTAAGGCCTAATGTACTGGTGAACGGAAGATTGTTTGTCCAAGGATCATCAAATAAGGATCTGTTGTTAAGAACTACTAAGATATGCTCAGAGTAAGATCTTAAGCACACCAGCGAGGGGACCTAGAATAGAGGGGTTTGTTTGGGACCCAAGATAGAAAGGTACTAAGAGGGATGACAAAATGGAGAGTATGCCTGTTAAGACTATTCCTCTTCAAGGGGAAAACTAGTGTGGGACTACCAGCCAAACGACTAGTTTTGTAGGGAACAAATATGTAAGAGAAATCCTAAACTTTGACTACCACTCAGATGAAAGTCTAATGAGTATTGTAGGTAATGCGAGCCATAGCAGAAGGGGATGATACGCTTAAGAGCAAGGTACCATGAATTAGTCGGGTTATGAGGTTGTAAACTGATCTCGATTTACTTTAATGAGACATGGTCCGCTAGAGTGACGATAGACCCCATTAGTCATCCTAGCAGGGGGAAAGACAGTGAGTTCTGCGAGATTATTGTAAGATAAAGAGTCTACTCTGGACTAAACAAATTCGGAATAGTCAACAAGGGAGAGACATACCAAGGTTCGTTAGAAGGGTAGGTCTAAGGGACCACTTCATAATACCGAGGTGGGAAGATTAATCCACGCTGAGAATAAATGGAAAAAAGAAAATAAATAAAGGAAAAACAGGGTTCGCAGAGATGACAACGCATATGATGAGTCGCTAAGGCAGAACCAAATTTGATATATCATCCAGGGAAGGATTTCCCAACGAACTATTCGTCAATAGATAGGGTTGGGTTAAGCCAAAACCCACTACATCGAGTTCAAGAGAATTTCATCTTACAAGTAGGAAATTATTTATATTTATATTTAGATATATGATATATATTATTTATTTCGGTTAATTCGGTTAATTATCTAATTTCAAGCCGAATTAACCAATAACTGAACTTCCAAAAAATCATTAATCGACCTCCGACCAAATTAGATCAGTTAACTGACTGATTAATCGAATTAGATTGGTTCGATCAGTTAATTCGATTTTAATCAAAATTTGAACACCCCTACAAGCAATTATTTCTGATTTTAATCAGCTGTGGAGAGACCAATTAGGCATATATAATTAGATCTCAAATAATTTATAATTAATTTCTAACTTTTCGCCTATCAATTATAAACTTATTTAGTTATGAAGTCATTCCACTATAGTTTTATAATTTAACTCTCCCTAATTACATACCATTATGAAAGCTAATTAATAAGTACTCATTTAATGACATTGTCTTAAGTGTGTTACCCTATAGGATATCATTATTCTCTTTAGGATAAATTTGTTCTCCCAACATGATCCTATTTTATCTCATGGTAATCGTTACATCTCACTTCATGAAAAGTCAATTATTATCGAATATTAATCAAGCCATTTATCATAAAGGCAAATGACTTGTGACCACGTTTGCTTTCTATCTATCATGTAATGCCGATAAAAGGATATCATTTACCCATTGGTTGGACTATGAATTCAACTATTGTGAATGATACTACATAGTGCAGAAGTCGTATACCGAACATACAGGCTTATGATTCCTTATCTATTTGAACTCAAGCTTTTACTTATATTAAAGTATACAAGTCACACATACATAGCCCATCATCCACTCAAGACTAAGGTATGTCACAATATGAGCGTCACAAGTGAATAAACCCATAAATGGGTCTGTGATCTATTATACTAAGGTTCTATCTAGTATATTGTCAGTCTAGTCAGTTACTTCTATATCTTTATCTTCTAGGAGTCATTTACTCTAGTGCTCAAGAAAAAGCATCCCTCTAATTAGACATGATAGATGACATATTAGTCTTTCAATCCATTTGCTCATTTTCGATTAGGCTAAGGACATGTTTAGGTTTATCTACTAATATAAGTTATCTTTTCGTATTACGATTCGACCATTTTATACCACTTAATATTAGTTAAACGTTAGATAACCAGCGAGCCAATAATTTCTTTCATTTTTCTTTGCATATAAAAACATTGAGGACAATATACAAATGATATTAATGTAATTAATGGTTTTTTTTATTAAACCAATTTGTTCATAAGATACAAGTATACAAAATGAATATAGTAAACTTAGGGTACTAAATCCAATACTCATCCACAACCTCTTTGCTTCCTTCAAATTCGCAATCTCTCTTACAAAGGCATGGTCGACTTAGAGGATTACTTGTCCCATACAACAACAACATCACCTTTGATGTTGTCTAATGTAGGGCCTTCTCCATAACTCTCTTTTTCCAACAAGACTCTCTAGGAATTGCCAGCTTACATCATGTCCATCCATCAGAGGGAGAATGAGTCTTATCATGACTTTATGAGAAGATTTAATGCAATTACAATGGTCACGGAAGGGCTTTTTGATGATTTGGCTATCCAAGCCTTTGTGGCCAACACCACACAATAGTTTTTGAAGGGCTCCATATTAGTAATCATTTGGATAGGTTGTACACTTTATATGATATGACACATTATTTTTCTAAAGATGATGAAATGGAAGATGGTCGTGCCAAACTATCTGTTCTTACACTCCATAGTTCTAATCCTCCATGAAATTCCTCCTCTTTACAATGATACCAGCCCCAATAGAGGACTCGCCCTTCGATAGGTGATGAGATTCAAATAGTATAACCTTCCATGTCAAAGAGATCACTTGATCTTTTATACTGTTGATACCCCTCGTTCACATCCCAAAAATGACAGATCCAAAAAAGTGAGTAAGGTATTTATGTAAACTATTTTTGCGCATTATGGTAGTATACTCCACCACCCTGTTGGCTTGCTGACAAGTTAGAGTAGTGGTGCATACTAGCATAAAAGTATTTTCCCATTAGTGGTAGTTAAGGATTTAATTTTAGGGCATCATTAAGTGAGGAAAGAGTACACTCTAGAGTTTTGGTTGAGCACAAAGAGCCTACCAAGTGCATGGGAATACTGTATGAGACTTAATTGCCTTTAAGGCCACACCATGTGCGAGTCAATGCCAAAGTATAGTACACTCGATTGGTTTGAGCAGCGTTCAAATTGGTTCTTATGACGAGATTAATTAGGAGTCAGTTGAATTAACTTGATCCACTCCATGTCTGGTCAAACAGTAACAAAGATCTTCTTCAGATTCTCTTTACCTTCCCTAAATTTTGTTGAAAATTAAGAGAGTTGGGTTAGGTAAGCATCGTCACTTGTCAAAGTCCATATTAGGGGGACATGGAGTTTATATCTAATGAAGGGGAAGACATTTCAGATAACTTTTCTTTCTACTCTACATTATGATCCTTCTTTTCTAACCTAAATGATCTCTTTTCATCGTTAAGTTGGAGCTAAAATATTGCTTAATCAGTGGATAAGTCAACCTTTTGGTAAGTTTTATAGCCCTGTATGTTACGATTGTTAAAGAGTAAGAGTGTTAAAAAGGTGTAAGAATAGTAGCGTGTGAATGGAATGCCCTGCATGAGGGTCGTATATATTTGAAATGTTTGTAAACTATCTGTAAGCTGGGATTGTAATGAAAATTTCCTGATATTTTAAGGAATTACTACTGCTAGATTAGGATGGACAATTGAAACTAAAGCTCCAAACTGAGGTAAAGGTAGGTCTCTGGTGAGTCTTTACACTTGACTCCTGCACTCCTGCATGTTATTTTATAATGATTCCTTGTATGGTTGATGTCCAAATAGATGAGCATATCTTCTTGAGGTGTTGCATTATGTATGTATATGAGTTTGTTTCTGTGAAGCATCTTTATGTATGTACTGAAATGTACGATATGCTGCATGAAAATGGCAATGTGTGGTAAGCATGTATAGGAATTTATGTGTGGGGAAAGTATGATTCTGTTAAGGGTACGAGTAAATTCTATGTAAATGTGTCCATTATTTTAATTGAGTGATGTATGATAAAGTATGGTTGGTGAAAAGGGGGTTCAAATAGAGTGTTGAGAATTGTGGGATATGATAATGGACCTTGCGGTGGTGTTTTGGTGACGTCTGTTGGGACAATAAACTCAAGAAAAGGCTAGTAAGGCAGATATGTGTAAAGACCATAACCAAGACACATTCTGAAAATGGTGGATGAGGCGCTTTTGTCTATTAGGGTTTCTGCGTGTCCTGGAGGTAATGATGTGCAAACCTCAGGTGATACTGAGTTTAGGAAAATCCATATCATCAAACACGACAGTTTGTGTGGTGCCTTGGTGGCAAGCCAAATCGAGCCTTTGAGACGAGTAGTCTTTAAAGCTTTTTGGCGAATTATCTTAAAGGCCTTTATGGCGTATTATTCGGAAAGCCTTTGTGGTGAGTAATTTGTAAAATCTTTATGGCAAATTATCTGAATGGCCTTTGTGGCGTATTATTTGGGAAGCCTTTATAGCGAGTAATCTGTAAAGCCTTTGTGGTGAATTATTTGAATGGCCTTTGTAGTGTATTATTCAAAAAGCTTTAGTAGTAAAGTTACCTATAAAGCCTTTGTGGAAAATTATCTGAAAGGCATATGTGGTGTATTATTTAGAAAGCCTTAGTGGCAAAGTTATCTGTAAAGCCTTTGTGGCGAATTATCTGAAAGGCCTATGTGGCGTATTATTCGTACAGCCTTAGTGGTGAAGTTATGTGGGAATCCATTGTGGCGAGTCATCTGGAAAAATTGTATGGAGAATTCTATAATGCCTAAGTGTGAGAGGTTATTCCGCCTTTATGATGAGATCTGGGTATGCCTTTGTGGCATTTTTTGAGAGAGTTCTCAGCAGCGTACCCGACTAATGAATCAGTTATGGTAACCCCCCGAAATAGGAAGCTTGACATATCTGAAATTATGGATGGGGTAAGTGCCCGCCAAACCTGGAAGTTCTCACGTTATGTATCGAAGTCATCTGGGATTCTATTGGATGATCTAAACATTGCATTCATTAGAATAAGGTTGCTGTCTGGATTGACTTAAAGATAAAGTGTGACTAGAATTTTTCCAGCCACCAGAGCCAGTGTAAGAATTTGCTAAGAGTAGTATCTGCATGTATAGCATTCAGAGAAATGTATCCAAATTCTATATTCAAATGAAATAAGATTAGCATTAAGGTGTGAAGCTTGTGATCCTCTTATGGGCGGAGTGTGTATAAAGTGGTTAAGTGTAGAGATTGGCGTATAATTATCTGCCAAGAATTAGAAAAGTATCCACCAAGGTCTAAAAAGAAACCCCAAATCCTTGAGTCCAAGAATTCTACAGCATAATTTAAAGGTAATATTGGTTGAGACTCACTAAGTTCTATTGAACTTACAAAGTCTATTTACTATGCAGAATCTTAGAATTGAATTAGTGCGCCAAGAGGGGCAAAGCTAGGAATGCACTAGGGTGGCGGTTTGAAGAGTAGTATTATGCATATAGAGGGACATTTTTGGATATAAGGTGTACAATACTCTACGCCATGATTAAGTGGTTTTTAACAAAGTTTTAAGTTATAATATATTAAACTACTTTTGAGAATATGTTGTATTTAGTATACGCCTCTTTTAAAACCTTTTGACTTAGGAAGGATATAAAGAAATGAGAAGTATGTTTAGTATGGTTTTCGCCCCTTGAAAAATTTTGTTAAGTATTTAAGTTTGGTGCCATCTTATATCCAAGTTGGGTAAATCGGGTCAGGTATGGGATGTTACACCTCATCACTTAAGACCCGTCCGGGATGGTCGACCCGATTGACTCCATCTGCTATTCTATAGGAGAGTTAGCCTTCTATAAAGTATAAAATCTACTTAATGGTCACAAATTTTTTTAAGACAGGGGAGATGCCCAAGGTCTCAATGACACTCTAATTTCCATAATCCCCAAAATTAAAGTGTCCATGAGAATCCAACAACATTGACCCATTAGTCTTTGTAACATGGCCTACAAAATCATCACCAAAATCATGGTGGCGAGGATTAGGCCACACTTAAAGAAGCTCATTTCTCTATAGCAAGGAACCTTAATTCTGGAAGGCAATTTGTAGACTATGTGATCATCATTTAATAGGTGATGCATTTATTAAAAAAAAAGAAGGAAAAGGAAAGCCTCATGATCATTAAATTGGTCCTTGAGAAAGCATATGACAAATTGGAATTGGGCCCTATGAGAATGGTCCTTGTTCACTTTAACTTCCCCTCTAAATGGACTAAACTTATTCTAAGATGGATTTCCTGCACCAGAAGAATTGTACTCCTCAATGGATCTCGTTTAAAGATCTTTTTACCCTTTAGAAGAATTAGATAAGGGGACCCCTTATCCCTTTACATATTTATTCTCTGCATGGAATAATTAAATCTCAAGATTCTGGATGCAGTGGAGAAAAAAGAATGGTACCCAATTTGCACAAACATGGTGGTCCACTACTCTTCCACATCTTCTTTATAGATGATGTTATTCTACTTTCCCGTACGAATAAGAAATCTCTCATTCCATTTAAAGAAGTTTTGGATTCCTTCATGATAAAGTCATGCCAATCCATTAATTCTCATAATTTAGGGTAATGTTCTCAAAAAACACTAGCCATGAAAAGAAAGATTAGATCATTAACGAAATTAATATGAATGAGTCAAGTAATATTAGACATTTTTGGGTTTCCCCATTCATTCCAAAAGAGTAAGCAAGAGAGACTATGAATTTGTGCTTGATAAAATCCAAAACAAACTTTATACTTGGAAATCTAATCTCCTCTCACTAGCTAGTAGGCTCACCCTTATTTAGGCTACAATGGGAGTTATGCCTATGTATTATATGCAAGGTAGCTTACTCTTGGTGCTAATTTGGAGAAAAAATTGATCAACTTAATCGGAACTTCTTTTGGGGAGGATCAGAGGAAAAGAAAGTTTGCATTTAGTTAAAATGGGAAACTGTTATAAAGCCAAAAGAGAAATGTGGACTTGACATAAGAAAAATGAAGCAAAAGAATCAAGCCTGTGCCATTAAACTTAGTTAGAGGTTAATTCAAGAAAGAGACAACATATGGGCTAATATTTTTCTTATGAAGTATTTGGAAACCCCAAATCCAAGCCTGAGCCATTAAACTTAGTTAGAGGTTAATTCAAAAGTGAACCACTTCATTAAGGAAGCCATGCAATGGGTTATTAGTGATGGGAAAGCCATTAAATTTTGGCGGGATAATTGGTTGGGTCATGGTCCATTAAGGCATGATCAATAGCCCCTTAACTCGAGAGAAGGACTATATCTATTTTGTCAAAATGAGAATGAAATGGGAGAGCCAAGGGCTTGAGGCTTTTTCTTTCCAAGTCTCAAATACCACCCTGAACCTTTTTATTAACACCCCAATTTTTTGCCTAGATGAAAGCTAAGACATCTTTTGGTGGGACTTCTCAAATTCAAGCTACTTTTCCCTTGAAGTAGCTGATCATAATTGGAAAAATTATGGAAATTGAGGTTCTCACCCAAGTTATAATTGTTCATTTGGAAATTCTTTTGGAAAGTTCTCTCAACAAAATACTTCCTTATTCATCGTGGCCTCAACCTACATTAGCTAAGGGAATGTCCTTTTTGCAAGAGTTAGATCGAAATGTTGAACACATTTTAAGATTTTTCCTTGTTTCCAATAACTATTGGAACTTAACCAAAGGTTCCTCCTCTTTAAGACACAATTGCAACAAGGACTACGTAACTTGGTTGGGCAGTAATTTAAATGCGAAGGAATGGTTCCCCAAGTTAAAAATTCCTTGGTTGATAATTTTCACATTTTTTATGGGAATTTTCATTGATGAGAAACAATTTCATCTTCCATAAACAACTTAGGTTTGATCTCCTCTTAACCAAGATTAAATCAAAGGTTAGGGAGTATTTTGCAATTGTTGTAAACATCAAGAGAATCATGGAACCATCGTCCATACCTATTATATGGCAAAAGTCGAAAGTAGATATTGTAAAAATTAATACAAATGGCTCAACTTTGAGTAATTTAGGACAGGCTAGTGCTGGAACCTTAATCAAAGATCATAATGGTGATTAGATTTGAGCTTCTTTTAGACATATTCCAAGGGCTTCGAGTGTTCAACCGGAGCTATGAGCGCTTTGCGATGGACTAATTCTTGCTTTATCTAGAAACTTTTTTAACATTGAAATTGAAATAGATGCTTTTTATGTTATAAGCTTAGTTAAACATTCTATTCATGTCAACCATTTGCTACAAAGTCTCATTTTGGGTTTCGCAACTCTCTTACCCCGTTTCCTGCAATGGATGTTGAAGCACACTTTTAGGAAAGCAAATTGTAGAGTGGACGTTATGGCATGGAAGAGAAGCAATTTTCAACTGACGTATTCCTTAGATTTTATTTCATGTACTGGTTCTCTTTTTATTTTTAATCAAGCACCTGAGGATTTTGCTTTTATTTTGTTGGTTGATGCCAATGGTATTATGCTATATTGAACCTTTGATTAAGTGTTAATTTAAGCTCGCTCATTTTTATTGATAAAAAACTACAACTAAAAAAAAAAATTATATATGCAATTACTCAAAATTAAAATTATGAATTAAAGAAAATTTAGTTTAAATTTTTGGTAGGGATAATATGTTTAGCTAATAGCTTCCACTGGTTCATCAAAAATTGCGAAAAAAATCAATGTGTAGATTCCAACTATCAATGGTGAATCCCCAAAAAATATAAAAATGCATAATTGGTATTTAATCCTTTAACTTTTGAAAAGTTTGGCCTCCCTTTAAGTTGTTGTTTGCCCCCTTCCAACTTTGAATAGTAAAAATATTTCTTTTTTTTTGTTCAATATAACATATGTTAACTTTTTAATTTTAAATATTTATATAATACATTACAACTTTAAAACTTTTCTTTTGGATGATAGTTGGTCACTTTTTAATTTAATATTAAATATGAATTTAGGTTAAAATTCAATTTGTTAATTAGTGAAAAAGAAGTCTTTTTTGCTATTGCTATTAACGACTATTGTTATCGACGTCTGTTCTTCAAACACGGCATCAAATTCATCTTCTAAGGGGGTTTTTTCATCTTTTTACTATTTTACTATTGTTTTTATTGTGTTTTAAAATTTATAGTTTAATTTTATTTTATCTTTTAAGATATTGTAGTTATGAAGTTGAAAATAATTGATTCATTTTTTAAAAAGAAAAGTACAGAGACAACACAATCACCTTCAGAAGCATAACAAATTGAGGTACCACCTTCATTGTTTGCTCCTTTAAACTCTGATGCTCGTCCTTCTAAAATTCTTAAAGTTGAAGATGAGGCACTTGATTTGTCAAGCTTAGAACGTGAAATTGGGTTATGTAAGCAAATATATGAGTATCTGGTAAATATGCATGATGAAATTCAAAGATCTTATATTAAGGTTGGACCATATCAACCTATTCTTTCAGAATATCTCGCTCATAATTCAAAAAAAAAATCCTTGTTATTTTCAACCATCATGGTTTAAATAATTTTCCTGGTTAGAATATTCACTTTCTAAAGAAGTAGTATTTTGTTTGTCTTATTTTCTTTTTAATAGCAATCTAAGTAGTAGTTTTGGATCAAGTGAATTTACTCATAGTGGCTTTAGTAATTGGAAAAGGGTACATAATAGATACAATTGCGCTTTTTTTTAACACATATAGGAAAAGATCTGAATTTACTATATAACAATGCACAACGAGCTTATGTAGATTTAATGAACCAAGCTTAACATATTGAAGTATCACTTGATAGACAAACAACACAACAAATTGCAGCTAATCGTCTAAGTCTAAAAACTAGTATAGATGTTGTTTGATGATTGGCATTTTAATGGTGTGCTTTTAGAGTTCATGATGAAAGCTCGAGATAAAAAAATCATGGGAACTTTCTTGAATTGTTATCACTATTAGCATCTTATGATGAGAAAGTTGAAGATGTTTTAAAAGTGCTCCACAAAATGCTAGTCATACTTCTTCAACAATACAAAAAGAGATATTGCAAATTTATGACAGTAGAGTTTGTAATATAATTCATGAAAAAATTGTTAAAGAGTTCAACATTATTGTGGGTGACGCAAGAGACCAATAAAAAAAGAGCAAATGACAATTGTTTTAAGATTTGTTGATAAACAAGGACTGGTGAAAGAACGATTTTCTGATATAGTCCTTATTAAATATAATGCATCATTGACTTTGAAGAATGAGTTTTTTAATGTTCTCTTCCAACATGGTTTTGACATACAAAATATCCAAGGTCAAGGCTATGATGGACCAAGAAAAATGCATGGGGAATTTAACGACTTGCAAGCTTTGATTTTGAATGATTGACGATATGCTTATTATGTTCACTATTTTGCTTATCGTCTTTAGTTGCAACAGCTAGAGAAGTAGTTGAAAAGCATCAATTTTTTAAAGACTTGTTTGATTTAGCAACTGGAACAGGAATGAATCAGATTGGCACTTTACAATGTCCTGGTGAGACTTGATGGAGTTCTCATTTAAATTCATTTACTAGTTTACTAACGATGGACAATGCTACTAGCACGATTCTTAAAAATCTAAAAAATACTGCTTCTAACTATACTTGGCAAGGAGATGCTCATAACGCATATAATAGATTTAGATATTTTGAGTTTATTTTTATTTTGCATATAAAGGAAGTTTTAGGGGTTACTGATAATCTTTGTGAAGCTTTGTAACATCATTCTCAAGATATATTAAATGTCATGATTTTAGTTTCGACAACAAAATATTTAATTCAAAAGTTGAGAGATGATGGATGAGATAAATTGTTGAAAATGTGATATCTTTTTATGAAACTTAGGAGTTGGATTTTTCGGATATGAATGCTCAATACATTGTGGGTTATTATCGTAACAAGGAAGATGTTACAATGGAGCATCATTATCGAGTGGGTATATTTTTTTGCTACAGTAGATACTCACTTGCAAGAATTGAAGAGTAGATTTAACGAACATGTTATCAAGCTTCTCACTCTTACTATAGCTTTAGATCCCAAGGAGATTTTCAAGTTATTTGATATTGATAAAATTTGCATTCTTGTAAACAAGTTCTATCTAGAAGATTTTTCTCAACAAGAGATAGAACGTAACCCATATGAGTTGAAGCATTATGAACTTGATATATGTAAGCATCTTGATTTGAAAAAAACATCAACATTTTCTAAACTTTGTAGAAACTTAGTTGAGAGTGGAAAGTCAGCCATGTACCCACTCATTGATAGATTGATTGGCCTTATGTTGACTCTTCCAGTTTCAACCGAATCCTAAGAACGTGCTTTTTCTGCTATGAGGATTGTGAAGACTCGACTTTGTAGCAAGATAGAAGATGATATTTTGAGAAGTTCTTTAGTTGTGTACATTGAGAAAGAAATTGCAGAAAAATTTAATGTAAACGAAATAATTGATGATTTTAGTGATATCAAGGATTGAAAAGTGCAATTCAAATAAATTTTTAAATTTCTTTGTAGCTTATTTTTATTTATTAAATTATTTTTCTTTAATTAGTTTTTATTCGTAAAAATATTATTATTGTTCATTATATCGACCCCCCTCTTGAAATTTTCTGACTTCACCCCTGCCAACCATCCTTCATTTTTTCTAGTTTGCCTTTTCTAACTTTTCGATTAAAATGTTACATAGTTATACATAATTCGAAAATAGATTTTTAAATCCGAAAGTAGAATGATTAAATTTCAAATGTAAGACTTAGAGTGTTGTTGAGAAATTTTTCATTGTGTCTCATTGAAGGGAACAATCTAATATTTATATACATGGTTACTGTTCATGGAATTGACGTTCTTAGTAGACTCTATGCATGTGAGACACGTGTATTGTTCTAGTCCACCTGTTGGACTTTGTGGCCCCCCACATGCTAAATCCTTGGGTGTATGCAAATTGAGACCGCGAACTCCCCTTACGAGCACCCTTTGGCATCTGCAAATTGAGACCGCGAGCTCCCTTTGTTGACCTCCCACTATAAGGCTTGCACGCATCCATATGGTAGGGCCCAGTCAAGTTATGGGTAGACGACTCGAACCTTATATGATTTTTAAGTTGGTGACCATAAATACATAACAAGTATATTTTAAATTTGAAATTTGTACTTTATAATTTGACATAAATAAAAAAGTCAACCCAATACAAAACATGGGTAAACCATAGTAGTGTAAAATTACAAAGATGGCAAGCAGAGGTGAGAGGGACCGTTGATGTGGATGCTTTGCATGCATGTGATATGTTTTCCTTTTTCTTTTTAGAGTTCAAATTTTGGACAAAGAGTAGGGGCTTAGGATCTCATATCTTTTACGGGACACCTCAAAACCCTAATATATATATATATATATATATATATAATTAACTATTGTTTTAGGAATTTAATTTCATAAAACCCCTAGATTATGGGCAGCATTGGATTGTCGGTGGATCCAAGCATGCTCCCTTCACATGCTAAAAGCTTTAAAATATCCTCCTTACCTAAAACTGTACATTATACATACAAAAGTGGGAATATTTTCAGGCTTATAATGGGGGCCGGGGCCTCAACTTTCTTCTTGCCAATAAAACGATTGTAATGGTGAGGGGTTAGTAAGATTTAATTGTGTTTTACCTAAAATCTACCTGTCCAAGAACCTCGCCTTGTTTGGCAGCATTGTTTTAATAATTAGTTGATATAAAAAATCAAATCACACAATTTTATTTAATGAAACTCAAAGTAGAATGTTTTGTTACATATATCATGCCGTATCTTTTAAAAGACAAACCAATTAATGGGTGTCCCATATGAAGTTAAAAAACTTAGTTTTGGGCCATAAAATTATAAATTTTAAAGAATTATCATTATAATTTTATAATTTCAGGCCACATCAACAATAATATCAAATATAAATGAATGGTTGTGATGATTCATTATATTCTCCAGGGACAGAATTAGGTTTAGGTATCTTTTCCAAGGGGGACAACCTAAGCCATTTTTGTAGATTTTGCCCCTTGATCACCATGGGACGGTGCTTTCATGTTTCTCTCTCTGTATTTTTACATGTGAATGTGTGGACCTTTATTTTAAATCGCACAAATATCTCAACATCCCATTTACAACTTCAACATTTTATATTTTAATTTCCTTTCCTCACTTAAATTTGATTTTAACTCGCAACCTTATCGGTAATGAACGTGTAATTAAATTTTGTTATGAGTCTTTATATTTAGTAAAAATAGACTAAAAAATATAAAGATGGAAGTAAAAGCATAAGAATTAAAGCAACAGCTTTGGAGACTAACAATAAATTTTAACCTCGAATTGTGTTGGTCAAGAAAAGTTGATTAAAAAACAAGAAAAACTTTTACACAATTTCCAACAAACCTAATTTGCTCAAACCTCTCCATCTGACATGATTAAATAACACAGACAAAACCTTTTGTTTTTGGTGATTAAATTATGGTTGAGACACCCAAATCCCTGCCTGAGGACCAGAGATAATGCGAACAAAACAATGTCAAAACAAACCAAAATCATGTTTGCTTACACTTCTCACTTCCTAACAGTTGGGCGTTAAAATGGGGTTTGGGACTCCAAAACGACACATCAACCATACCAAAGAAAACTATGCATCAACGGCAATGCCCCCAAAATCTTTCATCTTTCTTTATCTAAATATTTCTTTTACCACCCAAACCTATTAGTTAACAAATGAAGAGATGATACAAAATTTAAGGATTTTCTTTCAAGTTTTGTTGAAGAGTCTTTGCTGAATACATAAAATTATTAACTAATTATATTTTCAACATAATATTAATTGTTGATGTCTTGTAGCGGCCAATGTTAATTAGTGTCATCACGCATATATGCATATCACTTCTTCTTGAATTAAGTAAATAAATATAAAAAATTCTTAAAATAATCCTTGGGGCTTCTCAAATGCCTCCTGTTTTAAGGAAGTAATAATGAGTTCTTATAACGAACCAAAACCAATCTTAAATTTGGCTCCTGTTTTAAGCAAGTAATAATGGGTTTTCTTACTTTTTATCCAAATGTTTCAATTTTTATTTTTAAATTATTTATAAGACAAATAGTTTAATTTAAACATGAAATATACGTGGATTATGTCACTATTGTAAAATTTTAATCTTTTAATAAACACTATTTATTGCCCTAATAATTAAATTGTGCTAAATTAGCTTGGATAATTTTTTAAAATTATAAAAATAATATTGTTACAAATGTAAAAATAATTATCAATAAATTAATTTTTTTAAGATTACTTGAAATTAGAATCGATTAAAAATATAATATTTGATAATAGAATATATTTAAAGTAATAAGTAATACTAATCAAAGAAATGAAAGTTTAATTGTTTTTAAGAAAAATTAAAATTTAGAAAAATAAATTAAAAAATATCACAAATTTAAAATGTCAGCATATAGTTTAAAATACATTTCTTTCTGTAAAACATGAATTGAAAAGAATAAATTTAAAATGATATAAATAAAATTTCAAATACGAGCATATTGTCTAAATTTATTTCAAAATAAAATTATATCATTTTTCAAAAAGTATAAATATCTATAAATCAATTTCATTTAATCATATTTGGAATTTAATCTTTGTATATAATTTTATAGATTCCTTTATTATAATTATATTTAGAACTTAACCTTATATTAATTTCATTTAATTTAGTAACATACTAAATTTAGTTAAAAAATAAGTTTCAATTAATTTAAGATGAAAGACATATGTTATTTATTAATTAACCTTTCAGAACCTTTATGAGGCAAAATATTTTTTAAAAGTGTTAATTAAATTGAAATGAAAATATTGAATAACAAAAAAGAGATCATTTTCAAAATTTATAATTAATGTGAAAGTAAAGATAATTATTTGGTAAATTTCATATATCTAAATAAATATAAAATAAGAAGAACCTAGGTTATAATTTAAACCGGTAAAAGGACTTAGGGAAATAAGAGGAAAATACGAAAGGACTTCAATTGTAATTTCTCCATAATTCCAACTATAAGCTTCCACTCATTTTCGCCGAATTTTTTTAATATTATGTAACAATTCAAATTAATTTTAAAATTTTATGTTAACATAAGTATACAACAATAGAAAAATAGCATAAAATTTATATTAAATAGTTAACAAAATGAAGAAGAAAGATTAAAGTGGAATGAAATTATTACTAAAACCATCAAGTTTTTTTGACTGAATCATGTTAACTATAAATAGATGAAGGGCTGAATCATAAGAATAATTAACTTCAACTTATTTAGGGATGCAACTGCATACCATTTAGAAAAATACAGGGACTTAAGACAGAATTAACCTGCATTTAGAAGGAATTAAATAATAATGAAAAATATATATAACTTGTTGAGTAAAACAGAAAATGTTAAAATAATAAAGAATAAGAGACCAAAAAGGAAACTTAAATAGTGAGCTGGTGGGCTTGACAAAGACATTGAATCTCAAGATAGATTAGAGGTTTAATTACGACATTAATGCATCCATATCCAGGTAAGGTAGACTCCTTATCTTCTTCATTAGTCAATCAAATCTGCTTCAAACATGCACTGATAATGTTTAAGAGTCAACCAATTATTGTTCTCCTTTAACTTAGTTTTTTTTTATATTAATTTACAATATTTTTTACTTATAAAACACTTAATTTGGATTTAAAAGGTATATGTGAATTGAGGTTAGTAAAATTGATTTAATTGAACAATCGAAAAAAATTAAATTTTCAATTTTTCAACTCAATTCAAATAAACAATTCGAGTTCAAATCGAGTTGAATTTTACTATTCGAATAATGATCGGTGCAAATATCACTTTGATTCTTGTCAATTAATTTTGAATATGAACAAATTGGTCTCTCTAACAAAATTACAAAATAATTCAAAATATTTATAAAATTCTAAAATTTATATGTTTTAAAAATATAAAGTTTTTAAAGAATATATAAAGAAATTTAAAAATCTTGTAAAGTAATAGTTTTGGAATTAATGATTCAAGCCTATCATACTAAAATAAATTTTTCTTTCTCATTTTGCTTTGAATAAGTTTTCAAATATATATGTTCTAACATTATTTCAATTTTTCCATTCGATTCAATCGAATGCCCACAAAGATTAAGTAGGGAGATAGTAAATTACACATACAAACATCACAAGTCGACATATACCTAAACTAAACCGGACAGAAAACAAGAAACTACAGAATCCTTGGACGCAGCCTCCATAGATAAAGACACCATACCACAAAGGCCCTACTCACATAACGATTCATTTCATGTCTATTACTCTTACTATCATAATAACTAAAAACCCTTTACTCAAACATCAAAAAGCGTCTTCCAAGTATAAATAAATTCCAATTGGACAGTGTTGAGAGTCGATGTAAGATTTTGGCACTTAATTTGTGTCTTCATTTGTATCTAAAAAGTATTATAATTTATAATTATGTTACTCAAATTAAATTTGAGAATTTTTCCGAATTAAAAAAAATCATAAACAAGTTTAGGAAAGTGTCGTGAAATTTGAAATACATCTGTAACACCCTATTTTGGCCCGGGTCTAAAGGGTCAGAATTACAAATGGGCTTATGTGGTCCAAAACCCGAAATACAACAGGGGCCCAAAGCTCAGTGGCCCAAATCATTTGCAGAAACCTTAGGGTTTCTGAGGAAGCCTTTGCGCCGCAGCCACGAGCGTCCTCGGTCTTCACCTGCGCATCAAGGAAAAACGAAAATGGAAAGTGAATCAAAATATTTGTAAATCAAATCAAAAAACAGATTTGTTTCCTTTTTAGATTTATTTCATACGACTATAAAATAGCCATTGTAATATTGTAATAGGGGATCCGGATTTTCGAAATCAATAAAAATATGATTATATTCACAGCAAAACATAGTATACAAGCAGAGAATAAAAATCACAAACAGAAATTCAGAAAAAAAAAGAAAGGAAAATAGATTAAAAGGTAGTAATTTATATCCTTCGTTTCCTCTTTTCTTCGATTTGATTTATTGTAATACAAAAAGTAAAGGGAAAGTAGGGGAAATACCTGGCGACGCCTTCAATCTACGCAAAAAGAGCCAATAAGCCCTTTGGGGTGCGACTCCGACCACCTTCCACGGTGGGATCACGGCAGAGGCGCGGTGGCGTAGAAGCTAGGGTTGAAACCCTAGCAGAGGAATCAAGTTTTTTTATTTTTTTATTTTTATTTTTTCTCTGCTCTTAATGATTTTTTTTGGGAAAAATTGATTTAAATAGTGGTACTAAATGGTACCGTTTTAGGAGCAGTTCTCAGTGTTGAAAACGGCATCGTTTTGGCGTGGATCGACTCGAGTCCGACCCGACCCGGCCTAGGATCCGCGTGTTTTTGAGTGGAGGGGTAAATTGCGCTTTTAGTCCCTCCGCCTTTTAATGTTTTTGTAATTAAGTTTTTTTATTTTTTTAAATTTACCCTTTTATTTATTTTTATTTCAATTTGGTCTAATTTGAACGACGTCGTTTAGAGGAGAAGGAACAATTTCCTTTCATTTCTCTGCATTCTTTTGCGTTCAAGATGGTCCTTGTGACTTCAATTATTTGCTAATTTGCCCTATTTTTATCACATTTTAAAATTAGTCATTTTAGAATTAATTGATTTCAAAATATTTTCTTTTTCTTTTTCTTTTAAGTTTACACATGTAATTATTATTTTTATGATTTATATATTTATTACATTATATATATGTAATTATTATTTTTATAATTTATATATTTATTACCTTATATATATATGTACGTATATATATATTATACTTTCTATACATATTTTATAATTTCTATATATATATATATGAAATCATTATCTTTATGATCTATATATTTATTAACTTATATATATATGTACGTATATATATATTATACTTTCTATCCATATTTTATAATTTCTATATATATATTTTCTTTATTCTCATGAATGTATTATATATATAAATATATTTTATATAAATTTTATATTTTTTCCATAATTTCAATGTATATATTATGTACTTTCTTTTCTTTATTTTTATATGTTTGTTGATTTATGTTTTCATATTTTTTTATTTTGCTCATTTATTTGATACTTTGCATGTCATTTTTTTATTTATTTGTTTATCTTATTTCTATACAATTGTCGTATTTATTATTGTTATTTGCTATTGCGACATTTATACATGCATTCAATATAACATTACATCATTTTTTTACTCGATTTCAAACTTTTTAAAATTAAGATAATGCTTGTATTTAGGATTTTCAAGGAAATTGAGCCCTAACGTATTGGGTTCCGATTTTCTTCGTTAAATCTAACAATCGAGCATTTCTCTTTAATCAAAAAATAAGAACTTATTATTGGGAATTCAAGACGTTGTGTCCTAACGTATTGGATGTGACGTATTGATTTCTCGAAATGAAATTTTTTCTAAAAAATAAGAAAGGAAATATTCCGAGTTTGGAATTTTGGAGGAATTGTGCCCTAACGTATTGGGCCACGATTTCTTAAATCTTGAATAAATGGATATTCTTTTAAATTTTTATTACACGAGTATTCTGGCCTAATTCATTTATGAGGAAATTAGAATGTCGTGCCCTAACGCATTGGGTGTGGCATTTTCTTTCTCTGAAATGATAAGGGTCTTAATACATAATGTTTAAAGTTTTTGCTAAGGATTATATTTTTCAAATTTTCGACATTAAGACATTAATTAATTAACTAAGTACCAATTTTTAGGCGTTATGAGGGTGCTAATCCTTCCTCATACGTAACCGACTCCCGGACCCGTTTTTCTAAAATTCATAGACCAAAGTCATTTTTAGGTGATCCAATCACACCTTAATAAAAGATTGGTGGCGACTCCCAATTTTCATTTTTTAAAGTCGACAATCTAAAATTTTTGTTTTTCAAAAAAGATGGTTTCGACAGCTTGGCGACTCCACTAGGGACACATACGAGAGTCGAGCCACAAAGTTGATTAATTTTTGTCTTATGGTCGAGAAAAATATTTTTTTAAAAAAACTCATGACATCCTTTCACATTCATTATCTTATTGCTTAAATATTGTTTGCATTATACATTTCATGAGTTGAACAATTTTACCCTTTTAAGTGGGAGTGAGAAGCTATGCCTTCGTGAGGTTTTCACCTCCGTGTAGGGTAGTGGATTGCTTCCGGGATACATCCGTACCTAAGTCTTCGTGAGATTTTCATCTCCGTGCAGCCATAAGGAAATGCATTCTCCTGAACCGAACTCGATTCATATGAGCCTATAATGGGTGAGGATTGAGGAATCTGCTGGGTCGGGTACCTTTACCCTAAAAGCCGAACTTCATATAATGAACCTTAGGAATCCACCCTAGGTAGAGCTATACTAAACCCTAGTAGATATCCGATTAGAGATTTTTACTATTTCTTGATTATATCTTATGTTTTTATGTGATATTGACTTTTGGTGTTTTATTTGCATGACATGGCATTTCATTTCATCATAAAAGGCGTCAGTCCATATTCAGTTGCTAGATAGAAGGCTTATCATAGAAAGAGGGTTTCTTGATAAAGTGGAGGACAATGCAGCTGTCCGAACTTGGTCTAAAATAACGCAGCAAGAAAAGGGTGATGGTTTGGCTGACGGGCATGTATCGGAGTTATAGGACTTTACGCATATCAGTGTAACTCAAAATAATTTGCAAGAATTGAAGGAAATCTGGGGTCAGTGGAATGATGAGGTTAGATAGTTATTTTATAATAATTATGGGGATTTGCCTTATTTGCTTGATGTAAAGGTAGACAAGCATTTATTTCAAGCCCTCGCCCAGTTTTGGAATCCTGCTTACGGCTGCTTTACGTTTGGGAAGGTCGATTTGGTGCCTATGATAGAGGAATATATGGCTTTACTCCGATGTTCAAAGTTTCAAGTGGACAGTGGTAAATGTGCCAGCCTTTTCAAAAAAGCTGATGAGTGTAACAGGAATGAGTGAGCAGTGGGTTGTCGCACGAATTAAGCAAAAGAGGGATAGTAAGTGCGTTCCTTGGAGAAGCTTGAAAGATGTAATTCTCACACACCCAGATGTAAGAAAAAGGTTAGACGTTTTTTCTTTAAGTATATACGGTTTGGTTATCTTCCCTAAAGCCTTGGGGTATATGGATGAAACAGTCACTGATTTATTCGACCGGCTTGATAAAAGGGTTACACCAATTCCAGCAATTTTGGTAGAAACTTTCAGGTCATTGAGTGCATGCCGGAAGACGGGCAAATGTAGATTTATTGGATGTGCACAGCTTCTACTCGCATGGTTTCACAGTCACTTTTGGAAGGTGGATAAAGTTTCGTATCGGGTTTTCTCTGAAAATTATTCACCACTAAAAGAGATAGTCGCTACACCGAGGAGAGGCGACATTTCGAAGGAGAAGTGGATGGTAATTCTTCAAAACCTTCAAGAGGAGGACGTTGAGTGGAGAGCTCCTTGGTTACTTCCAGATGAGATCCTGTATAGGTGTGGTAGTTTTGATTGGGTTCCTTTGCTGGGTATTTGAGGAGCTGCTGGATATGCCCCATTATTGGTACTAAGGCAATATAGGTCAAGGCAATTTATACCTGTGACCCAAAGGATAGTTGATTGTGAATTTTCGTACAAAAATGATGGTTATAGAAAGAAGATTCAAGAGATGTCTAGTGCGTGAAAACAGACTCGCCGAATGAAGAGGCTAGCTGTGGGTCCAATGACAACTCCTAAGTATCATGAATGGTGGGCTAGAAGGATTAATGATACTACACCTAAAATAAATCAGGAAGACAGCCAGTTAATATAAGAGCATTTGCGAGTCATTCATTCTGAGTTGGAAATCATAAGGCAAGATTTTGAGAGGAGAAATGCGGATTTGGAGAAAAGCGGATTTGGAGAAAAAGATAGAGCAAATGGAGGCGGAAAAGATGAACTTAAGATTGGATATAGACGTTCAGAAGCTTGAAAATGAGAAGTTAAAGAAAGAGAAAAACAAGGCTGAGGAAGAGCTGGGTAGTTTGAAGACGGATTATAAAAAAATGCGTTTGTCAATGAGAACTGCTGGGCTGGGAAAGACTTCAGAACAGTGTCGAGCAGAAATCCAAGAAGAAAAGGACAAAGCCGATAGATGGGAACAGAAATTTCAGGAGATGCAGAGACGAAACGAAGTTTTAGAAAAGATTTTGTCAGAAAGCCAAAAGGAAAAAGGCGAGCTAAAGGATAGGGTGGTTGTGTTGGAAGGATGTCTTCGTCAATATCGAGAACGAAATTTGGCAAAAGAGTTGAAAGCTAGATTGAGCAAGATTAAAGAAATGAAGAAAAGAATCGAAGAGCTAGAAACGGTGCTGTAAAATTGTGAGATCCAAATCAAGCACTTAAAAGCAAACAAGAGTCGTAATAATGAACAACTTCATCACTTTCAAAGTCAAGTTAGAAGCAGAGATCATCTTATCGAGGAAGCTGTGGTCCAGATTCGAGAAGTAGCTGATCATATACAGACTTTAGCAGTATAGGCTGACACACTGAGTGTGAAGTATGAATTAGAATCGGATCGGGGGCAAGAATTAGGTTTGTTACTTAGAAAGATTAGAGTTCTAGGTACTAGGGCAAAGTCTTATTTGTAATTCACTTTATGTAAAGGAATTTAATTTCTAGTAAAGTTTTCTTATATGGAATTGAATCAAAATTGACACTTTTCTGCATTCATTTCATGCATTGCATTGTTTCATATGCATTAAGAGATACATCAAGGGATTCTAATTAATTTAAATCACCCATCAATTAATCTGTAAACCAACCAGCCTACTAAACACCGCTACGGTACTCGATTGAAAACTAAGAATATGGATCAAAGAATGGAAAGACTAGAATAATCCCAAAAGGAAATGCAGGAGCAACTTCAAAAGCAAATGAATGAGCAGCAAAAAATGATAGACAAAATGATGGAATCTCAAGGGAGTATGATGGCTCAGTTAAATCAATGGTTCAACAAAGAAACTGATAAAGGAAAAGACTCTGTGCTCAATATTAAAGAAGGAGACAATGAGGGACCTGTCTATCCTCCGGACTTTACCCCCCAACAAGTTGAGATATACCCGCGTAGGTCATCTGTTACCATTAATCCTCCGGGTGACGCTGCAACGCTAATTAATCTCCAAGCAGGATCAGGCTCTAACCCCGGAGCCAACTTTGTTAATCCTATTATTCCTGATTTCGATGAGACAGCTGGAAAGGAGAAAATGAATGATGAATTGCCAAAACAGCTAGAGGAAAAGTACAAATGGCTGGAAGAGAAATTTAGAGCGATGGAATGTGTAGAAGGCTACTATGGGATGGATGCTAAAGAATTGAGTCTGGTTCCGGATTTAGTGCTCCCTTACAAATTCAAAATGCCAGAGTTTGAGAAATATAATGGAACCAGTAGCCCCGAAGCTCATATTACCATGTTCTGCAGGCGAATGACCGGTTATGTCAATAATGACCAACTCTTGATTCATTACTTCTAAGATAACCTCACAGGGGCAGCATCCAAGTGGTACAATCGATTGAACCGTACCCAGATTAATTCATGGAGAGATTTGGCACAGGCGTTCATAAAGCAGTACAACCATGTGACTGACATGGTACCTGATAGGATCACTCTGCAGAATATGGAAAAGAAACCAGGCGAAAGCTTTAGGCAATACGCGCAGAGGTGGAGGGAGTTTGTCGTACAAGTTCAGCCGCCTCTTCTAGAAAGAGAGATGACGATGCTTTTCGTCAACACATTGAAGTCACCATTTATTACACATATGTTAGGAAGTGCTACTAAAAGTTTTTCTGTCATAGTTATGAATGGCGAGATGATAGAAAATGCTATCAGAAGAGGGAAAATAGATGCTGGAGAAAGTAGCAGAAGGGCGGCCTTGAAGAAGAAAGAGAACGAGGTCAATAACACAAGTTCATATTCAAGACGATTCTGATGAATCACTGGGAAAAGTGGTCATTAACGGCAAGGATCAATAAAGCAGAGATCTGATACAAGATAAAATACAGAGAAGATTCAATTTACGCCAATTCCAGTGACGTATAGGGAGCTATATCAGAATCTATTCAATGCACACGTGGTTTCCCCTTTTGACTTGAAACCTCTACAGCCTTCATACCCCAAGTGGTATGATGCAAATGCACAGTGCGACTATCACGCGAAAATTGAGGGGCATTCTATAGAACATTGTACGACATTCAAGAAGCTGGTGGAAAGACTTATAAGCATGGGTGTGGCTAAATTGGATGATTCTCCCAGTACAGATAATCCGTTACCTAATCATAACGGAGTGAACATGATAGGTGGGAGCATGGGTAGAAAAGTCAAGGAAGATGTAGCAGAAGTGAAAATTCCTTTGAGGTGGGTCTAGAGAAATATGGTAAAAAGGGGATTGATTGTTCCGAATTCAGAGAAAAGCTTCGAAAGGATGGAAAATTACTGTGAGTTCCATCACGATGAGGGACATGAAATCTAGGAATGCACTGAATTCAAAGCCCTGGTTCAAGTTCTGATGGATAATAAAGAAATGAAATTTTATGAGGAAGTTAGGGAGGAAGGGAGTATTTGCACATCCGAATCCTCGAAGGTTCCAAGAGTAGCGCAGCCTGTGGTCATCATCTCGCGACCAAAGAAGGATGAAGTGAGAACGCCAGTGATGCCAAGAATCATAATAAAGAAACCTGCAACCTTTTCTTACCAGGACAGTAGGAAGGTTCTATGGAGCTACGAGTGCAATACAACTGTCCCTGGAAAAGAGACTACAAAGGACCAATGTGTGAGTGCCAAACCAGAACCTATGAAAGGGGTAATAATAGGGGAGCAGAAAGGGAAAATAGTTGAGCCAGTGAAGGTGGAAGAACCTGTGGAATTCCTCAAATTTCTGAAGCATAGTGAGTATAATGTCGTCGAGCAGTTGCATAAACAACCGGATCACATATCTGTACTAGCCTTACTCTTGAATTCAGAAGTACATCGAAATGCACTAATGAAGATGCTAAATGAGACTTATGTGTCCAAGGATATTTCTGTCAGTAAACTAGATCAGTTGGTCAATAATATCAGTGCTGATAATTTTATATATTTCAATGATGATGAAATACCTCTTGGGGGCATGGGAACTACCAAAGCTTTGCATATCACTGTACGATGCAAGGGGCATATTTTGCCAGGAGTACTAATTGACAATGGATCAGCTTTGAACATATTGTCATTATTCACACTTAACAGGCTACCCATAGACAGTTCGCACATGAAAACATGTCAAAATGTAGTGAGGGCATTTGACAGTACAGAAAGGAAGGTCATAGGAAGAATTGAGAGACCCCTACTGATTGGCCGAACAGTTTATGAGGTAGATTTTATTGTGATGGACATCAAACCTTCCTATAATTGTTTATTAGGAAGACAATGGATATATTCGGCGGGGGCAGTACCATCATCATTACATCAGATGTTAAAGTTAGTGTCAGATGGTCGATTAGTGATAATAAAAGTCGAAGAGGATATAATAGCAGTTGTATCCAATGAGACGCCATACGTGGAGACCAATGACAAGTCAATAGAATGCTCATTTTGATCTTTAGAGTTTGTAAATACGGCATTTGTTCCTGAAGGGAGCAAAATTTTGGTGCCAAAATTATCCAAAACTACAGAGATGGGTTTACAATTGTTGGTGAGAAAAGGAGCTTTACTCGGAAGAGGGCTAGGGAGATATCTTCAATGGAGGACTGAGGTTCCAATGCTGAAAGAAAAGTAGGATCACTTTGGCTTAGGATACAAGCCAGATAGAGGACAGAGAAGGAATGAGATAGAAAAAAGGCAGGAAAGGAGAAGGGCACGTTTAAATGGGGAGGAAGCTAAGTGAGAGCCAATGATAATCCCCCACATATCCAAAACTTTCGTATCTGGAGGAGTTATTCATCATGAGAGAAAAAAATGGTTGAGGAAAGCATCGAATAGACGTTGGGAAATATGCACATCAATGCCATTCATGAACATGTGAATGAAGAGAGGAGTTGGCTGGACATTCGTCCTTATGAGCCTAGGAATGTTCCAGATAATTGGACTGCAGAAGAAATACCTAAAGTCTTTAGAAATGTCTCAGAGTAATATTCAGAACAAACTTGTTGTTTTAGCCTAGAAATAACAAGAATTCTTTTGTGAAATAGGCTTGTGTTTAAACATCATTAATAAAATACATCTTTGCAATTGTTTCGAGTAAATAGTCTTTCATTCTTTCCATACAAGTAAATATATTCTTTCATTTCACAAATAATTGTACATAAATTCATACATTCTTTTGTAACCATATTAGGTCCTTGTGTATCAACGACGTGAATGACGCCGCTAAGAGCTTAGAGTGCCCTTTTGAACGAAACGTGTGTTTAGAGGGACCGCACGACTTTGAAGGTGACGAAGATAATGGTTTATCTTTGGACTTGTTGAGGATGGTAGAACAAGAGGAAAAACAAATCCTACCTCACGAAGAATCAGTAGAAATTGTGAGCTTGGAAGAAGGAAAAGAGGTGAAAATTGGAACTGAGATTTCTACAAAGACAAGACGAGACCTTATTGAATTACTCCAAGAATTCAAAGATGTCTTCGCATGGTCATACCAAGATATGCCCGGATTGAGTGCTGACATTGTAGTACATCGCCTACCTATAAAAGAAGATTGCAAACCAATTCAACAGAAGCTCAGAAGAATGAGACCTGATATTGTGCTCAAAATAAAAGATGAAGTTAGGAAACAGTTTGATGCTGGGTTTTTGCAGGAGGTCAAATATTCTGAATGGGTAGCCAACATCGTTCTAGTCCCTAAAAAAGATGGAAAAGTACGAATGTACGTGGATTACAGGGATTTGAACAAAGCAAGTCCAAAGGACAATTTCCCATTGCCACATATTGATACTCTGGTGGACAATACAGTAGGATTTTTGCTGTTTTCTTTTATGGATGGGTTCTCAGGATATAATCAGATAAAGATGCATCCAGAAGATATGGAAAAGACTACGTTCATTACTTTGTAGGGAACATTTTGCTATAAGGTGATGCCATTCAGATTAAAGAATACGGGAGCAACATATCAGAGAGCCATGGTAGCCTTGTTTCATGATATGATGCACAAAGAAATTGAAGTATATGTTGATGATATGATTGCCAAATCCAGAACAGAGGATGAACATGTACAGGTCCTGAGAAAATTTTTCTTAAGATTAATGAGGTTCCAGCTCAAGCTTAATCCGACAAAATGCACTTTTGGAGCCAGGTCAGGAAAGTTGTTAGGCTTCATAGTCAGCGAAAAGGGAATTGAGATTGATCCAAACAAAGTCAAGGCAATACGAGATTTATCGCCACCACGTACCCAGAAAGAAGTTCGAGGTTTCTTAGGAAGACTGAATTACATTGCTCGATTTATTTCACAGTTGACCGAGAAATGTGATCCCATATTTCACCTTTTGAAGAAACATAATCCTGATGTCTGGAATGAAGAATGCCAGAAAGCCTTTGAAAAGATAAAACAATACTTATCCAATACTCCAGTTCTGTCACCACCTAGCCCAGATAGACCCTTGATTTTGTATTTAACGGTGTTCAACAACTCCATGGGATGCGTGCTGGGTCAACATGATGCGACTGGGAAGAAGAAAAAGGTGATTTACTATCTCAACAAGAAATTCACTAATTGTGAGATGAGATATTCACCTATCGAAAAATTGTGTTGCGCCCTGATTTGGATGACCAAGAGGTTGAGGCAATACTTACTCTATCATATAACTTGGCTAATTTTAAAATTAGACCCTTTGAAGTATATGATGGAGTCAACAACATTAAATGAAAGAATGGCTAGATGACAAATCTTGCTCTCTGAGTTTGATATCGTATATGTAAGTCAGAAGGTCATCAAGGGGAGTGCGATAGCAGATTTCTTGGCTAGCAGAGCTCTGGACGATTATGAGCCTCTGAACTTTGATTTCCTGAATGAAGATTTGATGTATGTGGCAAATGCTGAAGAGGATCCCCAAGAAAATCATTCTTGGAGATTAAACTTTGACGGAGCATCGAATGCACTAGGCAATGGGATTGGGGAAGTCCTGGTGTTGCCGAATGGAGATTATCATCCTTTCACCAGTAAGTTGGACTTCGATTCCACTAATAATATGGCCGAGTATGAAGCTTGCATCATGGGGATTCGAGCAGCTATAGAGCCGAAGATTAAGATACTAGAAGTATATGGAGACTCAGCATTGGTAATTTATCAATTAAAAGGGGAATGGGAAACGAGAGATCCCAAGTTGATCCGTTATCGGAGATTGGTTCTGGAATTAATTGAAGAGTTTGACAACATTACCTTTTGTTATCTCCCACGGGAAGAAAATCAGATGGCTGATGCTCTTGCTACTTTAGCTTCCATGATTAAAGTGAATTAGTTAGAGGACATGAAGCCCAATCAAATTAGTATTTATGAGATCCCAGCCCACTGTTACAGCATTAAAGAAGTGGAGAATGATAATCATCCCTGGTACAAAGATATATTGCTATATGTGAAAAATCGCGAATATCCTGATTAGGTAACGGAGAATGATAAGAGGACATTGAGGAGACTAGCTATTGACTATGTCTTAGATGGGGAGATCCTATACAAAAGAGGAAAGGATCGAGTATTGTTGAGGTGCGTGGACGCTGTAGAGGCTAAGGAAATTTTAGAAGAAGTTCATGAGGGTGTTTGTGGAACGCACGCTAATGGATTTACCATGGCTAGACAGATTATGAGATTCAGATATTACTGGTCCACTATGGAAAGAGATTGCATCAATTATGCCAAAAAATGCCATAAATGCCAAATTTATGGGGATAAAATGCACGCGCCTCCTTCTCCTCTTCATGTGATGACTTCTCCGTGGCCTTTCTCCATGTGGGGTAAGGACGTCATTGGACCAATATCACCGAAGGCTTCTAATGGAAATCGTTTCATTTTTGTAGTTATTGACTACTTCACTAAGTGGGTGGAAGCAGCATCATATGCTAATGTCACGAAGTCAGCAGTCAGTAAGTTTTTGAAGAAGGAGATTATATGTCGATATGGAATGCCTGAAAAGATTATATCTGATAATGCATTGAATTTGAACAATAGCACAATAGCAGAAGTCTGTAATCAATTCAATATCAGACACCATAATACGTCACCGTATCGTCCAAAAATGAATGGTGCAGTAGAGGCGGCCAACAAAAACATTAAGAAGATTGTGGCGAAAATGGCTGAAACTTACAGGGATTGGCATGAGAAGTTACCATTTGCTCTTTTGGCTTACCGAACATCTGTCAGGACTTCTACTGGGGTAACGCCTTTTTCTTTGGTTTATGGAATGGAAGCAGTTTTACCTATTGAGGTTAAAATTCCTTCTCTCCGAGTATTGGCTGAGTTAAAATTGGATGAGGCCAAATGAATCCAATCTCGGTATGATCAGTTGAACCTGATTGAAGAGAAAAGATTAAAATCTATTCATCATGGTCAAATGTATCAGAAGCGAATGATGCGAGCTTATAATAAGAAGGTTCGTCCCAGAGAATTTCATGAAGGGGATTTGGTTTTGAAAAAAATCCTCCCTTTACAAAAGGATTTTAGAGGGAAATGGATGCCAAACTGGGAAGGACCTTACGTTGTGAAAAAGGTTTTTTCTGGAGGCGCTTTGATTTTGAGTAAAATGGATGGCAAAAATCTTCCGGATCCTGTAAATTCAGATTCGGTCAAGAAATATTTCATTTGAAGGAAGAGAGAAATCAAAGTAAAAACCCGCAAAGGGCGCTTTGATCTCCTAAAAAAAGGGAGAGGCCAAGGTGAAAACCCGAAAAGGGCGCCTTGAGACCAAAGGGGGTTTGAGTTGAAAACCCAAAAAGGGCGGCTCAAACATTGTCAGATTGGGGCATATGGTGATCTCGCTTCACTTAAGTCAACAAGAAAAAGATTTACGAGTCTTGGGGCATCGACAAAGTACTGTAGATCCCCTAAATACATATTAAATTCAGAAGGGTTCTTGGCTTGCACGGAGAAGTTCAAGCGGCAATATCCAAAGCACCTGGTCTTCATATTATTTGTACCAAATTTGTTGGTTCTTGTAAATACTTCATTCTTTGCTGTTCTTGAATACTTTTTCTTTTCAGGACACTTACTATCAATAAACTCTTGAATTAATTCATCTCTTACTCAGTATTTTTGACCTTTGAGCAAGCATGTCGCATTAGAATAATGATTGATGGACTAATAAACTTTCACAAAAGAAGTTTGGTATATTACTCTGGGAATTTCTAAATAATTTGGTAACCTGAAACAGGACTATTGTTTAAAACACCCCGAGTTCGAAAGATAAAGAGCCGAAGAAGGAAAAAGTCTAAATTAAGACTGCTTTTTCGGATTTGGTTGTCTAAATAGTGAATGAGACAGCAAGAAGTCTTGATGGGGTAGGAAGAAGTCCCCTATGGAAAGAAAACTCCTCATTTAGACATAAGCATTTGATAAGACACCTTGAGAGTGGTGTAAACAAATTTCATAATCTGTATCCTTGAATTACGATAGGAGAAGACTGAAAAGAGTCAAATTTTCCTACTCTTAAGTCACGGTGGAAGAAATATAGTACAAATTCTGTGAGCTTTGAAGTGCATAATGGGGTGCAATTTGATTGAGAGTTTTTTCGAAGATATCAGCCAAACAAAGGGCGTCAGCGACAAAACCTTAATAAACTTCAAGAAATGATAATTCTTGAAAAATGACATTCGGCATTCATTCAAATGTCATTCACACGTGTCTAGTTAGGAGCATTTGATGCATTTTATGCCATCCTAATCATTAGGTATAATTAGGTTCACTATACAAGTCATGTTCCCTAGAGAGCAGATCAGTGAAGATCGAGTCTTATCTCCCTGAAGTTGCAATAGAGCAGACTAAGTAGGCAAGTCTTATCCTCCTGAAGTTGCAGTGAGGCAGACTAAAGATGGCAAATCTTATCTCCCTGAAGTTACAGTGGAGCAGATTAAAGCCAGTAATCCTATCTTGCTGAAGTGGCAGTGAGTGAATTAAAACCTTAAATCTTATCTCTCTGAAGTTGCAGAGAGCAGATCGCATCTAGTCTTATCCTCCTGAAGTTGCAGTGAGGCAGACTAAAGATGGCAAATCTTATCTCCCTGAAGTTGCAGTGGAGCAGATTAAAGCCGGTAATCCTATCTCGCTGAAGTTGCAGTGAGCAGATTAAAACCTTAGATCTTATCTCTCTGAAGTTACAGAGAGTAGATCGCATCTAGTCTTATCCTTCTGAAGTTGCAGTGAGGCAGACTAAAGATGGCAAATCTTATCTCCCTGAAGTTGCAGTGGAGCAGATTAAAGCCGAGAATCCTATCTCGCTGAAGTTGCAATGAGCAGATTAAAACCTTAGATCTTATCTCTTTGAAGTTACAGAGAGCAGATCGCATCTAGTCTTATCTCCTTGAAGTTGCGGTGGAGCAGACTAAGTAGGCAAGTCTTATCCTCCTGAAGTTGCAGTGAGGCAGACTAAAGATGGCAAATCTTATCTCCCTGAAATTGCAGTGGAGCAGATTAAAGCCGATAATCCAATCTCGCTGAAGTGGCAGTGAGCGGATTAAAACCTTAGATCTTATCTCTCTGAAGTTGCAGAAAGCAGATCGCATCTAGTCTTATCCTCCTGAAGTTGCAGTGTAGGCAGACTGAAGATGGCAAATCTTATCTTTCCAAGATAGTGGGAAGCAGATTTAAGCCACCAAGCCCTGTCTCCCTGAACAGCAGCGGAGAAGGTTGAAGATTGTAGATCTTATCTCCCTAAGTAGTAGTGCAGCAAATCAAAGACGACAAATCTTATCTTTCCAAGATAGTGGGAAGCAGATTTAAGCTACTAAGCCTTATCCTCTTGAAGTTGCAGTGAGGCAGACTGAAGATGGAAAATCTTATCTCCCTGAAGTTGTAGTGGAGCAGGTTAAAGCCAATAATCCTATCTCTCTGAAGTTACAGTGGAATAGACCCAAGAAATAGAGCAGATAGCATCAAATTCGTCTTTAAGTTGCAGCAGATTAAGTTGAAGCTAAAAGTCTTATCTCCCTGAAGTTACAGTGGAGTAGATTGAAGCACTAATTCTTAAACCTCTGAAGATGCAGTGGGAAGGAGCAAGGCTACTTGAAGAAGAAGAGTACCAAATTCTGGCACGACCGGGCAAAATTAGGCGTTTTAAAGTCTTTACTTCGTTCCTGTTACACGATAACGAGCAAAGAGGGGCAGCTGTAACACCCTATTTTGGCCCGGGTCTAAAGGGCCAGAATTACAAATGTGCTTATGTGGCCCAAAACCCGAAATACAACAGGGGCCCAAAGCTTAGTGGCCCAAATCATTTGCAGAAACCTTAGGGTTTCTGAGGAAGCCTTTGCGCCGCAGCCACGAGCATCATCGGTCTTCACCTGCGCATAAAGGAAAAACGAAAATGGAAAGTGAATCAAAATATTTGTAAATCAAATCAAGAAACAAATTTGTTTCCTTTTTAGATTTATTTCATACGGCTATAAAATAGCCATTGTAATATTGTAATAGGGGATCCAGATTTTCAAAATCAATAAAAATACAATTATATTCACAGCAAAACAGAGTATACAAGCAGAGAATAGATTAAAAGGTAGTAATTTATTTCCTTCATTTCCTCTTTTCTTCGATTTGATTTATTGTAATACAAAAAGTAAAGGGAAAGTAGGGGAAATACCTCGCGACGCCTTCAATCTACGCAAAAGGAGCCAATAAGCCCTTTGGGGTGCGACTCCGACCACCTTCCACGGTGGGATCGCGGCAGAGGCGCGGCGGCGTAGAAGCTAGGGTTTAAACCCTAGCAGAGGAATCAAGTTTTTTTTATTTTTCCTCTGTTGCTAATGATTTTTTTGGGAAAAATTGATTTAAATAGTGGTACTAAACGGTACCGTTTTAGGAGCAGTTCTCAGTGTTGAAAATAGCGTTGTTTTGGTGTGGATTGACCCAAGTCCGACCTTACCCGGCCTAGGATCCGCTTGTTTTTGAGCGGAGGGGTAAATTGCGCTTTTAGCCCCTCCGCCTTTTAATGTTTTTGTAATTAAGTTTTTTTTTAATTTACCCTTTTATTTATTTTTATTTCAATTTGGTCTAATTTGAACGGCGTCGTTTAGAGGAGAAGGAACAATTTCCTTTCCAGCCCCTCTGCATTCTTTGCACGTTCAGTATGGTCCTTGAGACTTCAATTATTTGCGAATTTGCCCTATTTCTCATCACATTTTAAAATTAGTCATTTTAGAATTAATTGATTTCAAAATGTTTTCTTTTTTCTTTTTTTTTTAAGTTTATACATGTAATTATTATTTTTATGATTTATATATTTATTACCTTATATATATATGTACGTATATATATTATACTTTCTATACATATTTTATAATTTCTATATATATATATGAAATCATTATCTTTATGATCTATATATTTATTAACTTATATATATATATATGTACGTGTATATATATATATATTATACTTTCTATCCATATTTTATAATTTCTATATATATATATATTTTTCTTTATTCTCATGAATGTATTATATATATAAATATATTTTTATATAAATTTTATATTTTCCATAATTTCAATGAATATATTATGTACTTTCTTTTCTTTATTTTTTTTATATGTTTGTTGATTTATGTTTTCATATTTTTTATTTTGTTCATTTATTTGATACTTTGCATGTCATTTTATTTATTTATTTGTTTATCTTATTTCTATACAATTGTCGTATTTATTATTGTTATTTGCTATTATGACATTTATACACACATTCAATATAACATTACATCAATTTTTTACTCGATTTCAAACTTTTTAAAATTAAGATAATGCTTGTACTTAGGATTTTCAAGGAAATTGAGCCCTAACGTATTGGGTTCCGATTTTCTTCATTAAATCTAACAATCGAGCATTTCTCTTTAACCAAAAAATAAGAACTCATTATTAGGAATTCAAGACGTTGTGTCCTACCGTATTGGATGTGACGCATTGATTTCTCGAAATGAAATTTTTTCTAAAAAATAAGAAAGGAAATATTCCGAGTTGGGGATTTTGGAGGAATTGTGCCCTAACGTATTGGGCCACGATTTCTTAAATCTTGAATAAATGGATATTCTTTTAAATTTTTATTACACGAGTATTCTGGCCTAATTCATTTTTGAGGAAATTAGAATGTCGTGCCCTAACGCATTGGGTGTGGCATTTTCTTTCTCTGAAATGATATGGGTCTAATACATAATGTTTAAAGTTTTTGCTAAGGATTATATTTTTCAAATTTTCGACATTAAGACATTAATTAATTAACTAGGTACCAATTTTTTGGGCGTTATGAGGGTGCTAATCCTTCCTCATACGTAATCGACTCCCGAACCCGTTTTTCTAAAATTCGTAGACTGAAGTCATTTTTAGGTGATCCAATCACACCTTAATAAAAGATTGGTGACGACTCCCAATTTTCATTTTTTAAAGTCGACAATCTAAAATTTTTGTTTTTCAAAAAAGATGGTTTCGACAACATCCATACATAGGCAAGAACAAATCTGGACAGGGTCCCATCCATGGTTTAAACGGGATAAGACTAGAACTTAGGATTTCAAAATTCCTAGTGTCT
The DNA here is from genome assembly GCF_025698545.1 of Gossypium raimondii. Classification (NCBI taxonomy): domain Eukaryota; kingdom Viridiplantae; phylum Streptophyta; class Magnoliopsida; order Malvales; family Malvaceae; genus Gossypium; species Gossypium raimondii. The sequence continues at coordinate 17,063,961 of NC_068566.1, forward strand.
CAACCTTGTTGTTAGTGTTGAATTGCTTATCAATTATATGTTAAGTTGTAACTAAAGTAACAACTGAAAGAGAAAAGTAACAATAATGCACAAGAGAATGGGTTACAGACTTCGTAACCCTTTCCTATGTCTGTTGGAACATTTTCAAATATTTATAGTGTTCCAATAACTATAAATGAATGATTGTAATTAATCAAAAGATTATATTATTTGATTTTTTGAAAAAGAATTATAAATATTTAAATAATATTATTTGAATAGTTATAATATTAAATAAATAATTATGTGTTTATTTTAAATACATTATTATTCGAAAGGCATCTATTGATGAAATATGTCTCTATGAAGAGACATGAAAATTCCTATAAATAGGAATGAGATTTCATTGGGAAAACACACCAACAAATTCTAATATTCTTTCTTTCCTTCCTTCATTTTCTAATATTATTAGATTATTCTATAAAGTATTACTGCAGAAATCCTTTGTAGAAATTGAGTTTTTGTTATACATTGCTCAGTACGTAGTGGACTATTCTCGTCAGTGCAAAACACAAATAGTCATTAGCTTCATTGTATCCTAGAGGTTAATTTGCTTAGAACTCATTTGCACACCGAAGATAGGTGGGGGCAAATATAACCTTAAAGATAGTAGCTTGATACACGCCTTGGAGCCTTGTCCTATTTCTTCTTTTTCTGTTCGAGTTCCATTTGTGTGTTCGAGATTTTCCTCACCGGAGATTTAAGCTAACAATATCTACGAGGCTTACAAGTTATGATTTAAGTCCACTCAACAGCCTTATCCAAGCTTTAAAGTAAGCATGTTTAGAGGCATCAAGTATAGGGGGTCTTAACTCGAGATACATTCCATCTCTAAACAAGTCAACAATAGGATCCTCCCTTAATTCATTAGGTGTCTAGCTTTGATACTGACTGTTAGTGTTGAGTTGCTTGCCAATTGTATGTTAAGTTGAAACTAAAGTAACAACAATGCAAACAAGAATCAGTTATGCATTTTAGAATTTTTCGTACATGTTTGGGCCTTACCTAAGGAATAATCCATTATGAATCAACAATGCAAGTTGTGATTTAAGTTCAACTTATTCATCAAGTTGCAACCTCACTCCTATGCATTCAATTAAGATCACTCTCCAACTAAAATTTTTCCCTTGAAAATGGAAATAATTTGTTCATAAATAAGTGCTCTTTCTAAATCGTACATAATTCTAATAACAAGTCTTCAATATACAGGCTTTAGTAGACTCGTAATCTTCCAGCTAATGTGACCAAAATATGCTTATGTGATTGTGTCTAATATGGCAACTTGTACAATATCCCGTTACAAAATGAAATTCTGCGACTGTTAGTATTAACACTCACCATTAAGGCAACCTTCATTGGCTTAATTTAAATTTTCCTAAAAAAAAGCATATATTAAAAAGTATTATGCTCCCATACCCTATTTACATACCCGTAGTTCGGCTAATCTAGGATGTCCAAAGTCTTATCTCTTATTTAAGGAAGGAAATTAGACGTAGCTTAAAAAATAATTGCAGAGGCGTTATAGCCACAAAGGAACCTTCCATCTTCCCTGTGAGTTAAGTAATTGTCGTTTCTGTGGTTGCAAAGCAGGGATGGAAGACAAACCAAAACTTGGATTCAGTTCAGATATATTAATTAATTTTCATTCATTTATGATGTTAGTCCTCCGAACAGATATTCAAAGGATGTCCATAAGATTTGGTTGGTTATTTTATTTAATGTTCGATCACTATAAGTAGATATATTTCTTTTTCCATGCATGTGAAATTCTTGGGGATATTTTTTTATTTTATTTTGGATACACAAATTTATTTTATTTTATTTTATGGGGATATATTTCTTTTAATTTTTAAACAGAGGTCCCATATTTATTTAAAAAACATATTTATATTTTTATCTATTATTTAATAATTTATATATTTTTATCTATAGTCATCTTAACATTTTTTAATATTTATATTATACCACCATAGATTTTAGTTTGAGAAGATGAGGATTACATGTTCCTAAGGATGGAATAGTTAAAATGTGAATGTAGAAGAAGAAGAAAGTACATGTTTTGAGAGTGATGCCACTGCCTAAAACTAAAACAAACTTGTCAATATTTTAATTGTAGCAAAATAAGGATTACTTGGTGCGTGAAATATCTTAAAAGGGAGAGTAGGAAAATTTTGAAAATTATATAAACTAAATTATAATATTAATATATAGTGTAAATTAATCCAAGCTTTTATGAAGTTAACGTTCAAATATTTTCTTTTCACGTAAATAAAAATTACCCGGTAAATGCAACAAATTACATTAGCATGAATATGCTAAATTTCTAATAATATTCAAAATTATAAAACAACCAATTTTAATTCCTTCAGATATTTATATCAATTTATTATCCCATCAATATCATAAAATTATTCGATGAATATTAAAACTAAATTTTGCACCCATGTCACAATATTAATTTTCTAGAATTCAATCACAAAAATATCACCAAATTAGAAAGGTGATTTGAAAGATTGATATCTAAAGAACGAGAGAATAAGGAAAATTTGATAAATTCACATCTTCTTCTTCTTCCTCAATAATATTCCTGGTCACTTCTTTGGAGGAAATTTAAATTTGAATTTTTGAGTTTAGATTTTCTCTGAGTTGGATGGCTCCGATGGATTTAAATAATTTTGAATTTTATAGGTTTCACAACCCAATTTAAATTTAACTTATAAAAAGCATAAATTATAATTAATATTTAATAATTTTATAGAAAATAATTAAATGGCTAATCGTATGTAAAATTTATTATTATATGATATGTATATAAATTGACAAAATTATCTTTTATTGTTTATTATTATATTATATTGACAATTGAACAACTTTTATATTTCTTATTAAATTATAAACTTAATACTTATATTCTAAATATATTGTACTAAACCCAAACCTAAATAATATATCCATTATCCAAAGTCTAAATAAACTAATTATAGCCCAAATCTAAAATCCAAAATTAAAATAAATTAAACCCAATTCAAAATCTAATTTAATAAAAATAATATTTTGTTAAGATATGTAAATTTTAACAATATTTTATGTATTACTAATTATAGATATGTATTATAATATACTAAATTACACATAACTATTGATACTATATCTTTCACTATAATCTAGAATATAATAATAGTTATATACGTATTAATAGTTTTAGTCATAGTTATGTACTATATTATTATATTATGTAATATGTATCATCTATTATATTTTACTACTAAAACCGACTTAACGACCAACTCGCCAATTCAAGCAAATTAATTGGATATGTAATTTTGATTTTGGACTAATTAATAGTTACATATGTATTAATAGCTTTAAATTATATTATCACATTATATAATTTTATATCACATACTATAATACTAATACATAATATATTAATTATTAATTATTATTGTTTATTATTATATTGATTGAAATATACTCTAAGTTCTTATTCTCTTCGTGCATGTGGAAGTTAATCTTCCTAATATATTATGTAATGCTATATCATAGCATATAACATATATTATATTAAGAGTTTTATATATATATACATTAATGATTAAACATTATAATATTATGTAATACTTATATATATTTTATTATAATATATAATATAATAATAGAAACATATATATATATATGTACTAACAGTTTTAGTAATTGTTATATCCCATATTATTATATTATCGAATAGTATACCATCTATTATAGTTAGTGATTAAAATTGACTTAATCAACTAAATCGAGCTAATTAAAACAAATCGGTTGGTAAATTTAATTTTAATTTTGGAGCAATTAATAATTATATACATGTATTAATAGTTTTAAAATATATTATTACATTATATAATACTAAATCACATACTATAATATTAGGGTTAATATTTGATACATTGGTAGTATACTCTTTTTATTCCACAAGTAACCTTAAAATTGTCACGTGTCTTTTTTTTTTAAAATTTTATTATACCCCTATAGGACACTTGTTAACCCCAGAGAGTCTAAAACTCTACTAACAATGTACCAAATATTTTCCTAATATTAGTACATAATATATTAATTATTAATTATTAATATTTATTATTATCTTGATTAAAATATGTTTTAAGTATCCGTACATTTGAAAGTTAACACTCTTACTATGTTATATAATGCTATATAATATATTAATATTATATATATATATTAATAGTTTTAGTAATAATTATATGCTATATTATTATATAATGTAATAGTATATAATTTATTATAGTTAGCAATTAAAACCGACCTAATTAATAAAAATGAGCCAATTCAATCAAATCAATTGGTAAATTCAATTTTCGATTTGGTTTGGGTGGTTTCAATTTAAGGTTTAGTTAGACAATTCAAGGTTTAGTTGGTTCGGTTTTAGTTGTGAAATTCAAAATTGTTTAAATCAAATTAATCAACTTTACATCTATTAAATATAATATGTATTTAAACCCAAACCCAAACCCCAACCCAAACATAAGCCTAATATAAATTTATTCAAAGCCCAACTTAAATAAAAATAAACCCAATCCAAAATAAAAATTAATGTAAAGATAATAATATTAATAAAAATTAATATTAATAAAAAATTAAACATTAATCAAATAAAAATAATTAATAGTAAAACTTAAATTCCCAAATCATTACAATTAGATTTATTAGTAATGCTATCAGTATTGCATAATAAATCATGCTCAATCATTTGTGTTAAGTATAACACTAGTTATTATATCATTAAATTAATATATTATGTCATAATATATTTTATATTATCATTAAATATAAATTTTATTGATTTTAATAATTATTAAATTTATATTTATCATACATATATAATTATAGTATTAAAAATATTTTATATTCAATTAGTGTTTTTAAAATTTTAGTTCACTTTATAATTTAACATAAAATTTATTATTAATTACTTTTGCTATTAATAAAATATTAATATAAATATGTAAGACTTGTTAATAATTTTTCATAAAATAAATAATTATCATTTTATTTATATTTTAAGTAATATCATAAAATTATATTAATTATTACTATCTATTATGGCTGTTCAATTATAAATCTGGGCTTTGGGGTGAATTTATCTCTGGCTTAGGCCTGATTGATCTTGAACTTGGACTCTTACAGACTTGGGCTATGGTTCCGTCAAGCTCGAATTTTCTTGGTCTTAAGCTTTCTTGGACTCGGATCATTACGGGCTCAGATTGGTGCGGGTGAGCTTTTGGGCTCAAATCTATTTTTCTAGCTCTACCTCCGAATCCCCGACATCCTTCTACATTGGTTGGTGTTAGTAACAAGGTAGTCAGTACTACACCAATAGACGCATAATTTTTCTATTGGAATTGATGCATACAAGTACCACTTTGTTTTAATGTACCATTTTAGATTTTTCGATATTTTTGAAAAAAAAGTATATGTATATAAAATTTTTTACAAGTATCACGTCTAGATATATGTTTCATAGTAGGGTTGGTAAGTCGATATCAAGGGAATCCCGATCCAAGACACTGGCAAGCAATTAAACATATACTTAAGTATTTACGGAAAATGAGGGATTATATGCTTGTGTATTCAGGAAAGGATCTTACTCCTATTGGTTATACCAATTTTGATTTCCAACTATGTTAGGGTTCGAGGAAATTGACATCCGGTTATGTCTTTGTCTTAGGCAGCAAGTCCATAGTATGGGGAAGTGTCAAGCAAAGCTATACTATTGACTCCATTATGGAAGCCGAATATGTGGTTGCTTTTGAGACAACAAAAGAATCAAAATAGCTTCGAAAATTCCTTACAGAACTTGTAGTTGTTCCTAGTATGGAAAAAGTTGTAACACCCTCCCCGACCTGATTGACCGAATCCAAGTATTGGGTGTTGCTTCCTAAAATAGATGTGACCTCGATTCCTCTATTCGCCTATGTACTTGATGAACAATGACTTAATACAATTTTCTACTTTCGTTTACTGAATTACCTCGTTATTTTCTTATTATGAATGTCTCCTTGTACAGTGTAAAATCACGTTTACAATCTGAATAATACAATTATTGTATTCGCCTTATTTCTATCACTATATAGAGTATTACATCTTGAGTGCAGACTTAAAATTCACCATAAGGCTTCTCGTATAAACTCATATGTTTTTATTTTTAACTAGTCATATGACTTTCTTAGTTTTTCCTTTGGTGTGGATAGTAACTCTGCTGCAATCTTTCTCTTCTTTGTATGCATATTAGTACGGGCCGTCGCTCCTCTGGTGTAGCCTTGGCATCGTCTCTCGTCTATCATCTTTCTAACATATCCTATAATCAGAGGCATCCATAAAAAGTTCACAAGAACTTAGTGAGACATTATCATATATTGATTCATCATTTCATATTAAATATAAAACGTCACAATTTACTCTATGGAACCAGACAGGTACTCATCAAACTCAGCAAGAACATGTAATAAATCTTTACCTACCTTGTATCTTTTCATATTCTATAAACAATCTTACCTCGACCAATATCATTCGACTTACTTGTGGTCCTGAACTCACGACATACCTTAATTTCACATTTTATTTTGTGGATAGGGTAGACTTCGTCCGTTTCTCAGCATGAAACATTTCTCACCAATCTTTCATTATTGCAAGCTTGATAGCTGCACTTCCATTTAGAGTTCACCAATTCAACGTTGCCTTTGATTTTTTGTCCTGAGGTTGTTTCACAGGCTGCACCATTAAGGCGTATCCTTGACTTCAAATATCTTCTCTTTTTCCCAGAAGCTTCAGACACTCGCTTGATAAACAAATAGCCACGAAGGCGTCCACTTGACTTAGATAGCCATAAAGGCATACATACATCATTAGATAGCCACAAGGGCGTCCAGATACATACAATAGACTTTTCCACGAAGACACTCTTAATAGATTCAACCACAAGGGCTTATATAACATGTATCACAATAAAGGCTCATGTATAACAGAGAATAGCCACAAATGCTTTCACATTTCGGAAAATGGCATTTTTGACAATAGGGATTTACCTAAAATCAACGTCTTGAGGTTTACCTCTCATTTCCTGGTACAAGCCCAACCTTCCTTTATCTTTTCCCCACATGACGCCATAGTCCTAGACTAGGTCTTACACTATATGGTTCTCTTATCCTCATATGATGCCATAGCCACCATGACTAGGTCTTACACTATATGGTCTTCACTTCCCCATATGATACTATAGTACCAGACTAGGTCTTACACTATATGATCTTCTTGCCATGGCTATGGTATTTCCTTATCAAAATTCGTGTTTACTGTCCTAACGGGCTCACACTCAAGCATCTCTTTATGCAGACTTATGAAACTCATGTAACTTATGCACATACTCCTCGTGCAGGGACTTCGTCATGCTTTAAAGTGTGTTTATGCATGTACATAATTACTTATAGTGGATAGAAACATACTTTCAGATGTGTTCTTTACGTTGAAACTTTCTTCTGTGGAATAGAAACATATCATCAGGCTTATTCCTTTTTTATACATTCATCATACTCATACTTTTCTCTTCATAGCAGTGGCGTATTGTCATTTAAGCATCAAGCCACACATGCAAGCTTATCAGATATACATTTTCACAACATATTACACAAGCATAATTCATGTTTTGTTTCATAGATTAATCTTTTAACACGAAGAAATAAACATATAAACATACATGCAACATATAGAAAAGAGTTCATGGGGTACTCACAAAACCCTGACCATATCCTCATATAATCTTCACATTTTCCTCACCTTTTGCGGCTTCAAACATTAGATCTGAGATTCTATCGAGTAGAAAAGTAGATCGTAAATGTTAAACCACGGAAAAGTTGTCAAGACCTTTCCATCTATTTCATTTCCTTTCTCATTTAAACATCAGAGTCGTGCAACAAAGCTTTACAATTTTCATTACTAAGCTAAGCAGATCTGCTATTCAGCAGCATAACATGCAAGGTCATGAATGTTACATTCATAGAGGCATCTCAGATTTGACCCTCTCATTCCCGGCTCATCTTAAAAGATGAGAGGATATTTTTTCCTTATCCCATTAGATGGTTGACATGCATCTCAATCCTTGTGACTAACTAGTTAGATGCATGACAACTGTAAAGCAACATGTACGGGCATACAGACGCATATGTAACTTATGCCTGGGTCCTAGCCCATCCTTCTCCGTTAGGGCGTAGTTGATAGTTCGACTAATCAAGTGTTGGTGCATCATGCCTTCTTGGCAATGACCCTATTACTTGTGTGCACTATGTGCTCTACTGGGTGTAACACCCCTAACCCGTATCCGTCGCTGGAATAGGGTTATGGAGCATTACCAAAAAATTTTAACTTAAAACATTCAATTTCAAAAATTTTACAAATAATAGCAAAATTCAATCAAACTCATTCATAACGTCCCTTATTCGAGCCATCGAGGCCCTAGAAACACTTTAGAAATGATTTGGGACTAAATCGAAAACATTTAAAACTTCATGGAAAAAGATAGAAATTTTCACACTACAGGGGTCACACAAATGAGATACACCCTTTTGCCTCAGGCCGTATGGACATTCGAAGTAGAGACACACGACCGTGTCCCAGCTCATGTTCGTGCTCGTGTAACTCTCTGACTTGGGTCACACGACCAAGCCAAACTCCCATGTCTTAGGCCTTATAACTCTCGAAATGGCCTCACATGCCCATGTGCTAGGCCGTGTAACTGCCTGACTTGCAACCTTTTGAAACCTACAGGGGACACACGGCCGTGTCACACGGTAGTGTGTCACACACGGATGAGACACACGCCCGTGTGTTTGGCTATTTGGACAAGAAAATTGTAATACCCCAAAAATTACTACAGTAAGAACGTAAGATAATATTCCTGATATAGTAAAATAAGGAAATAAAGTGATAAAAAGGGTAATTTTGAGTTATGTCAGCATTAAGAAGTAAATTATGACATATTAATTCAAGAAAGAATTAAATCGCAAAAGTGAGAAAAGTTTTGTTGCCCAAGGGTAAATACTCAAAATTTGAGGGGTTAAAGTGCAAATAAGAAAAAGTTGAAGGACCAATAGTGAAAATATTTTAAGGTTGGAATAATCTAGAAACTAAGGAAAATGGATGAATTAGGACCAAATTGAATAGGTGAAGAATTATCAGGGATTAAATCGTAATTTTACCAAATTAAGTAATGAATCAAGGATGAAATTTTAAAAGATCATAAAGGGCAAAATGGTCATTTAGAATAGAGAGAAATCTAGAAGATAATGATGATGTTGGAGATATTTTAGATTAATAAAATAAATAAATATTAGTTTATTAATATTTTAATTTGATTTTTAAATGATATTTTATTATTTTATTATTTTATTATTTAGTATATATAAGTGGAAAGAAAGATCAAAAGGAACCAACCCACCATCTTTTCCATGCAATTCACGTTAGAAGAGAAGAGAAGAAAGAAAGTTTTGCTTTCTTTACAATTTGGTCCTTCCACCAAAAAAATTCACCATTTTCAATTAGAAATCAAAAGAATTTCCATAGCCATCAAGAGAGAAAGATAACAAGGAGACTATGGGGAGCTAGAAAATCAAGTTGGATTCAAGAAATTGAAGCTGGAGGAGAGAGAAAATCAAGTTAAAGGTTGAAATCAATAGGACAAGGTAAAAACATTGAGATTTCAATATATTTTTAAGTTTGATATTATTGAAATAACATGGAAAAGATGTTATAGTAGAGTTTTCTTATATAAATTCTTATGTTCTTGATATATTAGTGAAGATAAATAAGTGAAAGTGATGAGAAATATTATAGAGAAAGGGAATAAGGAAGTTATAAACTTAGTAATTAACATTTTGCACTAAAACAGTTTTGGACATGACGATGAGGTTAAATTTTAAAATCACCATAAATTGTGGAAATTAAATTAGAGGATGAAAAAATATAGAATTAAATCTTACTGAGTCTAATTTCTCATAGAAGAAACGATGTAAGTAATGGAATTGTAAATCATGAGATATAATAGATTTTGTGAGACAAGGTCAGAATGATTTTGAGTTCCCTAGCTTTGATTTTGGAAAATCATCAAAATTGTAAAAAATAATTATGGGTTATAATTTATATTTTAAAATTATTAAAGAGTATATTTACAATAGAAACAAATGGGGATATCATAAAAATTCTGTACAAGGAGATAATTAAGTTTCAGTGAAGAAGGGTCGGAACTGTCAGATAGCAGAACAGAGGTGACTTTAAAGAATAAACTATACTTATTGGCTAAAACAAAAATTCTGAAAAATTTATGGTAAAAATATATGTGAGTCTAGTTTCAGGAAAAATTATCATATTGTAATTTTGAGTTCTGTAGCTCAAGATAAAAATAATTTAGTGTCTATGACTCAAATGGACACTTTTGAATAAATTTACAAGTAAATAGTAAAATCATAGATAATGTTACTTATAAACATATTATATAAATTAAGGATGTGGAATGGAGAGGAGGAGGAAGAAATATATATATGAATATTCAGCTAGCATGGATAATTTGCACGTTTTAGGCTCAGGGACTAAATTGAATAAAAGTAAAACTTTAAGGGTAAATTTGTAAAATGTCAAAAAGTGACCAAATTGCATGAAATGAATTGTTTTATTATTTAAATTAGTAAATTGAATGAAACATTAATTTAGATCAAGATTGGGTGGAAATTTGAGAAAAATAGAAAATTTCCAAAATGTCCCTGAATTTTGGTATTTATGCAATTTAGCCTGGTAAGTTCGTATGAACTATATTCTGTATAATTTTAATTGAAGTGAATCCTATTTGGTAATGAATATTATATATATTTGTGTGTTTTATTATTGGAATTGAATTATTATTGGTAATATGTATAATTATTTGATGCATTGAAATGATTATCGGAAGCTCGATTGCGTTGGAAGCTTGTTGGAGATATATCACATTATCCATTGGTTCTATCGATAATTTTGGATGATTTGATTCTGGTTATAATGGCATGTACAAGTGAAATTGGTTAATGTTAGCTCATTAATGTTTTGATTTTGATTGGTTATAAAAATGAATGCTTGATGAAAAAAACAGTCTGAAAATTAATTAGTAAACTCTGGTAATGCTCTATAACCCTATTCTGGCGATAGATATGGGTTAGGGGTATTACAGAAATGGCTAAAATTAAGCCATTTCTCTCACCCTACACAATCATAAACTTAGACACTTTTTCACACATGATAAAGACTTCTAAATATGCTCAAAATACGCATAAAAAGATTCATACAATAGCCTAATAATCCATACAACCAATATGACATTTAGGCACCTCAAACACATACATAAAATATAGTTAAACATGATCACACTTAACCATTCATCAACTAGTTTATCTTCATACCAAATCATTTCTTAATTAACCACAAATCAAACATACCAAATTGGTCATATTCATACCAATCCACAAAGCATCAAAGCCAAAAACACACCAACCAATATACCATATTTATAAACCAAACATGTAAACTTAATTCATCAACAAACCAAATCTATCCATAAGTGTTTACTTTCATAACATTCTATTTGTATCAAAAGATATCTATTCACAAACTTAGATAAGTACTTAATCACCTAATTTAGTAATTCAACATATTATACCAAAACAACCTATATAGACATATATTCATGCCACAACACTAAAGAGAATAAGAGCTACCAACGTCGATGGATAGTGTGAGCCATAGATTCGATCAGTCCAAAAGTCAGCGATATTAATCTACAAAACAATGCAGACAAACATATAAGCTTACAAAGATTAGTAAGAACATAGTAAATCTTTTAACTTATCATCAATTGAATGCAACTTTTATCTTACTCGATTAAAATTATCAAAGTATAAATAGGGGCACGTATGTGCAATATGGGGTACCGAAGTGCAAATAGAGGCACGTGTGTGTAATTAGGGATACCGAAGTACAAATAGGGGCACGTATGTGCAATTAGGGGTACCGACGTACAAACAGGGGCACGTGTGTGTAATTAGGAGTACTGAAGTACAAACATGGGCACGTATGTGCAATAAGGGGTACCAAGTACAAACAGGGGCACGTATATGAAATCGGGGGTACCAAAGTACAAACAGGGGCACGTACGTGCAATCAATATAATTAACATTAGTATTTTATTATATGGTTATAAGATGAAAATATATATGTACACGAAAATTCGAGCTATGAACTTACATTAACAACCAGCGGGTAGGAGTACGATCGAGCTAATCCGTAACTTTCGCCTTCCCACATTTTATAACCGACTGTGATATATCTTGATCTAAATAATAAGCATTTTCAATTAAATGTTTCAGTCAATCTCAATTATTCAATTCCATCCACCTAATACATTTTTTGCATAATTATAATTTTACCCTAATATTTTAACTTCTTTACAATTTAGTCCTTAAGCTCGTAAAATTAAACTCATGCAATTTCATCCCTACCCAAGCTAGCCGAATTTCATATAGGTCCATATCAACTTATAGAATTCATCATTTCATAATTTTCACCATGAACTTTACACATTTTACAAATGAATCCCTATTTGACAATTTCAACAAAATTCACTTTACAAAAGTTGTTTATCCAACAACAAAGATTCATTTTCTTCCATCAAACATAAAAAACCTCATGAATATATTCATGGAAAAACCCTAACATATTAACAATTTCACAGTTTAGTCCTCGAGCTAGCTAGAGTAAGTTACAACGACTTCAAAAACATAAAAATCATTAAAAACGAGACAAAATCACACTTATGTGCAAGGATTTTATGAAGCCGGATGGAAGAAACCTAAACAAGCTTTTCTATTCTTAATTTTTGGTGAAGAAAACCTTTGAAAAAGATGAGAAACTTTTGTTTTAATTAAATTAACCTTAACTTACCTATTTACATTTTTACCTTTAAAAATATGTTTAATTACATCAAAACCAACTCATGAATGTCCACTATCTATAATGATGGTCTATTTACTATTTAAGTATTCATACTTTAAGGTTCTATAGCCATTTAATAAATTTAGCTACAAGAACTCTACTTTTGCACCTTTTACGATTTAGTCTTTCTTACTAATTAAACATGCAAATGATAAAATTTCTTAACGAAATTTTTATACGACCTTTCTAATATTCCGTAGACTCTAAAATAATAATAAAATAAATATTTTCACATCAAATTTGTGGCCCCAAAACCACTGTTCCGATTTCACTAAAAATGGGTTGTTACAACTCTCCCCTCTAAAGGAATTTTTGTCCCAAAAAATCGTACTAGAAAAGAGGTTCTGGTATTGCTCTTTCATTGCTTCTTCCGGTTCCTAGGTTGTTTCTTCTAAACCATTTCGTTTCCAAAGTACTTTAATAACATGTTAAATTTGCATGATTTTTTCTGTTTAATTCGGTTAATTCTTGAATTGGTTCGTCTTGAATTAATGATTTTATGTTTTAATCATGTCAGGAATGCAATTGGGATGCTATGAGTTAAAAACGAGTAGAAAAGGACCAATTTACAGCACAGTCAATAAAGTGGGACTAAATAAAAAACTTGGAAATAACCAAGGACTCATCATATTTATTTTGACTTTTTAAAAACCAAAATTAGAAAAAAATCTGATTTTATTTTTTATTAGATTTTAATTATGTAATAGGTGGTTAACCCAAATTTAGTAAGTGATATGTATATAAATAGGGCTTTAAGGTAGCTTGAGAGACACACTTGACACTTGATTTTCATTTGGAATCAAATAAGGATTATTCTTTACCTTCCAAATTTGGTGCGTGATTGACATTCTACTACTCCTATTTCCATTTCCTTGCTTTTACAAAATTTGTTTAATTACTTTCCAAGTCCCTTCCCTTCCCAATTTCTACCATTTTCATTCAAATCCAATCCATAGCCAACCAAAGCATGATTAAATCCATGCTTCACTAAATACCAACTTAGCTTTAGGCCAGTATTCTTTTCGATCAAGAATCGTGAGATACATATCCGTACTAAAAATCCTTCCAATCGATATTTACATTTTTCTAAGTATCAGGATTGACAACTCATCCCTTAAAGTTTACTCGATTTCAAGTCAAAAAGTGCACGTTGGGTTGGAGTCATGTTTGCAGATAGTTGGGGAAACGAGTCGGTTGTGCTGTATTCGGATCTCCGATAACAAATCAAAGGAGAAGTGATTGAGTTTAAACGACCCATGCGGTTGAGGCCGTTAATCTAAGTTGGGTTCTTCAAAGCGCAAGCTGCCGAAATCTTGAATCGGGGACGCGTGTATCTCGGGTAGATAATCGTTAATGGTTTGTTTGTAAGTCGTACCGGGACTAGCTACGAGAGGAAGAATTGGCGGTTAGGACGTTCTTAACTTCTATAACAATCTTATTGTTTAAAGGAGAAAATTAATGTTCGAGGATCGATTCTAAATCTGAAATCCACCGAGTCTAGGGCTAAAGCTTATTATATCTGTTTAAAAAATTTGAATTTATTTCCCAATTTAATTTATTTCCAATTTATTTAATTTTTTATTTATGATGCTTCAATTATTTAATCTCTAAATATTCAAAACTCCCTTGATTTATTTATTTAGCAGGTTCGTTTGGAGTCGTGGGCACTACCATTGCCACGATTATTGACACGACAGAAATTCTGGTCACAAGTTAAACGTGAAAGATGATTATAATATCCAATCCTTGTGGACTCGACCCTACTACACTCTTTACTACTATTTAGAGTTCTTTTACTGTAGGAATTATTTTTAGTGGTTTCGACGCCCATTATACTTTTACCAAAGCTATGTTTTTATTTCTCAATTGTTTAACCTCTCGAGCTAGAATTCTAATCGATTCTTTGCTGTACAATATATCAGGCTGAATCTAGACATCAACAGGTGAAATAACATGGTAAGGATTTGATCGGTATCACCGTAACATAGATACATGGAACACATTATGTATCTTTTCTGGCTCTGAAGGCAAAGCCAATCTGTAAGCTACTGGTCTGATTCTTTCGATAATCTTATACGGTCTGATAAATCACAAACTTAGCTTTCCTTTACGTCTGAATCGAAGAACTTTATTCCAAGGCAACACTTTCAAGAACACTTTATGCTGACTTGAAATTCAATGTCTTTACGTTTTAAATCTGCATATGATTTCTGTTGATCTAAAGCTGCTTTCAAACTGTCTCGAATAACTTTAACTTTTTCTTCGGTTTCTCGTATCAAATCAACCCTGTGTAGCTTTTTCTCACTGAGCTTAGTCCAATACAATGGAGTTCGACATTTTCGATCATACAAAGCTTCGTATGGTGCCATCTTTATGCTCGATTGATAACTATTGTTGCATTCGAATTCAACTAACGGTAGAAATTTCTTCCAGTTGCCTTTGAACTCTAAAACACAACATCGAAGCATATCTTCGAGTATCTGTATCACTCGCTCTGACTGACCATCGGTCTGAGGATGAAACGCGGTACTAAAATGCAAATGAGTACCTAGAGCTTCATGTAACTTGCTTTAGAATCGTGATGTAAACCGTGGATCTCTATCAGAAATAATAGCAATTGCCACCCTGTGTAATCTGACAATCTCAGCAACGTATAACTCAGCTAATCTCTCAAGAGAAAAATTCGTACGCATTGCAATAAAATGTGTGAACTTCGTCAGACGATTAATGATAACCCAAATTGCATCTTTATTTCTCAGGGACAAAGGCAATCCCGATATAAAATCCATTGTGACGCGCTCCCATTTGCATTCCGGGATCAACACTGGCTGTAACAAACCAGAAAGTACCTGATGTTTAGCTTTAACTTGTTGACATACAAAACATTTCAATAAGAACTCAAAAATCTATCATTTCATACCTGGTCACCAGTATAGTTGTTTCAAATCACCGTACATTTTGTCGCAACCAGGATGAACAGACAGGCTATTATTATGAGCTTCTCGTAAAATCTTCTGAACGAGATTTGAATTTCCCAGAACACAAATTCTGTCTTTGAAGTATAAACTATCATCGGATCCAATCTGAAAATTTGAATTAGGACTCGACTCAATCTGTTTCCATTTAACAATCAACACGTCATCGCATTTTTTATCCTCATAAATCTGTTGCAAAAACATCGGTCTAGCTTTCAAATTCGCTAAGATGGAACCATCATTAGAAAACGTAAATCGTGTATTCAATGCTTGTAAAGCAAATAGAGACTTTCTACTCAAAGCATCAGCAATAACATTTCTCTTACACGGTTGATAATCTATGATTAAATCGTAGTCTTTCAATAACTCAAGATACCTGCGCTGTCTCAAATTCAAATCTTTCTGTGACATTAAATATTTTAAGCTTTTATGATATGTAAAGATATGACATTTTTTGCCATATAAATGATGTCGCCAAATCTTCAACGGAAACACAATAGTTGCAAGTTTTAAATCATGTGTCAGAAAATTCTTTTCGTGTGTCCTTAACTGTCTAGAAGCATACGCTATCACTTTGCCTTCCTGCATCAGAACACTGCCCAAACCATTTAAAGATTCGTCACTATAAATTACAAATTCTTTACCTGAATCCGTTTGAACTAACATCGGTGCGTTGGTTAACAATCCTTTCAATTGATTGAAACTTTGCTGACATTCAGACCACCCAAACTTGATATCTTTATACAATAATCTCGTCATCGGTTTAGCAATCATTGAAAATCCCTTAATGAACCTTCTGTAATATTTGATTAATCCCAAAAAACTTCTAACCTCAGACACATTTCTCGGAGGCTTCCAATCAACAACTACTGAAATTTTGCTCAGATCAACTCTGATGCCCTCAACTGATACATGTCTCAGAAATTTGACTTCCCGAAGCCAGAATTCACATTTACTAAACTTAGCGAATGATTTCTTTTCGCGTAAGGTTTGCAAAACAATTTTCAAATGCTCGACATGCTCTATCTCATCTCGTGAATAAATCAAAATATCATCAATGAATACTATGATGAATCTGTCTAAATACAGTCTGAAAATTCTGTTCATCAAATCCATAAATATTGTAGGCCTATTAGTCAAACCAAATGGCATCACAAGGAATTTATAATGTCCGTACCTGGTCCAGAGCGCAGTTTTCGGCACATTTGAATCTTTAACTCGCAACTGATAGTAACCAGAACGAAGATCAATCTTCGAAAATACTGTTGCACCTTTTAATTATCAAATAGATCGTCAATACGCGGTAACAGATACTTGTTCTTGGTTGTCACCTTGTTGAGTTGTCTGTAATTGGTACATAATCACATAAACCCTTCTTTCTTTCTAACGAATAACACAAGAGCACCCTAAATTGGTCATATTTATACCAATTCAAAAAGCATCCAAGTGTCAAAAACACACCAACCAATATACCATATTTATAAACTAAACATATCAACTTAATTCATAAAAAAACAAAATCTATCCATAAGTGTTTACTTTCATAACATTCTATTTGCATCAAAAGGTATCTATTCACAAACTTAGACAAGTACTTAATCACCTAATTTAATAATTCAACATAATATACCAAAACAACCTATATAGACACATATACATGCCACAACCCTACAGAGAACAAGAACTACCAATGTTGATGGATAAAGTGAGCCATAGATTTGATCCGTCCAAAAGTCAGCGGTATTAATCTACAAAACAATACATAAAAACATATAAGCTTACAAAACTTAGTAAGAACATAGTAAATCTTTTAACTTATCATCAACTGAATGCAACTTTTGTTTTACTGGATTGAAATTACCAAGGTATAAATAGGGGCACGTATCTATAATCAGGGGTACTGAAGTACAAATAGGGGCACGTGTGTGTTGGCAGGGGAACCAAAGTACAAACAGGGGCACGTATGTGAAATCAGGGGTATCATAGTACAAACAGGGGCACATGTGTGTAATCAAGGGTACCGAAGTGCAAACAGGGGCACGTATGTGCAATCAATATAATTAACATTAGTATTTTATTACATGGTTATAAGATCAAAATATATATATATACATGAAAATTTGATTATACATTCTAAATACTATGAACTTTTATTGACAACAAGCGCTTAGAAGTAAGATCGAGCTAATCCGTGACTTTCGCCTTCCCTTGGTTTATAACTACCTGTGATATATCTTGATCTAAATAAATAAGTATTTTCAATTAAATGTTTCAATAAATCTCAATTATTCAATTCAATCCACAAATCCCTATTTGATAATTTCAACAAAATTTACTTTACAAAAGTTGTTTATCTAACAACAAAGATTCATTTTCTTCCATCAACCATACAAAACCTTATGAATATATTAATGAAAAAACCCTAACCTATTAAAAGTTTTGCAATTTAGTCCTCGGGCTAGCTAGATTAAGTTACAATGACTCCAAAAACATAAAAATCATTAAAAATGAGACAAAATCACACTTACATGCATGGATTTTATGAAGCAGAATGGAAGAACCCTAAACAAGCTTTTCTATTTTTAATTTTTGGTGAAGAACATCTTTGAAGAAGATGAGAAACTTTTGTTTTAATTAAATTAACCTTAATTTACCTATTTACATTTTAACCTTTAAAATATGCTTAATTACATCAAAACCAACTCATGAATGTTCACTATTTATAGTGATGGTCTATTTACCATTTAAGTATTCATAATTTAAGGTTCTATAGCCATTTAATACATTTAGCTACTAGAACTCTGCTTTTGCACCTTTTACGATTTAGTTCTTTTTACTAATTAAAATGCAAACGATAAAATTTCTTGACGAAATTTTTATACGACCTTGCTAATATTCAGTCGACTCTAAAATAATAATAACATAAATATTTTCACATAAGATTTTTGGTCCCAAAACCACTGTTCTGATTTCACTGAAAACGGGTTGTTACTGATTCGAGCACGATCGTATCATGTCATTATATAATTCAATGACATTGAAATTGGCCCAAGCACCAGGGGCCCAAGTGCAAAATGAAGTTTTAATTTCAGTTTGTTAATTTCGTGGCTAGAAAATAAGGATGTTTATCCATTTTAGTTACTTTAGTTAATTTAGTTTGAGTGTTTAATTATGTCATAATTTGAACATCATTAATATGAGTTTTTAATTATGTCATAATTTGAACAACATTAATAAGGGTTTTAATTATGTCATAGTTTAGGATATCTTTAATACATGTTTTAAGTATGTTTAAATTCGTACATCTTTAATGTTTGTTTAATTTCCTACATATTTAAAGTGTGTCAAACTTTGCTTAATGTGGCATTTACCCGTCTCTTTAATGTGTAACAGGTTGTTCATATTGGCTGCTGCTAGGAAGTTTCCTTCAAGCTGTTCATGTGGCACAGACACATTTAAGGAGCTTCATGCGTCACAAGCATCAATAATGAACTACATACATATTCGAGTAATTCAAGGTGGTTGGTTCCATGGGCAAGGCTTGGCTTTTCAAGCTCCATCCATCAAACTGAATTCATATATTCATGCAAGTCATAAATTGGAGAGATTCATAGCCATTCACAAAGTGCATGGATGGATGGAAGCAAGTGAATGAGTTCCACATTTAATTGGCAGCATTAAATTATGTTCATACATACAATTATTCAAGAGGGTCAAATCTGCCCATTCATGCACTACAAAAGGGGCTTGTACGTTTAAATGTTACACATTGAATCCACAGGATACATGCTTCAAGTTCATGAATAAGCAGCTTATTAATTCAGCCAATGTACCAGAACATACATGCATCGAAATTAAGGATGAATCAGATAAATACAAACTACCTATTCATGTGTTCAAGACGTATTAAAGCTTCAATCAAAGGAGATGCATGTCTCGTGCATCTATCTTTCGGCCAAGGGGGATTGAAGGGGAATTAAAGGCTGAATGTCATGGAGGATGAACCTACAAGATGCATGTAACTAGTTTATGAACCTACATGCCATTAAAGCGTCTATTTATGAGAATGCATGTTCCATGCAAGTGTATGAACAATCCAAGGAGATGAATGGGACTTTTGGTGATCATAGAAGGCACTTGAAGCTTTCTTCTATGCTAAGAATTCATGCACAACATAGGGAGGAAGAATGTGACTCTTTAAGTTAAATTTCATGCATGAATATCATTCAATGAGGTGCATGAATGTCCAATACATGCCAATACAAGGGATGAACGTCCATGAACCAAAAAAGGGGAGCGAACAACCATTTATATGCATTTAAGGGAGTTCATGAATCATTCGGTTCATTGTATGGTTTGTGTACATGAACTACATTAATGGCTGAATGTTGGCTATTCATCTTCTTTTATATTTTCCTATAAATTGTTTTGTAAACATTTGAGAGAAATTTTGAACCTTTGATGAATTTTAATCTATTTGTGAGTTGTTCAACTCTCTTTGTTTTTCTGTGACTCAAATTGACTTATCTCGCTAGTCTAGTGGCGTCAATCTAATTCTCTTAGTGAACTTATCACTTTAACGAGTGTGGCGTTCCAATCATACCGTTTGGTTCCTATCTCCAATAGATAATGGGTCATGGTTCAATCTATCAACCTCATTTCCACCTTAAGAGCTATTATAAGAATTGGGTCGGTATTCTCTTAATATTGGTTCGTTCTTTAGCTATTAAGCCCATCCTTAACTCGTCCATTTTCCATATCAACCAAACAACCCTTTGTTAAACCTATCTTTGTCTGAATTCAGCCTTTTGACAAACTAGACTGGATACTACTTAATTTTACGAGCGTGAGCACAAGCTACTCGAATCAATGAACGAGTACTAGATCGCATCAGTTACACTAGTCGTCCTTTCCTATCTTCTTTCCTTTGGTTCTGCTCTCCCGAGGAGATATATATAAGATATCTTTCTTGCCTTATACACTTTGACTTGTCCCTGGACTTTATTGGGACTAAAAAAATGTCACATCAATCATTTGTTGGTCTTATCCAAATCTTAAGCACCATTCACTTGTAACTCGCCTTATTCGACACGTTCTCTGAATAGTATTCGAATACTAAGATTCCGTTGGGCTGGATGTTACAAAAGCTATCACACTGTATTGCAATAACAGTGCGACAATAGCTAACACCAAGGAAACTGTAAACTGAAAGAGGACGAAGAATATTGATAGAAAGTATCACATTATAAAGGAGACAGTGATAGAAGAAATAGTGGATGTATTTAAAGTCGCATTGGAGGACAACCTTACAGACCTGTTTACCAAGACTCTGGTAGCTAGGAGTTTTGAGAAACATGTAAAGGACATGTGAATATGAAATATGATCCATCTACTTCACTAAGCCAAGTGGGGGATTGCTGGATCTAGTTCTGTAAGTGTAGTATATTCATTTTCCCTACTTGTATTTTTTGAACAATTTGGTTTAAGAAAATATCCACTAATTACATTAATAGTCTTTGTATGCTGTCCTTAATGTTTTTGCTTGCAAATATTGTAAAGCAAAAAGGAAACAAATATTAGCTCACCGGTTATCTAACATTTAACTTATACTAAACTGTATTACATGGTTGAATTGTAATACAAAAAGATAACTTGTCTCAGTAGATAAACCTAAACATGTCCTTAGTTTAATCGAAAATGAGAAAATCAATTCAAAGACTAATATGCCATCTATCAAGTCCAATTGGGGAGATGCTTTGTCTTTAGCATTAAAGCGGATAGCTCCCAGAAGATAAAGACATAGCTGTGACTGACTGAACTGACATACATCAAACAGGACACAAGTAGAATAGATCCTAGATCCATTTATGGATTTATTCACTTATGACGTTCATAGTGTGACAAAGCTTAATCCCAAGTGGATGATGTATGTAGTGCCCCATACCAGACCCTAGAAGAGGATCCAGGAATGGTGCGTTACAGTTTTACATTATTTCCCTTTCTTCAAACACAATTTGAAAAGAAGTTAGACTTCATCAAAGCTAACTTAAGACAAAAAAAATTTTAAATACTAAATCATGAAGTAAACCATTACAAATCGAGACCATAAGCTTCATTACAAAAGTTATGGTTAAATTATAATTTGACGGATACAATTTTAGTTACAAAATATCGTTCTTTATAATCCTAAGCTTAACGCCACCCCCATTATCATGCATAACACAAAATCATTAGAAGTATTACAATAAAAAGATATCCTCTGGCGTGGTCCTTGGTGATTCCTTTACTTCTTTAATGATCCTGAGAAGGAAAGGTAATGTAGTAAGTTCATAGAACTTAGTGAGTTCTAGAACAGACATTAAGATATACATACGATAAACAAATCAACCTTTCCAACTTAGGGAAACACTTAGTTCGCCCATTGGTGAATACTATACACAAGAAGACTTTATAGATTTCGCTCATTGGCGAATACCGAATTTACATAGACCATATAACAGACTAAGTTCCTTTGAAGCATACATTACGCCCATGCATTCATGCTGACAACCTTCTTCGTGTCGGCCAAAACCCTAGTACATTTTTAGAGATCAATCATTCATTTCGTTTCCTTTTCCATGCTTGCCAATCTGGTTCAGAATGTACCTGCCTTACAAAAGGCCACATAACCATTATTCATGTACCACGATCTGTCAGTTCAAAGCACTTTGCATCGAAGGCAACACCATGAATCCTATTCTTTATTTTGACCATATGGTTCCTTTTTCAGAGTAAAATAGGTAATGACTCAACACAAAGTAAGGTTTTTTATCACTTTCATAGACATGCAAGACTAGACTTTTCACCGAACAAGTGAACTTACCTTAAACCAGACTTTAACAAAAGCACAATACACACATATGGGGTATAAAGGAACTCACTAGAAAATACAACAAGGTTTAGACTGCAGGTCTCTTGCTCTTGTCTCGAGAGCCTTCAAAAGTTTCTTGAGCTATGACATAAGCAGTTAACTTATCAGATTACATTCTTCAGAAAAGCTAAGCAAGTTTTTCAAGAATACTATCAAGAAACCTAGAAGCTGGAAGTTTCTTCTCATCTTTCCTTCTAAATTGATCCTAGAGCATAAAACCCTAATAACCATTATAATATCTTAAGTTTCGTCGATATTTACTAGGTATCAAACTTTGATGAAATTTGCTGAATACAACAAATCCAAACCTTCAAGCTAGCCTTACTTCTAGAGCTTTTTTAGATGTTGCAGAGAGAAGAGAAAGAGAAAATAAAGTTTGTCAAAGAAAGCATAAGGCTTGGTCAAGAAGCCAATACTGGTTTTGTACCGATCACAAGGAAGGAAAACTTAGTGGGCAAGTTTATTCTCTCCACTACCCCTCATTCAACAACTGCGACTAATAACTTTCTCTCTCTTCTTAAATGCATGTCCTCTCAATATAAAATATCTTGTCTCATTCTAACTATAATTTTCCAAGCCAACTATCTAGTTCAACCAAAATAATAAGGCTAACAATACTAATAAATAAGCACTAACGTATATTAGCTGGGGTGACGTACACTCTATAAAGGAGCTTTGCCATCCACTAAGTTCGCCTTAACACGGACTTCACCCGAGGGTGTACTCATACTCCTCAAGAACTTAGCTAGTGCTTAATATTTTATTTGCTTCGAATTTATTCTATAAGCCTATCTCCATAAATAGTACTTAAATGACCTAGACTACACGGGGTGGGATGTTACAACTCTCCTCCACTTAGGAAATTTTGTCCCCAAAATTCATACCTAAAACAATTTTAGCTACTGTTCTCTCATTATGCTTTCCCTTTCCCAATTAACTTCTTTAGTGCTGTGATTTCTCTATAGTACTTTCACTAAGGGAATTCTTTTCATTCTTTAGCTTTTTAAATTTTGTAGGTAAAATACGGACAGACTCTTCCTCGTAAAATAATTTGGGTCAACTTCAAGCTCTTTAATTTGTACTACATGTTTAGGGTTGGATCTATACCTGCACAACATTGATATGTGGAATACATCGTGGATCTTTGATAAATTAGGAGGCAACACGAACATATATTCCACTGGACGAATCTTGTCCAAAATCTCATATAGTCCTTTAAATATAGGGCTTAGCTTCCCTTTTTGACCGAAGCGTATAAATCCTCTTTCAAGGGGAGACCTTTAAAAATACCTTCTCTCCTACCTCAAAAGATATTTCTTTCCTCTTTAAGTCGACATATGTCTGTTTTCGATCCTGTGCAGTCTTCAAGTGATTGCGAATGACGACAACCTTTTCTTCTATTTTCTGCACTAAGTCTAATTGCACATTTTTTCTTTCGCTTAGCTCTGGCCAACAAGTAAGCATGCTACACCTTCTACCATATAAGGATTCAAAGGGAGGCATCTTTAAATTGGTGTCGTAGCTATTGTCATAGGCGAATTCAGTCAGGGGAACATACTTTTCCCAGTTTGTCTCGAAATCGATCACACAAATGTGCATCATGTCTTCTACTACTTGAATCACTTTTTCAGATTCACCGTCTGTCTGAGGATGGAATGCAGTGTTAAATCTCAGTCTTGCCCCTAGTGATTTTTGTAATTGTTGCCAAAATCTCGAAATAAACCTCGGATTTCTATCAGATACAATGAGCAATGGCAACTCATGGAGGTGTACCACTTCGACGATATATAATTCAGCCAACTTTTCCAGAGAATATTTGGTATTCATAGGAAGGAAATGTGCTAACTTTGTAAGTTGATATACTACCACCCAAGTGCAATTCTTCGTGGAGGGACTAAGGGGTAATCCAAAAACAAAGTCTACAGTGATCCTATCTCATTTCCACTAGGGATTTCCAAAGGGTAAAACTTACTCGAAGGAACTCGATGCTCTACCTTTACTATTTGGCATGTCAAACATGTGGAAACATATTCCAAGGTTTCCTTCTTCATATTAGGCCACTAGTAAGAGTCTCTCAAATCTCTATACATCTTGACGCCACCAGGGTGTAGCGAAAAACTCCCTTGGTGAGCTTCCCTCAACAATTCCTTTCTCAAATCATTTCCCATTGGTACAAATACTTAGTTTTTGAATCTAAGTTCGTCATCCTTACCCACATTAAAGTGTAATGTTTTGTCTGACGACATATTTTGCTTGTATCATTGACACTAACATCCTTTATTTGTTTATCCAGAATTTGTAAGAGATAGTTTGGCTTCAACACCAACTCCGCCATTAATGTTTCATTACCATCCATTGTCACTTTAGCTCGTAAGGACAACAAGGCCACCATAGTTTTCCTGGCAGACACCACAGAAATAATCCTCTCCGTCAATTATGACTTTTTCCCTGTCAATAATATTTCCTTTCCCTCTGAACTGGCCAGGCACACAGTTCTAGACCGACAGTCTACCATAGCATTATGCCTAGTCAAGCAATCTAATCCTAATATAACATCAAACTTGTGAAAACTCAATAGAAGTAAGTCTGTTGATAACACTTGCTTACTCATAGCTAGAGGATAATTTCTTATCAACTTATTTACTATAGTGCTCTGCCCCAAGGGGTTCATTACTAATACGTTAGTCTTAAAACATTCTACCTCGAGATTTAGACCCTCTATGATCTTAGAACATATATAAGAATAATTAGATCTAGGGTCAATCAAAGCATAAATATCAATACCAAGGGAAGAAAAATTACCAGTGATGACCTTAGGTAGGTCTGCGTCTTCCTTAGCTTTCATTACATAGGCCCTTGCTGAGGCACCAAAATTAGTTCTACCAAAATATTTCCTTTGCGACCTTTGCACTAAACTAGACTTAGCCACCATTTCCAATATGTTCTTAGGTTTGTACTTCAGAGGGGTTTTGACTGACTACTCTGTAGTATACTCAGACTTGGTGGGGCAATTCTTTATTATGTGGTCCCTAGACCTACAACTATAATAGACTCCTATCTTCTTTCTACACGCTCCTGCATGACTCCTTGCAAAAAACTCACATTCTTCTTTCTCTATTTGAAAATTGCCCGAATTGGCCATAGATGCGATCGGTTGATGTCCATGGAACCAACTAAATTTTTTTACTAAGACATGTGCACTTATCAATTAATAGTATAACTACGATAAGCAAAGATATCATTCCCATGAAAACTAAAAGTACTACTAATTACTGTCTTTCTATTATTTAACTGAATAATTCAAGTGATCAATTAAAAACTAAAATTAATTAAATTAATTAACTGAAAAAGACGACAAAAAGAAAAATAATAAAATAATCGATTAACAACTAAGAAGCGAAACAATACCCAAGAAAGAATTCACTTAGACTTCATCTGTCACTATCAATCTAACGCAATTTCTTTACTTAGCAACTTGGTTCGTAAGAATCCCTAAATTATGCTAATATCTCTCTCTAGAATAAGAGCAGCTAACCCTAGGTTGATTAATTGAAATTTCTTTCTAATTAAAATCCATATTATTGCATTAACTCGTGCTATGGATTCCTTATTAGATTTGACTCCAATCTGATATATTTATGTCATCCTATTTCTAGGATTGCAAGCAAATCCACTCAATTACGCAAGATTTACTCTTAAATAGCGTTTATTCAACCTCCGATTTAAGTACATCAAAGATGAATAAATAATCTAGAAATATCAAACCAAGAACTAAGCACACATAATTGAGAATAAGAAGCTAAGTCTCTATTGCCTAAAATAAGAATCAAACGAAAAAAATCCATCATAGGGTTCATCTCCCTAGGTATTTATTAAAATAGTTCATGCTTAAAAATAAAAACATCCAATAGACAGTATAACCGCAAGAAATAAAGAAACTCATGATAATCTCTTAATAAATCGACTAGGAATCTTCAATCTTGATAGAAATATGCTTCAAATTCAACTTTCATGGTGTTTTTTGAGTTGTTTTCTTGAATATTCTATGACGGTTGTCTCCTATCTTCTTAATTTATTCATATACACGTATTAAAATGCCCAAAAAACCTAAAAATTGTGTTTTTTTCATAATTTAGAGGGTAAATCTGTGCAATCAACATGGTCTACATATGGCCATGTGATAGTCCGTGTGGGTCACACAGTTGTATGAAATGGGTCAGCCCGTGTGGCTCCTATAGCTTGCTCCGATGTAAGAGCCCATTTTTCAGTGGTAACGGAATAGTAGTTTTGGGATCACAAATTTCCATCGTGTCAACTCATAAGTATTATTTATAGATTCATTAGGGTCGTATTAAAATTTGGTTAAGAAATTTTAACATTTAGATAGCTAATTAAAGAAAAAAGACAAAATTGTAAAAGGTGAAAAACTTAGTAATTATTGCGTTTAGGTGATAAAATAGCTTAATTACTTAATGAGGAAGGACCTATGTAGTAATTAGCTCATAGTTAATGTGGTTGGACGACAATTAGAATGAAAATGATAGAATATTATATGTTTAATGGCATAATTGTAAAATAAATTAAAATTAAACAAAACAAATTGAAAGAAATTAGACATTCCCTATTCAGTTTTCTTCAAACCTTCAAAATCACCATTGAAGAGAGCTCCAAGCTTCGATTTCATCTTCCTTGTGCATGTGAGCTCAATTCTCACCTATTTCTTGTAATTTTTATGTTTTTGAGATCGTTGTAACTAGGTCCAACTAGCCGTACCTTCGTTTTTCAATCTGTTAAAAATTTTTGAAGTTGTCATTGATGAATCTTGAATTTTTTCATGATAACTATGTGTTTGAAGCTTTGATTGTGGTATTTGGTTGTTTTGTGAAGTGATTTTTGAGAGATTTTGATTTGAGGATTAAATTGTTAAAATGTGAAAATTTCAAGGTTTAAATGGTGAATAAGAGGTGTTTTTTAGATTTTTTAGAAGCCTTGAATATTCACCTGTAAATTTTAACTTGTGAAAATGGTTAATTCGATGATTTTCGGTTTAAGGGACTAAAATGAAAAAGTTGTAAAAGTTAAGGGTAATTGTGTAATTTCAAAAATAAAAGGGTATAAAATGTAAAGTAAATTGGAATATGAAATGTAAGATAATAATTTAGAATTTTATATTTTAGATCAAGACCCTATTGATTTACGTGGAAAAAGGAAAATTACAAAATAGCCCTAAACTTTTGCAACTATTACAACTTAGTCCAGGTAAGTTTGTATTGTTTATAATTTAATATCTATATTTATTGTTTGATGATATAATATGATGTAATGGATGTTAATTGTTTTATTGATAATGTAAGTTGTTTTAGAAATGTTATTGAATTTCGATATTTGGATCGGATGAACGCAAGATAGAGTACAATTAAATGATGGTGTGTTATGTGAGGATTGTTGTAGAGATTGATGTGGTGTGATTTATATATTTTTCTCAAGTATATCGAGATTGCAAACTTTCATGTTATACTATCTTGTTCTGGCGTGTTATAGGGGCAGATGTATAGCTCTTATGAGCATTTGGCGTGTTATCAGTTGGATTAACTCTTATGAGCATTTGGCGTGTTATCGGTTGTATTAGCTCTTATGAGCATTTGGCATGTTTGGGTTGGATTAATTGTGTACTCATATCTGTAAGTCGTTCATCAGATTATAAATTATTATATTATAACTTATATAATGACTTGGAATTGGTGTGACATGTAAATGATATCTAGAATTAATTCTATTGTGGATATATATATAATTTCCTGGAGATTATTGTTGAACTTTGATTTGAACTATGCAATTCACCAGTTGACATTGTGGATGGCAGGAAACAATTGTAGTTGAGTTATTATTGATTGAATTGTTGTATTTGGTTTGGTAAGGTTTATTGTTTCTATACATTGAACTTACTAAGCCTCAAATAGCTTACTTGTGTTAATTTTTGTTCTTGTAGATACTTTTGAAGGTTGGACAGTCAAATCAGCACTCAAGTTACATTATCCATCCATTTTTGGTAGTTTTTAGAATGTTATTTTGGATTATATGGCATGTAATAGGCTTTTTTTAACCTTACTTTTGTTTTGGTATGTATATATGTAAAGAGTGAACCTAATTGCAAATTGATAACATGAACTCCATTACATGATTTTAATGTTTGCTTGGTAAAAGTTTAGATAATGACTTGTTATGGAATATGTTTTTTTTATATAAACTTGTGGTATATGTATGACTAAGATGTCTATTTCTTTGTTGTGATTTGAGGTGGCTAAGATAGGCATATTGGTTGGGTGCTAAGTTGTGTGAATTGATATGTTAGGTTGATGATTCATATTGTTGTATAAGAGTGTATACTTGTGGTACCAACGAGGGTACATTGGTTAGACACTTAGGATGGTTGAAATATCATGAATTGAGCTTCTTTAATGTCATTTTTGAATAGGTCTAATGGCTGATAAATGGCTTGCTTAGTGTCCAAGAAATCTTGAAATGGTAAAGTTGACATTTAAGGTTCATTTAGGTGCACACGGCCTGGGACACATCTGTGTGTATTAAGTCAGTGTGTTACACAGCCTAGCACATGACCGTGTGTCACAAGCCAGTGAGTTACACGGGTTGGGACACGGCCTGGGGCATTCCACACGGCCGTGTGTCCCCTGTTTTTGAAATTTTTCATATTTTCTTAAAATTTTTTGATTTTTTTCAAATTAGTCCTGAATTGCTTCTAATCTATTTTTAGGGCCTCGAAGGCTTGATTTAGGGACAAAATGCATATATTGGTTGGATTTTTATTAAGGTTAATCTACTTCATGTTATGATGTAAAATGTTTCTGATTGATCGGTAATGCTCCGTAGCCCTAATCTGATGATGAAGATGGGTTAGGGGTGTTACATCAAATTTTCCAATTTTCACTCATTTTTTGCTCCTTTTGATCCCAAGTACTCTATTAAGCATAAAAACATTAATTTAAAGGATTAGAAGCATAAACTTCAAAATTAACATCCAATAATCACCCAAAAATACATTAATAATGAGATGAAAACATGTTACTTTTAGCACTTATCAAATATCCCCACACTTAAGTGTTTGCTTGTCCTCAAGCAAAATTCTCAACCCACATTCAAGTTAACTTCCCTCACTTTATTATTTTCACCGATAATGTCTTAGGATAATCTATAATAATCATGCATTATAAATTCAAACTAAAATAACAATAAGAAGCACAAGCAATCTAAGCATAATTTTTTTTCGCATAAAAATATAGGTGTCTCCCCTATCTCAATAATTACTTGAAATCCAAACTCAACAAGAATTAACATCCTCACTAAGATTCACTCAAAACACTCAAAGTGTTTAAGGTTCAAGTAATGTGCACTCAACAGTCAAATGAGAAATGTATACCATATGCTTGCTTGAAAAGCAAACCTCCATCACTAAAGAAATGAAATGACACACCAATCAAGAGGTCTTTACAAGGTTGTAACGAGGCTTAGGTTAAGGGTAAGGAAAAATGTCAGAAAAGTTGGTTACAGTCGATAATCAAGTTGATAAGTTACCAAACTAGAAAAAATCAGTTGCTAAATTAAAAGAATTTACATAAACAATAATTAAAGAGTGAATATGAGACTAACAATTCAAGCTCAATTATTTTTTTTTGTTTTCTTTTTATTTTCATTATTATTTTTAGAATAAAATGAAAATTCAACAATGTAAATGATGAAACATAGTCAAGCAACTAACCAAATCGAATCTTCGACAAAAATGGAGTCAATAAAAAAGGATAATTTTACAACATTAATGTGGTTTGAGGTTAACATGAACGGTTGTTAAAAAAATGTGTTAGGAACTAAGGGATAATACAACAGGTAGGATGTTTAAATGCTAAACGTGTTAAATCCTAAGCGCCTCTATCATCTCAGAATATCAAATCAATAATGTGGTCTCAACATGTATAACCGAAGTAAGTTCTAGAATAATAAATCAAGTTGACATACTCACAACCAAAAATAAAATGAGCTCGAAGATATATATATATATATATATATATATATATGCTCTATAGGCTCAAAAGCTCACAAAAAATATGGTTTTGATGTCAAACTTGTAAATTTAAAATTTCAAAATAATTTTGTAGTTCAGGAGACAACTTAAAACAATAATTTCTAAAAATGGCTTATCATGCTTGACTCTCTCGTGTTGTAAAGTATAAATAAAATAATGCATAAAATCCACAAATTAATACCATATGCTATTGATAAAATTCAATAGGTATAGATATATTTTAAAAGTTTATATACTTATTGTTTTTGTTCAATTTTTGATTCAAGTCGAAAGTAGTTTTGGTATTGATAAAAATAAGGTATTGATTACAATCTTATTGATATCGATACATTTTGGAAAATATCAATACTTCTTCTAAGGAGCGGTTTGTCAATTGATTTAAGATTGTTTCAATCAAGTTCAAGAGTTTAAAATCATTTTTGAACTTTCTCCAAAATATTCTAAGTGTCCAAAACATTTTCTAAGGTGTTTGGAAGTCTTGAAATAATTTTTTTGTGTTTTGAACTTTATAAATTCTTTGCTCAAAAATAAATTTTATTTAAAAATATTTTTGTTTATTATATCACAATAATTTATCAAATAATGATAGTTTAAAGACATATAGGAACCTTATTTGAATTAGTATTATACAAAAAAAAGCCTATCCAAAGTCTGGAAGGAGAAATCATTCAAGTCAAATGCATAAGGTCGAGTGATTCTATTCATACCATTTCATTAGTTCAAGCTAATAAGCTTCGAAATCAAGTTTGTGAGTCATATTTAGCCTATGTTATTAACTGAAGTTCGTATGAAAGTAAATTGGATAAGATTCAGACAGTATGTGAGTTTCTAAATGTGTTTCCAGAAGAATTTCCAAGATTACCTCTTGATTGTGAGGTTGAATTTGTAATTGAAGTTTATCCGAGTACAACTCTAGTGTTTATTGTTCCTTACCCTATGACGCCAAATGAGCTAAAAGAGCTGAAAATTCAATTGCAAGATCTTTTTGACTGTGGCTTTATACATCTTAGTACATTGTTTTGGGGAGCTCAACTGTGATTTATCAAAAAGAAACATGGGTCAATGTGGCTCTATATTGATTATTGGCAGTTGAACAAGTTAACAATCAAGAACAAATATTTGTTGTCGGATATCGACGATCTGTTTGATCAGTTGAAAGGTGCATCATTCTTCTCTGAGATTGATGTGGGATATGGATATTATCAACTAAAAGTGAATGATAGTGACGTGTCAAAAACAATATTCTGAACGCGATATGGTCACTATGAATTTCTAGTGATGCCATTTGGGCTAACAATTTCTCCTGAAGCATTTATGAAACTCATGAACTGCATTTTTCAGCTGTATTAGGATCAGTTCGTGGTAGTCTTTCTTGATGATATCCTAATATATTCAAAATCTAAGGAAGACCATGATAAGCTTGTATGAATTGTGCTGCAAGTTTGTGAGAAAACTAATTGTATAGGAAGCTTAGCAAATATAATGTCTGGTTTCCGAAAGTTGTATTTTTAGGACATGTTAGATCAGCCATGGGATCAGTGTGGATATAAAAAAGATTGTAGCCATTTTGCAATGGAAATCGCAAAAAAAATGTGTCAAAAATTCGAGGCTTTCTAAGATTTTAATTGAATTATATTACGATAAAACATAAAGTGAATAGCAAATATTTTATAAAGAAAAAAAATAAAGGTCATAAAAGAATAAAAATGGAAAACTAATTGGTTGAATCAATCAAATCTAAGCATGGAAGGCCAACTCGCTTCAGTGTTCATAACTAATTCCTATGTCGAGTTCTAGACAATCAATGAGTTGCTAACGTAGCAACATCTCTCAATCTTCCACTAAACTAACAAGTCGACAAGAGCTAATTATCTCTCGACCTCACAGTCCAGACCGGATTAGGGTAAGGGTTAATGTTTAGGCAATACCAATTATGGGTTCATTCCTGACCGCCTCCGAATGTATTAATGTCCAGAGTGTGAATACTGCAATAAAAGATATATCAGTGAAGTAGTATTCGTAAATGTACGGGTCCAGTTCTAATATAGTTACAATGGAGTAGGTGAGTACTTAGAGGATCGTATCCAAGGGAGGTGAGTGCTAGATCAATTTAACCTAAACACTAAAAGATCTAAAGTACTTTAAATCAACTATAGTATGAATGTAAAAATAAAAGGAGTTTTTAATATTTTTATTAATAATAAAATAAATAACATAAAGAAATAAAATTCAAGAGATCAAAGAATAGAATAAATCAAATCTGATTATGGGTGATTAGCTCACTTCAGTAATCCCCATCAACTGTCACTTTGGGTTCCTCGGCAATCAACTAGTCGCTATCTCAGCAGAATCTTCCGATCATCCACTCAAATAACGAGTTGACAATAAATAGTTATTTTCCGACCTCACAATCTAGACCAACTTAGGGTGAAAGTGTTAACGGATAGACCATACCAATTTTGGGTTAATTCAAACCTTTATGACTTCTTAGGGTTGTCAGGCCTAGGGTTTTAAGTTCTTCCTTTCCCAAATAGTTGATCTGTTGAGTAACCCCTACAAAACAGATAATGAATCATACCTCCACTCGCTAATCCCCATAGAAAGATTAGTTCCTCGTGGATTTCATAAACAATATGGAATTGATGTAAAGAGAGAACATGATAAATGAATTGAAGTGTAGAGTTTAAAAAAACACCTGATTTGTATTAAATAGGAAAACAAATCCATAGAGCTTGACTATTTCCACAAATTAGATCTTTTGAGAAGAACAAAGAACAACTTGAAAATAAATTCTAAAAACCTAAAAAGAAAGAAAAGCAAAATTGAATTTAAATGTAGAAAATTAAACTAAGGAATTGGTGTCCATA
This sequence comes from Gossypium raimondii, assembly GCF_025698545.1. NCBI lineage: Eukaryota > Viridiplantae > Streptophyta > Magnoliopsida > Malvales > Malvaceae > Gossypium > Gossypium raimondii. The sequence continues at coordinate 17,097,912 of NC_068566.1, forward strand.
AAATGTGACAAATAAGCCTATTTATAGATTTCAGGTGGCTGTCGTTCTTAACCCTAGGTTAGCTAACATTTTCGAGCTTTAAGTTCGATTGTGCAGACTAAAATGCCTCTAATTCTATTTAATTCCATCCATAGTCGATGTTGCGACACACCAGGACCTGTGTTATGAAAAAGGAGGCAGTATACTCCTACTGGGATATCTTCAAGGGTATGTCGTGACACCCTCAGGCTGTGCTGCGAAATCGAAGGCAATCTCATGATTTCTCCATTATGCTCTCTATGTTGCGACATTAAGCATTCCATGTTGCGACATAGTCACTGGTATTGGTTTATTATGCCTTCTAATGGGGTCTGCACACTTATAAAATTCATTAGCTCACCTTTAGGCCTCATCCGATCTCTAGGTTCAATAAAAGACTCAATTTGCACATTTTCTTAACTTAACAAAAACATAATTAAAACCTACTGAAGATGCTTGCTTTCAAGCTCCTAAAGTACAAAAATTAGTTTAATCTGCTACATCGAATTATGACAGATCAAACTCCCCTACACTTAAGTCATTGCTTGTTCTCAAGCAACATGAACAAAAATAAGAAATAAAAGCAATAAACCTTGAGAAAATATAATAAAACTATTGAATTCGGAGCACATGACTTAGGCATTTCACATTTACTAACAACTTTAACATGATAAATAACTGATTTACCACTTTTGACCACAAACATCTAAGTTTAGTATGTTACAAAGTATACAAGTATTAATTGTCTCTCCTATAGGAATCTATCAAAAAATTATACAAGTAATTTGATTATTCGTGAAGAATACAAATAGTTATTTATGCGGTTGTTTAATGTCATATCCATTTATGCATAAGGATGTTTAGGTTACACAGGACTTTTCGGCTAAACTTTTAATGTTCTGAGGCTTAGGACTGGTATCGAATTCAATAATATTAAGCATCAAGAGGGGTTACAAACATGAAAGTAGTTTGAAACATCTTATCGATCCCTATTCTTCCCCCTTAGTGACCCTTACCCGGTCACCACCTTATTTCTCCTTCTCTCACCTTCATTGTTTCTCCACATAAGAAATCATAGCATGACACAGTAACTACGGCGAGCCTACGAGTTTTTGTGCACTAATGAATGAGTTTTTCCTTTTCTTAAGAAATTTTCACTTTTCTTTTTCAGTTCATCTCACTCACTCACTCACTCACGAATTCTTTTTACTTTTTAAGAACTTTTTCTACTCGTATTTCTTTTTGAAATTTTCTTTTGTTTTGCACTTTCAGGCTAACCTATAGTTCCCATATCATGCCAATCTTTCCTATTTCACTCTATTTTTACAAACCCCCTTGATGTATCTACTTAACCCTCAATACGTATGGCTAATAGTATTGCAGTGCAAGACCAAAGAAAAAGGGCAAATAAAAATTAATGTTTCAGGCTCGAGGTTTGTAATGAGGTTCATCAAGAAATGTCAACATGCTCAAAAATCGGTACTAAAGGTGAAATACAAATAGGGCAGCTTTTTTGGCTCAAGATTTGTTCCAAACAATGCCTTAGGTCATCCCTTAATATCTCAATGTGCATAAATTTAGTCAACCAAACAAACTCAAATTCAACCATTTATCATTCATACTAGCATGTTCATTTCCTTATATTTTCTATATCATTTGGTACAGTTGGTTGCTTAATACCTATTTACAGTGTAACATATAGAACTTAGTAGTCTAATAATCAAAAATTTAAAATCACTTATCATCATGCCAAATTTATTTGTAACTACAAGCAACCTTTGTACATGCTCCTAACCAATCACTTGTATTTCTACAAGCTCAAGCACACAAAAGATAAAAAAATCAAAGAAAAACGTAAAAATTTAAAACAAAATTTCTATGTTACCCCTACACTTTAGTTAACACATGATCGTGGTCGTTCCAACTGCTAATGGTGGGTGCTTCCTCCTTTAAACGTGTAAGGCTTGAATTGTTTGTGACAACTTTGTGTTGGGTTCCTACAGAAAAAAATCATAAAAAAACACAAAACAAAACAACTAAAATTTTATTTCTATCCTACTCCTAAAAACAAATTAAAATCATCGTTAAGTTTTAATACAATTCGAAATAAATTTAAGGACTAATCATCCTCATCATCTTCCATCTCCTTGCCCCTATCTCCCTCATCTTCCTCACCCTCTCCTTCCCCTTCACTTTCATGCACCTCTTCCTCCTACTCTAGATGTGTTGGCCCAAACATGTCAGGTGTATGATTGGTGACCTGGATGTTGTTTTGCCTAGAAATTTCTTGAAATATTGGCCCCAAATCTTGCATGCACTGAATCATCCAATCTAGCATTGGATGACTACTCTCACCAACTTCTTGTTGAGCTTGTGTCAACCTTTGTGATGAAGCTGGTGTAGTCGTCACTTCTCATTGTCGTTTGTTCCAATCTTTTATTTGTTTGGCGCACAACTCTATGTAATGTTCGAACAATGTGTTGCCTATAATACTTCGGGAAGGTTTCAATGACTCCTTAGTGGATGTCATAGGTACACATGCCTTTTTGCATAAGACCTTCACTAAGTGGGGAAAGAAAACTCCCACATTCTAGCCACTAATACATCTTTTCATGTTTTGGTGGATCCATCTACCAATACATACCTATTTTTTCTGTAAAATAGCATAGAGAAAAAAAGCTCGAAAAGTATTAACGTTAGAGATGTTTAAAGCAAGGGCGAGTCATGTGTATACAAGTTGGATCCACATTTTAGCCTCTGGAAACATATTAGCTTGATGAAAGGATGTTGGGATATTAGTACCCGAGCGATATTTCTATTCGCCCCTTCCTTTAATTAAAATGTTTATAATGTTATCCATATCTATGTCTCGAAAATGCTTTAAATCAGTTTCATCAAAAAAATCTTCTTCATAGTATGGCTTTTTATAAAAAGTCACAAAAAGTTTGAAGGGTTACCCTTACTTTCCTCCCTTCGCACAGGTACTAATTCCCACATATGGCTTTCAGCATTTCCAAACTCTTGGTCCTGTAAGGATGCATAAAATTCTTGAACAAAAGGGACCACAACTAGGGGTGAGCAAAACTCGACTCGACTCGAAAAATCGAAAAAAATTTGAATTTCGAGTTAAACGAATTGAGTTATTCGAGTTAATCGAGTTATTCGAATCAACTCGAATTTTTTTTTCTAATTTCGAGTTCGAATCGACTTGAGTTTTCGAATTCGAATAACTCAAATAATTCGAATAATTCAAATATCAAACTATAATATTTTACATTTTTACCCCAAACTCCCAAACCTTTTTACTTTTCCCTCAAAACTTTTACTCCTTCCCACTTTCCCCCCAAAACTTTTACTCCTTCCCACTTTCCCCCAAAACTTTTACTCCCCTTCCCTCCCAACCCCCAATCTACCCAAAATCCATTTCCCACCAAAATTTTACTCTCCCATTTATTTTTTCTCAAAATTTTACTCCCCAAAACCCTCAAAACCTTTTATTTTCCCCCAAAATTTTTACTCCCTCCCACTTTTCCCCTAAAACTTTTATTCCCTTCCCATCCCACCTCCCATCTATCCCAAACCCTCCCCCTCTAATTTTTTTTAATATTTTCCCTCCAAAATTTTACTCCCCTTATTTACTTTCCTCAAACTTTTATTTCCCAAAACTTTTATTTTTCCCTAAACTTTTACTTCTCACCCTTTAGTCCCAAATAAAAATCAAAATATCCAAAAAATTCACTAAACATAAATAGTAATAATTTTATTTATATCTACTATTTATATTAATAAATTAAATTTCACATTTTATATTATTTATATTATTCAATTGTTTAGTCATATTGAATATTTATATTAAAATTGAATTATTAATTATGCCATAAAATATTCGTGTTAAAATTTTATATTGGTATCAATTTCACATTTTATTTTTAAAATAACTTTTATTAAAAATCATATTTTTACATTTAATATATTTTTAGTTCTAAAATACATAGTGACAAGAATCAAGATAATTGAAACAACTAAGCAAGCAAAGAAGCTAATCAGTATATAAAAAATTAATAAATAAATTATGAAGTGATGAAAGTTAATAAAAAATTTGATTAAGGTGGACAAATTTTATTACGATGGGTGACAATGGTTACAAGGACCCAAAATTATTTTTTAAAATTTAACTCGAACAGATATATTCGATTCGATTCGATTCGAATTCCATCTCACTCGACTCGATTCGAGAAAACTTCAAATAAAGTTAGGATGATAAAATGAGATTCGAAAACTCGATTAACTCAAAAATTTTTTATTCGATTCCATCGAATGCTCACCCCTAACCACAACATTACTTTTTAGGATTGTCCAAAAATGCTCCCACTATGATACCCAACCAAAGGCCATATTTCCTTACAAAGAATCATGGATGGATCAAATGCCCTCTCTTGAATAAATGTATTTCCTTGAAGTTCATTATAATATTTCCATAGTTGATTTAACTTTTCTAAGAGGCATTATTACAAGATTGGGATCGAGAGCAAAATATCAAGAAATTCAATGAAACAGTAAAAAAAATTAAATTAGGAACCCTTAACCTTGTAGAATTCATTTGAATTCCTCGTTTCGTGTGGCGTCTATTGTTCCGTGAGTGTTCCCATTCCTTGTAGCACTGAGTATGATTGAGGAATAGAGGTTTTTAAGAAGTGGAAATTAAGGGTTTAGAGTTTAGAGTTTAAGGAGTTATAAGAGATTTTGAGTGGATTGAGAGGATAAGGGGTTAAGATGTGTTTAAGGAGGTAGATAATATGTTTTTAGGTTAAAAATTAGAGTTTTAGGTGTTGTAAAGTCGATTGAAAGGGGTTTTAACACTGCCAGGTTTCATTGTCGGGTCAGATCACCTTAAATAATTGTAGTGATGTCACGACACTAGGTTCTGTGTCGCAACATCCGGGTTCGATGTCGCCACACACTCTAAATTTTTGGATTTTTGAGTATACTGAGTTCGATTTCATGACACTGAAAGTCCGTCTCATGACATCGAAATAATTTTCTCAATTTTTTTAAAACTACCCTTAGTGTTGCGACACAAGGGACCTGTGTGCAACACTGACTCTATTTTCACTTAAAATTCCATTTTCTAGAGTGCTACAATTTCTATAAAATGCAAAGTTAGTGAAAATTAAAATCTATACTAAACAGTTAGCTAAATATATAATAATTTACAAAAGTTTAGCATCATCTCAAAATAATTTAAGTTTTACTATCGGATTCATTTACTTTAAGATTCGTTGTGCAAACCAAAACGCCCTCAGCTCATTAATTCTTTACGTTAAGGCAATGTCACGACATCCTTTGCCCTATGTCGCAACACCGGTGGCAGTTTGCTTGACTCATGCTGAAATTTAAGGATGTGTCACAATACCAAAGGCAGTCTTGTTATTTTGGGTATCCTGGTCATTATGGTGTGACTTCAAACCTCTATTGTTCCAACATGGCGACCAGTCTTGTGTTCTCATGCCTCCAAATGATGTCCTACAAACTCACCAAACATGTTAGTCTTCCTTTCGGCCTAATTTGGCTGCTAAAGTCATAAATGACTCAAATCACACTTTTTATCATTTGAGAACTAAAAGTGAAAAGCTAAATAAAACATGATGAATTACTTTTATTCAAGCTCCTTAAGTACGAAAACTGGTTTAATCTACAACAAAAAATTGCGACATATCAAACTCCCCTAGGCTTACGTCATTGCTTGTCCTCAAGCAAGAAGACAAAAAACACTAAAATAAAAGAGGACTCTTGAGAATTTATGATACAAGGACTAGGTTTGGAACACATAACTTGGAATAATCATACATACATGTAATTCTGGCATGATATATAAATGACTTACCGTTCTTAACTTCAAACACCTAAGTTCAGTATATTACAAAATATATAAACAATAAGATCCTCAAATATATGAATCCATCAATAAATCATACGGGTAATTTGATTATCCTAGCATAATAAAAATAGTCATTATTACAATTACTAGATAGAATGTCCATTCATGAATAAATTTACCAATGTCACATAGAACTTTTTGGATTTTAAGTTCTAAGGCTTAAGGTAGGTATGAAATTCAAGAACAAAGGCATCAAAACAGTTTCAAGCACAAAATTAGTTTGACACATCGCATTGTTCCCTATTCTTCCCCTTAATAACCCTTACCTACTCACCTTATTATTTCTCCTTCTCTCACCTTTCTTATTTGTCCATGTAGGAAGCCACAATATAATAGAGCTACTATGGTCAGCTCACAAGTTTTTGTGCACTAATGGTTGAGGTTTCTAATTTTGTGACTTATTTTTGAGTCATTTTTTATTTTTTTCAACATATCTCACAATGCTTTCATTTTCATTGTTCAAGTAATTTTTCTACTCGTTTTGACTTTTTTGACTTTTTTCTTTTGTTTTGGACATTTCGGCTAAACCTTATAATCACTATATCACACTGCTCCTTCCTATATCACTGTGATTTTTACAAAACTGCTATGGTGTCTCTACCTAACCCTAAATACGTATGAGCAGACGTCTAAATTCATGCATTTCAAGGACCAAATAAAAAGGGTAAGTACAAGTTCATAATTTGGCTCGGGTTTTGCATGAAGGTTCATCAAAAAGAGTTTTTTGGCTCTATATGGTACTAAGGATAAATGAATAAGGTTTGCTTTTTGGCTCTGGATTATACCAAACAATGTCTTAGGTCATCCATAGGTATCTCAATATTCATAAATTTAGTCAATGAAGTAATCACCATTTTAACCATTTATCATACATACTCGTATGCTTGTTTCCCTATATTCTCTTTGTCATTTGGTATATTCAATTACTTAATGCCTATTTATAGTTTAATATATAGAACTTAGTAGTCTAATAACTAAAAATTGAAATTCATTCACTATCATGCCAAATTTACCATAAATACAATCAAACTATATAAATGTTTCTAACCAATCACTTTTATTTCTACAAGTTGAAACACACTTTTGACACGAAAAATAGATGTAAAAGTGTAAAAATAAAACTAACCTATGTTACCCTCACACTTTAGACAGCACATTGTCCCGATTGTGCAACCCTTAAATATATAATGAATGAAGTTACTTGATTCATCGTGACATTGTCGTAGTATTATAGTGGGTACTTCCTTCCTTGTTCGTTTGAAGCTCGTAAATGTAATGCTTTCTTCATGTGGAAGTTGAAATAGTTTTTGAAACAGTTAGGTTTCAAATCGTTCATCCCCCTCTTGTAGTCCCCTAATAATTTCTCCGAAGGGCTCCTCCATTTTTCCATTGGTTTCATAGGGACTTCTGCTTCCTTACATAACTCGGTTATTAAGTGTGGAAAGAATTTCCCCTTGGTTTGATCGCACATGTATTCAAGCATATTGTGATAGATCCACATACCAATACATATTTCTTTATTCTGTAAAATTACATACACCAAAATAGCTTGACGAGGAGTAATATTAGAGATGTCTAATGTTGGTAATATTCTTGAAGAAATAAATTTCATCCAGATTTTTGGTAGAGGAGTCATTAATGCTTGATTGAATGTCATTGGACGATTAGTGCCTGCCGGATATGTCCATTCTTTTTTACCTTTAGTTAAGGTCATTATCACTCCCTCCATGTCTACATTTTTGAATTGATGTAAGTCGAACATGAAATCACGGTAGTAGTATGGTGCATCATAATATTGGAAAATAAAGCCAGGCGTAACCAAAACATCAATTCCTCTAACCGTAACGTCTGCTCGCATCTCATTATATGGCCTATTTACCTCTCTCTCTTTTAAGGCTAGATAAAATTCCTACACAACTAGTATCATTGTCAGTTCTTTTGGTGCTAAATAGAAGGTCATCCATTCGCATTCGGTTATAATTTCCCATACTCCTTTGCATGTTCTCATTAAAGGATCAAAACCCTATTCTTGGACGAACATTTTGGGTTGTAGATGGCGTAGATATTTTTCCACATCTTCTATTTGGAATTCAAAAGTTGTATTCATAATTTCAAACAAAGTTTGGAAAAAATCAAACCTTAATTTGATGTGAATCCTTCATTTACTGTTGCTAGTTCACTTGTCATGCTACTCTTGAAGATTCGTGAGATTCTAACTTCAATACTTGCAGATTTCACAAATTTGATAAGGGGGAATTTTCGTAGTTCAAGAATTTCTATGGATGGGTGATAATAAAAGGAAGGGGTTAAGTATGAGTTAAAGTCTCTGCTAATAATAAAGGTATACTATGTTATCAGTTAGAATTCAATTAAAACACTTATACAATTATTTCCTAAGTTAGTAAAATAAAAATCACATATTACGCAGGGGTGTCCCGACATCCCCTGTCGCGACATGAGGAGTTGATGTCACAACATATAAAGAAGTTACATGTTTCGTTGGGCTATTTTATTCTCCTTCATTCCTAAATTAAATTTTTTTCCTTATTGGCTATAAAATTTTCAAGCATTTCATTCATCTCACAATTTTCTTTCGTAGTTTTTCTCTCTCCATGCTTAATCCATATGGCTTTACATTGCAAATCTTGTGTCTTGATGAATTCTTTAGCTGTTCCTCTGAAATAACATTTTATTCTTTTACCATTGACTAAAGAATTTGTCCCCCATTTCTAATGGGCTCTATTGCATCGTGAGATGTTACTTGATTTATAATTTACGGTCCTATCCATTTTTATTTTAAGTTTCCAGGAAATAATTTTAATCTTGAGTTGAACAATAGTACATTTTCTTCTAGAAAATAATCCCACTTATTTATCCCTGCATCATTTTAGAGTTTACTCTTTTCTTTATATAACTTTGTATTTTTATAGGTCATTAATTGGAAAATCTTCTAACTCTTGTAGTTGGAATAACTCCTCTTACTTAGCTAATTCAGGATCTAAGTTCAATTCCTTTATTTCCCAATACGCCCTCTTTTCTAATTCAATTGGCAAATGGTTATTTTTCCATACACAAGTTTGTAAAAGGACATTCCATACACAAGTTTGTAAAAGGACATACCTAAGGGCGTTTTGTATGTCGTTCTATATGCCCATAGTGCATCATCCAATCTAAGGGCCCAATCTTTCCTATTAGGATTTACAAATTTTTTCCAGGATTTGTTTGATCTCATGATTGGACACCTTTGCTTGTCCATTATCCTAAGGGTGGTATGTTGTCGTTATTTGGTGCCTCACACAGTACTTGGCTAAAGTTGCTCCAAATATCTATTGCAGAAGTGAGATCCTTTATCACTCACAAAAGTGCGAGGCGTTCCAAATCTTGGGAATATGTTTTTCCCCAGAAATTTAACTACTGATCTCAAATAATTTTTAGGCAGGGTTGTTGCCTCAACCCATTTAGAAACATAATCAACAGCTAGCAATATGTATTGGTTTTCGAAGGAACTTGGAAAAGGTCCCATAAAGTCAATCCCCCAAATATCAAATACTTCTACCTGAAGGATTCTCATATGTGGCATTTCATCTCTTCTAGATTTTCTTCCAGTTCATTGTCATCTATCAGACCCTTGTACAAATTTGTAAGAGTCTCTATTCATGGTGGGCCAATAGAAACCTGATTTTAGTATCATCTGAGTTGTTCCTTTTCCTCAAAAGTTTCCACCACATTGGGAAGTATGGCACCCTTGTAAAATGTCATTTATTTTTTCCTCAACTACACATTTTTGAACTAATTGATCGACACAATACCGAAAAATATATGGTTCCTCCCAAATATATTTTTTCAACTCGTGTATGATTCTCTTCTTTTGTTGCCACGATGTATTTATTGGTAAAAGTCCCTTAGCAATATAATTCATGTAATCAGCATACCATGGCATCTTATTGTCCTAATACCTATCATGATTCATCTCTAACTTAAATAATTGCTTATCAATGAAAGTTTCTTTTATTTCTTCAAGAGTTTTTGCTTCCATTTCATTTTTTATTATGGAAAGATGATCCACAATTTGATTTTCCATTCCTTTTCGATCTATTATCTAGAGACCGAATTCTTGAAGTAATAAAACTCACCTTATTAATCTAGCTTTTGTTTGTTTCTTTTTCATGACACACTTTAATGTAGAGCGATCAATATAGACATAATCTTTGTTTGCCATTAAATAAGGTCGAAACTTTTCACATGAAAATACAATCACAAGCATTTCTTTTTTAGTAGTAGTATAATTACACCTTATTGAATTTAATGTCTTACTTGCCTAGTGGATCGTACAAAATGATTTGTAGCACCGTAGATTATAATAAAAGGTTTTGAGAAATCACGATTAATTATAATAAGAACATAGATAAGTTTTTCCTTTATTACCTCAAAATCTTGAATGCACTCTTGGTTGAATACGAATGACGTTTCCTTTTGAAGGAGCTAATTTAATGGTTTGGAAATGTGAGCAAAATCTTTGATGAATTGCTTGTAGAAAACGGCATGACACAAGAAGTTTCTTATTCTACGGACCATTGTAGGAATAGAAAGGTTCTTAATGAATTCAATATTTTCTTTGTCCACTTCCAATCCTTTTCTTGAGATTTGATGCCCTAAAACCAATCCTTCTTTTACCATAAAATTACATTTTTTCCAGTTAAGTACTAAATTGGTTTTTCACATCTTCTTAATACATTCTCAATGTTATCCAAATATTCTCAGAAAGAATCCCCATATACTGAAAATTTATCCATAAACATATCGAGACCTCTTTCCAACATATCGGCAAAAATGGCAATTATGCATCTCATAAAGTTTGTTAGAGCATTGCATGATTCGAATGGCATACGCTTGAAGGCACACATACCGAAAGGGCATATGGAAATAGTTTTCTCTTGATCATTGGGATGTATAGGGATTTGAATATCTAACTAAGAAATAGTAATATTCTTTTCCGACTAATCTATCCTGCATTTGGCTAACAAAGGGAAGAGAAAAATGATCTTTTTTCATTGAATCATTCAATTTTCGATAATCAATGCATAGCCTCCATCCAGTTACTATTCTCTTTGAAATTAACTCATTCTTCTCATTTTCAACAACCGTCAATCCTTCTTTCTTTGGGACACATTGTGTAGGGATCACCCATTCATTGTTGGAGATTGCATAAACAATGTCGACATCCAACCACTTGAGTAATTCTTTTTTCACGACTTCTTTCATAGTTGGATTGAAACGTCATTGAGCATCTACCACTAGTTTCTGTCCTTCTTCCAATCTAAATTTACATTGAAATAATGCAAGATTGATTCGTTTAATATCCGTGATAGTCCATCCAAATGCTTTTTTGTGTGTCCTCAATAACATCAATAATGCCCCTTCCTGCTTTGGGGGTAATCCTACAACAATAATTACTGAAAAAGTATTTTTCAGGTGGTCACGTAATGGTTTCAAATCCAAAACATGTGAATTAATAATAGAAAGAACCATTTTAGTTGTAGATGGAGTTACCTGTTCTGGTTGTTCTCTACTTTTACGCCACCAATCGTGTTGAAGGGCAAATTTGATATTCTCTTGTTTTGAGCCATCTATTCTTTCCCTTTTCTATTTCATCCTCAATCAGCTTGATTGAATTCAAAATTTCTACTTTAGGATTAAATGACTTTTGTTCTTGGGGTGTACATTCTATTATTTTAGCATTTTCTGTCTCCTTGCTCATACCCTTTATAAGCTCGTTACCACTAACTTTCTCCAATATATCGAATATTTTCTTCCCGTTTTTGACCAAATATCTCCTTTGGCTATGATATCAAAATGTCGTTTACTCTATCCATCCAACCCATCATAAAAATGTTGCAGTTGTATTGCATAGTTAATACCTCCTCCCAATATTGACCGAATAATCACTTTGAACATTTCCCATACCTACCCTAGTGTCTCAGTAACATCCTGCTAGATTTTAAATAGCTTCTAATATGTGCTAATTATAGTAGCCATGGGCACAACTCAGCGTAAGAATAATTACACATGTTCAGTCCAGGTCACAATCATGTCTATGGAAAGTGCATCTAACCAAACCTTTCCTTATCCTTTTAAGGCCAATGGGATTAATAACAATTTGATAACCTCTACGACTACATTGACATACATAATTATACTACATATGTGCTCAAACTATCTGAGGAAATCTATTAGGTCCTCATTTTTATAGCTGTTAAACTTGATATTTGAAGATATCCATGTTAGTAATTGATTTATCATAATACGGTGTAGCAAGTTAACAAGCTTTCGTACTTAAAGAGCTTGAATACAAGCATTTTTATCATGTTTTAGTTTATTCTTTTGTATTTGTTTTGAATTCAATAAAAAAGTATATTTGGAACCTTTTTATGACCTTAGGGGCCGAACGAGTCCTAAGGGTGAGCTAATGTACTTAGTGAGTGTGCAGGAGACCATTCTAAGGAATATGAACTCAAGGCTGGTCGTTGTGTTGTGACTGCCCCTGAATGTACTAAGTCCTGAGTGTGAATACTTCAACTAAGGATATGGGTTTGAGGCGGTGTCTACAAGTATACGGGTCAGGTTGTAATATAGTTTGTTTACAACAAAACACTTGGTAAGTATTCTGAGGATCATACCCAAGTGATTGCAGTTTGGGGAAAACTACTATTAAGCTAATTACCAAAAATAATTACTAATCTACTCGAGTCACAAATTAGTAGTGTTAATCAAGAAGCAAGATGATAATAATAATAAACTAAATAAATTTAATTAAAGCTAAATCTACTCCTAGGTTCATGTATCGACTTGTCCTATTCCTTGTTTTGACTATGCGAGTTCCTTTTAGCCTAGATCCAATTGTTTTACCTAATTAATTATTGATGTCGAGCTCTAATCAACCAACTAGTCGTTAACCTAGTAGGATATCTCGATCTTCCACTAAACTAACGAGTCAACAAGAACTACTTATCTATCAACCTCAAAGTTTAGACCGGATCGGGGTTAAGGTGTTCACGGATAGGCCATACCAATTTTGGGTTAATGCCCTCCTAAATGACTTCCAAGGGTTATCAAGCCTAGGGTTTAAGTTCTTCTTCTCTCAAATAGTTGATCCGCTAAGAAACTCTATCATTCAATCAATTAATTAAGTTAAAGCAATTGAAACATGCAAAATATGTAAAAAGCATAAATTAACTCCAATATTTGCACAAACATTCATCTAACAATGTTAAAGAAAGAAATATAAAGAAGAGAATAAGGAAAAGAGATGCTCATGGATTTATCGAAGAAAGCATGGTTACGGAACAATATCCCCTCGCAGAAGTCTCACTTCAGAATATAATCTTTCGATTACAAGAACATAAAAACACCTAAGTAAAAACTAAGAATGAAAGAAAAACCTAAGAATAAAAACCCTAAAATTGTGTGTTTAAACTGATTAAAATGGCCTTTATAAAGGCTAAAATTGGAATATAAAGTGCTTAAATATCCTTGAAGTCCATAGAGTTTGACTGGGAAAAATACACCTAATTTACCTCAAAAACGTAATTAAAATGTGTAGGGGTTTTTGGGCTGTGCAGGGGTTGGTGGCCTGTAGTGTTGCAACATCAGAGCCCGATGTTGTGACATCGAAGTGCCATGTAGTGACATTAAGGGAAGTTTTGCTCTAAAACATGTTTTTAGCTTCAGTCTTCGATATTGAGACATCAGTATCTTGGTGTCGCGACATAGGCATCAATTTTGGCCCGAATATGCATCTTTAGCTCCTGATTCGTCCTACAAGACCATCTAATAGAAAAAATACTAAAAAGCATAAATTACTTTAAGCATGAAAACCTAAATATATACTAAGATGCTTTAATTTAACTATTAAACAAAGATAAAGTTATGTGTAAAAAAGATGTAAATAATAGTGTATTTTATGGCAGATCATGTTGTAAGACGAGAAGTTCAATATCACAACATAGGGAAAATGATACAATAATTTCAAGTCCGCCTTTGATGTCGCGACATACCCCTGGAGTCAAACTTGAATTAGGCATACTACCTTCAGTGTCGTGACATAGGCACTAGGGTGTCGCGACACCCACCCTAAATGGGAACAATTACGAGTGATGGGCATTTTGGTCCGCACAATTGGAATTAACACAAAAATGTCAGTTAACTTAGGGTTTAGGACGATGGCCAACCCTAACTCTATAAATAGGCTTTTCAAACACTTATTTAGGGACAGTTTTTCATATACTAAGTTTTCTCTGTAATTTTAGTTTCAGTTTTCCTTTCTTTTAGGATTTAGGTTATTCTTAGTTCTTTTCTATTCATGTTCTTTTACTTTCAATTTTTCATATTCTAAACGCGATCAACGTTTGAGGATTATTACACTTCAAAAATCGAATACAAATAGGATTCTCTAAACTTTCTTCTTGATTTATTCTTTATACATATCTTTCTTATCAGGTTTATTATTTGCATGGATTCCACGAGGAACTAATCCTCATATGGGGGATTAGCAAGTGGAGGTGTGATTGACTAATTGTTATGTAGTGTTTTGTTAGCGGATCAGCTATTTGGGAGAGAAACACTGTAAACCCTAGGCTTGACGACCCTAAGAAGTCATTTAGGTGAGAATTAACCCAAAATTGGTATAGCCTATCCATGAACACCTTAACCCTAAACCGGTCTAGACTGTGAGGTTAATATATAAATAGTTATTGCCGACTCATTAGTTTAGTGGAAGATTGAGATATCCTACTAGGGTAACGACTAGTTGATTGATTAGAAACCCGAAATAGAAATTAGTTATGACCACTGAAGCAAGCTAGTCATCTTGATTGAGTTTAGATTTTAATTATTCGAAGTTCACTTTATTTATGCAATTTTTCTTCTTTATTTATAAAACCCCAAAAATTTTTCTTTATGTTTTGTCGTAATATAATTTATTTATTTTACTAAGTAATTCTATATGCGTTTAAGTTAACTTTAATTTAGTACTCGCCTCCCTTGGGTACGATCCTTGGAGTACTCACCTATTTCATTGTAAAAACTATATACTTGTGGACACCGCCTCAATTCCACATATTTAGTTACAGTATTTCCACTCTGGACATTGGTACATTTGGAGGCGGTCAAGTTATTGGCATCATTGCCGGGGAGACAATGCTACTAAGTTGATTTTAATTTTTTTCGTTTGAATAATATAATTAGGAAATGCATAAATTAGATAGGATTCGCATTTTTACTAATATTTTTTCCTTTTCTTTTTGGGTTCAGAGTCTGACTCGTAGTAGAGGAACACCCAATCAAGGAATCTGCACAAACAAGGGTACCATTCCCTTCACGATTAGAAGAAAAAAGACAGGATGAGGCAGAATATGTAAATTTCTTAAACTTATTTGAATCTTTGAACTTTAACTTGCCTCTAATTGATTTAAGTGAAAAAAATATGCCAAATATTTAAAAGAAATTATGTCTAGGCGTAGGAAAATAAAAATAGGAGAGCAAGTCAATGTAACTGCCTCGTGTAGTGAAATTATATCCAAACAGATGCCCCCAATATTAAAATTCATGGGGAGTTTTACAATACCAATTGAGATAGGGGACATTCATTTCAATAAGGTTCTATGTGATTTAGGATCTAGTATCAATTTGATGCCTTTGTATATCTACGAAAAACTTGGGTTAGGGGAGCTTCGAAATACACAAATACACTAAAATTTATAGATAGGTTTTCAGTACAACCAAAAGGGGGACTTGAAGATGTGTTGGTTAAGGTGCGAAATTTTATCATCATGGTAGACTTTGTAATTTTCGATTTTGAGGAAGACCATGAATACCTGTTATACTGGGTAGACCATTTTTAGCAACATTAAGGTCCACCATTAACCTAGAAAAGATTGAGTTAACAATGAGGATCAATGGTAAGACCAAAATTTTCAAATGTGATCACCAACAGAATGAGGTGAACAAGGAAAATTAGGGACGTAATGTTTTGAGATATCTGTAAAAATCCCTAACGCGATATTAGGGGTGTCACGACACAAAACCCCAGTTTTGTGACATCGCTACAATTTTCTGTAGGGTCGGCCCGCGACCCATTGTGCAACTTACCAACTAAAAAGTTGTTTGAACCCGATTTTAACCCAGTTTTAACCTTAAAACACCCTAAATTTAAACCTAAAAACACTTTCAACATAACTCTAACCCACCTCTAAACTTCATATTTCCTTAAACTCTTTTAAACCTTAAATCCCTTTTTCCCCTTTTCCTTATACTGGTGCAACAATTTTCTTCTTTCCACTCGGTGTAGAAACTAAGCGAATAACAGTAACAAAGCAACCGTAACAAAAGCTCTACGAGGATTTTTGAAATCTCATATCAAGTTAAGGTTTCCTAAATCATTGTTATTATTCCATTGAATACTGATCTATCGTAATTCTGTGTAGCAGATTAAACTAGTTTTCGCACTTTGGGAGCTTGAACATAAGCATTTTAGTTATGTTTGAATTACATTTCAACAAGTTTAGTTAAAGTGTAATAAAATATGTTATTTGAGTCTTTTATTGACCTTAGGGCCCGAATGAGGCCTAAGGGTGAGCTGATATGTTTTGTGAGTATGCAGGAACCATTAGAAGGTGGATTAACTCAATACTGGTCGCTAGGTTGCAACACGGAGCATTAGATGTCGCAACATGTGGAGCAAAACTAAAGAAACCTACGACTGCCTTCGATGTTGTGACACAGCTTAAGGATGTCACGACACAACCCTGAAGTCACCCAGAAGTTGAGAATATTGTTTGAAAAATGGGTTTGGAAAATGCAGTGGAAAATAAATTTAGGGAAAACAGAGATTTAAATTTTTTTCCAAAACAAGATCTTGGTTGTGATATCTAAAATAATAAACACTTGATCAAAATTTTGCCTTTTCGATTCGTCTAGGATGAGCGCTTTGACTGAGTAGTCTTCTCTGCCATCCTCAAGCTCATATCTGCCAAGTGTGGGCTCGCTTCGAATCAAAAAAATTTCACAAAAATTACCAGTGGGGTAATTTCACAATTTCTTTAAACTTTTGGGTCAAGTTGTAAATCAGAAAAATATCTCTAGAAATTTTCTGAAATATTCTCTTCAGAGAATTTTCTTTTTACAACTTTCTCTTACATTCAAGTGTGTGTCAAATAATGACCCAAGGCTCTCTTTATATAGGGAGAGTTTAGAGAGTTCGACTATGATTAAACTTAATCACTTTAATATAAACTAATATAATATTTATCAAGATAAATACTAGATTAAATTTAATATTAAATCTTATTAATATAATAGAATGTTTATCTACAAGATAAACATTAAATTAAATTAAATATTAAGATAATCACTTTAAAATTAAATTAATAAAATACTATTAGTATAAGTATTAAATTTAATTTAATATTAAAAAATTAAAATATTATTATTTTTGAACAGTTAATCTGAAATCAAATTCTCTAGTAGAGTCCCAGTAGGAGTGTAACTTTTCCACTACTCAACCGTCGAAGACCAATCGTCACCGGCCACCGAGACACCGTCATCGCAGCCGCCAGCACCGACATGTCCGGTGATACAGGTGTGACACTCATACGGTACCCGAGTCGGTTCGGTTACGACTGATTTGGTCTAACTCAATGATGACCCGACTAGCCTAGTCTCGCCACCGGTTGGACCGTCGGCCCAGTTTTACATACTAGGCCCGTTTTGCCCAGTTTTTGGCTCCTGGTCTCGATTTTGGGCTCCCAGGCCGAATTTACGATCTAAGGTTCAAATTTTCAACTTCAATTAACCATTGGGCCAATTATCTGACTTGAAAATTAATTTTCAAAAATATCATGTTAATTTTAATTAATTTGATTAATTTAATTTTACTTGATCAAAATTAATTTTCCCAAAAATCACTTAGATTTTCCAAATTAATTTTTCAAGAAAATTCTTTAATCAAATCCTCTAGTTGAACAATTCTCACGACCACCTAATTTAATTCCACATCAAATAAATCGATTCAAATGCAATCCGATCGAGCTTTTATTGAGCTAGCAGAAGGACCAATTGGACATATACAATTAGGCTTAAGTAATTGCAGTATTGCCTAGAAGTATTGTTCCGATAATTCGCAATTACTTAATCATAGGATCATTTCACAAGAAGTACCATGATTGAAAACTCTTTATTGTATACTCTTTATGAAAGCAATTCATCCAACTACTTTGTCCAATGACCCTTGTCATGTGTGTGTTACCCTCATATGATATCCTTGATTCCTTTGAGTTAAATTCGTCCACTCAATACAATATTATTTTATCTCATTGTCACCATTGTGTCTTCTTAATAATTAATATGATCACTGTCAACAAATGACTATGATAAATTGCTCGTTTGAGAATAAGCAACCCGTGGCCACGTTCCATATTTATCAATCCACACAATGCCAATGAGAGGATATCATTAACTCTTTAATTGAGCTATGAATTCCACTGTTTCTAGTAAATCCATGCCATACACAAGTCCTGTACCCAACATACCAGCTATGGGCTCGATCATCTTTAAAGCATAAGCCTCCACTTATATCAAAGCACATGAGTTGCATACACATGGTCAGTGACTAACTCAGGATTTAGGTAAATCACACCATGAACGTCACAAGTGAATTAATTCACAAAAAAATTCAAAATTAATTCATCTTGGGTCTAGTCCAATGTATCATTCTACCGATGAATACATCTATGTCTCTACTCGTGGAGTTAATTTCTTCGATAGCTAAGACTAGCCACCTCCCTAATTAGAATTATAGACGACATAATGATCCTTCCCAGTATTTGAATTAGATGCTCACTTCAACTCTTTTACGGGATTATTTAAATTATCCATTGAAGTAAGTTGTCTTTCTCTCAATGTAAGCGTTCTTACAATGCCACTTATCTTCAATTTGAACTTAGACAATTAATGAGCTAATATTTGTTTGTCACAATTTCGCTATGCATGCAAAATATGAAAGAAAAAAAATACAAATGACATAATAGTGAAATATGAAATTAACTTTATTTATTTATTCATCGTTCAAATAAATAGAAAATAGTTACATGTTTACTACAATATAGACACAGTTCACAATACATACTATCTTTGATATCGAGACACAAGACCTGGTGTGTCGCGACAATGCATCTATATAGGATACAACTATGAGCCTAGGGCATTTTGGTCCACACAATCCAACCTTAAACTCTGAAATGTCAGCTGACCTAGGGTTAAGGACAACGACCATCCTAAGTCTATAAATAGGCCCAGCTAACACATATTATGGACACCTTTTTACCTTGTATAATTTTCTCATTAGATCTAGTTTTTAGATTTGCTCTTTTCTTAGGTTTTAGATTTTTATTCTTGTTATTTTCTATTGAGAAGAAATCAGATTCTGGAATTGTTCTCGAACTCTGTGAGGATTATGCGCTTATTCAATACAACTAGGCTTCGTCAAAACTTTACTCTTAAAAATGTTCTTTATGTTCTTTCTTCCGTTGAAGTTTACATTGTTTATTAGATCCATGAGGAACTAATCCTCCTGTGGGGGATTAGCGAGTGGAGGTAATAATTAGTTGTTTTTTAGGAATTTCTTAACAGATCAGCTGTTCAGGAGAGGAAGAACCTAAACCCTAGGCCTAACAACCCTAGGAAGTCACCAAGGTGGGAATTAACCCAAAATTGGTATCGCCCATCCGTGAACACTTTAAACCTGAATTGATCTGGACTGGGAGGTTAAAAGTAAGTAGTTCTTATCGACTCAGTATTTCAGTGGACGTATCGGAAGAACCTGCTGGGCTACTGACTAGTTGATTGAACAAGAAAACCTGAGATAAATGTTGCTTAATATTACTGAAGGGAACTAATCACTCATGCCCAGATTTGATACATATTTCCTTCTTTGATGTCTTGCCTTTTTTTGTTTAATTTCCTTTTATGTTTAGAGTATTAATTAGATCTATTTATGTTTTATTAAGATTAATTTAGTGCTTGCCTCCCTTGGGTATAATCCTCAAAGTACTCACCTACTCCGTTGTAAACTATATTACAACCTGAACTGTATACTTGCGAATTCATATTCTATCAATTTGGTCCTAATTCTAAATAATGCAATAAATTTAGATTTCTACTCTAGACAATGGTACATCCAGAGGCGGTCCAGTTGTTGGCATCATTGCTAGAGAGTTAATGTTACTATATTAGTTTTAATTTGCACATAATAATAGAAAATTAGGAAATTTTTATGTTATAGTTAAGAATTTAATTTTCTTGTTTTCTACTAATCTTATCTTTTTGGGTTTTGTGTATAACTCGTAGTAGGGGAGTACCTATAGAGCAAGCCACAGATTAAGAAAGAATTATCCGAAGGAATTATCAACAGCAACAGCAACAATATCAGCAACAAATGCAGAACCCACCACCTGTTATGGGAAACGCACCTCGTGAAAATCCACTATTCGATGAAGCCAACGCTAACCCATCAAACCTACCAGCACCACCACCACAACTACCCACAAATTTAAATATGGCGCATAATGAAAGGACTTTAAGAGAGTGTGCGCTACCAAATTTGGATATGGTTCAAGGGAGCATAACGAGGCTAGCTATCACGACCAATAATTTCAAGATTAAGTCAGCCATGATCTAAGATGATCTAGGACAATTTGTAGTTTCGCGGAACAATGATAGAGGATTTAAGTCAGCATTTAAATTGGTTCCTCCAGCTTTGTGATACCTTCAAATACAAGGGTCACTGATGACACTATTTGTCTTAGTTTGTTCCCCTTTTCATTAATCGATAACGCTTTTCTTGGCTAGATTCGCAGGCACCAAGATCGATCACGACATGGGACAAACTCATAGGAAAATTCCTACAAAAGTTCTTCCCCATTAGCAAAATGGTCTAGCTAAGAAAGAAAAATTTCGATGTTCAAATTGTTAGAAGGAGAAAGCCTTGACAAAGCATGGGAGCGTTTCAAGATGTTGATTCAGAAGTGGCCACACCATAGATTACCTAAGTGGTTAAGCTATAAACTTTTTACAATAGATTAGATGTGCATTCGAGGTCCAAATTAGATGGAGCAGCAGGAGGAGCCTTGATGAATAAAACGTACAAGGATGTATACCAATTAATAGAAAGTATCGCAATGAATTCCTACTAGTGGCCAACTAAACGTCATACATATAGCCAAATATCATCTACGGTGAAGGTTGCCCAGGAAGATGATAGATACCAACAATTATTGGATAGAATCAACGAAGTAGAGGCGGAAAAGGACGCATCAGATATCTATAGAGGAGACAAACTGCTATTCCACTATATTAATAATCCTACCAAGGATGTGAACTACACTGCAAATAGCAATGGAAATCCCTATTCCAATACATACAATCCCTGATGGAGATATCACCTAAACCTGAAATGGGGAGGAAACCAAGGAGGGCGTAATAGCTCGAATCAAGTAAAAAACACTAACTATCGACCTTCTTATTTGCAAAAACCTCAGGATAGGGCCAACCTAAGTGACCATACTGTATGTGGTCAACGTTTAGATAGAATCGAGGGGGAGATGCAATCAATGAGAACGGACATGAAGCGTGTGAATTTTCAGCAATACAAAAAATAATTCTCGTAGGGAATGAGCCAGTTGATGAGCATGAAGGGTGACATCAAAATACAAATTGGCATATGAATTATAGTAGGGAAGGGAATGAGCACATGAAAGCAATAACGCTTTGGTCAGGTAAAGTACTGAGTAGCCCAGAAACCACAACTCAAGAGGTAAATATGGAAAATACTAATGATCTTCACGTGAGACCCCTAGAAGCTGACACTGAACCTAAACTAGAGGATGTAATTGCACCGATAGTGGATCTAGAGATGAAAAAAACTAAAGATTCTACCGTTGCAAAGATACCATTTCCTTCAAAGATAGAAGAGAGGCAAAATTTGGATGAAGATGAGTTTGTAAGTTTTCTAAACTTATTCAAAACTTTCAACGTTAACCTACCCTTGATTAAACTAATTGAAAATTTTACTAAGTACGCCAAGTTGTTGAAGGAAATCATGTCTAGGCGTAGGAAAAAGAAAGTAGGCGAACAAGTCAATATTAGCGTTTTCTCTAGTGCTATTATCTCAAGATAGGTTCCCCAAAAATTGAAAGACCCTAGAAGTTTTACTATTCCCATAGAGATAGGGAGCATTCATTTTAAAAGAGCTCTAGGTGACCTAAGAGCTAGAATTAATTTAATGCCTCTACCTATTTTTGAAAAACTCGGGTTAGGTGACCTCAAAAATACCAAGATAATACTACAGTTGGCCGACAGATCTTTAGTACATCCAAAAGGAGTACAAGAAGATGTGTTACTCAAAATGCACAACTATATCATCCCGAAAGACTTTGTGCTTCTAGATTTTGAAGAAGATCGAGAAATATCCATCCTACTAGGTAGACCTTTCTTAGCTACTTCTAGGTCCACTATTAAATTAAAAAATGAATTAACCATGAAAATCAATGGTGAGACTAAAACTTTTAAGTGTGGTCACCAATTAAGCGAAGAAAGAAGGAAGTCAGGAGTGCATTGTAATAAATTATCTATTTCTGATAACCCCGAGTCAATGGACATATTTCCTTTAATGTGTACAGGTCAAAAAAATTTTTATGGGATAAGCTAACAAAGGTGGAAGGGCACAGACGATGGACCAATATTGACAGAACCACAAAATCATCCTTTTGTGAAATAATGATACTGTCGGATGAATCCGACAGTCAAACTTAAATTATTTTGAATTGATGTTTAATATTTTGTAAATTATTGTATACCTAACTAACTATTTAGTATAAATTTTCATTAAATTTATGTTTTATAGAAACCATAGCGCTCTAGAAATTGGAATTTTGGGTGAAATTAGAGCCAGTGTCACAACATGGTAGCCCCCGTGTCGCAACACCGAAGGCAGATTCGATGAAATTGAGAACATCACTTCAATGTCGCAACCAAAGAATCCAAAAATTTAGACTGTGTTACGACATCGAACCCCGATGTTGCGGCAATGGTAAACTGCCAGGGATGTTGCAACATGGAACACTAGTGTCACAACATTGCTGTAATTTTCTACAAGGTTGACCTGACTAGATTGCACAACCTGGTTTGTTAAACTTAATTTTTACCTAATTTTTAACCCCTCAAAACATTAGTAGTTAACCTAAAACACTCTTATCTCACATTCTAACCTTCCTTAACATTTTAAACTTTATAAAACTCTATCAAACCCCCAAAAAACCTCTTTTCATTAAAACCTTAAATCTATAAAACCTCTTTTGCTATTTGGTACAATCATAGATGCAGGATCGACATAAACAGTTGGGACCAAAGCAACAAAGGCTATAACATCGAGGTTAAGGGTTCTAAACTTTCTCTTTACTGTTACATTGGGAACATTGCTTGTTATCTCATTCGTATTTACATAGATTATAGTAAAAAATGCCAGCTAGGAAGTCTAAAAATAAAATTTTGCAAGAACCACCGACGGTTTCGAATTCCATAAAATTTTGAAACCAAAATGCCGAATAGTACTATCTGGAACTTCAAGTCAAATATTTTATTCAAGAAAGGGGATTCAAACCATCAATGGTTCTTTGTAATGAAATATGGTTCGTAGTATAGTATCATGGATGGGAGCGATTCTATGTCACTGCCAAAGAAATAGTTGTTATTCCACTTATACAAGAATTTTATGTCGCTCTTAAAGATAACGAAACTCGGCATCCTTATGAGTAAATGTGGAAAACAGTGTCAGTGTGAGGAAAAGATGTACCATTCTCTCCAAAAAAGATTTGCAAATATTATGATGCCCCATACTGTGAATCAGATTATTTACAAAAATATTGATTTAATAGAGTTTAAAGACACAGATACGGAGAATATCATAAAATACTTAACTTAAAATCAAGGGGAATGGAACGTCTGATAAGATACCAGACTACCGACTAATTTCAATCAAGCTATAATGTTTCCGGTAGTTAAAAGGTGGATATAGTTTATTTGCACCAGAATTACAACTACCCTTAACGTTTCTAATGGAAATACATTCTGAGCTCTTTTTTTATATGGTCTTTTACAAAAAAAACAAATCCGCATTGGAAAATGGATCCATCAAAACATGAAATGTTGTATTAGTGGCTAGAAGGTTGGGATTTTCTTTTCCCATCTTATGACAACACTTTGAAAAAGTACAGATGTTTCAGTGGATGAAAATGAGCAATTTATGAAGCCAACAAGAAGCATAGTTGGAGATTCATTATACACGCAATATGTTGAGCTCCAGAGAAAACAAATTATCGATTGGAACCAGAGAAGGAAAGAAAAGATGGATGTTCTAACATCGCTAAAATGAAAAGAACAATTGAAAGCTCGAAAAAGAGTAAGTGGAAGCATTGAAGAAAAACTCGATCAAATAATCAAATGGATGCAAGAGACAGGCCCTATTCTCCAAGAATTCACCAGATTGAACAGGTTAAGAGCTCCAAATTATCTGCCAAATATGTTCGATCACACACATTATATGGTTAAGGAATAAGAGCTTACTTCAAGAGATGATGGCGAAGGGGATGAACACGATCTCCCAAAAGAGGACGAAGACTATGAGCCGAGATTTCAACCGCAATACTATACACCAAAAGGGCCTGTCATCCGAAGCCCAACCCACTATGCACCTTCAATGGGTGGGAGCTTCCATCAAGAATATAATCTGGGAAACGGAAAAGGTTCGATTAAAAGGAGGTATTTGCCTCGATTTTATGATTCAGATTAAAACTAAGTGTTTATGTTTTGGATTTGTATTAATTTATTTTTGATGATTTTAAATTAACTTTGTAGGAGTATGATTAATAGTAGATTATTAGTTGTTTTGTGTTTTCTTCTAATTTTCTTTGTAAGAACCCAGCATGAAAGAGGCACAAGTAAGTCAAGCTTTAAACGATCAAAGGAGGAAGCACCCACCAATAGCCTATAGAATTGTCACGGTCAATCAGGTAACTTCTTTCGTTATCTTATTAGGGGCTACACATTGAAGAGACTATGTTATCTAAAGTGTGGGGGGTAACATAAAAAATTTTTGTTTTAAATTTTTATGCTTTTCTTTTATTTTTCTTATCATTTGTGTGCTTGAGCTTATAGAAATACAAGCCATTAGTTAGGTGCATGTACATAGATTGCTTGTATTTACAATAAATTTGGCATGAGGATAGGTGATTTTAGTTTTTTTTTATTAGACTACTAATTTTTGTATATTATACAGTAAATAGACATTAAAGCAATTAAATGTACCAAACGATATAGAGGACATAAGGAAACGAGCATGCTACTATCAATGATAAATTGTGAATTTACGGTTGTTTGGTTGATTAGAGTTGTGACTATTGAGATACCTAGAGATAACCTAAGGTATTGTTTGGAATACACCAAGAGCCAAAAACCTAACCCTGTAATTTATCCTCATACATATTTTTGAGCCAAAAAACATTTCTTGATGAACCTTTATACAAAACCCAAGCCAAAATTTAAATTTATACTTATCATTTTTCGTTGGTCTTGAACTACACGATAATAGACATCTAGCCATAAGTATTGAGGGTTAAGTAGATACATTATAGTGAATTTGGTAAAAATAGAGTGAAATAGGAGGATCAGTGCGATATACAGATTATAGGTTAGCCAAAATATACAACAAAATAAAATTTGAAAAAGAAAACCAAAATGAGTGGAAAAAAAATACTTGAAAAGAAAAAGCATTTGTGAGTGAGATGTGTTAGAAAAACAAGTGTCGAAGTCATAAAAGTAGAAAAAAATCATTCATTCATGCACAAAAACTCATTAGCTAACCATGGTTGTTATATTATGTTTTGACTTCATATGTGGAGAAATAAGGAAGGTTAGAAAAAGAGATAGAAGGTGGTGAGAGGGAAAGGATTACTAAGGGGAAGAATAGGGGATAATATGATGTGTCAAACTATTTTCGTGCTTGAAATTATTTGATGCTTATCATTCTTGAAATTCATACCTGTCCTAAGCCTCAGTACTTTACAAGTTGAAAAGTCCTATGTGATCTAGGTAAACTAGTTCACAATTTGAAATCATATTAACATTTGCATTGATGAATATTTGTATTCTGCTAGGATAATCAAATTAATTGTATAATTTATTGATGGATTCCTACATTTAAGACCCTTAATGCTTGTATACTTCGTAATATCCTGAACTTATATATTTGATATCAAAAGTGGTAAGTCAGTTATATATCATGCCAAGATTATATGTGAGTATAAAATGCCTATGCATGTGCTCTAAAGCTAACACTTGTACCATATTTGTTCAAGAGTCAACTTTTCATTTATTGTTTTTGTTTATGTTGCTTGAGGACAAATAATGACTTAAGTGTGGGGGAGTTTGATCTGTCATAATTTCGTGCAGTGGATTAAACTTGTTTTCGCACTTTGGGAGCTTGAACATAAGCGTTTTAGTTATCTTTTAATTATATTTCAGCAAGTTTAGTTAAAGTGTAAAAAAATGTGTTATTCGAGTCTTTTATTGACCTTAGGGGCCAAATGAGGCCTAAGGGTGAGCTAATATGTTTTGTGAGTGTTCTAGAACTATTAGAAGGCGTATTAACTCAATACTGGTTGCTAGGTTGAAACATGGAGCATTAGATGTTGCAACATAAGCAGCAGAACTAAAGAAGCCCAAGACTGCCTTCAATGTCGCAACACAACCTAAGGAGGTCATCACATACCCCTGAAAACACCCTGAAGCTGAGCATACTACCCTCAACGTTGGGACACAGGACTTGGTGTGCCATGACATCACCTCTGTACGGGAAACAAATATGAGCCTGTGGCGTTTCGTCCCGCATAATCTAACTTTAAACTCAGGAATGTCAGCTGACCTAGGGTTAAGGACGACGATGATCCTAAGCCTATAAATAAGCCCATCTAACACATGTTATGGACACCTTTTATAATTCTCTTTATATCTAGACTTTAGATTTTCTCTGTTCTTAGGTTTTAGATTTTCATTCTTGTTATTGTCCATTGGGAAAAAAAATCAGATTCTAGAATTCTTCTCAAACTTTGTAAGAATTATGTGCTTACTCAATACAATCAAACTTTTTCTAAACTTTCCTCTTTAAACTATTATTTATATTCAATCTTTCGTTCAAGTTTACATTGCTTATTAGATCCATAAGGAACTAATCCTCTTGTCGGGGATTAGGGAGTGGAGGTATGAATAATTAACTATTTCATTGGGATTTCTTAACGAATCAACTGTTCAGGAGAATAAGAACCTAAACCCTAGGCCTGACAACCCTAGAAAGTCACCAAGGTGGGAATTATCCCAAATTTGGTATGACTCATCCATGAACACCTTAAACCTAAACTAATCTGGACTATGAGCTCAGAAGATAAGTACTTCTTGCTGACTCAATATTTCAGTGGACGTATCGAAAGATCCTATAGGGGTACTAACTAGTTGATTAAATAAGAAAACTCGAGACGAATGTTGCTTAAGATTATCGAAGCGAGCTAATCACTCACGCCCAGATTTGATACATATTTCCATATTTTCCCATCTCGTGACAGTACTTTGCAAGAGCGTAAAGGTTCCAATGGAGGAAAATGAGCAGTTCATGCATCCAACAAAGATCTTAATAGGCGACTCTATGTACAGTTAGTATGTAGAATCCAACGAAAGTAGATTATAAATTGGAACTAGAGAATAAAAGAAAAGATGGATGTCCCGACTTCACTCAAACAAGAAGAAAAATCGACACCTAGACAAGAGATGGGTGACAACAATAGTGCAAAAATAGACAGAATGATACGATGGATGCAATCAACAGGTTTAGTCATTCAAGAATTTTCACGGTGAAACAACATGAGAGTACCTAATTATTCGTCGAAGATATTTGAGCCGATTCAGACCCACCACGGAGAGAAAAAGCAAGGGAGCAAGGAAAGAGAAGATGCAGAAAGAGTAGCCTATAAGGACCTTTGCCTTTTTACACATGACTATTATAAGATGCGGGAAGAGTAGTCCCACTTTATCTTCTCGAATGCAGCGAATCATGCTCCTATATATTCACGTTCCAACACAAAGCTTTTCTTTCTACAAAATAGTGTAAATCATAATAGCTAGGAAATGGGTAATGTTAGAACCATTCACAGTAGGGTATATTTGAGTACAAATAAATTGCACCCATAGTTTAGCTATAGGGATCATGCTCGATGGATGAAATGTTATAGGAAAATTAGTACCCAAGTCTCGTTGCATGCTCGATGGAGGAAACGTTATAGGCAAATTAGTACCCAAGTCTCGTTGCCATTCTCCTTGCCCCTCAGTTAAATAATCTATGAAATTATTCACATCAATATGTGGGCAGAATTTCAAGTCAATTCTTTGTATGAAATCGTACATGTAAAATGGGATATTATAAAATCTACAAATTTTCGGGCTCGAAATTAAGATTTCCTTCCCTCTAACAGTTACATACGACCATGGTTCGCCCAATGGTCTCATTACTTCGAATGCTTTGAGCGAAGCATAAAATTCTTGGACCACCAGAATGAATGACGATTCGATTGGGTGTTTGCCAAAATTTTCCCTCTTATAGGAGCGCACTATGTTCCATATTTTTCTACCACTATCCATTTGGAATTCGAATCCCCATTCTTGGAGGATCATTTTCTTTTGAATACCTTTAATGTATGTTTCAAGCTCGTTCCTTTTCATGCTAATAAAATTATCAGGTATAGATGACTCATCAATTAGTACTCCCTGTATGTTTTCGGGATCTATCACACAGACTTTACCACTTTCACAAACCAACCAATGAATGGCAACATAAACAATTTAACCAATAGAAAATGTAACCTCTTTTGTCGCCTTCTTGAAGTCATCGATGATTTTTTTTAATTTTTGATACAACTCCTTGTATATGCAACCAAGAGAAAAGAATAAAACAATGATTAATATGTGGCAACGCTTTAAGGAAAAATACTCAACTTGTGGAAAAAAAATGGTAAGAGAGGATTGAGAGTATTTTGGGGAAGGTAAGTATATAATGGGGTTTTAAGAGGGTGTTTAAGAGGTCTAATAAGGGTTTTAGGTTTCAAAGGACATGGGTTTTAAAAGGAAGGTTGGTTGATTATATGAAAATCTAGACAAAATCATACAGATTCGACTTGGTGTCACGACACCCATACGTAGTGTCGCGACACCGAACTTCAAATGCTCTACGTTTTTTTTTATTTTGGTGTTTCATGCCATGATGTTGGGCTACTGTGTCGTGACACTAACCTTGTATGTTGGAATTATTTTGGTTTAATGTATCATGTTGCAACAATATAAACTCGAAATTATATAGGATTTTTCTATATATTTTTACCACTTTTTGACTTAATAAATATGTTAATCTTCAGTAATTGTTATTGAATTAAGTGAATTTTACTTAAATATTAATATTGGACATGAATTTAGAAAGTATGTGAAATTATGTTTAATTACATGATTTTTGTGCATAATTCATATTAATTCATGTTAATTATTAATATGTGAATTTTCACTATGCAGTAGGACCATGGAAGATAAGATTAATATAAAATTTGTATGGACATGCACATACCCACTCTATTTGGACGATAAGACCATGTAAACTGGGTCATAAGGATGTTAATGTGATCCAGTAAAAGTGTGCTACATAATGGACAAGTCTGATTATTTATTGGACTAAGAAACTGTCCAACAAGAGGGAATTAAATCCCAATTTTGGCACAAGAAAATATCTGCCCAAAAATAAGCTTTGGGATATTTTCTTGAAGGTCCCTACAGTTGGAAAGATGTTAGAAATCAACACACAAGTTCACCCTTTTGAAACCGTCCACCTAATGGCTATTAATAACAAAGTTTTGAATACAAAATGAAGCAACCAAGTCATCCCCTTTTACACAATTTGAGGCCGACCAAGCATGAGAGAAGAAGGAGGGATTTCAAATTCTATTTTTAGTAAATTTCATCCTTACCTTCACCTATAAATACCACACTCCTTTCACCTTTCAAGGCATCCCTTAATTCATTCATTCAATAGCATTCTATCATTTCCTCTCTTGTTCCCTTTTCCCCACGCCTAGCCTTCCTATTTTCCTTTCCATTCTTTAGCCAACAAAAGCTTTATCAAGACATTACCTTGGCTAGCCACATTAAGAAACCTTAGCAAAATAGCAACGAGTAGAATAGAGGAACACATCAGTTAGAAAGATCCAAAAGGATACTTAACTGAATTAGAGTTTACTCTTTCCTTCTTGTTATTTAGTTTAATTATGTTTTGTAACACCCCAAACCCGGCCTAGACGTTATGGCCGAATCTGGCGATATCACATCGAAGTGTTTTTCAAAAACACAGTTTCATTGAAAACCCGTTCCATACTAATTCATGTTTATTGAAAACTCAAGTTGTCTTTAGCAGTGTGTTGATCATATTAGTTTGTTACTATATTTAAAACGTTGTTTGGTGCGAAAACTTTTACAGTATTTTACGAAAACGTGGTGTCTTTGAAAATAGTTACCTTTTTAAAACCCGTCTTTTTCTAAAACTAGCAATTTATATCAAACTAAATAAATAAAAACCCCAATTTAAAGTTTATAACTTTAAAAAATCCTTTTTAAATAAAAAAAACCCAAATTCAGTTACTTATAAATCAAAAGCTAACAACGAAAGCCGATGCTGTTGTGTGGCCATCATCGAGTCCCTCGCAACATCGACCCGCCTATAACTGGGATTACCTGTATAGTTAAACAGAGGGGTGAGTTTACGAAAACTCAGTGTGTAATCCCCTAACAAGCAAACAGTCAATTAAACAGTAGATAAATGCAGTTTGGGCTGAGCGAATTCTGATATGATGCAGTTCGGTGTGGGCCTAAGCCCTTTCCCGTAACAGTAAACGATTGGGCTTGAGCCAATCACAATGCCACAGTAGGGCCTTTGCCCAATTTCGGTAATAGTGTCAGTGGGGCCTTGGCCCATAACGGTAACAGATATCAGTCATGCAGTGAACAGTATGTAATATCATTAATCGATGCAGTAACAGTACAAAATCATTAATCAGTGCAGATATGCAATTATAAATCCTACCTAATCCAGCCTCTACACACCACTCCGTCCCACCAAACACACCATGTGGGGATAAAATCGACTCATCCAGCTAAACACACCAAGATTAGCACTGGTTGTGGCACGAAACAGTATTGCAGCAAAGCTGCCAGTAAAATAAATGGCATATAGCCATCAGTAGGTCTATAGTCGTCTTGGGCGACCCGTGCAACCTTATCAGTACGGTACACTTCCTCCAAATATAACAACCCATCTCCATGCTACATATTGTGACATAATATCATACGTGTATGCAAAATGTCATGCTCAATCATAGTCATACATATCATAGAGGAAATCAGTCATACATAACATAAAGCCATAATAGTCATTTCATCTCCTAGAGGTATACCAGTCATTTTACCCTATGGGGTATTTTGGTCATTTTACCCTATAAGGGTATTTTGGTCATTTTACCTTATGAGAGTATTTCAGTCATTTTACCCTGTGGGGGTATTTCGATCATTTTACCTTATAGGGGTATTTCGATCATTTTACCCTATAGAGGTATTTTGGTTATTTTACCCTATGGGGGTATTTCATTCATTTTACACTATGGGTATTTCGGTCATTTTACCCGATAGGGGTACTTCGGTCATTTTACCCTATGAGGGTGTTTCAATCATTTTATCCTATGGGGGTATTTCGGTCATTTTACCCTATAGGGCTATTTCGGTCATTTAACCCTGTGGGGGTATTTTGGTCATTTTAACTATTCAGAGTCTCGATGTAGATATCGACCTCTCGAAAGGTCCGCAATCACCTCGAGCGACTCAGGTAACCAAAATGGTCATAACAGTGGAAATGAGCCCAAGGCCCATTGCTGGGCCCAAGTGGACCCACAGGCTCGTACGGCCCACTCTGCCCAGATTTTGCCACGGCTATGAGATCTATATAGCCCAGTCCAGTATTTGCCACAAATCATGGATTTCATCCATGTGGGGCCCATAAGCCCATTAAGCCCACGTGGCCAATTTCGGCCCAACGTGGCCCATTACGGCCTAAGCCCATGAAAATGCTCATGGAGGCCTCCACAATCTATCGCCCATGATTCGTGGGTTTGGCTTACCACACGAGCGATCGCACACTTGTGTGGTCTCAAACGCCGTATTTACGACTTTTCGGCTTTTTCCATTCTAGAGTTACAATGGGTGTTTACACACCTGATGCGATTTGCAGATTCCCTTCGTTCCAAATGCTCTTATTCCGAAAATCAATGATCATCGCACTCTTGGTTCCCAGGCAATATGTCAATCAACCTCGACCACCACCTACACAAAAGTTACCATCTTTATATTAGACTCATACATGACAAACCATCTCAATTGCACCTCACTTACCACTCAATATTGTTTCCCAAAAAGTAACAGATGACTCCTTATCATACGATAACCACTTACCAACAACGATAAAACAGATTGCAGATCAGAGATGTAGCGTACAAAGAACCAAGAATCGGGATTAATCCATCAGCATTCGGCCAATGAAGAGCACTTGAGGGAGAGGAAGAGAAAAACCGTGCGCTCCTAATTGATCAATGAACCCTTGCTAAAGCTGAGAGCTATTCAGTAGAGCTTAAAAAGAAGAAGGGAGAATCAACTAGGAGAAACCGAAAAGAAAAATGGTGAGGGAGGAGAGAAGCTGTATTCGACCAAGGTTGAAAGAAAAGGAATGAAAACCGAATTCTAACTCTGACCAAATCGGCAACAACCCCAAATCCCAAAAATCCCTCCTTCAATTCGGCTACTCACTCTCCATCCACTTCCTATCCCTTAATTTTCTACTATTATCTCTCTACAACAACAACCTCCCCAAATCCCAATATTCTCTCCTCAAATCTCTCCAAATATCCCTCCTCAATTCTCTCTATGACCAGTTCAAACTCTATTTAGCAGTTTTTCAATCCAACTCTACCACCCACACGAATTAGGCAGCAAAATAAATACACCCTTTTTTATGTGCCACCACTCGAACCTTAGACCCCATGTACACTCCACATGCCCCTTACCACTAGACCCAGAACTCCTTTGTATCATATTTTAACCACAATAATTTAAGAACCTACTATCTAGATCCAAGGATTTTATTCACTTAAAATAAAAATTTT
Source organism: Gossypium raimondii (assembly GCF_025698545.1). Lineage (NCBI taxonomy): Eukaryota > Viridiplantae > Streptophyta > Magnoliopsida > Malvales > Malvaceae > Gossypium > Gossypium raimondii. Next base: position 17,131,263 of record NC_068566.1, read on the forward strand.
GCATAAGCCAAGGCTTGAACCCCTGACTTCTCAGACACTTCCAAGCACTCCTAAATCACTTAACCACTGAAGCAGACATTCATTTATGTCACTTCCTTGCACAACTAAATATTTATGTGCAGTCTCCTAACTGTTCCCTTTTTCAAAACCTATTTCTTCTAGGCCCAAAATTCGGGGTGTTACATGTTTGCTCTGCGTTTATTATTCTTGACATCAACAATGTTAGCTTAATTTTGTTAGCTAGGATGATTATGTTAATTCAATAATATTTATTTGATTCATGTTTAACATGTTTGTGCCTCATTTGATCATGTTTTCAATTAAAATCAAGGTGTATTTCATTCATACGTGATTGGATACATTCAAATTAGCTGAGCAATCCTAACCATACAACGGCTAGTAGACGCATAATTGAAAAGTGTAATGCTCAATTTAGATCATTAAACCTGACTAAATTAGAGGTTCATAATATCTTTAGTTAGCTCTATTATCTTGCATAGTTTTTAGGTTTATGTGATTAAAATGTTTCAAGCGTAAATTTCCCTATTACCTAGCATAAATGCTAAGAGACCCTTAGTTTAATATGATCAGTAAAATGCATATTTCACTAAGTAAAAGATCCGAGAGAACTTAATTTGATTAACATGAAAGATCGAATTGCCATGGAATGTTTTCCAAACACTGTTAAGCATGATGAAAATGAATTGAGTTGATTAATATAATTATCCTAGCCTATTTTATCTTGATTGTTTTTGTTGCTAAAGCCATTGATTCATACATTTAGATCATTTGCATTTAGATTTAATTGCATAGGAATTATCTTGCATATAGATAATTTAATTTAATTATCCACCACTCAAAGTATTGTGTTTTTACCACCAAATTATTAATTTATAATTTTACAAATAATCGATTAACATATACAGTCCCTGCAGAGACGATAACTCATTTTACTTACTTATCACTTGAACAACTGTGTACTCTTGCACAAAATATCGTTACAAGTTTTTGACACCGTTGACAAGGACTATTGCCTTACTCATTCTTTGTGAAATTATTTTTTGCAATTTGGTTTGTTTTAAATTTCTAACATTACTAATTTATTCTTTATTCTTTATTTAAGATTTATTTATCAGATGTTATTAGTAGAGTTCGAATCATCGATCTATTACCTGTAGACCTTGAAATTGAACATACATTTAGACAGAGAAGATGCGAGAATTTGCTCAAAGACAAGTCGAGATGGACCTTGGAAATCAAAATGATGGACAAGGTAATAGACTCAATCATGTGCACAACCTGAACCTTATTATTGATGATAGGGATCATGCAATAAGATAATACATTGTGCCACTCTTCAATGAAATAAATCTGAGAATTAGGAGGTCGAATATCGAGGCACCCCAATTCGAATTAAAACTAGTGATGTTTCAAATGCTCCAAACAGTGGGCTACTTCAGTGGTATGCCCACGGAAGATCCACATCTTCACCTTTCATTATTCATGGAGGTGAGTGATTCGTTTCAAATAGCTGGTGTGATCGAAGATGCATTAAGGTTAAAGTTGTTTCTGTACTCATTATGAGATCGAGCACAAGTATGGTTGAATTCATTTCCACCAAGTTCAATATCTACATGACAAGAATTAGCAGAAAGGTTTTTTGTAAAGTATTTTCCACCGAACAAGAAAGCAAAGTTGCGAAAAGAGATAACTACTTTTCAATAATTGGATGACAAGTCCTTATACAAGGCATGGGAAATATTTAAGGATTTGCTTCTTAAGTGTCCTCATCATGGGATTCCTTATTGTATCTAGTTGAAGACGTTTTTTAACAGCCTCAATGCACATACAAGATTGATAGTAGATGCTTTTGCGAATGGTGTGATTTTTCTAAGTATCATAACGAGGCTTATGAGATCACCGAAAGGATCGCTAGCAATAATTATTAATGGCCAAAAAATCAAGCAGTTTTTGAAAGATGAGTAGCTGGAGTGGATGGAGCAGACGCGCTGACTTCATTCTCTCCTCAGGTATCTTCTATTTCCTCAATGTTAAAATAGTTTACCACTAATGGTTTGACTAATTTTGTAGCTCAACCAACAAGTCAGTATGATGTTGTTTCCGTGTGTATTGTGAGGATGGTCATTCTTTCGAGAATTTCCCTTCAAACCCCAAGTCTATTTTTTATGTAAGGAATCAGTATCAAAATAGAAGTGGAGATAGAACAGAGTCAAACTTCTACAATCCATCAGGGCGGAATCATCCAAACTTTTCCTAGAGTAACCAACGAAATGGACCAAACACTCATATGCAGCATAGATCCAATCAATCCCAAGGGTTTAGTCAACAAGCTCCAAAACCACCTCAAGCTAAATTATCAAACAATTTGGGGAACTTGTTGAAGGCGTACATGGAAAAAAATGACGCTTTGATTCAAAGTCAAGTAGCAACAGTGAAAAATCTAGAAAACCAAATGGGTTAGTTAGCTACTGAGCTTCGTAGTAGATCGTAAGGAGCCTTACCAAGTGATATAAGAAATCCAAGGAGTTTGGGTGAGGAACATTGCAAGGTGGTTGCATTACGAAGTGGTAAGATTTTGGAACCCAAGGAGGTTGTGGTTGAAGATGAGCCTACTGAAAAGGAGGAAAGTCAACCAATAGTTAAAGTTCCTACACCAAAAAATCAGATGCTAAAAAATCTAATAAGGTAAACCCTAAACTAGTGAATTCTGAAAAGCTAACACCTTCTTTTGTAGATTTACCTCCTTAGAAAAGTTGTCATAATCAACCTAGAGTTCCATATCCTCAAAGACTCAAGTAGAATAAGCAGAAACAAGAGGTACAATTCAAGAAGTTCTTGGATGTTCTAAAGCAACTTTACGTAAACATCCCGTTGGTAGAGGCTTTATAATAGACGCCCAACTAGTGAAGTTTATTAACGATATTTTGTCCAAGAAGAAAAGGCTTAGTGAGTATGAGACTGTTGCTTTGACGAAAGAGTGCAGTGCATTCTTATAGAATACGTTACCTCCGAAATTAAAAGACCTTGGAAGCTTTATGATACCCTATAACATCAGAAAATGTTATTGCGGTAAAGCTTTGTGTGACTTATGAGTATGCATCAACTTAATGTCCAAATCTATTTTCAAACTGTTGGGAATAGGTGAAGTAAGACCCACTATTGTGACACTTCAACTAGCGAATTGTTCGTTAGCATATTCCGAGGGAAAGATTGAGGATGTTTTGGTAAGACTTGATAAGTTTATTTTTCCTCCTGACTTTATTGTGTTATATTTTGAAGCAGATAAGGAAGTTCTGATCATCCTTTGGAGACCTTTCCTAGCCACGGGAAAAACGTTGATAGATTTACAAAAAGGAGAACTCACAAAGAGAGTTCAAAATGACCAGGTAACATTTAATGTTCTCCTAATCCCATTTAATGAAATTTCCTAATTCGACGGAGGAATGTTCAGTAATGAAGGAATTAGAAACCTTAGTTTCTATGGAGAGCAATCTTGAAGAAGACCCATTGGAGAACACTTTAGGGTCTGAACCATTGGAAGATGAAAAAGGTAATCAAAACATGGCTTTAATGGAGGTCAATCTGAGGAGTTATGTTCAACCACTATGGCTCTAGTCACTCCATTATATTGACAATTTCAAAAAACTGCTCATACTATGAGCATAGTATGGTCTCGGTCAGGCAAGTATGCCCCCATCGTCTAGCGGTTCAAGACACCTCTCTTTCAAGGAGGCAGCGGGGATTTGACTTCCCCTGGGGGTAGGGTACTACGAAAGGAAGTTGATCATGGATTATCAATAAACCTAGAATTGATTCTTCCTAGGTCGATGCCCGAGCGATTAATAGGGACGGACTGTAAATTCGTTGGCAATATGTCTCTGTTGGTTCAAATCCATTTCGGCCCAATAATTCACCGATCCGCCATAACCTAAAATGCCCATTTTTTGTATTTTGTTTTCCCAAAAGCCAAACAAAAAATTAGGAAGAATAAAAAAGTCCAATTTTGTGACAATCCATCCCTACCGCTATTTGTTTTTTATTTTGTTCTATTTTTTAGTTGTTCCCATAAATTATGACCTTGATAAAGCTCTAGATTTATATCAGGATCATTAAATAGAAAGTTTAATGAAAAGAAAAAGAGAAAAGTAAACGAAAAAGAAGACTCTTTTTGTTTTCATTTTCAAATTGATTATTGATCGATTTATTTGGCAATAACGAAAGGATTCCTAGTAACTAGGAATCGCGCCGCTCTCACTCAAAGTGCATACCGTATGGATATCAATATATCACTCGCGCCTTTGTTTGCTACAACCCGACTTGAATCTAAAATCTAAATTGAAAATGGCTTGAATGAAATCATAAGACTATCTATGTTGTACACTTTTCTTTATTTCCACAGGATTGTAGTTCAATTGGTCGAGCAATCACCTGTCAAGGCGGAAGATGCGAGTTCAAGCCCGTCGATTCGACGGATAAAATTTTAAAATACATCAATTGATCCTCTTTTTTCATCAAAGGGATCCAAATGATGTAATTTCATTCCTAACGATATCTTTATCTTTTTTATTTATTTTTCCTTTCTCTTTTTTGTTGGGGTTTATTTGGAAACTATTTGTAAACGGTGAAAGTGGAAAAGCAGTCAGATAAGACATCATCAGATGATTGTAAAGTGGAAAAGCAGTCAGATAAGACATCATCAGATGATTGTACAAGGAAGGTGGTAGATTATCGAAAAGAAAGGGTGGAAAAGAATATATATATAAATAAAGGAAAGGAATTCTTTTGATTGGATCAGGCATCACTTTTTGTATTCGGTGTGGATAAAATATCTTCCTATGTTATACTATTCAATTCTCGATGGTGAATCGATTTGATAGCCTAGATATTGTTATTCATGATATTGATCCGATTCGATGTCATTGAAATGTAAGTCATTGCATTGAATTTACAAGCGACAAATTTATCATCTCTATGGGATTAAATCCAGAGTTATTAAGTAAAAAAACAATGAAATTATGGAAGTAAATATTCTCGCATTTATTGCTACAGTATTATTCATTCTAGTTCCTACCGCTTTTTGCTTATAATATACGTAAAAACTATCTCATCAAAGTGATTAATTTGAATGAAACTTGACTTTTATCAAGGAGTTAAGAAAAAAGGATTCAAATCTCACGTCTTAAATAAAATGAATGGACTAGAATCGCAGTATCCTATAAAACTCGATAGTATGGTAGAAAAAATATGAATCTTTCTACCATACTATCTATATCTATTATTGTAATGTAGAAAGATACAAGCTTAATATAGATGAATCCACAATATGTATCTTCATACATGTCCAATTAAATATATGTACTGTACATAGTATCTCAATTTTATTTCTTCACTTGATCTATTTTATTTGTGTTGATTTCAATTAATCTGAAATAATTGAAAGGCAAGTCTTACGATTTTATAATTCTTTCGTTTCATGGATTTGATTTTTTTGGTGGAACATCAAAGGGAGCAACTGGTTCTTGTTTTAAAGAAACCTAAAAAGAAATTTGGTTGGACCATAGCTGATATTCGAGGTATAAGCCCTTCTTTTTATACGCATAAAATTATTTTAGAGGAGTGTGAGTAAGGTAGAATCGATGGGCAAAGGAGACTTAACCCTATCATGAAAGAGGTAGTATAGTATGAAGTGATCAAATGGTTAGATACGGGAATTATCTACCCCATCTGAGTAGTTCTTGGGTAAGTCCAGTATAATATGTACCAAAGAAATGTGGAATCACGATTGTCGAGAATGAACGTAACGAGTTAATCCCAACGAGAACTATCACGGTTTGGAGAATCTGTATTAACGTTAGAAAGTTGAACAAAGCCACTCGTAAGGATCATTTTCTGTTACCTTTTATGGATCAAATGTTAGATTGAGTGACAGGTAACAAATTTTACTACTTTTTAGATGGATATTTAAGACAAACCAAATAGTTGTAGCCTCAAAACACCAACATAAAACTACTTTTACCTGCCCATACGATACATTTGCTTTTAGGAAAATGCCTTTCGGCTTATGTAATGGACCTGCCACATTTCAACAATGTATGATGGCAATTTTCACTGATATGGTTGAAAATTTTGTTAAGGATTTCATGGATGATTTTTCTATTTTTGGTAACACTTATGATGTTTGTTTGAGTAACTTGGCTAAGGTACTAAAAAGATGCGATGAGACGGATCTTTTCTTTAACTAGGAAAATTTTCATTTTATGGTTAAGGAGGGAATTGTATTAGGACATAAAATTTTAAAAAACAGAATTGAAGTGGATAAAGCAAAGGTGGATGTAATTGAAAGATTATTACATCCAGCCAGTGTGAAAAGAGTTAGAAGTTTCTTAGGCACGCTGGTATTTATCGTAGGTTTATCAAAGATTTCTAAACCTTTGTGTATGCTTTTAGGAAAAGATATTATTTTTTTATTTTAAAAAAGCATGTGTAGAAGCTTTTGAAGAATTAAAAAGCCGGTTAATCTCAGCCCTAATAACTGTTACACCTGATTGGAACTCACCTTTTGAGTTGATGTGTGATGTGAGCAATTCCGTTGTTAGAGCTGTGATGGATCAAATAAGAAACAAAGTGTTTTATCATATCTACTATCCAAGCGAAACTTTGACAGGAGCCCAGCTCAATTATACGGTAACTAAAAAAGAACTATTTGCTATAGTTTTTTCTTTTGACGAGTTTTGTTCATATCTTATAGGTGCCAAAGTTAAGTGTTTACCAATTATGCGGCTATTAAGTATTTACTCACGAAGAAAGATGCCAAACTCATTGGACACTTTTACTCCAAGAATTTGACCTTGAGATCCAAGACAGAAAAGGTGATGAAAATTAAGTAGCAGATCATATGTCGAGGCTGGAACAAAATGAGGTAACTTCTTCACTTGTTCTAATTAATGGGAATTTTCCTGATGAGCATATCTTCGAGGTAGGTCGAATTCATGAAACACTTTGGTTTGTTGATTTTTCCAATTATTTAGCAGGTGGAATAATTCCTTGAGAAATGGCATATCAACAAAGGAAGAAATTCTTTCATGATAGTCGGTATTATTTCTAGGAGGATCTGTTTTTGTTTAAACAATGTGCAGATAACATAATTAGGAAGTGCGTAGCTGGAAGTAAGATCGACTAGATTTTGTACCATTGTCATTCATCTCCAAGTGGGGGACGCTTTGGTGGTTCCCTCACTGCAGTGAAGATTTTACAAGCAGGATTCTTTTGGCCAATAGTGTTTAAGGATGCATATACATATGTGAAAAACTGTGATAGATGCTAAATAACTGGAAACATATCAAGAAGGAACGAGATGCCCTTGAAAAATATTTTAGATGTAGAACTATTCGAAGTATGGGGTATTGATTTTTTAGGCTTGTTTCCTTCTTCTTATGGGAAAAATATATTTTGGTAGCTGTGGATTACGTATCCAAGTGGGTTGAAGCTGAGGCATACCCAACAAATGATGCTAAGGTAGTCATGTGATTCGTACATAAGCATGTATTTACATGGTTTGGGACTCCTGGAGCTATGATTAGCGATAAAGGATCTCACTTTATGAATAAATGGCTGAAGTGGTTGCTTGACAAGTATGACATGAAGTATAAAGTTGCTATTGCCTATCACCTACAGTCAAATGGGCAAGTTGAAAGGGTGAATCATGAAATCAAAGGTATTCTTAAGAGGGCAGTGCGCCCTAACAGAAAAGATTGGTCTCAAAGGCTCGATGATGGTCATGGGCCTATCGAACTACTTTTAAAACACCGTTAGGAATGACTCCTATCAACTAGTTTTTGAAAAGGCATGTCATCTACCGCTTGAATTGGAAAATAAAGCTCACTGGGCCTTGAAGTAATTGGATTTGGATCTTAATGAAGTCGGTGAGAGAAGAATGCTACAGCTTGATGAGTTGGAAGAGTTTAGCTTATTTTCATACGAGAATGCCAAGATGTGTAAAGAAAATTTAAGAGATCGCATGACTGTCGGATACAACCTCGTGAATTTAGATAAGGTCAAAAAGTGTTGTTTAATTCGAGGCTAAGGTTATTTCTGGGAAAGCTTAAATCTTGATGGACAGGACCTTATACCATCTACAAAGCTTATCCATATCGAGCTATAGAATTATACGACAACCATGGAGGTAAATTTAAATTTAATGGTCAACGTATCGAACACTATTGGGATGGTGAAGTTGAGCGAATTAAAACCTCGTTCAAATTAATAGACCCTTAATTTTTATGATCTTACTTTTTAATAAATAATTAGAAATTATTTTTCTTGAATTAGTACATTTAATTAATCTTCTCTAAAGACATTGGAATTTAAGCAGGACTATTATAACCACTCCAACCTTTCTTAGGAATTAATTTAATGCAATCTTTTGAAAAGAAATTTTCTAATTAACTTTGAAATTTTTATTTTCATTTTAATCTTTGCTTTTAATGTTAATTTTATTTTATTTGTTTAATAAGGGGGTCAATTTGGCCCAAGTACTAATCAGTTTATTTTATCTTAAGCAGTCTAGTTTGTAAATATAGTTTGGGCTCAAGGCTTGAAACAGCAAAGAGGAGAAATTTACCCCACATTTCCATCCATAGGGTTCTCCAAAACCCTAATTGTGCTACCACATTTTTTCCTCTATACTTGCCGCCCAAGTCACCTTTTGCAGCTAAATTTTTGCTACAAGTTTGCCCTAATTCATCACTATATAAACCCTCTCTACCACTAAATTTTTCACAACCCTTCAAGCAATTAGCCTAAACTCTAGCATGTAACGCCCCAAAATTTCTAATTTCGTTATTGTGAAAATATGACACAAATATCTGTCAGCTTTAGTGGTTATGTGTTCTGGGAGTGTTTAAAAGGTCCCAAGTTCGAGCCTTTGCTTAGGCAAATTTTGCTATTTTGAATGACGCCTTACTCTTGTTCAGTAGGCTTTTATTTAATTGTTCGGTAAATTACATCAGAATGAGCCTGCTGGTCTGGTGGTTAAATGGTGTGTTATTATGGTGGAGGTCTTGTGATCGAATCCCTATGTAGGCAAGGGTATTATTTTTTAGCTCAGATTTCGGGATAGATTTGTGTAATAGGGGGATTCTGAGTAGTGTTTGTGTAGTGGGAATTAGGGGAGAAGATTAAGGGATTTTGGGGGTTCTTGGGATTTCTTTTTATTTTTTTCCCATAACTGAATTTTGACTCTCTTTTCCAAAAAAATTCTGCCGTCTATTCTTCTACCTCTCTTCTTGCCGAAGTTCTCTGAGTTTTTCCATCTTTCTCTTCTTTTTCTTCTTCTTGATTTCTCCCTAATCCATTTATTTTTCTTCGTTTTCGCACGCGATTAGTGCTCGCTTAATTTCGGTAAGTGTTTCTCTTCATTTCTGTCATGAATCTCTTAACGGTTGAAGTCGTAATATTTTTTCTTTGTGATTTAGGTGTAGGGGGAGGCTCGAACTGGTGAATTCAACGTTCTCGTCTTTACAATAGTTAAACGGAGGGTTATCACTGGTGGTAAGTTGGGTTTCTATTCGTTCTTGGTTGTCAATTCACTTGTAAATCTGTTGAATTGATGTTGAGTATCTTGATTATAGGCTTTGGAGTGCTCGGGGACTTTTTTAGCATCAAACAAAACCAGGTGTGTACCCGAAATACAGAAAATAAGATTTGGCGAAAAGCCGAAATTGCTTGCTGTTTGGACAGCAGTAGTAGGCTAAATTTGAAAAATCATCATAAATTATGGAAATAAAATTAGAGGATGAACAAAATATGGAATTAAAATGTATTGAGTCTAGTTTCTCATAGAAGAAACGGTGTAAGTAATGGAATGGTAAGAAATGAAACAACATACGTTTTGTGAGACAAGGACAGAATGAATTCAGGTTCCCCTATTCTGACTTTGGAAAATCATCAAAAATTGGAGAAAAATAATTAGGGGTTAAAATTTAAATGTTTAAATTATTAATGAGTCTATTTTCAATAAAAATAAATGGAAACATCATCCAAATTTTTACTAAGATATAATTAATTTTAGCAAAGAAGGGACAAAGTCATTGAGCAATGAGAATAGGGGTAAGTTTGAATATTTTACTGTATTTATTGGCTAAACCAAAAATTCTAAAAATTTTGTGGTAGAAGGGTATTTGAGTCTAGTTTTAAATACATAAAGTATATCTTAATTCAGAATTCTGTAGCTCAAGATATAAATAGTTTAGTAATAGTAACTCAAATAGACAACTCTGAAGGAACATATATGTAAATAGTGAAAACATATATGAACAATTAACTAGCATGGGTTACATTAAAAATGGATCACGTGGCCAAGACCAATTTGGGCCGAGTGGGCCATATGGGCGTGTGAGCCCATTTTTCTGAAAAGTTCAATAAGGTTGCACGAGTCACCCAAGTCGACTGTGGACCTACTGTGGGGTCGGTAAGCTTTACTTAGACCCCGATATGTGTGATCTATCTGTCTGATTTCTATACTGAGTATGACTTATGATATCTGAATGTATGTATTATTCATTGCATAATGGCATGACATATTTTTTATGTTGCATTACATCGGGGTGGGTTGATTATATTTGGAGGAAGTGTCTGAAAGGCTATTAAGCCTGTTATCTGGCAACTCAACTGCAAACTTTTGATTATGTGTCGCATTTTGGTACAGCATGGTGTGTAGGGATGGGTGGATTGATTTAATCCCACATGGTTTGTAGGGTTGGACGGAGATGGTGTGTAGAGGCTGGTGGGTAGGATTTTGATTTCTCAGATTCAGATTACAGTATCAATCTGAGCCAAGGCCCTAATGTATTTCTGAGACTGTATTTGAATGGGCTAAGGCCCAAACTGATTCTGTGATGGGTACGAGCCCTAGACTGTATCTAACTGAGACTATTTTCCATTAATGCCTAGAGTTTATTACTTATTTGGGACTTTATACTGTTTTTTATGGATTTTTTTAATACTGCAACTCTACAAAATACGGTTTTTTTCTAAAAACTAAGTTTTTTCGTAAATAGGAACGATTTTCCCTAAATTAATTGGTTACAAAAGCTTCCACTAAGAGACAAATTTTAAACCAAATCAACTAGTTCTTTTCGAATTAAATAAAAGCTTACTATAACGGTTTTTAAGCTCGCCAATCTTGTCTTTAAATCCCTTTCCATGTGACATCACCAGATTCAGCCATAACGTCTAAGCTGGGTTTGGGGTGTTACATTTACTGGTATCAGAGCCAGGTTGCAAAACTTGACTTTGGATTTGGGTTTTAAAACTTGGTTTTAAAGAGATGATTTTTAAATGGTTTGAAATATTTTTGACTGAGTATGTGGTACACCGAGTCTCCTGCACCGATTCTGTAAGTGTTCTAAAAACTCTGATAAGTTTTTAAAAATATGAGTAGCATATTCTGAAACTACTATAGGTAGTACATCGATCGAGAACATCAGAGATAATGTATCCAAAAAGCGATGTAAACCGAAAATTGTAGTAAAACTATGATTCATGATAACAAAATCTAAACTTCTGATACTATTTTGCGTAAAATATCTACTAATAGATATCAAAACTGTAACTGATTCGTAAAACTATTAACACAAATAAGCTACGAATTCTACGATGAGTGCATGAGGTATCCGCGGACGAGGTACTAAAGGTCGAGGTAGAGGCCGTAGAGGGGCTCGAATTGAGTCCTCATCGTTAGGTAGCATGCTGAATCTGGATACGAGCGAGACGCCAGTTTCACCTGCTATAGAGACTGGCTCTCATGATCACATGGTCAGGGACGACGCCTTGTCCCAAGCTATGCTGAGGATATTAGAGAGGGTCGTTGGGCCCAACACTAGATCTGGAGGCCGAGGGTCTGTTACGAAACGACTTCGGTCCAAGGGGGCTGAGCTATTTAGGGGTGTCAATAGAGTCGCCCCTAGCATGTCCGAGTATTGGATGGAGGCCACGAAAAGAATCATGGACGATCTGGACTTTACCCCTAAACAGAAATTGAAAGGGGTTGTTTCCTTGCTTCATGATGAAGCATACCAATCGTGGCTGACCGTTAAGAAGGGCAATCAGCTCAAACGACTAACTTGGGATTTCTATAAGTCTGCTTTTCAAAGTAAATATGTGGGGGCAAGCTACATTGACGCTAGAAGACGTAAGTTTCTGAATCTCACTCAAGGGGATCGTTCAGTGGCCGAGTATGAGGCCGAGTTTCTGAGATTGAGCCGCTACGTGCGAGGCATGGTGGGGACTAAATATGAGCGTTGTGTCCGCTTCGAGGACTGAGGATGAGCATGACGAGCACCTTAGGATTGTTCTTCAGATTTTGAAGGAAAATCAACTCTATGCTAAGTTCAGCAAGTACGAGTTCTGGTTACGTGAAGTAACATTTTTGGGCTATGAAGTGTCTGCTGAGGGGATTTGAGTTGATCCTCAAAAAATTGAGGTTGTATTGGACTAGAAGTAGCCTAAGAATGTGTCTGAGATTCGCAGCTTTTTGGGGCTGGCAGGTTATTACCGACGGTTTGTGGAAGGATTTTCACTTATCGCAGCACCCTTGACTAAGCTATTACGTAAAGGTGTATCATTTGACTGGACTAATGCACAACAAGAGAGCTTTGAGAAGCTTAAGACTGCACTGATTGAGGCTCCTGTTTTAGTACAACCTAAACCTAAACAAGAGTTCACGATTCATAGTGATGCATCACATGTCAGTTTAGGATGTGTGTTGATACAGGATGGTAAGGTGGTTGCATATGCGTCTCGTCAGCTTAAGACACACGAGGTGAACTATCTGATGCACGATTTGGAGTTGGCTGTCGTAGTCTTTGCATTGAAAATCTGGAGGCATTATCTTTATGGTGAGAAGTGTATTATCTACACTGATCATAAAAGCCTCAAGTATCTCCTCACTCGGAAGGAGTTAAACCTTAGGCAGCGTAGATGGGTTAAGATGCTTAAGGATTATGATTGTTCCATTGAGTATCATCCTGGCAAGGCTAATGTGGTGGCCGATGCGTTGAGCCGTAGGACTATGACCGATCTGAGAGCGACGTTCATACGACTTAGCCTATTCGCCGATGGATGTTTGTTGGCAGAACTTCAGGACAAACCGACATGGATTGAACAGATTCAAGGTAAATAGTTAGGGGATAAGTCTATCAGGTTACGTTTTCGTCAGGTTGATAATGGTGGCACTATTGATTTTAGGATAAACAGTGATGGGGTACTTTGTTTTCGCGTTCGAATTTGTGTACCGAATGATGAGGATTTAAGGCAGTCGATTCTGAGAAGGTGCATAGTAGTCTCTATATTATACATCCCGACGGGAACAAGATGTACCGAGATTTTCAGGAATTGTACTCGTGGCTAGGGTTAAAACATGAGGTTTCCAACTTCGTTGCTTGTTGTTTGACTTATCAGCAGGTTAAGGCTAAGCATCAGTTACCTTCTGGTTTGCTACAGCCGGTTAAGATACCGTTATGGAAATAAGAGCGAGTAAAAATAGACTTCGTTAGTGGGTTGCCTCTAACACCCACTAAGAAGGATTCTGTCTGGGTCATCGTGGATCGATTGACCAAGTCTGCTCACTTCATCCCGATAAGGACAAAATTTTCTCTTCAAAAATTAGCTAAGCTCTACATATCGAAAATAGTGAGACTGCATGGGGTACCTGTCTTGATCATTTTCGATCAGGATCCTCGTTTCACGTCTTGATTCTAGAAGAAGCTTCATGAGGCTCTGGGTTCAAGATTAGACTTCAGTACTGCTTTCCATCCTCAGACAGATGGTCAGTCGAAGAGGGTGATTCGGATACCGGAGCACATGTTGAGGAGCTATGTTATTGATTTCTAAGGCAGTTGGGAGGAGTACTTGCCGTTAGCGGAGTTTACTTATAATAATAGCTACTAGTCTAGCATCCAGATGGCACCTTTCAAGGCACTGTAGGGCGTAAATGTCGCACTCCTTTATGTTGGACTGAGTCGAGCGAGCGACGTGTTCTAGGTCCTGAGTTGGTCTTTGAGACAAAGGATAAGGTTAGATTGATTCGGGATCGTTTGAAAGCGGGTTCTGATCGGCAGAAATTTTATACGGATTTGAAGAGGCGTGAGATCGAGTATTCTGTGGGGGACATAGTTTTTCTCAGGGTCTTGCAATGGAAAAAGGTTTTGAGGTTCGGTCGCAAGAGCAAGCTGTTTCTGAAATGTGTAGGACCTGTCGCTTATCAGTTGGAGTTACCTCCAGAGTTGGACCGCATTCATGATATTTTTCACGTCTTGATGTTGAGGCACTACCGCTCTGATCCCAGACATGTTGTTTCTGTTGAGGAGATTGAGGTTAGACCAGACTTGACCTTCGAAGAGGAGCCAGTTCTGATTCTGGAGCGTGATGTAAAGGTCCTTCGAAAAAAGTCTATTCCCGTAGTGAAGGTTCTATGGCGTAATCATAGCACTGAGGAGGCCACATGGGATCCTGAGGATGCGATGTGTCAACAATATCCTCATCTTTTCTGATCAGGTAAAATTTCGAGGACAAAATTTTCTTTAGGGGGTAAAGTTGTAACGCACCAAAATTTCTATTTTTGTTATTGTAAAAATATGACACAAATATCTATCAGCTTTAGTGGTTATGTGTTCTGGGAGTGTTTGGGAGGTCCCAAATTCGATCCTTCGCTTGGGAAAATTTTGGAATTTTGAATGAATTAGGCCTTACTCTGATTTAGTAGGCTTTTATTTGATTGTTGGGTAAATTACATCAGAATGGGTCTGCTGGTCTGGTGGTTAAATGGTGTGTTATTATGGTGGAGGTCTTGTGTTCGAATCCCTATGTATGCAAGGGTATTATTTTTTTACTCAGATTTCGGGATAGAGATGTGTAATAGGGGGATTCTGAGTAGTGGATGTGTAGTGGGAATTAGGGGAGAAGATTAAGGGATTTTGGGGGTTATCAGGATTTCTTTTAATTTTTTCCCATAACTAAATTTTGACTCTCTTTTCCAAAAAAAATTATGCCTTTTATTCTTCTCCCTCTCCTCTTGCCGAAATTCTTTGAGTTTTTTCATATTTCTCTTCTTTTTCTTTTTCTTGATTTTTCCCTAATCCATATATTTTCCTTCGTTTTTGCACGCAGTTAGTGCTCGCTTAGTTTCGGTAAGTGTTTCTCTTCATTTCTATCATGAATCTCTTAACAACTAAAGTGGTAATGTTTTTTCTCCGTGATTCGGGCGTAGGGGGAGGCTCAAACTGGTGAATTCAGTGTTCTCGTATATACAATAGTTAAACCAAGGGTTATCGTTGGTGGTAAGTTGGGTTTCTGTTCGTTCTTGGTTTTCAATTCACTTGTAAACACATTAAATTGATGTTGATTATCTTGATTATAGGCTTTGGAGTGCTCGAGACTGTTTTAGCATTAAACAAAACCAGGTGTGTACCTGAAATGCAGAAAATGGTATTCAGCACAAAGCTAAAATTGTTTGCTGTTTGGACAGTAGCAGTAGGATAAATTTGAAAAATCACCATAAATTGTGGAAATCAAATTATAGGATGAACATAATATGGAATTAAACCTTATTGAGTCTAGTTTCTCATAAAAGAAACAGTGTAAGTAATGGAGTTGTAAATCGTGAGATATAAGAAGTTTTGTGAGACAAGGTCAGAATGAATTCGGGTTCCCCTGTTCTGACTTTGGAAAATCATCAAAAATTTGAGAAAAATAATTAGGGGTTAAAATTTACATGTTTAAATTATTAATGAGTCTATTTTTAATAGAAACAAATCAAAACATCATCCAAATTTTTTACTAAGAGATAATTAATTTTTAGGAAAGAAGGGATGAAGCTGTCAGACAGTAGAATATGGGTAAGTTTGACAATTTTACTGTACTTATTGGCTGAACTAAAAATTCTGAAAATTTTATGTAGAAAGATATATGCTAGTTTCAAAAACATCAAGCGGATCTTAATTCAGGATTTTGTAGCTCAAGATATATATAATTTAGTAACAGTGATTCAAGTAGATAGCTTTGAAGGAACATATAAGTAAATAGTGAAAACATATATGAATAATTAACTAGCACGGGTTACATTAAAAATGGATCACGTGACCAAGGCTAATTTGGGCCGAGTGGGGCACATGGGTGTGTGAGCCCATTGTTTTGAAAAGTTCTGTAAGGTTGCACTGGTCGCCCAAGTCGACTGTAGACCTACTATAGGGTCGGTAAGCTTTACTTAGATCCCTATATGTGTGATCTGTCTGTCTGATTTCTATACCAAGCATGACTTATGATATCTGAATGTATATACTATTAATTGCATAATGGCATGACATATTTTGTATATTGCATTACATCGGGGTGGGTTGATTATATTTGGAGGAAGTGTCTTGAAGGCTATTAAGTTTGTTATCTAGCAGTTCAGCTGCAACCTTCTGATTATGTGCCGCATTTCGATACAGCATGGTGTGTAGGGATGGGTGGGTTCATTTAATCCCCACATGGTGTGTAGGGTTGGACGGAGATGGTGTGTAGAGGCTGGTGGGTAGGATTTTGATTTACTGTATCTGCATTCTGTATCTGATATGGGCCAAGGCCCTAATGTATTTCTGAGACTATATCTGAATGGGCTAAAGCCCAAATTGATTCTGTGATGGGCACGGGCCCCAAACTATATCTAACTGACTTCTATTGATTATCTGTATGCATGTTTTCTGTGGGGATTACACACTGATTTTGCGAAAACTCACATTTTCTCTATTTAATCTGTACAGGTAATCCTCAGACTTGATGGGTCGGTGCAGCGAAGGACTCGACGGTGGCCACATGTAAATTTTAGACTGTTTTCTATTAATGCCTAGAATTTATTACTTATTTGGGACTTTATACTATTTTTTATGGATTTTTTTAAAACTAAAACTACAAAAAAACACGGTTTTTTTCTAAAAACTAAGGTTTTTCGTAAATAGAAATGATTTTCCCTAAATTAATTGGTTACAAAAGCTTCTGCTAAAAGTCAAGTTTTAAAGCAAATCAACTAGTTTTTTTTAATTAAATAAAAGCTAACTTACTGTAACGGTTTTTAAACTCGACAATCTTGTCTTCAAATCTCTTTCCATGTAACATCGCTAGAATCAACCATAACGTCTAAGCCGGGTTTGGGGTGTTACATAACCACTCATTCTTTTTCCCTCTTAGCCATTAGCCTAAATCCTAAAGAATCTCCCAATTATCCTTCCCTTCTCGCAAAAACCCTAGCCAATTATCGCCACGAGCCTTTTGCCAGAGCAACCATATCACTGTTGCTTTCATATCATTGCCGCACCCTATCGCTATTGCAAACCGTGCACCACCACAAACCCATCGTTGCCGTAAGCCTATTATCGTCGTAAAATCCCTTGCTTCATTCGTTGCTGAAATTTTGCCTATTTTTCAGGAAAAATCACCTTGTCTCACAAAACAACTAGATCTTCCAAGACCTCTGTCGAAAATCCAATTGTGATCCAAGATGAGAAAGAAAAATAAAGGTTTGATTCCATCTTCAAAAATCAACCCATGATGCTGAAAAAAGGTTTCAACTTGGAGAGCAATAATAAGATGGTTGTGTCTTGGCCAATACGAAAGATAATTGATGCCCTTAATTGAAACTAACTTTGTGACGCACGATCATTGCCCGAAGAGAATTTAGTTCAAGAGTTCTATACCAATTTAACTATGCCAGATGCTACTAAAGTTCTTGTCTGCAAAAAGAAGGTACCCCTAAATTCTAAGTCCATTAATGATTTGTTTAACCTACCTGATATTGAAGAAGATGAGTACTTTGCCATGATAACAAATATAAATTGGGATTTTCTTCAACAAGTGCATAATGTTGTGGCAAATCTGGAATCCCAATGGATTATAAGAAATTATGGTAGTTATTCTTGCCAAAGGGAATATCTAAAACGAGTGGCTAAGGTATGGTTCTACGTTGTTCGATATAGTCTCATGCCTATCTCACATAGTTCCACCATCTCGATGGAGCGAATAATTTTGTTATATGCAATTATGATAGAAAGATCGATCAATGTTGGGAAGATTATTCTTAAGGAGATCCGCGGCTGTGCTAGAAAGAAGACAAGAAGTGCTTACTTTCCATCATTGATAACTTCACTTTGCTTAAGGGCCAAGTTTAAACAAAACCATACCTGAAGGGCCCGTATGTTCAAGGTTCCATCACATCCCATGATCTTGAAAGGTTAGTGGAGAATGTCCATGAACTAAACCCAACTAAACTGAGTGAACGAACTGAACCAGATTCTGATGAGTCATCGAACAAGCTAACTCAGTTACTGAGATAGAATAAGTAGAAACAGAGGAAGAACCGAACAATCCAGAACCTATAAAGGAACCGAAAGTATCTGAACCAATAAAGGAGTCGAATGCTGATAAGCTAGTTGAACCAAGCGTTGATCCTATGTTCACCATTCCTATGCCCACTTCTTCAAATACTATGAAGAAATCAGAATTCTCAATTCTGATGGATATGATTAAATTTATGCATAACTAACAAAAGGCTTATTGTAAATACGCGAAGATTAGAGATGATTCTGTAAGAAATAATTTCAAAAATATCTCTAACAGTTTTGTTCTTGAGTTCCCAGATTATATCTTCGAGTCATAGAAGGAAGAGGATGAGGATGAAAGTGACGATGAAGTATCAAAGGAGGAAGATGAGGAGGATAAGTCAAATAAATAAAAGGGGGGAATTTCTTGTCTTTAGTATTTATTTTTATTTCCTAGTTAGAATTTTGCTTTTACATAATAGATGTCAAGCATGAATAAAGTTAGCTGTATGCCTCTTCGTTAGGAAAAGCAAAGTGATGTGGTCATGGGAATGAACATTTCTAAGATTGGATTTTTTAGAAGGACTTGGTACTTAAGAAATCTTTATGACTCACCTCTCTTTTGTTACAACCCTACCTGGTGTTCAGTTTTCATTCATTACTTTGTTTTTGCAATGAGGACATTGATTCTTTTTAAAGGGGGTAAGAAAATATTTTGCATGAATTTTTAAAATTTTCAAGTATGTGTCAATATTTTTACTTAAATATGCTGAAATAAATAAATGTTCAGAGAGAATTTTTGTTTATAAGTTTGTTAAATGTAAGCATGATTTCTGATTTTATCTAAGTTATTCTTGTGTTATCTTGAGTGATGGAATGCTTATATGTTTTTTAGTCTTATGTAGTATTTGCCATCAAAATTTGATTTCTTTAGAAATAGACATGTATGAAGGTTTAAGTCTTTAGAATTGGCTTAGTAACTTTCTTGAGGTGAAATCCTAAGAGGTATAAGAATCTAAACATGATATAGGCACATTTTCTTTGGATAGTTTGGGCCTTTCAAGCCGACCTTATTAAATTAACCCTTGAAACTTTACTTTTAAGCTTAATGGCCTATTTATTGCAAATTACCTACATTATAAGCCACATTACAATCTTTTTAATTTTATCCTATTTTGTGCACCTATCTTAACTAAATTTTTCTAGGTGATCAAAGTTTGAGGAAAAATACAAAAGATGTACATGCTCTTCACATGATTCAAGAAAAATGAAAGAAAGAACAAAGGTAAGTTGGTTCAAAAGAATAAAAAGCAAAGAAAAGTTTGCTCAAAGTTTGAAAAATAAAGGTTGAGCATGAGTTCGAAATAAGTTTGGGGGTGCTCCAAAGAACCATTTATATGAAGGTTGTGACACAAAATGATCTAAGACAAATTTAGGGTTAAGATGATTAAACATAAAAATTCACTTCTCTTTATCCCTACCTTTAGCCTAGCCCCATTACAACCTAATAAAAAACCTATTGATTTGATTATTACACCAACTACAGTAGTGGAGAGGAATTGCTAAGATCAACATATGAAGATTATTAATTAAACCTTATGATTGTTATGTTTAGTTGATAAGGAAAACATATTGATGGGTAAATATTATATATGATTTTTAAATGCATGTATACTATAACTCATGTTAACATTATGTTGTACTTAGTATAAAGTTTGGAAATAATATTTGCATTCGACCTACTTATCAATAAAAAGCATTTTTTAGCATGATTTTGTTTATGCATGACTATGTGCTAAGATTGATGCTACTTTATCATTTTGCAAAATTGCCTAAGCAAAAGTTGTGCTGCGCATGAACATTACTCGGGATGAGCAATGGTTGCGTGTAAACTCAAAATTATATAGGATTTTTCTGTATATTTTTACCACCTTTGACTCAGTAAATATGTTAATCTTGAGTAATTGTTATTGAATTAAGTGAATTTTACTTAAATATTAATATTTGACATGAATTTATAAAGTATGTGAAATTATACTTTATTACATGATTTTTGTGCGTAATTTATATTACTTCATTTTAATTATTAATATGTGAATTTTCACTATGCAGTAGGACCATGAAAGATGAGATTAATATAAATTTTACATGGACATGCACATACCCACTCTATTTGGATGACAAGACCATGTAAAACTGGGTCATAAGGATGTTAATTTTACCAAGTAAAAGTATGGTACATGATAAACAAGTTTGATTATTTATTGTACTATGAAACTGTCTAACAAGGAGGAATTAAATGTAACACCCCAAACCCAGCCTAGACAATATAACCATATCTGGTGTGTCACATTGAAGTGTCTCTCGATAAATTGACTTGTTAAAAAAACTCGTTTCTTATTTTAGGAAAACCTCTTATTAATATCTAACGGAGCACTTAATCATATGTTTGTCTTATTAACTGCTTTTTGTTATATTAAGTTGTTTAAAAACGCGGAAGCATTTTGAAAACTCTAACGTTTAAAGCTCGTTTCTTTGAAAAACAATAATTATTTGAAAAACTGTTTTTAATTAACTAGCAGTGTAAAATACGAAAGTAAAAACCCAATTAAAATTTAAAACCAAATTAAAGGCCTTATTACAAAAACAAAACCCAACTTTTTAATTAAAATAAAACTAAAAGCTAAAGTGAACAATAGTGATTGTGTGGCCACCTCCGAGACCCTCGCAGCACCGAACTGCCTATGGTTGAGGATTACCTGCACAGTTAGAAGAGAGGGTGAGTTTACGAAAACTCAATGTGTAATCCTCTACCAAACAGTCAGCATGCAACATGCAGAATCAATCTGGGCCTGAGCCCTATACAGTAGCAGTGTATGGGCATGAGCCCTATACAGTAATAGTGTGGGCCTTAGCCTAAAATACTAATCAATACAAATGCAGTAATACAACCCATCCCAATCCAGCCAACACACCACTCCGTACCACCAACACACCATGTGGGGATAAAATCGACCCACCCAGCCAACACACCAATATTGCAGCAAAGCGCAAGATAGTAACGCAAAGAAAGTCGCTAGTAACAAGAATACGATGAGAGTCGCCGATGTCGATTATCACAAAGAAAGTCGCCACTAACAGTATTTGTGGCAAAGCCACCAGTACAGTACACTTCCCCTACATCAGAATTCCAACCCTATGCAGTATGTCATGTCATAAATCATACGTGTATGCAATATGTCATACTCAGTAACAGTCATATAAATATCATAAAGCAAAACGGCCATACCTAGCACAATGCCTTAACAGTCATTTCATCTCCTAGGGGCATAACAGTCATTTTACCCCATAGGGGTATTTCAGTCATTTTCCCTTTTGGGGGTATTTTGATAATTTTACCCTTCGAGGGTATTTCGGTCATTTTACCCTTCGAGGTTATTTCGGTAATTTTATGGCCCAAGCCCATGGAAATGCCCATGGAGGCCTCTACCATCCAACGCCCAGTCTCGTGGACTCAATTTTCTCGCACGAGCAATCGCACGCTCATGTGGCCTCGGTTGTCATGTTTTCAGCTTTTCGGCTTTTGCCAATTTGCAGTAGAAAGGGTGTGATTACACACCTGATTGTCAAGGCGCACCTAAATCCGTGAACACCTAAAATCTACATTCAAACACATTTCACATTAGACGTTAAATAGGAAAGGCTAATCTCCTTCTAAACATCCTTGATCAAAACCAATCTATTACTTGCCTCAACTAACAAAAGAATGGCTTAGCCACTCGCAAACGATGCCGACCGATTCAATCTTGCTGACAAATATCTGCAATACTACCACACATTAATCAGTATTGCTTATTCATGTGGTTGAAATCCAAAAATAATCAAATACAGAACCAAGAACATTCGGCCTTCATATAAGAATACTAGCCTACCTACCTTGATCTAGGGATGAGAGGATGATTTCAACGACTTTACAATGCTTACACCGCACCACTCCTCAAGGAAAAACCTTAATACCACAACAGGCAGCACATCGAGAGAAAATCATTAATAATCGAAAATCAAAGTATTACAGGGGAGGCTATTCGATTTTAGGAAAAGAGAGAGAAGAGAATAGTAGCACTTACCGGTAGTCGATAATACTTGTAACACAAAAAAGTACAAAAAGAAAAGTGCAGAGAAGATTTGGCACAAAAAGAGAAGAAAAGGAAAGGGATCCGGTAGATAGGATACCAAAGAACTATTCGGCCACTCCAACAAAAGAATAATAAAGAAAGTAGGAGAAGGCGGATGAACAAACCCGAGAGGTCCCAAGATCCTTTGCGAAAAAACGGCACAGAGAAAACAAAAGGGGAGAAAGAAAAGCCAAACAAAGCCAAAACTGACCGAAATTTCAACAGCGAATGAGAGAATTCTCTTCAATACAGAAACTTTAGCAGCCAAAAGACCAATTCGGCACTATTAACCCCCTAGCCGAATTTCCTAGAATGCCAGAGTCCAAATTCGGTACAACTCTTCCACTTATCAACTCCTCGATTTTCTCCTCAAATCTCCCCCCTTATCACTCCACCGATTTCTCCACAACTCCCTCTATGACCAGTTCAAACTTTCTTCGGCAGTATTTCACTCCAACTTTGCCACTCACACAGCTCAAGCAGCAACATAAATACCCCTTTGTGCAACCCAGGACTTGAACCTCAAACCTCACAATACACAACACACCACCTTGCCGCTAGACCACAAGCTCTTTGTGACATAAAACCAACACTGATATTTATAAAGCCTAAAAACTAGCGTCCAGATTCACTTAAGAGCAAAAATTAAAAATTCTGCTAAAGCCAAGACTTGAATTTGTGTCAAACACTCCCAAACACACCCAAACACACCCAAATCACTTAGCCATTAAAGAAAACAAGCAATTTGTGTCAAAACATACAAAAATTAAATACTAGAATTTTGGGGCATTACATTAAAGCCCAATTTTGGTACAAGTAAATGGCTACCCAAAAAAATCTTTGGGATATTTTTTTGAAGGTCTCTACAGTTCGAAAGGTGTCAAAAATTAGCACACAAGTTCACCCTTTGAAACCGTCTACCTGATGGCTATTAATAGCAAAGTTCTGAATTCAAAATGAAGCAACCAAGTCATGAGAGAAGAAGAACGAATTTCAAATTCTATTTTTAGTAAATTTCACCCTTACCTTCACCTATAAATACCACACACCTTTCACCTTGAAAAAGCATCCCATAATTCATTCATCCACTTGCATTCTCTCATTTCCTCTTTGTTCCATTTTCCCTACGCCTAGCCTTCCCATTTTCCTTTCCATTCTTTAGCAAACAAAAGCTTTGTCAAGACACTGCCTGGGCTAGCCACATTAAGAAACCTTAGCAAAAGAGCAATGAGCAAAATGAAGGAATACATTAGTCAGAAAGATCTAAAAGGTTGCTAAACTGAATTAGAGTTTACTCTTTCCTTCTTGTTATTTAGTTTAATTATTTTTGCCATGCGTTTATTGTTCTTGACATCAATAATTTTAGCTTAATTCTATTTTCTAGGATGATTATGTTAACTCAATAATATTTACTTGATTAATGTTTAACATGTTTGTGCCTCAGTCGATCATATTTTCAATTAAAATCAAGATGTATTTCATCCATACGTGATTGGATGCATTCAGATTAGCTGAGCAATCCTAACCATACAACGGCTAGTAGACACATATTTGAAAACTGTAATGCTCAATTTAGACCATTAAACCCGATTAAATTAGAGGTTCATAATATCTTTAGTTAGCTCTATTATCTTGCATAGTGTTTAGGTTTATGTGATTAAACTGTTTCAAACGTAAATGTCCTTGTCACCTCGCATAAATTCTAAGAAACCCTTAGTTTAATGTGATCAGTAAAATGCATATTTCACTAAGTAAAAGATCTGAGAGGACTTAATTTGGTTTCTAAACTCATGAAAGATCGAGTTGGCATGGAACGTTTTCCGAACACTGTTAAACATGATGAAAATGAATTGAGTTGATTAATATAATTATCCTAGCCTATTTTATATTGATTTTTTATGTTGCTAAAGCCATTCATTCATACATTTAGATTATTTGCATTTAGATTTAATTACTTAGGGATCATCTTGCATATACATAATTTAATTTAATCATCCACCACTCAAAGTATTGTGTTTTTACCACCAAATTGTTAACATATAATTTTACAAATAATCGATTAACATACACAGTCCCTGTGGAGATGATAACTCATTTTTCTTACTTATTACTTGAACAACTGTGTACACTTGCACAAAATACCGTTACAAACACAAGGGTTGGTGTCACGAAACTGCCCAGTTTTCTAAACTACTAGAATATTCGAAGTGTCATGTCACAACACCGGGATTTGATTTCACTAAACCACCTTAAATTCCTCAATATTCATCTTTTTGGCATGCCTGACCCCCTAGTCTTCTCTGACTTGTAATAACATCTTGTATAGCTTCCCTTTTTAGCCTCTGAATGTCTAATCCTAGTCTACAAATAGTACAAGAAAAATGACCACACTAGCTTATAGTACAACTGTACAAATTATACAACTCGACTTCGGATATTCTCAAATGAACTTTAAGAATGACTCATTCATTCATCTAGATCCCAACTCGAGCTATTATTCAAGTCCTCTGATTTGTCCTACACTTCAATTAGTTCTCTACATTCTTGTTTTTGCTTCTCGTACGTTTTCTCGATGTTGCCCCCAAAATAGTGCTTCAACTTCTACCCGTTAATAATGAATGTTTTCTCAATGTTACACCTTTTTTAGTTGTCACTTCTACTGCTCCATGAGGGTACACATATAAATTATAACTCATGACTATTTTTTTAAAATTTTTAAGGATTTTCCAAAATCAAAACAGGGGATTCCGGAAACCACTTTGACCTTGTCTAACTAAAATTCAAATATCTTAGAATATAAAATTTCTTTACCCACACCGTTATTTTTCTATGAAAATAGACTTGATAATATTTAATTATATATATCATTCACTCTCTAATTCATTTTATAGTATCCTTGGTGATTTTTCAAAGTCACGCCACCTTCTTCTGTCCCAAAAGCTGTTTCATTGCAAATTTTACTCTTTCATAATTTCTAGGTATAAACTATCACCTAGGCATTCATAATACCAAACATATTCTTACTTAGCCATTTTAATAGCTAAACATTATAACATATTTACACATCATCCTTTAGCAATATCATAAGGACATACATTCAAAATGACTAAGTCCCTATACATGCCATAGCTCAAACATTGATCATCATAAAATACCGAGTTGTTGTTGTTGATAGTGTGAGCGCTCTGTGATGTCTTTAAGATCCCCGAATTAGCTTTACAATTCTATAAAAGAAGGAAAATAAAAGAAGTAAGCATAAAGCTTAGTAAGTTTACAAGTAAATAAATAACAACATTTAACACAAGTAAATATACTCAAGTGTCATGATCTCTAATTTCCTCTTTACTTAATCTCTTACTCATTCACTTACTTGTTTACTTAGATAACTCATGATTATAACTTACTCTTCTCTTGCTGAAATGTTGGTTCTCAATTGATAACCTAATATGTTCTTAACTCTTATAACTCACCTGAATTTGCTATTTATGCTTTTACCTGAACTTTCATGGAACATAATTTGTTTACTAAACCGTTGAGCCACATTAGATTAATAAGGATACTTGGGTCTCTTTTCTGATAATAACATGCCAAAGCCATGTCCCAAACATGGTTTTACATGAGATGTTTTCTGTACTGCCAATGCCATATCCCAGATATGGTCTTACATGGGAGTTCTCATATCGGTGCCCATGCCATATCCCAGACATGGTCTTACGGGGGACCTCTCATCTCGATGTCAATGCCATGTCCCAAACATAGTCTTACATGGGACCTCTTATCTCGGTGCCAACGCCATGTCCCAGACATAGTCTTACATGGGACCTCTTATCTCGGTGCCAACGCCATGTCCCAGACATGATCTTACATGGGACCTCTTTACCCAAATGTCATGACATTTGTATTACTATACATTCCTTATGTTTCAACAGGACTTTTTAACACTGATTCTTTGTCATCTCATACTTGAGTCAACATTAAATAAATTCATGAAATAAATATAATTGCTGGAAAATAACAACATTAATAATAATTATTAAAATATTGCATTTATTTACTATAAACTTACCTCGGTACAAAATATGGCCAAATCTATCAACTTAGTCTTCAACCTTTTTCTTTCCTCGGTCTAACTCTGAATTTCATTCTTCTTGATCTACAATAGAAAATTTATCTTATTTAATACTGACATTCATCAAAACAATCCTTGACTTGAACTTTGGAAAAATTACGATTTTGCCCCTAAACTTTTGCATAATTACACTTTTCCCCAAAGCTCAAAAATTAAACTTCATCCTTTATTCTTATGTTTTATGACATGCTGAACATTTTTCCCTTCTATGGCAACATCAAATTCCCACTCTAACACTTACTTATGAACATTAGGTATTTTTGTCGATTATGTCAATATACTCGTTTTCACTTAAAATCAACTAGTAAAAGTTGTTTAACATAATTCCTAGCTTTATACTCTACCATAAAACATCAAAATAAACATATTTCACCTATGGGTATTTTTCCAAATATGAACCCTAGGTTAAATTATTGCTAAAATAAGCTAAATTAACCTACCGAGATTCTAAAAACGTAAAGAACATTAAAAACGGGGCTTGGAATCACTTACTATGGAGCTTGGAAGCTTGAAAACCCTAACTATGGCTTCCCCCCTTACTAATTTCGGCCAAATGAAGAAGATGACCACAATTTGCCATCTTTTTCCCTTTTAATTCATTTTAATTACCAAATTACCAAAATGCCCCTAACTTAAAATTTTCCTATTTCACTTATATCATGTCCATTTTTGTCCATAACTTAACCAATGGTCTAATTATCATATAAAGACCTCCAATTTAAAATTTCATAACAATTGGACACCTCTAACATGTAGAACTCAACTTTTGCAATTTTTACAATTTAGTCCTTTTGACTAAATTGAGTGCCCAAACGTCAAAATTTTTCAACGAAATCATTCCGTGAATTTGTAGGCCATAAAAATATAGTAAAAATAAATTTTTCCTCATCAGATTTGTGGTCCCAAAACCACTGTTTCGACTAGGCCCAAAATCGGGATGTTACACTCCTGATCTAATTTAATTATGTTTTTCTTATAGATAAAAGATGTCGTTCAAATCCAAACAAGTTATTCCCAATAAATTTGAAAGTAAATTTTTTGCCTCGAAGCATGAGCCTGCTCAAAGTATACCCGGCTTTGAGGGGAAAAGAAGTGAGGCTCGTGGTGCCTTCTTTCGTATGATGATTGAATGGTTCAATGACTTTATCCAAGCCAATCATGTGGCTCTGCAACGTCCACCCCTACATGTACTTCACCTAATACCCCCTTATCTCTCAAGGTTTGAATCAGGTAAAAGTTCATAGGCCTCCTATCGATAAAATTCGTAAATGTGAAGCCGAGGAATTCCATAGTACAATAGACGACAACCCTGCCATTGTTGAATACTGGTTAGAAAACACACAAAGGGTATTGGATGAATTTTTGTGCTCTTTTGAAAACTGTTTAGACAAGAAATACATCAGTCAGTGATATTTAGAAATACATCAGTCAGTGATATTTAGAAAGACAAGAATTTTTGTGTTCTTCCAGGTTGAGTTATGAAAGAAATACATCAGTCAGTGATATTTAGACAAGAAAAAGAAAGAATTTCTTGAGTTAAACCAGATTCATAGGATAGTGGTTGAATATGAGAGGGAATTCATTCGGCTTAGTAAATACACTCGTGAAATAGTTCCAACAAAGTTTGACATGTATGAGTGGTTTGAAAGAATTTTTCGTGTTATCCGAAAGAGCTAAAAAAATAGAAGATATCTGCAAAGAAAAGAAAAAGGTTTATTCAGAATTTTGGGATATCGATAAACGAAAATTAACTAAATCTTTTACCTCT
This sequence comes from Gossypium raimondii, assembly GCF_025698545.1. Lineage (NCBI taxonomy): Eukaryota > Viridiplantae > Streptophyta > Magnoliopsida > Malvales > Malvaceae > Gossypium > Gossypium raimondii. The sequence goes on from NC_068566.1 coordinate 17,159,706, forward strand.
CCCCATCGAAAAAAATGAAGGATACTAGCAATCGTTTTACAGTCTCGTCTGGGTTTTCAGGAAGAGATCGAATGAATAAAAGTAATTTGAGACCTCAAGCAACTTCTGTAGTCATTTTCAATAGTGTATGAAATGATAACAAGCCTGAATGTAAACATTGCAATAGAAATCACTTTAGAGAGTGCCAATTGAAAGATGGATCTTGTTTCAGGTGTGGTTCTTTGATCATTTCCTTAGAGATTTCCTAGAAAGATCTGGTCAAGATAGAGCTCAAAACGTGAGATCGAAGGTTACTCCTTCAAGAAGAAGATGGCCAAGAAACTATAGTAATTTTGGAGCCAGTAGAGGTGGCAAAAAAGACACAACATTACGATCTGAAGCTCGGGCCCCTACTAGGGCTTAGGCTATTCATACACGTGAGGAAGCTTCAGCTCTCGATGTTATTGCTGCTACATTTTCTCTTTTTGATATTATTGTTTATGCATTGATTGACCTGGGGTCAACTCATTCGTACATATACACTGCATTAGTAACAGATAAGAAAATACCAATAGAGTCAACTGTTATGTGGTCAAAGTAACTAATCCACTAGGTCAATTTGCTTTAGTTGATAAGATTTGTAACAATTGTCCACTAAGAATTCAAGATTATGAATTTTTGGTTGATTTAATGCTATTTCCATTTAATGATTTCGATGTTATTCTCGACATGGATTGGTTGACTTTTTATAATGTTGTCATTAACTATTGAAAACTAATTGTACTGAATTGTCAAAAAGGTGTTTTGGTTAATGTTTAAACCGATAGAATTGATTTGCTGCAAACATTATTGCTACTTTGGTCGCTCAGAAATTTGTCAGAAAAGTATATGAAGCATTTTTGGCTTCTATCCTTGGTACTAGAGTTTGAGAATAAAAAATTGAGTCAGTTTCGACTATTTGTGAATTTGTTGATGTTTTCCTAGAAAAATTTTCAAGGTTACCACCAATCAGGGAGGTTGAATTTTCTATTGAATTGGCACCAAGAACTTCTCTGATATTGATTACTTCCTATAGAATGGCACCAATAGAATTAAAAGCACTACTATTGGAATTGGTAGAATGGGGATTTATTCGACCCAGCATATCACCTTAGGGTGCCTCAGTTTTATTTGTGAAAAAGAAAGATGGAGCTCTAATATTGTGTTTCGACTACTGGCAATTGAATAAAGTCACAATAAAGAATGAATATTCGTTACCCCGTATTGATGATTTGTTCGATCAATTGAAAAGGGTGATAGTGTTTTTGAAATAGTATTTTTGAAAATTAACCTTTGTTCGGGATATTATCAGCTTAGAGTTAAAAAGTTTGACATACCGAAAATTACTTTCTGGACTAGGTACGGACACTATGAATTTTTGGTTATGTCATTTTGGTTAACCAATGCTCTAGCTGCTTTTATGGATCTAATGAACATAATTTTTTAGTCGTATTTAGATAAATTCGTTGTTGCTTTTATTGATGATATATTTATTTATTCGAGGAATGAGACTGAGCATGCCCAGCATTTGAACATTGTGATGCAAATATTACGCGAGAAATAGTTGTATGCAAAATTCATTAAATTTGAGTTTTGGCTTCGAGAAGTTGGGTTTTTGGGACATGTAGTATGTACAGATGGTATACAAGTTGATCCTAGCAAGATTTCCACAATTTTGAGTTGGAAACATCTGAAAAATATTACTAAGGTAAGAAGTTTCTTAGGCCTGGTTAGTTATTATAGATGTTTTGTTAAAGGTTTCTCAATGATCGCATTATCGATGAGGAAACTACTACAAAAAGATGTCAAGTTTGTTTGGACCAAGAAGTGTCAACAGAGCTTCGAGCAGTTGAAAGTGATGTTAATAGAAGCTCTCATATTAACTTAACTAGAATCTAGAAAAGAATATGTGGTTTACAGTGATGCCTCACTCTGCGATATAGGTTGTGTCTTGATGCAGGAAGGCAAAGTTGTGGCTTACGCTTCTCAACAGTTGAAACCGAACGAGAAAAATTATTTGACATGTGACTTAGAATTAGTAGTTATTGTATTCGCTCTAAAATTTTGGCAACATTATCTGTACGGGGAAAAGTGTCATATCTTCACTAACCACAAAATTTTAAATTATTTTATGTCCCAAAAAGAGCTAAATTGGAGACAGTGTAGATGGCTTGAATTGCTCAAATATTATGATTTAATCATTGACTATCACCTGGGGAAAGCCAATATAGTTGCGGGTGCCTTGAGTTGAAAATCCTTATTTTCTTTAAAATCCATTAATACTCGTTCGACATTTGAGAGTGATGGTTCGATTTTGGTCGAATAAAAAGGTAAACCGATGTTTTTGCAACAAATTCGTGAAACATAGAAAAATGATGTCGAGATGAATGCTAAATGGGAATAGGTTGGAAAAGTACAGGTGGCCTACCATCTAATTTAGTAGTTAGTTCGGGTCAATTCCGAACTTACGGAGCTATTTTTCTAGGAAATTTAGGATTTTATATTATGTTTTAATTATTTCAGTCTTATGATTAAATATTAATAAAATAAGTGTTATTTTAACACATATAAGTGTTGTGACCCAATAGGCCGACACGACCCTTAGGTAGTACTAGTATGTTTAATTGAGTGTGTATGATGAAGGTATAAAGGCCCAATCGACATGGAAGCAAGGGATGAGTGATGCATAAGCTTTCCAAGATGTCAAAGCACAAAACGAACGAAATAAGGTAGATTTTACAAGTCGTGTCACAACATTGACTTGGTGTGGCACAACACAGGTCGACGTGTAGCCCAAGAATATTGAGGCTATTTTCGTCCATGAAATCAACTTTATACAAAGACATAGGATATGCGAAAGACCTAATTCGGGCTGCCAACACTTTTATAAATAAGGTATTAGGGGTTTGATGTAACTAAGTCGTCCTAGACGCCTTCAAAAACCCAAGTAGTTTAGGAGTAGGATTAGATTATTTTTCTTTCAGCTTTTCATAACTTTTTTATTTTCCTCTTGGAATCATTTTTTTATCCAAGAGTTTATTTATTTAATTAAGGTATCTCAATTTATTTGTTCTTACATTTGATTTATTTCTTCAATCCAATCAGGGGATTTGCTACTTTGTTCTCCATTTGATATTCAATCTAAGATTATTCAAATATATTTTCTCTTTCGAATCAATCATGTTCTTCACATGATTATTCAATTGGAGTTAAGATTGTGTCACATCTGATTTCCTTTGAAACCCAAAAATTAAGAACCTTTAGGGGTTAAATTAAAAGAGACCATAAGCTGGTAGCCTCTACTGGAAAATTTGAAAAGGTAGTAACTGGAATTGGACAGGGTAAAGAATAATTTTTTGTTCGATTAAGTTAGAACCAGCCAGTCTTTTAGTGGGTGACATAATGGTTTTAAATGGATGGCTCCTGAACGATTGATAATCATGAGATGAGGGATTTAAATAGTGGAAAGCTGACTTTTAGGAGAGGAGTCATCTCAAATTTGCTTCATTTTCTTCCCCTATTTCATCTTCTCCGTTAACCCAAAGGAGAGATAATTGTGGAAGCTCTACATGGAGCGATGGTCAAAGGGTTGAGTTGGAAAAATAGAGGATCCAATGAACTGGTAAGGTATTAAGACCTTCGGTGTTTGTAAGTTTAGGAAATAAAGTTTCCAAAATCATTTTAAAGATTCTGCATGTTTCTGGAAAACTAAGTTTAAAATAGGATTTTTGAGTTTAAATCATGACTTTGGGTTGTCATGCTTAGCTGCCAAGAGAATGGAAGCTTTGACACTTGGAAAACCTAAGCGAATAATTCAAAGAAGCATAGGTGACTTTCTGCACTCCACCCAAAAATACTAAGTATGTTGATAGTTCACATAAGTTTATGAATCTGCCATTCTAGTTCAATATGCATGAATTAGCTATGATTCCATGGTATTGAATCCATGAAATGCATGTAAGGGAAACATTGTCAGGTTTAGGCAAAGTTAGAAATGAAAAATGGGATGATTCTGTTAGATACCGCCATACAGTGTTAATGTGTTCAAGCATCAAGGTATAGGATGAAGAATGTAGGAAAGAAAGGGATACAATAGGAAAAGTGAATAAAATGTCATGGCTAGGCCATGAGACTGATCGAGGCTATACGCCAAGATGATTAAGGTCATAGCTGAAAGATGTCATGGCATCGTGATATAAATGAGTACGACCATGGTTGAAAGACACTATGGCATCATGGTAAATAAGACTAAGACCATAGCTGAAAGATGCTATGGCATCCTAGTAGTCCGTCGAGATGGTAAACACAGTTAAACTATGTAAGATCGTAGCTAAAAGACGTTATGGAACCATAGATAGTCCGATGGGACACTAAACACGGGATAGTTTGACGGGACACTAAACATAGGATGGTCCGCTGAGAAGGTAAACATGTGGTTATATCGTGTAAGACCATAATTAAAAGACGTTATAGCATCACAGATAGTCCACCTAGATGAAAAACACGAGGATCCTAAAATAAAGGACCATAATTAGACTATATCAACTAATGGAGTCCACCAAGACATTAAACATGGGAGGGAAATACTGTGTAAGACCATGGATCGACTATGGCAACATAGAGATTTTGTTGGGACGATAAATGGGTTAAAAATCGAAACAAAAATCATGGGACAACCCGCTTTAAGGAAAATGGAAGTATGGGCATGTATTAGATAGCCATTGACTTGAAGGAATCCTCCAATAAAAGGGGAAATATAAAAAGGGAAAGGACTGCTAGTATAGCAGTTGTAAAAGCCAGTAAAGCATTTGGGTGGTAATCCAGCAAAGATAGTCACGAAAGTTCACGCACTAGTGGTGCCTAGTGAAAAGATGAACAAAAGTTGGTATAACCGAGGATCATAGATACAAATCCACCAATAACTGCCACTATAGGATGGTACACTTAAGGATATACTAATTCTATTAAGCGGATTACAAAGAAGTAATCTAACCACGCTTAAGGGCGTGGGACCTTGTTAGCCATACCAAAGGATGGGAGGTGAGCAAGTCACTCGAAATTAATATAAAGAAAGAGTTTGCCACGAACTAAACTGATTGACGATACTCGCTTAAGGGCGATCATGTACTGTTTGTTTAAAATTCCTTAGAGTCCAGAGTTAGGACAGTAAACATTGTATTAATTTCAGACTCTGTTGTAAGTTTATATTAAATAGGTAATATAGTTTGACTCTAAAATAGTAGGATATTGGTATGAACAATAACTTAGTATGGGTGTTACATTATGAATGACATGAGTTATCACACCTGGCTTCCCTTAAAACCCAAAATTTTGAAACCTTTAGTGGTTAAATTGGAAGAGATCGTAAGTTGCCAGTCTCTACTGAAAGATCAACAAAATACGGTAACTGAAATTTGACAGGGTTAAGAACCAAGTCTGGCTCGATTCGATTAGAACCAGCTAATCCCTTAGTGGGAGTCACAATTATTAACGATGGGAGGATTTTACACGTTGAAGATCATTCGAAAAGGGAAATAAATAGCTAAAAGGTGACTTCTAGGAGAGTATTCATCTCAGTTTCATTTTTTTCTCTTTGTTCATCTTTTTCGTTACTCCAAAGATAGGATTATTACAGGAAGCTCACCATGGAGTAGTGATCATGAGCTTGAGTGGGGGGAAAAAAAGAGAATCCAGTAAGCTGGTAAGAATCTAAGTTCTTCAGTGTCAGTAAGATTTAGAAAACATGTCAAGGGTTTTCAGAACCATTTTGGGTTTCTGCATGTTTCTTGAAAAACTAAGTTAAACTGGGAATATTGAGTTTAACCCATGAATTGGTTTTCATGCTTATTTGCAAGGAGAATGGAAGCTTCAGCATTTAGAAGGGCTAAAAGGATGAGGCAAAGAAGCATCAAGTGAGTTTTTACACTTCACCCTGTAATGCTAAGTATGTTGAAAGTCCGCATAGGTCTATGAGTATCCGCCATTTTAGTTCAATAGGCAAGTCCATGATATTTCATTTATAAAATGCATGTATTGCATATGGAATTATGAAAGGGGATCTTCACCGAGATTACACGAAGTTAGGATGGGGAAATGGGTGATTCTATTAGATACCGCCATATGGTGTTGCTAAATGCACCCTTGACTTACGAAGCTCTGGGCCTTGAAGAGGGGACACTGTGGTGTTTGAGCATCAAGGTTATGAATAGTGAAATGGAGGAATGGAAGGAATGCAATGAGAAGAGTAAATAAGAAAGGCCACGGCTACGCCATGGGTCCAATCAGAGGTTATACGCCAAAAATGAGTAAGACCATAGCTAAAAGATGTTATGGAATCATGATGAAAATGAGTAAGACCATACTGAAAGATATTATGGCATCATGATGAAAATATGTAAGACCATAGTTGAAAGACATTATGGCATCATATGAAAGCGCGCCAGAATGGTAATTAGGACTAAAACCATCGTTGAAAGACGCTATGGCATCCTTTGATAGTTTGTCAGGACAGTAAACACGAGTTTATATTGTGTAAGACCATAGCTTAAACATGGCATAATAAACACATAATATTTCAATGGGACATTAAACACAGAATAGTCTGACAGGACATTAAACACGAGATAATCAATTAGGACACTAAACACGAGATAATACGCCGAGATAGTAAACACGGGTGGTCAATTAGAATTACAATAGTGGAAACTTGTGCAAACAAGAAAAATGGGTTAGAAGGAAAATGGAAGTATGGGCATGCATTAGTTAGCCATCATATAGAAGGAGTCTGCCAATAAAAAGGAATTATAAAGTGGGTAAAGACTGCTAGAATTTCAGTTGTTAAAGCCAATAGAGCATATGGACTGTATCCCAGCATGAATAGTCATGGAAGTTGACGCACTAGCAGTGTCTGAAGTATGCGCGAATGAGAAATGGTTTAACCAAGGATCGTAGATAAGGATTCACCATTAAGGAATGCCGAGAGTGCTCAAAGAAACCCTATAGGGTAGCGACTTGTCATATATACGTCGATTAGTCTATAAGGAAAAGAGGGCTGAGCTAGAACCCACTGAAAAAGAAGGATATGTTGAATGACAGAAATGTCTATCAATACTATTCCTCTTTAAGGGGAAAACAATTGAGGAAGTGTCATCCAAATGGCTAATTAGGTGGGGATGCTGAATGAAAGAGAAACCGTGAACCCAGAAGGCCACTTAATGATAGTTGGCTGAGTAATGAAGGCCAAAACGGTCCACAGCAGACAAATATATCACAGTTATAAACATGGTATCTTGAATAAGGTGGAATTCAAAGAAGTAATCCAACCACTATTAGTTACAAGTGAGACTTAATCTGCCAGAGTGGTGGGAAATCTTCTAGGTATCCCAAAGGATGGGATGACAATAAACCTATCTGGACTAGGGTAATAGTAAGAGTCCTCCATGGACTATTCAAATTTGGAATGATTGCTAAAGGAAAGATACGAAATAGAAGTTAGAAGGGTAGACCATCGGACTACTTTATAAGGATATGGTGAAAAGAAAGTTTCCATACTAAGGACAATAGAAAGAAAGCATATAAGTAAAAGTAAGGATAGAGTCCTCAGAGATGGCAAAACATTCAAGGGAACTGGCTAGGTTGATCGAAGGCTATTAGTATGGCCGAAAGGTAATCACTCAACGAATCTATCCACCAACGAATAGGATTGGGATCAACATAAAGTCCACCACGACGGGTTTAAGAGAAAATATCCAAAACGAGCAGGGAGTTTATTGTACCTAGTATTAATATTTAAATGCCAACAAGATGCGAGAAGGGTCACGATACAAAGAAGTCACCTAGGAACCTGAAGAATCTATGAAATTGCAATACCGGAACCTTTTCTCTGGTAAGATTTTTAGGGACGAAAATTCCTTTATGGGGAGAGTTGTAACAACCCATTTTCAATGGAATCGAAAACAGTGGTTTCAGAATCCTGTTTTCTAAAGATCGAATTAGTAATTCTTAATTATTAATATCTACGAGTCTATTATAGCGTTATATTAAATTTTGGTCTGATGTTTTGGTTAAGTAAATGCTTAATTAGGGTTGTAAAATTTAATCACTATAAATTTCATTAGTTAAAAGGTTTAATTAGGAATTTTAAAAGGGTTATTATGGCAATAAAGCCATTTTGCATTTTAGTGGATGATGAAAGCTCGTTTAAATCGTATTTTCATAACACTTGTACCTGACTCGATCGCTGGTCCAGTTATCGAATGCTACACTAACCCAAATGACATAACACAATTTATGTTTCTGGTTTAATTACATACTTAAACAACTTGTATTTTAAAAAATATAACTAAAATTTCAATTCGTATTAAACTAATAATAAAACTTTAAGACTTTGATCCCATCAGTCGTTTACAAATTTTTAGATAGAGACTCGCTAACATATATAGAAAACTTAAATCCTGAGGCGGAGCCTCTATGGGTGCCCCTCTATACACATGCACAACTACCGCGTTTTACCTAGCTCCTAGTGAAGGCTGGCTTGGTCCCTTTCAATTTCCAAATCTTTAACTAACATGTATTCAAGCAAAAATTTTATAAGTTCAAGGGCCCTTAGTGAGATCCCCATATAGAATTTAAGGAAAATGTGAGACACCCAGCTCAGAATTAATCTCTCTGATAATTGCATTCATTATTTCTGGCGAGAGATGCTTGGTGACAACCCAAGTAATTGCTACATCTGCAACCTTTACCAGATTTCAATGTCCTCACTACCTTGGAGTACTAAAGCTAACTAAACAACACCATAATCATTACTCTGTCAGTCTATTTCTTAAGAAGGATTCTTAGGACATGCAGTTCCTACCTTTGGTAGACCAAAAAGACCTCTGCCATTATTTATGGCTATGTCTGACCTTCTCTTTCCACTATCCTCTAACGAATAATACAGGCCTTTCAACCTTGAGCATGCATTTCCTCCCATGAAGACACTGATCAGCCTATTAAACCCTTTGGCTAACCTTTTTCTAGCTTACAATATATTACTGCGTCCTACTGTAGACTAATTCGTGCCTGTTTAAACCATGTAAGATCTGTAGCTTCCCTGGGGGACTAGTATTTTTGTGTATTATGTATACCTCCATATCTAAGGGGCCTCTTCCTCTTTTTCATCCTAACTAGGGTGAGACATTTCCTTGGCCCCTTTCATCATCACCTTTTGACGAATTCTTTCAGTATCCCGATGCTTTACGTTCCTCAGACCTTCCGAGCTCATTCCTTCATCCTGATTTATCGCTCCAGTCACATCGCAAACTCTACTTTCACCCTTGACATCCTTCAGGACCCACAGACTTTCCAATTATGATCCCCATGTTTTATGTCCTAGCAGATTTCCCTATGTTTATTATCCTGGCGGACTACCCCGTGTTTCGGTGAACTACCTTGTTTTTACTGTCCCAATGCACTACCTCAAGTTTATTGTCTTGATAGGCTATCTCGTGTTTACTATACCGATAGCCTACCCCGTGTTTACTATCTCGGCGGACTACCCAGTTACCATAGCTGAGCTATGATCTTACATGTTAGACCTCTTTTCAGGTGTCGCCCCATAAGATCTAACTAGCGTCATGGTGTCACCCTATAGAGCATGTTGACCACTATTATGGTGTCGCCCTAAAGGACCATTTGATATCATTTGCTTTCGCATTTTACCTTGATGCTTGAACATCAAAGTGTCCCCTCTACAAGGCCCGGAGCATCATAACGCCAATGGTTTCATAATGGCCAGACAAATCATGAGATTCGGGTATTATTGGTCCACCATGGAAAGAGATTGCATCAATTATGCCAAGAAGTGTCATAAATTCCAGATCTATGCAGACAAAATACACGCACCTCCTTCACCTCTTCATGCTATGACCTCTCCATGGTCGTTCTCCATGTGGGGTATGGATGTTATTGGGCCAATATCACCGAAGGCTTCTAATGGGTATCGCTTCATCTTCGTGGTCATTGATTACTTCACCAAGTCGGTTGAAGCAGCTTCATATGCAAATGACACGAAGTCGGCAGTTAGCAAATTCTTGAAAAAGGAGATCATCTGTCAATATGGAATGCCTGATGGAATAATATCCGACAATGCATTGAATTTGAACAACAGCACAATAACGGAGGTTTGCGACCAATTTAAGATCAGACATCATAACTCGTCATCGTATCACCCAAAAATGAATGGTGCAGTGGAGGCGGCCAATAAAAATATTAAAAAAATTATGGGGAAGATGACTGAAACTTACAAGGATTGGCATGAGAAGTTATCACTTGCTCTCCTTGCCTATCGAACATCTGTTAGGACTTCTACTGGGGCAACACCTTATTCTTTAGTTTACGGGATGGAGGCAGTATTACCTATTGAAGTTGAGATCCCTTCTCTACGGGTGTTATCTGAACTACAACTAGATGAAGCCGAATGGGTCCAATCGTGATATGATCAGTTGAACCTAATAGAAGAAAAGAGGTTAAGAGCTATTCGCCACGGCCAGATGTACCAGAAAAGAATGATGCGGGCTTATAACAAAAAAGGTTCGTCCCAGAGAATTTCATAAAGGGGACTTGGTGCTAAAAAAGATCCTTCCTCTACAAAAGGATTTTAGAGGGAAATGGATGTCAAATTGGGAAGGTCCTTACGTTGTAAAGAAGGCCTTTTCCGGAGGAGCTTTGATTTTGAGTGAGATGGATGGTAAAAATCTGCCAAATCTTGTAAACTTAGATTCGGTCAAGAAATAATTCACCTAAAAAAAAGAGATGGAGAGGTTGAGGTGAAAACCCGCAAAGGGCGCCTTGAGACCAAAGGGGATTTGAGTTGAAAACCCAAAAAGGGCGGCTTAAATATTGATCAAAATAAGGCATGAGGTGACCGGAGTCATTCAAATGTTGATCAAAATGGGGCATGCGGTGAGCCTGATACACCTGAATCAGCAAGAAAGGGTACGCGACATCTTGGGGCATCGACAGAGTACTATAGATCTCCTAAACACGTCAAACTTAGAATGATTTTCAGAAAGTTTGTACAGAGAAGTTTAAGCTACGATATTTGGGGCACCTAGTCTTCATACTATTGCTTGTTCTTGAAATACTTCATTCTTTATAAAGATACGAGTCAATTCCTCTTTTAGTCTCAATATATTTGATAATGTATTCATTTCGAGCTATGCTCTCAAATTAATACTATTTTATTCTTTGTTTTGTTATTTTTGCAAACGTGTTGCATTAGAATAATGATTAATGGACTAATAAAACTTTCACAAGGGAAGTTTTGCATATTACTCTAGAAGTTTCTAAATAATACAGTAACCTGAAATAGGACTATTGTTTAGAACACACCAAGTTTAAAGGTTGAAATATCTAAAATGGAAAGGCCTAAATCAAGACTATCCCTTCGAATTTTATTGTCAAAACATTTGTTTAACAAGATGACGAGATGTTGTGTTGGTGATAAAGCTTTAATAAGCAAACAAACAATGATCACGGGACGATAAGAGGTTTTCTTGGAGAAGAAAGTTCTACAGTTGTGTAGAAACATTTGGTATGACACCTTGAGAATGGTGTAAAGCCAAAGAGACTTACACTTTCTATCCTTGAATTGCAGAAGGAGAGGATTGAGAATGAGCCAGATCTTATACTCTTAAATTACAGTGAGAAGAAGATAATTCAAATTTTATGTCCCAAAGGTTACAGTGGATTGAACCTTGAGGATTACAGTGGATTGAACCTTGAAAATTACAGTGGGGGCAATCCGATTAAGTAAGATATGGGTGCTACCAGGCAAATAAGATAACATTTTGACGTGTTGGTAATGAGGCCTTAATGAACAACGGGCAATAACAACTCAAACATTAAGATATCATGACATTTTTACATTCATGCATGCACATTTGGTTAGGAGATGTTGATTCATTTCGATCATAACATCCTAATCACTAGACATAAATAGGCCATGTAATAAATTTTACAGGTCATGTTCCTCAAAGAACAGATCGGTGAAATCACAAAGCCTTATCTCCCTGAGCAGCAGTGGAGTAGGTTGAAAAATAGCAGATCTTGTCTTCATGTATTAACAGCGAAGTAGATCGAAGACCCCAATCCTATCTCCCTAAAGTTGCAGTGGAATAGATTAAAAATACAGATCTTATCTCTCTGAAGTTGCAGTAGAGCAGATCGCAACCAGTCTTATCTCCCTAAATTTACAGTGGAGCAGACACAAGAAACCAATCCTATCTCCCTGAAGTTGCAGTGGAGCGGATTAGAACCGCAAATCCTATCTCCCTGAAGTTGCAGTGGAGTGGATCAAAATGATGGATCTCATCTCTCTGAAGTTGCAGTAGAGTAGATCACATCAGACTTATCTTTAAAGTTGCAGCAGAACAAGTTGAAGCTACAAGTCTTATCTCCCTGAAGTTGCAGTGGAGCAGACCAAGTATAGCAAATTTTTTTCTTTGAGAAACTACAAGTTACAAATCCTATCCCCCCAACGTTGCAGTGGAATGGATCAAAGCAATTCCTATACCTCTGAAGATGCAGCAGGATGGAATGAGACTACTTGAAAAGAAGAGCACCAAGACCCAGCACGACCGGGCAAAATTGGCCATTTTAAAGTCTTTGCTCCGTTCCCGTTACACGACAACGAGCAAAAAGGGGCAACTGTAATACCCAATTTTCCCGGCCCAATAAATAAAAACAAAATTTATTAAAGTCCATTTACATTGGCCCAATAGCTTAAAGACCATATAAAATAACAGTCCAAAAACAACCCAAATTACCAGCCCAATCCGGCCCACTAGCCTAAATACCCAATGACCCAAATTAGCCCAAAACACAAAACAACACATGGAAACCCTAAAGGATCCGGGCACAGCATCCAAGCTCTCCGCACGTGACGAGCCTCCGTACACATGCGCCTTCACCTCCGTACATGTCACGTCCCCAGCCCCGCACGCCGTACCTGCAAATGGGAAGAAAACACAGCAAAGAAAACGGAAAAATTGTATTCTTTTATTTATTTTTTTCTCAGCCTATAAAACGAGGGCAAAAACCTTTTGTAATGGTTACAAAACACAAAAAAAACACACACACGCGCATATTGTATATAAAAAATATTTAGAGAAATCGAAAGGAAAAAGAGTTCGAAAGGTGATTTCTCTTTATTTTTTCAGTGATATTTCCTGTTTCCTTTTCCATATTCGACTTCATTTTTTATTATTGTGAGGAGAAAGTAGAAAAGAAGAGAAGAGAGACTTACCTTTAAGGTGGGAGTGCCGAATCCTAGTCCACTCCGCCGTAATCGGAGTTTGAACGGGATAAAAAGGGGTCTGAGGCGACGCGACTTTTGAATAGAAAGAGATTAGGTTTTTTTGGGGATTTTTTCTTTTTGTTTAGGGTAGTTGATGTTAGTTTTAGTACTGGCTTAAGGGGAATCGTGAAACGTCACCGTTAGGGCCTGATTCAATGGCTCTGAAACAGTGCCGTTTTAGGTCACGACCTGATGACCCGACCCAGACGCGGCTAGATCCGCGTGTTCTGGCATAGGGAGGGATATTTGCGCGACCAGTCCATCCCTTTTCTGGTATTTTTGAATCGGTGGTCTTCTTTCTTTCCGATTTAGCCCCGTATTCTACTTTTGTTTCATTTCAACCCAGCTTGCAACACTGCGTTTTGGGGAAGCGGGATATTTCCCAATCGGACCCCCATGTAATACGCGTGTTGCAGCATGGTCCCCCACTTTTCTTTAATCTCAGTTGTTCCCTGTTAATTCGATTTTGTTTGTGATTTAATCCTTCTTGTTATTTAATTTTTTTATTAGGAAATTTATTGTTATTTTTATTATCATACTTATTCTTATTATTGTATTATTATTATTATTTATATATTTGTTTTTCTATATATAATTAACTTTATATTTTATAGAAAGTTAATTTCTAATAATAATACTTTATATTTATATATATATAGGTATATAATATGGATTTTTCTTAGTATACGTACGTATATATAATAATATATTATTATTTTCAAATGATATTTTCTTATGTATGAAAACCTTATTCCTTTTAAATTTGTTATTTTATTCTATTTATTTAACTTTTATACATTATTACTAGGTATATACTATTATTTCTACTAAGTTTTATTTATATAAATTAGAATGTAGATATTAATTTCAAGTTATTCACTTTTATTTTACTTCATTTTTTATTTCTTTGTGATTTTAAAATCTTTCACTAAAATTTATTTAAACCTTTTATTTAAAAATTTTTATTCCCTTACTAAATTGTATCAAATATTTGTATTATTCATCGTTATTCTTGTCTTTTTTGTTTTTAATTGATTATGAATTATGGGTTGCTTAATTTTTAATATGGATGTTTACATGATATGATTAAAGTCAATGTTTGTATTTGCCTATTATTTGTTTAATTGCTTCTAGTTTAAGTTTAAATTGTTATTTATCTTTTACATTGTGTGTATCGTTATTTAATCATGTTCCTTTTGTAAGAGTCAAATTTTATTAAAGCTTCATAATCGTTTTATTTCATAATCCTTAAAAAGGCTTGGTGTTCATAGGTTCTCGAGAGAATTGTGCCCTAACTTACTGGGCTTCGATTCTTCTCGATGAATTTAGATAATCAAACGTCCATTCTATTAAAACCATACAATTATTAAATAAAGTTCTTAAGATTCCAAAATGTTTGATCCTAACTTACTGGATACGATATTTTGTTATCTCGATTTCGAAATAAAGGCAATGTTTGATGTTTAAAAATTTCGAGAAATTGAACCCTAACTTACTGGATTCGAATTTCTCAATTGACTTAAATAATCAAATATCCTTCTTAAAACACATGATTTTCTTAAGAAGGAAACAAATCTAATTTCGAAGATTGAATTGTTGCACCCTAACTCACTGAGTGTGGCAATTTATTTCTGCAAAATGAGTACATCTTGCTATTCAATTTGGTTTATTCAAATTTAAAATTTAAAAGGATCGTATTTTTAAAATCTTTTCAAAATTTCCACTCTAAGACATAAAACAATCAATTCGGTACCAATTTTGGGCATTACGAGGGTGCTAACCCTTCCTCGTACGTAACCGACTCCCGAACTTACTTTCTCGTATTTCGCAGACCAAATTTGTTTTTTTATGGTAAACCGGTCACACCTTAACAAAAGATCGGTGACAACTCCTATTTTATTTTTAAAATTAATCCCCGTTTTTCAAATAAAAAATGGATTCGACAGTTATGTTGCTTGGCATCCATCTCTTTTAATGGCTCCATAATGATCTTTTAGTGAATGAAACCAACCAGGCTGAAGAGCCACTCTTGATCCATTTTAACAGCCACCATAATAAGCTTTAAGTAAATGAAACCGATCAGACTTGAAAAGTTATTCTTGGTCCTATGAATAGTCACCTACAAGATAAATAATTAAACATTAAACATTGACAACTTTTTATATTCTTATTCAGCTGAAATATTTTAACTTAAAACACACATATTTATGATAGAAATCAGCATAATATAAACACACACGCATGTGTTTAAGAACATATGACTCCAACCTATGCTTAAACATAATTAACATATAAAACACTTAAACATAATGCATGACTTAATTAAGTGTAAACTTATTAAACTGGCATTTAACTTAATTAGTGACACACTAAACTCTTATGACACAAACTCATAATTAACATATGAGACACATAAATAAAATGCATGACATACTAAAATGCCAAACTTAATTAAAGATGTAAACTTATGAAACTGAACTCAAACTCATTTGAGGTTTTATCCAACTCTTGGATAAGCATTTGACTTGGTCTTGGCCCAATCAGAACATGATTAATTTGGACTTGTTCCAACGTCCACACATAGGCCCTTTAAACTCTTCTTTGACCCATTTGGTTCGACCCTCCATAGTTGACCCAATTGATAAACACAAAGGATCAAGAATTCAACCCAACATCAACTTATTTCTTCTTATCAAGAATCACATCATAAAAGAATATTAACTAAATTCAAAAAGAGTGAAAAGTACAGAAATTAGAGCATATCTTAGCCTCCACTTTAAATTTTTTATATACAATAATAAATTTTGGGTAAACTACTCATATTAGTCACTCTAAAATTATTTCATTCATATTTTGGTTAATCTAAATTTTTTTATCAAATATAACACTGTCATTAATAAGTATTCTTGTTTTGGCATTGTTTCGGTAAAACCAAATAAAAAGCTGACTAGGATACCACATATTAAAATAAACTTGAAAAAAAAAACAAGTTTACATGTATTAAAAATAAAAAAAAAGGGCAGCACGATGACATTTCAAGTAAAGAAAAAAAAACATAAAGAAATTGGTAAAACATAGAGATAACTTTTGGGAAAATTTTGGGAGTATTTCAAAAGTTTAGGGTTTGAATTCGGGTTTAGGGTCTGATTTTAGGTCTAATTTGAGATTCTAAAACACTCAATTTTTCTCCAAATTTTCCAAAAGTTATCCCAAATTTCACCTTTGTTTTATTTTTTCAGCTTTTATTTTTATTATGTGTAAATTGTTATGAATATCTTATTAAGTGGATGTCCATCAAAATCAAGATCAGTTTTGATGTACTTTAAATTCTAAATAGAGACTTTATGTTTTTTATGCCTATAAATAGAGACTTTAGAGAAGCTTTATAAATATTCCGATTGATCAATAAAATACGCTCTTTCTTTGCTCTCTCATTCTTTTTGTTCTTTATTCTCTGTTTGTTATTTTATATCATGTAGAATATGAGAAAGTATGTGATGTTTTCATGAGGGGGAGTAAATACGCGCCGTACTCTCTTCCTCTTAACCGAAATTTTGTCCCATTAAGTTTTCCTGGTAAGGTTTTTAATAAGGCAGCATATTATATATATGTGTATTTTTTTTCTTTCACTAATTTTTTTCCCACAGGGTTTTTATCTTAGTAAGGTTTTAACAAGACACATTATCTACCAATAGATATCCAAAGGGGAGTGTTATGAATATCTTATTAAGTGGATGTCCATCAAGATTAAGATAAGTTTTGATGTACTTTAAATTCTAATAGTGATTAGAAATAGATCTCTACTTCATTTATACTTTTATGCCTATAAATAGAGACTTTTGAGAAGCTTTGTAAATATTCCGATTGATCAATAAAATACGCTCTCTCTTTACTCTCCCATTCTCTTTATTCTTTATTCTTTATCTTTTATTCTATAACATAAACTTATTTTTTCAACTTTTATTTTTAATACATGGCATCTTATAAAGTCAATTTTTCATTTGGGTTTTAACAAAATAATGAACAAAATAAGAATACTTACTAACCACAATACTATATATTTGATAAAAATAATTAAGTGATGAAATGGAAATAAAATAATTTTAGAATAATTACTTGACTAGTTTGTTACATTTTTTTCTTTGAATTACAATTTCTAGTAAGCGTTAAACAGCGTGGCTTTGTATTTTCTTAACTGTCAAGTTCTAAGGACAGCCTTTAACAGATCAGTTTCCACTTTTTATCATCCTTAGCCTACGCGCTGCCTTGGGAAAATGAACCTCACTTGCTCCCTTTTAGCAAATTACTCCTTTTTTGCTTTCTATACTTTTAAATGTATTTTTGGTCATTTCATTATAAAAGTATAAAATTAAAATATTTATATTATTTATTTATTATTTTAAGTATTTGATTGAATTGGTATCACCCATCAATTAAGCTCTAATTAAATTGAAAATGTACTAAAAATTTCTTATATTGTCGTGTGGGTGTTTTTATTTTTAATATTTTTATATAAAATTAATAAAAATTTAGATATAAATAGATTCGAACTTTACATCATATCATCATAGTATTTAAACATATAATTTTACTATTTCAGTCAAATTTTATTTTATTTTATATAAATTTTAATAAATATATTATATTATGGTACATTTACGATATGGGTGAAAATCATAATTATATAATAAAATATTTATAAAAGAATTAATACAAATAACAAATGAGGATTTGATTAAATAATAAAGTTATAAATATTGAAATCCTATTATACAATAATAGTTTTCTATTTTAATATAAAAATATAAAATGATAAAAACATTAAATAATACAATAATCATTACTTAACAGAGCTTGTGAAACAAATTCGTGTTTAATTATTTATATTATATTTAATATTGAAAATATTTCTGAAAGGAAAATCTAATAAAATTCAAACGGATTTGACATATCAAATTAACTATTTTGTGCATTAATTACAAATGAAATAGCAAAGAATTTATACTCCAATCCAATTAGATTTTGGGACCATTCCTATTTTGCACTTACAAAAGAAATTACATGTATTAGATCTAGGAGTGTTCAAATTAACTAATCGAATCGATCTAATTTGGTTAATTAATTATCGATTAATTTCGCTTGAAATTAGCTAATTAATAAAATTAATTGAAATATTTGTTGTTTTCAAAACTTATGTGGTGTTCGGTTGTTAACCGAAATATTTGTTGTTTTAATGTCTTATTTATTATTTTTACCTCATTTAAAGCTTTTAAACTTTTAAATAAAAGAAAATGTACCTATACTTATTCAAACAAAAATATATAAATATATAAATTTTGATTAATTCAAATAATCGACTGAATTAATTGAAATATTTTAATTCAATTAATATATTTAAAAAATATTAATTGATTAATTAAAACCATCGTTTCAACACCCATAATTTGAGGGGCAGTGTAACAGGGTTCCTATCTTTTTGCTTTGCACCTTCCAATTGGAAACTCCTTATTCTTATATAATGCACAATAAAAGAGAAAAAAACAACTTTTTAAGTAAAAGCGCACTTTCTATGAATTATTCATCTTTCGATCCTTTTCAATTTCTCTAAATATACAGTATATAATAATAAACCCACATCAACCCAAAAAAAAAAACACTGTAGGACCCTTGTTGAAGCTTCCACTCTCATCTCGGTAAGTTTTTTTTCTGGGAAAACTGTTCTGGTTTGTTAAGTTGAACCCATTAAATTTCATGGTTTTTTTTTTTAAATTCTGATTTACTTCTACTGGTATCAACATCTTAGCAGTTAGGTTTCCTTGGTTATGTTCTGTTTGATTTTTTGGTTGTTTTAAAAGCTTCCAGACTTATACTTCAATTTAATTTGTAACTTCCATGATGATGTATTTTCCCTTCCTGAACTGTAATTTTCGTTAACTACAGTTTTGCTTTCCCGCACTTGGCTTTGAACAATTTGTGGAGTTTATTTAATTGTCTGCATGAATTGAATTGAATTTTTGTTGTTGGCTTTTATGAAACATTATGGTCTTCTTGTTGGTTTATTTCTTTAATGGGTTTTTAGAGTTGTTTTTTTTTTTTGTTTGTTTAAAGTTTGCCCTCCAATGCATATGATTTCTCTTTTTGGATTGAGGATTCTGCAATTTTGAGGTGAATTGATGTTATAAGGTTTTGGAAAATCATTACATAAGTGTTAAGGTTGTCTCTTTAGGTCTTAAGTTTTATATAAGCTTGCTTTAGTTCCAAAGAAAATTCATTTACATACATGATTTTGAATCTGAAATCTAGTTATAATTGCCCTGTACTTCATAGGAATCATGACAGTGGCTCACTGTTCTGTTAAAGAATTCTGGGAATAAACTTAGCATTTTTTAAGGTTAACCAACATGACTTAACCTTAATGTTCTAATTGAGGATCATACTGTTGTTGTTGTTGTTGTTGTTCTTTTTCAGTCTAATTAACACATATATGCAGAGTGGCCCTTCCATTGCTGCTTTTCTTTTCTGTTCATGGATTCCACTGTTGGTCTTATCGAATCATTAATGCTTTAAATTGTTGTGATTTTCTCAGGTTCTTTTCTATTAAATTTGATGAAATTGCTGATCAGACATTCTTGTTACTGTTTGATTTGCAGACCTCATCAATTCTTGTTCTTGATTGTGGTGTGATAAAGAGTTTCAAAGTTGGTGAAAACAGTGTTTTAATGTTTCAAAACATTGTTAATTGAATCATGCAATTATATCATCATCCATGCTCATTGAACAGCCAAAAGGTGAGGCTTGCTTTGGAAGAGAAAGGCGTTGATTACACCTCATTTCATGTCAATCCTATTCTTGGCAAGAACATGGACTCTTCCTTCTTCAGGATGAATACGAGTGCCAAACTCCCAGTTTTCAAGAACGGTTCTCATATCATTTTCGACACTATTGAAACTATCCTGTATGTTCTCTATCTTTCATTCACAATCGAAATCTGCATTGCAACAACCACTAGAATTGTCTTTATGGTACTTGGTAATGGGTTCTTGAAGAGGACCAAAGGTGTTCTATATTACTCTGATTCTTCATTTTTTTGTAAAATATTTGTGTCCAAAACTTGTGTCCCTATTGGACATATATCTGAATCTGACACTCACCCCGAATCAAGGTAATGTAGGTCATGTCTCTTACTAATTGCTTTTAAACCTTAAAAGTAATTGGAAAGTACAGCATATCTGCTCCTTTAAGATTTCTATGATGAAAAGGTGTCCCATTTTTCATATGTAAAAGAAGTATTCTGATCGAATATGTTTCAGAAATCAGTCAGTCCACCATTGTTACTTAAAGGGAAGATTCTAAAGTTAGCAAAGATAATTGCAGGTACATTGAAAGAATTGCTGTGGTCTCAGTTGGTAATGATTCCTTTAGCAACCAAGAAGTAATTGAATGGATGCAAAAGATACAACAATGGAACCCCAAGTACTTCACCCTATTGCACATTCCTGACAAGCACCGCCTCTACGTTTCTAAATTCATAAGGAAAGTGGTGATTGCTCGGATGGCCGAATCACCAGACCTTGCTAGTGCTTACCACAGCAAGCTTAGAGAAGCATACGAGACCGAGGAGAAGCTGAAGAATGCTGATCTTGTTAAAAGGAGCACAGAAAGCTTGGTCCAATTGCTTGATGAAGTTGAAAGAAAGCTGAATGACACAACATATATTGTAGGGGATGAGTTCACGATGGCGGATGCGACATTCGTACCCGTGCTGGCTCGATTGGTGCTTCTGGGTTTGGAAGATGAGTATATAAGTTGCAGGCCAAACATAGCAGACTACTGGGGTTTGGTGCAACAAAGGCCTACCTATAAAAAAGTTATAGGAAAATATTTTAATGGCTGGAGGAAGAAGAAAACATTAATAAAAACTTGGGGCTCACTTCATATCAGAAATTTGCTGAAGAGATACTAAGGATTTGTGGGTTACAGGTGTACTGTAAATTGATAATACATAAAATGAGTTGGAAAAGGAAATTGCAACTGTATGTAACTTTTGCTTCTTGTTATGCTTTTCACCAGGGTCTTTTTTTTTTTTCAATTGGTAAATTTGGTAAAATAAGAGATGTTGATATAAATGTGGAGTTGAAGGATTTAATGTATTATGATTGATTCCAAGGTTGATATGGTTGTTTCTCATGCATTCAGACTTGTCCCTTTCTGCTATCTGAAGAAGTTACCCAAATCATAGGAGGAATGTCTGGTTCTTTTACAGAAAAGCAGACTCCCAAAAGCATAGTTTTCAGGAAAGGGAATAGAAATAATCAAACAGCAATGTCCTCTACCTCACATATGTTGCAAGCTGTAGTCTTGTCATATCTTCAGACAACTCTTATTATTTTTCAAGTTTCATTCATATACAACCTTAAGAAAGTAACCATGGAACCTACTCATTTATTCTCCAAACAAAACATAATATTCAGATAGAATCATGCTTTAAAAGTTTCTATTTTGGCTTCAATTAGATGTATATCCCAGTAATTATCTCAAACTGACTTATTCTTTTATATATTCAAGATATGATTGTTTATACAATGGAAGAATTAAGAAAAGTTATCATATTGATCATCAAAGCTAGCATGTAACACTATGCATGTTAAGAATGCTTTTTGGGGAAACGCAAATTAATTTCCATTCTCTAATTAAAGCTCCTTAGACTAGATTCTCTATTTATTTAATCAAACATGGCGTTATTTAAAAGACATATGGAATAATAATTTTTTACAATAAAAAATCCTTTTAAGAATATGTTAAAAAAAAAGAATTCATTAATTCAAAAAGCTAGCAATTGTAATTGCTTTGTTTGGTTTAAATAATTGTTATCATTATATTTGTAAAAATCATAACTATTTTTATAAAATAAAATATTAATATCATATATTAGAATTAAATAAAATAATTTTTGAAGTTTAAATTTTTAGGTTATAGTAGGACCATGTGTTTAAATAAAACAAAATTATTAAGAAATTTGAAAAATCATCTCTTTAGGTGCAATTTGGAAAAAGGAATTAAGCTATTGAAATCCCTCTTGAAATTCCACACAAATAATTTTATTTAAACAAGTAAATTTATTTTTAGAATTTTGAAAACCTTGATACAAATGAAACTCCTCTAAGCCCATCATCTAAACACACCCTAAAAGAGATTTAGATCTTTCTTTGACAAGCCTAAAGTTTGAAACTCCTTTTGATGAGCTTGAGCGATTTTCTCATCCATAACCTATAATTCAGTCCCAAAATCATAGTCGTAACAATACAATTTGAAGCTTGGGTTTAAATATGATTGTTGTTGATCTGGGATGTATTTTGTCATGTAAATTGTACCACCCCATACTCGGCCTAGACATTATGGTCGGATCATGGAGACTACATCATGCAAGCAAAAGAAACAAATGTTTTGTTTTGATGAAAACCCATTCCATCGGAAAGAAAATTCAAATAGAATAACTCTTTGAAAATCATAGTAATTTTCCAAAATCACAGCTTAATTGTATTACTAAAATCAAAGCCAATTTACATGAAACATTTACGTCCTAAAACATTTTAGAGAATTCCAATTAGTCTTGCAACGAAAAACCATATAGCATGTCGTTTATAAAACCACGATTCATTTTTAGTTATCATACGTTAAACATCCTTAAACCATTAAAGCTTTTGCGTAATAAATACCAAAATAGTACTAACGAACTAAACAAAAATTAAAATGTCAAAAAACAAACAAAAAAAGTAAAAACCCAATAAAGTCCAAAATGTCCAAAATGTCCATAATAAACAAATAAAAAGTCCATAGTGCTTAAACCAAAATCAAGAAACCCGAGCTCCAGAGCCGCCGTCCATTCCTAAGTCGGAGGATTACCTGAAATGAAGCAAACAAATCGTGAGCTTTAAGCCCAATGTGTGATTTGACCCATAATCTCAGTACAAGCATAAATCATATTATGTCTTATCATATCAAATTTTATACAGATCATATATTATCATATCTTAACGAATCATTTCATATCGAATAATAACATAGTATATCTTATCATAATCATATCATGTCCTATCCCCATCCGCTACACATCATCTTCGTCTAGCCAATCACACCATATAGAACTACAAGAGTCCATCCGTCTAATCACACCAATATGTGGCAATGTACCACTCATATATTTGCAGTTGAGCTGTCATACATAGATTTGCAGTCTAGCCACCATAATTGCAGAATAAACTATCATATAGCACTTCCTCCATCATATCATAGCCCACCCCCAAACACATACATATCATAGTCATAAATCATACATAAATATATCATATATCACATGGCATGCATACTTGTATATTCTCATACAGATCATAACATAGCTCATGGTATAGTTTAACATATCTTACTTAACATACCTCCTAAGCTTATCCATATATTATAACGTATTAAAACTTACGCTTTTTCGGCCCCCTACGATACCTACGGACCCAAATTTCGAGTCCCTCATACGATCCCAAATCAAGCCCAAAAATTGGCCAAAATGGCCCACACGACCCAAAAAGCTAGCCCATATGGGCCACACGGGCTGCAAAAACACACACGACCATGTGGTGTGCACGATTTACCACATGACCGTGTGGCATTGGGCAGTTTCAAAAACATCCCCTGTTTTACGATTTTATCAAGTTTCGTTTTAGTTTTTGGGTCATTTTCACACACTTGATGCTAATTCTAATTCACCACTCAATCAAGCACTTCAAATCCTACAAACGATGCCAAAACACAATGATTACACTTCGATTTAATCACACAAAATCTAATTAAATCCACACTTAAAGGAAAACATTCCCAAATTTCATATACGAATGCTTACCACGAGAATAACAGCAGCCCAACCAATTAGAAAACTTAATTCGCCAAAGGTTCATCTAATGCCTCACATTCCTCTCCTAGAACGAAAGGTTTCATCATCAATAGAGAAAAACCCTAAATCAAAACCCCAAAGTCTTTTATAATAATTCAATAAAGAACACTTACACAAATTTGTTCAATAGACTAATGGCACAACAAAACACAGAACAATAGCAATAATAGAATGCAAAAATAAAATCGCAAGAACAAGAGAAGAAAAATAAAAAAATGACACAAGAAGGAGAATAAAAGAAGAAAATAATATGAAAGAAGTTAGGGAAAACAACAACAGCAATGAGCATAATTTTTGGGAAATTTTTTAGATAAAACTTTAAAATAATATCTAAAATCAAATAAAACCTACCCACACCCCACAACTACCCACTAAATCAGATATCATCCCTAAAGAAACTCCCTTAGACTTTCAATCCCATCCAACTTCCTCCATCTAGCCGACACCACCAAGAATTAGTAAAAATAATTACGTTTTGCTTGCATAGTAACTTAAACATAGGACCAAATAGTGAAATAATAAACACCTTGCCATCGAACCAACAAGCTCATTCTTGTCAATGAATTAACAAAATTAAAAAGATAAACCCAATGACTCAAATTAGGCATAACACAAAAATAAATCAGCAAAATCTCAAACATGGGAATTGAACTTAGGACCTTAAGTAGACATTCAAGGCACTGAACCAACACACCAAATCAAAATTATTTGTCAAACTTATGCAATTAAAATCCAACAAATTTCAGGGTGTTACATAAATTATAAGCATTTTGGTCATATGATGTGCGCTTGAAATCATGGTATATGTATTGATGTAAATCCTATTTGGTAACTTGATTGGTTGTGGTTTGTGATGGTAGATGCATATGTTGATATCTAGATGCATTTAAATGGTTGTTTTAGTATGTTAGGCTAATAGGCAAACTTGAAATGCTTTGTGCTTAAAGAATGACTAAATTGGTTATAGTAAGATATGATTTTAGGATGAGTTAAATGAGTATTTGATGGTTTGGTTTATGATTGAATTTTGGTATTTGTTATATTAAATTTGAAAGATGTTTGAATGAATTTTACTTGTGGTACATCTTTTGATTGGATGGTTGTTGTATATATTTAGAATTGTGGTACCAATGAGAGCACATTGGTTAGACACATAGGTTAATTGTGAATTGGTATATTTTAACATGTTTAGGCACATTTTGAATAGGTTTGAATTTTGGTTATTGCATAGCTTGGAGCCTAAGCTTTTGAATATGAAATGGCTTGATTTTGAAGGTAGTTTTAGCCATACACGGCCTGTGACACGGGCTACCACATGGCTGTGTGTCCCACAATTGTATGACACGGCCATGTGGTTGCTTGATTTTAGGTGCAAGATTTTTTACACGGTCACAGTTGGTTACATGGGCTAGCGACCCTATATTCGAATTGTACACAGTCTGAGAACAAGGGCGTGTGGAGTAGCCACACGGGTTGGTCTCTGTCACACGGTCTAGCCACACAGCCGTGTAACCCCTTAGACGGCTACACGTGTGTGCATTAAAACATTGAATTTATGAAACTATTTTTAAAGTCTGGTTTTAGTGCAAGTGTACAATGTCAGTTGTAATATTTATAGTGTTACAATGAAACACCAAAGTATTCTAAGGATCGAACCCATAGGAGTCGGTGATTTAATGATTTCTATTAAAAAAATACATGCAAGAAAGGAGTCTAGCTAGCTACTCACTAATTACTATAGTAACACAAAGCATAAACAAAGATTTTTAACACTAATTTCTAAATTAACTATCCTAAAGACTAAATTGTAAAGAACACAAAACTAAGAAATTATCCAATGAATAACTAATGGTGGTTGGTTGATTTTGACGTGGTACACTGATCCTCGAACAAGGAACTTAAATCACTTCAATTATTAAGTGGCTCCATTTTATCTCTCGATCTCAATTTTATCGACTTAAACAAATTAGGTTCAATTTATCTCTCAATCTCGCTGATTAATCCGGGACTAATGAACGGGTGCGCGATAAGATTACCTCTCGGTCTCACTTTATCTTGATATTCCCTTAGGGGTGTCACTGTCCAAGTTTTTAGTTATATTCGATTTAGTCCAATTTATTGTAATTTAATTCTTTGTCCAAAAATCAGCTTACCCATATCTCCATCAACCAACCCCCTTGGGTTTAGTTACCCATTACCATATTAAAGCTAACAAACATGAAAGAAACAAATATGGAAGCCATTAACATAAACTTGAACAAAAAAGATGAAATCTTTTATTTTTAACTTGATAAACTTAAATGAAAAGCAACTAATACAAAGATAAAAAAACAAGAACACTAAAGATGAGAGCTTTAATAGATGAAAAGAAAGAAAACTCAAATAACATTAACTCAAAGATTAAAGCGTGATTATAACTAAGTTTAAAGTTTTAACATGTAAATTAAACTAAGCTACAACAAAAACTAACTTAACTAACAACTATGAAACTAAATAAAACAAAAAAAAACATAAACTAAAACCCTAAAACTATATAGAAGAAAACCACCCTACTCCTAAGCTAAAAGATGAAAGAAAACCCTAAAACTAGAGAGCTTTCTAACCTAAAACTATTGCCTCCTTACAGCCAAAAATGGATTTACATAGCTTATTACAACCCAATTTTTAGTGACCAAAATGCCCTTAGAGGTTGTATTTTGATTGGTGTTGGTGTTGGACAAAAACTACCCCCTACAATCATTTTTCTCCACATCAAACAGTGATATTGCGATACCCAAGCTTAGGTATCCTCATTCCACGAATTGTGTTGAGTGTGGACTCGAGCAACACAAATCAAATCATATAAACGAAAAAGTTTTAATTACTTTCAGTAAGAAAGTAATTTCTTTCTATAAACATCAGTAATGATCATAATTTCCAGAAAATAGAATTTATTTTAAGTAAATAAATTTCCAGTACTTTCTGGCAGAATAAAGATAACTCAATAATATATGAAGTGTGTTTTTAGGTCAATCGGTGCTCTTTATTTATAGAGGCAAAGAATCAAGGTTGAACAAGTCCTTAATAAAGATTATTATTTAAATACAAAACACACTCTCACTCTAACTAGAGTAGGATATGGAGGCACATCCTCTTTATGTCTATTAGGGTTGTCGCCCCTCATACTATTCATGAGGGCAAATTGGGTCTCGTATGTATTGGGTCCAATTATATGTGCTTCTTGTACTTTTAACCCAACACTTTATAATTTAATCCAACATAATATTTATTTTCTATTTCCTAAAATAAATAGTATTTATCCAATTAATTAAATTAACTTCTCTATTAAATAATTTTCTTAACTCAATTCTAATTCTGTTAGAGTCATAACAACTTTACCGTAAATGAATCTATGAGGAAATATATTTAATTTTCTTATTCAATAGATTCATAATGACTAATTAATTTTATTTTATTTTCCAACTTCAATTATTTAATTACAATTAATTAAAGATTAATTAGAAAAACTTAAATTAATTCTCAATTTATTTTTGTACTTAGCAAGAAAATGTATTCATTGCAAATGTGATACATTTATCTTATTTCATTGTTTCTATTATTTTATATTCATTTGGTTCTACATGTAATTCATTTTTATTTAAACAAGCTAGCGGAGGGATCGATTTGACATATATAATTAGGGCTCAAATAATTTATAATTAATTTTTGGCTTTTCACCTATTAATTATAAATTTATTTAGTCACAAAGTCATTCCACAACAATATGGTGACTAAGCTCTCTCTTATGATATACCATTGCAAAAGCTACTTAATAAGTGCTCGTCTAATGATCTTATCATAAGTGTGTTGCCCTCATAGGATATCATTAATCTCATTAGGATAAATTCATTCTCCCAATATAATCTTATTTTATCTCACGCTAACCATTACGTCTTCATTTATGAAAAGTCAATCACTATCAAATAGTAATCAAGTCACTTATCACAATGACAAATGACTCATGACCATGTTTATTTTTCATCTATCATGTAATACAGATGAGAGGATATCATTTACCCTTTAGTTGGGTTATGAATTCTACTATTGTGAAATGATGATACATGCTGCAGAAAGTCGTATAGCCAACGTACTAGCTTTCAGTTCCTTATTTATTTTAACTTAGGTTTTTACTTACATTGAAAGATACAAGTCACACATACATTGTCCATCATCCACTCAGGATTAAGGTATGCCACATTATGAATGTCACAAGTGAATAAACCCATAAATGGATCTAGGACCTATTCTACTTAGGTTTTGTCCGATGTATTGTTAGTCCAATTAGTCATATTTATGTCTCTATTTTCTGGGAGTCACCAACTGTGTTACTCAAAACAAAACATCTCCCTAATTAGACTTAATAGACAAAATATTAGTCTTTCAATCGGTTTGCTCGTTTTCGATTAGACTAAGGACATGTTTAGATTATTTATTAATACATGTTGTCTTTTCGTATTACGATCCAACCACATAATATCACTTAGTATTAGTTAAATGTTAGATAACCAATAAGTCAATATTTGCTTCCATTTTGCTTTCCATGCAAAACTCGTTGAGGACAATATACAAATAATATTTTTGTAATTGATGGATATTTTATTAAACCAATTTTTTTAAAAATAAAAGTATACATTGACGAAAATACTACACTAAGGGCATTAGATCCCAACAATCTCTCATTTGCCCTAGTGAAGTAGATAAATCATATTTTGCACTCACATGTTTTCTACATGTTTCTCAAAACTCCTTGCTACCAGAGTCTTGGTAAATGGGTCCACAAGGTTGTGCTCTAATACGAAGTTGAATACATCCACTATTTTGTATGTTGTTGTCTCCCTTATGATGTGTGTAACGCCTCAAAAATTTTGATATGACATGTGATATAATTCCAGGCTCGAATACTGAGAAAATTATGAAAATTTTATGGAATGACTCAAATAAGAAAATGTTATGAAAGGAATTTGATATTAGAGATGAGAATATGTGAAAAGAATTGGAAAAGTGAAAATGTGACGAAAAGGACTAAATTGTAAATTTTGAAAAGTATGAAGACTAATGTGCAAAATTATCCAAAATGGAAAATATTAATTATTATGGATTGTTTGACATAATATATATTGGAAGGTAATTTCCTTGTGATGAAAATCACTTTTGGGACTAAATTGGAAAATTTAAATAGTATAATGACTAAACTTTAATTTTCCCATTTTATTAGGAAAAGAGCTAAAGTGTAATTTTCATTACTCATAGAGTTATAATAAATATAGGGATGATTATGAACTTGATTTGGTCTAAATATCAATTTTTGAGAAGAAATCGCTAAAAAGGGTAAAATTAGGGCAAAATGATAGTTTGTAACACCCTAAACCCGGCCTAGACGTTACGGTCGGATCTGGTGTGTCACATTAGAGTGTCTTTCGAAAGATTGGTCTCGTTGATAAAAATTTGTTTCTAAGTTTAAAAATTAACTCATTTATTATTAATTAAAAAAACGTTTGTCTTGTTATCAAATATTGTTTTAATAAGTTAGTCTAAATCACGAAAGCTTTTTAAATTCTATCATTTAAAAACCCGTGTCTTTGAAAACAATAATTATTTTAAAACTCATATTTTCCTAACTAGCAGTTAAAATTGGTAAGCAAATGCCCAATTAAAAATTTAAACAAACTTAAAGGCCTTATTACAAAAACAAAACCCAACATTTAAATTAAATTAAATTAAAAGCAAGTGTAAACAGCAGCAGATGTGTGGCCACCTCCAAGTCCCTCGCAGCACCAAATCGCCTAAGCCTAAGGATTACTTGCACAGTTAAAAGAGAGGGTGAGTTTACGAAACTCAGTGTGCAATCCCCTACCAAACAGTCAGCCTACAACATGCAGTAACAGTCTGGGCTGAGCCCTATGCAGTGATAGTACAGTGTGGGCCTTAGCCCGATACAGTAACAGTGTGGGCCTTAGCCCAATACAGTAACAGTGTGGTAATGCAACCCATTCCAATCCAGCCAACACACCACTCCATACCACCATCACACCATGTGGGGATAAAATCGACCCACCCAGCCAACACACCACTCCATACCACCATCACACCATGTGGGGATAAAATCGACCCACCCAGCCAACACACCAATATTGCAAAGAAAGTCATCAGAAAAGTATCGCAGTTGAAGCCGGTAATAGTATATGTGGCAAAGCCACCAGTACAGTATACTTCCCCCATATCAATATCCCAACCCCATGCAGTATGTCATGACAAAATTCATACGTGAATGCAGAATATCATATTCAATCATAAACATATATATCATAGAGCAAATCGGTCGTACATACATAAAGCTATACAGACATTCTGACTTCTAGGGGTATAACAGTCATTTTACCCTATGAGGGTATTTTGGTTATTTTATCCTTTAGGGGATTTCGGTCATTTTATCTTTTGAGGTATTTCGATTATTTTGCCCTTTGGGGGTATTTCGATTATTTTACCCTTCGAAGGTATTTCGGTCATTTTATTGACCCCACGAAAGGTCCGTAGTCGCCTCGAGCAACTCAGGTAACTTAAATGGGCAAAACAGTGTAAACGGGTTCGAGGCCTATTACTCGAGCCAAGTGGGCCCACACGTTCGTGCGGCCCGCTCAACCCAGAATCCACCACGGCTATGGGAACTTTATAGCCCAGTATAATATTCGCCACAGTTCCTGGATTTCGTTCGTATGGGGCCCACGAGCCCATTGGGCCCACACGGCCCATTTTGGCCCAACGTGGCCCATTACGGCCTAATCCCATGAAAATACTCATGGAAGCCTCTACAGTCCAACACCATGCTTCATAGGCTCGGTTTACCACACGAGCGTTCGCACGCTCATATGGCCTCAAACGCCGTCTTTTTCGACTTTTAGGGCTTTTGTAGATTTGCAGTTGAGGGGGGTGTGATCACACACCTGTTTACAAGAAGAGCGCAAGTCTCCACGCACACCAACCTAGATTTAATCAGGACACAAGTCAGTCCTTTAAAGCAAGACACCTTCTTAATGACACTTAAACCACACACCATCCTTACCTTGATTGATAGAGGGTGACTTAACTCCTCCAAGACCCCCAACCAAAAATGGTCACCCACATATCGATTACCCGCATCACAACACAAATCTTCATAAACTAAATTAGGCCATAATAGTGGCCAAGAGGGGTATTCGGCTTAAAGAAAAAGAATGGAAAAGAACCGATTAAAACAAAAAGTGAGGAGTATCATAACTTTACCGATAACCTGCAATACTTGCAGCACTGAAACAGCAAAAGTAGCGAAAAGAAGATCAGTGCAGAGAGTGATCGAATAGAGGGATGACAATCGGCTAAACCTAAAGGGATATAGTTCTCAGTCAAAAGGAAAAGAAAATAATAAAAGGTAAAAATCAAAATAGAAAGAAAGAGAAGAATATTCAGTCAAAGAAAAAGAGGAGGAGGGGAAAGAGATTCGGCCAAGAGAGAGATGGAAAAGGAAAAGAGAAAGGAGGATTCAGCAGCAAAATGAGAGGGGAGAAGGGAGGAATATTCGGCAACCAGAGAGAAAAGGGAAAGAGAAAATGAAATAGAAAAGTGAACAAACCCGAGAAGAAACTTGCCAAAATTCAACACCAAAAATCGATAGTTGCAAAACGAAACTGACCAAAACCAAGACAAGCAGAAAAAACAACACAAAACACCGATTACCCAAAATGCCTAAGATCAAATTCGGCACAACCTAACCCCAGCCAAATTTCCCAAGCTGAAAACTCCCCAAACGACACAACTCTCCTCTCAACCCACTCCTAAATTTTCTCCTCAAATCCCTTCCCTTATCCCTCCTTGAATCTCTCCCCCCCACTACTCCTCAACTCCCCCAACAACTCTATTCAAAATCCCCACAACTGTGTTTCAGTCCAACACCACTACCTACACAACTCAAGCAGCAAAATAATTACTCCCTTGCACAACCCAAGACTTGAACCTCAAACCTCAAGAATACTTCACACGCCACCTACCACTGGACCAATAGGCTCTTTGTATCATAAAACAAGTACTAATATTTATAATGACTATATACTAGCATCCAGATTCATTTAAGGGAAAAACTAAAAATTCTGCAAAAGCCAAGACTTAAACCTAGGCTTCTCAAACACTCCCATACATACCCAAATCACTTAGCCATTAAAGCAAACAAGCAATTTTTATCAAATCATGCAAAAATTAAAGACTTAAATTTTTGGGGCGTTACATAGTTTTACTGCAAAAGGATAATTTGGTCAATTCTTGAGACTTTTGTGATAGAAAAAATATTTAAATATGATTTTTGATATCTAGAATTGTTATAAAGAAATCGTTGAAACCTCTTAATAAGGAAATGAGCTTCAAATTGATATAAATTGGACTTAAAAAGTGAGCATGGGCCTTAGGCTCATTTGTGGATATTTTAAATGGTTGAACACCCATCAACCATTCATTTTTTTCTCCCACTACCACTTGGCCATAGAAGTGTGGAGAAATTTCTCCATTTCTCTCTATTTTCTTCATTTTCTTTCAAACTCTACACACTTTTCTTCGAACTTTTCACCAATTTTCATTGTTTCCTTGTAAAATCTACTTACCAAAACCTTTGTTGAGTTATTCCATCTATCATCTCCATCATCATGAAGCAGGGGTTTAAAATCTAGTGATAAAAATTGTAGGAGCGAGGAAAGACATGAACAAGGTAAGAAATTATGGGTTCTCATCACACACACATATATAGAAGTGAGCGTTCAATCGAATCGAACGAAAAATTTCGAGTTAATCGAGTTGACGAATCATATTTTATCATCCTAACTCGATTTAAAATTTTCTTGAATCGAGTTGAGTGAGATGGAATTTGAATCGAATCGAATCAAATCAAATCTATTTATTTGAGTTAAATTAAAAAAATATTTTAGGTCCTTATAATCATGTCACCCACCATAATCAAATTTGTTATTAACTTTAATCCCCTTATAATTATTTATTAATCTTTTATATACTGGGTTAACTTTTTGCTTGCTTAGTTGCTTCAATTATTTTTTTATTCTTGTCACAATGTATTTTGAAATTAAAATATATATTAAATGTAAAAATGTGATTTTTTAATAAAATTTATTTTAAATATAAAATGAGAAATTGGTACCAACATAAAATTTCAACACGAATATTTTATGGCATCATCAATAATTTAATTTTAGCAAAAATTTATAAAGATTCAATATGATAAAACAATTTAATAATATAAATAGTTCAAAATGTGAAATTTAATTTAATAATATAAATAGTATATATAAATAATATTATTATTATTTAGGTTTAGGATTTTTTTTGGATGATTTTAATTTTTTATTTGGGGGTAAATTGTGAGAAGTAAAAGTTTAGGGGAAAACTAAAAAGTTTTGGAAGTTGAAAGAGTAAAATTTTGGGTAGGGAAATAAATGGGAGTAAAATTTTGGGAGGGAAATATTAAAAAAAGAAAAGGAAATGGGTTTGGGGTAGAAGAGGTGGGATGGGAGGAGAGCAAAAGTTATGGGGAAAATGTGGGAGGGGTAAAAGTTTTGAGAGGAAAGTGAAGAAGTTTAGGAGTTTAGGGTTTTAACGTAAATTATTATAGTTTGATATTCGAATTATTTGAGTTATTCGAATTCGAAAACCAAACTCGATTCGAACTCGAAATTCAAAAAAAATCGAGTTGACTCAAATAACTTGATTCGTTTAACTCGAAATTTGAAATTTTTTTCGATTTTTTTTAGTCGAATCGAGTTTTGCTCACCCCTGCACATATGTATAATTTTACCTTTTTATCAAGTTATGAGGTTGGCAAGCCAAAGTAATGGCTATCTAATGTTTATGTTCTTAATGAAAAAAATTTTATTCACAACTAATAAAAAAGAAGCAAAGAAATTTAGCAATGAAAAGAGAGAGTTAATGGATGGAGTTAGAAAAGAAGTTCCTCTATCATTTTTGGTGATTTTGTATGGTAAGATATTTGAAAAATCCTAAAAATATTTATCTTAAATTGATATTTTAATTGAGTTATTGTTATTAAATTGAATAAGTTATAGTATATTAAGGTTGAATATGTATGTAATATGGTTTTGGACTTGTATGAAAAAGTTTGACTATATTGGAATTCAACAAGAATTGATTTAATGGCCTTATAATAAATATATTGTTGAATATGAATATTTATAAGTTGTTAAAACGTGTTTTAGACCTATTTGTAAAAGTTTTTTATATCGAAAATTGCTAAATTTGTTAATCATATGAGAACTACGTGGTAATTTGATTTTCGAATGAAGTCTCCTTATGGAGAAGTAAAGGAAAGTTTTCAAGATTATAATGTAGTGACTTTACTGCTATTACTGAAATAATTGTTTTTATGATCTAGCGGCTAGTGCCACATATTTTGTTTTTCAATTGTGACTTGATCTGGTTAATGAGACAATGAGATTCTGATAATACTGTAAAAAGGCCTTAGTAGCTTAGTTAAATAGTTAGCATATGATTGGCATGCCAAAAGGGGACTTATGTTACTAGTACTATAGTATTTCTGTTATTAGTACTTCAGTACATTTGGTACTAGCACTTTGGTGCGATTTTGATATGGTCTTCGGATACCCACGCCTCAGTGTTTCTGTTATTGTGGCTTTAGCCAACTAGTCTCTAGTATCCCCTCTTTATTTACCTAGGCTTACTATGGGCTGAACTCAAACCGTTCCGATCATTGTATAAATGATTTCTTGAACTTGAAAAATACTATCATTTACACATTACCTTTTGGAAACTAAATGGTTTTTCTGATTTTTGAATTGTTGAATAGATGTTATGAGCATTGTTTTTTTTCAAATGTTTTACAAGCTATTGTACAAAGTTCAAACCACAATTATAAAGGTAAGTATATAAGATATTTTTGTATTATCTTACTAAGCTTTATGATTAACACGACATTGTATTTGTGGGTAAGTTTTCCAGATTTGAAGCTCTGAGTGTCACACCCTGATTATGCAAACCGGATCAATTTGAGAGACTGCGCCAGTAGAGACCTCCTAAGTTGCAAAACTTAGAACGGGTGAGGGTGATAACTTAGTGGTGGAGAGCTACGAAGAACTTTGCCAATTTTGCAAAGTACCAGTCCTAGCGGTAGGAAGGCTATAGAAGGGCAAAGACCTTATTAGGCAGACTCTCCCACTAATAAGATCGCCACCCATGTTTGAGTATCGGTGGCTTGTAGGATATGTTTAAGTCACTTGGAATCCTAGTGGAGACAACATGCCAATAATTAGGACACTTGTAGAGCATCGTAGGATGAGATTAATCAGTAAAAGCGTGCAAGAACAAGTAATTATTAGAGATAATCCTGAGTGGGATTTGGACGTGAGTTAGCTATAAATAGGATAACATGGTAATGTAGAGAAGATTTTTGATTCATCTTCTCCACCAAACTTTGTTATCATCAAAGAAACTAGGAGAGTTCTTCGTTGCTAACAAGGGTATTAACTGTAAAAGTTAAAAGACGTTCAGTGCTAGTTGTCTGCTGGTAAATTCTTAAACCTTCCTTTAAGTTTTACTAGATAGATAGCGAGGTTAACTTAAGAAGAAGATTGGTAAGATTTCCTTAACTATTGGGTAGAAAAGAAACTCCTAACCAGAAATTATTTGCATGTGTATAGATTTTTGTTGTATCTTGAGTTTTTTTTTTATTTTCGATGATTAAAAAAGTTGTTTCATTGTTTAGATAAAGAAACGGGAGAAGGTCCCAGTGCTAAAGGAAAAGAACCGGTAGAGTAGATAAAGCTCTAAGTAGAGTATTCTGGTGAGTTCCTCTGTACTTTATGTCTGGTATCTGTGTTAAATTATTTACTCCTAAACTCTGTACAGCCAAGTGAGTGGCTTAGTCATTTGTTTCTAATGTTCATGTCTAAGAGGTCTCATTCAAAAAGTTAATGCATGCATGGCTAATTATGACTAAACAGGCCTAGAAAACCTGGTATATATATACAATATGAGTACTCATTCCTTGGTGCACAAGCTTCATATCTAGATGGGTGTAAGGAGGTAACGAAGGGATATTGTATATAATGATAAAGAAGATATATGATAATACAATTTGCCTCCGATATGACACTTGTTGCAAATCGTGATTGGTGAAAACCCGAGCTTGCGAGAGAACACTTAGATGTTCACAGAAGGGTAGGAGTTATGAGGATATGGAGGTGATGTGGTTGCATAGCTCAAATGAGCAGATTTGAAGATACATGAAATATTTGGTTCTTTAGGAACTAAGGATCAGAAGCTAGCACAAGGAAGAGAGTGCGTAGAAAAAAGGGTGCATGTGATATTACATGTTGCATTAGCGTATGAGCAGTAACCCTATCCATTATAATGGGTAAACCACACAAGTGGGGTATTCACGGAGTAGATGTGCCCATGATTGTCTTATATGAGTGTAGAACACAACCTTGTTCGCCAATCGGCTGAGTTGAATTGCGGAATCATCCGCCAGTTGCTTTAATTTCAATTAGAAAAATAAGGCTCCGTTTGTTTGCAAGTAAAATATTTTCTGGAAAATAATTTACTTTTTTGGTGTTTGGATGAATCTGTGTAAAATATTTTCTGTAATTTGGCAGATTTCCTAAAAATATTTTTCGGAAAAGTTGTTTTTATATATATTAATAAATTTATATTTTAAATTGTTTTTACATATATTGCAATGATTTATTTAAATAAATCAAATTAAATATATAATAATACTCAATTACTAAGCTAGAATATTAACCATCATAAATTGAAAACAATCAAAGTCTATCCACACTTTTTCGGATAAACGTCAAACACATACTTTAAGAAGAAAAGAGAAGCCCTATAACATAGGTTTTCCTTGTATACATAATGGAAGTTTATTAACTTAATATTGATGACCACAAAATTTTTATTGTTCATCAATTTAATTTAATAGAGAAATTATTTTTCTCGACAAATGTATAATTTGAAGACATTGAAACTAGGAGCTCAAGTCAAAGCTCAAAGCCTTGTATGAATATACAACTAGTGACAAGGAACCAATTAATATCCTAAGAAAGTTGTTCTATATTGGTACAGGCTTCAACTTCATGTCATGTTTATCTGTCATGTATCATGCTGCTTGTTTTGGATTAGTTTTGAATTTTTTCCATACATATATTTTCCCATATCCAAAACATATATTTCCTTTTAGTAGAGATAACTTTTACATAGAAAGATGAGTATAAACTCTTGTAAAAAATAACACCTCTTCAAAATAAGCAAAAAGGTTTCATTCTTTTTTCCAAAACAAGTTATGTGAGTGGCAAAAAATTACCAATTTAAATTAGCTTATTGCTACCGATATGCTAAACATGGTGAAAAGATAATACTCCTACCAAACATAGTATAAGAACACATGAAAAGCTAAGAATAAATTCTTTAACACATCAGATAAGCAGTCTACATGTTTTGCATCCTTTATACTAGATCAAGCTAGGAGAACATTAAATCAACTGGTAGTTTATAGACTTGTTGTGCCTGTTCTTCTACAGGCACATTATCATTATTATTTTTTATAAAGAAGAAAATGTTGCACTGAAAGGTAAAAGGCACCATAGGGATGCCAACCCATTACATGACTGCAGTGAAAGGTACATCAGTTATTGCTTAAACAAAAGAACCAAATTCAAAGTTAAATAAGCCATGGTAGTATGTTTTACATATAACAATCAATTTCATTGTCAACACTCTACACAAAAAAACAAAGCAGAAAGTATCTCATCAGTTGAAGCACCAAACTTTATAGAATTTCTAAAAAATAAGAACAGAAGCCAATTCTTTGAAAGAGTAAAATGGTATACCATCATATGCATCCCGAACCATTTGATACCTGACATATCCAGAAAAAAGAGTGAGCTGCCATAATAATTAGCAGCATGTCAAGTTGTACACAAACTGATCTTTGTAGCATATAAAGAATTCCTAAGCAGCTTTTCACAGAATAAATCCATATTAATTTTGAAAACTCAAGCGTCAGTCCATGAAATCCTACTATGTCATAAACAAAAGGATAACTGTATAACCTAGAAGAATGCAATGCAAAGCTTCAAATAAAGAAGTGACTTTGGTCCTTATATATGCTACAGAAATAGCAAAATCCAACTTCTTATTAGCTCAGTGCTTTTATCACAGGTTGTGAGAGGAATGCAGTAATACTAGCCAAGTTCAAACCCCATTTACCACATCTAAACTTACTTTAAGGCAAACAAAGAGCAGTAGTTTACTTCATTGGAAGTTTCATTATAAATCAATTAAATTGAAGAAAATTAATATATTATGTGCATTAGTGCAATACACTATCATAAACACACAGATGAGTGAATTTATAAAGGAAAAGAAAGCATTTACCACTGCATCAAAAGTGGAGTCAAAATCATCTATGGCGAAACAGATGTCTGGATAGGCAGCTGTTGTCTCTACTTCCTAGATCCAAATTAGTAAGAATGTCATGAAATTGAAGAAAAGCTCAATATCACCAAGATTGCTAAAATGATAAGCTTGCCTGTTTTGAGTCCAAATGAAAATTTACTCGGCTGGGAGATGCATAAACAGTCTTCACAATCTGCAGGACAGCAGTACTAAAGGATTAGATTGTGCAGAATGCAAACGTTGCATGAAAATTTTGAAATCTTTGCAAGAGACAGTATTTGATTTATCCCAAGAATAATTCAATTTCCTGGATTCAAATCGCAAAAAGTTTTAGCAATCTATGGCTTATAACAAAGATGAACTCAACAATTGGCACAGCATGTAGAATCAAACACTTCTCAGAAAAAAATTAGTCAGATTTCCTCCAAGATGACAGATTTTACTTCAAAAGTTAAAAAGAGCTTTATGCCATACCTTAAGCCAAGACCCAGCGAAAAATTCATGATAGATTTGCCTGAGAAAGAGAGGAAACAAAACAGAATATGCTGAGAAGAGAATTGGCTCAACTGGATATCGAATTGAAGCACTTAGAACTCAGCACAATGACTGGAGGGCAACTCAAAATGGATAAAGCTTTCTCCCACTTGAAGGATTGCTCTTGCCTACTCTGGCTCTAGACCTTTACCTAATATGCGACGGACTTTTACTTGGAAGAGAAGATGAAGAATGGAAGAAGGAAAAGGAATGAAGAACAGAAGAAGGAGAAGGAGCCTTACCTGGATGAAGGAGGAACCGGAAAATGTCTTACAGAAATGAAAAATATTTACCAGTGTCTTGAAAAATATTTTCCAAATGTAAATTGTTTTCCTAAAACCCATTCATTTTACCCGTTTATTGAAAAATATTTTCCAAATGTAAAATATTTTCCAAATGTAAAATGTTTTCAGTTAAACAAACACTGGAAAATGTTTTCCGTGAAATGATTTCTGGAAAATGTTTTACTTTTCTGTAAAATGATTTACTGGAAAATATTTTCTGGTGTTTGATTGAATCTGTAAAATATTTTCATTGTTTGATGATTTCCGAAAATATTTTCCGGAAAAGTTGTTTTACATTTGTTCTAGTGATTCAGTTGTTCTATCCACATATCCTTATGTCCTATAAATCTATATTTGGGCTAAAATGAAATGGTAAGTGAAATTTATTAGTGAATTGATGAGTAACATATAATAAATAGTTTTGAGAATCTTAATGCTTAATGTCTACTTAATTCCATTTTAATATATCATAAACAAGGTATTTATATGTTTAATATTGATTACTTGCAAAGGCAAAGCTTAATTCTCTAATAATTAAACTTTCATCCTTTAATGTCCAAAGAGACAAAGTTAGATTATAGATACGACCTCAAGGAAAGTAAATATTGATCTCAACACACAAAAATGCAAAGCCAAAACCTTTAGCTAAAACTATAGGGAAAAACTGAAAGATATTCTCGTATTTTCTTCAAGTAAAATCGCTTATTATATATATTTAGACCAAGCTGTGTATAAAATGTCAAATCACATAACAACAGTGAATAAAATAACTCGAAGTCTAAAAACTAACCATGTACGTATGTATGTATATATATACACATAGGCACATAACAACACCAAGAAATTAACAAATGTAAAAAATGGAAACCAGAAAAGAATCAGTGAACGATATGTAATAAAGGTCTGCTTAGTTCCCACAGTGCCATTTTGATGTAGGAACACACTCTGTAATGGCACCAAATGCAATGGTCATGTCCATTCTCTCCTCTAAACAGCATTACCAACCCCACTGTGAAACTGTCATCATTCGAAAAAGGAAAACAGAGGAGATTAAACAAACGGGATCAAAATTATAAACACGAGCTGCTAAACTAGTAATGTAGGGTTGAGAGAACTTACCCAACAATGAGTAAAACCATAGTTATCACCAAAAATAGGTATTGGTATGCTTTATGCTTAGATGTTACACGAGCACCGGCAGGAAGATGTTTACGTCCCACCCACCCGAATTGGGGACAAAGCAGCAAAACGAACCCGAGGAGAAAACCGGTTAAGAAACCTCCAATATGCGCAAAGTTGTCGACGTGAGGAAAAATCCCCACTGCTAAGTTAATGACAATGCTGACCGTGAGTGTGATCAGAGCTTCAGCCTACAAATTAAGGTAAAAAATCAATATCCTCTATTACTTTTCAAGCCACATGAAAAAAGAAATCACCTATAACTCTGGTTTCCCTTCATTGCATTTCTAAGTAGATAGGAACCCGAGGCAACTAATATTACCTTATTTGTATAGATAGTCCAATTAGTCAAGAGTCTGGACAACATTACTCCAAGAAGGCCACATAAAGCACCGAGGCACCAATGAAATGCTACGTTGAATGAAAAGAGACGATAGTACGCTACCAACGCAAAAGGGAAGATAACGATGAATCCAAATTGTTGTTCAAGGCGAATTCCAATGAAGATCAAGCTCAACATGTTTGCAAGCGGATGAATAACACCGTGCAGTGCACCAGATGCAAGTGATAAGCCTCCACGCTTGATTGCCATGCACTACCTTGTCCCATTTTAAGGCTCCCAATTTTTCCAATCTGAAGGAGGAGGAGAAAGAACAACATAAAATTACACAACTCGCGATTATCAACGACGACATGGCATAATAAAAAAAGGATTTGCATTAGACCATACAAAAACAAAAATAAAGCTACAAATCAACTAACTTCATTAACCAGTCCTTGATTTCCAGACAAAGTTCATTACCCAAATTAACAAAGCAACTAACTTAAGTTCCTATAAAACCATTAATCCTTAAATTAACAAAGCAACTAACTTCATTACCAGTCCATGATTTCCGACATGCCATTATTTAACAAAGCTCAAATTTGACTCAATTGATAGCTCGACCGAGTTTGAGTCTTTCTTCAAGTAGTTTGCAAGCACCTTTACACCCCTACTATAGACAAAGCAAACCATGACATTTCATATTGAGAATTCCTTTTGCTGCTAAATGAACAAGGAAGAACAAATCTAATAATAACCTTAAATAGTATCAATCATATCAGACACAAATTTCCAATAGAATCAAAATAAATCACAGATTGATATATCCTTTAGCATGATCCAAGGATAATCCTATAGAAGATCAATTGGGAACTGCAGTTGAATCATCAAATAAGAACTTCCTACATGAACAACTTCTAAAAAGATACCGTCAGTCCATATCTAAAACTTGCAAGC
Source organism: Gossypium raimondii (assembly GCF_025698545.1). Lineage (NCBI taxonomy): Eukaryota > Viridiplantae > Streptophyta > Magnoliopsida > Malvales > Malvaceae > Gossypium > Gossypium raimondii. The sequence continues at coordinate 17,201,783 of NC_068566.1, forward strand.
AATTTTTTCCCCTTTTTTAGAATTGAAAGTTGCAAAAGGACCCTCAACTTCAATTCCAACCCAATTTCCCATCACATTAAAAAAAACACAAAAACTGAACAAAATCTCAGAAAACCAGAGACATCAAAAAGAAGTGAACAAACTCAAAGCATGATCAACATTATCGAAGCGGTGGTCTGTTTTTCCCTTTCCTTTAACAGGCATGGACATGGGTTTCTTACTTAGGCAGTCGATGTGGGTAGCAATGGTGTTAGAAGAAGAAGAAAGAGTGGAAATTAGAAAGATGGCTTCCAGCATTAACAACCGAACGAAGAATAAAAGAAAAAGGAAGCTTACCCATCATTTGAAAGCGAAATGGCAAGCAAGAGCACCAAAAAGAAATGAAAAATAAACAGACATAAAAGCCAAAAAGAAATGAAAAATAAACGAAGTAACCGTCAAAAATGGAAATGGAATTGCAACGTATCAAAGAGCGGTTTCCAATTTCGAACCAAAATGAAGCTTTCAATAACGGAAATTTGAAGGAATGAAGGAAGGAGAAGAATGGATGAAGGAGCTTCTTGGATGAAGGGAGAAGAATGCTCGAGAGCTTTAGGAAAATGTCTTACGGAGATTGAATCGGTAAGACAATTTCCCAAAAATTGTAAGGCATTTTCCCGTGTTTTGTAGTTGATTTTCCAAAAGGAAAATATTTTCCTCCAATCAAACACTGGAAAATGGGGAAAATCAATTCCAGAAAATATTTTCCCCTATCAAACAGACCCTAAAGTCAGATCCATTTCAGTTTGTTTTATATAATAAAATAGTTTTAAAAAAACTTAATATAGGCTGTGCTGGGCTCAAGGTTAGCATTTATAATTTGGGTTGGGTTTGAAAAAATTTTAGACTCATTTTTTTGGCTTAAGGTTAGCATTTCAGTTTGTTTCTATACTTTTTGTACTTACAACTGCAAAGTTTACTTCAGCCAGTACAACAACTAGCTTTACTTCATCTGGCATGATTACGAGTTTTGCAACTCCTTGGAGCTCTGGTTTGCTTTCCAATATTCAGACTCCTGTATTGTTTGGTTAGTGCTGCATTGACTTTCTACAGCAAATAGTTACACCGAGGCTTTTAGTTGTTATTGGAGACTAGTAGCTTGAAGATATTAAGACAATTGCATGTGCGTAAAAGTGCAATTGTTTTAAGTTGAAACCTCAAGTCAAGACTTTGGATGCTATTCATGTTAGTTTTGGAAGATTGATTTACATCCTATTTTGGTTTTCAGGAATCCAAAGCTCAGTTGCTGTTAACAACAATGCATCAGATGATGCAGATGAGGGTAGGAGAAAGGGATTTTACCTTTTGGATTCTTATTTACATTATATTATTTATGTTTTAAGCTATTACTTCATTAAATTCAACCTTGTCATGCAATTTTTTTCTTTCATCTCTAGTTTATTTCTCTTTGTTGGTTTTAAGTAGATAGGTTAACTCTCCATCTTTCTCTCTCAATTTCCCCCCTTTTTCTCACTGCTTTATTAGTGATGTTTTTTTTGTTCTTTGGCAGAAAATAAGTTGCCACAGCCTAGCAGCATGGGAAACAGAGCCCTTATTGTTAAAAGGTAAGTTTAGTTCTATGAATAATGATGAGATTGTGAGTTCACAGAACCTTTCTAAGCAACCCAATCTTGTTTCATATCTAAAAACCAAGCTCAATGCTCAAATTCAAGTCTTTATTCACCCAAAGATCCTAGCTTTCAAGCTAAAAATGATGAAATAAAATCAAGTAGAACACAGCAAATCATAAGAACTCAATCAATACGACAGATAACTGAACAACTCCAGCTCTTCAATTGGGATAAAAAAATAAAACTTTAAATCAGATCCAGGCATAATAATCATGTAAACAGAAAATAATAATTCAAACAACTGGTGGAAGCACTAAGTTAAAATCAATGAACGATAGAAGCAAAGATAGAAAAAGTTGTTACCTTATATTCAAATGATTTATCTCTGTTCTTGGTGAGAAAGTAAGCAGAAGTAAATTTCTGGCATAGAATTGAGGGAACCTAACCTCAATGAAAAAGAAAATGTTTGTAAAGATTTTCCCAAATCTGAAAACAAATAAGGTTGGGAAAGAAAATACTTTAACTTTCAAGAATAAAATTGTAAAATAATAAATGAAAATATGGGCATTTTTGTCTGCAGCAAAACTTGACTACCCATTGTGTTTAAGGCTGGCAGTGAGATTCAATTTTTCAGCTGCATCTCACCATTGTTTCTCCAAACATTATCACAGTGCAGGGAAAAAGAATATTCCTTCAAAATTCCATCTCACCATGGCTGATTCTGCATCCAAAGGAAGTCTTAGTTTGCAATTTTATTTTTCTGTTTGGATTGCATTTATGGGTGATCTGCCCGATATTTGTTTTTTCTATTCAAAAAGAAAGAAATTTAAATCCTATGATTCCTATATACTTTCTTTTTTTTTTTTCTAGATTTTATGCTGCATTGTAAAAGGAACAAGCTTTGGGTAATTTTATAACTAAATTAAGACTTTATTGAACGTATGATATCAACTAAATTAAAGTCTTAAGTAATAAATTATGAATATAAATTAAACTATTTTTGTGCCTAAAATATTAAAATATACTCCAAGTTTATGTAGTCTTCGTGTTTTTGAAATTTAGTCTCTTTACTTTCATTTGTAAGAATTTAATCCATCTATTTTTTAGATTTTACTATTCAATTTGTTGGTGTCACACTTTAAAATGATAAAACACTCATTAGGTAGCCATGTGACAAAGAATTAATATTGTAATGAACTTAAATTTAACAATAAAACTTAAATTTTAATTTAAAAAAAATAAAATAACTAAATTCAAGAGATTAAATTCTAAAAGTAAATATTCAACCTACTTTTAACTGACCTAAGAATGATGGTGGATGGACTTAAAAGCCCTAGTCTGGTCGCAAAACAAAAGCAAACCACGAAGGCTTAAACGGATCTGGACTGGGATGATCTTATCTCATGGCATGTGACTCCACCCACCCTTTTAACCATCTCCCTTTCCTCCTCCAAAAAGATAAAGAAACCGCAAGAAAAATAAAATAAAAATTAAAAAAGAAAAGAAAATACCCTTTTCCCTTTTTTTGCTTTTATCCCGCGCAACTTCTTTTCACTCTTCTTTCCCAATCAAATTCCCCTAATTACTCCCTTCTTTCACTGATTATTCTATGTTCTTTCCTTTTAATTAACCCTAGCAATCCCAATCGGCTGACCCGACCCGACCCTGCTTCCTTCATGAACGATAAAACTGGTGGCGCTGCCGGTGGTACTGCTGAGTCCTCGAGACTGGTTGCGCCCAAGGTCATGAAGTCCGGTGACCGTCAAGTTTTCACCGTTGAACTCCGGCCAGGTGAGACCACGTATGTTTCGTGGAGGAAGCTTGTTAAAGACGCCAACCGGGCCAATGGGTCTTCTGCCGCTGCATCTGTCTTGACTGCGCCAGCTCCTGAGCCGCCTCCTAATGCCCACCCTAATCTCCAGTCTCGCATCGCCCCAGTAAGACCCGCTTCTTCAATCCCTATTCAGTTGTTATTGCATTCTGTTTTTTTTTTTAAATAATCATTAGTAACTTCTTTAATTTTCTTATACATGCATGCGCATATGATGTTTAACTTAGTTGTTTTGGTGGCGTTTTATTTAAGAAAGCGTGCTTGAATATTTTGGTATATTTGAATGTGTTATTATTTTTTGGCTGCCAAGCAAATGTGGGAAAGTGAAAGAAATTCTGCTAATCGTGTTTTTTTAATTACTTCTCCGCCATAATCATGCTTGACAATATTTAGGGACAAGCTGCTGAAAAAGAAGCCAAAGATGAAGCACCAGGTCCAAATCGTTTCAGTGCTGTTATTGAGAAGATTGAACGTCTTTACATGGTATTTCTACGTTTTATTATTGTGTTTGCTAGCATTAAGAGATGCCCTTTGCATCATTTATGAATGAGAAGTGGAATTCTTTATCAGGGTAGAGATAGCAGTGATGAGGAAGAATTGGATGAAACTCCGGATGATGATCAGTATGATACAGAAGATTCTTTTATTGATGATGCAGAGCTGGTTAGTTCTAAAATCTATTACTTCTATTTTTAGCCTATGTTGGTTTTTACTCAGCAGTAGTAGGATTATTCTTCTTGTAACAAGGACTGTGCATTGTAGTTTTACTGCTTTGTTATGTTGCTTCATTGCTTGTTGTGCAGGATGAGTATTTTGAAGTTGATAATTCAGCCATAAAACATGATGGATTCTTTGTTAACAGGGGAATGTTGGAAAGAGTGTGAGTTTCTTTGGACTTCTGTTCCATTCTTTCTTCTTCTTCTGCATTGGTTGGTGAGAACGCTTTAGTAATAATTCTTTTCTTATGGCTATTCATATTATCCTATAACATACCAGAAGCAACCATACATTTCTTATCAGTTAAAGCTAGGTTAATTAATGAATTTATTTTCTCTCTTAAATGGAGGCAAATTCAGCTTGAAGACAAACAAAAGGGGATCCACAGTTATGTATGCAATGCAACTTTGACTCCTGATAATATTATGAACATTGCTACACTTATTCTTTGTACTGTAATGGGTGTCAACGACCCCTTGCTTGTCTTGTAAGAAGTAACCTTATATCATTTTAATTTTTTGCTTCTTTTCTCATTGCAATGCAGATGAAGCTAGTATTCTTGATTTATCATATTAATTTTATATTTCTTTTTCATGTTGCAGTACTATTAGTTGATTTCATCCATTTATGCTTAACTAATTTCTTCTTTATTTTTTGTTCCTTTTTTCAAGAAATGAACCTCCTGCGATACCTAACCAGCAGCCAAAAAAAAGGCGAAGAAAAGATACTTCAAAACCTCCTAGTGAGAGTGATGATGGCCATGTGTCAAATAAACATGTAAAGACAGTAAAGGTGACTGCTGGGAGGGTTGAACCATCTCATGGGAAGAATAATTCTAATTCTGCTCAGAATTTGACTACATTAAGTGAACAACATGGAGATGTAAAAGCTCAGAACCAATTATCAGTTTCTGGTGTTCCTTCCAAGAAGAAATCTTCTGAGACAAGAGTAGCATTGGATTCTTCTGCATTTTTGAAAGTTCCGAATGGGGATACTTCTGTACCCTTGGCAGATGTGAAGGATACTGAAAAGTCAAAGATGGGATTTGTGCAGTCAAAAAATGTTGTCAGTAATAAATTGAAAGATGCAACTGGTTCCTCTGATGTTTTGCAGCAGAAATACCATGATAAGAATGCTTATGCACAATCCAAATCCCAACATGGAAAACGAATTAGCAATGCTGATGAGCTTGAACAATCATTTCGACCAAGAGAGAAAAATGGCATCCGTGAACTGCCAGATGCTAATATTTCTGATGGCAAACATGCTATGCAGACTGCAGTATGTTACCATTTTGTCTCAACTTATTTTTTCAGAAGTTGCTCCTTTTCTCAGTTTTACTTTGGCTGGTTTGTTCTTATTAGTAATAGTTAGTAGCTACATGACCTAGTTTGAGTTTTGACACGAACACAGGCTTCTGTTAATGACAACCTACGACATCTGGAAACAGTAGGAGTTCAATACCTTTGTGTGTTTAATACAATAAGAAAAGCTCGAACATACATTTACATGACATCTTATTAACTGAAAGAGGGTGCTAAGTATTAAAGATAGAATTGAAACGGATCTGCTTTAATCTTTGTAGTCTCTCTTTTTTTCACTCTCTCTTTTGGAAATCATAGTCCCTCAAATTTCATTTGAACAGAATGCGGATTGCTGGAAAACACACTGCGAAGTTTAAGGATCTCATAGACCTTTCTTTGTCAGCGCGTGTGCATCCGCATGTAGTGCAAGATATTAGAGTAGAGGTTTCTGCTATATTCCAAATTGTTGCTCATCAGAGAGACGTGAGAAATTATTTTTGCATTAGATATTAATGTTATCATACTGGTTTTGATTTTATGTGTAATATATCTTGCAGAAATCTTCTCACATGTCAAAAAAGGATGGTTCTACACTTAGGCCCAAAAGTTCCATTCTTGAAAAGGCCATTAGGGAGCTAGAGAAGTTGGTTGCAGAATGTAAGTTTATATGTGTCTTGTGCAATGTAATTATGTAATTCTGTAATTGTAAATGATTTCTTTGAAAGTAACGTTCTTATTCCTCCTGTCCATATATTACAGCAAGGCCACCTGCTGTTGAAAATCAAGAAGCTGATGCTTCATCTCAGGGTATTAAGAGGAGATTGCCTAGAGAAATAAAGGTCAAGCTTGCTAAAGTTGCTAGATTAGCGGCGGTATGGGACTCTTTTGAGCAGTTTATGTCCTGTAAAATAACTCATTTTCCAACTGTCTTTTCCAAATAGCTTGATTGCGGCTGAAAAAAAATTAAGTTTTTCATTTCTATTTGATATTTGTAGCAGGCCAGCCAGGGGAAAGTTTCTAAGGAGTTACTAAATCGCCTCATGAGCATCCTTGGTCATTTAATACAACTAAGAACACTTAAGGTATCTTTCTTTTTTTATCAATGAGTAGGATACCCACCAACTCTTTACACTTACTAAATCAAAGCTTGAAAAGGGCTTGGAATAATATCTTGTTATGATTGCGTGTCAACATGCTAATAACTCCGAAGCCTAAAAATAGTTTCTGCCTACTCTCCCTTTTCTACTTATGGACCTTTGGCTTGTAGTTCATGTGATGTAGCTTTTGTTTCAATGAAGAAAGTTTCCATCTTATGTTTGATTACTTGCAACTGTTGTAACTGCTACTATGGTCACATTTTACTGTAATTTAGTGCATATATATCGGGTTTTGAATCATACAATCAAGCTTTTCAGATCTTGAGGTTTGTTTGTTGACTGCCAAATATGTGACCAAGTCTTTTGACTTTTAGATGAAACTCCTGTCTTTTATATCAGTTATCATCTTATTAAATTGCAGATCTGGCAAGAGAATTAATGGAGCATGACAAAACTATGTAAAATTTGTGCATTACTATTTTTTGCTTTTATGAGAGACTAAACCTTCTTGTTTGCTCTTAATGATCCTTTCCAATACTGAGTATCAATTTGTATCATCTGTGTAGATTACATATCTATGAATATTGAGACAAAATTTTGGGTGCAGAGGAACCTCAAAGTCATGATTAGTATGGGTGTCTCGGCAAAGCAAGAAAAAGATGCTAGATTTCAACAGATAAAAAAGGAAGTCATTGAGATGATAAAGACAAGAATTCCTTCTTTTGAGACAAAGGTTTATTTACTCTTCCATCCCTCTCCCTTCATTATGCCTTTTCTCACCTTCTCGTCCCATGCTATTGTACTTCATCTTGTATCCCTTTTTATTTTCATGTGGATTGTTTAGTTTAAATACTGTCATTGCAGATTCCATGACTGTTTTCTCCCTTTTTTTTTTTTTTGATCCTGCTATATAAGATCAATGATCTTTGATCTTGTTCATTGTTACCCTTGTATTATCAACTAAAGTTAGAATTTTGCTGCTCTTGATAAAAAAGTTCATAACTGTTTTTCAGATATTAGAGCCTCCACCTGGAGCTTCTGATGATTTTCAAGAAACTGGTTCTGAAGAAAGAGTTAATAGACGGAAATTTGGCATGGATGCAACATTGGAGAACAAGATTTGTGACCTTTATGACCTCTATGTTGATGTAACCATATGTCCTAACCTTTGAAAATTTTCAGCTCGGTTTTGGGAAATTTCTCTACTTAACGAATCTTAAGTTTTATTGTTTATTTATTGCAGGGATTGGATGAAGATGCAGGTCCTCAAATTCGAAAGCTTTATGTGGAGGTTGACTTATTGCTTCTCTCACTACTCCTGAAGTTATCATAGTCATAATGAATTTCTTTGTATTGCTGGCATTAGGCATCTATGAGGGTGACAAATATGTTTCTGCAGTTACTGTTTTCACGTATCTTTTGATAGTATCACTCTCTCGCCTTTTTCCTGAAGTTATCATAGTCATAATGAATTTCTTTATATTGCTGGCATTAGGCATCTATGAGGGTGACAAATATGTTTCTGCAGTTACTGTTTTCAAATATCTTTTGATAGTATCACTCTCTCGCCTTTTGGTTTTGTAGGAGAAGCGTGCATAAGATTGTTGTGTCTCACTTTTATGTACTCTCTTTGCATTCTCTTCCCCTTTAAGTGCATCTTCTCTTCTTATGACTGAAAAAAACCTTAACACTTCTTGTTTCTCAGCAAAAATCCATAGAGTTTGTCCTGCATTTCATTGTTGTTCCTTTTCAAATAATTTGAATAATCTTTTCATGTTTCTTCTTGAGCTCATTTTCTGACGTTACCTTTAACAGATCTCTTTTTCTTTGTCTTGGACATATTCCTTCTGTATTAATTCATTGGTGATGAAACTATTGATTCATTGTTGTTAATGCTTAAGCATGGTGCTATTTTCTATGTTACATTGTTATCTTACATTTGGAACTAATCTGTGAGCAGCTTGCACAGCTGTGGCCAAATGGTATGATGGACAACCATGAGATCAAACGTGCAATTTGTAGGGAAAAGGAAAGACGAAAAGCAAGGTACAATAGATGTAAGGTATGTAAAATCGCTTTCCCATTTTTGGTTCCTGTGTCAGGTGTATTTATTTTATTTATTGGCATGTCTATGTTTTCAAATTAATCCGTATGGCTTATACAGACTGGATCTAATCCACAGTATTTGAAGTTTCCTTGGGCTTGGAAACCAAAAATCTTTATTTTCTAAACATGTTAGGCAACCTAGCCTGTCTTTTTGTTATCTTTAGGGTCTCAGACCAGTATTTGGTGGATGCTGGGTGTTTTTCTGGCCCATGTTCTCTATTCTTTACAGTGTATCCAAATTTATTTCTTGTTGGTAATGAGATGAGATGACGGACTTGCCATTTCTCTGTAGACAAAGATGCTTATTTTCTATGATTTGTCCGTTGCTGTTTGCTTATTGTGTTCATTTTTGTCTTTCTATCAAGGAACAAGAGAAAGTCAAGAGGAAAAAAATAGGGGCACTGGGATTGGAGGAGAGTGTTCGAGTGGAGTCTGCATTGAGTGCTCAGCCACAGCATACTCGAGAGAGGTTGGCTACTGATTCTGCTAGTCAGGTTTTACCTTCAACTAATAAATTAACATCAAGCACAACAGCCGCTGCTGTCCAAATTCCCGGTCCCTCTACAAATGGTTCCAGTTTGGACAGGGTAAAACAGGAGAAATTAAAGGGCATTTCAAGCAATGCCATGGAGGAAATAAAAGTGGCAGATAGCTCGCTTCCAAAGAAAAAGGTAAAAAGGAAGCCTGAAACGGAGTTGGATGCTGCTCATTTCTGTCCAGAGAAGTCATCTTTGCAGCCAGGTGACGACAGGCACAAGTCCACGAAGCAGCCTGTGAATGTTACCCCGAAATCAAGCCTTCTGCCGACTACTACAAGTTTCGAACAGTCAAGCTGACATCATGTCTATTTTGGGCTACAAAATTATCATGTCCATGTCAGGGTCTGAAGTTTGAAGCAGTGAAAGCTAACATCATGTCATCCATTTAGTGTAGAAAAATGGGAGTGATATTTTCATCTTTTGTCCGATCTGACCTACTGAGTACCATTTTTGTAGTTAAAAAGCTCTTTGTGTTGCAGTTGCAGAGTGAAGAGCTGTAAGTAGGAGACGGCAAAAAAAAGAAGGGTAGTGATGCTAATGTATTTGTAGCAACTCTTTTTGCCTTTAGATCTTTCCCAAACCAGTAGTGCTTCTCATTTCTTTCCCCACTTAGTTAGTTTTATTGTTTTTCATTTATTATTGGTTAAATGGTATAAAAGATCATTAAACAGTAGCAAAGATTAAATTAAGCTCCCATCCTTTTATTGCATTCATTTAGCTGTGGTTGAACGTTATTTGTCCACCTGGATCTCATTACACATCAAATGTTTTTATTATTGAATGCCAAGCTTTTCACATTTTCTTACTTTTTTAGGTTTTGGGTGATTTCGGTGAAGGGCAAAAGGAAAAATACAAGGTAGGGAAGGGAAAGAGAATAATATTTAACATTGTCTTTCTTAAAGTATTTATAAATATAAATATTATCTTTTTTAATTTTTTATTCTATATGCTTAAAATTTATTTGTTCAAATTATTTTCGTTGTCAATAACTTCTTAAGAAATTAAAAAAACTTAAATTCGTTTTTAAGAAATATTTACTACTTAATTGTTTTTATTTTATTTTTCAACTCAAAAATAGATTTAGAATTCACAATTCATCAATTAAGGAAAATAATTTAAAAAGTAGTTAAAAATAATTATTTTAAATTAAAAGGAGAAACTATTATATAAATCCTCCTACCATTTCTATACAATTAATTTAGTCAAAACAGAAATTTAATTGGCTGGACCTATAAGTGATGTGATAAAAAGGGTGTATAAAACAAATTTTCGTTATTATCCTATATAGTAAAATAATAATAAAATAATTAAAAATACTCCACATTATCTTAAATCAATTTGTGGAGTTTTTTTTATTAATTGTAATATTAATTTAATATCTTTTATTTTTAAATGATTGACTGAATCCTATTATTGACAATATTTTAAAAATAATTAATAATTAATAAAATTTAAATTTACTTACTATATAAATAAATCATAATTATTTTTAAAACACTAGTAATTAAAAACCGAAATGTGCAATACAATATAATTATAAGTAGCAACATGAAACCAAAACATAGAGGTTAAGAGTAACTATTGATTTTTACCAAAAATAAAAAGAAATTACTATGAAGAGATGAGATTGCAATAAACAATATCTTACCTTGAATGAATCAATTGAAGTGCATCAAATCAAAAGGGTTTTCTTTGTATTTTCCTACCAATCACATAACTCTATTCTAAGAAAAATCATGATTACATGTAGCATACTAAACATTGGAGAGTGGAAAATAACGTTAGAAAGTAACTTTATTATGAAATTGAAGAGTTTACATATGCATTTGGCACCAAGCATATATAAATAATTTTATATAATATTTTTCTAACTTCAAAATCATAAAATTTATTCTATTTTATATCTAATCATATATTAATTTTGAGATGACGTTTATTTTATTTCAGATTAATATATTAATATCATCTAAAACAAGCATATTAAATTGCATGTTAAAATTAATCAAGTGTTTGGTGAACTAAACATATCAAAAGTACTTTTTCAAGTATAATAAATGTTGTAGTTGTTAGTTTTGTGATAATCAAACTTTTAGCAATCACCTTTGAATCACATTCCATCAAAATTTTAATATTGAAAAATACTTTAACTCAACTTGGAAAATACTCTTACAAATTTAAATGTATAAAAATGTTGTTTCAATATAAATATTTATTATTTTGTTTATTTTAATATTAAAAATATCAAGTATCAATATTAAATCTTTCTAAGAACTTTAATTAGCTACTAATTTTGGGTACTGATATCCCCTTATCAAGATATCAATACTTAAAGTCAAGGTACCGATATCAAAATCCTATGTATCGATACCACATTGCTCTCAAATATTCATTCAGATACTAAATTTAAAGTATTGATACCCCTATCTTGGGTGCCAATACTCAGCTATAGTACAATAAAAGCTTCATAAGGGATTACTAACCTTACCAAGATATCAAGGTATCAAGTCACTGCTAAGCTTTGTAATTTTACTACCTCGGTACTTTAGTTTTTGGATGCCATAACTTTCCCTACAATAGTGAAACTCATAGTGTAATCAAGATGAATAAATATCTCTCATTACATTGCATGGCTCGTGAAAAAAGAAACATGACTACGGGTCATTTGTTTAGGATGAATGGTTTTATTACCATATGTTAGTAATATATTTTTTCATAGAAGAAGATGCAGTGGTTACCATAAGACAAAATATAATCATATTGGGTGAACGAATTTAACCTAAAGGGATAGAGCATATCCTATGAGGGTAGTACACAATGATAAGATCATTGGACGAGCAAACTTATAAGTCACTTTCGTAATGGTATATGAGTCCCTCTGCTAGCTCAACGCAACCCTTTATGGATTGTATTTAGAACAGATACGTTGAACGAATGAAAACGGAAAAAAAGAGAAATACATTGCATGTATTACTATATATAGTAAATGCAAATTCTTGCAAATGACAAGAGATGACTTACAAATTCATTTAATTTCTTTTAATTCTTTATTTAATTGATTGTAATTAAATAATTGAAGTTCAAAGTGAAAATTAAATTAAGTAATTATCGTATTTTTACGAATCGAGACAATTAAATTTATTTACTAATGGATTCTAGTATGATAAAGTCGTCATAATTTTAACAGATTAAAGTTGGGTTGAGAAAATAATTTAATTAAAATAATTGATTAAATTTATTTTAATTAATTAATTAATTAAATTTTGGAATAGAAAAATAATTATTTGGTTAAATAAATTATATAAATTGGTTTAAAGACCGGATTACCCATATAATGATATCTAATACATGAAAGATCCAATAAAACCCACTTGTATTAGGGTGGGTGGCACAATAGGATATTCGTGTCTCCCACCATGTGATTCCCAATAAGACTCAATATTTTCTATTAAAATATTATTATTTTCTTTCTTCTTATTCAAGTAGAACTCTTATGATTTTTTTCCCTATAAATAGGAATTATGGATTAAGTCAAAATACACAAAACTCTAACCATAGTTACTCTGCTTAAAATTAGTGACATTTATTTTTCCCAAATAATTCCTATTTTTCATGAGAACTTGATTTTGGTTTCTTACACATAAAGAATTTAACTTTCTCACTGGAAAGTTATAGTTTTCATTATGTGATCCATGAATTAGAGCCTGCGTTCTAAGCTAACTAAGGGTTCGAGAATAGCGGAGACAAACGTCTTAGTTGAAAACCAGGAATCAACAAGCCCCACTAAGCGAAAAACACAAGTACTAATTTGATAAATTTTATTGGTAAAAATAACACAAATGGTTTGAATTTTAGAAAATATTAAATTTTTGTTGTGCTAACAAACATGTTTTCTAAACTGATTTTTAACATAAAATAGATATTTGATAAAAGTCTTGCCCTTGTAAACTTAGTAGAATATTTAGGATATGGTTGTCATGCTAATAGGGACAAGATTGCACGCTTTGAAACAACGATATGATACAGAACAATGATATGATATGGTGCCTATTTGGCACAACACTTAGTTGCACTATTTGGGCACTTTACATAAATATGATTGGTGTTAGGGTGAATGCACGTCTTGTGCAATATGTGAGGAGTTTGAGTAGGTGTCCTGAGTGTTTGAGTCTTATTTTACTAGAGTTTACTAATGTAACACTCCCAAAAATTTTTAGTACAATTAGTGGCATTTTTTCGGGAACTATTACAGTAAAATTCTAAGGAAATTCGAAATGAGACTAATAAAAGGAATTATTAAGAAATTAAATTAATTTGAAGTTAGAAATTAATGAAGAAAAATTATGGATGTTAAAATATGGAAAAGATTAAATCAAAATTGGAAAAGTATGAGGACTAAAGTGTAAAGTGACCAATTTGAGAAATTATGGATTGATAATTATTTGTTAATATTAAGTTGACATAAGATATGTTATTGTATTAAGAAGGGCAAGTTTGGACCAAATTAAATAAAATAAAATTTACAATGACCAAATTGTAAATTTTCCATTTTGGTTGAGAAAGAATTAAAATCTATTTTTACTTAGTTGGATAGCATTATGGATTTTATGTGTTATGAGAAGAATTAAAGTGTTAAGCTCCATATTTGGTATAATATAGTGAAGTGATAAGAAAAAAAAGGGTTAAAAGTGTAAAATCTCTATTAAAAGATATTATGGACATCTCATGAATATTATATCCAATACTTTAGAATTTATTTTGTTTGTGTAGAGATGAGACTAGAGGTGCTCATGGGCCGGGCCGGGCCGGGTTCGAGCCGGGCCCAGGAAAAAATTTCAGCCCGGGTCCTAGGCAGGCCTACCAAATATGGGCCTAGAATTTTGCCCAAGCCCGGCCGAAAAAATTCATAAGCCGGACCTGCCCGGCCCGCCTGCTTTTTTAAATAAATACCAAAAATTTATTTTAAAATTAAAATAAAAATTAAAAAAGTATTTTAAAATATTTTAAAATTAAAAAAATTAAAAAGTATTTTAAAAAATTTAAAATTTAAAAATTTAATAAAAGTATTTTAAAAGTATTTTAAAATTAAAAAATTAATAAATAATAAAAATATTTATTATATTGGTAGGGCTCGGGCAAAAAGTTGTGCCGAGGTCCCTGCTTTTTATTCGGCCTCGTTTTTTGCCCAAGCCCATATTTCGGCCTATATTTTTACCCAAACCCTCCCATATTTCAAAGGGTTGTCAGGCCGAGGCCGCCTTGACCATGAGCACCTCTAGATGAGACTTATTGATGGCCATAGAATTAGAATTTTTAAAGCATAGAAAATGGTGGGCCACACATTTGAATTTTATTTGACTTTGACTTGAATGTTTTTGGGAATAAAAGAAAGAGAATATAGAAAAGCTTTCATATTTTCCTTGTCGTGTCATCCCTCCCATTGAAGGAAAGAAAAGCTATTTTCTTGCTAATCCCTTGAAGAAAACATAATTTTAGGCTTAGTTCCATCATTTTTTTTTTCATGGAAAGCATGGGTTTTCATGAGCTAGAGAGAGAAAACTTGGGTTAGACTAAGAAAGTGAAGAACAATGTATGGTAGTGAATTTTTTATCACCTCATGAATATGATTTTTAGTATTATGTGTTATAAGTGTTGTTGTTGATGAAGAGTTGACAAGTGAGTGATGGAGCTTTGAGCAAATAGAAGACTTGGATTAGTGAAAGTAGAAAGCTTAGTGGATTGTTCATTAAAAGGAAGGTAAGTTCTCAAGGAACCATCTTTGCTTTGTTAAATTAAAATTGATAAATCTTAAAGTTTAAATGACTAAATGGTAATATGTTATTAGATGTTAATGTTCATAAGTAAAGGAAATTAGTTTAATGAAAATGGAAGTATAGATAAATAGGAATGTAACATGGCCTTAGACTAAAATGTGAAAGATTGTGTTTTATGGTACTTTGATGAACATTGAAATGAAAAATTGACTTAAATGGTGGAAAATAGAAACTTTAAAGGAAGTTGATTAATTTGTGAATAAAAGAGTTAATTATGGCATCAAATGTATCATTAAGTGAATTGGTGTACAAATGTGAAGAATAGATAACAATGTGTTGAGAAATTTAATAATAAAAAGTAGGAAATGAAATATTGTGTGAAACATATAATAGAATGACAAATTGCTAAAATGGAATGAATGAAAACTCATGGAACTTTTACGATTTTTATGATAAAGTGTAGAACATATTTGAAATTAGTGGAATAAGCCATAAATGTTCATATTGTGACTTCCATATTGAACATAAGAGTAAAAGAGTTAAACATTGGAAATAAAAAGTGAATGGATGCCAAATGAATATATATTTATGAACATGATGTATAGACAACATGTTGAGATTTGCTAAATGGCATATTTGCATTAAAGAACTTATTGTTGAGATCTTAGTGCCCTTAATGTAGTGATTTTGTCTATGTACTTGTAATTTTTTGAACAAATTAGTTTCTTCTTATGGCTGGTATGCAAGCAACAACTACTCACTAACCTTGAGCGTGTGCGAAAAGGTTTAAGCCAAAACACATCTTGTCTAGTCTGTCATCATAATACAGAAGATATTCTACATGTCCTTAGGGATTGTTGGACCGCCAATGAGGTTTGGCTAAACCTTGTACCTACGAGTCACCACCCTCAACGCTTTTAAAAGAGTATCTTAGATTGGATTGGGTCAAATCTAGGAAATCATGAGGGGTTGCCAAGGGTTAGGGTTCTCTGGGCCACTCTTTTTGGTTTGATAGCGTGGCACCTATAGAAGAATAGGAATTTATTTGTCTTCCAAGGCCTTTCATGGAGTTTTACTGAAACCATTAAGATATCAATTTGCTAGGCAAAGCAGTATAACGTTAGTCATAGGTTGGACCCATCCAAAGAACCAAAATTGGAGTCCGAGCAATCAGTAGGAAAAGTATTAGGATAAATTTGTAGTAATAGTTTCTTTTAGGATTTTTTTTTTAAATTTGTCAAGTTTTTTTACACAAAAAAAATCAATTAGAATCATTAATATCTTTTATATATTGTCCTTGTGGGAGAATGTCTCTTACTTTGACCAAAATTTATTTTGACTTTTCTTCTCCTAGTTAAACTCTGTTTTTAGTTTCCCACTTAAACTCTAATTAACCTAAAGTTGTTGTAGTCATATATGCTATGAATTTTAGCCTATAAATAGGCCTTAGTTACGCTAGGTTTTACACAAAAAAGTATTTAAATTGAGAGAATTTTGTTCTTTATTTCGAAGGGTTTTTCTTGCGCGGCTTCGTGTTTTCTTTTAATTTTATCCATCTTTTGCACTCTCCTTTATCATATTGAAATCGTCTCCTGCCCGTGGTTTTTTATCCTCTTTTGAGGAGTTTTTCCACATAAAATTTGTATGTTCAATCTTTTCAATTCTTATATTATTCACTTTGTTCGTTGTTTAATCGGGTTTATCCCTTAAAAAATTGGTATCAGAGCTAGTTCAATTTTCGTAGTCAACTCGTTCAAAGATGGCAGTGTCAAAGTTGAATATTAAGAAGTTTGACGGAATTGTAAATTTTAGTTTATGGCAAGTTTGGATGA
The DNA here is from genome assembly GCF_025698545.1 of Gossypium raimondii. Classification (NCBI taxonomy): domain Eukaryota; kingdom Viridiplantae; phylum Streptophyta; class Magnoliopsida; order Malvales; family Malvaceae; genus Gossypium; species Gossypium raimondii. The sequence goes on from NC_068566.1 coordinate 17,218,590, forward strand.
CAGTAATACTGGTTCAGAACAGTCTAAAAAAAGTCGTTACAAGGAAGAAACCCGTAGATATGGATTAGTCAGAATGGGAAGAGCTCGATGAAAAGGCTCTATCCACTATTCAATTATACCTTACAAATAATGTGTTACGGGATGTTTTGAAGGAGAAAACAACATCTGTGTTATGAAATAAACTAGAAGCCTTGTATATGACGAAATCTCTGGCCAATAGGTTAATATTAAAACAACGTCTCTACACATTCAAAATGGCTGAAGGTGAGTCTATCAGAACTCATATTAGCGAGCTTGTTACCCTTCTTAATGACTTAAAGAATCTTAAAGCTGAGATTAGATACGAGGACTAAATCGTGTTTTCGTTATGCTCTTTACTCTCTTCTTATAAAACTTTTAAGAAAACTCTAATTTATGGGAGAGGTCATGTCTCGTTCAAGGATGTGAAGAGGAATATTCTGAGTAAGGATAAACTTGACAATGAGTTAGACCCAAGCAAAAAAATTAGATGAGTAAACATCAGTTCTAGTTATAAGAGGCAGACAACAAACCAGAAAGACAAATCGAAACAGGTCTAAAGCAAGGTCCAAATTCAAAAATCGTGACAAATATTGTAGCTATTTTAAAAGGTGGGTCATGTTAAGGCAGAATGTTGGGAACGTCAAAATAAAATAAAAAGGGATGCCAAAAATGACGAGAAAGATAAATAGAAATTCGAAGTTGTTAATGCGATGACAGAGGTGATGATTTCTTATCGGTCTCAACGAGCGAAAGCTCTCATCTTACTTCCGAATGGATCTTAAATTTAGGGTGCTCCAATCACATGTGTCCCAACAGGGACTGCTTCTCCACGTAAAGTTCAATTAAAGGTGGAGTTGTGCTAATGAGGAATAACTCTCCATGTAACATATCCAAAATTGAAATAGTACAAATTAAGATGCACGACAAAATTATTTGGACACTTCCAGATGTTAGGTATGTTCCTGATTTAAAAAAAAATCTTACCTCATTAGGAATTTTGGATTCTAATGATTGTAAGATAGCCATTGAGTCAAATGGCTTAAAAATTTCTCGTAGGGCTCTTGTTGTGATAAGAAGACAGAAAAAGGGTAGCTTATATGTTCTGCAAAGGTCAACAATTACTGGTGCTACAGCAATTACCAAAGAAAAGCTGAAATTGCCACCACATCGCAACAAGAATCAACCTAACGTCACGATGACACGAAGTGACTCTTTCTCTATCGATTCTGACTCAACCAAACTTTGGCATATGCGATTGGGTCATATAATTGAGAAAGGTATGACAGTCTTGTGCAATAGAGGTTTTCTCAAAGATATTGGAGTTGGTAAGTTAGGTTTCTATGAGAATTACGTTTTTGAGAAACAAACCTGAGTCAGTTTCGATTCAATAGTGTACAGAACAAAAGGGACTCTAGATTACATTCATTCCGATTTATGGGGTCTATCTTTTGACATCTTAAAAGGAGGTAATAAATATTTCCTAACTTTTATTGATGACCACTCTAGAAAAGTTTCAGTTTATTTCTTGAAACAAAAAAGTGAAGTCTTCAGAATCTTCAAACAGTAGAAGACATTGTTAGAAAAATAAACCGGAAAATTCGTGAAGCGGTTGAGAACGAATAATGGTCTTGAGTTCTGTTTGTCAGAGTTTAATGATTTCTACAAACGGGAAGGAATTGAAAGACATCAAACCATTGTTGGAACTCAACAACAGAATGGAGTTGTAGAAAGAATGAACATAACCTTACTGGAAAAGGCTTGATGCATGCTTTCTAATGCAAGCTTAGGGAAGGAATTTTGGGCTGAAACCATAAACCTAGCAAGTTATTTGGTAAATTGATCTCCTCATCGATCATTGAACGGTAAAGTTCTAGAGGAGATATGGTAAAGTAATCCTCCCAATTATTCTAACATTAGAATTTTTGGTTGTCCTACTTATGCTAAAGTTAGCCAGGGAAAGCTCGAACCAAGGGTCATTAAATGCATCTTTTTGGGATACTCTGTTGGTACAAAAGGTTTTAAGTTGTGGTGTTCAGAATTCGATGAAATAATTGTTAGCAGAGATGTTACATTTGATGAATTTACCAAGTTTTGATCAGAAAAAGGGACTTTTACTTTTAAAAACACAACAAATCAAAGTGTCTTAAGCAAGGTGGAGTCAAAATTCGAACAGGTGGCGACGTCATGATGAGCGAATTCCCAAAGTCGTAATAACACGTTGAATAGAGGTCTCGTCCCGATGAAGAGTCTCATGACGTCGCAACGACACAACGAAATTCTAATTCTTGCAAGTTTGAAGTTGTTTTGGATCTATTTGTAGTTCTATCCAACCCTCAGGTACCCTCACCATCTTAGTTAACCAATTATAAGTTGGCTCGTGATAGGAAAAGACGAGAAATACAACCACCACAGAAATATTATGAAGGAAACCTAGTGGCTTATGCTCTAAGTGTTGTTTAGAACATTGATTTTGTAACACCCCTTACCCAAGTCCCTTGCCGGAACAGGGTGCGAGGTATTACTAGAACTCAAACACTTGTAATTGTTACAATTGAGATACATCATTACTAATTTTTTTTTTTTCGAAACACAATTTCAAATAACTTCAATATTTCAACCAAATATAGTTATATGTTTAGACACAATTTATCCATCCACAACATTATAAATACTTTGTTAGTAGTTTTAAGAAAACAATTTATTAATTAATATACACCAACATTTTAAACCAAACAATATTATATATATATTTATACCACATTACATTAAGTCATCTATACATGTCATATTTCAAAAGTATTGGTTGCAAAATACCCAAAAGATGATGATGATAGTGTGGATGATGTTCTGACGTCGTCCAATTTTCGAGCTGATTGATGTCACTATAAAACAAGGGAAAATAAAGAGGAGTAAGCATATAGCTTAGTAAGTAAACATATGACAAATAAACAAATTTCCAACATGATTTCATAGAAACATAATTTTATTCACACATAAATTTCATTGTTTGTTCAATTTCCAGAAGCTATTTTTCTGTGTCATTGTCACTAATTAATTTTTATCTGGAGCTACAGGATCGAAATTAAGTTCCGTAAATTTTCCTTGAAACTAGACTCGTATATATTTCTTCCATAAAATTTTCAGAATTTTTGGTTTAGCCAATTAATACAGTTTATTCTTTAAACCTTCCCCTGTTTCACTGCTCGATAGCTCTAACCTCTCTTTACTAAAATTTACTTAATTCTTTGTACAGAACTCAAACGATGTTCTTGTTTGTTTCTATTGAAAATAGAATCATTGATAAATTCAAGAATGTAAATTACAAGACATAATCTTTTTTGTACAATTTTTGGTGATTTTCCAAATTTGAAACAAGGGATTTCAAAATAAATTCTACCATGTCTCACTAAAATTTAAATATTTCAAAATATCTAACTCTTTTGCTTGCTCTGTTTCTTTCATGTGAAAATAGACTCACCTAGATTCAATTTCATATATTATTCACTCTATAATTCAATTTCCACCATTTATGGTGATTTTTCAAAGTTGCTCAACTGCTGTTGTTTAAAACTGTTTTATTTCTAGATTTATTTTTTTTGTAGTTTTGATATTTCATACCATCTTACACATGGGTCAATTAAATATCAAACCCAATATTCCTCACATAATCTTATCCATTTCATATGTACATTCACCTTTCCAATTTCTCTGTTGAACACTCGGAATATTATTCGTTACTCGGTGGATTCAGCACTTAGCAACCACCTTAAATTCAGTGATACGGGGAATCAGCACATAGCAACCCCTTTCACAGTCAAAGATACGGTGGAATCAGCACTTAGCAACCACCTTTATATTCAGTAATACGGGGAATCAGCACATAGCAACCCCTTTAACAATCAAAGATACAGTGGAATCGGCACTTAGCAACCACCTTTAAAGTCAATAATTCGGGGAATCATAACTTAGCAACCCCTTTTTATTCAATGTTTTCCGGTCTATTCCGAGTGTCCATTCGAAAACCTTGTTTTTTAACATTTTACTACCTTTCTCAAACTTAACCACATTTTTATGATCTACATCAAATATTTATTCTATATTCAATCAAATCTCAACAATATATTGAATAACATTAAAATAATGCATTAATTCACATGCATACTTACCTCGGTGCAAAATATTGTAATTTTGCAATTTCTCCACGATTTTTTCCTTTCCCCGATTGAGGTTGTTTTCTTGTCTTTCTTGATCTAAAATAGAAAATTTAGCTTATTTAATATTCACATTTATTGAAACGGTCCTCAACTCAACTTTTTGCAAAAATTACGATTTTATCCCTAAATTTTTGCATATTTACATTTTTGTCCCAAAGCTCGAAAATTAAATTTCACTCCTTATTCTTATGTTTTACAACATGCTAAGCACTTTTTCCTTCTATGGCAACATCAAATTCTCACTCTAACATGTACTTTTGAACATTAAATATTTTTACCAGTTATGTCAATTTACCCGTTTCCGCTTAAGATCGCTTAGCAAAAGTTGTTTAACATAATTTCTAGCTTCATATTCTACCATAAAATAGAAAAATAATATGGTTATTTTTCCAAATATGAACCCTAACATGAATTAATGGTAGAATAAGCTAAACCGAGCTACGAGGATGCACTTACTATGAGCTTGAGAAAGTGAAGAAACCCTAGCTATGGCTTCCTTCAAATTTCAGCAACAAGTTATGAAGATGGACACAATTTTTCCATATTTTTCCCATTTTAATTCTATTTATTTACTAATGACTAAAATGACCTTACTTAAAAAAATCTATTTTACTCATCCTATGCCCATTTTTGTCCTTCAATCAACTAATAGTCTAATTACTACATAAGGACCTCCAATTTAAAATTTCATAACAATTGGACACCTCTAACATGTAGAACTCAACTTTTGAACTTTTAACAATTTAGTCCTTTTGACTAAATTGAGTGCCCAAACATTGAAATTTTCGAACAAAATTTTCACAAAATTTTTCCACGAAATTGTAGACCATAAAAATATAATGATAATAATATTTTCCCTCTTCGGATTTGTGGTCCCGAAACCACTGTTCCGACTAGACCCAGAATCGGGCTGTTTCAGATTTAACTGATCCTTCGTGTTATTATGAGGCAGTCCAAGCCTATGATTCTAGCAATTGGCTCGTTGTAATGGAAGAAGAGATGGAATTGCTTCAAAAGAACTAGACTTGGAGGCTAGTTAAACCACCCATCGCTAAAAGAATCGTTGGTTTCAAATGAGTGTTTAAAAAGAAGAAAGGTTCAGGTCCTAACGACATTAGGTACAAGGCAGTACTGGTTGTAAAAGGCTACAATCAAGTGGAGGGAGTTGATTTTCATGATGTTTTCTCTTCCGTTGTGAAACATACGTCCATTCGGGCACTTTTGGCCGTTGTTGCATCAAATAATCTTGAGTTTGAGTAGTTAAATGTAAAGATTGTTTTCCTTCATGGTTTTCTTGAGGAGGACATCTACATGCAACAACTGGACGAGTTCAAATTTAAAGGTAAAGAAGATTATGTTTGTTTCTTACAAAAGTCTTTGTACGGTTTGAAGCAGTCTCCTCGACAGTGGTGTAAAAAGTTTGACTCCCTCGTGTTGAGTATTGATTTTTCTCGAAGTCAGTATGACAATTGTGTTTATCCACAGTGTCTTAATGATGATTCTTTTATATATTTGCTAATTTATGTTGATGGTATGTTAATTGCGACTAAGAATCCATCTGATATGACCGTCTTAAAACCATGCTTAACACTAAGTTGGAGATGAAGGATTTAGGTGCAACAAAGAAAATTTTGGGGATGGAAATTTTGAGAGATAGACATTCCGGGAAATTACTTTTATCACAACAAAGGTACATCAAGAAGATCCTTGAGCGATTTGAGATGTAAAATGCAAAACCGGTGTAAGTACTCCTTTAGTTGCACACTTTAAACTCTCAATTTTAGTTTCCCCACAGAATGAAAAAGATGAAAGGTACATGTCAAAAGGACCTTATTCAAGTGTAATTGGAAGTTTGATGTATGCAATGGTATACACTCTTCCCGGTATTTCACATTTTGTTAGTGTTGTTAGCCGATACATAACCAATCCTAGTAAGTTACACTGGAATGCAGTTAAGTGGATTTTCAAATATTTACGAGGTACTTCTAACATATGCTTAGAGATTGGAAGAACTCAAAAGGGTTGGTCAGATATGTTGATTCTGATTATGTAGGAGACTTAGATCGAATAAGGTCTCTCACAGGTTACCTATTTGCTTTTGTGAATTGTGCCATTAGTTGGAAAGTGACACTTCAAGCTACAATGGCTTTGTCTACTACTGAAGCGGAATACATGGCAATTACAAAAGTAATAAAATAAGCAATTCGGTTAAGGGGCCTGTTCAGTGAATCGATAAGTGAAAAAGGGGGAAACTATCCTATATTGTGATAGTCAAAGTGTCATACGTCTCACCAAAGTCAAATGCATCACTAGAGAACGAGGCACATAGATATTCATTATCATTTTGTTCAAAAGTTAATCATTCAAGGGAATATTTGGATTCTTAAAATTGGCACAGAATACAATCTGACCGACATGTTGACAAAGAGTCTTTTAGTTTCAAAGTTCGAGCATTACTTGGACTTGGTAAGTATCTGACGAAGAATCAATTAAGCTTGCAACAAGGCTCAGTAAGGGAGTTGGTCCAAATATGATTCAAGGTGTAGATTTGTGGGAGAATGCCTCTTATTTTGACCAAATTTATTTTGACTGTTCTTCTCCTTGTTAAACTCTATTTTTATTGTCCCACTTAAATTCTAATTAACCTAGAGTTGTTGTAGTCATATATGCTACAAATTTCAACCTATAATAGGCCTTAGTTACTCTAGGTTTTACACAACAAAAATATTTAGATTAAGAGAGTTTTGTTTTTTGTTTCGAAGGGTTTTTCTTGTGGGACTTTGGGTTTTCTTTTAATTCTCTTCATCTTTTGTATTGTCCTTTATCATAGTGAAATCTCCTTTTGCCCGTGGTTTTTTGTCCTCTTTTTAGGAGTTTTTCCACGTAAAATTTGCGTGTTTGATATTTTTTATTATTATTTTCTTCATTTTTTTGATTGTTTGATCGGGTTTATCCCCTAATATCTTCAACGATTTTTGCATGCAAAGAAAAATAAAAGCAAATATTGGCTCACTGATGATTTAAAGTTTAAACTAAGATCAAGTTATATTACATAGTCGGGTCGTAATACAGAAAAATAACTTATATTAGTAGATAATCTAACCACGTCTCTATTCTAATCATAATTTAGTAAATCGATTGTGATATATCAATTCAAATTGCAAAGATACCTTGTCTTGGTATAGAAGCGAATGACTCCTAAAAGATAGAGACATAGATGTGACTGATTGGACTAATAGTATATCAGACATGACCCATGCAGAATAGATTCTAGATTTGTTTTTGGGCTTAGTCGCTTATGATGTTCATTGTGTGTTATACATTAATCCTAAGTGGATGGTGAACTATGTATGTGTTCTCGTATCAATTAGATAAGGAACCGAAATCTGGTACGTTGGGTATACAATTTTTGCATGATGTATAATCATTCCACAACAATGGAATTTATAGCTTAATAAAGGGTAAATGATATTCTCTCATCGACATTACCTGATAGATGAAAAGTAATGTGGCTAGAGGTCATTTGTCTTAGAGATAAATGATTTTATTATTATTTGTTAGTAATTTTAACTTTTCGTGAAAGAAGATGTGATGGTTACCATAAGATAAAATATGATCATATTAGAAGAATGAATTTATCCTAAAGAGATTAATAATATCTTATAAGGACACTTCTGACAAGATCATTGGATGAATACTTAATAAGTAGCTTTTGTAATGGTATATAATAAGGTAGAACTCAGTCATGATACTTTAGTGGAATGACTCCATGACTAAATAATATTGTAATTAATAGGCAAAATGCCGAAACATAATTACAAATTATTCGGGCCCTAATTATATATGTCCAATTGGTCCTTTCGCTAGCTTGAGATAACCAGAAATGAATTACATGTAAAACCAATAAATATGGAATGAATGAAAATGATAAAGTAGGAGAAATTGATCACATGTATCTATTGGGAAATGTGTTCATATTGTAGTAAACATGTAATTGTTTTCTATGTATTTAAACGGTGAAAAAATAAATAAAGTTAATTTCACATTTCACTATTATGTCTTTTGTGTTTCTATCTTTCATGTTTTGAATGCATAGCGAAATTATGACAAACAAATATTAGCTCATTGATTGTCTAATTTCAAACTTATGGTAAGTGACACTATAAGAACGTTTACATTGTGAGAAAGACAACTTACTTCAATAGGTAATCTAAATGAGTCCGTAATCCCGTAAAAGAATCAAAGTGAGCATTTGATTCAAATACTTGGAAGAATTATTACGTCGTCTACAATTCCAGTTCGGGGATGACTAGTCTTGGCTATCGAAACAGTTGAATCCACGGGTAGAGACATAGATGTGCTTATTGGAAGAATGATACATTAGACTATACCCAAGATAAATTAATTCTGAATATGTTTTTGAATTAATTCACTTGTGACATTCATGGTGTGATTTACCTAAATCTTGAGTTAGCCACTAACCATGAGTATGTAACTCGTGTGCTTTGATATAAGTTGTAGACACCCATATTTGTCCGAGCCCAATTGGAGGCCCATTTGCATATCTATTCTCTCCTAGCCCCGTTCGAAGCCCACCTGATTTTATTCAAATGGAGGCCTTTGTTTTTATTTTCTTTTTCTTTCCTTTTTGGGTCTGTCAAAGGCCCAAATTATTATTATTATCATTATTACTACTATTATTAAATATTATTATCTTTTTTTTTACAAATAAACAAGATTAAAAAACAATATATATACTTGAAATGAAATGAAAGAAAGAAAAGGAGGAGGTTTTTCTTATTTTATTCTTAAAAAAAGGGTAAAAAAGAACAACAACAAAAACAAGCATTCTATTTTTTTCTTTTCTTCTATCTTTTTTTTTTTTTTTGCTATAGACATGTCATGAGGAATCGAGTTTTGGGATCCGATGAAGGAGACGTCATTGGACCGTCGGTCCTTCACCCTTAGGAGCCCCAAAAATCCTGTTTTTTCCCTTTCCCTTTCTAAAATAAATGTTTCTTTAGAAAATAGGTTTGATCTTGGGAAAGTTTTGATTTTTTTTAAAAAGAGAAAGTTTATATTGTAAAAATAAAAATCTATTTTTTGAGTCATTTTAAAGGAAATTTTAAAATTTTAAAACAAAATTTTGATTTTTGTCAACTATTTAGAAATTAAAGTTTTGATCTTTAAGAAAAGTAGTGATTTTTAAAAGAAAAAAGAGAAAGTTTAGATTTTTATTCTTAAAATCTATTTTTTAGTCATTTTAAAGGAAAAGTTTAAAATTTTAAAACAAAGTTTTGATCTTTTTCAATTATTTCAAATAAAGTTTTGATATTTAAGAAAAGTAGTGATTTTTTTTTAAAAGAAAGATTTGATTTTGCAACAAAAAAAATTCCGCCACCATATGCGGCGGCTCCACCACTGGAGGTTGGAGAGCCGTTGGGCTTTCTGGTGGTAGAGCCATGGCCAACATAGAAGGAGGAAGAGAAGGAGAAAGCGTTTTTTTTAATGAGATTAAAAATGAAAGAATGAATAGTTTTTCCCATTTATAGGTGTCAAAAATGACTAATTTATTCTCACCCCTTTACTTTTTAAATTTACAAAAAATACCCCGTTTTTTTGCAACACCGCCCTCACTCTCTGGCTTATTTACATCTGTAACCCTTTTATTTATTCAAACCTTCAATTTAATCCAAAATTTAAAAATTAAAAGCAAATTAATTGCTACATCAATACTTTGTCTTCCACATTTTTTATCTTTTAGTCCCCAAATCAAGCTACGTCATTTTGTTTCCATCTTTAATAAATTATATATACTTATATCTTCCATTTCATTTGCATTTATACCTTATATATTTAATGTCAATTATACGCTTTATTTTAATATTTTATATTTATTCACACTTAAATAATTTTATTTATTCTTATTTTGCCTTTATTTATTTTCATGTCTATTTATATTTATGTTTTATTTACACATTCCCTTACATACATTTTAATATTATTTGTTTATGTTACTTTGATTCTTTTATTGTATTATGAATAAGGTGTATTATTGTTATTATTATCATCATCATCATGTCAATGTCTTATTTATTTCATTTATTTAAGTTTTCTTTTTATTATTGTCATTTTTGAAATAGTTTTAACTTTTCATTAACTTTAGTCAATTTAATTAATTTTCCCATTTTATTACTATTCGTTTTAAAAGAGGAACTTTAGGTCATTTTCATCCTATAAATGTTGACAAGAAGTTAGTTAAGTAGGTGTTACAGTTTAATGAAACCATAAGGTTTTTACATTTGAATTTAGGTTAGTCTTTAAGATCTTATCTACCATTCCCTAGAAAATTAAATATTGTATAAGATTTCTCTTTAGAATCTTAAATTAATATGTAAATATTCTTTAGGACTTTGTTCAAATTTAAAACTCAATATTTTTGTAGGTGAATTGTAAATCATGAGTAGGTATTTTAAGTATTTTATTTTAGAAACTTTTAAGAAAGCTAAGATATATTATTTTAGGATTTTGACAATTTCAACTTTAGATCAAGAATTTTAAAGTAAGATAAGTCATAAACCGACATAGGATACTTTCTTAAGATCTTGATAGATTCAACGTTATTAATTAAATATTTTAAATAATAATAATAATAAAAGATCAAATAAGTTGTAGATGGATTTTAATATTTCTCTTAATTCATTGGTAATTTCTAGTTTTTTTAGAATTCTAAAATAGAATTAATTTTAGGAATTGAAGGTATTTTACTAGAATTATTTAGGTATCCTTTAGGGTTCCCGTTAAAAGTAAAAATCTCTAATTTAAGTTTCAAATTAGATAAGTTTGGTGAACACATCTTAATCGAGTTACAAGTAAATAGGAGGAATTTTTTTTAGAGTTTTTATTTAAGATCTCCATAAGATTTTAGCCTAGATTAAGACATTAATATGCTTAAATAAAAAAACCTAGCTCTCAAGACCCCGTAGGACTATCCCCAGATAGGCGTTGTGGGGGTGCTATAACCTTCCCCACACGTATTCGTACTCCCGAACCCAAAATTTAGTGATGAGATCGAGTCTAGACTTTTAAGATTTTTCGTAGTATTAATTCTAGACTTTTTGACAATAGGTGGCTAACCAACCTAGCCCTAATTGATTAGTGGCGACTCTACGTTAATTTAGGCCCTCCATGTCTAGCTTTGCTGACTAGGCCCCCTTACTCTTATGTAGGCAACGTTATGACATAAGTGGAGGCTTATGTTCTAAAGATAATCGAGCCCATGTTGGTATGTTGGGTACATGACTTGTGTATGGCATGACTTTATTAGCAACAATGGAATTCATAGTTCGATTAAAGAGTTAACAATATTTTTCATTGACATTGTGAGGATTGATAAATATAGAACGTGGCCACAAATTGCTTATTCTCGAATAAGCAATTTATCACAGTCATTTGTTAGCAGCGATCATATTAATCATTAAGAAGACACAATGGTGACAGTGAGATAAAATAAGATTGTATTGAGTGAACGGATTTAACTCAAAAGAATTAAGGATATCATATGAGGGTAACACACACATGGTGAGGTCATTAGACAAAGCAGTTGGATGAATTACCTTCATAAATAGTATACAATAAGGAGTTTTCAATCATAGTATTTCTTGTGGATTGACTCCATGATTAAGTAATTGCGAATTATTTTAATGATACTTTTAGGCATAATTGCAATTACTCGAGCCTAATTGCATATGTCTAATTTGTCCCTCTGCTAGTTCAACTAAAGCTCGATCAAACTGCATTTGAATCAGAAGAAAATTCTACGACTTTGGAAATAATTTAATTGACTCGATTTATTCGATGTGGAATTAAATTGGGCAGTCGTGAGAGTAGTTCAACTAGAGAATTTGATTAAAGAATTTTCTTGAAAATTTAATTTTAAAAAATCTAAGTGATTTTTGAGAAAATTAATTTTGATAAGGCAAAATTAAATTATTCAAATCAATTAAAATAATTATGATATTTTTGGAAATTAATTTTCAAGTCAGACAATTGGCCTAATGGGTAATTGAACTTGAAAATTGGACCTGAGATCGAAAATTGGGCTCAAGAACACAAAATCGAGATCAAGATAAAAAAAACTAGTCGAACTAGGTCTAATATGTGAAACCGGATCACCGGTTAGACCGGACCAGTCAGGCCGCCAATAGCCTGGACTGAACTGGTAATAGCCAAACCATCTTAGGGTGTCGTGAGGGTGTCGTACCATACTGGCGGTGGCATTCTGGTGGCTGACAGATGGTCGGTGATGGTGGTTCTTCGATGGTTGAGCAGTGGAAGAATTACACTCCTATTAAGACTCTACCTGATAATTTAATTCCAGATTAATTATTCCAAAAATAATATTATTTTAATAAGATTTAATATTAGCTTTAATTTAATACTTATTTTGATAGTATTTTTATTAATTTAATATTAAAGTATTTATCTTAATATTAAATTAAATTTAATATTTATCTTATAGATAAATATTCTATTAATTTAATAGGTTTAATATTAAATTTAATATAATATTTATCTTGATAAGTATTATATTAACTTAATATTAAGTTTAATAAGATTTGAACTCTCTAAACTCTCTCTATATAAAAAAAACATTGGGTCATTGTTTTTCACTCACTTGAATTTAAGAGAAAGTTGTTGAGAGAAAATTCTCAAAAGAAATTATTTCAGAAAATTTTTAGAGATATTTTTCTTTTTTACAACTTGACCCAGAAGTTTAGAGAAATTATGAAATTGCTTCACTGGAAATTTTGTAGAAAATTTTCTGATTTGAAGTGAGCCCACATTCAGAAGACGTGAGCTTAAGAATAGCAGAGAAGACTACTGACCATGTTCGCATGTGCCTATAAAACAAACAATGTTCTAAAACAATTTTAAAATGTGGTTTTATTGCAAGCATAGAGGTCAGTTGTAATATTTGTAGTGTTACAATGGAACACTAGAGTATTCTAATGATCGAACCCAAAGGAGATGGCGATTGAGTAATAAATAGCATGCACTATAGAGTCTAAGCGGCTACTGATATGGTTTTATAGTACGGCAAATTATAACAAGAAAGTTTTGCAAGAAAATTAAATATGCTAATCTAAAGACTAAATTGCAAAGAGTACAAAACTAAGAAATTAACTAATAAACGACTAATGGTGGTTGATTGATTTTGATGTGGATCGTCGGTCCTCGAATGAGGGACTTAAATCACTTAAATTACTAAGTGGCTCTATTTTATCTTTCGATCTCAACTTTACCGACTTAGATGAATGAATCTGATTTATCTCTCGATCTTATTGATTACCTCTTGGGACTAATGAATGAGAGCACAACAAGATTACCTCTCGGTCTCACTTGCCTAGATATTCCCTTAGGGGCGTCACTTCTTAAGTTTTTAGGTCTATTCGATTTAGTCCAATTTATTACAATTTAGTCCCTTGTCCAAAAAATCAACTTACCCACATCTCTATCAACCAACCCCTTTTTTAGGTTTAGCTACTCATGCTAAAAATAAACAGAATGGACATAGTAATGAAAAGCAAAGAAGCCATTAAAGTAAAGCATAAGAAAAATAAAAAAAGTTTGGATTTTTATGCAATAAAACTTAAAGAACATCAAACTAAAGCCATTCAACAAGAAAATCTAAAGCAATAAACATGAAATGAACAAACTTTAGCTGACTTAAAGTAAAGGAAACTAAAATAAATTAAACTAAAGCTAGAATTGTCTTACAACCAAGGTACATATACTGAAAATGTAAATAAACCTAACTTATAGTGATAATTAACTTAACTAACATTGAGAACATTAAGAACAAGAAGTAAATGTAGAAAAATAAACTCTAAAACTAAGAAGGGAGAAGAGAAAATGAAAACCCTAGAAAAGTTGTAGAAAAAACTAAGACAAAATCTAAATTAAAGCTAAATCTAAATTAATGTATCTCTCTCTCCTTCTCAGGAAAAATTGGTTGTTTTAGGCTGAATGTTGATGAATTTTTATTGCCAAAATTACCCCTACACGGGCTGTAACGCCCCAGTTCTGGAGGGTACAAGGTTTGATGAATAGTTCTAAGGTATTATAACTGACGGAGTGGTATTCACCCAGGTACATTTTGGGCGTATGAAGTGGATGGATACAATTATGTGTTTTAGTTAATAAAAATGCTATACCGATTGGAATAAGATAGTGACCAAGTGGAAGAATATTGAGTGTGAGTTCACGTCAGAAGAATAGTGCGCCTTTAATCGTGGTACTGTGCAGGTTATGTTGCAAGGTAAATTGGTTAGAAACCAATTGAATGTGAACCGAAATAATTAAAAGATAAAGGTCTAGTAGGTTTCTCGAAAGTTTGTGAACTTTTGGATAAAATAATATAGTAAAATGTGACACTTGTCATGTTCCAATAAAGACTTAGATTATATTAATGGATATTCAAGATTTGGATAAGGGATTTCTCTTTTTCCTTATTGTAGAATATTATTATATGGAGATTGAGAAACAAAAAGGCATTTCTTTGAGTTGGAGATGAAACCCTAGATTTTATCAATGATTCTCCATTTCAAGGTAAGTTTTATGACATTGTGTGTTATGAAGGATTAGGCTTGTATGAATGCATGAATTGTAAGATGAAGAAGTAAGGTATTATATGTGGGTTATCTGGGTTAGAGATGATGGCAAGGTTAATTGAATGAGTTTTAATGGTGATTTTTTGTCTTTTGAGGTAGTAGTTGTTGTAATCCCTGATTGGATGTTGGATCTGAAGTTCAAGTTGTTGTTCGTGGTTGTCAAGTAAGTCCCTAAGCTGGCTCTTATATATGTATACTGGTTTATTCTAGATATCTTTGTGTAGAATCATATGAACTATTAACTGAGATTAGAAGAGGATGGTATGATGAGTATGCTGATATATGAATGTGGATAGGATTAGCATGTATAGTTTGTATAAATATGTCAAGTATAGAGAATGTGATAAGAAATCTGGAGTCAAAAATATGACTGCAAGAGCATGTCTGAGTTGTATGTTAAGTTTGGTGCTAATGCATGAAAGGTCTGTTATGTGAGTTTATGTCTATTCACTGCGGTGAAGTCTAAAGGGGTCCGTTGGGACTAAAAACACAATCTTTGATATGAATCTCTGGAAAGGAAAAGTCCATGGCCATGACATCATATCGTTTAAGACCATAGCTGGGCTATGGCATCATATGGAAAAGAACTAAAGAAAGGTGATTACCTAAAGGGGTTTTTTGTGTGACCTAGGTCGATGAGGGGTAACCCTCACAAAATGTGAGTCTAGGCGAATACCTATCATGAACATGCCAGAAAAAGGAAGCCTTTATGGCAATCTATGGAAAGGAAGCCTTTTTGGTGCACTTTAAAAAATGACCCTTCTGACAATCATCTAAAGGCAACACCTCTGTGGCAAACCCTAAGAAAAGAAATGGTATTCACGACAAACTCTGAAGGAACAATGGTTGTAATAAACTCTGAAGGAAAAGCCCCTGTGGCATATCATGTTACATCTTCGATGAGGTATTCTAATTAGCTTCATTTATAGCGAGTTTCGTATGAAATGTTATGGCGTATCCAGCATAGTTTGAAGACAAGAACAAAGAAAATGGAATACACTAGAGAATGTGACGAGTTTAATGTATGAGTTAATTAGACTTGAAGAACAAACTTGAGGAATGGCTATGTCTGGTAAATTGAAGAAGGTTATTTGTCTGTAAGTATTAGAATAAAAATGGTAGTTTTTAGAAAGGATCAAATCATATAATTAAAGAATGTATCTTCTATCTAAGTACGAAATCATTTCATAGATTTTGAAGAAACGACGGCTTAAAGTATGTATGTAAGAATCATTGTATCATGTCTATATGGGCCCCTAGAATGGGTATGGTTAGGGAATCACGAAAGTGCAACGCGAAGAACGTGAGTAATGTATCCAAGATGCGGAAGGCAAAATCATGATTTTAAAGTCAAGGTAACATCTATGGTATGAAGAATGGCATTCTAAGAAGGTATTCGCTAGAGACAAGTTGAAGAACAAAGGGCAACGAGGTGGCGAATTAAATTATCAGATGCGAAATGCATAACGATTTAGGTAAATAGGTGTTTATCTCATTAAGTTCTTATGAACTTACATGGATTGTGTTCTCCATTTTAAGTTGAATGTAAGGCTACGTCTGAGGGAAATGATGCTGTGACTACACCCAAAGAGTGGCGTATTGGATTACTATGCATACAGAGCAAGCTTTGATGGCGTGATCGAGCCTGTTTGACACTTAGAAACCCTTGAATCGAGATAACTACGTTAGATTAGGACATCATTTCAGTAATACTTGTAATCAAATTTCCTAGGATTATAACTGGAATTCTTAAATGTTTATACTTATGTGTTATTTTAATAAGTCTTGCAGTTAAGTAGTTCAAATCAATTATAATTTGAGTAAGTAGAGTTAAGTTTCATTTCTTTTAATGTGGTAACACCCAAGATTCAGATTCAATTCATCGAATTGAGTTTGGGGTGTCATACAGGCCTTGGATGATTGGTGGATCGGGTGGACAAAGACTACCATTTTTGTCCAATTTTGTCCCTCTCACGATGTTTGTGGCCAATACCCAGAAGAGGATATAGCGATACCTCAAGCAGTTTCGAGCCTTGGGGTATATTCTTTGAAGGGTGGATATCGTGATACCACTGAAGGGTGGTCTCTAATCTTCCATACTATTGGAGGTATTGTGATTCTAATGTATGGATATCGTGATACCCTTTCTTTTGGTGTCATTTTCATTCGTTTTCAACCTTCAACACGTCCCTACACCACTCAACCACAGGTTAGGCCCCCTAATGGCACTATTGGCCAAATTGGGTTACAAAATGAGTAAAAACGATATATTTATACTTATTAAATTAAAATCTAAAAAATATGAAAAAGAAGCTACTTTGCTTGAGAATAAGCTCCTTAAGTATACCGAGAAGGCCTAATTTGACGTATCAAATTATGGCATATCAACTACTCGGTCGAAGCATTTATCCTAGACAAATAAAAAATGTATGATTTTGATTAAGTGTTTATTACTTTAGATAACACAACCAAGTTCTAGTTTTGAAAAAAAATTAAAACTCTGATTTTTCCTCAAATCTATTTTTCGTTGCGTTTTCCAAACCTAATTTTCCAATAGTATCACTATTCGCAATGAATCCATTTTCTCGCTAAGTACAAAAGATGACTTAGAAATTAATTTAATTTATTCAAATTATTATTTGATTAATTGTAATTAAATGATTAAAGTTCAAAGTAAGAACTAAATTAATTAGTCGTAATGGATTTGTCGAATAATGCAATTAAATATATTTCCTCATAAATTCTAGTATGGTAAAATTGTCATGACTTCAATGGAATGAGAATTGGGTTGAGAAATTAACGTTGTTAGGGCCCCTTTGGATAGACGGTGCTTTTACCTGCAGTTAGTGGAAAAACAACGGTGGCGGTGAGATTAGATACTGTAGCGATACTGTAGTTTGAGACAAAAAGAAAGCTAAACGCATCGCACTTGAGGTAAACGCCCATCCAAGGGGTTCCTTAATTAATTAAATTAAGTGGTTAAATAAATAATGTTTGGGAAATAGAAAATATTTATTGGGTTAGATAAATTATAACTGTTAGATAAAAGTCCAGATAATACATATAATTGGACCTAATACATAAAAGCTCTAATTAAGCCTTGTGAAATACATGGGGCGGCAAACCTTAGTGTATTTTAGGGCATGTTGTCACCCGTAGCTCTTCTACTTAAAGTAGAAGCTATATTTTCTATTAAAATATTATTATTTAATTAGACCTTATTCGAATAGAACTCTTGTACAAATTCTCTATAAATAGGAACGATATGTTGAACTATGCACTCACATTATTTGCATCATTATTCCGTTAGAAAATAATGAAAATTTTTTGTACAGAATAAATTCTATTTTATGGGGAAAACACATAGTTTCTAGTTAAAGAGAGAATTAGCTTTCCTACTGAAAGTTAATAAAATTTTTCATTCTATGTTATTGGTTCATGTTGTTTGAGGTCACTCTCAAAGTAATTCGTCGTTCAAGAATTGCAGAGAAGTCATTCAATTGAAGTCAGGATTGACTTAACCGCCTCATACAAAGTCCTACCCAATATAAACCCAATCCAATATATATAAACCCAACCCAACCCAACCCAATCCTAAAAAGTACAAATAATTTAAATTAATTAATAATTTAATAAATAAAAATGAAAATCCTAAAACTAAAAATCACGCACAGTCACAGAAATGAGAAATTCCTAACCCTCAAAATTCAAAATCCTTAATTTGAAATCTCTCAAAATCTCTACTACCAGTGCTAGTCACCTTTGTGAACCTTCTGATGTCCACCAGTCACACCGTCTGATGTCCACCCGGTCACCATCATCGGTCGACGTTTGTCCGCCATCGGTCATCGCAGTGACATACCTTCGATTTGGACTTCACTCACCACCGTCGGCACTCAGTTTGGATTTTTCAGGTGTGTTTTGTTTAAGTTCTTTTCTTTGAGGCTTTGTTACTAGGACTCGAGTGGTGAACAATCCATGGTTGTTCAATACCAACCACCCACATCTTTAACTAAGAAGTGGATAATATAGGTTTCAGCACTAAGATATTGTGTGATGTATATATGTAGTAATGATAATGAAGTGTGAGGTTGTTTGTTTCGTATGCGGCTAGGTAGTAGTTCAATGAGGACCATAAATGGCACTACTGTTATTATATTATTCTTTCATTGTGATAATAATCAAGTGGGAATGTATTTCTTATGCGGCAAAGGATTAATTATTCATCTATTCATTGTAATAGTAATGATCAACAATCACAAAAACAATGCCTAAAACTTAGAAGTAAACATCCTGCTTCTGTTAACACCAAGCTTAGTTTCTTGATATAGATTGACAAAGGAAACTTGTTTAATTGAATCGATAAGACTATCATTGTAGGGTTAGATGCTGATATAAGTGTTTTGGGTTTTGAAGTTAATAATGCTCCTAGGTTTATAGGATGATGATCATGGGCAATAAGTGACTGTAGAGTTGGTTCAAATTGGAAATAATAAACATTCTAGTGAGTTCTGATTTCTAATTGTTGATTGTGGGTAAGATTTTCTGATAGGGGAATGGTGGTAAGTTTTTCAAAATTTCCTTTTTAGTCTATAATTATGGGTTCAACTTTTTTTTTCACCGATTATTTTTGGGTTTGAATTGAGATTTATTGATATTGTGGATTGGTGAGGGATTTTGGTTGCTGCATTTGAATTTAAGGGTCCGTTTGATTGCTTGTATTTTGTTTTCTGGAAAATATTTTCATCATTTTCCACTGTTTGTTTGGTGGAAAACAAATTCCCACTGTAAAAGCTTTTCCAAAAAACGGGAAAATAACGCCTTCTTCTGGGAAAATGTCTTACACTTTTTTTTCGATAAGACATTTTCCAAAACACGGGAATTGACTCATTCTTTTCCCTTTTCCTCTACCCCTTTCCCTTTATATTCCCCTTCCCTTTGGGTTGCAAATCAGTCCTTCAATAGAAGCTGGGCTCAGCAGACCGAAGAGAGTTACCAATTTCAGTTGGCGCTGGGTTTGCGGGTTTCTTCGTTGGTTGCTTCTGCTACTGATTCCAACTTATTGGATTTCAATTCTGATGCTAACACCAACAGAGTTTCCTCCTCCTCTTCCTTTTCTTCTTCTTCACCTCAGCATGTGTCTCATCGATTCTGGGTATCACTTCATTTTTTCTATTTCTTTGAGTTTACTTCTTTTTGTCCTTGAATTATTGGTTAGTAAAGGGTTTTATGCTTTATGGTTGATGATTGAATTTATGTTACTAATTTTTCCATGATTATGAGGATAATGTCTGTGTCGTATACATTAAATATTGGGTTTTCTATCTATAATCTTTCTGCAATTTCATTTGGCCATTTTGTTCAAGTTTTCATGTTTATAATTTTTTGGAATTAAAAATCTGAGTGACCATGTCCTTCATAGTTTTTGTGGTGTTTATCTCTTATTGGTTGAACAATGTGTTTGTATTTAGAATATTTCTATGAAACCATATTCTTTGTAATGGTAATAAAAACATTTTTCGTCAAGGTTAAGCAGGCAAATAGTATTTTATGTAGGAAAAAGTAGTTCTGGATTATTTTTCTTGGTGGTTGATGAATTTTACATCCCAATGACTGGAGAAGTTTAGAAAACAAGTTTAATGATTCATATGAAGAATTTCTAAGGTACTCTGAGTTCCTTTGGTTTAGGTAAATGGCATTTTGTTTATATTCTTATAATTGTTGTTTTCTGCATTCCAAGTTGTTCCTACTTTTCAAGGCATGGGAATTGGGACAATAATAGTTAAAAGGATTGTAAGGTTTGTTACTCTTATATTTCTACTAATTCTGAAACTTTTAACTGAAGTAGGTGTATTACAATTGCCTGGCATCTTTCTGATTGGTTTTTATGATATCTGGCTCAATGGCTTTCTTCTGCTACCTTCACACTAAATCTAAAAGGGCCTTAAATTTTATTAGATAGGTGCTTTCATTCTTTCATTGAACTGCATAGTTTATCTCTTTCAATAAACATCATCATATAGACTAGTTGCAAACAAGTTATGTAGAAACTTGAGATAATCAAGGGAAAGGGGGTTGTCAAGGTTTGAATCATCGACTTAGTGTCAACCAAAACTTGAAAGCAACATAAGTCATTTCTCAGTTACTACTACACCAGTGGCTTGGTTACATGGAAAGTTGGGATTGAAATATTTATATATATACATACATATATATGAGGTTACTTTGGCAGGGTCATCGATGAAATGATTTGTATTAATTGTTCTTGAAAAGCATGATATGTATAGCTTATTTCAGGTTCTTCTTCAAAGCACGTGGATTCAGAGATGATATCTTGGGCTCTACTATGATGATGTATAGTAGGACAGTTTTAAGCACTTGTTTTTAAGGTGAGCGGATGGTTAAACAAGCTGGTCAAAAATTGTTGTTAGTTTCACACTCCAATTGCAGTTAGCATCTTCCAAGACAACTAAACCACAAAGTTGAACCGCATCAAACATATGGATTTAAAAAGGCCGAGAAATTATTTCCGTTGTGTATTCAAGCTTCAGTTTCTTTTTTATCTTAGAAGATTGCCCTCTTATATTTATTGGCTTCATTTGTAATGTAGCAATAAAAAAGAAGCTTTGGAGGGATATGGAATGAAGCTTCAATCATTGCACAACATACTGATAACAATTTAGGATACTCATAACAATTTAGGATACTCATAACAATTTTATAGGTTGTGTTGTTCTTTACCAATGTTATCGAGGGTACAAATCATAAAAATTCTTGCGTTGGATATGCCATTTTAAATTTATTGGAAGGTAAGGACATGTTAATGCCTATTATCACTTGCACCCCTTTGTAGCTCTTATCACCTTGTGCCTCAATTTTTGTCATTTCAATACAAGTATATTGTAGAAGGCAGTCATATGTGCTTTTCCATTTCAAATTATTCCAGGGTTATGTATTTGTTGAATGCATACATATATACATATTTATGTCTGTAAATGTGTGCATTGGGATAAATTTTATAGGAGTTAGCTTTGTGTTACGATGTAGATTGGTTGGCTAAGGAATTGGTTATACTTGAGAGTGGCTGAAATTTGATAATGATGCTATCTGTGTTGTTTGTAAGACAACAAAAAAATTGCTTTTATGCTGAGCGTAATTTCATCAGGAGATCACTACAATTGATTCACTACTAATTAGTAAATTTCGAAAGTAGTTTGCAATGCTTTTATATTTTAATAATTGAGTGTTATTATATATTTAATTTAATTTAATTATTTATAAATAAATCATTACAATATATGTAAAAATAATTTAAAATATAAAAATTTATTAATATGTATATAAATTTATTAATATATGTAAAACAACTTTTTCAGAAAATATTTTTAGGAAATCTGCCAAACAACAGAAAATATTTTACACAGATTCAATCAAACACCAGAAAATATTTTCCAGTAAATCATTTTATAGAAAAGTAAAACATTTTCTAGAAATCATTTTACGGAAAACATTTTACTGGCAATCAAACGGACCCTAAGTTAGAATTTTGTGCAATTCCGTAATCGAAGTTTTTTACTAGCTAAGGTTGATTCATCGGTTAATTCGATTAATTTTTGAAATCTTTTATACTTGTTTTAACCAAAAATAAAAAAAAAACATATAAATTTCGATTAATTCAGTTAATCGATTGAATTAATCAAAAAAGTTCGGTTCAATTAAATTTTTTTTAAAATTTCAGTTTGATCAACGATTAAAGTTTAAAAAAATTAATTAATTCGATTAATACTTATTCAGATCAATTAACCGATTGAAAACCCCTATTGTACCACCTTGATATTTGTTCATTTGTAACAAAAAAGAAAAAGCAATATAATGTTTTTTCACCTTGAATATATAAAATATAAACTAAAATATGGGACCATTTTACCAAAAAAAGCTCTTTTTTTTCAAAATTTACTGAAATGGGCCACTTTTTTAATTATTTACCGGAATGGGCCATTTCTGCGAAATCGCTGCCACGTAAGCGCGATGTCAGGGTACATGACAGATCATCGCGTCCACGTCAGCGCAACCTGCTGACGTGGAAGGAAATCGCGTCCTCAAGGAAGAGATTTCCTTCCACGTCAGCAGGTCGCGCTGACGTGGACGCGATGATCTTCACGTAGCGCGTTTCCGGGGACGCGATTTTGACGTTGATTTTACGTTTGGGTTTTTCTGGGTTTTAGGGTTTTGGGTGTAGGCTTTTTAGGGTTTAGGGGTCCCGGGAAAAATTATTTTGAGTTGACGTTTCTGGTCAAATAGTATAAAATCGCTTCTACCAGGATGCTATTAGAGAAGAAATTGTAAAATCGTGCCTTCGTGGACGCGATTTCGGTACAGTTGGTCATGTAAGAAATAATTTTTTTGACGTTTTCTGAGCAAATAGTATAAAATCGCTGATACCAGGATGCTATATGAGAAGAAATTGTGAAATCGCGCCCTCGTGGACGCGATTTCGCTACAGTTGGTCATGTAGGAAATAATTATTTTTTGACGTTTCTGAGCAAATAGTGTCAAATCGCGCCCTCGTGGACACGATTTTGCTACAGTAGCAAGTTTGGGCTGAGGCTATAAATTAGGTAGAAAATGTTCTTAAAATGCATAAGTCATAGCAGAAACATTTTAGAGAGGCTAAGAAAGTTAGAGTTTCAAAATGAGTGAACGTATTAGTGCTGTTATTTACTACGATGGTGAGGTTTGCCACACCGAGAATGGTGTTGTTTTTTTGTCGGAGAATACGGTGCGACTGTCATTTAGCCAAAACATAGATTTGACAGAACTTCGTAAAAGAATTAGGCGTAAAATCTTCGGAACGACGCCAATGAAAGTTCTGTCAATCACGTATCGATTTTGTTCTTCTGTTGATCCGGTGACATATGACTCGTTCGACATAAAAGGTGTTCGTAGCTTGGAGGCAATGGTGCAGACTCATCTTGCTAGCGGAGCAACTTATATTGAGTTATATGTACAATTTACGTCACCAACTGATGTACTTCCGTCCAGTGTTCGAGATGTATACACGACCCCTGGCCGACACTCGGTTAGCGGGTTACAAAATACGGAATAGCCCATGTTCGGTAGCGGTGTCGAATGCACATCCCCACCAAGATACTCTGTCGGTGGATGGGACATGTACGTCGGTGGCTCGACGTTTGACGCTGGAAATACGAGCTGGGGAACTGCATCAAGTTCTAGTGGATGGCAATCTACATCCAATTGGGGATGTTATCAAATGCCCAGAAGAAAGGATGACGTACTACCTACGACATCAACCGGTGAGGGGACATCGTACACTGCAGATGATTGTGGGTTAGAAGATGAGTCCGATGTGGATCCACCTCGAGAGCCCGGGTCGGATGGTGCAGAGGTGGGATTATTTTCTGAACCGGAGCCTATTCCAACAAAAGGTGAAGATGGTGATAGGAGTGCAGATGATGAAGAAAATCCACGATTCAGAGCATACTCACCTCCAGCCCACATGCATAATGTCGATCTGTCAGCAGATGATGCGTTAGAGTTTCCAGATTTACCACACCGGTTGCGCGATCGTACAAGTTCGGGTTTTTAATTAAAATTAAATTAGGTTAGGGTTTTTAATTAAATTAAATTAGGTTGGGGTTTAGGGTTTTTAATTAAATTAAATTAGGGTTAGGGTTTTTAATCAAATAATATCAAAATAACTTGGAAAAATTTCTATGTGTATTACATCGTCATAAACTTGTATTTCATTACATCAAATGATAAATTTTAATACGGTAATCAATGTCTATGACCGGGAGATTCGGTTCCACATGGCGGCTGTCGACGGTTACGCGCTGGATTCCTCCTTCCTCTAGCTTCCGGCGGCAGTTGTTCTTCCTCTGGTGGTGATTGTTGTTCTTCCGGTTCGGCATCTGGTTGTCGAACTTGGGACGATGATCCACCTTCAAAGAATAGTGTATGTGGAGGTGTTTGCATCATGAACGGCGACGGTGTTTGCATCATGAACGGCGACGGAGTTTGAAAGCCATGCATTGCTGGCGATTGTTAAAAAGGAGATTTCCCCGATGGCCCCCTTTGCGACCCCTCTTGCGCCGCTGGCCTAGTTATCGGTGGTCCGCTCGGCATTACAAGAAATGGAGTTGATCCGAGCATTTGGCTCCAACCTGCCATAGGATTCGGAAAAGGATACATGTACGGGTTAGGGTACATATAAGGGCTAGGAAACATACCTGGCATCATAGGGAAAGGCGAATGCGTGGGTATCATCTGTTGAATTGCTACGTCAGGTGACTGCGTCGGTGCTCTCGTTGGGGACGGTGATTGCATGGCCGCTGATGATGAACCGGGTGAATGTCTGGGCCTTGTTGAGGGGCTGCCCTCGTAGTCTTGTCCCCTTGGATTTAGAGGCCCGCGCCTTTCCCTTCCGACACGTATTTGCCGCTGCCTCTCCTCTGGCGTAAGTAAATACGGCTTCCCATGGATCCTAAACCATGACATGTATTCTGGAACGCACGCTAACTCGGGAACGATGATTTGTTCCCGAGTAGGTAGATATTCATGCTGATTTTCCCACATTTCTGTGTACTCTGGCCAGTATCTAGTCCAATCCGTACCTAATAGCCAAAGGTCAATTTTGTGGTGCTCGTCAAACACCTCAGGGTCTGCAGGGATCGGTTGTCTACATCCAAACTGTCGTAGGACTCTGTCTGGTGGGGCTCCACGGTTGCATAGTTGATCAACACCACTTTCACGTGCCAAGCGTTCGGATTTTGTAAAAACTCTTCCGGGATTACTGCCTGGACTGCCGGATCCTCGTATGGTGTCCATTGAAACTACATGAACATGATAGAAATATTACTTATATACATAATACTAAATACTAAATACTAAATATCAATCCACTAGCGAATGTATGGAAATATCTATTTGCAATAATACTTACTTCTGCTTCCGACCGTTGCTCCAATAGAAGCCGTATATCTTCAAGTTCAGACGGTAATCCACGATAACTTGCCGGATGGTTCCACCTAATTAAATAAATTTTTAGCATACTTTTATTCTTACAAAATCTACATAACAATTTCAAAATGTAATATAAAATTTACCTCGTTACGAGTGGGAATGTATATGGGTGGTTCACTCGAGGACGTAGAAATGAAAAGCAAAACCGTGTCCATGATTGCAGTAGTGACAGGCAACCTCCGATTTTTGCTCTCCTCGGTTTGGTCGCCCCGCACATCTCCTGATATAATGTTGCCAAGACGACAGACCCCCAACTTAATTCACCGACTGCTCTAAAATCAACGAGTTTTAGCAGCCACCTTAGATGTACATGGCTCCGTGACGTGTCGGCCATCAGATAGCCTCCAATTATTTGAAGAATGTATGATCGAGCATATCGGATTCTTTCAATTTCGGTTGAATTTGTATTCAGATCGGGGAAGGTGGCACGTAACCAGCCCATCTCCACCTTACCTCCATCCATTTTATCCGGAACAGAGCCCAAAAGCTCGTAGCACACTGCCTCCCAATTGCTAGATTGGGCAGACCCGGTGACTGGGTGCCCTTCCACCGGCAATCCCGAATGCAGATGGACATCTTCTAGAGTGATAGTGCACTCTCCACATAGAAGATGAAATGTGTGCGTCTTGGGTCTCCACCTCTCGATTAACGCACTAATCAGTTTCGGCTCCAACTTGCATCCCCGGCCTACCGTCGCCACGTGCCAAAATCCCGCTTCCCGCAGGTAGTTCTCTACTAACGGTGATGGAGGACCATGCATATTCTAAATATTGCATTCCAATACCTGATCTTTAGACTTTTATAACAAAAAATAAATTAATAATTATCTAAAAATACATAAATAAAAATATCTTAAATAAAATTTAAAATTTAAATTTAATACTTACCATTTTCATTTGCTCCACCGATATGTGATTTCTATCAAGACGAATCAATGATCCGACCATTGTTGAAAATATTAAAAATATTAAAATTATTTTAAAAAAATAAAAATATTTAAAATTTTCTTAAAAAAATGAAATTGAATGGAAAAAGAAATTAAATATGGATTTGAGAGATTTTTTGAAGGAAATTGAGAGGATTTTGGAAGGAATTTGAGAGTTTAAGAGAATTTTGGAAGGAAATTGAGAGAATTTTGGAAGGAAATTGAGAGAATATTTGTTTGTGAAAAAATAAAGGGTAGGGGGTTTTATAGTAAAAAAAATTGTGACCGTTGGGGGGGCAACGGTCAAATTTTTGACCGTTGACCCTTGTTCGTTTCACGCAGCGTGTCATCAGCGTCACGTCGGTAGCGACTGGCGGCGTGGAAGGAAATCGCTTCCTTGAGGACGCGATTTCCTTCCATGTCGGCAGTCGCTACCGACGCGGACGTGATGATCTGTCATGTACCCTGACATCGCGCTTACGTGGTAGCGATTTCGCGGAAATGACCCATTCCGGTAAATAATTAAAAAAGTGGTCCATTTCGGTAAATTTTGCAAAAAAAAGGCTTTTTTTGGTAAAATGGCCAAAAAAAAATGGTTTGGAGCTTTTTTTTCCCCAATTTTCGTGGCGGTTTTTTTTCAGCCCTACCAAATATTTTTCCCCAATTTCAAAAGTTGCAAACATACCAACAGTACCACCATTCCCACAGTCCCTAAGTCCAACACTCTTCAAGATCAACCCTCGCCAGTTATCATTGACAAAATTTCAGGGATAAAGGTTGAGGAATCAAGTGGAGATGATGACGACGACGAAGGCAAAGGCGTTCATGGGATCGAACGTCTTCATGTCGCGAAACCTCGTCCCTCCCGAAGTATTCGACAAGCTTCACGGCGTTCTCAAGGATAACGGTGCCCAAGTCTTCCTCTGTTGCGACCCTTCTCGCAATGGCCCCGATGATTTCCACGTTATCTCCTCCTTCGATCACGTACTCCCCCCTTTTTCCCTCCATTTTTTGTTGCATTTTACGATATTTTTGGGATCTTTCTTAAATGTCTTCTTTTTTATTGAGTTATTTTACTTTTTTTTTTCAGGAGAAATTTGAGGATCTTAGAGCTAAAGGCTGTAATTTGATAGGTAATGTTCTCCAGTTGTAGAATTCTTCTTAAATTTACCATGCTGGTAATTTATGGGAGTTTTTATTTTCGTTTTATTTTTTGGGTCATAGGTCCTCAATGTGTGATTTCTTGTGCAAATGAAAATAGAGCTCTACCTAAACAAGGATTTAGTTGCTGTCTTGCAATGGACGGTCTCAAAGTGCTGGCATCCGGTTTCGACATGGATGAGAAGGTATTGCAATTAAGGTTCATGCAAATGCGTTCATTTTTATCTACTCGGGTGACTTATATGAACCCCGAGTTTCTATGGTTTCTTCTGATGATTTTTGCTCGTAGGTTAAGATTGAAAAATTAGTTATAGCCATGGGGGGAGTTTTGCATACTAAAGCATCTCTAGATGTTAGCTTCGTCATTGTAAAGAACGTCTTGGCTGCAAAGTATAAGGTATGTGTGATTCTTGTAAAATGATTCTCTCTCTCAGCTGCCTGAATTTGTTGTGTTTAAGTGTGCAAATATTGTTTAATTGGTGTTTTTATGAACTCATCATTGTTAGGACTTCTATATTCTTAAAATGAAAAAACTCAGAGGAAAAAATATTCTGTCTTTTTCTACTGCTTTAGTTTACAGATTATAAAGAGAGGAATAATTATTTTAAAGGAAACAATTCCTAATTTCCTAAGAATCAGTAACTGAGATTAGTTTCTATTTACAAGGGAACTACTAGTAATAAGGTAAGATTTCTATCCTTAATTATAGGGATTCCAACATAAAAGATAGCTGGTTTTATGAACTTAGAATACATCATAGTGAAATCAGAAAAAAATAATATTATTAAAGGTCTTTTCCAACTTGAGTTAGGTGAGAAGGTGTAAGAAACTGCTATTTGATCCCTATCCTCGCATATTTGGAGATCGGCATGCATGTGGGAGGAAAAACTTGAAAACAATCCTGGTAGTCCTTGCAGGAAATGAATGTTCCCATTGTGGAATATTTAGTAATAAATTTTTGAATTTTGTGCGCATCTGGCTTTGAGTTGGAGTTTCTATTAACCCTTTTTATTGGACTGTGAAATTGAGAATAATTGTCTTTGGAGTTTCTTGGAGAAGATATGATCAGAAAGAAGCTAATGGTTGCACATCACTTTATTATATACTATCACTGATTCTTATAATTATTTTCTGTCTGTGCAGTGGGCTTTAAATGTTCTGAAGAAACCTATTGTTACTATTCAATGGTTGTATCAGTGTTGGAGCGAGCACCGTGTTGTTCCTCAGGAGTCATACAGGGTTCTTCCTTTTACTGGATTGACAATATCTGTTACCGGAATTCGTGCAGGTTTATTATGTCAATCATATTGGTTCTGCTTGTGACAGACTACTTAATCATTGAATTCTAATTTTCTCTTCCTCTCAGATGAGCGAAAGGAGATTGAAAAGCTTATCATACAAAATGGTGGAAAATATTCTGCTGAACTCACCAAGAAGTGCACACATTTGATTTGTGATATATCCTTTACATTGTTCCTTAAGATCTAAGAATTGTTGTTATTAGTTGCGTATTCTTAGGTTCTACACTTTCACTCCACAAGCAACATACCTCTAATTTATGATCACTGTTACATCTACTTATTTAAACTTCAGTTGTCTATTCATTTCTGTTCAAGGAATGTTATTCAGTTCTTGAGCCATTTGCAAATTTTCTTACATCTTTTTGATGTTTATGCATTGCACCTCAATAAATGTTTTACTTCCATCCTTTCCTCTCCTCAGAATAACCATCCATAGCCTATTCTGAGTATTCATTTGTGATCTTGACTTTCCATAAGTTCCTGAAGGTGACAAGTATAAAGTTGCCCGAAGATGGGGTCACGTTCATATCATTGTTCGGAAATGGTTTGATCAATGTATTGCCAGAAGAGGTAATGCTTTGTTGTTAGTAATGTCTAGTATTCCTGAGTTATGATATCTGGAGTATTTGTACTACCATGTATTATCAATGACTTCAAATTGTATCTGACCATGAATAATCCTTTGTCCCTGGTGGATAGCATGCCTTAATGAGGAGTCCTATCCTGTCCAAGGTGGCAGTGCATCTTCAAAGAAAAGTGTGAGTGGTTCCTTGTCAGCACAGCATAGTCAAGACAAGTTTAGGGCAAGTTCAGTGTCTGCAACCTCCTTGGTGGTTCCTGAATTTAATATGTCCACAGTGCCTTCTACCGGATTGGGAGATCCAGATCTTGAAGCTGCTCATTCTCAGAATACACCTTCTGTGTTATCAGATGCTCAGGCCATTTTTGAAGAGGATGGTGGTGAAGCACCAAATTTGCAGCCCTCTACTGAAACAAAGCTTGATGGTTGTGTTGCCAATGATTCTCAATCTGAAGATAATGATCTATACTTGTCAGATTGTAAAATTTCACTTGTAGGCTTTGAAGCTTCTGAAATGCGTAAGCTGGTTACCATGGTGCGTAGAGGTGGTGCATCCCGGTATATGTCATGTAATGAAAAATTGACGCACATAGTTGTTGGGGCACCATCTGAATTGTAAGTATTTCTTCTTTTTGTGCAAACAATGTTGTGAGTTTTTTTTTTCTCCCATGAGTTTCTTCCTTTGAGTTCTTTCCAAATTGTGCTTTGCAAGCTATGGGTTTTCATCTTCTGGCCTCAATGTACTGATACATTTGTTACATTGACTGTTTCCCCCTGTTTTCATAAAGCTTTCTCTTTCGTATGTTTGTCCTTTTGTCTAGGGAAAAGAAAGAGGTACGAAGCATTGCTGCTTCAGGTGTTATCCATGTGGTAAAGACCAGCTGGCTTGAGGACTGTGATCGTCAAAAGAAAGAAATCCCCGTTCATCAGAGGCATGTTGCATACGGCTTACTTCTTCCTAAAGGTTGCCAATTATTCTCTGAAATCAGTCTTCATCTTGAATTCATGTTCATGCTGGATGTATTTTGTTTTTGACATTCTCTTACAATAAAAAGATAGAGATCTTGTTCTGGAATTAACAGATATGTCAGTAAGTTCTTTATAGCTTCTGGTATGAATTATTTTTCATGCGTTTAACTGATCATCATGCTTGGACAGATTCTGCGCACTCTGTCAGAGGAGCAGTGACGGGAATTATCAATTCAAATCAAAGTAAATCCTCAGTTCCTACAAACTCTGGAACTGGAATGCCTTCATCATTTGGGAAAAGTCTAGATGATAAACCTAAAATCAACATGAATGGGGGAAGCTGTTTGAAAGCTACTGTAGGATCATCCAAGCAAGGTCTACTTCCTACAATAAATAGTACAAGTAATTTTTGGCAGAAGCAGCAATATGACTCTGTAGTCCAAAATCCTAAGAATGGGATTTCATCAGCTGTATTTAAGGGGAAAACATTTTGTTTTTCAGTTTCCTTTCCTGAAGATAGGGTAAGAATCTTGCGCTATGAATATTTTGACCCTGCATGAGTATTTGGTTGTGAATTTTTGAGATGGTTCAACTTGAAAACGTTGATATGGACATATGACTTTCAAGAAGAAATATACTCAAGTAAACTTGGCAAAAATCTTACTAGTACTACACTCACCATAAGTATGCAACAGTATGCTTGAAAGTTGCCAAAAGACTTTATGCTTGCTAAAATAACCACCTGAATCCATCCTCCTTGTTGAGATTTTTTTTGGCCTAGCAACTGACTCACCCAACTGAAGAAGGGAATTGCCTTGTTTTCCCTGTAACTAAAATTTTAGACTGGAGAAGGGCTCTGGAGGAACAAAGGGCAATTTATTTTCCATTGGTCAATTTGGGATGCCCTAATCTTGTAACTAAAGCCCCTGCCTCAAAGTAAGAGGCACCTGCCCATAACAAAGATTTGATAACCATTTAAAATCCCCATGTTGTTGCTGTCTAACATCTCAGATATTTAACTGCTTTTGAACTGTTTTAGCATGTCGTATTTATTTGTATCTGATATATTTCTTACGTTGGCTCTATGTATTGCTATCTATCTTAGTTCTGATGGTTACTTTTTCTAGTGCTATTTCCTCCTTAATATTCTTTCAATTTCTTCTGCCAGAGAGCTGAAATTGTTGAATGGGTGGATCAAGGCGGTGGACAGGTTGTTGAGGATCAAGTGAAAAAGAATGTGAATTTTATTATTGAGTGTCATGGTGTGATACCCAGTTGTATTACTGATTCCCAGATTACTTATGTTTCTACTCACTGGGTCAGGTCTTGTTTAGAGGTATGCTTAAAACTTCCTCTTTGGTCATGATATGCCTTTTTCTGGTTACATATAGTGCATAGTACAATATGTGTACTTGTCTAATACTGTTGCTACAGCTACCACTGCTGCTTCCTTTGGTTTCTTCTTTACTCTAAACCATCATGCATTGATATTTCTTTTAACTGAAAGTAGTAATTGGGTCTGAATAATATCTGGTTGGATTATATGTGTTTTCATAATCTTGTCAATGCTGATGGAGAACTGGTATTCTAGGATGGATGCTTGCTGGATGTTGGAAGACATATTCTCTATTCGCCACTTCCCTGTCAAATTCCATTTCCTGGGTTCAAAAACTTCCGCTTTTGTGTTTCACAATATGAAGAGAAGGATAGATTGCTATTAAGAAATCTATGTTTTATTCTTGGAGCTAAGTTTGTGGAAAAACTTACAAAAAAGGTGACTCATTTGTTGTGCAAGTTTACTAGTGGACCGAAATATGAGGCTGCTTGTAAATGGGGAATACAGTCAGTTACATCAGAGTGGATTTATGAATGTGTAAGGCAGGTAAGGTTCTGATTCTTTCTCTCTCTCTCTCTCTCTGCGCTCATCTGCGCAGTTATGCATTTCCAATCATGTCTGCCCTGAATTTTTGTTGTTTTTCCTTAGAAATGATAAGATCAACAAAATTCATGTGTTCAATTTAAATCTCGTAGAATAAAGTAGTATCTCTGGATCCATTTTGCCCTAAAGAAGTTACTGCTCAAGACCAAGAAGCAGGATTATGCACTGTGAGCCAGTTTCCAACTCAAGCTGCTAAAATGATTGCTGTAGATGTTCCCTCTCAGTTTACTAGTCAACCTCAGGGTCTGAGAACACAAGATCTTGGTGTTAAAATGGGAAGCATTACTGGTGATAGAAATGATGGCTCTAGAGATGAGGCCGAACAATCAAATGATCATTTTAAAAGGGCAAGGCACTTAGAAGATGATGACCAGAATGATCTGCTTGTTTCTCGAGTGCATTTATGCGAGCCTTTTCTGAATGAAAATTCTACTGGAAACAACAAATTAAAAAATGCAGGTGAAGCTGCTCAAGTTTTGCCTGATGTAGATACTGTTATAGACTTACTGGAGCAAACTAGTAAGGTGAATATTGTTGTTCCTCTAACTGTATCACCTAATTGTTTTATTGTTCAAGATAGCTGGTTGGCTGACTCAATTATCTATGCTTCTTTTCAAGATTCATGATCAGAAGTCACCAGAGAGGAATGGGTGTGACAGAAGTGTATCCTTGTATTTGTTGAGTTTTCAATGTCTAGATGTCTACTCTTTATCTCTTATATAAGTTTCTTTATGTTATCAATCCTTGATGTGGAGCAGATATTTTTATCTGATTGTACTGGCCTTCGTCAAGATCATACAGATCCTCATTCTGTTATTGGGTTATCTCGACACTGGTTAAACCGGTACCTTGTTATACGATTACCAAATAATTGCTCTCCCTTTTAACATTTTAATATTACCGTCTTAGTTGAACCAAAAAAAGTAAAGTATTAATATCTGAACTTTAGTTGACTGCCTTGCATTTGCCAGAAAGCTTAATCAAGAAAGAACCTACTGAATTTTGGGACAATTGCAAGGCCAGTGGGGAATTATATTTCATTATAGCAAGCAAAAATCATTTCATTCTCATCTCCCATTGACCTAATTTTTTTTTCTTTCCAGGAATGTGAGAAAAGATGAAATCAGCAGTCATTCCAGAGATGTGAATGCGGGAAGCCTATATGGTGGTTTCAGTGAAACGCAAACAGAGTCTCAGGTTTCAGATCTTACTTGTCTAAGAAGTTCCATTTCCATCCTATGTTATTCAGACTCGATCGAGAAAAATGAAAAGTGGGAGCAACATATGCTTCAACAGTTTAATGAATTTTAAATCTGTAAATCATCTATGATTAGTAATCCCAACTTTCAGGCTGAAGCCTCTTCATCTATCAATTATTTGGAAAATGCAGGTTGTGGGTTACGAAGAAGATTTGTCAGGCAGGCAAATGCTTATAGACAGAGTTCGGACCCGAAGTAGCATGACTTGAAAGCACTCAGGCCCGCCTTTGCCTACCAGATGCAACTTGATGGTTTAAACTCAGCCACTCAGGTATACTGCTTTCAGGCCTTACTATGCATCAATCAAGTTATGAAGCCATCAGCTTATATACATAAATACATGCATATATATATGTGTGTGTGTGTGTGTTATGTATGTATGTTCTGAAGGGGGAGATAATGTTATGGAAATTGTAACCCTTATATATGCTTGTAATTTTGAGCCTGTAAATCAATTTTCGCTGTGGATAAACATTGTGCTAATTTTGTGTATTCTATAATTGTTTTTTTTTTTGAATTTTTTTCAACTATGTTAACTTTATGATTTGATGCTCTGATGGAAACTTCAAAATGACCGAGTATTAAGACCTGTTGATTCGTGTATCCATGTGCTTGTGTATTTTTCATGTCAGAATTGTATTTAAGATATTTTATATTTATATAAATTTATATTTATAATTCGTGTAAAATGCAATTTCAAAATAATGCTTTCAAAACGGGCAATTTTAAGATTTTGGACATTTTCAAAATGTTAGTATTTTAAAATACATTATTGTAAAATGTTAGTATTTATGATTATTTTGTTTTGATAAATAATTTTGAAGAAAACTTAGGTCACTGGTTTCCTAAATTAAAAAAAAAATTACAAAAGGAGAAAATAATTTAACATATAAAAGTATGCAATCCATTATGTTGATTAAAATATATAATTATTTTAATAATATAAAATAGTAAATATATATAAGAATGAAATTAACATTGCATTTTAAAGTTCGGATTTTTATTTTATTTTGTTTTATTGTTGGAACTATATTAATTAAAAGAAAAGGATTTTGAAAATTTAGGTGGAATTTGAGTTATTAAAAGTTATTATAAAATTCTTTATATTTTTAGAAATTTAAAAATTGTGATAAAATTAAAATCTTTCATTCCAACAGACGCCACAAGTTTAAGTTGGTTTTTTATCAATACATTCAATGGGAAAAATAATCTAAATACTAAATCGAAAGATGAAACAAAATTTTATGAGGTAAATGACAGTTTTGACACATATAATACTATTTAAATTAAATTACTAGATTATTTATCTGATTAAGTTAGTATCATAAATTAACTCAATAACAAAATTACTAAAATAACCTTAGATATAAGTTAATTATTACAATGACATTATTATATTTTTCTTATTTAAAAAATCAATTAAAATTTTGTTTTATATTTTTATACACGTTGTACATTTATTATAATGATATCTTTATCTAAACTTTATTTATTTATTTTAATTTTGTATATTATTATTAGTTTCAAAAGTTTTATTAAATTTAAACACATAATTTTAAAATTCTTTTTATTTATTTATTTAGGAATAATCAGAATTAAATGTTATAAAATAAAATAAATGTAGAGACATCACATCAAGAAATTCAAAAAAAAAAAAAAAAAAAGAAAAGAAAAAGAAAGAAAGCAGCAGAAGCAGAAGAAGAGCCAATAAACTCACTCCAAAATCTCAACATTTTGGTCTTCTCTTCCTTTATTATCCACACAACAATTAAATTATTTCTCATTATCCACATTATTCTTTTCAACTTTAAATATAAAAGAAAAACAGAAACAAATAGTGAAACTAAACTTCCCTATGGTGGAATGTCTCTCTGCGTGCCACGTGGCGATCGTCGGCATGAGTAGGTTGTCTCCGGTGGCCGGATATTTCTCGCCCTTCAAAATCGATGGCAAAAGCAACAAGGCTCTTGGGTTTGGGTTGAAGCGTAAAGTGGTGGTAAGGAAAAGGGTGAAGCTTGTAGTAAAGGCGGAGCTATCCAAGTCTTTCTCTCTCAATCTGGGTTTGGATTCTCAGGTTTATTTTCATTCACTTCGTTCTCTTTCACTTGGCCTTTATATCTTTTTTTCTTTTTTCTTTTCAACTTATTTCAGTTTCAAGTTCACTGTGTTATTTAAACAATTACTGTTCGACGAAATGACCAGCATAGGGTGTTGGTTTGATGTTATCGAATTTCTTTGTAATACTATTGTTTCTGCTGATATGATTCTGGGGTGTTTTGATCAACACATTGCAATTATACGTTGATAATGTTTTAGGCATCCTTAGGGACTATACTCATCTCAAACTTCAGTACCTTTCTGTCTATTTTGTATTTTTTAAAAATATGTTTTGAACGAGCTCAATGGCTGGGTTTCTGTCGTATTGATCCTTGCTTGTGCAAGTTCTCAAAAATACCAGCCAAAAGAAAGCCGTGTGATTCTTTAGTTTCACCGAGTTGGCTGGTTTTGTTCTTTTTTTTTTGTTTATTGTGTTTGTTAAAAGGCACACTATCAATACTTTTTTTTGAATGTTTCATTAGGGTATATTTTTTAGTATATGAATGAAGAATAGCTCTATAAGAAGGACGAGGTCGCTTGATTCTCTTACGCAATTTATTGAACTTATACTAAATTGGATACACTGATTATTGAGATTCCATTATGACATCAAACTATGTCTTCCAGCAAGTTAACTCTATTCTCGTCAGCGATAATAATTGCTCAAGATTATCCTTCTCAAGGCTTTTTGTTTTTTACTACCACGTCTCTGTCTTATGATAATGATGATGACTGGTAGCAAGTACATGAGTTAAGTTGCTACATTTTTCTTCTTTCATGATGCTTGTTTGGCCTTGCTCCTTTAATGTTTACTTTTTAAAGAGGAGATATTAAATTTCTTGCATTATCTGACATTGCTTTATTTGGATTAGAAGATCGCGCAATCATACGATGTGTCACAGTTACGCTGGATTGGTCCAGTTCCCGGGGATATTGCAGAAGTTGAGGCTTATTGTAGAATTTTTAGAGCGGCTGAAAGGCTACATGCTGCTTTGATGGACACTTTATGCAATCCATTGACTGGAGAATGTAGTGTTTCATATGATTTCACACCAGAGGAAAAACCATTAGTAGAGGATAAGATTGTGTCTGTGCTAGGGTGCTTGCTATCTCTTTTGAATAAAGGAAGAGAAGATGTTCTTTCTGGAAGAGCCTCAATTATGAACACTTTTCGTGCAGCAGATGCAAGTGTGATGGAGGAGGATAAGCTTCCACCACTTGCTCTTTTCAGGAGTGAGATGAAGAGGTGTTGTGAGAGCTTACATGTTGCTCTTGAGAATTATTTGACACCTGACGATTCTCGAAGCCTGCATGTCTGGAGGAGGTTGCAAAGGTTGAAAAATGCTTGTTATGATTTAGGTTTTCCTCGCAAGGATGACCATCCATGCCAGACATTGTTTGCAAATTGGCTGTCTGTTTGTTTGTCCACCTCCAAAGAAGAGATAGAGTCTAAAGATTGTCAGATAGCCTTTTGGATGGGTGGTCAAGTGACAGAGGAAGGTCTGACATGGTTGGTTGACAGAGGATTTAAAACCATTGTTGATCTAAGAGCTGAGACTATTAAGGATAACTTTTATCAAGCTGCCATGAATGATGCTATTTCATCTGGGAAAGTTGAATTTATAAGATTTCCAGTGGAGGTTGGAACTGCACCTTCAATGGAACAGGTTGAGAAGTTTGCATCTTTAGTTTCAGATTGTAACAAAAGGCCCATCTATCTCCATAGTAAGGAAGGAGTATGGAGAACTTCTGCAATGGTCTCTAGATGGCGGCAGTACATGACTCGCTTTGCATCTCAGTTAGCAAGTGATAGATTATCACAAGATGCAAATGGATCAGGAGATCATCAGGCATCTTCTAGTACTGAAGAAAAGCTCAAGTTACAAGAGACAAATGAGTTATTGCAAGAGACTTCGAATGTGATACATAGTTCGAATGGAGCACATCAGAAAGAAGCCTCCTCAGATTATAAAGAAGATCACAAAATTTGTGGGACTGACATTGACCTTGTTTCCAGCCAAGTTATGACTCCTGGGGAAGCAGTCGATGCAGAAGGAGCAGTAATTAACATCTATGAGACTGCAGATCCTCTAAACGCTCAGATTCCTCCTTGCAATGTTTTCTCCAGAAAAGAGATGTCTTGGTTTCTGAGGTGTAAAAAGATTTCTCCTGCATCGTATTTAAATCATCAGCTCAAAAGATTGGAACCTGTTCCAAGAGAGACTTCTATTACAGAAACATGGGGAAATGAGGTTGTTCGTGCTAACACTGAATCATCGCTTGGAGGGACAAGAAATTCTGATGGAATATTCAGTAATAAAAGTCCATCTAAAGAGCATAAGATCACTGCTGCTGGCAGTGGGAAGTACATGAATGGTTCTAGTTATGCTTCTAGTAGCCCAAATATGAATGGATCTCTTCAAGGACATTCCATGACTGAAACCAAAGTTGCTACTTTAGATGGTAATTTCAGTAAGCGCACATCTACCTTGTCTAGCAAGAGTGAGAATAGCAATGGTAAGGCCTCCTCATATTCAAGTGATGACGAATTGGGGTCAATGGAGGGAAATATGTGTGCTTCTGCTACTGGTGTCGTAAGAGTGCAGTCAAGGAAGAAAGCCGAGATGTTTTTAGTGCGGACGGATGGGTTCTCTTGTACCAGGGAGAAGGTGACTGAATCCTCATTGGCATTCACTCATCCTAGCACCCAGCAACAGATGCTTATGTGGAAGTCTACACCAAAGACTGTATTACTGTTAAAGAAGCTGGGGCCTGAACTAATGCAAGAAGCCAAAGAGGTAGCATTTGAAGCTATTATTTGTTAAATTGTTTGTAATGCCAATAATTGCTTCCCTGCACTTTGATAACTTACCAGAATGTTCCTATTCCAATAAGTTTTCATTTCTGTCTGTGTATATGGTTGTATAATCTGAAATTGAATCACACTGAGATCATCAGTTATGGTTTATGTGCATTTTGATGATGCAGAGTATAGACATATATAGCCCTCAAGTGTACATGCTTGAAATGTTTCACTTATTAGGGTCTTATTTGATTTGGTTCAATTTTAAGTCCTGTTGCTGTTGTTGCTGCATTGATTACTCCAATTATCAGGAACTTCTTAAACGATTTCTGTATTTAGTGCTGGAATTAGTAAGGAGAGGTGTGTATGGGTGGGGGAGGGACAGAGCTGGTGATTTGAACTTGTGACTTGTTGAAGGTAAAGTGGGGATAACATCTGGTAGGAAGCCAGTCTAAAGCACAATGAAGAAACATCCTCCAAGTCTAACTTGCAATGATAGTTTCTTGAACTGCCAGCTGGAAATGCATCTCTTTTTTATCTGCATTTGATAGCATATAAAGTCGCTTGTTTGATCTTGGCAATTGTAAATATATATATTTTGTGTGATGTGCAGGTTTCTTCTTTCTTGCATTATCAAGAGAACATGAATGTCCTTGTTGAACCTGATGTCCATGACATATTTGCTAGAATCCCTGGATTTGGATTTGTTCAAACCTTTTATAGTCAAGATACCAGGTATACTTTATGATTTTTTTTTCCCACGGAGTTGATAATAAACCTGATTGGAATCCTACTTGTTTTATGCTCTTATGAAGTGATCTGCATGAGAGGGTTGATTTCGTGGCGTGCTTGGGTGGAGATGGGGTTATATTGCATGCATCAAATTTATTTAGAGGTGCTGTGCCACCTGTTGTATCATTTAATCTTGGATCTCTTGGATTTCTCACTTCCCACACGGTAAGTTACTCAGTATGTGATCTTTGTTTTGGATATTGGATGTCCTTACAATTTCCAATTTGTTTAACTTTTTTCCGCCTTTTTTGATTGAGATAGTTTGAAGACTACAGGGAAGACTTGAAACAGGTCATCCATGGTAACAATACAGCAGATGGTGTTTATATAACTCTTAGAATGCGCCTACGATGTGAGATTTTTCGAAATGGTAAAGCAGTTCCAGGAAAAGTATTTGATGTCCTAAATGAGGTTGTTGTTGACCGTGGTTCTAATCCATACCTTTCTAAGGTTGAATGTTATGAGCATGACCGACTTATAACAAAGGTTAGTTAATTATTTTCTATGAAAAGAAAGGAAAAAAAAATTTTAGCCTCCATTGTCAGATACAAGTGACTTCTAGCTGTCACACCTGTTGTTACCGACAAAGTCTTAGTTTATTCTAGGTTGTGACTGTTAAAATATCTTCTCTCATATAGCTCTAGAGGTGTTCAAATCTTTTGTTGCTTTCCCATGCTTTTATTTAACTTAAAATATGCCTTTAGGTGCAAGGTGATGGAGTCATAGTAGCTACACCTACTGGAAGTACTGCTTACTCTACAGCTGCTGGAGGTTCCATGGTGGGTTGTCCTTATGAGTTTTCAGAGATACATATGAGGTTTATTCTATATAGACCATTTTGAATCATGGTTATTTTGCAAGTAACAACATACCATTGCTAATGCAGGTTCATCCAAATGTTCCTTGCATGCTTTTTACGCCTATCTGCCCTCATTCCCTCTCATTTAGACCAGTCATACTTCCAGATTCTGCAAAGCTTGAGTTGAAGGTAAAATTATTCATATATGACCATTCATAGTTCATTGTAGTAGAACTTTTCTTCATCTAATAAGAATCTGGTGGAATTCTTCTTTAAAATAGGATACTGTTTTTTTTCTTTAATTGGTCAAACGAGGTTAACAGTCTACTTCTTTGATGGACATGTTATTTCTCATGTTATATATTAGAAAAAAAATCATTACCAATTTTGTTGTGCATTATGGTTCATTGCTCATCTAAAGATGTTGATGGGGAAGGAATAGATGGGGAAGGAATAAATTTATGTTCTTTGATATGCTAATCTTAGTTTTTCAGGTTTAAAGTTTAGGGTTTAGGTTTGCGGTTGTATTTCTGAAACTGCTTCCCATCTTGTCATAAAATTTGTAGCTTGGTGGAGAGTTGTGGGTTTCTTTTGCACAAGCTGAGGTCACTTGTTACTAAACCAAGCATAAAAAAATTGTAACGAATAAGTTTTTCGAGATGACATCACTGTATTGGAATCTGAAGGAAATTTCTTATCTACGTGACCTTTTTTTATGTACACTACATAAAGCATTGGAACATTGCTGTTGTTGGTTTCACAGATCCCTGATGACGCTCGAAGTAACGCATGGGTTTCTTTCGATGGGAAGAGAAGGCAACAACTCTCTCGAGGGCACTCTGTCAGAATATCTATGAGCCAGCACCCCCTTCCAACTGTCAATAAATCTGACCAAACAGGTGATTGGTTCCACAGCTTGATTCGCTGCCTTAACTGGAATGAGAGATTGGATCAAAAAGCCCTCTAAGGCCCCCACAGCTTCATTCTCAAGGTAGGTTGAACCTTCATGTAAATTGATGTACAGATATAAAATTATAACTTGGAAAGAGAAAAAAAAAAGAAAAAGGAAAAAAGAAAAAGAGTTTAATATACAAAGAGTGAAATGCTATTCATTACCAACATATGCTTCCCCACAAAAGTAGTGTTGGTCAATTTTTACCCTTAGATTGTACAAATACTGTCAGATACGGTACTCACAACAGCTTTGAATAATAATAAAGAAAGATCTCATAGTATTTTATTTTGTGAAAGAATCTAATCAGTTAGTGTTCTGTATCAAGGCTGTAAGTCATCCTTAGGGGCGAAACTAGAAAATTTTTTTAGGGGGTCGAAATTAAATTATAATTTTTACAATAGTAAAAATGTAATTTCACCATTTTAATAGTCTATATCTTTATAATTTTTAAAAGATTAAATCAAATTTTTATATTTTCAGGGGGGTCAAAATATAATTTTACCTTTATTAATTTAAAATTTTAAAAAATTTAAAGGACCTAAATAGAAAATTTTTCATTTTAGGGGCACAGTTTCGCCCCTGTCCTGTATTTCTCTGTTACTTTCTGGTAGTAGTATGTATAAAGTTATAGAGCAAGTTCCCCTGATGTTGAAAATAATCCCAAGGTCCACGCAGAGCTCCACTCTATGACATATGATATGATGACTTTGTTAGTGACTGAGATTGTTGCATGTTTGATAGGGCTTTCTATCTCTACTACTTATGAATGATAAAAACAGATAAAGGCACCTAAGTTTACAAGGACTATAGGCATATACTTGGATTTCATGTCATCTTGCTGCCTGATCAATATTCTGGCCAATGGACTGAAAAAAACAGTGAAAAGCATCCACCATATATTTAATAATGTTTCGGTGTTTTTGTCTTCCATTTTTATAATGTAACCAGAAAATCTGAGATTAGATTGATAAAAGTTTTTGTTCCTTTTCTTCTATAGGAACAGAACATGCACTCCAGTTCTATATAAAAAAAACCAGAAAGATTTTTCTTCTTTTTCTATTTTGTGTATGGAGATGCATGTGGAGCATGTTCTAGGGAGGCACCTGTTCTCACTGAAGTAATGTTAAATATTAAAATAAAGGGAAACAGAAGAAAATCGGAATAAAAATGGACGACAAGCACTGCTGATGTATAATATAAAAATATACTTTTAAGAAGTCAAAAGCTCAGCTGTTTCGTAAAATAAAAGATTAGAAAATTCATAATAAAATATATATGTGATTCAAATTTACACACCCAACTTTAGCAATTTGATCGAGCATCTCATCATGTTCATCACCACAAACTCCAACCAAAAAAGGAAAAGAAAAAAAAAGTAAAAAACACAACAAACAAACAAACAAACACCCTAGTAACTTTGTATACTGACTTGAGCTCTTCATATCCTTCCCTGCAATTTTATTTTCCAGGAAAGAAAGGGCTCTACTCTTTCAGTCAAAAACATCATTCATGGTTTTGAGCTTCTTCTTGGTATTACACTGCCCTTACAGCTTGGAACCTTGGTTCCTTGGGAAGGAACTTCTGCTGAACATAAACAGACATATAATCCCCAAAAACAAACTTGGGATAAGTTTGTTCCACTTGTTGGTTTGTTTTTTCCACCAACTGTGGTGCAGGAGCAATGGTGGTTTTCAGACTTGGATTGTAAAATGAAGCAATGGATCTCCTGATCCCATGGACAGGGCTCAGGACTCGGTGCCAAGCACTCTTGTAGCGGCCATTGCTGAGGACCTCAATCTGATCACCTGTGTTGATGACAATGGTGTTAGGCAAGGGCTGGACATCAATCCATTCTCCATCTTTCAAGACTTGAAGTCCCCCCACCTTGTCGTCTTGGAAGAGTAAAATGACGCCACCAGCGTCTGTGTGGGCTCGAAGACCCTTCACCCTCTCAGGGTGAGGACATGGTGGGTAGTGGCTAACCTTGGTGCCAAAGAAGGCATTATCACCATCTCCATCATTGAGTGCCTTCCTTATGTATCCCTTCGGTAATCCCAAGTTTTCATCCATAACTTGCATCACCTTTTCTGCCAATTTCTTCAACTCAAACCTGTATTCCTTCATGGTTTCCCTGTCATAAACATCAACAACTAGTTAGACCATATACATATATATATATTCAATCAAATTAATGAATATGAATTAGCTTACTGGAAGCCAGGTGTTTTGGATGGCCATTCATTATCATCCAAGAGAGTGATAACATCTTCCCAATCCACATTCTCCAACTTTTCACTACTCTCATCCAATAAGTCTACCTCCTTTGACTTGTTGAAATTCTCCTCCCTCTCTCCCTTATAAAACTCTGATGAGACCTTCTTCACCCTCTCCAGCAACTCCACTGGGATGCCATGGTTCACCAGCTGCACCACCAAATATATATATATAATTGCATCATTTTACAATCTTAATTCCTATAATACAGTTAGAGATAAGAAAAGGGTACCTGAAAAAAACCCCATTCTTGGCATGCATTTGCAATCTGAGCCATTGTTTTGGCCCTATCCTCACCATTGAGCTTAGAGAAATCAACCACCGGAATTGCCATTGAAGACTAAAACAAATACAAGAAGAAGAAGAAGAAGAAGAAGAAGAAGAAAAGCTAATTAGTAGTGGGGGAATGGTTAGCAAAGTTTGCAGTTAATTGTGGTTGAGAAAGGGAAGAGGATTGGCCCTATTTATAGCAAATCACAACCAAGCTTTCCCGCCATTATGGATTTGTCAACCTTTTTATTTTTTATTGTTTTTCTTTTTCCTGCTTCTCGAAGTAGCCGTTGGAGTGAGCCATGGGACGGTGAAACTATGGATAATTAATTAATGGGTAAACTAAACTCAAGTTTATTAAACTATTAGTAAGTTTATGTTTTGGTACTCAACTTCAAAAAGTTACAAAATGATCACTAAATTATTTGAAAGATTTCATTTAAGTCACTGGATTGTTAAAATTACTGTTGTATGGCCTTTTCTATTAACAACGCCTACACCAATCGAAAGCTCTCCTTTTCTCTCTCTTTTATAGTTCAGTTTTTCTTCATGAAACAATAACTTTGGACGTCACGAATCTACGGGTTAAAATTCAAAAATTTTCTTCTTCGATCTCCAACATTGATCATCAGCTCGACTTAGATTTAAGGTATGTTGTTTAATTGTCGGTGGGTACTAATCCACCGTATCGATTGATGAATCGTTT
The DNA here is from genome assembly GCF_025698545.1 of Gossypium raimondii. Classification (NCBI taxonomy): domain Eukaryota; kingdom Viridiplantae; phylum Streptophyta; class Magnoliopsida; order Malvales; family Malvaceae; genus Gossypium; species Gossypium raimondii. Next base: position 17,263,371 of record NC_068566.1, read on the forward strand.
CTTGGAGCTCGCTAGCCGAACTTTAAAAAAAAAAAAAGCAGTCCAGTGACTTAAATAAAATTTTTGAATATTTTGATGATCATTTTATAATTTTTTAAAGTTAAATGTCCAAAATATCAATTTACTAATATTTTAGTGACTAATTTTATAATTTACCCTTAGATTAGTTTAGTAAAAGCATGCTCAGATTACTTCAATTTGTATTACTTGTTGAGAGTAAAAGAAATTTCTAATAATTTTATTATTACATTTTGATAATAGAAAGAATTGGAAGATTGGGAGCATGAGTTTTGTTCAAATTTCATAACTTATAACCCAATTTTCTTTAGTGATCTCCATTAAACAAAGTTATCTCTCTTTTACTTATCAATTAAACTCTAATTGGTATGGCTGCCACGTACCAATCATCCTTCAAATTTCGAGACAAATGAGATGATGAGCTCTCATCTCTTTCAAATATTCAATTATTAGTCCCCAAATCATGTTCAATTAATTAAACCCCAAAGTGTTATTTTCACCAAATAAGCCTCCGATTTCCATAAGTTAGAACCTATGGGCTATTGCTTGCTTCATTCATCTGCCACATAATTGGAATCTCTTACACCCAAATAATCCATGCCAAGTCCCATGCATCATTCATGTGCACTTTTTTTTTTTTTTATTGTAAGGAATAAGGTATAGGATTGTTTAAAAAAATATATTTTTGCTACTCCATAAGTGATTCAATTGGCATATACAATTTTATTAGTTTTGAGATTAGTCATATTGGTTCATTCGTGCAATTTCAATTTTTAAAAATATATTTAATAGATATTGAGTTTAAATATCAATATTTATAAATTTTAAGAAAAAAATTCAAGTTACACTCCTTTTGTTTGAATAAAATATGCATCCTATATTTAGAGATTATAATATAAAAAATGTTATAATTATTAGGATCCATACACTTAATCTATTAATATCATATTTTTCTTTTCTCTCTTTCTTTCTTTTTTAAATATCCTTATGAATCAATTAAACTAAACTCGTCGACCAATCATAGATAAAATGATAAAAAATTATGTTTAAATTTTCAGTTAATATTAATCTCAAGTTTAATCTTAAAATAATCTAAATTTATATCTATATTAAAGTTAGAGATGATTTTGTATTTGTTGCTTGCTTGTAAATTTTATTTTGGAAGGATGTTACTTGTAATTTAAATCATTGCCGACTCCCCAACATTAGGCATAGATGTTGAAGGGTGTAGCCCCCCAATCCATCACCGTCTCATCATCTCCCACACCTCAATTGCTGCTCTTCAACCAAATGCACTCTTATAAATGTACATGTTGTAGTACCCATAGTTTAAGGGTTAAGCAAAACAAACCCAATAAACACTTGTATTATATTAATCATCATTTTATTATTGCATTTGTCAACTCCTTTTATCTTATTATATTCTAACTAGTTTCCTTTTTCTTTTCCTGTATTTTTCTTATAGTTGTTATTGTTAATTGAGAAAAGTTTTGTTGCTGGTGTTGTTAAATTACTTGACGCCTTTATGTATTATAGACTTTGAATTCAATTAGTACTTCTCTTATATTTTTAATCTTGAAGTCAATACATGATAAGATTTATGTTACGCTTAACTGAAATATTACTTTTTACATTCATTAGATAGTTATAAACTAATCATAATCGGTAATTTTTAACTATTTATATGACTTATTTGTGACGAAGAGAATGAAAACTTTTGCTTATTTTGAAGAGGTCTTGTTTTTTTACAAGAGTTTTTACTCATAGTTCTAATTGTATGTTTCAATTTGTACTAATTATTCTTTATTTTATATCTAACTATTTTAGAACATATATGTTAAATTGTTACGTGGGGTAGGAAACACTGTCATTTAGAAGTTAAATGGGGTTAGTGAAATGCTGTCATAATGGGTTTATGAAAACATTGCCATTTTTGTTATATTGGTCGCTATTTGGTTATAACAAATTTCTACTTAGTTAATAAAAGAGGAAAGGGTTCGTTAATGATCATTATCCAAAATTTTTAAGAATTTCATTCATTCTTCTCTCAATTCGTCTTTCTTACTTCTTTTCCAGGTTAAGCTTGTAACAATTGGGTATCAGAGTCTTCGATTATTCTCTTATGGTTGGTGATGACGTTACTACTTGCAACCAAAAGGATGCCAGACAGCTGCACTAAGATGTGGCCAACTTGTAGGCTGAGGTTTCCTAATGGGACAAGAAGCTGGATGCAAAACTTTAAAGATTTCGTGAGGAGTTTTGTGCTGAACTTAAATCTAAGATGACATATCTTTTTGAGCGCTTCTTGGGCAAATTCGATGTTGTTACCAAGGTTCCACCAGTCTCCAAGAACAAGGTTAAGAGCATCTTGGGCGCTCCTCCTGGGTTTCCACCTAAGGAGACTATCGTTGATGCTCATTTGGCTCTGATGGAGGATGTTGGTTCGAGGGGGTAGCAAAGGTGGTTCCATCTATGGAGGTAACCACGCGTACAAATTAAAGTGTCCTAAGTTTGATGGTTAAAATTTTCGTGGTTGGCAAGCTAAGATGGAATAAAATTTTAAGGGTGAGCTCATGCTTGATAATGTCAAGGTGCACATAGTCATGCTTTAGTTGGAGGGAAAAACCTTGGATTGACATCATTTTTATGTTTAGTAGAAGAGAGCTCTACATTTGTTGGAATGAGATACTTATTGGTAGAGCATGCAAGAGAGGTTTACTCATATTCATTTTTAGGACCCTATGGTAGAGTTGGTTGTTATGAAATAGTACAGTTCAATTGAGCAGTATCATGATGAGTTTATAAGTATTCTCAACCAATTGCAACTACCTGAATTGTATGTTTTTAGCATTTTTGTTAGCAATTTGAAAGGTGAAATAGCTCAGTATGTTAAATTTTTTAGGCTAACTAATCTTATAAGAGGGCTTCATATGGCCACACATGTTAAGAATATTATGACTGCTGGTCTTAGGAAACCCTTTATGTCTTCCTATACTAAACCTAAAACCTTAATGCTTGCTCCTAAGACCTCTTTACCAATGGTTATACATACCAATCAGATTGTTGGTAGTGCTTGGCCTGTTTCAGGTTCAAATAAATCAACTCACAAATTTCTTTCTCATACTAAAATTGAAGATAGGAAAAGAAAATGCTTATGTTATTGGTCTGGTGCCAAATTTGTTCCTGACCAGAAATGTACGAGGTCATAACTCTATCATATTTTGGTGAAATCTGCTTAAGATAAAGTGATGTGGATGAATTTCATGACTGTGAGGATCACCAAGAGTATGAGACACCTAGAGAGAAAACATCAATGCTTTTTCTTCATGCCATACGACAGGGCATGAGTGGTGAAACTATGATAATAAGGGTTAAGCTTTGTCCATTATGGGTCGTAGCCTTCATTTATTTGGGTAGTTTCAATAATTTCACGGATAGTTCCATTGTTAAGAACACGGGGGTTGTGGTTTGGAAGCAATATTATTCGAAAGTGGTCATAGCTGATGGAGGCTTTATGTACTAGAAGGTTGTGCAAAAAATTAGAGTAGGAGTCCCAAGGTAATTGTTTTTCCACTAATTTCATAGTTTTGCCTTTAAAAGGGTGTGATGTGGTGTTAAGTGTTCAATGGTTGGGATAGTTGGGGCTAATTGTGTGGGACTTTCATGTTTTTACCATGAAATTTCAATTGGGGTAATCAAGCTTGTGTATTGCAAGGATTAATTCCTAGTTCCTTACAGTTGATGGATGTCAAGCTTAGCTCTAAAGTTTTATCTGCAATTGAGGCTGAGTGGTAGCAACCTTGTGCCTATTTCATGACTAGTGATGCACAACCTATATTAACAGAAGAACCAGATTTACACCTTTATTACAATTTGCAAACATTATTGGATGAATTTGTTGATGTGTTTTGGGGACATACTGGTCTGCCTCCCTTAAGACTCTATGATCATAAAATACCATCGGTGAATAAAGCACAAGTTGTCAAGATCAGACCTTATAGTTATCCATCCATTCAGAAGGCTAAAATTGATAAAATAGTCAAAGACATGTTAACTGCGAGCATAATTCGAGAAAGTAATAGTTCATTTGCTTCCCTAATAGTCATGGTCAAAAATAAGGGTGGCTACTTTGTGGGGATTATGAGCAACTGAACCAGATTACCGTGACGGATAAATTTCCCATCCCTGTTATTAAAGAATTATTGGATGAATTAGTTGTTTATTTCTTTAAATTGGACCTTAGGTCTAACTATCATCAAATTAGGGTGTAGGAGCTCGATATCCATAAAACAACATTTAGAACCCATGAGGGGCACTATGAGTTTCTTTTCATACCTTTTGGTTTGACAAATGCTCCATCTAGCTTCTAAGCCTTTATGAATTTGGTGTTTAAAAAGATTTTAAGGAAGTTAGTCTTAGTATTTTTTTGATGAATTCAGTGTTTAAAAAACTTTAGGGCTATTAAAATTGAATATATTGGTCATACTATTTCACAAGGGAAGGTATCTATGGATATGTCAAAAGTTATTGTCTGCTTAATTGGCCTATTCCTATTTCTGTAAAGGAGTTAAGAGGTTTTTGGGGCTTTTAAGTTATTACATACATTTTATTAAGTTGTATTAGATTATTGCTAAATCACTAACTAACTTGTTGAAGAAAGGTGAATGGTCTTGGCCTTAGGAAGCTGGTGCTGCTTTTGACAAGTTGAAGCAAGCTGCGTGTTATCCCTCAGACTTGACCTTGCCCAATTTCTCTTTTGAATTTGTAATTGACCTTGCCCAATTTCTCTTCTGAATTTGTAATTGAGAGAGATGTATATGATTGTGCCATTGGAGTTGTCTTACAGTAGTAGGGGAGACCATTAGCTTATTTTAGCAAGGAATTTAGACCTAAGCATCAAGCCCTCTCTATCTATCACAAAGAGATGCTTGTAGTGTTGCTGGCTGTTAAAAACTAGAGTGCATATTTAGTTGGAAGAAATTTTAATATTCAAACTGATCATTAGATTTTAAAATTCTTATATGATAATCAGGCCGTTACTCCAATTCAACAAAAATGGGTTGCTAAGATGCTTGGTTATGGCTATGAAGTTTTCTACATGAAGGGTACTAGCAATGTGGTGAAAGATGTGCCATCTTAGAATTCGAAGTTTGGTCATTCTTAGTTGTAACAACTCACCCGTGTCATTATGACCACTAATTTGTTTGCTCAAATTAAGGAATCTTGTTTGACAGATTCTCAGTTAAAAACTGATTTTTGAGTTGGAGTTAAGGTTGACTTCACATCCTAAATATAGTTAGGATGGTCATTTTCTGAGAAGAAAAAACAAGCTAATGGTGGGTTTTATGGGTGACTTGAGGAATGAGTTATTTGATTATTTCCACAGTAGTGTAGTGGGGTCACTATGGTATTAATGTTACAAGAAATAGAATGGCAAGTTTTTTCACTATAAGGGGTTAAGTAAAGATGTTAAGTTTTGTATTAATGCTTGTGTGGTTTGCTAAATATGCAAAACTGATAGCTCTACAAAGCCTGGTTTACTACAACCTCTACTAATTACTGGTAGAGCTTGGGCATATATTAGCATGACTTTTTTGATGGACTACCAACACCAAAAGGAAAAAAAACTCTATTTTTGTGATGGTTGATATACTGATGAAATATGATCATTTCATTGTATTGACTCTCCCTTATAATGCAATTGTAGTGGCACAAGAGTTCCTTTTAAATGTTTTAAGCTGTATGGCCTGCCCGACTCTATTGTATCTGACAGAGATAAGGTTTTTGTCAGCACCTTTTGGTAAGAACTTTTCAAAAGGTTGGGTACCAAATTAAAGTTGCCAATTGCTTACCACTCAAAAATAGATGATCAAATAGAGGTGATCAACATACATCTAAAAAGCTATTTGCGATGCATAACAGGGGTGAGATTTAATTACCGGATGAATTGGTTGGCTTTGGTAGAATGGTGGTACAACACTTCCTACCATTCCACCATTCACACAACTCCTTATCAGGCCTTGTATGGTTAGGACACACCTCTACATATTCCATATTTGGTTGGGGCATCTTTGGTTCACTTGGTGGATAGAATCTTGCAATATTGAGAGACAACTTTGAAAATGTTAAAATTTCACTTTCAACAAGCTAAGGATTGTATGAAACAACTAGCGAACAAGAAAAGAAGTGAAATGAAATTAATGATGGGTGATTTGGTATATTTGAAGCTTCAGGTTTATAAGCAGCAATTAGTGGCTAAGAGAAGTAACCAAAAGCTAGTAAGTTTTTAGTCCCTTACTTATTTTGGAAAAGATGGGAAAGACAACTTACATACTTCAACTACCAAAGGGTTTGCAGAAACATTCCACTTTCACGTGTTTCTACTTAGGAGCTTCCAATTGTTGGTTTAGATGGTGCCATGAAAAAAGAGCCAAGAGCTATTTTTGAAAAGTGAATGATAAAGAAAGGTAATCGAGCAATCACAGAGGTGCTAGTTCAATGGACCAACTCATTTCCAAAAGGTTTCACCTAGAAGTTTTTCATGAGTTGAAGTAGAAGTTTCCTTCTTTTAATCCTTGAGGATAAGGATTTCTACAGCAGGGGAGTATTGTTATGTGTGGGCCAGAAATGATGTCATTTAGAACTTAAATAGGGGTTACTGAAACACCGTTGTAATGGGTTTATGGAAATGTTGTTTGTTATATTGATTGTCATTTGGTTATAACAAACTCTGTAGTCAGTTAATAAAAAGGAAATGGGTCGTTATTGACCGCTATCTAGAAATTTTGAAAACTTCATTATTTCTTCTCTCTCGATCTCTTCTTCTTCTTCTTTTTACTTATTTTTTAAGTTTAGTACGTAACATAATTAAGTTTTTCCTTATGTTATTACACTAGTAACCAAACATAGCATTAATATTTAAAAAATAACTACATTTGTAATTTATAACGACTTTTGTAATTTAATGTGATGTAAAAATTGAAGACATTAATTTATGTCATATATATTTTTTTAAAAATGTTGAATTTTATTTATTTAATTTTCATATTACTTTAAGCATAATATTTTTAATGTTTAAGAAATGAATCATTTTTTTGTTGATATGAAGTTTATTGGTGATTAAAGACAATTCACACTAAAGTTATGGTGCTAAGTGTAATAAAGAGGTTTTGGAAAAATAATTGGTGGCCTGGTGTTCTGGTGGAAGGAGGCCAAGAGGGTCCTTTCTATAGGTGAAGGGCTTTAGGAGCACTGTAAGTGGACCCTAGCAAACAGTAGTCCTACTTTAAAGACTAATGAGTAGTGTTATAGGAGATGTGACCAAATGAGAGAAGTCACACGGTAAGTGGTTGGTGGCAAGCAACCATGATGCTTGGGACATGGTGGGTATGAAAAAAAGGGGGATTCTAATGGATTTTTAAGTAGGATATGGATGGTTCTTGAGGTGGATGAGCATTTTGTTGGATCTGGTGCCTTAAATGTGGTATATTCATTTTTTATACTTATATTTTTTCAACAAATTGGTTTAATAAAAATATCCATTAATTACATTAATACCCTTTTCATATTGTCCTTTATTGTTTTTTCATGCAAAGAAAAATGGAAGCAAATATTGGTGCAATGATTATCTAATGTTTAACTAATACTAAGTGATATTACATCGTTGGATCATAATACGGAAAGGCAACTTATATTAGTAGATGAACCTATACATGTCCTTAGTTTAATAAGAAATAAACAAATCAATTGAAAGACTAATATGTCGTCTATCAAGTCTAATTGGGAAGATGTTTTTTCTTGATCATCGAAGCAGATTACTCCTAGAAGACAAAGACATATATGTGACTGACAAGACTAACAGTACATCAGATATGACCCAAGTAGAATAAATCCTAAATCCGTGTATGGATTTATTCTCTTGTGATGTTCATAGTGTGACTTACATCAATATTAAGTGGATGACGGACTATGCATACGTGACTCGTATATTTTGTTGTAAGTAAAAGCCTGAGTTCAAATAGATAAGGAATTGAAAGTTGGTGCGTTGGGTATATGCCTTCTGCAGTATCTAGCATCATTCACTGTAGTGAAATTCATAGCCTAAGAAATGGATAAATGATATCATCTCACTAGCATTGCATGATAGATGACAAGTAAACGTGGTTACGAGTTGTTTGTCTTTGTGATAAATGACTTAATTACTATTTGATAGTAATTGGGTTTTCATGAAAGAATATATAATGGTTACCATGAGATAAAATAAGATCATATTGGGAGAACAAATTTATGCTAAAGAGATTAAGGATATCATATGAGGGTAACACACTTATGGCAAGGTCATTGGACAAACACTGATTGAGTAACTTTCGTAATGGTATGTAATTAGGCAGAGATCAGTTATGATACTATAATGAAATGACTTCTTTACTAAATGAGTTTATAATTAATAGACAAAAAGCTGGAACTTAATTATAAATCATTTGAGCGTTAATTATATATGTTCAATCTGTCCCTCTCCTAGCTCGTTGAACAAAAAATGAATTGCATAAAATATCAAATGAACAAAAATGAATGGAAATGATAAAGTTAGAGAAATGAGTCACACTCGGAAATGTGTTTTCTCACTAAATATAGAAATGACTTAATAATTAATTTAAGTTTTTGAATTATTATTTAATCAAACAATTGAAGTTCGAAAATGAAATTAAATTAATTGATCATTGTGAATCCGTTGAATATGGAAATGAAATATATTTTCTCATAGATTCTTTTATGGTAAAGTTCTCATGACTTTAACAAAATTAGAATTGGGTTGAGAAAAGTATTTAATTGAAAAATTAATTTATCTAATTAAATTAATTTAATAAATAATATTTATTTTAGGAAATAGAAAAACTTGTATTGGGTTGGACTAAATTTTAAAGTGTTTGTTAAAAGTTCAGGAAACACATATAATTGGACCTAATACAAGAGAGGCCAAAATCCCTCATAATACATATGAGGGATGACAACCCTAGTATATTTAACTACGGCGTGCCTCCCCCTTTACTATTTCAACTAGGAGGCTAGTTTTTCTATCAAATAAGTATTATTTGTTTTCAACTAATTCAACAAGGATTTTTTCCCCTATCTCTCCCTATAAATAGATGGTACTAGTAGGCTAAAAATACAAAACTTTGATATATTTTTCTGCCTGAAAATAGTGAGATTTTATTTTCTAAGTATAAATTCTATTTTTTGAGAAAAACAAATCTGCTTGTTTCTATTGGGAGAAAATTATTTTCCTTTTGGAAGTAAGAAATTAGTTCTGGTTCTTTGTTTGATCCATGATTGTTCAAGCCCACACTCGAAACTATTCATAGTATGAGAATAGCAGAGAAGGCCATTCGATTGAAAGCCAAGAACGTCTAGGATCTGTCTCACACAAAGCACATGTACTTTTTGGGAAAAGTTTATTGCTATAAATATCACAAACCGTCTCAATTTTCAAATTTTAAATTTTCCTCTATAATAGAAAATCATTTTTAAACTAGATTTTTTTCCAACACATTTATGTTAGTAAGTCCCTTTTATGTCGGCAAGCCCCTAGATTTGGTGGATGTTCTAGGTGGTGCATGTCTAGTAGGGTGTTGGTATAACAAGTGTCCTTTTCATGGGGAGAATTATTTTAAAGTAACCTTTGTCAAGATGTTTGCATTCTTCTTGCTGAGCGAGTGAGATAGGTTATTACTTTTGGTATGAGAGTGGTGGTACTTGGGAAGTAAAATCATGTGTTTGGGTCTAAAGTGGCAAGCTTTAGTATTGAGAGAGTAAGCAGACAAGTGAGTTTGATGAGGTGAGCCCTAAACTTGAAAGATTATGCGGACATGTGAGCCTTTGGGGTATTAAATACAAACTGTATTTGCAGCGTCAAATATTTCCTCTAATTGTGTATTAAATACAAACTCATACATATTAGGTTTATCTTTTATAACTTAAAAGTAGAGGTTTTTAATTCTATAAATAACGTTAAAAAATGGTTAGATGTTTCTTTATATATGTAGTTTTTACTATAGTATGTATGGGTAGTATAGAGTAATTACAAGAAAATGTAATTGCTAGGATAGTAATTACACCAATTATAATGAATTCTAATTCTTTAGACGTGTTTTGTTGACACGATATAATCATTTCTTAATTTCTTATTTGATGTTTGGTAGTGCAATTTGTAGATGCACAACTATTTACTTAAAAGAAGAATAAAAAAAGAAATTTGAAAGTCATCAATGCTAATTACTCGTGTAATTATCTCAATTTGAAACCATTTTGCTAAGAATTAGAGCAAGTAATTGGGGTGCTCCAATTATAATCACTTTAGTGAAATTCACGAATTACAATAATTATCCAAATCTATTACTCATGTCGTTATTTAAATCCCATTGGCAAAATCTAAAAACTATATAATAAATATATAGAATAACTTTCCATATATATCTTATAAAAAATCCATATATATAACTGTTGATGTGACGGATCAACTAATAGGAGACACATAGGAGGATGTGGTAGTGCTAACTAAGGCTGATTCACCCTTTCTGGGCAGAGAGCCGGAGAGTGGAGAGAATGAAGATGGTGGAGGTGGAATCTAGAAGTAAATTAGCAAAGTGTAAGTAAGTGAGTTGAAAGTCGATCCTTTCTCCATCATCTTGGGGACTATTTATAGGCGAGGTCCCGTATTAGGTAGTATTAACATGGTGGACTCACAATCAAGCCATCATTATGGGATACTGGGGTGGATGTCTTCGACGGGGTAAGGATGTCTATAATAAAATGTATTCTGTCATTCATTCTGATTGGAGGTATGGAGTAGTTGAACCCATGTGGGGTTTGGTGATCAAACGGATCACGTTCTGAGCAGAAGTCAGGTGTTTGGAGGAACGAGTGGTGGCACATTCTGGGGAGCAAGTGGCTAGCTTGTTTGAATTGCTACCTCTCGTCTGATTGGGCGGTTGAGTCGGGAAGTGAAGCTTTTAGTGGTCTCCTAGTCTGTAACGGGTGCAATATGTTCCTCATGTAACCTTTTGTGCTGCCATGTATCCCCCATTGGTGGGGGGTATATCAATAACTTGTTTGCATACTCGTATGATGCATGGGCTAATAGTGTTTGTCAATGTAACTATTTTTAAAAAGAAATAAAAGTTAATGTAAATTTCATCTCAACATTAAAAATTGATAATATATACTAGTAGTATATAAAATATATGTATTTTTGCTGACTGTATGTTTTTTTTTGCCGACTGACTTCGTTTGGTTGGCATTGGCATTACTATCAGTATAGGAGGATGTGCGTTTTAATGCGCTGAATCACGTTTATCCTCGTGTTTTAAGGGTTAAGAGAAATTATGAGTAGTTTTAGGCATTGTATCAAATATATATTTTTTATTATGAAGTTTGAAAATATTATATTAAAATGATTATAATAAATAGATACGTTAACGTTTTATTATAAAATTTATACTAACAAAAAATTAAATTAGAAAAAATATTATAGTTAACAATAACAAAAATAATTTTGTTATAAAAATAAAAATAAGATTAATTTAAAAGGAGTTTTAAAATGGTAATATACCTATAGTAATTAAGTAACAATTAAAGTTAATTATTTAATATAATTTAAAAGACAAGGAGTAAAAAGTAATTTAATTAAATTGAAAATAAGTGTATAAAATGAGGTGTGCCATAGTTAAAAAAAGAAAACTATAATATAAAAATGCTTATTCATTTCTATTTTAGATTGAACCTTGTAATATATATGAAATGGGTAGAAGTATTATGGAGGCTTTTGTATTAGGAGGTAATTATTTTTGCCCTATACAAAAGAAAAAGAAAAAGAAAAGAAAGAGTAAATTAATTTTTATACGTTAGATCAAAGAGAAAATTAATTCTTTTATTATAAATTCTATTTATTTCTATTATCAAAATTAATCATTGTACGTCAACATGAAATATACATGGCATGAAAAATGTAATTGTCTAGTTATTCTATAAGTCACTTTAATTTTTAATAATAGAGATAGATGAAATTTTTAATGAAAAAACTAATTCACTTTTTAATTTAACATACCATAACTAATATACACCTTTTATAAGTAAAAGAGAAAATGACCATATGCAGGTGGAGGACTGATCTATAATTGAAGTAGCTCTTAGATTTATAGTTGGACATTGCTGATATCCATTCAATAATAATGTCCTAATGTTAGGGTACAGCTCTGAAAAGCCAGGTTATTTTGATCTCCATCATTATAATTTTGTTAAATCATAACAATAGAATCACACATATATTTGTTGACATGGACTTTGATGTCATGTTTTAATTATTTCACATACTAATTAGTTTGTTGATGCTATTTATCTAATAGTAGAATTAAACAATTTTTATGTGATTACTTTTATAATTTTAATATTAAACTTATATACTATTAGTTAAGTTTCGTATTGGTGTCATTTTCAATTAGAGTACCAATTCGATTAGAGAGGTTATAAAAATATTTTTCATAATTAAAATAAATTGTATTATTTGAGAGTACTTTATTAATAAAAATATACATATGGTAAGATTTGAATTCAAATTAATTACATTAGCCAAAGATTTAATTCACCTTGAATTAAAATTGTATTTTAATATTCTAATATTTTAATATATTTTAATTTTATTATCGTTCTTTTTTCACGAATTAACTAGATACCAACTCGATTAAAAAATTACAAAGATATCTTTCTATAATCTAATATTCAATCAAGATAATAATAATAATAATAATGGGAAAAATACCAAAAAAAGCCATTTTTTTTAAATTTACCGAAATAAGCCTGGTATTTTATTATTTACCTGAATGGACCCTCTTCCCCTAAATCGCGTCCACATCACCGCGAAGTCAGGGGACATGTCAGCAAATTGCGGCCACATCAGCGCGCTTTGTGTTTACGTCAGCAAAGCGCGCTGACGTGGCCGCGCTTTGTTGCCACGTAGCGCACCCCCGGGGACGCGATTTCCCCATTTTTCCCACGCTAGGTTTTTGAATTTTAGGGTTTAAGGTTTAGGGTTTTTATGATTATTAAGGTTTTGGAGAAAAAAGTAAACAAATAAGGGATTAGGGTTTAGGGTTTCCTATTTAAATTAATTATAATTTTTTCAAAATTGGATTACGTTTCGTGTTTATGGGTTTTTAAGATAAAATCAAAGCAGGATGCTTTATCAGAAGGATTTTTGAAGTTGCGTCCACGTGTACGCGCTTTTGCTATAGTAGGTCCTGAAAAAATAATTTTGACTTGACTTTTCTGAGCAAATAGTATAAAAAATGCTTCAAGCAGGATGCTTTATGAGAAGAATTTTGAAATCGCGCCCTCGTGGACGCGCTTTTGCTACAGTAGGTCCTGGAAGAAATAATTTCGAGTTGATGTTTCTGAGCAAATAGTTTTAAAAAAAAATGCTTGAAGCAGGATGCTATTTGAGAAGAATTTGTGAAATCGCGCCCTCATGGATGCGCTTTTAAGTTAAGGGTTAGGGTTTTAAAGTTAAGGGTTAGGGTTTTAAGGTTTTAAAGTTAAGGGTTAGGGTTTTAAAGTTAAGGGGTTGGGGTTTTTAGCTTAAGGGTTTATGGTTTTAAAGTCAAGGGTTAGGGTTTTAAAGTTAAGGGTTTAGGGTTTTTAGGTTAAGGGTTTAGGGTTTTAGGTTAAAGGTTTAGGGTTTTAAAGTTAAAGGTTAAGGTTTTTAAGTTAAGGGTTAGGATTTTTAAGTTAAGGGTTTAGGGTTTTTAAGTTAAAGGTTTAGGGGTTTAAAATTAAGGGTTAGGGTTTTTAAGTTAAGGGTTAGTGTTTTTTTAAGTGTTAGGGGTTTTAAGTTAAGGGTTTAGGGTTTTAAAGTCAAGAGTTAGTGTTTTTAAATTAAGGGTTTAGGGTTTATGGGTTTTAAGTTAAGGGTTTAGGGTTTTTAATTTAAAGATTAGGGTTTTTAAGTTAAGGGTTAGGGTTTTTAAGTTAAGGGTTTAGGGTTTGTCAATTAAATTATACATTTAATTATAAATTATAAATTTATAAATTTTTAATAAATTAGTTTAGGGTTTTTATGTAATAACTCAAAAAATTTCTATTTTATTTCATCAAATAATATCAAAATATTCAAAATATTTGTACAAATAAATTAAAATAGAAATCAATCTCCGTGCCCATCGGATTCAATGCCACATGGCGGCCGTCGACGGTTACGCGCTGGATTCCTCCTTTGTCTAGCTTCCGGCGGCGGTTGTGGTTCCTCCGGCGAGGATTCTGGTTCTTCCTGTAGGGCATCTGGTTATCAGAGTTGGGACGATGAGCCACCTTGATAGAATATTGAATGTGGAGGTGTTTACATCACCAACGGCGACGGTGTTTGAAACCCATACGGTGGTGGGGGTTTGTAAAAAGAAGAGCTCCCCGACGACCCCTCTTACGATCCCTCGTGTGCCGCTGGCCTATACATCGGCTATCCACTCGGCGTGATAGGAAATGGAGCTAAACCGGGCCATTGGCTCCAACCTGCCGTAGGACTCGAAAAAGGAAACATATAAGGGTTAGGATACATAAAAGGGTTAGGAAACGCACCTGGCGTCATCTGAAAAGGCTATGCTGTGGGTATCATCGGTTGAACTACTGGGTCGGGTGACTGTGTCGGTGCTCTCGTTGGGCCTGGTGATTGAATGGCTGCTGATGATGGGCCGGGTGAATGTCTGGGCCTCGTTGAGGGGCCAGCGTCGTTGTCCTGTCGTCTTGGATTTAAAGGCCCCCGTCTTTCCCTTTGGACACGTAATTGCCGCTGCCTCTACTCTGCCGACAGTAAATACGGCTTGCCATGGATCCTAAACCATGGCATGTATTCCGGCACGTACGCTAACTCCGGAATGATGATCGGTTCCATAGTAGGTATATACTCATACCGGTCTTCCCGCATTTCGATGTAGTGGGACCAGAATCTCGGTCAATCTGTATGCAGTTGTCGTAGGTCGATTTTGTGGTGATCATCAAACACCTCAGGTGCCACGGGAATCGTTTGTCTACATCCAAATTGCCATAACACTCTGTCTGACTGGTGCATCTCCACGGTCGCATAGCTGATCAACGCGACTTTCGCGTGCCAAACGTTTGGATTTTGTAAGAACTCATCTAGAATTACTGCCCAAATTTTCAGATCCTCATATGGTGTCCATTGAAACTATATGAACATGATAGAAATATTAGTTATATACATAATACTAAATACTAAATACTAAATACCAATCGACTAACGAATGATGGAAATATCAATTTTATTTAATACTTACATGTGCTTCCGACTGTTGGTATAATAGAAGCCGTATATCTTCAAGAGAGGTAGGTAATCGAGCATGACTTGCCGAATGGTTCCACCTAATTAAATAAATTTTTAGCATACTTTTATTTTTAAAAATCTACATAATAATTGTAAAATCTAATATAAAATTTACCTCGTTATGAGTGGAAATGTATATGGGTGGTCCACTCGAGGACGTAAAAATGGAAAGCGAAATCGTGCCCATGATTGCAGTAGTGACAGGCAACCTCTGATTTTTGCTTTAGTCGGTCGTGTCGCCCCTCACATCTCCCGATATAATGTTGCCAAGACGACAGACCCCCAACTCAATTCACCAGCTGCTCTAAAATCAACGAGTTTCAGCAGCTACCTTAGATGTACGAGGCTCCGTGACAAGTCCGGCATCAGATAACCTCCAATTATTTGAAGAATGTATGCCCGAGCATATCGGATTCTTTCTACTTCGGTTGAATCATCATCCGGATCCGGGAATGTGTCTCGGGCAGACCCGGTGACTGGGTACCCGTCCACCAGCAATCTCAATTGCAAACTAACATCTTCCAACGTGATAGTGCACCCCCACATGGAAGATGGAATGTGTGCGTCTCGGGTCTCTACCTCTCCATCAATGCACTGATAAGTTTCGGGTCCACCTTGCATCCCCGGCCTACCGTCGCCACGTGCCAAAAACCCGCTTCACGCAGGTAGTTCTCTACCAATGGTGATGGAGGAGCATGCATATTCCGGATATTGCATTCCAATATCCGATCTACAGACTTTTATAACAAATAATAAATTAATAATTATCTAAAAATGTATAAATAAAAAAATCTTAAATAATATTTAAAAATTAAATTTAACACTTACCATTTTTATTTGTTCGACGGATATGTGATGCTTATCAAGACGAGTCAATTCTCCGGCCATTGCTGAAATCGTACAAATTTTTACGATTTAAAAATTTTTTAAATAAAATATTTTTTTAAAAAATTAGTTAAAAATAGGAATTTAAGAGAAATTTAAGAGGAAATTGAGAGCAAATTAAGAGGAAATTTGAGAGAGGATTAGTTTGTGAAAAAAAAATAAGGGGTGGGGGGTATTTATAAATTTTTTTTGACCGTTGGGGGGGGCAACGGTAAAAAAATGACCATTACACTGTTCACGCGTGGAGCAAATCGCGTCCCTAGGGGCGCGCTACGTGGAAACAAAGCGTGGCCACGTCAGCGAGCATTGTTGACGTGCACATAAATCACGCTTTCGTGGACGCGCTTTATTGCCACATCAGCAAAGCGCGCTGACGTGGCCGCGATTTGCTGACACGTCCCTTGACTTCACGGTGACGTGGACGCGATTTAGGGAAAAAGGGTCCATTCCGGTAAATAATAAAATACCGGGCCCATTTCGATAAATTTAAAAAAATGTGGCTTTTTTTGGTATTTTACCCAATAATAATAATAACTTGAGCACCCTGCTAAATGAAGCATGTATACCAGCTTGAGATTACTATTCTAGGTATTTAAGAGATATGAAATATTTTGTAATTACTACAATTATTCATTTATTTAAAAAAAAATACATTTGTAACACAACATATTGACAATAATTTCAAATATTTTAATAAGTTCAAGTAGATGAATCAAAGCAGTTGAATACATCATTAATCCTTTTATTAATCATTCAATCAATCTTTTATTAGTATATCATAATTAAAGTACAATAATTCATAGGGTTAATATTTACTAAATTGACTATGTATTTTTTAATTTCATAAGCGAGTCTTAAAATTTATTATGTATATTTTTAATATTTTATTATATCCCTTTGAAATATTTGTCAACTCCTTGACTCTACTTATGAAATTTAAAACTTCATTGATAGTATACGAATATTTTCTCTAAATTATAACCCTCAAATATTAAAGAACGGTCAATAAAATTTATTTAACCAATCTATACTTTGTTTCGTTTGATTATTTATTTGATTATTTAAACTTTGTATAAAATTTATTTGATTATTTGACCAATTTATTTGATTATTTAAACTTTTAATTGAGTTGGTACAAAAAATTTAACTTAATTGAAAAATGATCAAGAATCATTCTTTATACAAAAGAATAAATATGGATATTAGATTGTTTGATCTTTCTATATTTTATATAAAAATCAAATTAAGTTAGAATATGTCTATACTCATTCATAGCGAGATTTGATCATAAAACAGCATGATGTCAAAAGTTTCAATTTTACCATTTTAACCAAACTTTTATTTGATTGTTGTGAAATTTTTATTAATATATACTTTTTACATAAAATTTTCACCAATATCAAGAATTTTCCAAATCTAGTGCTAATATAATACTTTTAATTGAATTGGTGTATAATTAACCGAACACGAACTTAGTTGGAAAAAGTTTTAAATCGTTTTCTAGTAAAATAATGAATATTATTGCAAGAGTTTTGTGTTTTTAATAATTTATATAATTTTATTTAAAAAACTTAAAAATTCAATATTAAAGTTTAAATTTTGGATCTTAAAAAATTAACTTTTAAAATTTAAAGAGATATATATTTCATAATTTTCTTTTTTTTTCTTTCACCTTAGTGTGACACTATCTAATTATCTTTAAATCATTTTTATTTAATTTAGTTAACAATTAACTTTTAAATAAATTTTAGAATAATTAGAAATTATATTACACACGTATGTTTGTGTTAGAACTATTTTAAAACTTTGTTCTTTGGAAACTTATTGAGTTAATCATATCTTGATTTTCATGTTTTATTTTTTTAAAATGGTCTACAATTACAATCATATTAATTGATAAATAAAATGAAATGCATCCATATCACCATATAGTTGCGGCTCAAACTTGAATATTTAAAATTTTAGGATCTCAACTTTGTCAATACAACCAAAACTTTATTGGAAAAAAAAACTTAAGTAATCATTATTAAGACTAAAATTAAAATGAAATTGAAATATAACAATCTTTCTCGACCCAAGCTCATTTTACTATTAAAAGATAATGAAGTATTTTTACAATTAATTTTAAATAAAAATAATAGTTTTGTCATTAAAATTTTAATTTGGGTATCAACAGTGAATGGAATGGTAAGACATATTACATTTCTAAAGAGGATTGTAAATTCAAAACTTGAAGATAACATTTTAAGAAAAACTTCAAAAGATTTAAATTTCATGAACTGTGAAGCAAATATACCAAAAAGAACAATAATTCAGGTATTCAATTTGCAGGATCGGACTGTTGAATCTTCTTCAAATGAAAATATTTAGGTTTTGTTATTGATATGAGAAAAGGAACCATGTTTTAGGTATAAGGTTTGGATGAAGGTGTTATACAAACATATTTAGTCCAAGAAATTTAATGGAAAAAATATATATTCATAACTAATCGGATCACAAATTAAATTAATTCATCGCTGTACTTTGTTTGTACCACGAAATTAAGTAGTTAATTAATAATAAAGTGTGAAGATTGCATGCATAATTGGCATGTTTTGGATCTTATGATACACATGCTTATGCCCCGCGTTCCTCCTTAATCATTCCTCTCAACTTTCATTAAATTATCTCACTTTCGTAATTCCAGTTAGTATTGTATCAAACAAAATTTATTTTAAGAAATTTTCGTCCAATTATGAATAATTTTTCATTTTGATTTTCATATCATTAAATTCATAGATTATATATTTTTATATAACTATTAACTTTTAATATTTATTATACATATATAATAATTACCTTAAAATGTTTTTAAATTTTATTTTATTTTAATTTATAATTTAATATAAATATATATTGTTATTTATAAATTTTTAATATAATCATATAATGTTTAAAATATATTTTTATAAAATTGAACATTTTTGGGTTTTAGAAAAGATCTATTTTGAGCTTGAGCTCGGATCTATCTCAGGCTCGAATTTTTTCATATTCGAATTGTTACGGGCTCGAATCGGAACCGTGGGGCTTTCAAGCTCAAGCCTGTTTGCCAGCTCTATTAAACACATATTCGATCATTGAATTTGAAAATTTTAAATTTTTTATTTGAAGATGATATAAAAGTATGAAAAGACAAAATTATCATCAGAATAGTATTAAGGGTAAACTACCTTGTTAGTTACTCTAACAATGGATCGTTAAATGATAATGCAAGACTAACGGTGCATTTCCACGTTAGTCACTTTAAAATTAGGGTAAACTACCCGTCAATCACTCTAAATAGGAGTCATTCCTATTCTGGTCACTCCAAAAATTTTCAAACAAATGCATCGTTAGTCTTCCATTACCATTTAACAGTGGAGTGACCAATTTGATCAATTTCTATTTTGGGTGACCAAAATAAGAATAACCCTTATTCAGAGTGATTGGCATGTAGTTTACCCTAATGCTATTAGTTATAATTTAAATGAAGGATATTTCTATAATTTCATAAGCAGCGGGTGCTGTTGCGAAATTGATTGCAAAGGAGGGGAAATCGGCCACATTAAAATTACCTTTTGGGGAGGTCCGTTTGATATCCAAAAGCGCTCAAAGCGATCGGACGGTGGGGAATGTTGGGGTGAACCAGAAAAGTTTGGGTAGAGTCGGATCTAGTGGTGAAGGGAGGGCTCCAATTGGTAGAAAAAAACCCGCAACCCCTTGGGGTTATCCTGCACTTGGAAGAAGAAGTAGAAAAATGAATAAATATAGTGATAATTTGATTCTTCGTCGACGGAGTAAATAGGAGAGATTATTTCTTTCTTCGTCTTTATAAAAACAAAAAAATATATTTTTAAAGTAAAAAAAAAGGCGCGTTCACTAAAAAAAAAAAATCCTTTTGTAGCAAATCATTTATTAAAAAAATGGGCGAATGACGGGAATTGAACCGGCGCATGGTGGATTCACAATCGAGTTGGGGTGAAACAAACACAATAATGTTAAATAATGAAACTGCCAATAAGAAATGGAATATGTGGTATATTAAAATAAAAAATAGATTAAATTAAAGTTTAAATAAATATAGTTATCATATAGAACAGGAAATTATGAGTTGGACTCCGTTTGTTGTAACGGTATATATAATATTTTAGTACCAAAGATTTGAGGTTTGTATCGTAATGCTTTCCCTCTGGAGTGATATTATCTTCACATTTATATAATATAAAAATTAATGTGGTTATTTAAAATAATAACAACGCTTTCGCTTTTGATTTTTAAATATCATCACCCCCAGTAAATTTTCAAATCTCGTAATTAAAAATAAATTATTGAGAAATTAAAAAAATATAATTGCAGATAATACATTCTAATAATTAAGATATATCTCAATTTTGACCAACACAACTATAAACTAAGACCTTGGGTGGAATTTAAATAAAATAAAAATGAAAAACCGTGGAATTTTTTGGGGGCTTTACATTATTTATTTACTTAAGGGTTAAAGATGAAAGTAATCCATTTCCAAATAAATATCTTAAAAGCATGGAAATATAATTTTATAAAATTTATTGATTTTAGGGTTACATTTCTTTCCAATCTCACTGCTTTGCTTAAGTTAAGAAAGTAAAATAAAATAAAAGCAAATCTAACGAGTGCAAAAAGTACACACCCTACACATCAAGCAACTTCTCTTAACTAACAACAGAAACAACTTAAATTAATCTTCACATAATATTTAAATTGAAGGCAGGTCCCCCCAAGACATATTTTTGGATTGAAAGTGCTTCGAGGGTTGTGCCATGCATGAATCAAGGGTTAGAATTACAATTAAAATAAAACAAATTTCATTTTATAAGCATTGATTCCTTCTTTCATAGCTTAAAATCAAAGAAATAATTAAAAGTCTCTCACATGGTGCTGACTAATGGGTGTCTCTCATTACAAAGCATTTGTTTTCATGTCAAACAATTGGTCTAGGGACTCTGTACATGGATTTCATTTTTCTACTTCATGTCTTTCACCTTTTTTCTTTTTTTAAAAACAACCATCATCCATATTTATTTAAAAATTATATATTCTTATTTAAAAAGTATTAGTTAAATGCTTAATTAAAAATAAGGATTATTGAGTGGTCTTACTTCTGTTTCAAGTTTCTGTACTATGAGCGGTGATTGTGGTAAGTGGCTTTTACTGCTTCCCGGAGTCTCATCGAGTTGCGACTTATTACTGCTATTTCAACTTGCCGTGGTTGGAAGGTGACAGGTTTGGATGATGAGTGGGCGGCTATGTTTCCTTTTTATCTGTGGGAGATCATAACCCTATCAACTTACTCGAAAGGCTCACTAAGAAAGCTGTTAAGCCACATGTTTAAGCTGCTGCCACTCATCCATTTTTCTATTTTTGTTTGAATAATTCTCCTTGATTTTAGGAGATAGTTACCAGATTTCTTGGCTTATTTTTAAATCTAATCTCTATTTTTAGTTATGGATACTAGTATATAAGTGTTGGAGTATTCAATAATAAAGTGTATTCTTCTCCTCTCTTCAATATTTTTTTTAGAAAAATTACCAGCAAATTTAGTGTGTAAACACCAACAAATTGGCATCAAGAGCTTCTTTCTTGAGGGATCTGTGAGGTTATTCGAGTGATTTAATGGAAGGAGAGTCTAGTTTTTCAGCCATGGCACCACCAGTCTTTGATGGAGACAATTACCAAATGTGGGCAGTGCGCATGGAGACTTACTTGGAAGCTTTGGATCTTTGGGAAGCTGTAGAAGAGGACTATGATATTTTATCACTTCCAGCAAATCCTACGGTGGCATAGATTAAAACGCAGAAGGAAAAGAAGACGAGGAAGTCAAAGGCAAAAGCTTACCTATTTGCAGCCGTGTCTCATATGATATTTACACGGGTAATGTCCCTGAAGTTAGCAAAAGCAATCTGGGATTACCTCAAGGTAGAGTATGCAGGAGATGAGAGGATTCATGGAATGCAAGTTCTGAATCTAATCAGGGACTTCGAATTGTAGAAAATGAAGGAGTTAGAATCAGTAAAAGAGTACTCTGACAGACTTCTTAGTATTGCCAACAAGGTGAGGTTGCTTGGATCTAAGTTGAGTGACTCGAGAATAGTGGAAAAGTTGCTTGTAACTGTTCCAGAGAAGTTTGAAGCCACTATAACCATTCTGGAAAACACAAAGGACCTGTCAAAGATCTCTCTTGTAGAGCTCTTAAATGCTTTTCAAGCACAAGAGCAAAGAAGGGCCATGAGACAAGAGGGAGTGGTAGAAGGTGCCTTACCTGCCAAGCATCAAGATAATAGCAGGAATAAAAAGAAGAAGAACTTGAAGAACTAGCTAGCAAATAGAGAGAATTGATTCAGCAATTACCAAAAGGGCAAAGGAAGAGACTCAAAGAACACTGTGGAAAGAAAGGCCATTCACCATTCAAATGTTGGAGAAGACCTGACGCCAAATGTTCCAAATGCTACCAACTTGGAGATGAAGCAGTGATGCAAAAACAAAAATCAGGTGCAAGAGGCAGATGCTTAAGTTACTGACCAAGAAGAGGAAGATCAATTGTTCGTGGTCACTTATTTCTCAAGTAGAGAATCAAGTGAGAGTTGGTTGATTGACAGTGGTTGCACTAACCATATGACAAGGAACTCTTCGAGGAATTGAGAACTACTGAGATTAAAAGGGTGAGGATTGGCAATGGTGAACACTTGGCAGTGAAAGGAAAAGGCACTGTAGCTATCACAAGCTACGAAGGTACAAAAACCATTACAGATGTTCTTTTTGTGCCAGAGATTGATCAAAATCTTTTGAGTGTTGGTCAATTGTTGGAAAAAGGCTATAAAGTGCTGTTTGTAAATAAACAGTACTTAATTAGGAATGCTGATGGCAGAGATTTGTTCAAAGTCAAAATGAAGGGAAAAAGTTTTTCTCTCAATCCAATAGAGGAGGAGCAAATAGCCTTTAAATCCAAAGTAAGTGTCACTGAAATTTGACACAAAAGACTCGGGCATTTTTATCATCGAGGGCTACTTTAAATGTAGTCAATGAAGTTGGTGGAAGGGCTTACTGATCTTGAAGGTGATTTGTTCTACTGTCGAGCATGCAAATTTGGGAAACAACATAGGTGAACGTTTCCTAAGCAAGCCTGGAGAGCTTCGAAAAAGTTGTAGCTTGTTCATACTGATCTTTGTGGGCCTCAAAGAACGCCATCATTAAATGGTAACCTCTATTATATAGCCTTTATTGAAGATCTAACAAGAATGTGTTGGATTTTATTTTTGAATAAAAAATCAGAAGTTGCTGGTGTATTTTGGAAATTCAAGGCCAGGGCAGAAAATGAAAGTATAATTCAGATTTTAAGATCTGATAATGGTAAGGAGTATACTTCAGAAACTTTGAATCGGTTTTACGAAGAGGCTGGAATCGAGCATCAATTAACATCACCGTACACTCCACAACAAAATGGAGTCAGTGAGAAGAATCTTCCAAAGAGTTTTTGGGTAGAAGCAGCAAACACTGCTATGTTTTTGCAAAACTAGATTCCAACAAAGGTTGTGAAAGATTAGACGCCATTTGAAGCTTGGTATGGATATAAACCATCTTTAAAATTTCTTAAAGTGTTTGGCTGCCTGTGTTTCACTTACATTCCATAAATCAAGCGTGATAAGCTTGACAAGAAGGCAGCAGCTGGCATTTTTATTGGCTATAGTACTGTCTCCAAGGCATATAGAGTGTTTCAACCACAAACTGGTCGCATTATTGTGAGTAGAGATGTTCACTTTGTGGAAGATGAGCAGTGGAGTTGGGAAGACTCAAAAAAGGCAAATCAGACTTCAAGTGTGCCAAAACATTTGACCACTGTCAGCATGCTAAAGGAACTTGAAGATGAGGAATGGTAAGATGCGTTAACAGATGATACACCTATTAGAGGTATAAGGCTGCTCTCTGATATATACCAGAGACGTAATATGGCTTTTTGTGAGCTTGCAGGGTACCATGATGCAAAAAACAGTCAACATTGGATGGCTGCAATGAAGGAGGAGCTCTCAATGATTGAGAAAAATAGAATTTAGGAGCTGGTTGATAGACCTCTTGACAGAAAAATAATTGGAGTGAGATGGGTATTCAGGACTAAGCTAAATCCTGATGGCTCAGTCAATAAGTTCAAAGCAAGGCTAGTAGTCAAAGGATATGCTCAAGTGTTTGGAGTTGATCATTTAGACATGTTTGCACTGGTTGCTAGGCTTGACACAATCAGATTGCTTCTCGCTCTTGCTGCTCAAAAAAACTAGAAAGTGTTTCAGTTGGACGTCAAATCAGCATTCCTCAATGGATTTATACAAGAAGAAATTTTTGTTGAACAACCTGAAGGCTTTGTGAACAAAGGAAATGAAGACAAAGTGTACTTGCTGAAGAAAGCATTGTATGGCTTAAAACAAGCTCCAAGAGCCTGGTACAGTAGAATTGATGATCATTTGGTTGGCCTCGGGTTTAAAAAAAGTCAGTCTGAGCTCACTCTATATGTCAAACATGAAGGAACAAACATTTTAGCTATCTCTCTTTATGTAGATGATTTGTTAGTTATTGGGAGTAATCTTGATCAGATTGATTAGTTCAAGTTGGAGATGAAGAAGATCTTTGAGATGACAAACCTTGGCTTAATGTCTTACTTTCTTGGAATGGAAATTAAGCAAAGTCAAGATGAAGTTTTCATTTGTCAAAAGAAGTATGTAAAAGAAATACATAAGAAGTTTCAGACGGAAGATTGCAAGGCAATGAGTACTCCTATGAATCAAAAGGAGAAGCTGGTCAAAGACGATGGAGTTGCCAAAGTTGATTAAGCTGAATTTAGAAGCTTAATAGGATGTCTAATGTATTTGACAACTACCAAACCTGACATTCTAAATGCAATAAGCATTCTATCCAGATTCATGCATTGTCCGAATGAGACTCACATGAGGGCTGCAAAGAGAGTCATTAGATACATTAAGGGAACTTAGAACTATGGAGTTAAGTTCTTGAAGCATAGAGGGTTCAAGTTAATTGGTTTCTCTGACAGTGATTGGAGTGGTTCAAGTGATGACATGAAGAGTACTTCTGGTTATTGTTTTTGTCTTGGATCAAGGATGTTTTCTTGGAGCTCGAAGAAGCAAGAAATTGTAGCTCAATCCACTGCTGAAGCATAATTTGTTGCTGCGACAGCCACTGTAAATCAAGCTCTCTAGTTAAGAAAGATCCTAACTGATTTGAATCTAGAGCAGAAGCAAAGCGTAGAGATCTTTGTTGATAACCAAGCTGCTATTGCAATCTCTAACAATCCAGTGTTTCATGGCAAGACTAAGCACTTTAACATCAAACTGTTCTTTGTACGAGAAGTGCAGAAAAGTGGTGATGTATCTCTTTGTTACTGTAAATCTGAAAATCAAGTGGCAAATATCCTTAGCAAACCATTGCCACTTAGCAAGTTTGAAAGCTTCAGGAAGAAACTTGGAGTTTGCAGCATCTAAACAAGGAGGAGTGTTAAGCCACATGTTTAAGCTGCTGCCACTCATCCATTTTTCTGTTTTTTTTTGAATAATTCTCCTTGATTTTAGGAGATAGCTACCAGATTTCTTGACTTATTTTTAGATCTAATCTCTATTTTTAGTTATGGATACTAGTATATAAGTGCTGGAATATTCAATAATAAAGTGTATTCAAGTCTTCAAGTTTCATTCTAATCTAGAGCTTTCTTCTCCTCTCTTTAATATTTTTTTTTTAGAAAAATTACCAGCAAATTTAGTGTGTAAACACCAACAAAAGCGTTGCCTCCTTGGGAGAGGGATGGCTCATTATGTGTTGTACATGGGATAAGGAAGATGGCCCTAACTTCGCATCTAAATTTCTCCATCTTAAGAGTAGCGGCTGATGTCTAATAAATTTTTTTAATTTACAAATTATTAAAGAGTTAATTTAAAAATTATAATTTCCATAAGAAATTCCATAGTTTATATATTTAAAAGATATTTTTTAATTTACAAATTAGCTTTTATATTTTTAATATATTTTATAAGAGATAATATATTAATTTTAATATATAAAAGTTATAATTATAATTTAAATTATTCATGAGATAATATATATATATATATATAAACTTAAAAAGATTTCTAAAAGGAATATTGAAAAATATATAATATTTGAAAATAAAATTACAAAACAAAATTATTTTTAAAAGCTTTCTAGGTTTATTATCCTTTTATACTTTTATTTTTAAGATGAATAATTAATTAATAAACCAAAAGCTGAAAAAGTTAATTTATCTTTAACTTATATAAATATTTTTATATAATTATCTCTACAAAAAAGAAAGAAAGAAGAAGATAAAATGAGGATTCCCGCTTGTCGCAATATGAATGCTTATGTACCTTGTTTTATTATATATTGGTTTCTTATCCTATAGGATGAATAAGTTAGTTGTATGTATAAATTGAAAAATATATATTATATTAATTTCTTAAAATATTATATAAAATTAATAAATTTTGATATTTAAAAATTTAAATAAACATTAACATATACCAACTATTTAAGGATTATAAAATAATTTTATAATAATACTTAATTGTGAAAATATTAATTATATATATAAAGAATATACAATAATTATAAGTGAAATACTACAAAACATAATAACAAAACCAAAAACAATATTCAAGATAGGATAGAAATTATACTAATCTTTTAGAAAACTATTGTATCTTGAATAAAATTATGCTATTTTTGGCTTTAATAAAACATAATCTTATCTTTTCTCATACAATTCTTTTATGATTATTATATTATTTATTGATTCATTCTCTCACTTACTAGTCATTACAAAGAATTCTTCTTTGTACTAGTGTCACGGGCTAAAGTGCAAAGCCCGTGACCATTGCACAAGATGCGCCCCATAGAGGTCTATCGATTAGATGTGGAACATTTAGCCCACGAGAGCTGACCCGATTCAAAGAACTATTAGAGAAGCCTGTCAGATTGAAGCCTGGTTGGCCCGATAAGGAAGACATGCCAACTTAGGCTAATATGGTAACTACTCTTAGAAGATAGAGGGAATCATATCTTGTAAAGATTATATTAGATTTGATATGCCATATCTTGTAAATCCCTAAAATAAAGGGATATGGTTAATCTCGTCCGTCGATGTAAATGTATCTTGACCGTCGGTTTTGGGGGAGCTCAACTATAAATAGAGAGCCTCCCCCTTATTTGTACTCATTCCATTGTATGTTGAATTCTTAAGAGAAATAGAATTCTGAGAGCATTTACTCAAACACCTTGTGTGTATTATTTTTTGTGGTTTTCTGTTGTTATTTGGTTTAGCTTCTTTTGGCATAAATCGCTCCCGCTCTTCAATTTGGTGCCTTAGAGGAGTTCTTAAGGAATGCTCACTTGAGTTAAGGCTGACTCAGGTGAGTTTGGATGAACGGATCGCCTAAGGCCGTACGGATCGCAAGAGAAAACTCTAGCCCCATGACAATTGGTATCAGAGCTTTTGGTTCGAAGGCACTGTTGGTATGTCAAATGAAGTTGTTGGTCAAAGTGAGCCAATGGAGACCCGAGGAAGGGTTAGAAAAGCGAGTCGATCAAGGGACTTATTGTCAACTTTGGAGGATCGAGCCGTTACTCTCGAGGAGTCCATGGAGGACGTCAAGGTAAGGATCGACGATGTCGACGATAGACACAATGATAGGTTACGAACATTGCAAGAGGAGCTCAGGGAATTTGTGTGGGATATTATCGGTTCCTCGGAGAATAAGTTGGTTGGAAAGGACGATGCTCTCGAGGCTATAGTGACAGCTTTGAAGGAGGAGATCAATGAGCTTAAGGGGGAGCTCAAGATTTTCAAGGCTGCCATAGGGAATGGAATGTTGGCTTCAAAGTCGAAGCCACAAGCGATGGATGTGCCCAAGCCGAAGGCGTTTAAAGGGGCAAGGTCTGCAAGTGAAGTGGACAACTTTCTTTAGGCCATGGAGCAATACTTCCGTGCGATGAACATCGAGGATGATGTCACAAAGGTAAATACTGTTGCTATGTATTTCACTAACGTTACTTTGTTACGGTGGCGGCGTAGGTCCATTGATGTGAGGCGTGGTGGGACCGAGATTGGGACTTGGAAGGAGTTCCAAAATGAATTTAAAGCACATTTTACCCCGAGTATGCCGAGGATGAAGCTCGAGCAAAGTTGCGATGGCTAACGCAACGAGGCACGGTTAGGGAGTATGTGCGGGAGTTCAGTGAACTCATGCTCCAGATCTTTGATTTGAGCGAGAAGGAAGCATTTTTCTCCTTTACAGATGGGCTGAAACCATGGGCGAAGCAAGAATTGCAACATCGAGGATTTCAGGAACTTACCAATGCCATGATGGTAGCGGAATCCATAGTGGAACTTGCTTCTAGAAGGGACAGGTTTGAATCTTCCAAGCCCAACAGAAGGGGAAATGGTGGGTACCATGAAGAGGATGAAGAGGGACAAAGCTATGATAGTGACAGTAGTAGCAGCGATGTTGATGATAGGAAACCACGAAATGAAAAGTGGAGACCTAATAGCCCGAAAGAAAAGAGGGGAAAGTTACGATGCTACTTTTGTAAGGGATCGCACATGAAGAGGGACTGCCCAAATGTATCTTCAGTTTCAGCTATCAAGAGAAATGATGAGCCGGAAGAGGCGAAGCCTATTAAAGGAAAGCCATCGAGGGTCAATTTGATGGTGTTCATTCCTAAGAAGAGGAATGGTAAAGAAGGGTTGATGTTTGTAGACATCAACATTACGGGTCAGAAGCGGAGTGCTCTTATTGATATGGGAGCATCAAACTTGTTCATATCGGAAAAAGCTACGAGGAAGCTTGGTCTATCGATTAAGAAATCGAATAAGAAGATCAAGATAGTAAATTTCGAGGAGGCCCCGACTGTGGGAGTAGTTTAGGGTGTGGAGGTACAAATCAGTGAATGGAAGGGGAAGAAAGACTTTGAGGTAATCCAATTAGACGATTACGATTATGTGCTTGGCTTAAACTTCCTTGACAGGATTCAGACAGTTCTATATCCATGGGCTGATCAAATTCATATTATCACTGGTTCGTTAACAAAGACTGTTGTACCGGTGCATTGAGATATGAAAGTGGGGGCAAAGGTGTTGTCATCAATCCAATTAGTCGAGGATGTTTCGTATGGGAGGAACATTGACTCGATAGAACGGGTAGTTACAAAAGCTCCTTCGGAAGTATTAGTGGCGCAAGAGTTCGATATGAAGCCTGCAGAATCGACTGTAGGGCCGACACCTTTGGGAAAGGTGGGTTGTGCATCAGGCTTCAAGAAAAATGAAGCGATGCAAAAACTGTCGGGACGAGTAAATGCTGCGAGTAAGGTACATTACGAACACTTTGATAGTGTTTTGAATTCTGACTTGTTGGCTTGGCAAGGCCGTAGGGGCCATTTCAAAGTTCATGAGCAAGGAGGCCAAGGGACTGTGGGCAATACGAAGCTAAGATGTGAGAATCAAGATGATTCAAGAGAGAACAAGTCAAAGTTGAGGCAAGTTAGAGCGGAGACTTCTTGCCAACAAGACATACCAACGAGTGCAACGGTTCAAGTGAAAATGCGACGAAAGCCGGGGCAAAGGTTCTGAAGGAAGGGACAACCTGATCGCAAGGCAAGTCAGGGAGTAGCCAAGGCAATGAGAGGGTTCAAAGGCGAATCAAGTCAGTGCCATTCAGAAGTCGCAACGAGGGCGTTGCGAGAATGGGTGGGGGAGAATGTCACGGGCCAAAGTGCAAATCCCGTGACTGTTGCACAAGATGGCCCTATGGAGGTCAATCGATTAGATGGGGAACATTTAGCCCACGAGAGCTGGCCCGATTCAAAGAACTATTGGAGAAGCCTGTCAGATTGAAGCCTGATTGGCCCGATAAGGAAGACATGACAACTTAGGCTAATATGGTAACTAATCTTAGAAGATAGAGGGAATCATATCTTGTATAGATTATATTAGATTTGATATGGCATATCTTGTAAATCCCTAAAATAAAGGGATATGGTTAATCTCGCCCATCGATGTAAATGTATATTGACCGTCGGTTTTGGGGGAGCTCAACTATAAATAGAGAGCCTCCCCCTCATTTGTACTCATTCCATTGTATGTTGAATTCTTAAGAGAATAGAATTCTGAGAGCATTTACTCAAACACCTTGTGTGAATTCTTTTCTGTGGGTTTCTGTTGTTCTTTGGTGTAGCTTCTTTTGGCATAAATCGCTTCCGCTCTTCAATTTGGTGCCTTAGAGGAGTTCTTAAGGAATCCTCACTTGAGTTAAGACTGACTTAGGCGAGTTTGGACGAACGGATCGCCTAAGGTCGTACGGATCGCAAGAGAAAACTCTAGCCCTGTGACACTAGTACATAATACTTGGATCATTGGAAAACATTTTTTTGTATACCAGCTATTGCGCATTCTTCTTAATGTTGTCAAAATGATCTGACTAGAAATAAGTAATCATTTTACAAAATAAAGAATAAGTGATTAAATTGAGTTAATTGTAAAACAAACAAATGGAATAAGAGATTAAACCAATATTACATTAAAGCATACTTTTGAAACAAATCTTGAACGAATAATACTTTAAACGATTAGAATTGAAATTATGAGTGAGTAGATACTATCTGTATAAGGTCCTTCAAAAGGATTCGCCATTACAATAAAAACTCAAAAAACAAAGATAAAAATGATAGAGAAAATATGAGAAACGAATGCCAAGAACCCAAAGAATCAAAAGAAGATTACTCAACTTGTTGTCATCGAATTAGACGATCGATACTGGCTCTAATACCATGTTGAAAGTGCCTGAGATGTCTAACAATTGATGAACTACAAAGCTATTCTAGTATTGAATCTAAATGAAGAAACATATTGTAGTATCATTAAATTGCAATAGCAAGACGATTTTATAGCCTAGTTCAACTAACTGCTGACTAGTAGCTAATCTAACTACTACTAACGACTTTTTGTTATTCAACCAAATATCGGCATCTTTAACATTATAGGGTGAAAAAAAGGGATAAATATCAAAATTACACATGAACTTTGATTGTGTTTCAAATATATACATGAAAATTTAATTTTGATTTAATCATGCACATTTAAAGAAATAAATATCAATTTATTTTTATATTAGATAAGTATAATTATTTGTGTATGTAATATATAAACCTAAGATGATGTTATATCATTAATTGTGTTAATAATTTTGAAAATTGACCAAATCAAAATTTCATGTATAAATTTGTACAAAATTAGATTTCGTGTATAAAATTGCACAATAAGCCAAAGTTCATGTATAGTATTGAGATTTTCTCGTGAAAAAACTTTAAGAACTTGATGTGCAATTAATTTTTTATTTTTTAAATTGGAATTGTTTTAATTTTAATTTTTTAGTCACTTTAGATTTATGGTAAGATATTGAATTTGTTTTAATCAATTTTAATTTGTGCAAAAAATTAAGTAAACAATTAAATTTCCTTTAAATAGTTATATGCAATTACATAATCTATTTATTTGTACCATAAAAATAATATAAATTTTAAATTAATTTTCATTTACTATTTACCTCATCATCAATCATGGCAATGAGTGCCGAATAACAAAATAAAAAAAGGTAATAATGCTAAAATAATATAAAATTTTAAGTTAATTTAATATATTATTTTAGCATAATTAAATTTTATTTTTATTT
Organism: Gossypium raimondii; assembly: GCF_025698545.1. Classification (NCBI taxonomy): domain Eukaryota; kingdom Viridiplantae; phylum Streptophyta; class Magnoliopsida; order Malvales; family Malvaceae; genus Gossypium; species Gossypium raimondii. The sequence continues at coordinate 17,295,453 of NC_068566.1, forward strand.
ATATATGGGAAATATTTTTTATTTGTCTATTTATTTTAAATATAAAATTTAAAATATTAACTTAAAAATAGTTATAGGGTATAAATTTTAGTAAATGCTAATAATTTAAATAAATACTAATATATAATATAAATAGTATATAATTTAATAAATAAATAATTATTTAATTTAAATTAAATGGAAAAATAAATTTTCAAAATTTTATTTATCTAATTAAAATTTATCTACTTAAATATTTAATTAAACATAAAATTATCTTAAAATTTATTATAGATAAAATATAATTAAATTAAATATTTAAGCTGAATTAAATGAATAATTTGTATATATTTTTTCAAAATATTTTTATCTAATTAATTATTTATTTTAAACATAAACCTTTATAATTTAATGGATAACAAACAAATTATAGAAATTGTATTTTAAAAATATATAAATCACATAAAAATATAGTTGCACGACTTGTCATAATTATTGTGTACCTTATTATATTATATATACTATAAGTTTTATCACACGTGTATCGTGTGGAAATCACGTATTTAAAACATAGATGTGTGCTTAAAAATAACATAAGATAAATAATGGAACGTATGATTTGAAACTAACTAATAATAACACATGAAATATGCACGATATTAAAATAAGAACAATTAGATTTAATTGTGAGTAAAAGCGAAATTTAAACACAAAATACATCAGATTAAGAATACTAAACGAATATAATTGTTTATCATGGTGTTGTCATTAATCCTGAGTTCGTGTCGAGCTAATTTGTGATACCAACTCAATAACAATATTATTAATGCTAGAAACTTTATCGCACATGTATGCGTGTGGAAGTCATTTATTTAAAATACAAATTTGTGTTTAAAAATAGAGTAAAATAAATAATAAATGTATGATTTGAAACTAATTAATAATAACATGTGAAATATGTATGATATTAAAATAAAAAAATTATAAGTAAAACGAAATCTAAACAAATGAATACATCAGATTAAGACTACTAAATAAATATGATTATTTATCTTGGTGTTGTCATCAATCCATAGCATACGAATAATTTATTTACATTTACGTAAATATCGACACATTGTGTATCTCGCTTGATGGTTATGTGTTTTGGGTGTGTGTATGAGGTCTTGGATTCAAATCCCACATTTGATAATTTTGATATTTTTCTAATCCTAGCCTTACCCTTGTTGAATGGGGTTTTATAAAATTTTTTGTTAACCAATATTAAAATGAACCTGTTGGTTTGAGTGATAAGGAGTTAATGTGTTGGGGATCCTGTGTTTGAATCCTTACGTGAGCAAAGGTGTTTATTTTTGTCTTCGTTAGAGTTTCGATGGAGCAAAAATTCTGAGTGGTTAGTAGGTTAGTGGGGAGAGTGAATTTAGGGATATGTGGGTATTTTCTTTATTTTATTTTTATTTTGCTTGTTATCTTCTTTTTTCTCTCACCTCTAAAAAATCCCCAAAACAAAAAAATTGACGTCTTCTTTCCTGTCAACTGGAAAAGTCCTTTTTTTTCCTTGCCTACTGAATTCTGTTGCGGTTTTGTCACTCAATCTTGGTGTTTCAATTTTCTTTCGGTATTGTGGTGCGGTTGAGTAAGAGTAAGGTGTAGATTTTTCGTTTCATGTGGGGTAGGGAATCGTTTCTCCTCTTTTTAATTATTTTGAATCATTTCAATCCTTTTCGTTTCAGTAATATGGTTTGGGCTGTTGGCAGCGAATCATGAGGAACGGATTTCTTCGTTCGCAGAATCGTAGTGGGCTTAGTTCAAGAAGTTGGGTAAGTATCGAACACTTGAATTTCTTCGTGGTTGCTTGTTGTTGGGTCGGTTTAATTGGGGATTAATATTGTTTTTGGGAATGATTATGTTGATTTTAGGTGATGTGTGGTTCAGGAGTGTTTCCGCATCGAAAACGATCTAGGTGTGTTCCCAAAACGTAGAAAATTGAGCTTCGGCAAAAGTCGAAAAACCATTCTGTCAACGCCACACGGGCATATGCCCGGCCGTGTGGTTGGCCATTTGCGAGACATAGCCATGTGTTTGATGAAGTTGTGGCCGTGTGCAAGACACGACCGTGTGATGGTGTGAGTGTGGTTGTATGGGTCCACACGGGCAAGGCCAATTTGGGTGTATGGGCCACACGGGCATGTGGGCCCATAATTCTAAAATTTTCCCCAGGATTGTACAGTTCGTTCCGATCGACTGTGGGTCTAATGTAGGGTCGATAAGGGCTAACCAAACCCTAAATTACATGATATGATATTCTGATAGTCTGCCTTGTGTAGAATATTGATATGTACATCTGTTCTATTAAGTATTTATATGTGAACTGTATTTGAGCATGTTATGCATGATGCTACTGTGTTTATTACTCTGTATCTGTGACTGGGGGGTTTTGTATATATGGAGGAAGTGTTCTATACGAAAACCTTTTGCCTATATTCTAGTAGCTTGACTACATTTTATCTGCTATGTGTCGTATCGACACTATATGGTGTGTAGGGACGGGTGCATGTTTTTAACCCCACATGGTGTGATGGGATGGTCAGAGTTGGTGTGTAAAGGATGGGGGTAGGATTCTGTATATCTGTTCTGCATATATGGTTCTGTTATTTGTATCTGAAATGGACATGAGTCTGAATCTGTATCCGACTGTTTCTTCTGTATGCATTGCATGTCTATTTCTGTTGGGTTACACATTGAGTTTACGAAAACTCACATCTACTTGTCTATTCTATTAAGGTAATCCAAAGACTTAGACGGATCTGTGTGACGGAGCCTCATGATGACCACGAGTTCGTAAACTATTTAAGATTATGGCTTTTATTTTAATTTAAGGATTATTTCTAAAATTTTTGTAATAATTGGACTCTCTAGGATATTTGGTTTAATTTTGGGATTTATATTTTCGTTATAACACTTTATTTGCGACGGTTATCTAGAACACGGTTTTACTAAAACAATGGTTTTCAAAAAATACGAACGGGATTTTCTAATACAACATTTTCTATGACTTCCATTGTAAATTATGTTTTGGCAAATAAATTAATTAAATAACATTTTCGATAATAGATATAAACGAATATGAGTTATAAAACTTGAATGACTTATCGAAACGACTCAATCTTCAAAACCCTTCTTTGTGGCATCTCCAGAATTTGCCATAACGTCTAGGCCGAGTTTGGGGTGTTACAAATCCTAAGTTAGTGTTGAGTTAACTTGTGATACCATCTCAACCAACAACATTATTAATGTAATAGGCCAATTTTGGCCTGGGCCCAAATTACCAAAATAAAACAAAAACCCAAACCAATAAATAAACAGTCCAAAATTACATGTCCATTATGGTCCAAGTTTTTACCAAAACCCTAGCTCAATTCTAATCCTAGCCCAAACCAACCTAACACCTAAACTAAACAAGAAAACCCTAGCCTCCCGAACCCTTTTCAGCCGCCGCTCCTCCCATGCATGCCATCCTCTTCACGTGCGCCACCACCGCCGCACGCCATCACCACGCTCGTCTGACACTAGCAAAAATTGAATGCAACAACAAGAAGAAACACGCGAGCAACAATGGTAGTAAATAGCAAAAAGACAAAGAATAGAAACAAACGGTCTTGTATCCGGCTATAAAGTTCAAAACTTCGTCTTTGTAATTTTTTACGCACACTAGTAAATCAAAAAGCAGAACAGAAGTTTAAAAAGGTGTTGGTTTTGATCTTTTCCTTGTTTCTTTTCATTTTCTCGTTTCTTTTTATTTTTTATTTTACAAATCTATTTTAATAAAAAATGAATAGAATAAAAAGAAAAAATTCCAAAAGGGGCGTACCTGAGGTTGCGCTCCACCGTTGTGGATATCTGAGGTAGCCACTTTCGATGAAAGGTGGCCAGCAGTCGGGGGGTCCTTCGCTTGTCTGGGCATTCTCGTTTGATTATTGGAAGTTTTGGCTTCAAAACGGGTTTAGGGAGGTCGAAACGGTCGAAATGGCCTCTTTTTGGACTCGACCGTGCGTGCCTGGCCATCACTGCTATCGTCGTACGTGGCCATGATGGATGACAGTGGCCCTATTGGCCGGAGAAAAGGAGGGGTTGAGAGAATTTTGGTGTTTTTTTTAGGAAGAAGAAAAAATAAAGTTTTTTAGAAAAAAATTGATTTAAATAAAGAAGCAAAACGATGCTGTTTTGGGTGAGGGACCCAGCACCAAAACGACGCCGTTTAAGGCCAACCCGCGTGCGACTCGATCCGCTCCTGGGGGATCCGCGTGTTTTCATTTTTTGTGCTATTTACGCCCCTAGACCTCCCGTATTTTTGGTTTGTTTTAGTTTAGTCCTTTTTTATTTTTATTTTTTTTAAATTTTGCCCTATAATTTCAGCTTTGTTTCATTTCAGTCCACCTTGGAATTGCGCGTTTTGGAGGACGTGGAATATTTTCCATTTGGTCCCTCCCTTTTATTCGCGTGTTACGATGTGGTCCTTTATTTTATTTTTACCCTGATTTTGCCCCTAAAGTTTAATTTAAGCTTTAAATTAGCCCTTTTGCTATTTTATTTTATTCAATCTGTTCTTTTAATTTTGCTTAAGTTACAATTAAGCTTTTTTTCACTTGTTTATTTATTCATTATTCCTTTTATTTTATTCATTTATTTATTCATTTACTTATTTATATATTATTTATTCATTTATTATTTTAATCTTTCTTTATTGTTTATTTTTTGATACTTTTATGTTTATTTTTTATGCATATTCCACTTTCTTTTATTATTTTTTATGTATATCATGGTTTAATTAACATTAGATTTAATTGATTATTGTCATTGCTTATTTGTTGTCTCATTATTATAGGCATATCGTTAGTTCACTTATTCGCTTTATCATTTTATTATTGTTCCAATCATGTCGTGAGCCGTGTTTAAATATTCATTCTTTACACTGTAATCCAAATAAAATAAAAATGCATAGTTTTAAACATTACGTGTGTATTTATTGAAAAAAATTTGAAAATAAAGGCAATATTTCGTATTTAGAGCTTCGAGAAATCATACCCTAACTTACGAGGTTTTGATTCTCTCGTTGAATTTAAATAACCGAATATCCTCTTAAAATTAAAATACTTAAGTTTTTAAAAAAATAGAAAGGCAAGTTCATTCTCAAAGCTTAAATTTGCTGTGTCCTAACTTACGGGATGCAAAATTTTGTTACCGCAAGATGAGAGAGTCTTTAACATTCGTTTCAATTTATTGAATCAATTTCTTTTTAAAATAACTTTAATAAAGAGGGATCGTATTTGAAATCCTTTTCGAATTTTCAATTTTTGACATTAAGATATTAACTAATCAATTAGGTACCAATTTTGGGCATTACAAGGGTGGTAATCCTTCCTCGTACGTAACCGAATCCCGAACCCATTTTTTTAATTTTGTAAACGAAAATTGTTATTTTAATAAATTAAATCATTACGAGGTGACCCGATCACACCTCATAAAAATGATTGGTGGCGACTCCCTTTTTCTTTTCAAGAAAAAGTCGATCTTTTCACAAAAAAATGGTTTCGACAGCTTGGGGACTCCGCTAGGGAATTAATATGAGAGTCAAGCTGCAAATTGATTATTTTTTGTTTATTTCAAAAATTGAAAATCCGATTTAAATTTACGATCCTTTCGTTGCATTTCATCCGTTATTTTTGTGGTCATTGTCATAATATGTTTGCTTTATTGGTTTGAGCCTTTTGATATATCACCGCATATTGCATCGTATAAATCGGTTGATTTTACCCTTTTAAGTGAGAGTGAGAAACTATTCCTTCGTGAGGTCTTCACCTCCGAATAGGATAGTGGATCGCTTTCGAGATACATCCGTACCTATGTCTTTGTAAGATTTTTATCTTCGTATAGCCATAGGGAAATGTATTCCCCTGAACTGAACTCGGTCCATATGAGCCTATAATGGGTGAGGATCGAGGAATTTGTCGGTTCAGGTACCTTTGCCTTAGAATCGAACCGCATATAATGAGACCTAAGAGCCTACCCTAGGTAGAACCACACTGAACCCTAGTGGTTACCCGAATAGGTGCTTTATTTGTTATTTCTCGTATGCTTTGAATTCTAGCTTTATGTATAATACTAACTTGCTGTGTTTTGCTTTGAATTTGATTGCATGACATTTTCATCATAAAAAAGGTGTTGATTCACTTTCAGTTGCTAAATAGAGAGCTTGTCATGGAAAATGGATTTCTTGATAAAGTGGAAGACAATGCGGCTGTCCGAATATGGTCCGAGACAACGTAACGAGGGAAGGGTGATAGTCCGATGAATGAGTACACGACTTTGCTTCGTTGCCCGAGGATTCAAGTTGACAAAGATTATACGAGAGCAGCTAACGTTCCAACTTTCTTGAAGAAGCTAACGAGCATCACGAGGATGAGTGAACAATGAGTCGTGGCTTGGATCAAGCAAAAAGGAGATAGAGGAGGCACCCCTTTGAAGAGTTTGCAAGATTCTATCTTAACTTACGGATATGAGGAAAAGGATCGATGTCTTCACTTTGTGTATTAGGGTAAGGCCGTATATGTAAATATCCACTTTATGTAAAGAGATTTGTTTTCTAGTAAAGTTGTTTTAATAGAATTGAATCAGAATCAACTCTTCTTTTTGCATTCATTCTATTCATATGCATTACATTTCATTGCATGCATTGAATTTCACAAAATGACCCTAATTAATTGAAATTGTTACAGTTACCCTGGAAACTAACGAAAATCCACCAACTAAATATTGCTACGGTACCCACCGAAAAACCAAAGAAATGGACCAAAGATTAGAAGGATTAGAACAAATGCAGAAGGATATGCAAGATTAGTTGCAATTGCAGCTGCAAGAGCAATTAGCCAAAGTTCAACAAGACATGAGGGATTAGATTCTAGAATCTTAAAGAAATATGATGAGCCAATTAATGCAGTTACTGGCTGGAGGGCTTGAAAAAGGGAAAAGCCCAATGGTCAACTCTGGGGATGATAGTGAAGACCCTGCCTATCCCCCAGGTTTTACCCCGATAAGTGTCCAGGCCCAACCAAATGCACATCCATGAGGGGCACCCGTTACTATCAGGCCCCAACAAAATTAGACCGGTACCTCGGTACCAATGAACTACCCGACAGGCTCAGGTTCCAATCAGGGGGACAATCCAACCAATCCTATAGTTCCTGATCTAGATGAAATGGCAGAAATAGAAAAAGCAAGGGTGGAACTACCAAAACAACTCGAAGATCCGTACAAGTGGTTGGAGGAAAAACTTAGAGTAATAGAAAATGTTGATTACCATTGCGGGGTTGATGCCAAGGATCTGAGTTTGGTACCAGATCTAGTATTCTCGTTGAAATTCAAGACTCCAGAATTTGAATAGTATAATGAGACTAGTTGTCCTGAAGCTCATATCACGATGTTCTGCCGAAAAATGACAGGATACGTTAATAACTATCAATTGTTAATTCATTGCTTCCAAGATAGTCTGATTGGGTCGGCTACCAAATGGTACAACTAGCTGAGCCGTGCCAAAATCCACTTATGGAAGGACTTGACACAGGCTTTCATGAAGCAATACAACCATGTAATAGACATGACACCTGACAGAATTACACTGCAGAATATGGAAAAGAAGCAAAGTGAGACATCAGGCAATATGCCCAAAGATGGAGAGAGGTAGCGACAGAAGTCCAGCCACTTCTTCTGGAGAAAGAAACCACGATACTTTTCATTAACACTCTAAAAGCCCCACTCATTAATCATATGTTGGGAAGCACTACAAAGAGCTTCTCAGATATATTAATGTCTGGCGAGATGATTGAAAACATAATAAGAAGTGGGAGGATAGATGTGGAGGAAGCATCAAAAGATCAACCCCAAAGAATAAGGAAAATAAAGTGAATAACCTGAGCATGTATAATAAAGGGTATTCCAAATCAGTCACTGTAGGCCAGCCGAGGGTCGTAACCACTAGCTATCAAGGCCATTTAATGCAAGAATCCAACTCAAAGCCAAACACAAAAATACTCCAGTTCACACCCATCCCGATGACATATAGAGAGCTATATTAGAATCTATTTGATGCGCATGTGGTATCTCCATTCTACTCGGAACCCGTGCAACCTCCATTCTTGAAATGGTATGATGCGAATGCCCAATGAGAATACCACGCGGGAATAACATGACACTCAATTGAAAACTGCACTACATTTAAAAAGTTAGTTGAAAGGTTCATCAAGATAGGCATCGTGAAATTTGGCGATCCATCAACACCTAATGTGGCAGGAAATCCGTTACCCAGTCATCCAGACCTAGTGGTAAACGCGATAATTGAAAATGGAGGAAAGAGAACCAAATGTTGTAAAAGTAAAAACCCTACTGAAATGGGTTTTGAAACAAATGTTAGACATGGGATTAATCATTTAGAATTTGGAGAAGAGACCAAAAGGGATGAGGAGCTACTGTGAGTTCCACGTTGAAAAATGTCATGAAATCGATGAGTGTGCTGAATTCAAAGCTTTGGTGCAGAGCCTAATGGATAATAAAGAGTTGGAATTCCTTGAAGAAGTCAAAGACCTGGAAGGAATGTTGGGGAATTTGAACATTAACACCGTATTCGAAGAGGGAGTTGGGAAGGAGAATTTATTAGGCATGTGCCCTTACACACCTAAGGGTGTTTTGAACAATGGGACTGTGGAAGAGATCCCTAAATTTTTAAACCTAATTTAGAGTAATGTCCAAAACACGCTTATTGCTCTAAGCCTATGAGCAATAAGAATCCTTTTGTGAGATAGGCTTATGTCCAACATCTTTATTTCAATAAAATGCATATTTGTTTCTCACTTCGAACAAATATTCTTTTATTGTTTCCATTTCATTCATAATCATATTACACAAATAAATATTCTTAGTTTCTTTTGATTTTCCTTTATCCCTATAACAGGTTTCCATATATCAATGATATAAGCGACACTGCTATTGACTCAAAACCTCTTTTGAGTAAGATGTGTGTCCAGAGGAACTTCAGGACTTTAAAGATAACCGAGATGGTGGCTTATCTCCTGATTGTTAAGGATAGTAGAACAAGATAAGAAACATATCCTACCTTAAAAAGAATCAATAGAATCTATGGCGGTCAGCAAATTTTTTAAAAAGAAATCATATGACGGTATGAAATGCCGAAAAGGATCATATCTGACAATGCAGTAAATTTGAACAACAGCATGATATCAGAAGTTTGGAGTCTGTTCAAGATTAACACCATATCGCCCCAAAATGAACGGTGTAATAAAAAAAGATTGTAGGGAAAAGGATTGAGACTCATAAAGATTGACATGAAAAATTACCATTCACCCTCTATGCCTATTAGACGTCTATCAGGACCTCTACCGGGGCAACGTCTTTTTCATTAGTTTATGGATGGAGGCAGTTTTGCCCATTGGAGTCGAGATTTCTTCTCTCCAAGTTTTATCAGAGTTGAAGTTGGATGAAGCAGAATGGATCCAATCCCCATAGGATTAGTTGAACTTGATCGAAGAAAAGAGGCTAAGGGCTATCCTCATGGTCAAGTGTACCAAATACGATTGAGGCGGGCTTATAACAAGAAGGTTCGCCTAGAGAATTCCATGAGGGGGACCTGGTATCAAAGAAGATCCTTCCCATACAAAAGAACTTCAGCAGAAAGTGGATGCAAAATTGGGAAGGACCTTATGTGGAAGGCCTTATCTGGAAAAACGTTGATTTTGACCGGGAGGGATAACAAGGACTTGCCTAATCCTATGAGTTCAGATTCAATCAAAAAATATTTCATAAAAAAATATATAAAAAAAGAGAAAAGAAAAAAAAGAAAAAGAAAAGAAAAAGAAAAAATGGGAGGCCAAGGCGAAAACCCACAAAGGGAGCCTTGGGACCAAAGGGGTTTTGAATTGAAAACCCAGGAAAAAGGGCAATTCAAATTTTTATCGAATGTGGGGTATGCGGTAGTCTTACTATGCCTAAATTAGCAAGAAGGAGGGATGATACATCTTGGGGCATCAACAAAGCATTCTGAATCTTTGAAACACATATCAAGTTCAAAAGGGTACTCAAGAAGTTTGTGCGAAGAAGCTCATGCTACGATATTTGGGGCACCTGTTTTCATCTTATTCATTTTGTATCTTAGCAAAATTTTCTATCTTGATTAATTTATTCATTTCGAGCTTTGCTCTCAATAAAATTTCATCTTATCCATTGTGACAATTTTTTTAAGCATTTTTTCATTGAAATAACGATTAATAGACTGATAATATTCAAGCAAAAAGAGTTTTGCATCTTACTCTGAAAGCTTCTAAATAGTGCGAGGAACTAAAACATGACTATTATTTAGAACTAACCAAACCTAAGGGTTGGGAACATTTGGGAAAGAATATTCTAAATTGTGACTATTTCTTTGGATTTTCTATCAAAGATACCAGCTGAACAAGGAGGCATGGTAACACATCAGTGATAGAATCTTGATGAACGATAAGCAATGGTAACCTAAGCACTAAAAAGGGATCATTCTAAAAAAAATGATAATCTGCAATCATGCAAATATCATTCATACACATTTAGTTAGGAGCATTTGATTCATTCTGATCATGACATCCTAATCACTAAGCATAAATAGGTCTATGAAATGGATTCTACAAGTCATGTTCCGCAGAGAACAAATCAGTGAAACCACAAATCCTATACCACTGAAGTTGTAGTGGGATGGATTGAAGTCATTATGACGAATCTTATCTCCCTGAAGTTGCAGTGGAGCAGACTAAAGCCACTAATCTTATCCCTCTAAATTTGCAGTGGGGCAGATTGAAGATATAAGTCTTATCTCCCTGAAGTTGCAGTGGAGCAGACTGAAGATAGCGAACCTTATTTCCCTGAAGTTGCAGTAGAACAGATTGAAGCTATAAATTGCAGATCTTATCTCTCTGAAGCTGTAGTAGAGCAGATTCTAGCAAACCTTATCTCCCCGAAGTTGCAGTGGAGCGAATCTTATTTCCCTGAAGTTGCAGTTGAGCAGCTTGAAGTTACAAGTCTTCTCTCTCTAAAGTTGCAGTGGAGCAGACTGAAGATAGCAATCTTATTTCCCTGAAGTTGCAGCGGAATAGATTAAAGCTATATATTACAGATCTTATCTCTCTGAAGTTGCAGTAGAGAAGATCATATCAAACCTTATCTCCTTGAAGTTGCAGTGGAGCAGATTGAAGATAGGCTACAAACCTTATCTCCCTGAAGTTGTAGTGGAGCAGATTAAAGCCACAAACCTTATCTCCCTGAAGTTGCAGTGGAGCAAATTGAAGATAGCGAATCTCATTTCCCTGGAGTTGCAGTGGAACTGATTAAAGCTACGAGTTACAAATCTAATCTCCCTGAAGTTACAGTGGAGTGGATCGAAACACTAATTCCTATACCCCTGAAGATGCAGAGGGATGGAATAAGGCTACTTGAAGAAAAGAAGCAGAAAAAAGTTGATATTTAGCGGGACGAGGAAAAATTGGCCCTTTTAAATTCTTTGCTCCATTCTCGTTACACGACAATGAGCAAAGAGGGGTAGTTGTAATAGGCCAATTTTTGGCCTGGGCTCAAATTACCAAAATAAAATAAAAGCCCAAACCAATAAATAAACAGTCCAAAATTACATGTCCATTATGGTCCAAGTTTTTACCAAAATCCTAGCTCAATTTTAATCCTAGCCCAAATCAGCCCAACACCTAAACTAAACAAGAAAACCCTAGCCTCCCTAACCCTCTTCAGCCGCCGCTCCTCCCACGCACGCCAGCCCCCTCATGCTTGCCACCACCGCTACACGCCATCACCACGCTCGTCTGACACCTGCAAAAATTGAATGCAACAGCAAAAAGAAACACGCGAGCAACATTGGTAGTAAATAGCAAAAAGACAAAGAATAGAAGCAAACGGTCTTGTATCCGACTATAAAGTCCAAAACTTCATCTTTGTAATTTTTTACGCACACTAGTAAATCAAAAAGCAGAACAAAAGTTTAAAAAGGTGTTGGTTTTGATCTTTTCCTTGTTTCTTTTCGTTTTCTCGTTTCATTTTCTTTTCATTTTTTACAAATCTATTTTTATAAAAAAGGCATAAAATAAAAAGAAAAAGTCTAAAAAGGGTGTACCTAAGGGTTGCGCTCCACCGTTGTGGATGTCTAAGATAGCCACCTCCGGTGAAAGGTGGCTAGAAGTCGAGGGGTCTTTTGCTTGTCTGGCCATTCTTGTTTGATTATTGGAAGTTTCAGCTTCAAAACGGGCTTAGGGAGGTCTAAATGGTCGAAGTGACCTCTTTTTTTTGGACTCCGACAGCCGTACACTGCGGTCACCGCCATCGTTGGCCGACGGCCATGACAGACTGACGGTGGCCCTATTGGCCAGAGAAAAGGGAGGGGTTGAGAGAATTTTGGTGTTTTTTTTAGGAAGAAGAAAACAAGAAGTTTTTTAGAAAAAAAATTGATTTAAATAACGAAGCAAAATGACACCGTTTTGGGTGAGAGACCCAGGTGCCAAAACGACGCCGTTTAAGGCCAACCTACGTGCGACCCGACCCGCTCCTGGGGGATCCGCGTGTTTTCATTTTTTGGGCTATTTATGCCCCTGGTCCTCCCGCATTTTTGGTTTGTTTTAGTTTAGTCCTTTTTTTATTTTTATTTTCATTTTTTTAAAATTGGCCCTGTAATTTCGGCTTTGTTTCATTTCAGTCTACCTTAGAACTGTACGTTTTTGAGGACATGAAATATTTTCCATTTGGTCGCTCCCTTTTATTCGCGTGTTACGATGTGGTCCTTTATTTTATTTTTACCCTGATTTCACCCCTAAAGTTTAATTTAAGCTTCAAATTAGCCCTTTTGCTATTTTATTTTATTCAATCTGTCCTTTTAATTTTGCTTAGGTTACAATGAAGCTTTTTTTCACTTGTTTATTTATTCATTATTCATTTTATTTTATTCATTTATTCATTATTTTACTTATTTATATATTATTTATTCATTTATTATTTTAATCCTTCTTTGTTATTTATTTATTTATTTTGATACTTTTATGTTTATTTTTTATGCATACTCCACTTTCTTTTATTATCTTTTATGTATATCATGGTTTAATTAACATTAGATTTAATTGATTATTGCCATTGCTTATTTGTTGTCTCATTATTATAGGCATATCGTTAGTTAAACTTATTCGCTTTATCATTTTATTATTGTTCCAATCATGTCGCTAGCCGTGAATAAATATTCATTCTTTACACTATAATCCAAATAAAATAAATATGCATATTTTTAAACATTACGTGTGTATTTATTCAAATTTTTGTTTTGAAAATAAAGACAATATTCCGTATTTGGAGCTTCGAGAAATCATACTCTAACTTACGGGGCTTCGATTCTCTAGTTGAATTTAAATAACCAAATATCCTCTTAAAAATAAAATACATAGGTTTTTAAAAAAATATAAAGGAAAGTTCATTCTCAAAGCTTAAAGGTGCTGTGTCCTAACTTACGGGATGCGACATTTTATTACCGCAAGATGAGAGAGTCTTTAACATTCGTTTCGATTTATTCAAGAAATTTTTTTTAAAATAACATTAATAAAGTGGGATCGTATTTTAAATTCTTTTCGAATTTTCAATTTTCGACAATAAGACATTAATTAATCAAGTAGGTACCAATTTTGGGCGTTACGAGGGTGCTAATCCTTCCACGTACGTAACCGACTCCCGAACCCATTTTTTTTGAATTTCGTAGACCAAAATTTTTATTTTAATAAATTAAATCATTACGAGGTGACCCGATCATACCTCATAAAAATAATCGGTGGCAACTCCCTTTTTTGTTTTTAAATAAAAAGTCGACCTTTTAACAAAAATATGATTTCGACAATTAATATATACAATTGATAGAGGTAATAAAGTTTACATAATAAAATTAACATGCGAGAAAATATTAGAGTATAACTTTAGTTGAGTGATAAATTTAAAGTTGTATTAACTTAATTGGCATGAGTTCAAATCTAATCATACGTATATTTTAATTGGTTTTTAAATAAAAGATTAAATTACCTTTAAATAATATAATTTATTTTAATACGAGATAAGTGATGGGTAAATAGTATATATGATGTGTGGTTTTTTTTTTTGGTTCAAAACGGCTATATTCAGTATAATTCAAAACTGTGGTTCAAAAAGCCTCAAAATAATTTTGTATTTACCACTTTCAAATATATTCTACCATTTCTTTTAATCAATAACTAGACATGTTAAACTGATTTCTAAATAATTGCCATAAAGTAAAAAATTATAATACCTTAAATGAAAGATAATTGTCAAAACTAAACATATTAATCTGACACGTGTTAAATAAATAGGAAGTCAAATATCACTTAAAGAAATTGTCCATCTAGGATTATTACCATATTTCCTACCCTACCTTATAAATGGAATAATAGTAATAAATTTTAATTTTGATTTAATTATAAATATTAAAATAAAGCAGTTTAATCAATATTTTTTATTAAAACATGTATTACCTTAAACTCAACCTAAATATTAAGGTCGGATTATGAAGGTTACAACATTCGTAAAAATATTGTCAATTAACTTACATGAAAATTTAATTTTATTTTTAGAGTAATAAAGTTATTTAATTTATCAAAAACACAAGTATTCAGAAGGACGCATGTGAACACTTTAACGCAAACCTTGTTTTGTTAATTTTATAAAAACAATCCCGAATGTTTAACCAATTGAGTTGTAAAATGTCGTAGTTAATTTCAAAACCTTGCAACGGAAAAATAATTTAAAAATTCTGATCTCTTAAAATCATAAGGTTCCATCAGTTATGTCGTATTTGGCGTGTTTACGAGTTATAAATAATACGTTCGCGGAAACAAATACTAAAAACCAAAATTTAACGTTCCAAAACAAATTAAAATCCAAAAGACAGTAAAGTTTGAAATCAAAATCCAAAACATTATTATACCAAATTGTGTGAACCGAGTTCCGGAATCACCGCCAAGTCCTAAGTTTGAAGGTCACTTGAAACATATTAAACAAACGGGTGAGCTATAACCCAGTGTGTGACTCGACCCATAAACAATATATACTTATAACAAACACAAATGTAAATACCATCACAAAAATTTTACTTATAATGTACACACTACCAGAAACATATGTCAGATCGAAATTCAAAATGTCAGATGTATTTCATAATCAGATACAAATGCATATTTAGATACAAATGCAAACATAAATTCTGATACAGATGCAATCATAGATCCTACAGCCATCTGTTACACGCCAAATCCATCCAACCAATCACACCAAATAGGACTACAAGAGTCCATCGATCCAATCACATTGAGTCGTGGTGGTATGCCACTCATAATAGTGCACTTGAGCTGCCAGACAGATATTGTGGTTTAACAACCAAAATTATGCACACGCCCAATCATAATAATATATGTACATATCACATAAATGCTATGACATGCATATCTAATCATATTTCTTACATATCATACATATCAAATTACTTATACTAACAGTTATTCTACATACAGACGTCATACATATTTTTACACATAATTGTGCTTTCAAAGTTATCAAAACACATATCATATATAAGTTTTTCACTTACCTTGGTCATATCACATACTGACAGATACCACATTTTGAGTCTTATTTAAGTCTAACGAACCCCACAAATGGTCTAATTATGCATTTTTAAGTCAAACGGGCCTAAGTGAACATTTTCAAAAAATAGCTCCACATGGCCCAACTGGCCAGCTCGTGTGGCCTACATGACCCAACTGGCCAACCCGTGTGGCCCAGACGACCTCACAGGTACCTATGTGGCCCACACGCCCATGTGGCCGACACAGCCCAAATAGCCCAGACTATGTGGCTCACATAGCCTAGTACACGACCATGTGACGCAGAATAGTCTTGAAAACAATCTCTATTTTCAAGTTTTTTCAATTTCCAATCGATGTTTTGGGTTCGAATCACACACCTGAAGAGATTTCTGATAAACCACACAATAACACACTCCAAACCCTCGCAAAAAAGAGAGCCAACAATAACTAATTCGCTGGACAATTGGCCCTTTCACAGTCAACACCCTTAAAAAAATGGTGAAAGATGAAGATTCGACAACACAACAAACCAAAGTATCGCAGGAGAAAAGGGAACACAATAGAAGCACAACAAAAAAGAAAAAACGAAGCAAATTGACAGAATCACAAAGAAAAAATGGTAGAAAAGAGTAGTGGGGGAAAAAATAAAAGAAATAAGACATTAAAAGTGGGAGTGAGAAAAATTGGACGGAAAAAGGGAAAATGGGAAAGATAGTTGGGATAATTTTCCTATTTTCAATAACTACCCACTACCCCACCACTTCCACTAAAATCTGATAACTACCTATTAGATTCTCTAGAATTCAAAATAAAAATAATTTTTCCACTTTGCACACATGGTGTTTCGAGCACAAGACTTTTGGGTAAGCTAACACCTTACCACTAACCAACAGGCTCATTCTGTCATCAGTTGAATGAAAATAATATATAAATAAGATGTTCAAAGATAAGGATTTAGGAAAAAATAATAAAAATGCAAAACAAAATATTTGAACTCAGAACCTCTCACACCTAAGCACAATATCTGACCATTGAACCAAATTAATTCACTTGACAAAATTTTCACAATCTTAACTAAAAATTAGGACGTGACCATTCTTGATTTCACTAATCCAATTTCTTCTAACCCGATTTTCGGGATGTGACAACTCTCCATTCCTTAAAATAATTTCATCTTCGAAATTCCGACTATCATACCATTCACTTAACCACAAGATTTGAAATTTCTCATTCCAAATTGATCACCACGCTATTACTGTGCAACTCGGATTTCAATGCAAACCTAGACAATTTTCCACTAACGATACGATCCTAAAGCTTCAGAAACTTTAATAATGATCAAACAATTAATCAATGTAGGGTACAGCTTCTGGATGTAACTGTATTACTACAAGATGCATCTCAGTCCTCAAGACGCCTAGTTGTACAAACCAGTCTCCGGTTCCCTCTCAGAGTTGACACTTTTGTCTGACTAAGGGAATGCCATGAACAATCACTAACATGGTGCTCAATGGATCCATATCTAAAACACACTCTCTATTGTTCTCCAACACTTTCCCGGATAGTGCCTATCACAGAAAACACAAATTGAAACCTAACATAAGCTCACAATTGCCTCAATTCGTTAAGGCATAACTATTCTGGCCCCTTTCCTAAATTGCATATTCAAGTCAACAGGACTAGAGCTCTTCTTATTTTGTACTTATTCATTTCTTTTTCCTCACTCTCTAAACGATTAATCTCTTCTGCTAACTCGATCTCATTCGATTGAAGTTGCTCAGTCCCAAACCCTCGAGTCACAGATATAGGGTAGACCTCAACGGCCATTTACAAATATCTAAACAAATCCTGTGACACAGTATCGTCTCCAGCTTCCCGATTACCGCCAACAGAAATGGGCATCTCCACACACTAGCTAATTTCCAAATTGGGCATACTGCCCCGAGAAAAGGACTCGGCGTGAGTCACTTGACAACATTCACCACGTCCTCGCGCACCATGTCCACAGGTATCACGTAAATTCATTTGACTTATCTTCAGTTCAAAAGTCTAAAGTTTAGCTTAGGTTATTAAAAACCCTAAGTCTAAGGTTTAGTAGAAGTGCGTAGTTATTTTTAAGCAGAGAATATCTTATTTGTTAATCTCTAAAGTCCATCAGACTAACTAAAGTAACTAAAGTGCAAATAACTAGAGTATAAGTAATTTACTTGGATCGGAGTCAGAGACTCGGATTCACATTTTCAAAACTTTAGTACATTATTGTGCAAATTCACCTATATCAGAATTTCAAGAAATTTTCTTAAAAATAAAAAATCCAGAACACATTACGCATAATTTTTTAAAACCAAAAACCACAGCCTGAGTTTTGCAACCTGACTCTAATACCACTAAATGTAACATCCCAAACCCGACCTAGATGTTAAGGTCAGATTATGAAGGTTACAATGTTCGTAAAAACATTGTCGGTTAACTTACACGAAAACTTAGTTTTATTTTCACAGTAATAAAGTTATTTAATTTATTAAAAACACAAGTATTCAGAAGACCGCATGTGAACACTTAATGCAAACCTTGTTTTATTAATTTAATAAAACAATCCCGGATGTTTAACCAATTGAGTTGTAAAACATTGTAATTAATTTCAAAACCTTGTAGCGAAAAAATACTTTAAAAATTCTTATCTCTTAAAATCATAAGGCTCCATCAGTTATGTCGCCTTAGGTGTGTTTACGAGTTATAAATAATACATCCGCGAAAACAAATACCAAAAACCAAAATTTAACGTTCCAAAACAAATTAAAATCCAAAAGACGGTAAAGTTCGAAATCAAAATCCAAAACATACTTATACCAAATTGTGTGAACCAAGCTCAAGAATCACTGCTAAGTCCTATGTTTGAAGGTCACTTGAAACGTATTAAACAAAAGAGTAAGCTAGAAGTCCAATGTATAAATACCACCACAAAAGTTTTACTTATAATGTGCACACTACCAGAAACATATGTCAGATTAGAATTTATAATTTCATAATAAAAAATCTCAAGTACATTTTCTTATACAGAATCAAATGTATTTCATAATCGGATACAGTTGCATATTCAGATTCAGACACATAATCAGATTCAGATACAAATGCAAATGCAAATGCAAATGCAAATGCAAATTTTAATACAGATGCAATCACAGATCCTACCCCTATCCACTACACACCAACTCCGTCTAACAAATCACACCAAATAGGACTACAATAGTCCATTCATCCAATCACACTGGGTCATGGTAGTATGCCACTCATGATAGTGCAATTGAGCTGTCGGATAGATGTTACGGTTTAACCGCCAAAATTGTAGTAAAACTACTAGAAAACACTTCCTTCATCATGTTCAAAACCCACCCCAATCTACATGCGTAACCATAATAACATACAAACATATCACATAAATGGTATGACATGCATACCTAATCATATTTCTTATAGATCATACATATCAAATTGCTTATACTAACAATTATTCTATATACAGACGTTATACATGTTTTTACATGTAATTGTGCTTTCAAAGTTATCAAAACACATATCGTATATAAGTTTTTCACTTACCTTAGTCATATCACATACTGACAGACATCACATTTTGAGTATTTTTAAGATTAACGGATCGCACGGATGGTCTAATTACACATTTTTGAGTCAAACAAGCCTAAGTGGAAATTTCCAAAAAATGGGCCCACGCGGCCCAACTAGTCAGCCTTTGTGGCCTACACGAGCTCACAGACGCCTATGTGGCCCACACAGCCAAAATAGCCCAGACCGATTGGCTCACACGGTCTGCCACATGGCCTAGCATAGGACCGTGTGACACAAAGCAGTCTCGAAAATAATCTTATTTCGAGTTTTTTCGAGTTACAATCTATCTTTCGGGTTAGAACCACACACCTGAAGAGATTTATAATAAACCACAAAACAACACACTCTGAACCCACCCTCGAAAAACAATGACCAACAATAACTAATTTGCTGGACAATTGGCCGTTCCACAGTCAACACCTGTGAAAAGACGACGAAAGATGAAGATTTGACAACACAACAATCCAAAGAATCGCAGGAGAAAAAAGAACAAAATAGAGGCACAACGGCAAAGAAAAATGAAACAATTTGACAGAATTGCAAAGCAAAATGGTAGAAAGGAGTAGTGGGGGAAAAACAAAAGAAAGAAGACGTTAGAAGGGGGAGTGGGAAAAATTGGACGAAAAAAGGGAAACATATTTGGGATAATTTTCATATTTTAAAAAACTACCCACAACCCCACCACTTCCACTAAAATTTGATAATTAACCCTTTATCAAATTCTCTGGAATTCAAAACAAAAATAAAATTTCCACTTTGCACACACGAGGTTTCGAAACAAGACCTCTAGGTAAGCTAACACCTTACCACTAACCAATAGGCTCATTCTGTCATCAATTGAATGAGAATAATATATAAATCAAATGTTCAAAGATAAGGATTTAGGCAAAAATAACAAAAATACAAGACAAAAGATTTAAACTCAAAACCTCTCACACCCAAGCACAACACCTAACCACTGAACCAAATTAATTCACTTGACAAAAAATTCAAATCTTAACTAAAAATCAAGACGTGACCATTCTTGATTTCACTAACCTAATTTCTTCTAACTCAATTTTTGGGATGTGACAAAACAACTTTTTCGGTTAGAGTGTAGAATTTTTTTAAGAATCAGATCACAATTATTTTTCTTATATAGGGATGATATATTATGGGTTAGTATTTAATATATTTGTAGTGTGCTTTTTTTATTATTCTACAAGCAATTTTAGAAAATCACACGTCTTTTTAAAAAAAATATATATTACTATATCTTTATAGAACACTTGTCAACCTTTTGACTTTACTTGTGGAGTCTAAAAACTCTACTGACAGTGTACAAAATATTTTCCCACATAGTATTTCATAAATTTCAGAATTAAACTTGTTGGAGGGGGGACCAAGTTCTCCAAGAGAAGTTTTCAAAGTGTTTTTCTTGAGGGCACCGACCCAACCCATGAACAATGGAAGGTATTGCCTCTCGGGAAGGCTTGTGCCCCTTTCTGTGGAGAGTCTTGTACAATTCGTGGACGGGGGCATCTTTATTGTATGTGGATGTTCGGTGATAACGATAATATATAGCATTATTTAAGTACTTTTGAGCTTATATTTCGGGCAAGTTAAAGAGGGATTGATAACTGTTTAGTAGCTATTTTTGTTATATTTCTGTTGAATATCTGACATTGAAAGGTTTTACTTGAATAATAAATTTTTGGTCAATTTTTGTGCTAAAATATATATATTTATCCTTGAAGGTAGCTACTGAAGTCCACTCAATGCCACAACAATACCGCAACAGTGCCACAAGCCTCAAGACCAATGGGAACAAGCTCACATGCATTGTTTGCGTTTTCAGCTCGCAAGTAACACTTGTTGGCGGAGAGCTCGCAATATATAGCTCGTAGTGCTTGGAGATAGCTCACACTTCACCAGATCGCATGCATGGCTCACACTTCACTAGCTCACATAAATTTCTTGGAGACAGCTCGCACTTCACCAGTTTGTAGCTCTTAGTTCACAAGCTCTCTGTTCACAACTTGTGTTCATTGCATCTTGCAACACACAATTCATAATCCTAAGGTCGCATGCATAGCTCGTCTACACACAGCTCGCAACACACAATCCACAACCTAAGGTTACATGCATTGCTTGCCTACATGGAGCTCAAATTTCACCAGCTCACAACTCTCCTATTCATCAGTTTGCAAGCTCTCTGTTTGTAGCTCGCATGCTGTGGTTGGAGACAGTTCGCATTTCATTAGCTCACCTTTAGTTTAGTGTGTAGCTCGCACCTGGCCATTTCACCATATGTGGGTGCTGTTGCATGGTTTACCAGCTCGCAACAGATAGCCTCATTCACTCTTCAATAGGGGACTTAGTCGATTAGCAAGGAGAAAATGAAGGAAACCGCCAAGAGGGAATCAAGGAACTTACGAGAGAATCAAGGAACAAAAGAGTAAATCAAGGAACCACTACACCTAAAAATAGAAAAGATGAAGGGAACTCAATAGTATAAATAGGGAGTAAAATTTCAGCGTGGAGACGACAGACATAACGTAATAGAACATAATAGAACAGAAATATACATAATTTGAGAGCAGAAAAAATCAAAGAGTTTTTGAGGAAGCAACGTGAGCTAGCTACGGAGAACCACCGACATTTGACTAATCTTCATTTCTTTCTTTTGTTGTTTTTAGTCATGACTGCAACTTGTTTGTTGGTTTTCACTTTAATGATTATGACTTAATTTTGTTATGCTAAAATATTTATGGAACCTTAGCATTAAATTATTGGTGCTTTTCTAATAATGTTTTGTGCAAATGACTATTTATTTGTTCAAGTGGTTTTCACGTTTCACACTTGCTAAAGTATAACTAATATAGTAAGGAATTGAGTTAATTATTACATCTGAGAAAACATATTGAAAAAAGCCTCGAAATAAGCAAATACATTCTAAATAATTCTGTATTTATTTTTCACTACGACTTTTAAATACATTCTACCATTTCTTTTAATCAATAACTAAACATGTTAAACTGATTTCTAAATAATTGCCATAACTACGCTTGGTAAAAAATATAGGGATAAATCAAAATTATACATGAACTTTGATTTAATATGTAATTGTATATATGAACTTTAATTTGGTGCAATTATACACGTGAAACTTTAATTGTGGTTCAAATGTATACTTTAAACTTTAAATTTTGATTTAATCATGCACATTTAAAGAAAGAAAGAAATCAATTTATTTTTATATTTGATAAATATAATTATTTATGTATGCAATTTATAAATATAAAATGATGTTATATCAGTAATTATGTTAATAATTTACAAGAATTAGATTAAATCAAAATTTCATGTATAAAATTGCATAAAATCAAAGTCCATGTATTCAATTGCACATTAAACCATAATTCATGTATAGTTTTGAGATTTATCCCCAAAAATAATACCTTAAATAAAAGACAATTTTCAAAACTAAACATATTAAAACATATTTAATATAATTAAATGTGACACGTGTTACATAAATAGAAAATCAAATCACTTAAAGAAATTGTCCATCTAGGATTATTACCATATTTCTTACCCTACCTTATAATATTATATATAAATGAAATAATAACAATAAACTTTAATTTAGATTTAATTATAAATATTAATATAAAATAGTTTAATCAATATTTTTTATTAAAACAATTTTTCCGGTTAGAGTTTAAATTTTTTTAAGAATCGGATCACAGTTATTTTTCTTTTATTTTTATTATTTTTCTTATATAGGGATGATATATTATGAGTTAATATTTAGTATATTGGCAGTGTACTTTTTTTTATTCTACAAGTAGTTTTTAAAAATTGTCACGTCTCTTTTTTTAAAAAGAAAATATAGTACTATATCTCTATAGAACACTTGTCAACCTTTTGACCTTGCTTGGGGAGTCTAAAAACTCTACTGACAGTGTACCAAATATTTTCCCATATAATATTTCATAAATTTCAGAATGAAACTCGTTGAAAGGGGACCGACTCCTTCGAGAGAAGTTTCGAAGTGTTGTCCTTGAAGAAACCGACCCAACCCATGAACAATAGAAAGTATTGTCTCCTTGGAAGGCTTGTGCCCCCTCTGTGGAGAGTCTTATATCATTCGTGGAAGGGGGCATCTTGACTGTACGTGGACGTACGATGATAATGCTAATATACAGTGTTATTTAAGTACTTTTGAGCTTATATTTCAGGCAAGTTAAGTTAAGACGGATTGTGATAGGGGGTTGCGCGCGGACCAAGATCGAGTTGTCAAGTCACGGGAAACTCCTACGAAAATTCTAAACGCTTGGATCTGAAATGAAACAGAAAATTAAGCTTAGAATCAATTAGATCTGGAACAAAAATACCCAAAACAATAAAATATCAGCCAAGTTAGATAATGAAATCGACACAAGCAGAAAATTAAAAGATTGAATAGCAAGAAAAAATAAAGATAACATCCTAAGAAGCCTTGAAATCGAGAAAGATTTCACAACTCCCTTCAAACGACTCTAATCTCCCCTCCAATGAAGAACAATGGCAAGAAGAAGGCTGAAGATGGCTCCCACAATCAAAAAGATTGTTAAAACTACTTCTAAAGAAAACTCAAGAGAAAATTCTTGGAGAAAACTCAAAGAGAATTTTCACTCAACAAAAAATTGATTTAATGTGTAATTCAATGTGTTTAAGGGTGGCTGGCCAAGCCATATATATAGGCCTCCTAACTACTTTCCTAGCCCTACTAGGAAAACCTAAAAAAAAACCCTAATTTTGACTTTCAAAGGGGAATTTTGTCCAAGGCCTTTAAATGGGCCTCTTGGACTGAATTTTTACATAGAAATTTATTCATAAAGTCTAAAAATTAAAATTAGGTATTTAAAGAATTAAATTGGGCCACTTTGACAATTTGACCTGATTTTCAGCTAAGTCTAATTTAAACTTCTGGATTGGGCTTGAAACATCTTATTGGGCCTTGTCTTCAAGAACTTGGGCTTGTAATCCGTTCTCTCCCGAAATTGGCTTGTTAATGCTCGTAACTGATATCCAATGTGCCTTAGTTGCAAGATTCGGTTTCTTGGACCAAGATTTCCAAGATTTGAAATCTTGATTTTCTTGATTATTGAAATTTCTCAAAACAACAAAATTAGACCAAGATTCAGTTTCTTGATTTTCTTGAAAACAAGAAAGTGAATCTTGATTTTCTTTTTCCTTCGTATACACATTTAAGGCCTTTGTGACTCGTATCATTCCCCCTTCCTAAAAAAGATTCGTCCTCGAATCTGAAAAATCAAATGGAGATAAGTCAACCACATTGAAAGTAGAACTTGTAGTCCAAACATAAGCATAACAAAACAAGTATAACACATGCGAATAGACAGATTCAGATTACCATGCAAACAAGCTAATTTACTCGCCAATGCCTCGTCAAATATTCGAAACAAAGATGGACATGTTTTAAGGTATTCAATCATCTCAAATTGTTTCCACAAACCATGAATAAATCGCGAGTAATAAATCAAATGGTAAACGTAATCATCACAAGTAGGTATTTGAAAAGGTTCACACGGTTCACAGAGTTGCACAATCATACCATGCATTAATCGATGGTCTATAGATTCACTCACACATGCATTATCAAAAACAAGAATCTTTTTATCAACCATAAAAACAGATAGATCATAAATAAATAAAATAGGACAGTCAAACACGTTTCGATCTAAGTGTTTTACAAAAATTAAATAATCAACACGATCTTTGTCACTGTTCGAGGAGTACAAAAGTGTTTCAAAAGTTTCAAGCTTCTTACCTTTATAAGCAGAAGAATAAGGGTCAATCTTACCTTTTCCATTTAATACAAACCTTCGCTCATCGGGGGCATAGTGTAGTTGAAGCTCCGTTGTTGAGTTAACCTTTGTCAAATGGAACTCAAACTTCATGTACAACCACAGAAACTGTTTAAGGCATGAATATAAATTGAAAACAAATTTGGCAAATTTCGTTACCTTATTCAAAAACCAAGTATCAAAACAATAGAAAGTATTTGCACACAATAGATGATGCTTGATTTTCCAACAAAATATACCAAAACAGATTTCGGGTTTAAAAACTTGATTTTGATTAGTCATGCCGAAGTGTAACAAAGATTTCATTAAACCAATCAAGTTAAACCATGAGGATTTTCGCATACATACCAACATACATTCAAAACTTTTTTATTCACTAAAATAGATTTGCACAAATTCGCAGATTTTACATAAGGTAAATCAAGAGAATAACAACTCACACTTCCTTTCTTAGTTCGTGGCAATCCTAGAATAAAATCCATGGATAAGTCTACCCATGGTGAAGTAGGAATCGACAAAGGAGTGTAAAGGCCGTGAGGCATTACCTTAGATTTTGCTTGTTTACATGTGATGCACTTAGAACATACCTTTTCGACATCCTTCTTCATATGTGGCCAATGGAAGTGTTCTATCCCACGCAAAGGTGGTAAACCGTTAGGGGCGTCACTAAAAACATCCACATAATCCTACAAAAGACATTGAAACACACTAGGCAAATATCCATTAATGTTAGATAGAGATAAATAGTTTTGCCTAAACCTCACAAGGATATAAGGCTGTTTTTTGAGTAGGGCTCTCCGCACATCTTTTTTTGTTGCAATCAAAATTTTCTCTCTAGTTGTACCACTTGAGGATTCACTTACCTTTGGGCCATTTAAATTTTGACTTTTTTCACTACTAGCCTCTTTTCTCTCTATCTTTTTTATTTGTTCTTTCTCCCTCACCCCCTCACAAAATTTCATCATTTTTAATTGACCTTTATATACATCATTGGGATTTAAAGGAGCAAGAGTGAATTTTCGGCCTTTAAACACAAGAGAGTATCTATTGAGCTTGCCTTGGTGTGTAACATCACGATCAAATTGCCAAGGCCGTCCAAGGAGCAAGTGTGTCGCATGCATTAGTACCACATCACACCATACCTCATCCTCGTAATTCCCGAGCTTAAAAGTGATCAAGGACTGTTTTGTAACTTTAACTTTCGAGCATTCATTAAGCCACTGAAGGTGACTGCTAACTACATTCGAACAACTCCCACTATCAATAATAAGTGAACATAAGTTACCTTTTATAAAACATCTAGAATGGAAAATATTGGTCCTTTGGTGATCAAAATCGTCTCCCATTTGGATGTTAAGGGTGCGGCGGACTACCATCTTATTTTTTTCTCCTTTTTTTGAAATACCTGCAAAACAAACACTCAACACTCAAAAAAAAAATAACAAACCTTGCCATTAGTCACTCAAAAAGGAAAATCAAATTCTCAAAGAGGTAGAATTCAGTCTTGTGAGTTCCTTATTAGAGTCTATATCAATCAATTAGAAAGTGTACGAACCAAAACTACCAAAGAATCCTAATTTGCACTAGGAGTCCAAAAAAATGACGAGACACCAATTGATTTGTGTCGCACCAAGGAAGAATTGTGCACACTTTTAAATCCTACTAACACAAGAAATAAGAAGGTGTTAGATAGTATAAAGGAAGAATAAAGGAAAAACAAATGAAAATCTACAGCTAAGAATCAATAAAAATTGTTGAAACCCAAAAACCTGAAAAATTGCGGAGTAACTTGACAACTTCGTTTGAGGTGTTCCCGATCTCCAAAAATCACGAAATTTAAAATGGAAGGTCCTTAAATATTGTATATTTGATCTGGAAATTTTCGGCACTAAACTCAACCCACTGTATATTTTTTAATTTTTTTTCTTGATTTCATCTTTTTCAATTTTTTTGACTTTTTCTACAGATTTTTTTGCGGGAAATATTTTTTTAATAATCTACCACAGTGCCACAAATATGCATATACAATTTCAGACCAATCGGACAACATTTACCCACTCAAATGAATTTTTTTCCAAAAATTTTTCTAGGTAAAAACTGCTGTTTGCTGTTTTTAAAAGGAGATCAGTTTAGAAATCAACCAAGAACACCCAAAACGCCCAAAATCAGATACCAAATGATAGGGGGTTGCGCGCGGACCAAGATCGAGTTGTCAAGTCATGGGAAAGTCCTACGAAAATCTAAACGCTTGGATCTAAAAGGAAACAAAAAATTAAGCTTAGAATCAGTTAGAACTGGAACGAAAATACCCAAAACAATAAAAGAACAGCCAAGTTAGATAATGAAATCGACACAAGCAGAAAATTAAAAGATTGAACAGCAAGAAAAAATAAAGATAACGTCCTAAGAAGCCTTAAAATCGAGAAAGATTTTACAACTGCCTTCAAACTACTCTAATCTCGCCTCCAATGAAGAACAATGGCAAGAAGAAGACTGAAGATGGCTCCCACAATCAAAAAGATTGTTAAAACTACTTCTAAAGAAAACTCAAGAGAAAATTCTTGGAGAAAGCTCAAAAAGAATTTTCACTCAACAAAAATCTGATTTAATGTGTAATTCAATGCGTTTAAGGGTGCTGGCCAAGCCATATATATAGGCCTCCTAACTACTTTCCTAGCCCTACTAGGAAAACTTAAAAAAAAAACCCTAATTTTGACTTTCAAAGGGGAATTTCGTCCAAGGCCTTTAAATGGGCCTCTTGGACTGAATTTTTACATAGAAATTTATTTATAAAGTCTAAAAATTAAAATTAAGTATTTAAAGAATTAAATTGGGCCACTTTGACAATTTGGCCTGATTTTCAGGTAAGTCTAATTTAAACTTCTGGATTGGGCTTGGAACATCTTATTGGGCCTTGTCTTCAAGAACTTGGGCTTGTAATCCGTTCTCTCCCAAAATTGGCTTGTTAATGCTCGTAACTGATATCCAATGCGCCTTAGTTGCAAGATTCGGTTTCTTGGACCAAGATTTCCAAGATTTGAAATCTTGATTTTCTTGATTATTGAAATTGCTCAAAACAACAAAATTGGACCAAGATTCAGTTTCTTAATTTTCTTGAAAACAAGAAAGTGAATTTTGATTTTCTTTTTCCTTCGTATACGCATCTAAGGCCTTTGTTACTCGTATCAGATTGATAATTTTTTAGTAGCTATTTTTGTTTTATTTTTTTTAATATTTGATATTGAAAGGTTTTACTTGAATAATAAATTTTTGGTCAATTTTTGTTCGAAAATATGTAAATTTATCCTTGAAGGTAGCTATTAAAGTCCACTCAATGCCACAACAATGCCGCAACAGCGCCACAAGCCTCAAGACCAACGAGAACAAGCTCGCATGCATTGTTTGCGTTCTCAGCTCGCAAGCAACACTTGTTGGCGGGGAGATTGCAGTATACAACTCGTAGTGCTTGGAGATAGCTCGCACTTCTCTAGCTCACATGCATGGCTCACACTTTACTAGCTCGCATGCATTGCTTGGAGATAGCTCGCACTTCACTAGTTCGCAGCTCTCAGTTCGAGCATCTCAGTTCACAAGCTTTCTATTCTCAGTTCACATGCATAGCTCGTACTTTACCAGCTCGCATGCATTACTTGGAGACAGTTCGTACTTCACCAGTTCGCAGCTCTCAGTTAAAGCATCTCAGTTCGTATGCATAGCTCGCATTTCATCAGTTCGCATGCATTGCTTGGAGATAGCTCACACTTCACCAGTGTTGAAGTTAGTTCCCATGCAACACGCTGATCATCAAAGGTGGCCATGCACAAGAAGGGTCAGCGAGCAGTCGAGCCATGCTGTGCAGCAACTGAAGCTTAAAGTTGTTGTTTTGGTTGTTACATTTAGTTTTTTTTAATTCTCTTGTAATCTAGTTCATTTTGAACTTAGTAGGTAAATTTTTTTATGTATCTTTACTGTTGATTGACTGAAAAATCAGCAAAGCAACATGTACAAGTTAATATTCCAAGTTTCAATGCAAATTAGTGGTGTTAGGTATGTTATTAGGTGAAAACTTGTTTTGTTTTGTAAAAGTTGATTCATATATGTAATGGCATTATGCCTTATCTGTTAATCAATGAAAAATTTAGCTTAAATCTCATTCAATCTCTCTCTCTCTTTTCTGTTTTTTCATTTTGCAAAGCATTTTTTCCTGCATTTGTTTCTTCCCCAAGCCATAAGGCTTGCTGCTCAAGCAAAGCCAAACCAGCTTGCTACTGCCTTCAACACCAACAATTGGTATCTAGAGCCTTTGTCTTAGAAGACCTATTGTAGCAAAATCTTAGCTCGAATGGCTTCTTTGGGATTTTCTCCAGCAGCCCCACCAGTCTTCAATGGAGAAGGTTTTCACATATGGCTGGTCAAGATGAAAACTTACCTGCAGGCTTTTGATCTGTGGGAAGTTGTTAACACCGATGCTGAGCCAGCACCACTGAGGGCCAATCCCACAGTAGCTCAGATTAGACAACATGCTGATGAGAGGACCAAGAGGCACAAAGCATTGTCCTGCATTCAGAATTGTGTGTCAAATGTCATCTTCACTAGAATTATAGCCTGTGAAACTCCAAAACTATGTATGTTTGGCCAATTGACTAAATCCAAAACTAAATCAACTATTTTAAATCAAGACATGTGCATCACATATATTTACATATAATAAGCTTAAACTGTAATCAAATATGCATAATTATAAGTCCTACTTTTGACCATTTAAGACAAAATATAAACACTGTAAACAAACTAAACCATAAGGAATTAAGCCATTTTCGCATGGCTATTATTTACATATACAGTATATCAAAATACGAAATTCAAAACATTATCTAGCCTATACATGCCATAAGTTGAGTTCAAACATTTAAATACCGAAACTGAAGATAGAGTGATGAACTTTGCTGACAATCCCCGAGCTTGAAGCTTGATTTTTAAGTCTATAAAACAGAGAGACGTAAACAAACAAAGTAAGCTTATATAGCTTAGTAAGTCTTTAGCATAACTAAAATATATACGATTCATATAATTTCCTAAGTACATTTATTGAAATCGCAAATGCCACATATGATTACTATTTAAACATTTGTTATCCTTAGATCATTTTATTGATGACGAAATATTTGTACTCATTGAATGTATATAACCAAATGTATGTATACACTCATCAAATACTTATAACCGAATGCATAAATATACTTATCAACTACTTATAATCGAATGCATATACACATCAAATGTATACAACCGAATGCATATATACCTATCAAATACTTATAATCGAATGCATATACACATCAAAGGTATATAACCGAATGCATATATATACTTATCAAATAAGATATAAATAACACATACTTAATTATTATAATTTTATAATTCATTTGTTGTTATTTTGACAAAGAACTTACTAAACACATATTTTAAATGATTCACCAGCATATAGCCTGCTAGGCTTGAAGCCTGACTCAGAACACCGACATTAAGCTTGCTAGACATTAAGTCTGAAAAATTTCACCGGCATTAAGCCTGCTAGGCACAGAACCTGAATATCACAGATACAAAGATGATTCCACATATAATTCTTAATAGCAAACACATGTTTGAAACATTTATGTACAATTCACACATTAACTTCACCTCAAGAAGTTTGTAATCCATGTTCGAATCTTATAAGTATTTACAATTCATACTTTTAATTCAATTCAAGTACTTGTATATGTATATACATCTATTTGAATCACACACATACATATGTAAAATTCATACCTTTAATTCAATTAAAAAACTTATACATGTATATACATATATATTCAAACCTCACATATACATATATATAATTCATACCTTTAATTCAATTCAAGAACTTATACATGTATATACATATATATTCGAACCTCACATATACATATATAAAATTCATACCTTTAATTCAATTTATATACTTTTAATTACAGCTCATCAAATATACAATAGATATACATGTATATATGCTGATTTAATAACATTAAATTGCCGATAGACTTACCTCGGACAGTGAAGATCGAAACCGGGCGATTAGTCAACGACTTTGGTTTTTCCCCGATCCAACTCCAATTTCTTTGGTTCTTGATCTAAATATATTCAAAATGAACTAGTTTAAATATTATTTTAGTCAATTTAGTCTAAAAACACATAAATGGGCAAATTACTATTTTCCCCTAACATTTACACTTTTTACAATTTAGTCCCTATTACATAAAACACAAAATACACAAAATTTGCCCACACTATGCTAGGGCCGAATATTCATAGGCTTCATACAAGTCCACATATTTCACTTATTTCACATTTTAGTCCCTCAAAAAATTATTTTCATAATTTAGCCCTAATTACTCAATTTCACCAAAAATTTAAAGACAAAACATGTTAATCTTTTACATATCTTTCATATTTCATCATCAACTATCACAAAGCTCAAGCATTCATCAATGGCATATCTCAAAATCACCATCAAATTCTAAAATTAAAGCATGGGTTTGATAGAACACGAAACAACAATCACAAAAACGTAAAAATATCAAAAACCGAAACCAAAACATACCTTAATCTAGCTATGGAAATGCCGAAACTTTAAAAAGCCATGGATGAGTTCTTCATGTTGAATATTCGGCTAAGAAAGATGAAGATATTCATGTTTTCATTACTTATTTTAATTATATATTATAATTTACCAAATGATTATTAACCTTATTATAATAAATATATATAACGTATATATTAAGGTCAATTTTGTCATATGCCGCCTACTATCTATTTCATGGTCTAATTGCTTCTTAACTCCTCCCATTTGAAAAGACAATAACAATTAGGTGCTTTTAGATTTGACCCCTAAATTTCCATTTTATGCGATTAAGTC
This sequence comes from Gossypium raimondii, assembly GCF_025698545.1. Taxonomy (NCBI): domain Eukaryota; kingdom Viridiplantae; phylum Streptophyta; class Magnoliopsida; order Malvales; family Malvaceae; genus Gossypium; species Gossypium raimondii. The sequence goes on from NC_068566.1 coordinate 17,327,582, forward strand.
ATTTTATCAAATTGAGCACTCAAACGATCAAATTTTCATACGAAATTTTCACACATATTAATTCACATACTGTAAATATAAAAAATGATATTAAAATGTTTTTTTGACTCAGATTTGTGGTCTTGAAATCACTTTGTCCGATTAGGGTCAAAATCGGGCTGTTACAATATTTATACTTCTATTTGAATTTTATCGGTTACACACTGAGTTATCAACTCATTTTGTTTGTTGACTGAATTACAGGTAACTCACAGTCTTAATCAAGTCAGCGTGACGAAATCTCGGTCATTCTACTTTATCACCTTTTATATTATCAGAAATTTCAATGTTCTCTTTGTATTATGACTTTTCTATGGTTTTTGATTGTCAAATGGGTTTTTATGAATGTTTATAATCTATTAGCCGGTTTTTAACTGTGTTTATAAAAAAATTTGTTTTCCTAATAACATTTACTGTAACTCTTCAGACTTAGTCTTAACATCTAGGACGGGTTTGGGGTGTTACATTAAAGTAAACCAGAAGTTTACTGATACAAATGTATTTACTACTTGGCATGACCAGTTAGACCATTCTAGATCATATATGATGCGAAAATTAATTGAGAATTCATATGAAGATTCATTAAAGAACCAGAAGATTCTTTAATTTAAAGAATTCTCATTTGTTTCTTGTTCACAATGATAATTGCTTATTAGAAACTCAGTAGCTAAAGTTGAGATTTAATGTCTTTAATTTCTGAAATAAATATGAGCCCATTTATCCACCATGTGGATGATTTTGATATTATATGATTCCTGGTAGATGCATCTATAAAATAATCACATGTGTTATTAACTTTCAACCTGTCATTTGCAAGATTGTTGGTTTAAATAATTAATTTTAGATTATGCAATTAAGACAATTCATCTTGCTAACGCTGATGAGTTTATATCTCAGTCTTTTATTGACTGTTGTATATGAGTTTGAAAAACTTTTGTAAATGCTTGTTATTTATGCGCATAATGGTTTATAGAAATTATTGATTGAACGAATTTGATTAATATCTAAACTTCCTATTTCAACATGAGATTATTTTGATTTACGCATCAAGCTAATAAGTTATAAATACTCCCCATTACAATTAATTTTTTATTCAAGAGCTAAATATTTCCCATCTTTGAACTTTTGCATGTGCGTATATATTCCAATTGCTCCACCACAACACACAAAGATGAGTGAATTCTCAAAGAACGTTGAGAATATATATTAACTACGAGTCTCCTTGTATTAGTAGATGTTTTGAATGTATTGGAGATTCAATTATGACATGATTTGTGATTACTATTTTGATTTGATAGTTTTTCCAATATTAGAGGGAGAGAAATAATAGCTAAATGAAACCACTGCTTGTAATGAGTTATCATTATCTAAATCCTTATAGAGAGTAATTTGAACTAGAAGTTCAAAAAGGATAACTCATTTTATTACAAGTTAACTGTCAAATGTATTCACAAACTTAATAAGAATAACCAAGTGTCAAATGTATTCCTAGTAAATCAGTTAGAATAAATAATAGATTGATCGGTTCCAAATGTAACGCCCCAAAAATTTAAGTTTTTAATTATTTCATGTTTTGACACAACCACTTGTTTGCTTTAGTGGTTAAGTAATTTGGGTGTGTTTGGTAGTGTTTGAGGAGCCTGGGTTCAAGTCTTGGCCTTGGCAGAATTTTTTGTTTTGCTTTTAAATGAATCTGGTCATTGGTATGTAGGCCTTATAATTAATAGTGTTTGTTTTATGAAACAAAAAGAGCTTGTGGTTTAGTGGCAATGTGGCGTGTTGTGTAACTATGAGGTCTGAGGTTCAAGTCCTGGGTTGCGCAATGGAAAATGTATTTTGCTGATTGAGCTGGGTAGGTGGTAGAGTTGGACTAAAATACTGCTAAATGGAGTTTGAATTGGTCTTAGAGAGAGTCGAGGAGAATTTAGTGGAGTAAATCAAGGAGGGATAAGGGTAGATATAATAGGAGAAAATCAAGGAATTGGATTAGAGGGGAGGTGTTGTGCCATTTGGGGGACTTTAGCTTTGAGTATTCGGCTAAGGGGGGAAAAAGGTTGCCATTTTCAGCCTTTGGAAGGACTTTTTGGGGTAGCATCTACAGAAAATTGGTCTTTAGGCATTAGAGTATCGATTTTGGGGTTATTTTTGTTTTTCTCTGCCGAATTTAGCAACTTTGGGAAGTACCTCTCGGGTTGTCCACTTTTTTCTGTTCTCCATTCTTCTCTTATTGCTGAACCCTCTTTTTTTCTTCTCTTTTTTTCTCTTCTCTTTTCTTTTCTTCTACCCCTCTTCATTCCAGTGCTTCAAGTGTTGTTGACTACCGATAAAGTGTTATGCTCTTCACTCTGCACTCTTCTTTCTCTTTTTCCTAAAACCAAATACCCTCATTCGTAATATTTGATTATCGACTGCTGACGCTTTCCTCACAATATGCTGCTTGTTGCGGTTTCAGGGTTTTCCTCGAGGAGGGGTGGAGTGTAAGTGATATTAAATTTGTCGAACCACTCTCTCATTCATTGATCAGGGTAAGTAGGCTAGTCTTTCTTTTAAGTGTAGGTCGAATGTTCCTATGGTTTTATAAATGATCATGTGAAGTTTTTAACCACATGATTAAACAATACTGTTTAATGAAGTTTGTTTGTACTGTAGATATCCATCAAAAAGATTGAAGTCTACTTTCGTCAGTACTATAGGTGGGTTAAGTCACTTTTGACTAATCGAGACAAGTTTTAATTTCAGTGTTGGTTAAGGATATAAAGGGGGAGTTTAACCCTATTGTTCAGCGACTAACAGAAAACTTTATTTGAATGTAGGTTTTGGTGTTCGTGGATCTTAGTGCAGTTTCACTATCAGGTGTGTAATCACCCTACTACAACTGTAGATCGGCGAAAAGCCGAAAAGCCGTAAATATGACATTTGAGTCTACACAGGCATGCGATCGTTCGAGTGATAAGCCAACTTGCGATTCGTGGGCAAATGACTGAAATACCCTCGGAGTGTAAAATGAACGAAGTACCCCTGAAGGATAAAATGACCGAAATACCCCCAGAGGGTAAAATGACCAAAGTACCCCAATAGGGTAAAATGGCTGAAATACCCCCAGAGGGAAAATAACCGAAATACCCCCAGAGGGTAAAATGACCAAAATACCCTCGAAGGGTAAAATAACTTAAAAACCCTCAGAGGGTAAAACGACCGAAATACCCCCGAAGGGTAAAATGACTGAAATACCCTCATAGGGTAAAATGACTATTATACCCTTAGGAGATAAAATGACCGTTATAGCCTTATGATATGTATGGCTGAGTTGTTCTATGATATATATATGACTGTTACTAAGTACGACTTTCTGCATTCACGTATGATTTATGACATGACATGGGGGAAGTATACTGATATGGGGGAAGTATACTGACTGGTGGCTTTGCCACATACACAGTTACTGTCAGCTTCGCTTTGATTCTATTACTGGCAGCTTTGCTGCGATATTGGTGTGTTGGTTGGGTGGGTCGATTTTATCCCCACATGGTGTGTTGGTGGTACGAAGTGGTATGTTGGCTAGATTGGGATGTGTTGCATTATTGCACTGTACTGGTTACTATATTGGGCTAAGGCTCACACTATTACTGTACTGGGCTAAGGCCCACACTATTACTGTATTGGGCTAAGGCCCACATTGTTACTGTTTTGGGCTAAGGCCCACACTATACTGCTACTGTATAGGGCTCAGGCCCAGACTGATACTGCATGACTACTGATTGACTGTTATGGGATTACACGCTGAGTTTCGTAAACTCACCCTCTCCATTTAACTATGCAGGTAATTCTTAGCCTTAGGCGATTCGGTGCTGCAAGAGACTCGGAGGTGGCCACACGACTGCTACTGTTCACACTTGCTTTTATTTTAATTTAAGTTATAAGTTGGGTTTTGTTTTTGTAATAAGGCCTTTGAGTTGGTTTAAAATTTTAATTGGGCTTTTACTTACATATTTTAAACAGCTAGATAGAAGAAGACGACTTCTTAAAAAAATTACTGATTTCAAGGACACGAGTTTTAAACAATAGAATTTAAAAGGCTTCCGCAATTTTAGACCAACTTATTAAAACAATATCAGATAACAAGACAAACATTTTGTCTAGTTGATTTGTTAAGTAATTAAAAAAGGGGTTTATTGTAAGCTTAGAAACAAACTTTTACCAACGAGTTAAATATTCGAAAAACACTTCAATGTGACACGTCATATTCGATCATAACATCTAGGCCGGGTTTGGGGTGTTACATTTAGTGGTATCAGTGCCAGGTTGCAAAACTCGATTGTGGAATGGGTTTTTAAAAATATTGGAATTTCTAGAAAACTGTTTTTGAAGTATTTTGGAAAGGTTTACAAGTGTGGCACACCGAGTCTCCAACGCCAAATCTATGAGTTTCTTTATACTGTAGACTGCTTGAACTGAAATTTATTGAGAGATTACTATAGATAGACTGTACTGAAACTCATAAATTAGAGAAAATTGTGACAGTAGGAAAACTGAAAACTGTAGGGAGACTCTCGAATTGTGAAAACAAACTCTGATTATTGCTTTCCATAAGAAAACTTTTAATAATTACTGGAATTGCTAACTAATGCATAAAACTCCGTAATCAAATTATACGTTATTCGATATGAGCGCTAGAGGTACTCGCGGAAGGGGTACACGAGGCCGTGGTAGAGGCCGAGGAAGTGCTAGGGTTGGGTCTTCGGCATTAGGCCACATGTCTAGTGTTGAGGCTAGGGAAGCACCAGCTTCACCGATGACTGAGACGGGATCATTTGACCGGGAAGCTGAGGATGATGGACTATTCCAAGCTATGCTCCGCATTCTGAAAAGGGTCGCAGGGACCAGTATTAGTGCTGTGGGCCGTGGGTCAATTTCGAAACTACTCCGATCGAATGGAGTGAAAATTTTCAGGAGTATTTCTGGAGTAGACCCTAATGTGACTGAATACTAGTTGGAAGCCACTGAGAGAATAATGGATGATCTCGACTGCACTTCTGAGCAAAAATTAAAAGGCGCAGTATCTTTACTGCAAGATGAAGCCTATCAGTGGTGGGTTATTGTGAGAGAAAGTACTCAGGTCGGCCGGTTAATGTGGGATTTCTTTAAGTCTGAATTTCAAGGAAAGTATGTGGGCGCAAGTTATGTGGACGCCCGAAAAAAGGAATTTTTTAGTTTGATCCGGGGGAATAAAATTGTGGCAAAATATGAGGCAGAGTTTTCTGCGACTGAGTCGTTATTCTCGTGGGATAGCGGCGAATGAATATGAACGCTGTGTGTGATTTGAGGACGGCCTTCGAGATGATTTGCGAGTTTTGATAGCTTCACAGAGGGAGCGAGATTTTGCTACCCTAGTTGAAAAGGAAAAAAATCATCGAGGATGTGAAGCGCTCTGAGCGCCAGAACCGTGAGAAGGATCGGGGCAGATATAAGAGGGATTCTAAGCCCTCAAGTTTTTTTAGAAGGCCTAAAAAGAAGGATAGATTTGATGGTTCAGTCCGAGTTGGGGTTCCTGTGGCAAGACCACAGTCTTGTGTTGACTGTGGGAGACATCATCTGGGTTAGTGCTGGAAGAAGATTGGGGCATTTTCAGATGTGGGTCTATGGGTTAAGAATTGTCCTTAGAGGCCTATTCAGATGCAGGCTGTAGGTCAGGGTTTTGTTCAACCAGCGAGAGGTGGTCAGCAGCCACTGAGGGGTTGTGGGCAAGTTAGAGGTGAAAATTGTGTGGGACGAGGTCGTAGAACGTTAGGCACAGGTGTTGGTAACAATGATGCGAGGCAGCCAGCACTAGTCTATGCTGCTCATCGCCGAGAGGATGGTGATGCTCCAGATGTTATAACTGGTACGTTACTAATATATACTGTACCTTACACTACTTTAATTGATATAGGGTCTACACATTTATACATGGCATGCACTGTGTCTGGCACCTTGGGTATCATGTGTGAGAGTACTGTTAATGAGATGACTATGTTAAGTCCACTGGGACAATCGGTAAGGGTAGACAAGTTGTTCAGAGATGTGCCCCTAGAGGTTCAAGGAGTTATATTCCTAGCGGATTTAATGGAGTTACCGTTTGGTGAATTCGACCTAATCTTGGGGATAGATTGGTTGGTTAAACACAGTGCAAATTTGGATTGTGCTGCTAAGCTATGGTATTAAAGACTATTGAGGATGAGGAGGTGGCTGTGATTGGGGAGCGAAGGGACTTTCTGTCTAATGTGATCTCTGCATTAAGGGCCAAAAAACTAGTTCGCAAGGGTTGTAAGGTGTTCTAGCCTATGTTGGTGTATCTAATTCTGAGGGTCCTTCTTTTGAAGATATCAGAACTGTTAAGGATTTTTCTAATGTTTTTCCTGATGAGCTTATTGGGTTGCCTCCGAGCTACGAAGTTGAATTTTGTATTGAGCTCCTGTCGAAAATAACTCCACTGTCCATCGCCCCTTATAGGATGGCACCGAAGGAGTTGGTGGAATTAAAAGCTAAAATCCAAGAACTATTGGATCAAGGATTCATTCGACCTAGTGTGTCTCCGTAGAGAGCACCGGTGTTGTTTGTAAAGAAGAAGGATAGGACCATGGGACCATTCGCATGTGCATTGACTATCGACAATTGAATAAATTGACTATAAAAAATAAGCATCCTTTGCCCAAGATAGATAATTATTTGATCAGTTGCGAGGAGCTTTGGTTTTCTCCAAAATAGATCTTCATTCTGGGTACCATCAGCTGAAGGTTAAGGAGGCTGACCTATATAAGACTACATTCAGGACTCGTTATGGTCATTACGAGTTCCTAGTGATGCCATTTCGGCTTACGAATGCACCAGCAACCTTCATGGACTTGATGAACCAAGTATTCCAACCCTACCTAGATCGGTTTGTGGTGGTGTTTATAAACGATATCTTGGTCTATTTGAGAACCGAGGATGAACATGATGTTCATTTCTGAATTGTTTTACAGATTTTAAGGGAGAAGCAGTTGTACGCTAAGTTCAACAAGTGTGAGTTCTGGCTGTTAGAAGTGACATTTCTGGGTCATGTGGTATCTACCGAGAGAACTAGGGTTGATCCTTGTAAAATTGAAGCCGTACTGGATTGGAAACCACCTAAGACTGTATCTGAGAATTGATGTTTTCTGGGTCTGGCAGGGTATTACAGACGTTTTGTTGAGGGGTTTTCCTTGATTGCTGCACCTCTAACTACGTTGTTGCGAAAATGGGTATCGTTTAACTGGACTGATGAGCAGCAAGATAGTTTTGAGAAACTAAAAAAAGTTCTAACTGAGGCCACTGTCTTAATACAGTCAGAGTTTGGGAAGGAATTCACTGTTTACAGTGATGCATCACATATTGGTTTGGGTTGTGTGCTGATACAGGAAGGTAAGGTGGTTGCTTATGCGTCTCGCCAGCTTAAGCCTCACGAGGTGAATTATCCTACTCACAACTTTGAGTTAGCCGCTGTGGTATTCGCACTAAAAATTTAGAGGCACCATTTATATGGTGAGAATTGTACTATCTACACAGATCACAAGAGCCTTAAGTATCTCCTCACTCAGAAGGAGCTGAATCTTAGGTAGCGAAGATGGATAGAGCTACTTAAGGATAATGATTGCTCAATTGAGTATCACCCTGGTAAGGCTAACGTGGTAGCTGGCGCACTAAGTCGTAGGGCTGTATCTGATTTGAGAGCGATGTTTGCTCGTCTCAGCTTGTTTGATGATGGTAGCTTGTTGGCTGAGCTACAAGTTAGACCGACGTGGACTGAGCAGATTAAGGGTAAACAGTTGTTGGTTGAGTCACTGGTTTCTCGTTTCCGACAGGTTAAGAATGGGAAATCTTCAGATTTTGGGTTGAATGGTGAAGGAGTACTGTGTTTCCGTGGGAGAGTCTGTATACTGAAGGATGTCGATTTGAGGCAGTCTATACTATGTAAGTCGCATAGTAGTCCTTATGCTATGCATCCTGGAGGAATAAAATATACCGTGACCTTCGTGAGTTATATTGGTGGCCTGGTCTTAAGCATGAAGTTATTGATTTTGTGGGTAAGTATTTAACTTGTCAGCAAGTGAAGGCTGAACATTAGTTACGTTTAGGGTTACTACAACCGGTTAAAATTCCACTTTGGAAGTGGGAGAGAGTAATCATGGATTTTGTCAGTGGGCTACCCTTAACGCCTACTAAGAAGGATTCAATATGGGTTATTGTAGATCGATTGACTAAATCTAGTCACTTCATACCAGTTCGTACTAATTATTCTTTGCAGAGGTTGGCTAAACTGTATGTGGTCGAGATTTTCAGACTGCATAGGGTACCGGTTTCTATTATATCAGATAGAGATCCTTGCTTCTCGAATCTGGAAGAAGTTACATGAGGATTTGGGTTCAAGACTAAACTTTAGTACTGCGTTTCATTCCCAGACAGATGGTCAATCGAAAAGAGTGATTCAAGTACTGGAGGATATGTTGAGGTGTGGTGTTTTGGATTTCTGAGGCAATTGGGAAGACTATTTGCCGTTAGCAGAGTTCGCATATAATAGTAGCTATCAGTCCAATATTCAAATGGCACCGTATGAGGTGGTATATGGTCAAAGGTGTTGTACTCCTACCTGTTGGACTGAGATAGGTGAGCGGCAAGTTCTAGGGCCAAAGTTATTTTCTGATACCAAAGAAACGGTAAAACTGATTCGAGACCGGTTGAAGGAAGCATCTGATAGACAAAAGTCGTACGCAGATCTTAAACGCTGAGAGATTAAGTATTCTGTGGGGGACTTCGTATTTCTTAAAGTCTCCTCATGGAAAAAGATATTGAGGTTTGGGCGAAAGGGTAAGCTTAGCCCTAGGTTCATTGGGTCGTACTGTATACTGAAGCGTGTGGAACCGGTTGCTTATCAACTTGAGTTGCCTTCTTAATTAGACTGAATTTATGATGTGTTCCACGTCTCCATGTTGAGGCATTACCGCTCTGATCCCATACACATAGTACCAATCGAGGAGATCGAGGTTAGGCTAGATCTGAACTTCGAAGAGGAGCCAGTGCAGATATTGGACCGTGAAGTTAAAGTACTGAGGAAGAAATACATTCCTCTAGTCAAAGTGCTTTGGCGTAATCACTGTTCAGAAGAGGCCACATGGGAACCCGAAGAGGAGATGCGACAATAATACCTTTATCTTTTCTGACCAGGTAAATTTCGAGGCCGAAATTTCGTTAAGGGGGGTAGAGTTGTAACGCCCCAAAAATTTAAGTTTTTAATTTTTGCATGTTTTGACACAACCACTTGTTTGCTTTAGTGGTTAAGTAATTTGGGTGTGTTTGGTAATGTTTGAGGAGCCTGGGTTCAAGTCTTGGCCTTAGCAGAATTTTTTGTTTTGCTTTTAAATGAATTTGGTTATTGGTATATAGGCCTTATAATTAATAGTGTTTGTTTTATGACACAAAAAGAGCTTGTGGTTTAGTGGCAAGGTGGCGTATTGTGTAACTATGAGGTCTGAGGTTCAAGTCCTGGGTTGCGTAATGGAGAATTTATTTTGCTGATTGAGCTGGGTAGGTGGTGGAGTTGGACTAAAATATTACTAAATGGAGTTTGAATTGATCTTAGAGAGAGTTGAGGAGAATTTGGTGGAGTAAATCAAGGAGGGATAAGGGCAGAGATATTAGGAGAAAATCAAGGAATTGGATTAGAGGGGAGGTGTTGTGCCGTTTGGGGGACTTTAGCTTTGAGTATTTGGGGGGACTTTTTGGGGTAGCATCTACCGGAAATTGGTCTTCAGGCATTAGAGTATCGGTTTTAGGGTTATTTTTGTTTTTCTCTGCTGAATTTAGCAACTTTGGGAAGTACCTCTCGGGTTGTCCACTTTTTTTTGCTCTCCCCTCTTCTCTTGTTGCTGAACCCTTTTTTTTGTCTTCTTTTCTCTTCTCTTCTCTTTTCTTTTCTTCTTCAACTCTTCATTCCAGTGCTTCAAGTATTGTTGACTACCGGTAAAGTGTTATGCTCTTCACTCTGTTCTCTTCTTTCTCTTTTTGGTAAAATCGAATACCCTCTTTCGTAATCTTTGATTATCGACTGCTGACGCTTTCCTCACAATATGCTGCTTGTTGTGGTTTTAGGGTTTTCCTTGATGAGGGGTGGAGTGTAAGTGATACTAAAGTCGTCGAACCACTCTCTCATTCTGTGATCAAGGTAAGTAGGCTAGTCTTTCTTTTAAGTGTAGGTCGAATGTTCCTATGGTTCTATAAATGATCATGTGAGGTTTTCAACCATATAATTAAACAATACTGTTTAATGAAGTTCGTTTGTATTGCAGATATCCGTAAAAAATATTGAAGTCTACTTTCGTTGGTAGTATAGGTGGGTTAAGTCACTTTTTACTAATCGTGACGGGTTTTCATTTTAGTGTTGGTTAAGGGTATAAAGGGGGAGTTTAACCCTATTGTTCAGCTACTAACGAAAAACCTTATTTGAATGTAGGCTTTGGTGTTCGTGGATCTTGGTGCGGTTTCACGATCAGGTGTGTAATCACCCCACAAAAAGCCGAAAAGTCATAAATACGTCATTTGAGTCTACATGGGCGTGCGATTGCTCGAGTGGTAAGCCAACTTGCGATTCATGGGAAAATGATCGAAATACCCCCGGAGGGTAAAATGATCGAAATACCTCCGGAGGGTAAAGTGACTGAAATACCCCCGGAGGGTAAAATGACTGAAATACCCCCAGAGGGTAAAATGATCGAAGTATCCTCGGAGGGTAAAATGACTGAAATACCCCTGGAGGGTAAAATGATCGAAATACCCCTGAGGGTAAAATGAGTGAAATACCCCTAGAGGGTAAAATAATTGAAATACCCCCGGAGAGAAATGACCGAAATACCCCCGAAGGGTAAAATGATTGAAATACCCCCGAAAGGTAAAATCACTAAAATGCCCTCGAAGGGTAAAATGACTGAAATACCCCAATAGGGTAAAATGACTGTTATACCCCTAGGAGATAAAATGACCGTTATAGCCTTATGATATGTATGGATGAGTTGTTCTATGATATATATATGACTGTTACTGAGTACGACTTTCTGCATTCACGTATGATTTATGACATGACATACTGCATGAGGTTGGGATACTGATATGGGGCAAGTATACTGTACTGGTGACTTTGCCACATATACAGTTACTGGTAGCTGCACTGCGATTCTACTACTGGCAGCTTTTCTATGATATTGGTGGGTTGGTTGGGTGGGTCAATTTTATCCCCATATGGTGTATTGGTGGTACGGAGTGGTGTGTTGACTGGATTGGGATGGGTTGCATTATTGCACTGTACTGGTTACTGTATTGGGCTAAGGCCCACACTATTACTATACTGGGCTACGGCCCACACTATTACTATATTGGGCTAAGGCCTACATTGTTACTGCTTTGGGCTAAGGCCCACACTGCATCACACTCTTGTATAGGGCTCAGCCCAGGATCGATCTTGCATGACTACTGATTGACTGTTAGGGGATTACACGCTGAGTTTCGTAAACTCACCCTCTCCATTTAACTGTGTAGGTAATCCTCAACCTTAAGCAATTCAGTGCTGCGAGAGACTCAGAGGTGGCCACACAACTGCTGCTGTTCACGTTTGCTTTTATTTTAATTTAAGTTATAAGTTGGGTTTTGTTTTTGTAATAAGGCCTTTGAGTTGGTTTAAATTTTTAATTGGGCTTTTACTTAAATATTTTAAACAACTAGATAGGAGAAGACGACTTTAAAAAAAATACTAATTTTAAGGACACGAGTTTTAAACAATAAAAAGCTTCCGCGATTTAAGACCAACTTATTAAAACAATATCAGATAACAAGAGAAACGTGTTGTCTAGTTGATTTGTTAAGTAATTAAAAAAATGGTTTATTATAAGCTTAGAAACAAACTTTTACCAACGAGTTAAATTTTCGAAAGACACTTCAATGTGACACGTCAGATTTGACCATAATGTCTAGGCCGGGTTTGGGGTGTTACACCAAAGATGAAAATTCTTGTAAATGGTCATATAGTGGAGGCGAGTATTCCGAAAGAGATCCAAGACATAACTAATAACTAAAACTCCAGAAGAAATTTAGGCACTTGAAACTTAAGATTAAAAAAGTGAAAATAAGATATCTCGATAAGTTACGTCAATTCGAGAAAATGTGGAATCGAAATAAAACTAGTCGAAAATTGTTTTGCATGCAATATTATTGTTGAAATAATGAAATAAATAGAGGATCTTGAATTAATCTATTGAGAAATATAGATATGGAATAAATCGATTAGAATAGAAAGACGCAACTCAAGTACAATTAACTTCGTGGAGTTTTTGAACTAGTAGTCCAAATATCTAAAGGTATAAAGCTAGCGAGGGTACAAATGAAGTGGTTTTGCAAAAGCAGAATAAAAATATGAAGTTTTACGCTAAGTGCTGACATTGATTATGAAAAGATATAATATTCTTTTGTGGTGGATACAATAACCTTTAGATATATTATTAAATTGACAATTCATAAAAGATTTAACTTGCATCTAATGGTTGTTGTTACAACCTTTTATGAACCACTATATAGTAAAGTTTATATTAAAATCCTTAAAGGATTTAGAATGCTAGAAGCATATTGAAATTATCGGAAATTGTTCGTTTATATGAATTGAAATAATTTGAACATATGTGGTAAATTTGACTGAGTGAATAGTAGTTGAAGGAGGATTATAAAATGATCCAAAATACCTATTTATATTTTTATAGAAGGATCATGATTAAATTTTGCTATGATTATTGTTGAAACTCCTAAATAAATCAAAATTTATTTCCCCAAAATTTTCCCTCAGTCATGAGTTTCAAAAGAATGGCTATATAAATGCTTAGCAAATATATTCAAATACTCATTTGAAAAACTAGTATTCAAGATTGAATATGTAGAATATGAAATATTATGTGATGTTTTCATGAGGGGGAGTAAATACGCGTTGTACTCTTTTTCCCTTAACAGAGGTCTTGTCCCATTGGGTTTTCCTAGTAAAGTTTCTAATGAGGTAGCATATTATGCGTGTTATAGATATGTGTACTTTTTTTTCCTTCACTATGAATTTTTTTCTCACGGGGTTTTTATCTTAGTAAGGTTTTAATGATACACATTATCTACAAATGGACATCCAAGGGGGAGTGTTATGAATATTTTATTGAGTGGATGTCCATCAAGATCTAGATAAGTTCGATATACTTTAAATTCTAATAGTCATTAGAAGTAGATCTTTACTTCATTTATACTTCTTATGCCTATAAATAGAGACTTTGGAGAAGTATTGATTAGTGTACTTCTCAATGAATAGTAAAATTGAACGATAATTCTATGCAAAAGCCTTTTAACTTGGGGAATATAAAGGTGAATAGTATACTAATAACCAAATAGTGTTATTTGGAGATTCCCTATGAAATCGTAATAATATATGAAAATTTTTCAAAATTTTAATAATGTATCGAATAGATTCTTCAATGTTAATGTAAAAAGACAAATTTTAATTTTCTCAGCATTCTTTTGAGCAAATTTTTTCTACAACAATCTCTTAAAAGAATTTAATTTGCAAAAAGAATAAGTTTCATTTTAAAATTTTAAGTTTTATTTACATTAATCCTCGTAACCATTCAAAAATTGTAATGATGTATGAGAATAGATTCCCTAATAATATCGATGTAAAATATGGAAAAACTCTCTATAAGAGAGGTCTCAATTTTCCCAAAATTCTCTTGAGTAATTTTCTCTCCAACAATCTCTTCAAAATAATTTAGTATGCAAAAATTAAGTTTTCGTTTTAAAATTTTGAAGTTTTTATTTACATCCATCTTCAAATCCATTAAAAATTTGTAATGATGTATGAGAATAGATTCCTCAATAATATCGTTGTAAAATAGGCAAGAGCCCTCTATAAGAGGCTATTAGTTTGACAGTGAAAGAAAGGTCTCAATTTTCCTTACATTCTCTTGAGAAAATTTTCTCTCCAATATTCTCGTCATAAAAATTTAGTTTGCAAAAATTTAAGTGTTCATTTACATCCATCTTCAGATCTTCGAGACTCACTAGTATCAAAGTCACAAAGGAATAGGTAATTCCAAGTTTTGGAAACCTTTAAATTTGTTTTCAATATTTCCAAGTTTTGGTTTAACTATCTTTATTAATGTATTTTTATTTTGCTGAGTATCGATAAACTATTTAGGTAGCAATGGATAGGTGTGTTAAGGATAGAATATCCTTGTAAGCAATTTTTGTAATTGGGAAATGTTGATAGAAGAACCCCTATAGGAAATATGAAAATAAAATATGTTTTCTTTCTTTAGGAGAACCAACTCTTTTGCAAGCATTACCTCCAACCATTCCCAACAATTTGACAAAACTACCAATAACACTGTCAATGAACAAGAAGAGAATTATGAGAATGTTCCCTAAATATGTGATTATTTGGCTCTTCCAAGAGTTTCAAGAAACCAAATGTATAAAACATCAACTTCAAAAGTTTAAGCGTCTTTTATAGTTATGTTATAAAAACAAAAGAAAACAGTCTTCTTATTCAAATAGAATATGGGACCATCCAATTATTAGATAGGGTTGCTATCAATAATCTTAAAGAACAAAATTACTAATATATTAATTTTGTAACACCCTCTACCCGAGACCGTTGTTGGAGTCGAGCACGAGGCGTTACCAGACTTAACTTACTAGTTCGAGGCATTAAAAAAGTTGCTTTTAAAATTAATTCACTCACATTCAATTAATATGTCCCTAAAAGAACTCTTGAGACCCTAAAACATGCAACAGAAATGGTTCGGGTTCCAACTGGGAACATTAAAAATGTTCCCATTACTTAAACAAATAAAAATAATTTATTTCACTATTCACAATAAAACTGTCCACCTGTGCAGAAGTCACTAAATTAATTATAACTCGAGTTAAAAAACTAGAAATTTAGATCTGTAAATTTTTTCCGAAACTAGACTCATACATCTTCTTACCATAAAATTTTAAGAATTTTTGGGTCGGCCGATTAGTATAGTTTATTATTTAAAATCTCCTCTATTTCACTGTTTGATAGTCCTGACCTCTCATCACTAAAAATTAATTATCTCATTTTATACACTTCATATGGTGATACCACTTGTTTCTACTGAAAATATACTCAATAAGGAATCAAAATATATAAATTATAACTTCTAATTCTTTCTGTACAATTTTTAATGATTTTCTAAAATTAGAACAGGGGACTTCAGAATCCATTCTGACCCTTTCTCACTAAAATTAAAATATCTCAGAATATAAAATTTCTTTACCCACTCCGTTATTTTTCTATGAAAATAGACTTGATAAGATTTAATTCTATATATCATTCACTCTATAATTAATTTTATTCTATCCCTGGTGATTTTTCAAAGTCACGTCACTACTACTGTCCCAAAACTGTTTCATTGCAAATTTTTACTCTTTCATAATTTCTAGGTATAAACTGTTACATAGGCATTCATAATACCAAACATATTCTTACTTAGCCATTTTAATAGCTAAAAATTATCACATATTTACACATCATCCTTTAGCAATATCATAAGTACATATATTCAAAATGACTAAGTCCCTATACATGCCATAGCTCAAACATTGAACATCATAAAATACCGAGTTTTTGTTGTTGATAGTGTGAGCGTTCTCCGACGTCTTTAAGATCTTCGAATTAGCTTTGCAATACTATAAAAGAAGGAAAATAAAGGAAGTAAGCATAAACCTTAGTAAGTTTACAAGCAAATAAATAACAATTTAACACAAATAAATATACTCAAGTGTCATGATCTCTAATTTCCTCTTTACTTAATCTCTTACTCGTTCACTTGTTTACTTAGATAACTCATGATTATAACTTACTCTTCTCTTGCTGAAATGTTGGTTCTCAATTGATAACATAATATGTTCTTAACTCTTATAACTCACCTAAATTTTCTATTTATGCTTTTACCTGAACTTTCATGGAACATAATTTGTTTACTAGCCCGTTGAGCCACATTGGAATAATAAGGATACTTGGGTCTCTTTTCTGATAATAACATGCCAATGCCATTTCCCAGACATGGTCTTACATGGGATTTTTCTTGTACTGCCAATGCCATATCCTAGATATGGTCTTACATGGGAGTTCTTATATCGATGCCCATGCCATGTCCCAGGCATGGTCTTACGGGGGACCTCTCATCTTGGTGCCAACGCCATGTCCCAGATATAGTCTTACATGGGACCTCTCATCTCGGTGCCAACACCATGTCCCAGACATGGTCTTACATGGGATCTCTTTACCCAAATGTCATGACATTTGTATCTGATACATTCCTAATGTTTCAACGGGGCTTTTATTATTGATTCTCTATCATCTCATACTTAAGTCAACATTAGATATTTTCATGAAATAAATACATAATTGCTGAAAAATAACAGCATTAATAATAATTATCAAAATATTGAATTTATTTACCGTAAACTTATCTCGGTACAAAATTTGACCAAATCTAGCAACTTAGTCCTCTATCTTTTTCTTTCCCCAATCTAACTCAGAATTTCGTTCTTCTTGATCTATAATAGCAAACTTAACTTATTTAATACTCAAATTCATCAAAACAATCCTTGACTCAAACTTTGGAAAAATTATGATTTGCCCCTAAACTTTTGCATAATTACACTTTTGCCCCAAAGCTCGGAAATTAAACTTCATCTCTTATTCTTATGTTTTATGACATGCTGGACATTTTTCCCTTCTATGACAACATCAAATTCCCACTCTAGCATACACTTATGAACATTAGGTATTTTTAGCGATTATGTCAATATACTCGTTTTCACTTAAAATCGACTAGCAAAAGTTGTTTAACATAATTTCAAGCTTCATATTCTGCTATAAAACATCAAAATAAACACATTTCACCTATGGGTATATTTCCAAATATAAACCCTAGGTTAAATTATTGCTAGAATAAGCTAAATCAAGTTACCAGGACTCCAAAAACGTAAAGAACATTAAAAACGGGTCTTGAAATCACTTACTATGGAGCTTGGAAGCTTGAAAACCCTAATTATGGCTTTCCCCATGCTATTTTCGTTCACCATGGAGAAGATGAGCACATTTTGCCATCTTTTTCCCTTTTTAATTCTTTTTATTACTAAATTACCAAATTTCCCCTAAATGGTCTAATTACCATATAAGGACCTCCAATTTAAAGTTTCATAACAATTGGACACCTCTAACATGTAGAACTCAACTTTTCCACTTCTTAGAATTTAGTCCTTTTGACTAAATTGAGTGCCCAAACGTCGAAATTTTTGAACGAAATTTTCACAAAATAATTCAATGAAATCGTAGACCATAAAAATATAAGAAAAATAATTTTTTTCCTCATCAGATTTATGGTTCCAAAACCACTGTTCCGACTAGGCCCAAAATCGGGATGTTACAAATTTTGGATTAGTCCAAGTAAGTGTTAGACCACTCGGTGTTGAACCAACAAAAAATGCCACAATTCTTATTATTC
The DNA here is from genome assembly GCF_025698545.1 of Gossypium raimondii. Lineage (NCBI taxonomy): Eukaryota > Viridiplantae > Streptophyta > Magnoliopsida > Malvales > Malvaceae > Gossypium > Gossypium raimondii. Next base: position 17,345,227 of record NC_068566.1, read on the forward strand.
TAAGAAATGTAACACTCTAAACTCGACCTGATTTTCGGGTCCAAGCTATAATGTGTCACATTCGTTGTCAAAGAAACAATGTTCAATTCACAATTAAATAACACAATTTATATGATAATTATCAATCAAATATACATTCCTTAATCATACTAAAGTAAATCTATATTTCCTTTATATATGCACCTAATAACATATAACAAATCCACCATCCATTAGGGTTATATAAACATTTCAATTAAGGCACCATCACATCTCACACATTTGTCAAACTATGAGAATTATAATTTGCATATAATTTATACATATACATATCAACCATATATATCACTACTAGAATATAAGATATAACATTTAATCCTAATACCATTCAACTACCACAAAACGTAACCTATTTGGTACATGCCAAATATAAGTAATGTTGGAAATAAACAAACATTGCTGAGCCTGAGATTGGGAATTGGATGCTAAGGTTGATGCTCGAAAATCTTGAATTAAATCGAACCTACGCACGGAGGAAACCCACCATACGCTGAGTAAAATGCTCAGTGGTATTTCTATAATTTAAATAGGTAATATTAGAATTAACTGTCACACCCCAATTCGAGCTGACTCGAAATTGAAGATGCGTAGACGCGATGTTGGCTGTTCTGATGCACTTTGGTAACTTCTTCGCCAAATTGTAGGTTCTGCAGAACTAATGTTTTGGCAAATAGAGTATCTGCCCATGGTAGTATATTAGGATTTAGTTCTCGACATGTTATTTAGTAAAAGAAAGAATTCGATAAAAGAAAAGTAAGCCTTGTGTAGGTTACCGCCAAAGCTACAATATAGCTAGTTTGTTCAAGTGCTGTGAAGAGCAAGACTTGGTAACTAGATCTGGTTATAAACCAACTAAATTGTCTGGACAAATGACATATGGAAAAGACTCTCATTTATGTTTCTTTTGAATTCTATAGGCCATTAGAAAGGGCACATTTTAAAATTTCTTGACACTTGTCAAAATCCTCTAATAGAGGTGGATTATATATATGTATGAGAAGGGTTTGTGAGGAAATTTCTTCTTCCTTCAAGATGACAAGGTAATTCTTTCTTTTTCTTAAATATTAAATGTTATTTGCTAGTTGCTCTTATTATGTAAACTGGAAGCTAGGGATTCTTGGGAATAAATAGAGGATGTTCCATGTCTTAGTAAGTTTGATAACTCTGAATGTAAAGAGTAAAGATGCTATGAAGTATATAGACAGTAATAAAAAATCCTGCATGGGAATTATCTGTAGATGAAATGTTAGCAATCTGTCTGAAAGTGGGTTTTAATGGTGAAATTATGTTCTTTAAGAAGTTGTTGTTGTAGGTTTGAACTGGATGTCTGAATTTGAACTGTAGCCGCAGTAAGTGGGTTTCAGTTGAGTCCCTGATACCAACTCTTATAAGTCTTCCTAGAATTTCTTTTATGATCAATGTTCTAGAATTGGTGAATGAGTTCGTGAATGATTGTTGAAAATATGTGTGTAATCTCGGTATAGTGTCCTCATGAGTCTGGTATGTAATAGATTATATGTATGGATGCATGTGATTCTGTGAAGCAGCTATGTAAGTGTGCCTGAGGTGTATATGTGATCATGTAATGTGTGGGTGAAATGTGTATTGAGCTTGATTTGGTTAACAAAATAAGTATAGTCCATTCAATTTTGTGCTTATGTTAGATATATGAGGTGTGATTGATAAATATGGGAGAATAGGGTGTAATTGAGTGTAGAGAGATTATGTGATGTGAGTTTTGACACCATGGTGGTTTTCGATAAAGCCCATCGGGACAGTAAGCACAAATTACGATATGACTATTCTGAAGAAAGTCCATGGCCATGACACATTCTAAAAAGGGCAAATGAGCCGCATTTATCGACCAGGGTTTTTTGCGAGTCCCAGGGTGATGATGGGGAAACCTTATGCAATGTGAGTTTAGGCAAATCCATATCACAAACACGATAGTTCTTGGGATGCCTTAGTGGTAATCTGTTAACCTTTGTGGCATAATATGATTTGGTCTTTATGACATTTTGATCTTGCCTCTGTAGAATTTTGTATCGCTTTTGTTGTACTTTGATAGCCTTTGTGGCGTATTTCGTATGTTGCTTTTATGGCATAGTTTGTTAGCCTTTATGGCATTTTGCTAGCCTTTTTGGTATATTTTGTAAGTCGCCTTTGCGGCGCAGTTTTTCTGGCCCTTGTGGCGTACTTTGATAATTCTATGTTAAGGATATAATTTGTCTAAAGGTTTGGTGTGAAAAATGTTGTGATAAAAATCGAATAAGTCTTAAAGGGAGTTTCTTGAAAAGAAGTATGATTCAGTATGTTCAAAGAGGGTATCCACCTTGGTTATTTGTTAGTTTAGTATATGGGCGTATTCAATATAAGAGTTTTTCAATATGAGTTTCCTGTAATATTAAGGTGGAATTCTAAGCTACTTGATATTTATTGTATTTGTATTGTATCATGTCTTGTTCTCAACTCTGATGGAATCTGATTTGTTCATTATATTGGATGTCTTATACCTGTAACAAAGAAGTGCATAATTCTTTTGAACGATATATAGGGTTCCTCAATAGTATGAGTACGTATTAAATCAGGTTATGGTCTAAGTCATGATCTGATTTAGCAAGATCAATATGGGTATTTATTTATGTGACTGACTGGACTGACAGTACATCGGATAGGAACCAAGCAAAATAGATCCTGCCTCTATTTATGAATTTATTCACTTGTAATGTTCATAGTGTGACATGCCTAAATTCTGAGTGGATGGCAGATTATGTATGCGTGACTCGTACACTTTGACATAAGTAAAAGCGTGAGTTCAAATAGATAAGAAACTGAAAGCCGGTGCGTTGTGTGTACAACTTCTGTAGTATGTAGCATCATTCACAATAATGGAATTCATAACCCAAAACATGGGTAAATGATAGTGATGGATGACTTGATCACTATTTGATGGATGAATTTTCATTAAGGAAGATGTAATGGTTACCATTAGATAAAAAAATATCATATTGGGAGAATAGATATTATCCCAAAGGGATCAAGGATATTGTATGAAGGTAACACAATTATGACAACGTCATTGGACGAGCATTGGGTAGTTGCTTTCGTAATGATATGTCATTGGGGAGAGCTCAGTCACGATACTATAGTGGAATAACTTCATGACTAAATGAGTTTACAATTAATAGGTGAAAAGTAGGAACTTAATTATAAATCATTTGAGCCTCAACTACATATGTCCAATTGATCCCTATGTCACGGGCCGCAATGCAAAGCCCGTGACCATCACACCAAATGCATCCAACGGAGGTCTATTGTTTAGATGCGGATTATTTGGCCCGCAAGAACTGTCCCGATTCAAGAAGCTGTTGGAGAAGTCTGTCAGATTGAAGCCTGGTTGGCCCAATAATGAAGATATGGCAACTTAGGCTAATTTGGTAACTAATCTTAGAAGATTGAGAGAATCATATCTTGTAAAGATTAGATTAGATTTGATATGGCATATCTTGTAAATCTATAAAATCAAGGGATATGGTTAATCTTGCCCGTTGATGTAAACGTATCTTGACCGTCGGTTTTGGGGGAGGTCAACTATAAATAGAGAGCCTCCCCTTCATTTGTTCTCATTCCATTCATTGTTTCATTATTCTTTGTGAATAAGAGAATATTGAGAGCATTTACTCAAACACTTTGTGTGCGCTCTTTTTGTTGTTCTTTGTAGCTTCTTTTACATAAATCGCTTTTGCTCTTTAACTTGGTGCCTTGGAAGAGTTCTTAAGGAATCTTCACTTGAGTAAAGGTTGACTTAGGTGAGTTTGGATAAATGGATCTCCTAAGGCCGTACGGTTTACGAGACGAAAGATCTAGCCCTGTGACAAGTGGTATCCGAGCTATTGGTTCAAAGGCACAGTTAGGATGTTGAAAGAAGAGTTCGAACAAATGTGGGCCAGAATGTCTTTGAGGGAGATGCTTTAAGTTGTTGAGGAATGCGTAGGTAAACTTGAGGAGTCCGTGGAGGACATAGGCATAGATGACTTGAGGAAGTAGTTCAGGGACTTTGTGACCATGTGTCTCACTTTCTTGAGGGATAGCGTGCAAGTGTTGCTAGATACCCAAAGGAAGAAGCTGACGGAGAGGAACAATGCTCTCAATGCCATGGTGAAGGCTTTGAAGGAGGAAACAATGGCCACGATGATGCCTTTAAGCACAAGAATAGAGGAGCTCGAGGGAAAGCTAGCCTTGTTTCGAGTAGACGTGAGGAAAGGAGTGTCAAGTACAACACTCAGTTACGAGAATGTCCCAAATCCGAAAGAGTTTGTGGGGACAAGGTCTACATACAATGTGGACAATTTCTTGTAGAGGATGGAAAACTACTTCTATGCCAAAGGCCTCACAGAAGATGTGGTTAAGGTAAACATTGCTTCAATGTTTCTTGCTGATATTGCGCTCTTATGGTGGCAATGTAGGACCACATATAAAGGGCAAGGTAAGATTAGGACATGGCAAGAGTTCCAATGTGAGCTTTAGGGACAGTTTTACCCATAATTTATCGAGGAAGAAGCTCGGGCAAAGTTACAAGGGATAATGCAACGGGGCACAGTGGGGGAGTATGTTTGAGAGTTTAAGGAACTCATGCTCCAAGTTTCAGATGTGACCGAGAAATAAGCATTGCTTGCTTTTCAGAATGGATTGAAGCCGTCGGTAGACATGAGGTGGAACAAAAAGGTGTCCAAAAGCTGTCGGAAGCCATGACGGTAGTAGAGTCCATGGTCAAGCTTGGTCTAAGGAAAGACAAGCTTGGGTTTTCCATGTCCGAGGAAAGTGGCTTATGTGAAAAGGATCACAAGGAAGATGTTTTTAATGGTAATGGCAACGACGACAATAGTGGCAATGGGAAACCACGAGTTGGGAAGAAGAAACCCAATAGGAAAAGGGACAGGTTGAAATGCTTTCTCTGTGACGGTCCACACATGTTGAAGAAATGTCTGAAAACATCCGCGTTTAAGGAGAAGCCGGTGGGTAAGGCCTTGGCACTTGGTTCGAGTGCAAGGGGGGTCGAAGCCAGGGAGGCCGAAAGTGAGAAGAAGCCAGTGGAGTGCTTCTTGTGTTGTGGTCCACATAGGTTGCTGAAGTGTTTGAGGAAGTCTATTATCGAAGGGAACGATGGAACAGACAAGGAGCCCAAGAAGCTTAGTTTGAACAAGAGAAAAGTCAAAGCCAAAAGGGCAAAGAGGAGGGAAAAGAAGCGAGTAAAGTGCTTCTTGTGCCATGGTCCGCATAAGCTACAGAACTGTCCAAAGCAAGCCGTAGTCAAAGGGCGTTGGGAGACTGATGTGAATCAAGTCAGTACCATTCAAAAGTCACAACAAGGGCGTTGTGAGAATGGGTGGGGGAGAATGTCACGGGCCGTAATTCAATGCCCGTGACCACCGCACCAAATGCTTTTAATAGAGGTCTATTGTTTAGATAGGGGTCATTTGGCCTGTAAGAACTGGCCCGATTCAAGAAGTTGTTGGAGAAGCCTGTCAGATTAAAGCCTGGTTGACCCGATAATGAAGATATGACAACTTAGGCTAATTTGGTAACTAATCTTGGAAGATTGATGGAATCATATCTTGTAAAGATTAGATTAGATTTGATATGACATATCTTGTAAATCCTTAAAATCAAGGGATATGGTTAATCTCGTCCGTCGATGTAAACATACTTGACCTCAGTTTTGAGGGAGCTTAACTATAAATAGAGAGCCTTCCCCTCATTTGTACTCACTCCATTCATTGTTTCATTATTCTTTGTGAATAAGAGAATATTTTGAGCATTTATTCAAATACTTTGTGTGCGCTTTTTCTATTGTTCTTTGTAGCTTTTTTTGGCATAAATCGCTTCCGCTCTTCAACTTGGTGCCTTGGAGGAGTTCTTAGGAATCCTCACTTGAGTAAAGGCTGACTTAGGTGAGTTTGGATGAACGGATCGCCTAAGGCTGCACGAATCGTGAGACGAAAGATCTAGCCCCAGTGAAACCTATGCTAGCTCGTTGAAACCAGAAATGAATTGTAACGCCCTAAAATTTTTAATTCTTGTTTTTGTGTTTTTGTGACATAAGTATTTGTCTGCTTCAATGGTTAAGTGCTCTGGGTGTGTGTGGGAGGTTGCAACTTCAAGCCATGACTTGGGCAAATTTTAGTATTTTTATAAATAAAGCCTTAACCTGGCTAAAAGGGCTTAAGTTTAATAGTTGGTAATCAAATAACAGAATGGGCCTGCTGGTCTAGTGGTTAAGTGGAGTGCTAGATTGCATGAGGTCTTGAGTTCGAATCCATGCTGGAGCGTAGGCGTTATTTTTGCACAGTGATGGACAAGTATTTCGGCAGAGTGGAATTCTAGAGTGGTTGTAGGTTAGTAAGATTAATGGGAGAAAATTTAGGGATATGGGGCAGCTATCGATATCATCTAAGTTTCTATTTGGTTTTTATTTTTCCCAAATTTTGGCATTCTCCTCTTTTCCCCTATTTTTCTGCTGTCCTATTCTTCTTTGCTTTGCCGAATTTTTTCTCTCTAGTCCACCCTCTCTGTTTGATTTTTCTACTAGCCCACTTTTTGGCCAGCAATTGTATACACTCGTTCTGTAAGTATCTGACTGCCTTTATTTTATCGTTTCTTAGCTAGTTCTTAGAAAGGATTGTTTTGGCTCTCTTGGTTTAGGCAAAAATAAGAAATCAGTTGCGGCTTCACAAGCAATTTGAGCGTTAGAAATTTCAGTTCGTTGCCGGTAAGTGTTTAGGTTCGCTATTGATTTTGATGTAGACGATTTTCAGTTGTGAGTTTTTGTTCGTGATCTAAATTGGGCTCTAATTATTGATTTTTAGGTCTTGGAGTTCTTAGGAGTGTATTTGCAGCAAAACGATAACAGGTGTGTACCCAAAACACAAAAATAAGGGATTCGGCGAAAAGTCGAAATTGCTTGCTATTTGGACAACAGTAGTTGGCTATCTTTGAAAAATCACCATAAATTTTGGAAATCAAATTAGAGGATAAAAAAAATATGGGATTAAAGATACTTGAGTCTAGTTTCTCATAGAAGAAATGAAGTAAGCAAAAGAATTTCATATTATGAGATATTTGAATTTTAGTGAGACATGGTTAGAATAACTTTAGAATAACTTTAGAATCCCCTCCGACTTTGGAAAATTATTAAAATTTTATAAAAATAATTATGGGATAGAATTTATGTGTTTAAAATATTGAATGAGTCTATTTAAAAAAAATGGTAACATTATCCGAATTTTGTATAAGAAGATAATTAATTTTTAGTGCAGAAAGGTCGAAACTGTCAAACAACAGAATATGAGAAACTTTAAAGAATAAATTGTACTTATTGGCTAAACCAAAAATTCTGAAAATTTTATGGTAAGAAGAAATGTAAGTCTAGTTTTAGGGAAAATTTGCAGATCTTAATTTAGAATTCTGTACCTTGAGATACAAATAATTTAGTAATGGTGACTCAAGTAGACAGCTTTGAAGGATCATATAAGTAAATAGTGACTCAACTAGCACGGGTTGCATTAAAATGGATCACGAGGCCAAAGCAAATTTGAGCCATGTGGGCCACACGGGCATGTGGGCCTACACAGGCGAACATCATGGGCTTGTAAACCCATTTTCACTATTTTATTGCTAAGGTTACATGGGTCGTCCGAGTCGACTGTGGACCTACTGTAGGGTCGGTAAACTTACCTAGACCCCTAATTAACTGAAATGACTATATGACTGATATGATTAAGCCTGATGATGTCCCACTGATTTGATACTGTATGCCCTGTTTACATGCATGATATTTTGTTATAGCATGTCATATATGTATATTACATTGCATTGGGTTGGGGGATTGTAATGTTGGGAGGAAGTGTTCTGAAAGACCTCGAGCCTAATTTACTGGCAGCTCAGCTGCAAACTACTGTATAGTGCTGCATTCGGTACTACTTGGAGTGTAGGGTTGGGTGGGTTGATTATATCCCCACATGGACTGTAGGGATGGAAAGAGATGGTGTGTAAAGGCTGGATGGGTAGGATTTTTGTGACTGCATATCTGTTACTGCTACTGATGCTGTGATGGGCTAAAGCCCTACTTCATGACTGTTTTTGTACTGAGATGGGCTAAGGCTCAAACTGGACTGATACTGATACTGAAAAGGGGTTAAGCCTAGACTGTGATTATCTTTTTACTGTCTGTACATTTGTATGGGGATTACACACTGAGTTTATGTAAACTCACCCCTTCTGTTTAATCTATACGGTAATCCTCAGAAATAGGCGTTTCGGTGCGGCGGAGGACTCAGTGGTGGCCACACGACTTCTTTTACATTGTTTAGTACTTATTTATGATTTTACTTTTATTTGGGTGTATTTTTCTGTAATTATGGCCTTTACAACTTTTGGTTTAAAATTTGGATTTTATACGGTTTTATGATTTTAATCTACTAGTGTTAGGTAAAACTCGAGTTTTCAATTGAAATTAATATTTTATCAAAAATACCACGAATAAGAAAACTATTTAAAAGCTTTCGCAATAAAAATAAAAAAATTTTTGAAATTGAATAACAATTTGTAAATGAATAATGTTTTAGAAACGAACGACATGATTTAAAATTAACATAAAAAAATGAAAAAAATGGTTAAATAGAAAAGAAGATTTAGCGACGATATATTTTTTTGAAAAGCACTACCATGTGACATCGTCAGATTCGACCATAACTTCTAGGCCGGGTTTGGGGTGTTATATGAATTGCTTGTTTGAATAGAAATGAACAAGAAAAGACAAATGGGAAACATTCAAGAATGATTATGGTTTTCTCCGAAATGGAGAAATGAAATCATTTGGAAATGAATGTAGGTTTCTAAAAATGAAAATGGAAATTAAAATGATCTGAAGAATGAGTTTATATTTTTAGACTGTTTTGAAGCCCGAAAATGAGAATAAATCATTCGGTCATAGTGAACATGTTGAGTTGTGAAAAATTGAACATATTTTCTCGAAATTTTACCATGGATAAAATCGTCAAATTTTTGCTGAGGGTAAAATAGAGGTGAGAAATTTGTTTTATATATAAATATTAAAGTTTATTTTGGAAAATACAAAAATTGAATCGGGTTGACCACATTACAGAGTACTTTTCACGCCCTCCACCCGACCCGATTTACTAGATCCAAATGTCAGATGTTACGCCTTATAACAAATGTAGCTTAAGCTTTTTTCCTATGTAAAAGTTCTTTTTTATGAATGTGACAGTCTCTTATGGGTGTACATTGTATGGTTACATTTTCAATTCATGATAATAAAATTTTAGTATTCTTTATTTTATCTCTCAGTGTACTATAAACACATTGGAATACAACTTATGCTCTAACTTGAACACACCACTTAAACTTCATTTGTATACATAATGGAACTTTTTCTTCCTTTCATGTTCATTAAGCCTTCACTCTACAAGGCTCCAAATTCAAGGTCCAAACTCAACGATCGTTTCTTTCCTTTGAGTGTAATATACTTAATATCTATTCACTTTCTATGTCCCTTATTAAATCTTATCTTTACATAGTCCTTAATCACTTTGTTTACCTTATTAACAGTTTTAAATTCTTATTTCATACTTATCGATTTTACCACTACCTTCGGGCGAGGTAGACTATGCCCATTATTTAACACAAAGTTCGCCTAGATCTTCCTTACTTCAAGGTGCTATCTATACATGTTTATAACATATATACTAGATTCGCTACCTATTCTGGCGCGCTCTAGCTTCACCGTTCTTTTCTTGTTATTATGTGGGATGTGCCATTCATTTACATATGTGCCTTTCTTTCAGAGTTTGTAGGGTACTTAGTTCCTTCTACTTGTCCCATACATTATCTCTTACACTTACCATACCTTTAGACTCCTATCTTTACTTTGGCTTCAAAGGACTGTTCACGCCATCTTGTCCTAATTCCTTACACGCCATTCATTCAAAATTTGTTGTGAAGCCATTCCTTTATTTACATAGCCAAAAAGGCCTCCTTTATAATTTCCATAAGGGCTTTCCTTTACATAGTTACCAAGAAGGCATCCTGTTCTTAGGTTGCACCACGAAGGCGTTTCTTTTCAGATATTGTCACAGAAGCTTTCCTTTTATAGAGATCTCAACAAAAGCGTTTCCTTTCAGAGACTTTCCACAAAGGTGTTCTTAAACAGAGGTTTCCACAAAGGTGTCCTTTTCATTCAGTAGTCGCCACAAAGGCTTTCCTGTCCAGAGGTTTTCCACAAAGCCATCCTTTGCATTCAGTTCTCACCACAAAGGCTTTCTTGTCCAGATTTTTTCCACAAATACATCCTTTACATTCAGTACTCGCTACAAAGGCTTTCCTGTCCAGATTTTTGCCACAAAGGTATCCTTTACATTCAATACTTACCACAAAGCATGTCCTTTAATTGGTGTTTTAAATGATAGAGAGTTGCCTAAAATCACACTTAGTGAGGTTTTCCCCTTATCATTCTAGGACACACGAAGAACCATGTTCGATAATAACTTTCCTTAAACTTCCCCATATGATACCACAACCCATCAGTTACGATCTTACACGATATAGTCTTCTTTCTATATGATGCCATAACCCACCAGTTACAGTCTTACACGATACGGTCCTTCAATGTCATGGCCATGGACTTGTCTCCTCAAATATTCAAGTTTTTAGTCTTTACGGACCCCTTTGACGACTCTAAAGATAGACATAGACTCATCATGCAATGACATGCTCATGATAGACATACTCATACTCACCAGACACATTTGCATTTCACATCAGACTCGTTCGTACTCTCAGACACATTAACACATTTCTTATCTTCAGGATTTCTGATTCTCACTTGGACCATCAAATTTCATGCAATGCATGCTATTATGTTCATCCTTCATACATAAAATTTCTTAGTTTAGATTTCATGGTCTTACTACATTTTACAAAAGATTCTAAACATATATCATACATGCAAGCGTCGGCTTAGGGACTCACTTGGTGACCTTAAAGAGAAGTTTAGCCTTTAGATCCATTATTCAGTAGAATACTACAACCTTCTTTTCCTTGTAGACTAGAAACACTTCATTAGAACCATTTGGGTAACCACTATCGTCCTTTTAAACCCAGACATATCACTTAGCCCTATTTCTCCAAGCATACTTAAAGATCTATGTTCCCTTGACCACCAGAGTCATGAAACGTACCTTTATAGGAGGTTAAATCACCTATAAAAACTAGGGTTTCAAATACCTCTTGGAGAGATGCCTCTGCTTATAGCCCTACTTCTTAAGAAGGAAGATAACTCTCCCTTAACTTAACAAATGTGTCCTTTTAACTTAACAAGAGTTTCCTTTAAACTTAACTCAAGTCTTTATGGGAACTTGGTAAACATCTCATCATTACTGAGTTGTCTTATCCAAAATCTTTCACTTCTAAGAAACTCATCCATTTACTCTTTTAGCCTTTAACCCTTCTAGTTCACGCTTTGGATAGTTCCCAACCAGCTTACTCACAAATTGGCTAGCATGGGACCACATTGGTCACTAGGTGAACTATATCACTAACGTGGACTCATACCTTATAACCATTCCTTTCGTAATTAGCACTTTAATTTCACTTATCATCGTAAACTGGCAGGGAGTCCTTGTCTATTTATTTTTATGTCGAAGTCTATCCATTTTATACTCCGAAAAGGGATTTTGGCCAAACACTACTTCGATAATAGTATTTCTTTATACTATGCATCTTATCATATATATGTTCTAACCAATACTCCTTGATTTGTTGTACTTACCATTCTTCAAAGTTAGCCAAAAGCTATACGATGTACTTTCTAGGGTTCGCCATGCGTTACTTTCTTTTCATTCAGAGTCTGCCAAACCAGGGCACCAATGGCACATTCGAAAGTCCTTATACTTAATCAATTCCTAGCATTAAGTACTTGAAACTCACCCTTAAGCCTTACTTTTATAGACGACACTTAAATTTTCCAAACTTCGCCTGGTGGGATGTTACAATATTGGGTCAAAAACGCCCAGGAAGTATTCTTAATTGGATTCGATGTGAGAGACGCCCAAAAACCCCTCGTGAACATGAACGGGTTGGCAACCCTAGTAGGAAAACTAGGGTGTGTCATCCAACCTAGTCTTATTCTAAGTAGGATGTTGTTTTTCTATTTGAAATAAACCATCATAACTCAATAAGGGTTCTACCTTCTCTTCCTATAAATAGATGGCACCGATAGAGTTTTGAACACAACTTTGAGAGATTGTTATTTTTCGAAAAATAGAGAGAATTTATTCTCAACTATTACATATATTTTTTTGGAATAACAATTCTACCGATTTCTATTAAGAAGAGAGAAATTTTGATTTCACTCCAAAAGGAGAGAAAGCTTTTTCTAGTTTTTTGTTTCAATTCAATTGGTTCGAGCGCACACTTGAAGCAATTTGGGGTACGAGAATAGTGGAGAAGATCATTTGGTTGAAAGCCAGGAACAACGAATGTCCGCTAAGCCAAAAATACAGGCACAAATTCGGTTGAGGGTTATTGCTATAAATATCACAAACCAGATCAATTTTCAAAATTTTAATTTTTCTCTATACAAGAAAATTGTTTTCAAACCGGGATTTTTCCAACAATTGGTATCAAAGCCAAGTTCTGTTATGTTTATGGTGTAAACCAAAATCGAATCTCTCTCTTCATCTTATTTGATTAATATTTGATAAGATGTGACATTCTTGTAATTATTTTCATGTTCAGGGGAATGTATGTGAATGAATGCAATATTATATATATTTTTATATAATTATTATTTTTTGTCAAGGTTGTGGTTATTAGGAAATAGTCTGTGGACTATCATCTCCATGTAGGATTAATTTTTATTTATAAAATTCCTATGAGTCGAAAACATACATAGGACATAAATATAATTTTCCAAAAAGGATTCCATGACGAGGAGAACATGAAGTGATAGCGGTCAAAGGCACAAGGAATGCCTTGTGGCGAAAAACTATATTTTTTTAAATTTATTTTCTAGAAATAGAACCATGGAAACTTTGGCTAACAATTTTATTTTATTACCCATCTCTTTATATATCTTTTTAATAATTATTTACGATATAATTGTGATATATATGTATGAGATGATCTATAGTTGATCTATTAAAAATAAAAAGGTGTGGTAATGGGAAAATACATGTGTTTTATGTTCCATTCACTTCTTTAGGTTATTTGATTATTGTGAGAAGTGTGGTAATGAGAAGATGCATGTCTAGGATTGAATCTGACAGGTAAATGTTTGGTTCTTAAGTGGTCAAATACGAATCACCTCCCTTTCTTGGGAACCTACCTGGTGCACGGTTCACATTCACTTCTTTGGTTTTTCCCTTAAAAGAAAAAACTGTGGAGAATCAAAATTGTTTGATTGACTCTTGTGAATAATTGAATGTGAATATTATAAAACTGTCATAGCATGTCATGGATTTATGAGATAAGAATGCTATATATTTTAGGAAAGAATATCACATGTACTTGTATGCTTATATTGATCATACGTGATTGAAACTGGAAATTATTAAAACCTTGCATGTTTTTTAAAATATTAAGTGGGTGAAGATCCTTAAACAAGACCTACAACCTCCATCAATGGTCTCTTGTGATGGCATGGCAAGTGCACTACCCCACGATAGGATTGCTATGTGGATTTCACTGAGGAGATTTCCTAAAAGTAAAAAGAATTCTCTTGTGATCAAATGATAATTGTATTTGCCCTTGTGGTAGGCATTATCATGCGATAGGTCAAGAAATTCTATCTTTAGAAGGGGACAACTAGTCAAAGCATGATACTTGGTGAATTTGTCCCATGATGACTCTTTTGTGGTGCATGATGCGGTAGGTGTTGAGTTGATGGTTATACACTCAAGATATTCTAGTTAAGTAACTCCTCACGGAGCTCCACTTAAGTTAGAATGATGACCAAACGTTACACAATTATTAGTACGAGTGAATGCCTAAGGAAATAAGTTCATGTACTAATTGGATGGAACTTCATGTTCTTACTAGTTGATCATGATCACCTTACGGTGGCTTGATTCAATAGGTGTGAGAATTATCGTTGCAATGTCTTACAAATGTTTTCAAGGTTTAATGTAAGATGAATGCATCATCTTAATGCATATCATAATGTTGCAAAACTTTTTCAAACATTTTCTTAATACAAAAGTATTAATATATGAATTTTTTTTATTTTCAGTTCAAAAATGATGCCAACAACCTTATTGAACATACTCATTGAAAACAAACTAAATGGAAACAACCATAAGGAATGGAAAAGGAACCTGATAATTGTCCTAAGATGTAAGAAACCTAAAACAATTATTGATACTGAGTGCCCTCTTCCCACTCAAGCTGAGGCTAGAAAACGCTGGGAATAGTTTAATGAGAAAGCTTGTTGCTATATGCTAGCAGACGTGACATACACTCTATATAGGCTACTGGAGAGCTGTAAGACTAGGGGTGAGCAAAACTCGATTCGATTCGAAAAAATTAAAACAAATTTGAATTTTGAGTTAATCGAATCGGGTTATTCAAATTATTAAAGTCAACTTGAATAAGTAATTCGAGTTTCGAGTTCGAATCGAGTTGAATTTTACAATTCGAATAACTCGAATAACAAGTTGGTGTAAATTCCTTTTTGATCCCTATCAAGTTTGAAAATGAGCAAATTGGTCTCCCTCTCAACAGAAACTACAAAAGAATCAAAAAAAATTCAAAAATTCAAAAAAACAAATCAAAAAATTTATAAATAATTCAAAATTTATATATTTTTAAAAAAATTCTAAAATTTCAAAAGAAATTCTAAAAATATATAAGAAAAGCTCAAAATTTTAAAATTTCTAGAATAATAATTTTGGGACCTAAATAAGTTAATTAATGATTTAAGTTTATCATACTAAAGTATTTTTTTATTATTTTTCTTTGAAAAAGTTTTCAAATATATATGGTTTCATATTTATGTGCCCTGACATGGAATTAGTTATGTTGTAACAAGATTTTAATTTGACATGTTTAATTTTTTAATTTAACTTGTACAATTTCACTCGATTCGACTCGACTCAAAATTCATTTCACTCGACTCGATTCGAAAAAATTTCAAATATAGATAGTATGATAAAATAGGACTCGTCAAATTAATTAACTTGAATTTTTTTCACTCGATTTGATTGAACCCTCACCCCTATGTAAGACTGCTAAAGCAATTGTAGATAAGCTAGAAGACATGTTCGGAGGCCAAGCTGCCTTGGCTCGATAGTCTACAATAACTAGCTTAATGATTGGCCAGCAAAGGCCCTACACTCTAGTCAAAGACCATATGATCACTCTTATGGGCTACTTTGCCAAGGTCACGGACAGTGAGGTCAATTTGGACCAAAACACCCAAATGGATATGGTGTTCAACAGTTTGTCCAAGAATTTTACTGGTTTTCAGGCCGCATATAAACCTGGAAACAAAATTTTGATGCTTAAACAACTAATGAAGGAGTTACAATCCTATGAGTTGATGTTCAACAGAGATCAGTAGGTCCAAAGAGCAGAAGCGAATATAGTCATTACTGCTTTATCAAAAGGGAATGGAAAGTGCGCTAAGAAAGGCAATGTTAAGGTCTCTAGGCCACCAAAAGTGGAAAGGAAGAGAAATAGAAAGCCAAAAGACTTATCTAAGTCTAAATGCTTCTTCTGCAACAAAAAGGGGCACTGCAAGACAAACTATAAGGAGTGGAAAAAAAACCTAGCTACCAAAGACAAAGGTATGGTACTCTTGCTGGTAGAAGTTCGTTTAGTGGAAGACTCAATAGACCACCAGGTCATTGATTTTGGAGCCACTAATCATGTCTATGTTTCTCTGCAGGGGTTCGAGGAGACAAAAGATATAAGAGATAAGAGCTTATCATTGTGGATCGGGAATGGGACAAGTGTGGCAATTGAAGTAATGAGAGATGTACATCTTTAATTTGATAATTTTAGGAAAATTATTTTAAAATTCGTTTTCTATGTACCAAGTTTCAAAAGAAACTTAATTTTCATTGGATGTTTATATAAAGATGGCTTGATTCTAACTTTTAATAATGGAATTTCAATATTTAAAAATCGCAATCTTATTTGTAATGGATGGATGTCAAAAAATCTCTATTTTATCAAACCAAAGATGTACACACTACTTGAGACTAAAATATCGAATAAAAGACTTAAAGCTTCTCACTCTAATGAGGCGTACCTTTGGCATTTGGGACTTGGTCATATTAACCGAGAAAGAATCACTAGACTTGTGAAAGATGACATCTTAAGTTCGCTTAAAGAAGTTTATCTTCTAGGAAGCTCTATGATTTGTTTTTTTATTTAACTATATTGGAGTGAATATTTGTTCAAGGTTTTGGATTCTTTTTGAGCTATTCATACAAGGGCATACAGAATTTATTGTGACCGAGATAAAAATCTATGACATAATTTAAGCTACCTAAAAATATTCAGAACTGGGCTACATGAAGAATTTGATTTGAGAATTTGTTAGCAAATCCTATAGATCATTTTATTAGGGGTAATGGTTCTCTAAGTAACAAAATGACCTAAAAACCTTACTTTGGTTTGGAATAAACTGATATTGTATTTAGAAACAACTAGACCATTATTTTTATAATTTTGATAAAAATATTTAAATACTAGAAGTGCTTTTCTAGATTTCAAAAATACTAATACATCATCTATATATACTACTATAAATTGGGAATAAGGATGAAAATGTTATTCATTATTCTTTGAGATTCGATGGAGCATTTTTTAATCCAAAAGCCATTACATTCTATTCATATTGTTCAAATGGTTTAGTGAATGTTGTTTTGAATCCTTCTTCTTTCTTTTATTTATATTTACCAAAATCATGATTTCATGTCAAATTTTGAGAAAATATTGGCATTGCAAAGTTTTTGTAATAAATCATTTTATTTGGGATTTGGGTATCTCGATTCATTTTAGAGCATTATTGAGAGGTTTGTAATTAATAACTAATTCGACATTCCACTTTTGAGTTCTATGTTTTTATTACATAAAATAATAAGGTACTTTTTCTAATTTTTTATCAAGGTCTTGTATTTTTTTTTTGCAAAATTCTTCTATTTCTTTATTCATATGTATTGGCTTAGCTTTTGTAAGGATGTCTTTCATCAAAATAATTTTCATAAGGAAATGTTCATGTTTTTTTTTCTATTTTAAAAGGCATTATGGATGCTAGAGTAGGGATCTAGTACCCTTAGTGTAGCAATTTCGTCTATGTACTTGTAATTTTTTAAACAATTTGGTTTAATAAAAAATTCATCAAGATCATTAATATCTTTTGTATATTGTCCTCAATGGTTATTGCATGTAAAGTGAAATGAAAGAAAATATTGACTCACCGATTATCTAACGTTTAACTAATATTAAGTGGTATTACATTGTCAAATCATAATACAAAAGACAACTTATATTAGAAGATAATCTGGAAAGGTCCTTAGTCTAATCGAAATCGGGCAAATTGATTGGAAGAATAATGTCATCTATTGTTAGAGTATGCCCAAAGATCAATCATGAGATGGTTGTAATAACATACTTGATTTTTCATGTCGATTAATATAAAGCGTTACCATTATTATTTCAGTTTCTTTTCTATGTGTATAAATAAATTGTTTTATAATAATGTCCTGAGAGTAATATGATTATTCTTAAAAGGTCCTTAGTCAAGTATTATTGTTGGATAGGACAACAATAATGCATTAAGACTAACATGTAGTTGATTGATGATAAAGAGTTGTCATTAATATGGAATGTCAAAATCGATGCATGAATATGTGTGTTAGAGAACAACATATTGGACTGACCCGTTATGAGTATGTTTCTTGGATTATTATGCAATTGTCATAATATTACTCACAGTGATTAATATGTATATGATCCTCAGACTTGAGATCATCATAATCCCAACATCGTGAGTTGTATATTTTGATACGATCAATCGCATAATCGTGAATCGGGTTGTCCTATAAACGCTGATGTTGGATATACCACGATCTATGTAGAGGGATATGGTCGATCGATATAGGATAAGTCCCTCCTACATAATGGGAGTAATATCTTAGGCCACTTGATTGAGTGAGACTAGAAATGCATGGCCATGCTCAAATAAGTTGATATGAGATGTCATACTATAGAATAATATCTTTAAAAATTTTCTAGAATAATCTCTTCAGAGAATTTTCTTTATACAACTTTTTTTTGAATTCAAGTATGTGTAAATAATGACCCAAGGCTCTTTTTATATACGGAGAGTTTAAAGAGTTCAACTATTATTAAACTCAATCACTTTAGTATTAAATTAATATAATATTTATCAAGATAAATATTAGAATAATAGATTAAATTTAATATTAATATTATTAAAATAATAAAATGTTTATCTTGTAGATAAACATTAAATTAAATTTACTATTAAGATAATCACTTTAATATTAAATTACTAAAATACTATTAAGATGATAATTAAATTTAATTTAATATTAAACTATTAAATAATATTATTTTTAAAATAATTAATCTAAAATCAAATTCTCTAGTAGAATTCCAGTAGGAATGTAACTCTTCCACTACCTGATCACCGATTACCAACCGCCACCAGCCACCGGAACACCGCTGTCACAGCCATCAGCATCACCGTGTCTAATGATGCAAGTGCAACACCCTTACGGCACCCCAAGACGATTTAGCTGCTGCCGATTTGATCCGGGTCAATGACAACCCGACTGGTCCGGTCTAGCCAATAGTTGGACAGTCGGTCAAGTATCACATACCGGGATCGGTTTGACCGAATTTTGGTCTTGGCCTCAAGTTTGGGCTCCCGGGCCCAATTTACGATCTCAGGCCCAATTTTCAAGTTCAATTACCCATTGGGCCAATTGTCTGACTTGAAAAATAACTTTCAAAAATATCATATTAATTTTAATTGATTTGATTAATTAAATTTTACTTGATCAAAATTAATTTTCCCAAAATCACTCAGATTTTCCAAATTAAATTTTCAAGAAAATTCTTTAATCAAATTCTCTAGTTGAACAATTCTCATGGCCACCTAATTTAATTCCAAATCGAATAAATGGACTCAATTAAAATATTCCCAAAGTCGCAGAATTTTCTTATGCTTCAAATGCAATCCGATTAAGCTTTTGTTGAGCTACTAGAGGGGTTAATCAGACATATACAATTAGACTCTAGTGATTGCACTTAAGTCCATAAGCATCGTTTCGATAATTTGCAATTACCTAATCATGGAGTCAGTCCACAAGAAGTACCATGATTGAAAACTCATTATTATATACTTTTTACGAAAGCAATTCATCCAACTGTTTTGTCCAATGACCTCGTCATTTGTGTGTTACCCTCATATGATATCCTTGATTCCTTTGAGTTAAATCTGTTCACTCAATTCAATCATATTTTATCTCATTGTCACCATTGTGTATTTTTAATTATTAATATGATCACTATCAATAAATGACTGTGATAAATTGCATATTCAAGAACAAGCAAATCGTGGCCACATTCCATATTTATCAATCCACATAATGCCAATGAGAGGATATCATTAACTCTTTAATTGAGCTATGGATTCCACTTTTGCCAATAAAGTCATGCCATACACAAGTTATGTACCCAACATACCGGCTATGGGTCATCTTTAGAGCATAAACCACCACTTATATCAAAGCACATAAGTCGTATACGCATAGTGAGTGACTAACCCAAGATTTAGGTAAATCACACCATGAACGTCACAAGTGAATTCATTCACCAATAGATTTAGAATTAATTCATCTTAGGTCCAGTTGAAAGTATCATTCTACCAATGAATACATCTATGTCTCTACTCGGGAGTCAACTTCTCTGATAGTCAAGACTTGTAACACCTCAAACTCGGCCCAGATGTTATGGTCGAATCTGAAAATGTTACGAAGAAGGGTTTTGAAACAAAACATTCATGTTAAAACTTCTCATATTAATTATTCTAAAAGAGTCCACATTTTTAGAAGAACTTATTATTATTCTCTTTAATGAAACCGTCATTTATTGCCCTTTTAAGTAAAATGTAAATTTGCAGCGGAAGTTTGAAAGTCGTTATAGCTGAAACTCAAGCTTGTGTTTTAAAAACATTTGTTTGCGTAAAACTATTATTTGCCAAACATCACAGTTTAAAAATCAAAACATATCCAAAACCAAAATTATAAACAACAGTCTAGAGAGCCCCAAAATTACAAAACTCTCAAAGAAAATCTCGAAAATTAAATACTTTAATAATTAAAAATATTTTTCGGGTCACCGCTGAGCCTCCGTCGCACCGAGCCGCCTATGCCTGTGGATTACTTGAAAAAAACAGACCAACAGATGTGAGTTTTCAAAAACACATTGGGTAACTTAACAGAGGCATGCATGTACATAAACTCAAATTTCTCATGTAGCAGATCAGATACAAACATAGGTCCATAACAGAATCAGGTAATATTAGAATTGGATTATCAAAACATACAGATATGCAAATTCCTACCCCCATCCTCCACACACCATCTCCGACCATCCCAACACACCATATGGGGTATAAAACAGCCACCCATCCCTACACACCACATAGGGTCCTTACGACACTTATCAAAATAGTTTGCAGTCAAGTCGTCAGTATCTCGGTGAAATGTCACCTCACAGAACACTTCCTCCACATATACAAATCCCACCACATACACAGATACAAATAATAGATAACAGATATAACAGAATTAACATGTCTCGCATGCTCATATGCAGATAACATACATGTTATTACGAACCAGTCAAATCATACATATTATTTTCTAAATGCTCAAATCAGTCTATCAGAATAGCAGATAACATGGCTTAGGGTTTGTTTTGCCCTTACTAACCCTACAGAAGGCCCACAATTGATCAGAACGACGTATGTGACCCTAGGGAAAATTTCACAATTTTGGGCCACACACCCAAATTGGCCTTGCCCGTGTGGCCTACACAGTTTGGCCAATGACCCACACACTGAAATCGGCCTAGCCTTTATGACCCACACAGCCACACACTCGCCCTCCACACGGTTGTGTGTCACAAACGATTGGGCACACACCCGTATGGCGTCAACAAGCCACTTTTTCAGCTTTCATCGAACCTCATTTTCTTATGTTTTCGTTACACACCTGGTTTGTTTTTTACGCGAAAGCAATCTCGAGACCTCTGAAACCTAAAAATAGTACCCCAAACATTGATTTAGCAAAACATTTACGAATCTAACACAATTTAACCAACTACACATGTAGACTTACCGCTAACAAATACGACCACAACCCCGAATCAGATCGTTAGAGTGAAATCCACTGCTGCACCACCTTCATTTACGCAATAGAGTCGTAGAAAATTAGATTCCCTAACTACACCATTATGCTAATACGTAAAGAATAAAACGACCTTACAGAAGTCAAAAACTACAACCAAATGAAAAACCCCACTTACCTTAACTACACGAAGAGCACCGAAAATTTGAAACGAACGACAAGAACAATAGATTATGAACAAAAGTGAAAGGAAAACGAAAAGAGGGGAAAATATTGTAGAGAAAAGAAGAGAAAGAAACATCAGGAAGTGAGGAAATTTTGGGGAAAAATTAAAATTAAAAAATAAAAATTACCCAAAATCCCCCACTTCCCCCACTAACCACTAACAACCTTATCCCCCAGAATCCTAGCCACTAACCACATCCAACTACCCCAGAATTTCAACTCCACCCAAACTCTATCAAACAACCGAAACAAAAATAAACATACATGCTCGCAAAGGGATTCTAACACAAGACCCTCGACAAGCTAACACTTTACCACTCGAACTAGCAGACTCATTCTGAAATGAGCTTACCAAAAATATAACATAAGCCCACCTAAGAGGGATAAGGGTAGGATAAAAAATAACATATTTTCCATAAATGGGACTTGAACCCAAGAACTATACACACAATCAAATCACTTAGCCACTGAAGCAGATACTCATTTATGTCAAAATTCACTAAAACAAGATTAAATAATTCAGAGCGGTACAAATCTATCCCCCAAAAGAAATTTCAGCCTCAAAATTTACCAGATCCGAACAAATTAGGATACTGTTGACGCATCACGTCCTCAGGTTCCCACGTGGCTTCTTCAGTGCCATGATTCTGCCACAAAATCTTAACTAATGGGATAGATTTCCTCCTTAAAATCTTTACATTTCGATCCAAAATTTGAACCGACTCCTCTTCAAATGTAAAATCTGGTCTAACCTCGATCTCCTCAACAGAAACAATGTGAGATGGGTCAGACCGATAGCGCCTCAACATAGAGACGTGAATTACGTCATGGATACGGTCTAACTCCGGAGCTAGTTCTAACTGATAAGCGATCGGTCCTACACGTTTCAAAATCTGATACGGCCCAATAAACCTAGGGTTCAACTTGCCCTTACGTCCAAACCTCAGAACTTTTTTCCATAGAGACACCTTAAGGAAAATGAAGCCACCCACAGAGTACTTGATATCCCTCCTTTTCAGATCTATATAGGACTTCTTTCTGTTAGAAGTTTCCTTAAGATGATCCTAAATTAATCTGCCTTTGTCATCAGTCTCAAAAACTAACTGAGGACCCAAAACCCGTCATTCACCCACCTCAGTCCAACACAGCGGAGTACGACACTTATGACCATAGAAAGCCTCATAAGGTGCCATCTAGATGCTAGACTGAAAACTATTTTTGTAAGCAAACTCAACTAATGTCAGAAAATCCTTTCAACTCCCTAGGAGATCAATTACACAACTCTGAAGCATATCCTCTAGTATCTGAATCACCCTCTTAAATTGACCATCGGTCTGAGGAAAGAACGTAGTACTGAAGTTCAATCTCAAACCCAAAGTTTCATGAAGTTTCTTCAAAAAGCGAGACGTGAAGCGAGGATCTCTATCTAAAATTATCAAAATCAGAACCCCGTGAAGTCTCACAATCTCATAAATGTAGAATTTAGCCAACTTCTACAGAGAATGATCTGTCTGAACCAAAATGAAATGGGCGGACTTGGTCAACTGATGTACGATGACCCATACAGAATCCTTCTTAGAGTTATTAAAGGTAACCCACTAACGAAATCCATCGTCACGCGTTCCCATTTCCATAAGGGAATCTTAACAGGTTAGAGCAAACCCAAAGACAACTGATGCTCAGCCTTAACTTGTTGGCACATTAGACAACTAGAAACAAAATATGCTACCTATAGTTTCAAACCCGGCCACCAGTACAGTCCACAAAGATCTCGATACATCTTATTTCCATCGGGGTGTATAGTGTAAGGGCTACTATGCGCTTACATTAGAATTAATTGTCTTAGATCAGAATCATTTGGTATACAAACCCATCCTCGGAAACATAGAACCCCATCATTATTCAGCCCAAAATTATATGTACTGCCACTCTCAATCGGACAGAAACGCAAAACCAGAGAATCATTCGCCAACTGTTTATCCCGAACCTGATCAATCCAATTCAACTTAACTTGCAACTCGGATAACAGGCTCCCATCATCAAACAGACTTAGGCGAGCAAACATCACCCTCAAATAAGACATTGCTCTACAACTAAAAGCATCGGCCACCACATTGGCCTTACTGAGATGATACTCTACCGTGCAGTTGTAATCCTCAAGTAGCTCAATCCATCTACATCGCATAAGCTTCAACTCCTTTTGAGTAAGGAGGTACTTAAGGTTCTTGTGATCGGTGTAGATGATACACCTCTCACCATACAAATAGTGCCTCTAAATCTTTAAGGCAAAAACCACGGCAGCTAACTCAAGATCATGCGTTGGATAATTTCCCTCGTGTGACTTAAACTGTCGAGACGCATAAGCCACAACATTACCATCTTGCATCAATACACATCCCAAACCAACATGCGATGCATCATTACAAACCATAAACTCTTTACCAGATTTAGGCTATTTCAGAATAGGAGCCTGAGTCAGAACAGGCTTGAGTCTAACACATTCTTCGTAGAAGCTTAGCCAAATGAGCTGCAATCAACAAACCTTTAATAACCCGTAAGACCCATAAAATTGTGGATTTTAGAAATATTCTCAGGTTGTTTAAAGTCTGTTCAATAGAAAGTCGGGATCGACTTAACCGCCTTGTAAAAGGCAAATGCATAATTTTGTTTAAAGTTTATTGTTATAAATATCACAAAGACTCAGTTTTATGAAATTTTTTAAACTTCCATTATGCCTAAAAACAATATTTTTTAAACCAATTTTTCCTACAATTGGTATCAATGCTAAGTTGTACTATGTTTATAGTGTAAATCGATACTGAACTTTCTCTCTTTCTCTCATTGTTTGATTAAATAAAGATAAGAAGTGATATTCTTAAATTGTATGCATATTTTGGATTATTATGTATGTGGATGAATGTATGGATTATTTCATATATTTTGTTATAAAATAATTTTGCCGAAGATTATGGTTCCTAGAAATTAAATTGGTTGTAATTTAGGTTTTCATGATTTTGAGTTTGTAATTAGATCATGGATTATCATCTCTACTCAAGCTTACTTTAATTTCTTTAATTTCTTTTATTTGTTGTAAAAAAAGTACAAAATCCATTTGAGCTGAAAATGGACTAGAAGTTTTTTTTTTAATCTAAATTTTTCGACGAACCAAAAAAATGAGGCTACCGACGACGAGACCAAAATCGAACGAGACAATGCAAACCTTACAAAATCGATGACGAAGACCGACTGGTGGTGGTCGATAGTGGTAAGGGATGGCAGATGGTGATGGCCGATGACAACGATCCAACAATGGATCCTTTTTTCGATTAACCATTCAAGTTTTCGGGTTTTCAGATTAATTTTGGGTGAACATGTTACTTTCAAGTTTGGACATCTTTTTGAGAAACCCACTAGATACTTGACTTTTACCTAGAAGACCCAGAGGATGTTTTGGAAAAAATATTGTAATTTTATTATTTTTTATTTTTTCCTTATGATGGAATCATGGAAACCTTTGACTGATTAGAGAATTTAAATTTTTTGCAAATTTTATAGCATGCTATATAAGAATTGTATGAGATTAAATTGATGAAAGTTTATTCATGCATATACAATATAAGCATGCCATATAGTTTAGGAAAAAAATGCATCTTGTACATGTCATTGCATATTTAATCACTCATGATTGAGACCGGAATAAAAACCTTTCATGATTTTTAAAAGATTAAGTAGAAGATTCATAAACAAGACCTACGACTTCCATTAATGGTCTTTGTGTGATGAAATGATAATACTTTGAGCTAGTTTTACCTTAGCCATACCCAATAATAGGTATTATCATGTGGTGAAAATTGGGAAAATTGGGAATTTTATAATTTAATCTCTATACTTTTGAATTTCTTCCAATTTGGTCCGAAAAGGTTTTTTTACCCACTAACATATAACCCAATAAATTTCCTTGCAAATTAATCAATACTTAATATTTTTTTCCATTTTGACTAAATTTTTACTTTAATCCATAAACTTTTCAATATTTTTCAACTTAGTACTTTGTCATATTTTCATTTTCACGATTCTTTCCACTAATTCTCGTATCTAGAATAAACTTTATTCTCAAAATATTCCCTTTTTCTAACTTGTTTACCACTTTTTCTAGTAAATTCACTTATTCGACATCGGTATTGTGCCATGTGTCAAATAAAAAATTTTGGGGGTGTTACAAAAAAGGTCTCTCGTAGGTCTGATTTTTCCTGTCTAGTGGAAGTATTTTTAACACTGAGTCTTTCGAACAAGAAGATGATAACCCCTTAACATTTAATGAAGCGATGTAGAGTGTTGAATCCAAAATTTGGGAAATAACTATGAAGGATTAAATGGATTCTATGAAATCTAACTCAATATGAGAGCTTGTAGACTTACCGAAAAGGATAAAACCCATAGGGTGTAAATGGATCTACAAGAAGAAAAAAATTACTGAAGGAAAAGGTAAAACTTATAAGCCTAGACTTGTGGCAAAGGGTATACTTAGAAAGAAAGTATCAACTATGAGGAAACCTTCTCTCCGGTAGCCATACCTAAGTCAATCCACATTTTATCATCCATTGCGATGACTCTCGATTATGAGGTCTTACAATGGATGTCAAGACAACATTTCTGAATGACTTTCTTAAAGAAATCATCTACATGGTGTAACCCATCGATTATTTAGCTAAAGGAAATGAGTATAAAAGTTTGAAAACTACTTAGATCCATAACTTAAGCAAACATCTTGCTCATGGAATCAAGGATTTGATCAAGTGATCAAAACTTTTGGATTTGAGAAAAACGACAATAAAACTTGTGTTTATAAATGGACTATAGATGAAAAGGCCTATGTTCTAGGTATTCGAATCCTAAGGGATCAAAAGAACATAATGATAGCTTTATCACAAGTTTCATACATAGACAAGAAATTAGAGCATTTTGCTATAACCGATTTAAAGAAAGGAACTCAATCATCTGTATCAGACTTCTATCTTTCTTTAAAGGATTATTCTAAGACAGCGGAAGAAAGGGAGCATATGAGAAAGATTCCTAATGTTTCGGTAGTAGGAAACCTCATGTATGTTATATGTTCATGTGTCCAAATATCTACATTGCAGTAGGATTGGTGATTCAATATCAGGTGAATCCTGCTCTAAGACGCTGACAAGTAATTAAACATATATCGAATTATATATAGAGAACAAGGGATTATATGCTTGTATATTTCAGAGGAGATCTTACTCTTATCAATTATATAGACTTTGACTTCCAAATGTATCAAGATTTAAGGAAATCAACATCAAGTTGTTTTGTCCTAGGCGATGGGTCTGGAGTGTGGAAAAGTATCAAGCAGGGTTGCATTATTGACTCCACTATGGAGATCGAATATATGGTAGCTTTTGAGACAACAAAAGAAGAATATGACTTCAAAATTTTCTTACAGATCTCGAAGTCGTTCCTAATATGGAAAACTTATCACATTATATTGTGATAATAGTATAACAATAGCTAACATCAAATAAACTAGAAACCACAAGAAGGAAAAAAAACACATTGATAGAAAGTATCACATCATAAAGGAGGCAAAACAAACGAGATAGTGGATGTAGTCAAAGCCGCATCAGAGGACAATCTTATGAATCCATTTACCAAGACTCTGATGACTAGGAGTTTTGTGAAATATGTAGAGGGTATAAAAATGCAAAATATGACTCATCTACTTCACTAGGGCATGTGGGAGGCTATAACAATCTAATGCCCTTAGAGTAGTGATTTCGTCTATGTACTTATATTTTTTTTGAACAAATTGGTTTAATAAAATATACATCAGTTTCATTAATATCTTTTGTATATTGTCCTTAACGATTTTTACAAGTAAATATTGACTCAATGATTATCTAAAATTTAATTAATACTAAGCGGTATTACGTGGTCTGATCGTAATACGAAAAAATAACTTATATTAGTAGATAATATAAGCATGTCCTTAGTTTAATAAAAAATGAGAAAACCAATTGAAAGACTAATATATCATCTATCAAGTCTAATTGGGAAGATACTTTGTCTTGAGTATCAAAGCGAATGACTCTTAGAAGATAGAAACATAGATGCAACTGCTTAGACTAACATTATATTGGATAGGACCCAAGTAGAATAAATTTTAAATCTGTTTGTGGATTTATTCACTTGAGACGTTCATAACGTGGCATACCTAATCCTAAGTGGATAATGGACTATGTATGTGTGACTCATATACTTTGATATAAATGAATGAGATCAAAAACATAAGGAACTGAAAGCTCGTACATCGGATATACGACTTCTGCATGATGTAGCATCACTCCACAACAATGGAATTCATTGCCCAATAAAGGATAAATGATATCTTGTTATCAGTATTAAATGATAGATGAAAAGTAATGTGGCCTCATGTCAAATGATCTAATTACTATTTGTTAGTAATTGAATTTCCATGAAGAAAGATGTAATAGTACCAGGAGATACAATAAAATTACATTGGAAGAACGAATTTATACCAAAAATATTAAAAATATCCTATGAGGGCAACACATTTATGCTAAGGTCATTAGACAATCACTTGATAAATAACTTTCGTAATTGTATATAATAAGGGGGAGCTCAATTATGATATTTTAGTGGAATGACATCATAACTAAATAATGTTGTAATTAATAGGCAAAGAGTAAAAACTTAATTACAAATTATTTTAGCCCTAATAATATATGTCTCATCAGTCCCTCTCGCTAGCTCGAGATAACCATAAATGAATTGTATGTAGAACCAATAAATATGGAATGGATGAAAACGATGAAGTAAGAGAAATAAATCTCATGTATCTCTATCGCAATGAATGCATTTTCTCACTAAGTACAAAAGATGACTTAGAAATTAATTTAATTTGCTCGAATAGTTATTTAATTAATTATAATTGAATAGTTAAAGTTCAAAGTAAGAATTAAACTAATTAGTCATCATGAATTTGTTAAATAAGGCAATTAAATATATTTCCTCATAGATTATAATATGGTAAAATTGATATGACTTCAATGGAATTAGAATTAGGTTGAGAAAATAATTTAATTGAGAAATTAATTAACTAAATTAATAGATTAAAAATAATATTTTGAGAAATAAAAAGTTGTTATAAGGTTAGATAAACTATAAGTGTTGGATAAAAGTCTAAATAACACATATAATAAGACTCAATATATGAAAAGCCTAAATAGACCTTGTGAAACACAAGGGCTGACAAACCCTACTATCCTCCCCTAGCTCTTTTACTTATGTAGAAATTGTGTTTTTTATTTAAATATTATTATTTAATCAAACCTTATTCGAACAAACCTCTTATGTCATTTCTCTATAAATAAGAATTATGTGTTGAACACAAAACACACATTATTGAACGTCGTTATTTTGTCAAAAAATTGTAGCGCCGCTTACCCGAGCTCATACCTAAATCCAAGCAAGGAATGTTACATTTCAGGACAAATATTTTATTCAAGAGCCAATTTATGTTATTCAAGTTCTCATCTTTTAGACCATTTTAATGTTATTTAAGGCTTTTTGTAACACTCCTATGTGTTTTTTTAAAAGTTTGATTGCATTTGAAGTTCTTTTAAGATTATTTCAGATAAAAAAAGAACAAAGCAGAAGAAAATAGGGCCAGTATCGTAACCTTGAGTCATCTTATGCTAAACAAGTCAAGACTTTTTTATTTTTGTGTTGAGATCAATATCACATGACCCTACACATGTACCAATCAATTTAAATCCATATAGTACTTTAATTTATCAAGTAATACTTCATTAATTCATCATAAAACAATTACTCACTTAATATCTCAACAATTTCATTTAAACTTATCTTGCATGTTAGCAATTTCATCACTTATGTCAACTTATTAGCATTACAACTTTTCTATTATTTTCCTCCTCTCCATTACATATCTATATGTAATATTAATTATTCTTTCACTAATTATACATATACTCTTAACAAAGTTATTTACTTGAGTAGTCACTTAATTATTTATATATTGGCCAACGAATTCAAAATTAAGATCTACTTACTGCT
This sequence comes from Gossypium raimondii, assembly GCF_025698545.1. Classification (NCBI taxonomy): domain Eukaryota; kingdom Viridiplantae; phylum Streptophyta; class Magnoliopsida; order Malvales; family Malvaceae; genus Gossypium; species Gossypium raimondii. The sequence goes on from NC_068566.1 coordinate 17,375,076, forward strand.
TTTGAAACTAAATTCAATGAACTTTTACTATAAAAATTTAGAATTTTCACATCATTAATTAATACAAATTTTTTCTTCATTTCTTCCCATGTTTTGTTGCTAGTCGGTCCAACCCTTCTCCACTAAAACTTATTAATCTTTCGATACATGATTTATATAATGTTGTCGTTCTTTATCAAGCTTTTAGACATACAAATTTCATCTCCTAAATATTTTTATAAAATTCTTTACGATTTTTCAAAGTCAAAATAAAAGAACCCGAAATCAATCTAACTATGTCTCACTTTTATTTATCTCATTTCTATGATTCCATTGCTTATACCATTTTGCTGTACAAAACTAATCACAAGCTTTAATTTCATATTTGATTCAACTTCTAAATCAATATCTACAATTTTGGTGAGTTTCCAAAATTGAACTACTTACCATCTTAAAACTGTTTTAATGAAAATATCTACTTTTCCATGATTCTTTGCAGCATTCAATTGAATGTAAGTACTCGTTATACTTTTAATTATTATTCAATTTAGTCATATAAATTCATATGTTGGGAACAAATTCATTTCTTTACCTTAACATTTCTAATAATACAAATCAATCTCTTTTTCTCATAAAATTTAATGTCTTTATATATAATGCATTCTAAAAATACTATCTCTACCATTTTGATTTTCCAATCATGCAAAACGGGAATTTTCAATGTTGAGATGGGGTAGGAGAGAAATACATGCACGAAATGGTGGTTTCAAACTCTGGTTACAGCTCTAAGATCTGGACTTTTCGAGTTAAAACTTAAATTATTGATTCTGGATTAAATCCATTTATCTTATTATTTAAGTTGCCACTTAAACATAAATAATTAACTTCAATTTCAAAAAGGACCATCTTTGCTCATTTTCTTTTAACCTACATAAAATCATTTTGCTCTTAAAATACAATCTGCGACATTATACAAGAACCTGTGCACTAACAAATGAGTAAACTCTAATTTTTGGACAAGCTAAATCCGATAGCCTTAAACCCGGTTCTACTGCTCAATACCTTAAAATGTATTATTTATATTTAATTCATACTGAAAAAAAAAAATAGATCTTATGGTTCCGGATGCAAGGAACTGGTTTAAATGCCATGTAACATGCAGATGCAGAATGGAAATAGATCATTACAGTCTCTAATACATAGAAGTAGAATCAATAACATTGATTGACAACATATCATATCACACAGCAAAAGTTTAGTATTAAGTCGTGCATCTGAAAACATCAACTGCCACAGTGTAAACTGAAATTAAGTCATTCAATTATTACTTCAATATGTTCCCAGTAAAAATAATATATATATATATATATATCAAATTTCCTTTCAGCGCAGCTCATGTAAAAATTCCCATCATCTCAATTGTGTGCAGGAGTGCGTGTATATACACACATATAAGCCAGAGTGAACTTTGAGAACGTCAATGCCATTGTACAACTGATATACTCTTCATTGGAGATGAAATCTATGCTACAAGTGAAGTTTGCGTAGAAGGAAAAATTGCAGGATTACCTCAAAATCAGTGTGAAACTTGTTGGCCCAAACCACAGCTTTGTTGTATTGATACAGACACAGGGAACCTTGTTCCTTTGAACTAAAAGAATATCCACAACCTTGTGGGGAGACATTGTGCTGATCCCATTGGTCACCTTGCCCATCAATGAAGAGTATTTCTTCTCAAAGCAGACTTAAGCACTTGCATTAAGAATTGAGAGTAAAAATGGAATAAGAAACATACAATACCCCAGTCAGAATGATATTACTTGATCTTTCTTGGGCATACCATTGATGAGGTTTCATTTAATGGCAGTTCACTGAAAAGACCAGCACAACAACTACATCAATCAAATGCAGTAGATACATTCCCAGAGGGTGTACATTATCAAATACCCACAGCCAACAGAAAAGAAAATGGTCTTATGACATGCTATGTTCTCATTCTCATTCTCAGAGAGAGAGAGAGAGAGAGAGAGAGAGAGACGTATATATTTAATCATTTTTGTATGGTTTTAGTTGAGAGCTTGAGATAGTTTGAGATAAGTGATAGGTTTGCTTTAAGCAACTTGTTGACAGAAAAAATGTAGTAAGAGTTGCTAATGTTCGGGTAAGGACTTATGTAAAAAGTATGTTTTTTAGTGTGTATATATATGAATGAAGAGCTAAGTTAAACAAGCTATCCTAGCAGAAGAGGGTGATGTCAAAACCATTAGTACATTCCAAAGAGAAAAAAAAATAGCTGGGCCTAAGACTCCAGTTTAGATGCTAAGGTAACAAAAAACTATAACCTTGAAATAAAACCGAAAGAGTTGTAAAGCAAGCTCATCTAGGAATTAATAGACAAACATGTGAAGAACCAAACCTTAGCTTGACCAACATCAGCTTTCATGAAAAAAATAGCTCTTGGGATTCCAAAGGTGATGACCAATAATGCAAGAGTGATTCTACAGTTAACCTTCGTGTTGCACTGAGCATCGAGATAAAAAATCGACACCCATCAATTTTATATTCTTCAAGAGGATTTCTGTGCCCAAAGCTTCTAACATTTACCTGTCAAAGACTGGCATAAGAATGCATCTATATTTGACAGTTGAAGATAACAACATTTTCAGATTAAATACCGCAGAACTCAGCCTATTCATGTTTACGAGATGATCCCTCCAGAAACAATCCAGAGTCTTGACAAGAACTGCTCTCTGAATTCGAATAAGAAGAAAATTAGCAGCAAAAAGGGGAGGAAATAGACAAGATCTTGGATGACATGTATGAGGCAGTAAAAGGATAGTCTGAAAAATAAACAGATAATTAATAAAGTAGTTGAAATGGCTTCTCCAAACAACAATATATTTCACTTTATTAAAGCAAAACAAGTCAAACACTAATACATAATTACAGATATTAACTAGAATTTGGAAAGTGAAAAAAGTTAGGTCAAAGGAACACCAATCCTTGTTCCCACAATAACTGGCATAGGCTCAAGGCACAAATTTAAAAATTACCCAAATTATTATAACATGTAAAGCACCTGACCTCAATTTCTTTTATGTACGCATCATCATAGCCAGATTCTTGTACAATGTTCAAGTATGAAGCAATCAAGATATCCCCAAGGTATTTACGAAGAAGATTAGTTGTTGACCGATACCTTCCATTCCTATAGTTAAAACACAAATGGCTATTATTCAGTATCAAAATAGTGTAGAACTAAACCAACTTAAAGATGCAGTATCATTATTCTACTAACTTTGTTGAATCATCAGAGCAAATAGCCAGCCATCGTTTCAGTGAAGAATTTTTTCTGCGGATTCCTCTGAAGCCATCTGGAGGTTTTGGCAAGTTTGGAAGGTGAAAATTGTCAACATCTACAGAATTTGATTCATGTAGCTGTTTAAGAGATTGGAATAAATCTTCCTCTGAGATCATTGCAAATGAGTCTGCAGAAATCCCATGACATAAGGAATTTTGTGATAGGTAGTAATCCTAATCCAATAAGTAATAAATATTCCAAAAAGATATAAAATAACTCAGGTGGTGCTTAGAAATAAGCTTACCATCCAATAGCTTCCCTGCAATATTGATGAACTCTTTCAAAAGCTTAGACAAACTCCAGTATCTTGGATGCTACATAATGAATTAGTGTGATTAGTCTAAAATGTTGAGCAGGAGTTGACGGCATCTGAAGAGAAACACTCAATACCTTCAGTGGATCAGCATTTCCAAAAACAATTTCATCTACAACTGCTTGCATGTACCTGTTAAGCAACATTTCTATTTTAATGTTCAAAAGACAGATCAAAGCTAAATCTTTAAAAATAGTCAGATAGAAAGTAAATTGACAAGCTGGATTCTGCCAGGCAACAAACTAATAATTGCCAGCATGAGTTGGATATACATGTATAACATTTTACCGAACATCTAGATACCAAAGACACCTGTGTATAAAAAGAAATCTAGCGTGATACAACAAATAACAATTGATAAAATCTGACCAGCAGGAAAAGGTAGAAAGAGATATTAAAAAGCTATCACATTTATTCTCTACATGATATAACTGTTGTTTGTGATCAAATTATTTATAAATTCCCTGTTGGTATGGATTACTTAACATGCATTCTAGCTCCTATGTGCCAACATAACTGAAATGAACTCTAATGACGGGAAAAAAGGGGCCAACCATGCAATTGAACCAGGAACGTCATTCTGCTCCGTTCTTTTCCTTTTTCATCTTTAAAATTTTTAGATGTAGAACATACTCATACTGAACAACTTCCAAGTTACCTAGAATATCTATCATATCCTAGTCAAAATTGACTAAACACACCCTTAAAAGCAGTGAAGCACAATGAAACTATAATTTGAAGAACATATTGCCTGGTTTTCCATGGCAATTTATGAAGGCTCTTTTCATCCCAAATAACCTAATTTCCAAAATTTGTATCTTAGATCTAGTTCAGATTCCAAGAAACACAACAGCAGGGTTGACTTGCTTTCATATTGTTCCAATCCAATCTAGGGCTAAGTTCGGTCGGTTCTGTCGGGTATTTTGGACTTTTTTGAACCATCCATGACAGTTCAGTCTGGTTCTTGGTTTTCCCATATTAATTTTGGGTTTTGAGCTTTTGAACTTTATTTTGACAAAATGGACTTTGTTTTATGACTTGGGCATTATTTGTAAAGTTTCAAAGTCTTTTTCATAAATATTTCTAAAAAATAATTTTTCAAGTAAATAAAATATAATCAATAACTCTTATATGGTATATTTTGAAAAACAACTTCTATATAGTATTTTAAGTTATTTTCACAATTTTAAATATAAAATATTTATTTTGTGCATCATAAAAAATTAAATAAAAGTAGAATCTGGTTCGGTTCTAACTGTTTCTAACTTGAGAAACCAAAAAAATATCCAACATAACAGTTTGGATCAGTTTTTGGCTTCTCAGTTTTTCTTGCTCGACCCTGCTACCACATATACGCTAAAAGGATAAATAAAAGAGAGCCAGGCACCGTTCATTGGCTGCAATTTGAACTTGGGAAATCTACTAGGCCAGGTCACACATACAAATCTAAGCATATTAGAATACTCACTGGAATATATGCTGTGAACAACTTTCATCATCACCAGTCAAAATCAATTGCCTGAGATCATAGACATGCTTTCTTTGAACCTGATAAAAAAAGTCAAATAACTTAATGAGATAATTGATGGTTAGTCTTCTGTTTAAATTGAAAATTATGGATTTAGTTTCAGATTTATGTTAACTCTTTCCTGGTTTATAAAATGAAAAATTCAAATGGAAATCAGTCACCAATATATCTAGTACAAAAGAGTATCAGTTAATGAAAAATAATGAACTAAAGGTTGCAGTAACATCATTTCAAAGTACTTTGTCGATAATCCTTATCCAATTAAAAATCACACCAGAACCTACAAGATGGTCCTTTAAGAACTTCACCAACATATCTAGTCAAACTCTTATCAAGGCAAGATCATGTCAACTAGTTGGGCAAGATGTTCAAATATGGTTGTTGTTTCCAAGCACATACCTCCAAAACTTCATCGAACTCAACCAGGCTCTTTCTTATGTTAAAGAAGTACTTCTCTGCATTAATTTGAAGAGCCAAAAGCTACAAATATGAAGGCATTGAAATCACTAATATGGAGAAGATGCTACCAACTTTTAAGGCTCTGAAATAGATAAGGTTTCTAGCTTTCAAATAGATGAGGTCAATGCATACCTGCTTTACAATTGCATCACCTTCAATAGGTATATCTTCATCATTTGTAATTTTCGAAATAAGCTTCACAGCCCACTCGGTGTCAAAATTAAACTTTTGAAACATCTCATCTTGCAAGCTGTAACATCAATAAATACAAAAGGTTATTCTAAATAATGTTAATTATACCCATAAAAGACAAGAAGGATGCAAATAAAGAAGTCCATTATAGATAATTAAACTATTTAGAATTGAGAAGATAATGTAAATTCCGGTTACTAAGTTATCCAAAGGATTCACTTTATGGAAAGATAATAAGGGTGCACAATCATCAAATTCCCATCCCACAGTGTCTTTTGGTTATCAACAGAGCAATGCAAATTGTTGATATGTTGGTAGCTGTTGACATAATCTTATAATTCATGTGTAAAGATATTATACATCCTAATTATATGCTAGTCAATCCCTAAAATCTCTACACATTAATTATAAGATTATATCAACAACTATCAACATATGAACACAAATCATACCCTCTTCATAAGACATCACAGGAGTAAAATCACTCACCGTATAATATATGTTGATGACATAGTAATGACAGGAGATGAAAAAGAAAAGATGACTCAGCTAAAGAAGCAATTGACTCAGGAATTTGAAATCAAGGATTGGGGAAAATTGAAATATTTCCTGAGAATTGAAGTTCCCAAATTGAGAAAACGAATCTTTATCTCCTAGAGAAAATAGAGTCTAGATCTCTTGACAAAACAGGCATGATAGATTGCAAACAAGCAGAATCGCCTATTGAGAGCAAATCATCAATTGCAAGAAGAGAGTCCATGAATAAGGAGAGATATCAGAGACTGGCTGGACAACTATTTATCTTTAGCACACTAGACCAGATATAGCATAGTTAGTTTGGTAAGCCAATTTAAGCATGATCCTCGAGACCTTCACATGCAAGCCGTTTTTCAGGTTCTACGCTACCTAAAATCTGCCCTAGTAAAGGGTCACCTTTTCTCCAAGCATGGTCATCTCTGTATTGAGGCCCTTTACAAATGCAGCTTGAGCTAGTTCTCCAGATAATAGGTCTACGTCTGGATATTACACATTTGTGGGAGGAAACCTAGTCACTTGGAGAAGAAAGACGCAATGTGTAGTTGCTCGATCAAGTGCGGAAGCAGAGTACAAGGCTACAGCTCAAGGTGTCTATCAGCTTTTGTGGTTGTGAAAGGTATTCAAATAACTAAATTTGCCAAAAAAAAGACGAATTATCCTTAGATTGTGACAACAAGGTCGCCATCAGTAGGGGTGAGCAAAATTCGATTCGATTTGAAAAAATAAAAAAAATTCAAATTTTGAGTTAATCGAATCAAGTTATTTGAATTATTCGAGTCAACTCAAATAAGAAATTTCAGATTTCGAGTTCAAGTCGAATTGAATTTTTATAATTTGAATAACTCGAATAATTCGAATAACTCGAATAATTTGAATAACAGATGAGTATAAATACCCTTTTGGTCCCTATCAATGTTGAAAATGAGCAAATTGGTCTCTCTTAACAAAATTACAAAAAAAATCAAAATAATTTTAAAAATTCAAAATAATTTTAAAATTCAAAATATTTATAAAAGTTCTAAAATTTGCATTTTAAAAAATTATAAATTTTAAAAAATCTAAAAATATATAAAAAGTTGAAATTTTCAAAATTTAAAATTTTTATAAAATAATAATTTTGGAATATAAATAAGTGATTTATGATCCAAGCTTATCATACTAAAATATCTTATTATTATGTTTTAAAAAAGTTTTCAAATATATATGGTTTCAAATTTATGTACTCTAACATGGAAATAGTTATATTGTAACAAGATTTTAATTTGACATTATTAATTTTTCTAATTTAACTCGAACAATTTCACTCGATTCGACCGAACGCTTACACTTAATTCGAGTTATTCGAAAATCCAAATAAGAAAAGGCAAAACTACGACGTTTTGATAAATGTTTACCTTATCTAAAGTTAAAAGTCAAAACTATCAAGTTAAAAGGCAAAACTACGTTGTTTGATAAATGTTTACCCAATAGTCTTACTTTCCTTCCCGAATCGCCCCACTTTCCCTTTTTTCTTTACTCAAAATTAATCTAAAAGCTTGTAGTTCGTCTACTAGTTAAATAATCGGTCCATGTAAATGTAACATTAAATATAAATAATAAGATTTGTTAACCCGACTAGACTCGATTCGATTCAATTCAAAAAAAATTCAAATTGAGTTCGGTTGCTAAAATAGGATTCGTCAACTCGACTAACTCGAAATTTTTTGACTCGATTCGACTCGACACAATCGAATACTCACCTCTAGCCATCAACATAGCACAAAATCTATTGCAACATGATCAAACCAAACACATTGAGATTGATCAACACTTCATCGAAGAAAAGCTAACTACCTCTTGAACTTATTTCATTTGACATCCGACAAGCAAGTAGTTGACTTTTTCACCAAAGGACTTAGCAATAAGATCTATTTTGGATTATAAGTTGAGCATGTGCAATATCCATGCACCAACTTAAGGGGGAGTGTTAACTAATTGACAACTAATAGTATAATTGGCAATGTATATAGCTGATCTCTAGGGCTTTAATTAGATTTAATTAGCTTATGTTTAAGGATTTTAGTCATTACTAATTTCCTTCTCTTCCTATTTTGTGTATATAAATAGCTATGTAACTTACTCATTGAAATCAACAAGATAGAAATTCTTCTCATATTCTTCTTTTTTGATGCCCTTTCTCTGATTTTAACACTTTGACTCTAATTGAGCTAATTTAGTTTATGATAATAAAAAAAATCAACTACTGGTTTTGTGGTTTTTCTTGGCAATAATCTTATTTCTTGGGCTTCATGAAAGTTGCGGACTAGAGCTCGCTCTTCTACTAAGACTGAGTATTGTGCCTTGGCTTGTGTTACTCCTGAGGTTCTTTGGCTTCAATCTATGTTTCATGAAATTATTTCTCCTCTTCATCAATCTCCTCAATTGTTTATGATTTGGCTGCTACTTATTTAATAACCGGTCATGTTTTTCACTCATGTACAAAGCATAAGGAGACAGTCTTTCATTTTTGCAAGATAAAGACCCTTGATGTTTGATATATTAGCTCTCATAAACAGGTTGTTGATGTTTTGACCAAGCCCTTGCTTAAGTCTTGGCTTCAAGTCCTTGGAAAGAAGTTGATCGTGCGATTCCCACACTCAACTTGAGGAGTGTGTGAGATAATAATATAATGTAAATAGGGCTCCTATGTAGATAGACTTTGTAAATAGGATTTCTTATGTAGATGGACTTCTCCTATCTTGTACAATTTACCCTAGTCGTTTATTCTTTTCTACGTGCATGTGTGTGTATATATTATTGTTAATAATAATAGGTGAGCCCAATATTATCTTTTAAAAAGGCCATCAACAAGAGTGATGGTGGCTATTACATGAGAATCCAACTAACCCAAGAATTCATAATCAAATTACTGTCACATGCTATTCATGTATCTCTCAAGTGATTACCTCATTTTCATATACATGGTACACAATTTTCCCTTTATTAGTTATTACCCACTCTGAAATCAACCCTTCAACCGCTATTCCCATTGGGCACAAGAACAAACATTTCACGTATAAGGCTTTTTCCTTGATATGTTATATTGCCAGTTGATTGCATGAACCATATTACACCACATGCGCATTTTAGTAACCATGTGGTGAATAAGATCCATGAAAATAAGGTCCTTTACAATAGCCCTCATTATCCAATGATGCCTTCTTCGATCTCCACCTCCCATTTTTGGCACAAGCATCTTTCACTATGTTGCATCTTTTACAAAAGCATATTACACCTCTTCAACTCACTTGTACAAATTACTTTTAGTGCATTTCCCACATTTTATGCTCAATTGATGCAACGCAAGTGCAATTTGATTTTCAGATGCACTCATTTCTAATCTTATTTTTTTCACTTCTACCACTACATTGGCTAACAACAACATCAGAGCAGAAGTTTCACCTCAAAGCATCAGTAGGCCAAAAGAAGACCTAAAATAGTGGGTCAAGGCTATGAATAGAACTACACTAGCCCATAACAAGATACAAGAGGTTGAACTGGTACTGACCTAAGTTACAGATCTAGGCCATTAACTGCTGAGAAAATCTCTTCCAATACCGAACTTTTTTTTTCCTAATTTCATACCAGATTGTCTTGTATCTAAATTGGAATGGATTGGAAGGGCTGATATTTGCATGATGGAAAAGAAAATCATTTAACCAATCCCTAGTAACTGGGCAACACTAGCCCAGTTAACTTTCTTTTTTAAAATTTTTTGCCACAAAAGTCATTTGAGTCTTAAATATTCAAATAAATAATAATTGAACACTACCTCACCATAAACCGTGTAGATCCAGGATCCCCTTGCCTTCCTGCTCGACCACGAAGCTGTAAAAAGCCATCATCATGGTTATGTTAAAGATTAGAGCCATGTTTAAAATGCAATAAATAGAAAAGAAATAAAGATAGTTATCAGTTCTCTCTACCCACAGCCCCGCAAAAAACAACCAAAATAAACAAAAGAGGGGAAAAGAGTATGTTCATTGACTAGTCAGACCATCAAATTTTAGATAGTTCGATGCATCCCAAAGTTTCCAATTTCAAACAATTTGTCAACTGACAATGAGTATTTAATGAATTTGGGCCTAATTAGATCTCATAGAATAAAACTTATGGCTCCAACATATACATGCACGTTTATACATGTATAATAGTAGTCCATATCATGTAATTTACATGTTACATTTGTGAATAAAAACATCACTGAACTGAAAATTTCAGCCTTCTCTGGCATTTGCATATACAGTTACATCTAGATTTCAATCTTCCTAGAGAAATATAGTTGTTTGGCATGGCACATATGAAGTCAAACTATCATCAAAGTGAATCATGGGGGATACAAGGTGCATTTTGAAAGTAGATGAAATATTGTGACCATGGTACTGTATAGAAAAAGTTTTACTCCACAGTAAATGCTTGCAGCATTTGACCAACAAAACAATAAGTTGAGTGATTCAGCAAAAGGAAAGAAAATCATAAGGGATGACTGACAAATCAGTTGTACTCAATCTAGCAAAGCATCTAACCAATATTTTTATTTGGATCAGCTGATGCAAATGATCAAAGGGAACTACCATATTGATCCTTAGGAAATCAATTTTCTAAATTGGATACTTGTCACTTTGTTATGGAAGTTTGAGTCTCCATCTTCCAATAGCAAAAATTGATGCAATTTTCTTAAAGCAAGATACTTTAGAAATGTCTATCAAAAAGAAGATAATTCAGAAATGCTAACTAAATAATGGTTTAGAACTTTAGATGTAGCATAATTACTCAAATCTTTTCCGCATTTAATCACTAACCTGATTATCTATTCTACGGGATTCATGCAAAGATGTACCAATCACATGAAGCCCCCCAAGCCTTTTCACTTCAGAACCTTCTTTGGTGCAGTGTACTTCACAATCTTTAAGAACAGATAAATAAGTAATCGCAATAGAAGGGCCAAGAGGGTACATCTCAGACTGTTCATCAATAAGCTTCTGCAGCTCTTTCAAAGGCTTTAACTGACTCATTTCCACAGATTCTAAAATGATAGATTTTGCCTCCTCATGTGTCCAGCTCTTTCCTTCACTTTTGCCAACAAATTTTGCTGTTTGATTCACATTGAAAGGAAGAGTGGTATCAGAATAATTAAATAAATATTCCAATATCACTACAAAGAATGTATATTACACAGAAAAATCAAGCTACACAGAAAGTTTTAAGAGTCAAACCCATTAAAGCAGCCTTAGCTAGCAAAGCCATTGATGATGGGCCAACCTTTACCTTTGAAAACACCTACGCCAAAAATCTCGGAGAATAAAAAATTTATTTCTTACCAACTAACAGTGACAAGAAAGAATTACCTTTCTTGAAATTGCCATGTCACTGACTTCAATACTAGGAGCTTCTCTCGTCAGAAATGAAAGCAAGCTGTCCTCTATAATTTCTCTCGCTAGCATCTTGATATGGCACAAGAAGTGGTGTAATGTCATTTCCTCATGTATTTCGAATAAAAGAAAAAGACTTCACAACCACACTTACTTTGGGATTTCCCCCAAGAATAATGTCAGTTCCTCTGCCAGCCATATTGGTAGAAATGGTTATAGCATACTTTCTCCCAGCTTGAGCAATAATTTCAGCTTCCCTTGCTGCATACTGATAGAATAGAAGGCAAAAAGAAAATTGCTGGTGAAAGAAGCTTGCATAAACATAAAGGTAAAATGATTGATGCCAAGGAAAAACCCTGCACATAGGGTAAACTGTTCATCCAACTGCAAGGTATCATTGAATTAAAAAAATAACAAACCTTGGGACGAGCATTCAGGACACTGTGAGGGATATTTCTCTCCTGCAGCAGATCTGACAGGTATTCAGAATTCTCAACACTGCATCAAGAAGGTGATAGATCATATCTAAGGACGTTCTTGTTTTTGAACACTCTTAACAGATAAAATTTGACCAATTGTTTAACTTTCTATACAATAGCAAGAATAAAAAATAAGAAAAGAGGAAAGGATATATCACAATGACAGCTGCTAGAGAATTTACCTAGTGGTCCCAACTAAAACTGGACGCCCTTGTCTAAACATGTATTCCACTTCTTGACTAACATATTCCCATTTCCCTCGAGCAGTCTTAGAAGAATTGACAAACCAAAAACAACCATAAAAAAATAGTAACAAACTAATATTAAAAAAATATAAACACTATTAAGAAAACACTCAAGTATTAAATGTCCTACAGCAAACGCTTGTATGGGTAAATCTTTACGAATATTTGGAAGATTTGTGGGCACTTCAATAACGGGCATCTGGAACATTTTCAAGAATTCCTTCTCCTACAAACAAGTTTGCATTCTTTTTTGAGTTGCATTAAAAAAGTAGGAATGGCCAAATATAGCGCATGAAATCCACTTATCATCCATACTTCTGTTTTTGCAGTCCCGGTCATTCCAGAGAGCTTGGGATAGAGCTTAAATAGAGACTGATAAGTGATTTGAGCCACCACAACTGAATCAGCCTAACAAATATAGAAAATTTACAATTTTGAATGAGAAAAATATAATTGTTATACTTGATATGGGTCAAGATGAAGTTAAGAACTTTTCAGATATCATATCTACCTGAATCTTCAAACCTTCTTTTGCTTCTACAGCCTGGTGAATCCCTTCAGACCATCTCCGTTTTTCTTCAACTCTACCTGTCAGCTGCAGATTCTCATAAATGTTTAATTTCCATCACAAGGAAAAAGACATACTGCTAAACATACAAACACCAAAAGCAACAATTTTTACTTTTTCCGAAGCTTTAGCCTTGAACATAAAAAACAACATGATAAGGTTCTACCTCAAGCAAGGGTTAATGAAATCAAATGTATTTTCGACATAAAGAAATCATTAACTTTGCTCCTAAGAATGTTTGTGATGGATATATAGACATGATTAAAGTATCAACTGAATCAATTCTAAAAATTTGAATTGTCTTTAGTGGCTAGCTAAACAGTTTGCAGGAACCAGTAATTACATACAAACATGGTCAATGGAGAAGTGGTACTGCAACAAAGAGACTGAAACATCAAAAAGCACTACATAAAAACCTCGTTGATAATGAGAGCTTTCCCATTTCTGACAATGTATTGGACATCCCGCCGATAAAATTCTTTAGCTTTCAAAGCATTCATCACAAATCTGCAACAACATAAATTTTAACATCAAATAATTTGTGGATTGGATCACATTCAACCACTAGAGAACCAAGTATCAAGGTAGAGAGAGTGTGTAGGCTAATATACAACAAAGGAAAGAAAGATATCAGATTGAAGTTGGTCAAACATTTTCTTTTGGGACCTTTTAAGTTTTAAAAGTAACATATGTTAGTGAACTTGAAACAAAAGTTTGAGAAAATGCTAAAAAAGAAACAGATATTCAGAACAAAAAGTGTAGTAAAAATTGCTTATCCCGAGAATGAGTACAAAAGAAAAAAGGCCACAATTTCACCTTGCCCAGGGATCATTTTCATCCCATAGATCATTTGTTTCAAGAGCCAACTCAGCAAGTGCAATTCCTTCCTCAGTCAACTCCACTGAATTATCTTTAAGCTCAATGTTATAATGCTGTTACCAGAATTTACACGGAAACTACTTTAGCCGTAAACTGTGTGTAAAATAACAGTACAAAATTACATTGGCAGCTTGATAGCAACAAAATAATATGGTTTAACGAAAGATGAAGCCAACCAACTGAACTCACCAGACCCCTCATTAGCAGCTCAGCCACTTTAGCAGCAACAGGATATCGCGCATCATCTTTACTAGCCTGGAACACAACAGAGAAGAGGCAACAGGCTATTACAAGCTATTTCTACAGCTCTCACTGTCCTCCCAACATTTCCAAAAATTTTCAGAGGCAATCAGTTAAACAGTTTAAAATAGGTTTCAGTAATTTTGTGAATCAAAATATTTAGTATTATTCGTGGAATCAGAAAACAGTTAATAAAGGAAGAAAGATTAGTTTATATTACCTCACCACTTATTAACAAAGGATTTCTTCCTTCATCAATCAGAACAGAATCAACTTCATCAACAATTGCGAAATGAAATGGTTTTGGCCTGTTTTTGCAAGTCTATCACTAGTGGTCCATTAAAAAAAATCAAAGACCAAATTGAAATAGTGCTCTGGGACATACCATCTCATCACAAGTTGATCATTGTTTCCAGCAAGATTATCTCGGAGATAATCAAAACCTAGTTCCTAAAAAATGTTCAAAAACAATGGTATGAGAAACATGATATTGGCATGCCATGGGAAGGGAAAAAAATGCATCAGCAGTAGTCACATTCAATTGTACCAACCAAATTAGGAACACTTACCGAATTGTTGGTGTACGTAATATCACATTGGTAGTTGATTCTCCTCTCTTCTGCTGTCATCCCCTTCTATATATGCAATCAAAACAGGCAAAAACTATTACAATTAGAAGTATATAAGTATGTAAACAGTTACTCAGATCTGCTTCTCATGCATAAAGAAAATAAATTGTTCAGTGGTTGACTCTCCGCAAGAATGACACAAGTTTTACAACATTCTGCCACTTAGTAGACAAATACCTGAACAAGCCCAACTGAAAGACCTAAGAAGCGATGAACACGACCCATCCACTCAGCATCACGTTGAGCAAGATAATCGTTCACAGTTACCACTGTTAACAACAAAAGCAACGATGTCAAATTAACGCATTACCATCTGGTTAAAAAGAACATTAAAAGAGTAAAAGTTGTGACCCAAAAATCCTGCAACAAAAGGGAATTCAAAGGACTGCTGAGAATCTAGTTAGAGGTAAACCAGATGAAAAAGTTGTCCCTTTTTTAAATATTTTATTAGATCCTTATATCTCCAATATCTGACATACACACAAACCTGAGAGCCTCATATTCAAACTTTTAGAATATCAACAGAAACAATAAAGAATAACATCTTTAGATTAATTTCTTTTCCAAAAAGAGGAAGAATGCAGAGCATACCATGGACACCATCACCAGTCAGTGCATTAAGATATGCAGCTAATGTGGAGACCAATGTTTTTCCCTCCCCTGTCTTCATCTCCGCAATAGACCCATCATGAAGCACCGCTCCACCAATAATCTACCAGTAAAAGATCTTTAGATTAATAACTGACTTCAAAATGAATTTTAAAAAGAAAAGATACCTGTATACAGTGACGTAATCAAGGATAAATGACCGCACAGTCATACATGCTTTTGTCTTTAATCTTTATACATAAAAAGATCAATACCTGCACATCAAAATGGCGCATGCCAAGTTTCCTTTTTGCAGCTTCACGAACCACAGCAAATGCCTCTATATAACAATCAATAAAAGGAGCATTAATTGTCATATAAATTTCATAAATCAACCCTCTGAAACAGAAGCATTAATAAAGACTAACCAGCTTGAATATCCGAAACAGCCTCTCCTTGGGTCAACCGTTTCTTAAACTCGGAAGTTTTAGCAGCCAACTACAACAAACAAGCTCAGTCCATCATCCCAATGACCCAAACAAAGCAAGCCAAGTACTTGATTCTAAACAACCCAACCAACCTGCTCATCAGATAGCCTCTGAATTTCTGGCTCAAGTGCATTAACAGAGTCGACAAGACGATAATAGTCCCGAACAACCCAGTAGTTTAAGCTAGTAAAATCACTCAAAGTCTTCTTAAAACAACCCACCTTCTCCTGAAACAAAACAAAGGGGGGGGGGGCGTCAAAAGTGAACAGAAGCAACTCTGCAGACACATAAAATCAAACAGTTGGTCAGCAATTGGGAATGGTGAAAAATAACGCAGAAGAGGACCTTGAGAGATGCAGCTATAGGCGGTTGTCCATTGAAACGATGTTGTTGAAGGTTGGGAAAAGAAGGGAAAGACGAAGGGAAGAAGAAAGGAGAATTGGGTTTTGCAGAGGGGAGGGTTTTAAGTTGAGTGAGGGGTTTGGGGGTGAGGAAAGGAGCGTTGAGAAGAGAAAGCGCAGTGACCATTTGGGTTTCAGCTAAAGTTGCCGTTGGCTTCTCCTATGAATTTTAAAGATGATAGCAGTTGTCTAGCATGCCTTTTCTGGCACTTGCAAGTTTTGGGCTCTCGGCTTTGCTTCCACTGTCGAGTACTTTCGTGTATTTGCTGGGTTTTAGGAAAGCACCAAGTGTTCGTGCATCTTAATTAATTAGGTAAAATGCTGCCATTAGTCCCGTTACTATATTTAAGTTTCAAATTTATTCCCTATACTCTAATTTGATCAATTTTAGTCTCTATATCTTTTCCAAAATTTAAAATTTTAATGTTGAGTGTTGTCCTAAACAATAGCAATTAAATCTATTAGATCAAATATTATCTTTCTTGTATTATAAGTAAGTTATGAATTTAATATATGCTCTCTAATTTATCATTTTTAGTTCTTATAAATTTTGAAATTTCAATCTAGTAATCATTAATCCATAAACTAAAATAACTTTTATAAATTTTATGTAAAAATAAAAAACTAACATGGCATTATACTATAGAGACTAGTATCAATATTGACAAAATAAAATTCATTTACACCCCATTCAATCAAAGTATTTATGCTGGTGCAGCACAACCTTTTTCTCCAAAGTCTTGGGAATCTTACTGCTTGAAATTTTGTGGCCAAGGTAGTCATTTCTCTCGTCGGGGTGGTGATCCAGGGCTTGCCTACTAGTGTGTCTGGTTTGGTGTTGGTTCGTAACCCAACTTTCAAGCATTCATGTAATCAAGTTTTGGATGGTCACGATGCAATTGATCATCCCATGTTGCCGAAGGGCTCCCTCCCCAATACAAACCAGGTATGAGTTTTAGGGATTCAATGTTAAATAAGAGTTCTGCTCCCAAGCTTTCGTGGGATGATGTATTAAGAACGGACTTTGATTGTGGGAGTTAGGAAGAAAAGGGAGGCTTGAGTTGGCCTTTGTTAAAGATCATTGAACAAGAACATATTGATTTGTGTATACCCAAGTCTTGGGGAAATTTATTGGGTATGGTTCCTTAACAATAGGTTGAACCAAATTTGGCAGCTTGTATAGGATTTTGATTTAATTGTTCTAGGAAATGACTACTTCCTAATTAGGGTTCAGAATTAGATAATTATTTTTATGTGTTGCCTAACGGTTCATGGGTTGTGGCAGGGCATTACTTGACAGTTCTGAAATAGAAACCTTTGTTTTGCCTATTCTTGGAGACAATTGAGAAGACAATAGTTTAGGTTCATCTTTCAGTCTTGTCAATAAAGTTCTTTAATAAAGAAAATATGATGGTTGTAAGCAACCTTCTAGGCAAAATGGTTAAAGAGATATGTGGATTGTAACACTCCTTAACCGACCCGACATCCAGTATGGATAGGAAATGCTACCGGAACAAGTACGAACAAGAAATATTGAAAAAAGATTTTTAAAAAAAAACTTAAAACATTTTTATAAGATCAATAAATCGAGTTTAAGAAAGTTTAGAGGCTTTAGAATCATTTTAAAATCATTGAGTAGTTTGAAAAAAATCATTTAGGAGTGATTTAGCGATGGGAGATGCGATGCCCTTTGCTGGTTGAGCAATGTCACAATGTTGCAAAGACGAGGTCGCAATGTTGTAGGTGAATGTTGTGACGTCACAAATATGAGATCACAATGTTACCTTCTAAGTAACCCAAAAACACTCCAAATTATCCCCAAATCACCGCCAAACATGGTATACATAAAGCATGCTTAAAATTTATCAAAATATGTGTAAGAACTATCCCTAAAACATGCTCAATCATGCATTACAATATAAAATCATTGAAATAACATTGAAAACATGCTAACACCTCATGAAATCATTTTAAACAAGTTCAATAAATATTCAAAACGTTTCTCACATCAAAAGGAGGAAATATGCATGCATGTTATCCCAACTTAATGTCATAGCTACCTACGACACAAGCCAACTATCCTTGCCACAAAATGAAATTCAATTGTCACATCCAAATATAAGGCCAAGAGTAGAATTAAACTAATATATATGCATAAACTAAGGACTCCTAGTACATGCCACTAGGAGTCAAATACACAAATACAAAAATTATATACACTCGTAGTCTTGCTATGGTGTGAGGTGGTGATCCACGAGACGAGTAGAGCTTCCGAGGTTAAAAAAAATCTATGCGCAAAACAACAGCATGTTAAACACAAAGCTTAGTAAGTCTAATGGTAAATCAATATCACATGTTTTTCCTTAACCTATAGTAATCCATTTAAAAACATCTACATAATTAACAAGAAAATTTGAGATTTTACCAAAAGAACTTTCCAACAAAATAAATAAAAATAAGTGGAAAATCCCCTTCTCTATATCAATATGCAAGCTTGCCTTTACCTTTGCTTGTAGTCCTTTTTGTTGGGATCTAGTGCCCTTAGTGTTGTATTATCGTTTATATGTACTTGCATTTTTCAAACAAATTGGTTTAATAAAATATCCATTATTTACATTAATATCCTTTTTATATTCTCCTCAGCGGTTTTTGCACTCAAAGTAAAAAGAAAGCAAATATTGGATCATTGATTATCTAACATTTAACTAATACTAATCAGTATCACATGATTAGATCATAATACGAAAAAATAACTTGTATTAGTAGATAATCTAAACATGTCATTAGTTTAATCGAAAATAAGAAAACCGATTGAAAGACTAATATGTCATCTATCAAGTCCAATTGGGGAGTTACATTATCTTGGGTATCGAAGTAGATGACTCTCAGAAGATAGAGACATAGATGTGATTGATTGGGCTGATAGTACATCAGACATGACCCAAGTAGAATAGATCCTAGATTTGTTTATAGATCTATTCACTTGCGATGCTCATAATGTGACATACATTAATCCTAAATGGATGATGGACTATGTATGCCTGACTCGTATACTTTGATGCAAATGAAAGCCTGAGTTCAAATATATAATGAACTGAAAGCTAGTACGTTGGGTAGAAGACTTCAGCAGTATGTAACATCATTCCACGACAGTGAAATTCATAGCCCAACTATAGTGTAAATGATATCCTCTCATTAACACTACATGATAGATAAAAAAACAAATATGACCATAAGTCATTTGTCTTTGTGATAAATGATTTAATTACTCTTTGATAGTAATTGACTTTTTAGGAAGGAAAATGCAATGGCTACCATGAGATAAAATAGGATCATACTGGGAGAACAGATTTATCCCAAAGAGATTAAGGATACCCTATGATAAAGTTATTGGATGAGCACTTATTAAGTAGCTGTCATAATGGTATATAATAAGAAAGAATTCAGTCACAATACTTTAGTGGAATGACTTCATTACTAAATAATGTTATAATTAATAGGCAAAAGTCGAAACCTAATTATAAATTATTTGAGCTCTAATTGTATATGTCCAATTGGTCCCTCCGCTGGCTCAAGATATCTAGAAACAAATAGCATGTAGGACTAATGAATAAAAATGAATGAAAACAATAAAGTAAGAGAAATAGATCACATGTCTCACTATCCACTGTGAATGGGTTTTCTCACTAAGTATTAGAAATGACTAAAGAATTAATTTAAGATTCTTTGAATTTTTATTTAATTAATTATAATTAAAAAAATTGAAGTTTGAAGATGAAATTAAATTAATTAGTCATTATAAATTTATTGAATTAGGAAATTAAATATATTTTCTCATAGATTTTATTATGGTAAATTTTCTATGACTTTAACGAAATTAGAACTGGTTTTGAGAAAATTATTTAATTAAGAAATTAATTTAGTTAATTAAATTAAATGATTAAATAATATTTATTTTAGGTAATAGAAAATAAATATTCAGTTGGATAAATTATAAATGTTGGCAAAAGTTCAGGAAACATATAATTGGACCCAATACATCAAAGGCCCAACTAAGCCTTGTATGTACTACAAGGGTCGTAACCCTAGTACTGTTACAAAGGTGCCATCCCCCCCTTTACTTTACTCAGAGTAGGATTGCATTTTTCTATTAAAATAGTATTATTTATTTAGGATTTATTCAAGCAAAACTCTTATACTTTTCTCTATAAATAAAGACTACCGGTTAAGCAATTTACACACTTCATAAACGTCGTTATTCTGCCAAAAAGTAGTGGTAATTTATTTACAAAGAATAAATTCTATTTTTTGAGAAAAATGAATAATTATCAATTTATAGAGAGAATTTACTTTCCCATTAAAAGTAAATAAATTGTTTTCATTCTATGAATTGGTTCGTGTTGCTCAAGCCCACACTTGAGGCAATTCGTGGTTCGAGAATAGGGAAAAAGTTGTTCAGTTGAAAGTCAAGATCAATTTTTGTCTGCCTCGTACAAAGCACATGTATAATTTTGGTTAAAGTTTATTACTAAAAATATTACAAAAGGGCTCAGTTTTAGAAAATTTTAAACTTTCGTTGTACCTAAAATAACTATTTTCTAAACAGATTTTCTAGCAACTTGTATCAAAGCCAGGTTGTGTTATGTTTATAGTATAAACCAATATCGATTTTATCTCTATATCTCATGTTCGATTAAATTAGATAAGATGTGACATTCTTTAAATTGTATGCATGTTTTGGAATATATATGTGAATGAATGTATGTCATTGTTCTATTTTTTGTGATAAAGTAATTTTGCCAAAAGTTGTGCTAGAAATTAGATCCAGTGTATTTTGGATTTTTCATAAATTTTGGAATATGTATTTAGATTGTGGACTATCAACTCCACCCAGGTTTTAATTTAATTTTTTATTTTATAATAATTTATGTGAGTCGAAAACGGACTAAGAATTTGTGTAACCTAAGTTTTTCGATGAAATTCAAAGAAATGAGGTGACTAACAATGTAACCCAAAATGATTGAGACAACCCAAACTTGACCAAACCAATCAGTAAGAGATCGGCAATGGGCTAACCAGAGGTGATCGATGGTGACCAATAGTGGGCCAACCAGTGGTGGCTAGCAAAGACGGTGGCCAATGGTTGACCCAATGATGGCGACGAAATTTCAGTGGTAGACCCCTTCGGTGGACTATTCAAGTTTTTTTGGGTTTTGGGATCCTTTGGTGCATTTGGGCTAATTTTGGGAAACCCAAAAATGATATTTAGCTTTAACCTAAAAGACCCAAAGAATGCTTTGGGAATAATAAATGTAATTTATTTTATTTTTATTTAATTTTCTTAGGATGGAATCATGAAAAATTTTGGTTGGTCAGAGTCAATTTATTTTCTTCATATATTAGAGCATGTTATATAATACGAATGTGATGAAATTGAAATTTACAGAAAAGTATGTTCATGTATATGTATGAGATAAGCATGCCATATAGTTTAGGGAAAAAAGTGCATGTTTTTAAATATTGAGTGAGAGAATGTCCCTGAACAAGACTTACGACCTCCATCAATGGTCACTGTGTGATGACATGATAATGCTTCAAGTCAGTTTTCCCCTAGCCGCACCCTACGGTAAGTATTATCATGTGGATTTCACTAGGGAGATTTCCTTTAAGAGGATAACTAGTCATGTATGTTATTCATTGAGATTGTCCCAAGATGACTCTATTGTAGTACATATTATGATAGGTGTTGAATTGATGGTTATAAAACCAAGATTATTCTAGTTAAGTAGCTTCCCACAAAGCTTTACTTAAGTTATAATAATGGTCAAACGTGAAACAATTATTAGTACGAGTGAATCTCTAAGGAATTAGGTTAACGTATTAATTGGATGGAAATCCATACTCTTACTAGTTGATTAAGATTACCCCATGGTAACTTAATTCAATGGATGTAGGAATTATCATTGCAACGGATTACAAATGTTTTCAAGGTTTAATGTCAGACACATGCATCATTTAAATGCTTGTCGTATGTTGCAAAACTTTTTCCAGAATACTTGTTTAATATATAGATATAATTGAATGGCGATTTTATTTTACAATTTGAAAATGACACTAACTCCCTTAGTTAACATCCTAATTGAGAACAAATTGAATGGAAACAACTATAAGGAATAGAAGAGGAATCTCAACATCATTTGATGCTGTGTTAAACATAAAACAATACTTGATAACAAATACCTTTCGACCAACCAAACTGAGGCAATAACTCATTGGCGCATATCTGAGGAGATATCTCATTATTATATATTGGATATTGGAAAAAAATTAGTTTGAAAATGGTTTTCTTGCACAACGGAAAATTAAAATTTTGAAAACTGAGCCAATTTGTGATATTTATAATAATAAACTTGTTCCAAAATCGCACATTTGTTTTTTGCTAGACGGATCCTTGTCGTTCCTGGCTTTCAACCAAAGGACCTTCACTGCTATTCTCGTACCATAAACTACTTCGAGTGTGGGTTCGAATGAATTCAAATCAAACACAAAACAAAAAATTATTTACTTTATTTTCAGTGGGAAAGAAAACCTTTCTTCAATAAAAATCGATAGAATTTTTATTCCAGAAAATAAAATTTGTACTTAGAAAATAAATTCACACTATTTTCAAGTAGAACAACAATATCTCAAAGTTGTGTGTTTAGCCCTACCGGTGCCATCTATTTATAGGGACAAGAAGTGAAACCCTTGTTGAATTAGTATAAGTTTATTTCAATAGAAAAAATAAAATCCTAGTCTAACTATGGGAGAGAGGGGCGGTAACCCTAGTTAAATATACTAGGGTTTGTCATCTCATGTATTAGCATGAGGGGCTTTTAGGTCTCTCCCGTATTGGGTCCAATTATAAGTACTTCATGTACTTTTAACCCAGTACTTTTTAATTCAATCCAACCCAATACATGTTTTTCTATTTTCCAAAATAAACATCATAAATTAATTTTAATTAATTAATTTCTCAATTAAATAATTTTCTCAACTCGATTCTAATTCTATTAAAATCATTGCAAATTTACCGTAAAAGAATCTATGAGAAAATATATTTAATATTTCTACATTCAATAGGTTCACTATGACCAAATAATTTGATTCTTTTGAAATTTAATTAATTAATTAATAATTCAAAAATCTATAAATTAATTTTTAGGTCATTTTTGTTTAGTGAGAAAATTACATTCATTTCTGAATTTTTGTCATTTCTCCAACCTTACCATTTCTGTTCATTTGATTCAACATGAAATTTATTTCTGATTTCAACAAGTTAGTGGAGGGACCGATTGGACATAAGTGATTAAGGCTTAAATGATTTATAATTAAGTTTCATCTTTTCACATATTAATTATAAACTCATTTAGTTACCGATCTGCCACAATTCATTGTGGAAAATTAGAGTATTTTCGGCACTTAATGAACTTGCTTCTAGCTCTTTTATATGATTTTATTACATTTTCCGTATTTATTAATTTATGTTTAATTTTAGTAAAATAAGTGTTTTTACGCAATTTTTAGCCATGTGATGACTTAAAAGGGCAATATGTGCCTAAGGATGAACTAACAAATCAAGTGAGTGCGCAAGACACTGTTTTCGAGTTGAGAACGCGAAAGACAATGATAGTGTCGCGACACCGGCATGTGGTGTTGCAACATCGGGCTTCAAATCCAAATAATTCACCCTCAAAAGACAATGTCGTGATACTGATCTTTGGGTTTCGCAACACCAGAGCGATGGACTGGAATTTAAGTCAGGGGTGTTTTCGTCCGTACAATGAATATTATTCAGTTTTAGGGCTGTTAATTAACCTAGTTAGGACATAAAATTTGGCTATGAATAAAGGTGTTGAACCTCAATTTAGGAGGCTTGGCTGAGTGATTCGTTTAGATTTGTTTTAGGATTTTATTTTAGTTTTACTTTTCTTTCAAGTTAGTCGTTTAGTTACTAAATGAAATTTTCTTTCCATTATTCTAACTTGGATTCAATTTCGATTCAAGCTTTTATTTAATTAGTTTATAGTAATTTCTTTTTGGTTTTCAATTACAATTGAGATTACCTTCGCAACTTCCAAAAGAATTTCAACTTTAACACAAATCGATATAAAAAAAATCAATTTTCTTATTCCCTTTTCTATTTAATTATCTACTTTGCATGTTGAATATGAAATTAGGGAAAATGACATTTAGATCCATGAGTGGTTAATTTCTTTAGGGAGATTAACGATTGGATGCAAGAATAATTAATGAAAGAATTAGGGTTTGTTTTTTAGTTAGTTGTGTAACACCTTAAACTCGATCCTATGAGCTGGATCTGAATCCAGGGTGTTACTACTCATGAACATATGAATTTCACTCAAATAGACAATTTACATTCGATTACAACTATTTAATTATAAATTTGCCTAAGAAATACATAGGTGTGATTAATGCAAGAATTTATTTGGTACACACAAAGAGACTATTTACGACTATGATTGAATTAATGTCATAGTCTATTGTAATTATCCCGTGTGAGAGACTTCTACAAACAAACCAAACTCGAACACGACATTAGACTTGCTTTGTATGCATAATAGCCCACTTTGCCACTCCTTTGTCATAGCCCTAACATCGTCCCCTTGACGCAGACCCAAATCCGCTTATCTGTGACACAATATACAGAGGTAAGTTCATGAGAACTTAGTGAGTTAAACCTCATTTACTTGTATTGTCTCAGTATTATGCATCTGGTGATTTTATTATCATCTCATTATTCTTCGTTCTTCAACTTTGGAAAATACCCTCTTCTTCATACCATAGGTGCCATGCCTTATTTTGTGATCATCTCTAACCCTTAGCATCTTCAGTACATTACTTACATTCTTTACCCAGTCTTTTCGTGATTCCTTAACTATTCCCATACTGGACCCCATACCTACAAAACAATATTAATTGAGCTATTCTTCTATTCTGCTTGGTTTATACTATGAATTTGCCACATTCTTTGGCATGTTCCATCTTCTTTGGACATATCTTAAGACTATGTAGGATACGCCACGACATTTCTTACAGAACATTTTCTTCAGAGCTTGCCATACGTACTATTCCTTCAAAGTTCGCCATACGTACTATTCTTTCAATGTTTGCCACACATATCATTCCTTCGAGGTTTGTCACACTTACAATTCTTCAGAGTTAGCCATACATACATTTCTTGCGGAACAGTTTCTTCAGAGCTTGCCATACGTACTATTCCTTCAAAGTTCGCCATACGTACTATTCCTTCAATGTTCGCCACACATATCATTCCTTCAAGGTTTATCACACTTACAATTCTTCAGAGTTAGCCATACATATCATTCTTCTAGGGTTGGTCATACTTACCATTCTTCTCCTTCAAGGTCCTCCACAAAAGCATTGCCTTCAGATGATTTTTATAAGGGCATTCCTGTAGAGTGCGCCACGAAGGCGTTCCTTTCCATATATCGCCACAAAGGCTTTAATTTCATAGATTTCCACAAAGGCTTTAATATCATAGATTTCCACAAAGGTTTCCATTTCAGAGATTGTCACAAAGTCTTACATTTCATAATTGCCACAAAGGCTTCTACTTCATAGATTGCCACAAAGGCTTCTATATTATAGATTGCCACAAAGACTTCCAGTTTCTAGCGCGTTCATGATAAGGATTCACCTAGACTCAAATTACGTGAGGTTTGCCCCTCATTGTCTTGGGTTACGCAGAGAACTCTATTAGGTAATAACCTTCCTTTAGTACTTTCCATATGATGCCATAACCCACGAATTATGGTCTTCTATGATATAGTCTTTCCATATGACGCTATATCCCACCAGCTATGCTCTTACACAATATAGTGCCATGGACTTTTCATTTTAGAAAATCATGTTTAAAGTCTTGATGGACTTCTTTAAACGACTCCGCGGAGACAGATACAAACTCATCATACTCTAACTCACTTTTGATAGACATAAATCATAACATGCTCTCAATATACACTTATACATTACAATTGTTCATATACAAGCATCCTTTGATTTCCAGTTTCACATCACATACTTAGTTTATCATGTTTCATGTAATTTATATGTACACGATCCATCAAACATTCATTCTACATAGAATCGTCACACCATACTTTTCTGGCTTCCGTCCTATAATTTATTTACTTTTCACAGAAGTTTCTCAGATGCACAATCACACATACAAGAGTCAGCTTAGGAACTCACTTGACAAGAACATATAATAGCTTGTGTAACAGCCCAATTTTGACCCTAATCAGACATAGTGGTTTCGGGACCATGAATCTTAGTTAGAAAAATATTTTAATATTATTTTTAGTGTCTACCGCATGTTAAGTTGTATGTGTGAAAATTTCGTGTGAAAATTTAATCGTTTGAAGGCTCAATTCGATAAAAAAATACTTAATTCTGTAAAATAAAAATTTAGAGGTTAAATTTTAAAAGCACCTATTTGTTGTTGTCTTTTTAAGTGGGAGGTCTAAAGATGCAATTAGACCAAGAAATAGTTAGTGGGTGGCATATGACAACATTGTCCTTAATATATATGTTATATATATTTATTATAATAAGGTTAATTTACTAAATTAGTAAATTATATGATATAATTAAAATAAGTAAAGAAAACATGAAAACATTCATCATCTTGGCCGAATATTAAGCTTGGAGAACTCATCTATGGCTTCCTAGGGTTTTGGCATTTCTATTGTAGATTAAGGTATGTTTTGGTTTCGGTTTTTGATAATTTTTATGTTTTTGATATCGTTGTTTTGTGTACTACAAGACCCATGCTTGAATTTTTGTAATTTTTGATTATTTTGTGTTTTTCCATTGATGATAATTTGTGATTTGTGATGTTAGTTGATGAAATATGAAAGATAAGTGTTAGATTAACATGTTTTGTCTTTGAATTTTTGGTGAAATTGAGTAAATAGGGCTAAATTGTGAAAATAAATTTTTGAGGGACTAAAATGTGAAATAAAAGAAATGTGTGGACTTGTATGAAGTCTATGAACATTCAGCCCTCGAATAGTGTGGGCAAATTTTGAGTATTTTGTGTTTTATGCAATATGGACTAAATTGTAAAAAGTGTAAATTTTAAGGGGAAAATGGTAATTTTCCCAATTATGTGTTTTTGTACTAAATTGAATGTGATAATATTTAAACTAGCTCATTTTGAATATATTTAGATCAAGAACCAAAGAAATCGGAGTTAGATAGGGGAAAAGCTAAAGGAATCGAATAATCGTCCGATTTCGATTTTTCATCGTCCGAGGTAAGTCTACTAGCTATTTAATGTTATTAAATCAATATATATGTATGTATATCTATTGTATATCTAGCAGGCTTAAGGCCGGTGATGTAATTCAGACTTTATGTCCAGCTGGCTTAATGCCGGTGAAATAATTCAGACTTTAAGTCTAGCAGGCTAATTGCCGGTGAATTGAATCAGGTTTTTTTTTTTGAAAATCTAGCAGGCTAGTTGCCGGTGAATATGTCTAAAATGTGTGAGTTGTACAGACTCAAGTATTTGAAGGAGTTTGCACTTTTATTCAGCCAAAGTAGTTGACAAATTTATGTATATATCTATGCACTTGTTAAATGTAATTGAAAGGTATATACATGTTAATATATGTGCTTTTGGCATAAGAAATTGAAGAAATATACTTATGCGCATATGGGAACATAAATATGTTTGGTTATTTATTTGCAAGTAATTGTTGATCAATAAAGCATCCGGTTATTTATGTTTAAGTATGAGTTAGGTTAGAATTTATGATTAATATACAAATATGCGTGATAGGTTATGCAATGTGATTAATATATTCATATTTATATTTGAGTATATATACGAGGTAAGTACACATATACCTTTAGTTATATGTTTATGATAAATACCTATGCCTATTCAATCTTTATATTTGTTAAGCATATGAATATATAGATGTATTTCGTATATATATAATTATTAGTTTCTATTAGTCCATTGATTTGTAATTTGACAAGTAAAGATGTGTTCATTATATTAGAATGACATTTAAATGTATATGTATAAATACATATGTATATTCAGTTTTAATAGTGATTGAATATATCGTATATGAATAAGCATTTGGTTATACACAATTGATGTGTATGTATATTTGATTCTATGTATTACATAATAGGATATGTGAAGGTTGCAATGTATATTTATGGAATCAGAAATTATTTGATTTTATGTAATATTTAATTATTATATTTTTGGGTATGCTATAGACTTACTAAGCTATAAAAGCTTACTTTATTTGTTTATGTCTTTCTGTTTTATAGTTTAAAAAGATCAAGCTTCAAGCTCGAGGACCGTCAGCAAGTTCATCACCCTATCTGTTGTTTCGATATTTAAAATGTTTACATTCTAACTATGGGATGTACAGACTAGATAAATGAGTTGTGGGTTGTATTTTGTAATAATGTAAGTGATTATAATATATATATATATATAATGGTTTATTTTCTTATGGACTTATTAGTTTGTAATATCCTTGTTTATTTTAAATGGTTAGAAGAAAAAAAAATCTAAAAATTAAAATTTGCATGTTTAATATTAGGTTCAGATTATCATATGTGACTATTAAAATTATTTAACTTTAATATATGTTTGTTCTGAGTTATGTTATGCTTAGTAATGCGTCCTAACCCTAATTTGGCGACGGATATGGGTTAGGGGTATTACATTTTATTGGTATTAGAGCTACGGTTTAGTCGGTTCTAGGACTAACGTAGCGCGTGTAAGTCTAGTTGTACATGCCATAATTTATATTCTGATAGTGTGATGACTTCTGGCATTTGAAATTGTGTTTTCGTATAGGAATGGATCCCGATCGAGCTGTAGCTGATGATGTTGATAGTATAGCGCCTGCTCCCATGCAAGGGACAAAGCCAGTAGATTCTAGACCGACCTCGAGTAATCAGGAGGGAGAGGCTAAACAAGCCTTTTTCCAAATGATGAACGACTGGTTTACTCAATATATCTAGACTAATCCGGCTACACAACAACCTTCACCCCCGACTAATCCATCTCCGATACCTATGGTACCTCAGATGATTGATCCGATGAGATTTAATAAGCCCCATGTTGATAAAATTAAAAAATACGGGGCCGAAGAATTCAGGGCCGCAATTAATGATGATGCTGAGCGGGCTGAATTTTGGCTCGATAACACTATCCATGTATTCGAAGAATTGTCATGTACGCCCGACGAGTGTTTGAAATATGCCATGTCTTTGTTGCGCGATTCTGCCTATCATTGGTGGAACACTTTAGTGTCGGTTGTGCCAAAAGAGCGGGTCACCTCGGAATTCTTTTAGATTGAGTTCCGTAAGAAATATATCAGTCAAAGATTCATTGATTAGAAATGTAAAGAATTTCCTGAGCTTAAACAAGGTCGCATGACTGCCATTGAATATGAGCGGGAATTTGTGAGACTCAGCAGATATGCCCGAGAGTGTGTTTCGACTGAAGCTACAATGTGTAAATGATTCGAAGACGGGCTGAATGAAGACATTAAACTGTTAGTTGGCATAATTGAGATAAAAAGAGTTTGTGGTACTTTTTGAACGAGCTTACAAAGCCGAAGAACTAAGGAAAGAGAAGAGAAAAGCTGACTTTGAAGCTAGAGATTCCCGTAAAAGAACATTCAGTAAATCATTTCAGTCGACCTCAAAGAAATTCAGAGATGATCATAGCCGATCTAAATCTACTACAGGCTTTTCTAAATGAGATCGAGATCAACCTCTTATGAGTTCACGAGCCACTTCAGTTGCTAGTGTTGGCAATGTTCGACAGAATAGATCAAAGTGCAAGCATTGTGGTAAATGGCATCCTGGAGATTCTAGACTGCATGATCGGTCTTGTTTTAAGTGTGGACCAAAGGATCATTTTATTCGAGAGTGTTCGATGATGGCTGAGCAAAACACTGTTCAGAGTACCAGACCAAGTAATGTATCAGTGCGAGGTAGACCACCCAGATCTATAGGCAATGTAGGTGGCAGTCAGAGAGGGACAAGAGACACAACAATTTGATCTGAGGCTCATGCACCTGCTAGAGCATATGCTATCTGCACTCGTGAGGAGGCTTATTCCCCATATGTTATTACAGGTACTTTCACTCTTTATGATACTAATGTTATTACTTTGATTGATCCTGGTTCATTCATATGTATGTGAAACTTTAGTATCCAGTAAGACTCTACCTGTTGAGTCTACTGAGTTTGTTATTAGAGTATCAAACCCCCTAGGCCGGTGTGTTTTGGTTGACAAAGTGTGTAAGAACTGTCCGTTGATGATTCGAGATTCATGTTTTCTGGCTAATTTGATGTTATTACCATTCAACGAGTTTGATATAATTTTGGGTAAGGACTGGTTAACTGTGCATGATGTTATTGTAAACTGTAAATGAAAGACTGTTAATTTGTAGTGTTAGAATGATGAGATTATTCAGATTGAATCTAATGATCTAAATGGGTTATCGGCAGTGGTATCCTCGATGTTAGCTCAGAAGTATGTGAGGAAGGGTTGCGAAGCTTACTTTGCATATGTTCTTGATAGTAAAGTGACCAAAAAGAAGTTGAATCTGTACCAGTTTTGTGTGAGTATTCGGATGTGTTTCTTGAAAAATTACTGGGTCTGCCACCTATTCGAGAGGTAGAGTTTGGTATTGAGTTAGTACAGAGGACGACTCCAATTTCGATAGCTCCGTACTATATGGCACCGACTAAATTAAAAGAGTTGAAAGCACAGTTGCAAGAGTTGACAGATAGAGGTTTTGCATGACCGAGTTTCTCTCCTTAGGGAGCACCAGTTTGTTTGTGAAAAAGAAAGATGAAACAATAAGAATGTGTATCGATAATAGACAACTCAATAAAGTGACTATAAAGAATAAGTATCCATTGCCACGGATAGATGATTTGTTCGATCAGTTGAAAGGGGCTACTGTGTTTTCAAAGATAGATTTGAGGTCAGGCTATTATCAGCTGCGGGTTAGAGACTCTGAGGTACCAAAGACTGCTTTCAGAACGAGGTACAAACATTACGAGTTTCTGGTTATGCCTTTTGGACTTACAAATACACCTGCTATTTTCATGGATTTGATGAATCAGATCTTCAGACAGTATCTGGATCGGTTTGTGGTTGTATTCATAGATGACATTTTGATCTACTCCTGTGATGAGACCGAGCATGCTGAACATTTGAGATTTGTATTACAGACTTTATGAGATAAACAAGTGTATGCAAAGTTTAGTAAATGTGAGTTCTGGTTACGTGAAGTCAGTTTTTTGGGTCATGTTGTATCAACATCGGGTATTATGGTTGATCCAAGTAAAATTTCAGCTATACTTGATTGGAAACCTCTAAGAAATGTCTCTGAAGTTCGTAGTTTTCTGGGACTCGCTGGTTACTATAGACGATTCGTGAAAGGTTTTTCTATGATTGCGACCCCGATGACGAAGTTGTTACAGAAAGATGTTAAGTTCGTGTGGTCAGAAAAGTGTCAGAAAAGCTTTGATCAGTTGAAAGCCCTTTTGACCGAAGCTCCAGTACTAGTTCAGCCAGAGACGGGTAAAGAATTTGTTATTTTTAGCGATGCATCTTTGAACAGTTTGGGCTGTGTTTTGATGCAGGAAGGCAAAGTTGTAGTTTATGCCTCATGACAGTTAAAGCCACATGAAAAGAACCATCCGATGCATGATCTCGAATTGGCCGCTATTGTGTTTACTTTGAAAATATGGCGCCACTATTTATTCGGTGAAAAATTTCACTTTTATTCTGATCACAAAAGCCTAAAATATTTGATGACTTAGAAGGATCTGAATTTGAGACAGCGACGCTGGTTAGAGTTGCTAAAAGATTACGAGCTTGTGATTGATTATCATCAGGGAAAGGCTAATGTTGTTACTGATGCTCTAAGTCGAAAATCACTGTTTGCTTTTAGTGCTATGAACGTGCATATAGCTATGTCTGATGATGGTCCGATGATAGCTGATTTAAAAGCAAAACTGTTATTTGTTCAACAGATTTGTGAAGCTCAGAAAGCCGATGATGATTTAACTGCAAAACGGGCTCAGTGTGACTTGAATGTTGATTTAGAGTTTCTAGTTGATGCTGAGGATTGTTTGAGATTCAGAAACCGATTATGTGTTTCGAAAAATTTAGAGTTAATTCAGATGATATTGAATGAAGCTCATAATAGTCGATTATCTATTCATCCGGGTAGCATGAAAATGTATAACGATCTGGAACAACACTATTGGTGGCATGGTATGAAACGAGACATTTCTGACTTTGTTTCGAAATGTTTAATATGTCAGCAAGTAAAAGCTGAGCATGAAGTACCTTCTGGATTGCTTCAGCCGATCATGATACCTGAATGGAAATGGGACGGAGTCACGATGGATTTTGTATCAGGTTTACCGTTGACACCGAGCAAGAAAGATGCAGTCTGGGTTGTTGTTGAGAGATTGACAAAATCGGCTCACTTTGTTCCAATCTGTACTGATTATTCACTTGATAAACTTGTTGAATTATATATTTCTCAGATTGTGAGATTGCATGGGGTACCTATTTCTATTGTTTCGGATAGAGATCTGAGGTTTACATCATGGTTTTGAAAGAAATTGCAAGATGCACTAGGTACTAAACTACATTTTAGCACTGCCTTTCATCCCCAGACAGATGGTCAGTCCGAACAAATCATTCAGATACTTAAGGATATGTTGAGATGTTGCATTCTTGTGTTTGAAGGTACATAGGAACGATACTTGCCTTTGATTGAATTTGCGTATAATAGTAGCTTTCAATCTAGTATCAAAATGTCACCTTACGAAGCTTTGTACGATCGTAAATTTCGTACACCATTGTATTGGACCGAGCTTAGTGAAAATAAGATACACGGGGTCGATTTGATTAAAGAAACTGAGCAGAAAGTGAAAGTGATTCGGGATAGTCTGAAAACAGCATCAGATCGTCAGAAATCATATGTAGACTTGAAGAGAAAAGATATAGTTTCAGATTGGAGATAAAGTCTTTCTGAAAGTCTCACCGTGGAAGAAAATACTCAGATTCGTTTGAAAAGGCAAATTGAGTTTGAGATTCATTGGACCATCTGAGATTATTGAGCGTATCGGGTCTGTTACTTATAGATTGTTGTTGCCACATGAACTAGAAAAGATTCACAATGTATTCCATGTTTCGATGCTTCGTAGATACCGATATAATTCCTCACATGTAATTAATCGGACAGAGATTGAGATTAAATCTGATATGTCGTACGAAGAAGAACCGATTAGTATTTTCTCTTGTGAAGTTAAAGAGTTACGAAACAAGAGAATTTTGTTAGTTAAAGTATTGTGGCATAAACACGGAGTCAAAAAAGCAACTTGGGAACCAGATGATGTAATTAAAGAACGTTATCCAAACCTATTCACAGGTAAGATTTTCGGGGACGAAAATCCCTAGGGGGAAGAGTTGTAACAGCCCAATTTTTACCCTAATCAGACATAGTGGTTTCGGGACCATGAATTCGAGTCAAAAATATATTTTAATATTACTTTTAGTTTCTATCGCATGTTAAGTTATATGTGTGAAAATTTCGTGTGAAAATTTGATCGTTTGAAGGTTCAATTCGATAAAAAAGACTTAATCGCGTAAAATAAAAATTTAGAGGTTAAATTCTAATAGCACCTATTTGTTGTTGTCTTTTTAAGTGGGAGGTCTAAAGATGCAATTAGACCAAGAAATAGTTAGTGGGTGGCATATGACAACATTGTCCTTAATATATATGTTATATATATATTTATTATAATAAGGTTAATTTAGTAAATTAGTCAATTATATCATATAATTAAAATAAATAAAGAAAACATGAAAACATTTATCATCTTGGCCGGATATTAAGCTTGGAGAACTCATCTATGGATTCCTAGGGTTTCGGCATTTCTATTGTAGATTAAGGTATGTTTTGGTTTCGGTTTTTGATAATTTTTATTTTTTTGAGATCGTTGTTTTGTGTACTACAAGACCCATGCTTGAATTTTTGTAATTGTTGATTATTTTGTGTTTTGCCATTGATGATAATTTGTTGTTTGTGATGTTAGTTGATGAAATATGAAAGATAGGTGTTAGATTAAAATGTTGTCTTTGAATTTTTGGAGAAATTGAGTAAATAGGGCTAAATTGTGAAAATAAATTTTTGAGGGACTAAAATGTGAAATAAAAGAAACGTGTAGACTTGTATGAATTCTATGAACATTCGGCCC
Source organism: Gossypium raimondii (assembly GCF_025698545.1). Classification (NCBI taxonomy): domain Eukaryota; kingdom Viridiplantae; phylum Streptophyta; class Magnoliopsida; order Malvales; family Malvaceae; genus Gossypium; species Gossypium raimondii. The sequence goes on from NC_068566.1 coordinate 17,409,736, forward strand.
TCGCATAGTTTGGGCAAATTTTGAGTATTTTGTGTTTTATGCAATAGGGACTAAATCGTAAAAAGTGTAAATTTTAGGGGTAAAATGGTAATTTTCTAATGATGTGTTTTTGGACTATATTGAATGTGATAATATTTAAACTAGTTCATTTTGAATATATTTAGATCAAGAACCAAAGAAATCGGAGTTAAATCGGCGAAAAACTAAAGTAATCGAATAATCGTCCGATTTCGATTTTTCATCGTCCGAGCTAAGTCTACTAGCTATTTAAGGTTATTAAATCAGTATATATGTATGTATATCTATTGTATTTTTGTTGAGTTATAATTAAAAATACTTTTAATGAGTAAGTTTGAAATATGAATGGTATATATGTGTATACCATATTCGAATATATGGATATATGCCAATATAAGTTTTGGAATTAAATATAGTTTCTGAATGGTATATAGATAAATATATATACATTGTTTGAATACTTAAATATATATATCTATATCTATATGTATATGTTTTTGTTTGAAAATAATTGATGATATAAGAATTATAAATGTAAACATAAGATTCGAACATAGACATGTACATTCATGTATAACTTTTGGGATGGATTAAAGGTGTGTATATTGCATATGCATAGGTAATTTCGAATAAGTGTTTAAATGTGAGTTGAAACATATATGTATACATTGAATAGGTCTTAAACATATTTCAAGATATGGATGTTAAGTTTATCTATATGGGTAGTATTGAATACGTATAAATATACATGTATAGTTAGTTTTGAATAAGTGTATATATATATGTAAAGTTCTTGTATTGAACTTAGTGAAGTAGTAATATATATATATATATGTTTGTGTTTATAAAATTTATAAGTGTTTGAATTGAGTTGAAAGTATGATTTATAAACTCTTTTATGATTGAACATGGACTACAATGAATATGTGTTTGTTCTTAATGATTATTTGAGGAAGTATTTTGTATATGTGAAATGGAAATTTTCAGGCTTAAAGTCTAGCAGGCTTAAGGCCGGTGATGTAATTCAGACTTTATGTCCAGCTGGCTTAATGCCGGTGAAATAATTTAGACTTTAAGTCTAGCAGGCTAATTGCCAGTGAATTGAATCAGGTTTTTTTTTTTTTTGAAAACCTAGCAGGCTAGTTGCCGGTGAATATGTATAAAATGTGTGAGTTGTACAGACTCAAGTATTTGAAGGAGTTTGCACTTTTATTCAGCCACAGTAGTTGACAAATTTATGTATATATCTATGCACTTGTTAAATGTAATTGAAAGGTATATACATGTTAATATATGTGCTTTTGGCATAAGAAATTGAAGAAATATGCTTATGCGCATATGGGAACATAAATATGTTTGGTTATTTATTTGCAAGTAATTGTTGATCAATAAAGCATCCGTTTATTTATGTTTAAGTATGAGTTAGGTTAGAATTTATGATTAATATACAAATATGCGTGATAGGTTATGCAATGTGATTAATATATTCATATTTATATTTGAGTATATATATGAGGTAAGTACACATATACCTTTAGTTATATGTTTATGATAAATACCTATGCCTATTCAATCTTTGTATTTGTTAAGCATATGAATATATATATATGTATTTCAGTATATATATAATTATTAGTTTCTATTAGTCCAGTGATTTGTAATTTGACAAGTAAAGATGTGTTCTGTTATATTAGAATGACATTTAAATGTAGATGTATAAATACATATGTATATTCAATTTTAATAGTGATTGAATATATACGTATATGAATAAGCATTTGGTTATACACAATTGATGTGTATGTATATTTGATTCTATGTATTACATAATAGGATATGTGAAGGTTGCAATGTATATTTATGGAATCAGAAATTATTTGATTTTTATGTAATATTTAATTATTGTATTTTTGGGTATGCTATAGACTTACTTAGCTATAAAAGCTTACTTTATTTGTTTATGTCTTTCTGTTTTATAGTTTTAAAAGATCAAGCTTCAAGCTCGGGGACTGTTAGCAAGTTCATCACCCTATCTGTAGTTTAGGTATTTAAAATGTTTAAATTCTAACTATGGCATGTACAGACTAGATAAATAAGTTGTGGGTCATATTTTGTAATAGTGTAAGTGATTATAATATATATATATATATATAAATATATATATGAAAATGGTTTTATTTTCTTATAGACTTATTAGTTTGTAATATCCTTGTTTATTTTAAATGGTTAGAAGAAAAAAAATCTAAAAATTAAAATTTGCATATTTAATATTAGGTTCAGATTATCATATGTGACTATTAAAATTATGGAACTTTAATGTATGTTTTTTTCTGAGTTATGTTATGCTTAGTAATGCCTCCTAACCCTAATTTGGCGACGGATATGGGTTAGGGGTATTACAGCTTGAGCTCTAGATTTAAGACCTTTTAGGAGTTGCAACAACCATTGCCTCTCGAAATAAAAGAACATCATAAAAATACATTCAGATAACCTTTCCATCATCTTAAACACAAATAACCCATAAACAAAGGCTTACTTCTTTAGAAATTCATGTAGATCTACCTTTCAGAGCCATAAAACTCACCTCGACATGGAGAAATTTCTAGAAGAATCTAGAGTTTTAGATCCAGCTTAAAGAAAAATGCTTCTCCTTTACTCCAACCTTAGATTTCAATATTTTCAAAAGAGAATAAGAGAACTCCCTTTTATTACAACTTGAAGACCTATTAATATAGTCAAAGTCTTTATTGGAACTTTACAAATGTCACATCACTATTGACTTGTCTTATCAAGGGTCTACAACTTCCGAGAAAACTAATTGAGTACTTTCCCTTTCTCTTTTAATTATCGAAGTTCTCGTTCGGCTAGTTCCTAATCAATTTACCTTTTAACTTAACTTGTACAATATCATGGGGAAAAGGGTGTACTACTTCTGACATGGGCTCATACCTTCAGTATCTATTTACCTAACTAAATCCTTCTGCTATCAAATCACAATTATCTAGCATGGAACTCTAAACATCTTGAACACACAACCGTGTTCGCCCCTATTATACGCCAGAAAGAACACTTGAGAGATTACCAATTCACCAATCGTACTTTTCAAAGACTATATTGAACCTTATGCTCGTCGAAACTGAGCGTTATAGGCCTGTTCAAAGAATTATTATACTTAGTCAACTTCAACTTCTTATACTTTACACACACTCAAAACTTACTCTTTGTGCCTTACTTTTGTAGACATTGTTTGAACACTAAGGTTTCATCAGGTAGGATGTTACAACTTGGCTTGCGCAATGTGTGATTAAACCTTAAGATTGATGACCCTAGGAAGTAATTCAGGATAAACGAGATCGAAAGATAAGTTTACTGAGTAAATCATAATTTATCCTGATCAAGAAAGTGAGGTCGAAAGATAAGTGACTATTGGTCGATTAGTTAATTAGTTAGAGGCTGAAAGGTAATAACTAGTTAATTAATAGCTAATTCGCTAAAACTTGAATCCTGAAGTTAATTAGGAACACTGACGTAAGTTAATCTTCTACTTACGTAATTGGATTAATTTCAATTGTTAAATTGGTTTTTAATTTTGTTTAATTTATGTTATTTCAGTTAATTAATTTTAATTTGGTTCTTCGTACTATAGTTTTAAGTTATTACTGTTTAGCCCTATTAGTGTAGAAAATGAATTTTAATATAATTCAACCTCTCTTAGGTACGATCCTTGGAATACTTTTCGCAGTGTTTCGTTGTAACATTTTACTATATTACAATTTGACCCGTATACTTGCAAACACCTCTACTCAATTAATTATCTTTTTGCTACAGTATTTCCAGCCTAGACATTCGCATGTCTAGCAGCGGTCAGTCACGAAGTCATTCCTGAGCTCTCCCTAATGACATGCAATTACGAAAGCAACACAATCAGTGCTTGTCCAATGACCTTGTCAAAAATATGTTACCCTCATAGAATATCCTTAATCTCTTTAGGATAAATTTGCTCTCCCAATATGATCATATTTTATCTCATGGTAACCATTACATCTTCATTCACGAAAAGCCAATTACTATCAAATAATAATCAAGTCATTCATCATAAAGATGAACGACCCGTGGCCATGTTTACTTTTCATTTATCATGTAATGCTAATAAGAGGACATCATTTATTCCTGTCTTGGGCTATGAATTTAACTATTGTGAATGATGATACGTACTATAGAAGTCATATACCTAACGCACCAGCTTTCAGTTTCATATTTATTTGAACAGAGGCTTTTACTTGCATCAAGGTATACGAGTCACGCATACATAGTCCATCATCCACTCAGAATTAAGGTATGCCACATTGTGAATGTCACAAATGAATAAAACCATAAACAGATTCAAGATCTATTCTTCTTGCGTCAATTCTGATGTACTATCAGTCTAGCTAGTCACATCCATCTCTCTATCTTCTGGGAGTTGTCCACTACGATGCCCAAGACAAGACACTCCCTATTGGAAAAATTCTAGTTTGAAAACGATTTTCTTGCACAACAAAAATTAAAATTTTGAAAATTGACCTGGTTTGTGATATTTATAGCTATAAACCTTAGACCGAAATCATATATGTGTTTTCAAATAAGCTGATCCTTGATGTTTTTCGGCTTTCAACCAAACGATCGTTTTCGTTATTCTAGTACCAGAAATTACTATGAGTGTGGGCTCGAACCAATTGAATCAAACCACATAACTAAAAAAAGTTTTCTTTTATCTTTGGGGTGAAAACGAAAATTCTCTCTTCTTTAATAGAAACCAGTAGAATTGTTATTCTGGAAAAAATATATTTAATAGCTACAAATAAATTATCTCTATTTTTTGGTAGAGTAACAATCTCTCTAAGTTATGTAAATAACTTTGTTGGTGTTATCTATTTAGAAGGCGAGGATATAGAACCCTTATTAACTTGTAGATGTTTATTTCAAATAGAAAAACAACTTCCTAGTCCAAATAGAAAAGGGAGAGAAGCTAATAGGGCGTGTTTCCCCTCAAATGTATTCTGATGGGGATTTGGGCCTTTCATTGTATTGGGCCCAATTATATGTGCTATTTGGACTTTTAAGTCAACACTTTATAATTTAATCCAACCCAAGACATATTTTTCTATTTCCAATTAAATAATTTTCTCATCCAAAATTTACCCGTGATAAAATTATAACGATTTTACCCCTGGTAAAAATTCCAAAAAAAATATTTAATATTTCACAATTCAATTTGTTCACTATGATCGAATGGTTTAGTTTCATTTTCGGGCTTTAAAATAGCTCAAAAACATAAACTCTTTCTTTCGATCATTTCTAAGTAATCCATGTGCATTTGCAAATGAATCATTTCTCATTTCCATTTTTGAGAAAACCACATTCATTTCCAAATGACTCCATTTCTCCATTTCAGAGAAAGCCATAGTCATTTCTGAATGTTTTTCATTTCTCAATTTCTATTCATTCTACTCATTTTGATTCAAACACGCAATTCATTTTTGGTTTCAACGAGCTAGTGGAGGGATTGATTGGACATATGTAATTACGACTTAAATGATTTATAAACTCATTTAGTCACGAAGTAATTCCACTATAGTATCGTCACTAAGCTCTCCCTAACGGCATACCATTACCAAAGAATTTACTCAGTGCTCGTCCAATAACCTTGTCATAAGTGTGTTACCCTCATAGGATATTCTTGACCTCTTTGGGATAATATTCACTCTCCCAATATGATCATATTTTATCTCATGGTAACCATTGCATATTCCTTCACGAAAAGTCAATTACTATAAAATATTAATCAATTAATTCATCACAAAGATGAATGAATGATGGCCACGTTTGCTTTTCATCAACCATGTAATGCCAATGAGAGGATATCATTTACCCACGTATCGGGCTATGAATTCCATTGTTGTTAATAACACTACATACTATAGAAGTCGTACACCTAACATACCAGCTTTCGGTTCCTTATCTATTCAAACTCTAGCTTTTACTTACGTCAAAGTGCATGAGTCACACATACATGATCCGTCATCCACTCCGGATTTAGGTATGCCGCACTATGAACGTCACAAGTGAATATGTCACACCCCAAAAATGATGGATCCAAATGGGTGAGTAAGGTATGTATGTAAACTGATTTAGCAATGTGGTAGCATAATCTGCCATCTTGTTGGCTTGTTGGTGAATCAGAGTGTTTACTCACACTAGCGTTAAAGTATTTACCTCTTAGCAGTATCTAAGGATTTAATTACAGGGTATCTACAAGCAATGAAATATTACACCCAAGAAAGAGTATGCCTAATGAAGAGTATGACCAGAATATTGGTTGAGCACGAAGAGCTTATCAAGTATCTAAGGATGTTATAGGAGATTTAATTATCTTTATGACCATGTCATACGCGAGTCATTGTCAAAGTATAGTACGCTCAGTTTTCTTGAGCACTGTTCAAGTTGATTTTTGTGATGATATGAGTTGAGAGTCAGTTGAATTGATTTTACCATCCCTATGATTGGTCAAAAAGTAACGAAGATCTTTGCTAGATTCTCTTTACCTTCCTCTGAATTTTTCTTTATAGGAAACTAGGACGTTTAGGTAAGGTAAGCATCATCACTTGTTAGAGTCCATAGTACGGGGACAAGGAGTTTGTATCTAGTAAGAGAGAAGACATTTCAAATGACTTTACTTTCTACTTTACGTTCTGGTTTTTATTTCCAACCTAAATGTTCTTTTCTTCTTTGTTAAGATAGAGCTAAGACCTCATTTAATCAATGGATGATTCAGCCTTCTAGTAAGTTTTATAGCCCTATATGTTATGATTGTTATTGAGGAAGGATATTAAAAGGTGTAAGAATAGTAGGGCGTGAGTGAAAGGCCTTGTATGGGGGTCACATGTAGTTGAAACATTAGTAAACTATCTGTAAATGAGGATTCTAATAGAAATTCCATGATCTTGTAAGTAGTTGTTGCTACTAGATTGGGAACGACAATTAAAACAGAAACTCCAAATTGAAGTAATGGTAAATCTCTGGTGAATTTCTAGACCCGAATTCTACATAATATGTTATGATGATTCCCTGTACAGTCGATGTTTATATAGATGAACATATCTTCTTGAAAAGTTACTGTATACATGTATATATGGTTGTGTGTGTTCTCTGTGAAGCATTTGTATGTATGTGCTGAAGTGTACGATACACTACATGAATATGACAATGTATGGTGAGAATGCATGAGAAATTATGTGTTAGGAAGTATGATTATGTTAAGATTGTGAGTGAAATTTGTGTAGATGCGTCTATTATGTTATTCAAGTAATGTAAGACCACGAATGGTTGGCGATAAGGGGGTTCCGGTGGAGTGTCAGTAAAGTATATAATACGATGACAGACCTTGCAGTGGTGCTTTGATGATATCCTTGGGATAAAAAACGAGAAAAGGCCAATGCGGCAGAGATGAAAAAAAAAACAATGGCCATGGCAGTTTTTGGGAATAGCAGATGAGCTACATTTGTCTACTAGGGTTTTTACGTGTCCTTGGGGCGTTGATGGGCAAACCTCAGGTGATGCTAAGTTTAGACAAATCTATATTGTCAAACATGATAGTTTATGTGGTACCTTTGTGGTAAGTCACCTTTAAAGCCTTTTTGGCAATTTACTTGGGAATTCCTTAACACTGGTTACCTATAAAGCTTATGTGATGTAATGTTTGGAAAGCCTGTCAGGCGAATTTTGTATCACCTAAGTGGCGAGTTGTTAGTCTGCCTTCATGGTGAGAACTGGGCATGCCTTTGAGACATTTCTGAAGGTGTCCTCAACAGAGTACTCGACTGATGAATCCGCCATAATAACTCATTAGGTCAGAAAGAGAGCTTAGCATATAAGTAATTATGGGTGATGTAAGTGTCCACCAAATCTAGAAGTTTTTCCCTTTTGTATCTAATGTTATCTGAACTTCCATTGGGTGATCTAAAATATTAACTTCATTGAAAAAAATTTGTTGTCTAGATCGACGTGAAGATATGGCGTGATTGGTATTCCGACAACCACCAGAGCTAGTATATGAATCCGCTAAGACTAGTGTCCATAGGTATATCATTATGAGGAATGCATCCAATTTCTATCTTTAAGCAATTGTGAAATAGGATCCCCTATAAGGTAGGAAGTTTGTAATTCGCCAATCAACTGGAAAGTGGATAATGTGGTCGAGCTAGAGGTTGACGTATAGTTATCCGTCAGGAATCAGAAAAGTATTCTTCAAAATCTAAAAGGAAGTCCAGGATTCTTAAGTCAAGGAATTCAACATCATCATTTAAAGGTAAAAATGGTTAAAACTCACTAAGTTCCATTGAACTTATGGGTGTTTATTTGTAATGCAGGTTCTTGAGTTGAACCAGTTCGCTATAAGGGACCAAGCTAGGAATGGGCTAAGGTGGTTGATTGTAGTGCGATGTTATGCATATAGAGGGAAATTTTTGGGAACATGTTTTCAAATGGTGAATAGTATTAAATGTCACGAATATGTCTGTTTTATCAAAGATTTAATTTGTAATGCTTTATACTACTTTTAAGAGTATGTTATAAATTACAAACGTTTCATTCAAATCTTTTGACTTCGAAAAGAGTTTTAAATAAATAAGAAGTACATCCAATATGATTTTTCACCAGTTGAACAATTTTGTTCAGTATGTAAGTATTCTGACGTCCTATATTCAGATCTGGTAAATCGGGTCAGGTATAGGGTGTTATAGAATAAATCTAAAAATGGATTCAAGATATATTCTACTTGGTTCATGTCCTATGTATTGTCAGTCTAGTAAGTTACATCTATGTATTTATCTTTTAGGATCCATTCGCTCCGATACCCAATAGAAAACATCTCCTCAATTTAAGTTGGTAGATGACATATTAGTCTTTCAATCGGTTTGCTTATTTCTGATTAAACTAAGGACATGCTGAGGTTTGCTTACTAATACAAGCTGTCTTTTCGTATTAAGATCTGACCACGTAATACCGCTTAGTATTAGTTAAACATTAAACAAACAGTGAGAAACATTTTCTTTCATTTTTCTTTGTGTGCAAAAACCATGTGAGGACAATATACAAAGTATTAATTTAATTCATGAATAAATTTATTGACCAATCTATTCGAAAAATTATAAGTGTACTTAGACGAAAATACTACACTTAGGGCACTAGATCCAACAGTCTCTCACTTTCCCTAGTGAAGTAGATGAGTCATGTTTCGCATTCCTATTCCCCTCCATATATTTCCCAAAGAGCTGTCTAGCTAGGAAAGTCTTGGAAAAAAAATCCCCAAGGTTTGTCATCAGATGTGATCTTTGACTACATCTACTATCCCATCAAAAACTACTGTCTCCCTTAATGTGTTTTTATCTTTATTTGGTTTCTTTTAGGTTTAATTATATTCGTACTATTATAGTGCCATAGCTTTTTCATACCTCATATTTGACCCTCCATAGTGAAGTTAGCAATGTATCTCTGCTTGACACTTAATCACACTATGGACTCGTTGTCTAGGACAAAATACAACCCAATGTTGATTTCCTCAAATCTTAACATGTTTAAAAGTCATAATCAGTATATCCAATAGGAGTAAGATCTCCTCTGGAATGCACAAGCATATAATCCCTCATTCTCCGTAAATATTTTAGATCTATTTTTCAAGAAAAAGGATGGTTCTCTAAGGCTATGTATAGGCTATCGATTGTTAATTAAGCTAACCATTAAGAATAAATATCCCTTGCCCAGAATTGATGACTTGTTTGACCAATTTTGAGGTGCCACGTTGTTTTCTAAAATAGATCTAAGGTTGAGGAACTATCAACTTAGGGTAAAGGAGGCAGATGTGCCCAAAATTGCATTTAAAACCCTATATGGCCACTATGAATTCCTTGTAATGCCATTCGATTTAACCAATGCTCCTGCCGCCTTCATGGATCTAATGAACCAAGTGTTCCAGCCCTTTGTTGATTAGTTCATTGTTGTGTTTATCGATGATTTCTTAATCTATTACAAAACCAAATATGAACATGATGAACACCTTAATAAGGTTCTACTATAACACCTTTAACTCGACCCGATTCACCGGGTTTGGATATCAAGTTTTATCACATGAAAAACCTAAAAAATTTTAAAGATACTCTCTGTAATGCCCTCCACCTGACTCGATGAATCGGATCTGAGTATTGGGTGTCACGCTCTATAACAGATGTAACTTAAACTTTTTGCCTATGGAAAAGTTCTATCTATGAATATGACAGAGTCTCTTATGGGTGTACATTGTATGGTTACATATACAATTCATGATAATAAAATTTTATCAATTTTTATTTTATCTTTTGGAAAACTGTATACATATTGGAATTCTACCTAATGAACTTATGCTCAGACTTAAGCATGCCACTTAACTTCCTCTGTATTCATAATGGCCTGATTCGCCAGTCCTTGGCGTAGCCCTAGCATCGTCCCTCTACGCATACTCCTTTACAACCTGAAACAGGAAATAAGTTTAGTAAGTTCATAAGAACTTAGTGAGATAATCCTTAAATGCATGTTTCATTATATCAAAGTGTGATAGATGCTTCACATGTCCTTCATGTGTCATTTGACTTTTCCTTATTCCTTCTGGCAGTTACTTCACTAAGATTTCCTTTAACAGATTGTAATAACTCTTTTATATTTTAGACCTTTGTCTTCCTCTCAGTGTCTTTAAGGACTTACCTTCCTTTCATATTCATTAAACTTTCACTCTACTAGGCTCCAAATTCGAGGTCCAAACTAAAATAATATTTTTTTCCTTTGAGCATATTATACTTACAATCTCATCACTTTCTATGTCCATATTTAAAATTTTATCTTTACATGGTCTTTAACCACTTTGTTTTCCTTATTAGCGAACTTAAAATCTTATTTCATACATCCTGATTTTACCTCTATTTTCAGGCGAGGTAGACTACGCTCATTACTCTACATAGAGTTCACCTAGATCTTCCTTACTTTAGGGTACTATCTATACATGCCTATAACACATATCTCGGATTCACCACCTATTCTGGCGCACTCTAGCTTCACCGTTCGTTTCTTATTACTATGTGGGGTTTACATATGGTGCCTTTCTTTCAGAGTTTGCTGGATACTTTGTTCTTTCTACTTGTCTCATACATTATCCCTTACAATTATCATACCTTCAGAGTCCTATATTTACTTTGCCTTCAGAGGACCATTCATGCCATTGTTTCCTAATTCATTACACGACATTCATTCAAAATTTTTCGTGAAGGCATTCCTTCATTTAAATAGCCGCAAAGGCTTCCTTTGTATTCGCCACAAGGGCTTTCCTTTACAAAGTTGCCACCCAGGCATCCTGTCCTTAGGTTGCGCCACGGAGGTGTTCCTTTTCAGATATAGCCACGAAAGCTTCCTTTACAGAGATTTCCACAAAGGATTTCCTTTCTAGAGTTTGCCACAGAAGCTTTCTTTTGACAGAGATCGCAACAAAGGCTTTTCCTTTTAGCGATTTGCCACACAGGCGTTCCTTTGAGAGTTTTGCCATAAGGGCTTACCTTTCTAGGGTTTTGCCACAAAGGCTATCTTTTAACAGATTCAACTCAAAGACTTACCTTTCTAGAGTTTTGCCACAAAGGTTGTCCTCTTTAACAGGTTCGCCACAAAAGTCTACCTTTCCAAAGTTTTTCCACAAAGGCATCCTTAAATAGAGATTACAACAAAGGCTTTTCTTTTCTTGGTGGTTTAGGCGATAGGGATTTGCCTAGACTCACACTTAGTGAGGTTTGCCCCTCATCGTCCTGGGACACATAAAGAACCATATTAGGTAATAACCTTCCTTAATTTTTTCCCATATGATACCATAACCCACCAGTTATAGTCTTACATGATATGGTCTTATTTCGATATGATGCCATAACCCACCAATTACAGTCTTACACGATATGGTCTACTTTCCATATGATCCCACAACCCATCAGTTACAGTCTTACAGGTATGGTCCTTTAGCGCCATGGCCATGGACTTGTCCTTTTCAGAGATTTATCTTTTTAGTCCTGACGGATCCTTTTCACAAATCCGGAGATAGACACAGACTCTTCATACTTAGACCCATCTTTCATGAACTTATCAGATCTTTACTTACTCATAATAGACACATCTAGACCTTTTGGACACATTAACATATTTCCATTATCCAAACACAATCATCCTTTAACCTCAAGATTCATGTTTCATACTTTGACCATAAGACTTCATGTTATCCATACATGCAAGTCCATAAATCTTATGCTCCTTATTAGAGCCATCACATCATGTTTTACTAGTTCTATTTCATGATTTCATCACTTAGCATACAAGTTTCTAGAAGGTATATTATGCATGCATGATTCAGTTTAAGGACTCACCTAATAACCTCAGAGGCGGTTTAAACTTTAGAACTAGCCCTTCATTGTGGAATCGATAGTTTGGGCTCCAGATCCATCATTCAACAAGATGCTACAGCCTCCTCCACCTTGATAAATAGAGACACTTTGTTAGAACCCATTTGGGTAACATTTATCATCACTTTAAACCTTATCACTAAGCCTTATTTTGTTCAAAGCATACCTACAAATTTGTGTTCCGTTGACCAGTAGAGTCATGAAACATACCTTGATGGGAGGGAAAATCACTAAAAAAAATTAGGGTTTCATACTCATCTTAGAGAGATGTTTCAATCTTCTTTTAGCCCCAGTTCTTAAGAAGGAAGATAACTCTCCCTTAAATTAAACTAAGTGTCCTTTAAAATTAACTTAAGTCTTTATGGGAACTTGGTAAACGTCACATCAATACTAAGTTGTCTTATCCAAATTTGTCACTTTTATGAAACTCATTTGATTACTCCTTTAGCCTTTCACACTTCTAGTTCACGCTTGGTTAGTTCCCACCCAACTTACCTCACAAGTTACTGGTATGGGACCACATTGGTTACAGGGTGTACTTGCCACTAGCGTGGACTCATATCCTAAAAATCATTTTACATAGTCGTAAGCCTTATTTCACTACTCATAGTTATCTGACGAGGAATCCTTATTTACTTATTTTCCTTTCAAAGTCCACCCATTCTATACGCTGCAAGGGGCTTTTAGGCGAACATTTCTTCGCTAGTCATACTTCTTTATAACTATGTTCCATATTTATACATATACATTCTTACTAGTACACTTGACTCGTTATAGTTCCCTTTCTTCAATTTTAGCCATAAGCTTTTTTTTTCAAAATATCCTATATGATGTACATACTATAGTTACCATGGATTCCTTTCCTTTCATTCAGAATCCGCCAAACTAGGGCATCACTGACGCACTCAGAAAGTCCTTACACTTAATCAAATCCTAACGTTGGGCATTTCAAACTTACCCTTAAGTCTTATTTTTATAAACAACAAATAAATTGTTAGGACTTCGCCGGGTGGGATGTTACACTCTCTTAAATTCTTGGTTTAAAAAATTTTTCTTGTTATTTAAACTAATTTCTCATTATAAAGAAATAGAGAAAAGTTTTAAAAGATAATATGTTAATGATAGGTGCTAAAAGTAACATGTTTTAGCCTCTTTCTTAATACGTTTTTGGATGATTATTCGATTTCAAATGGTGAATTTTATGCTCCTAATCCTTTAAATTCATGTTTCTCCACTTAGGAGGGCATTTGAGACCAAAAAGAGAGAAAAACGAGTGAAATTTGAAAAATCAAAGCAAGTTTCAAGAGTCACAAGGGCTTGGCCATTCCATACGGGCCGAACACATGGCAGTGTGAGACATACGGCCTGCTTAGAAATCACAAATTGTATTTCAAACACGTGAAAAATGTAATTTTTAGGTTTTTCGGGAATTCTAAAACCTATATATGACAAAGATAAGAATATGGGAGTAAGTCATCAGAGAATACTCAAGAAAACAACTCAAAAAACACCATTAAAGCTGACTCTGAAGCAGATTTCCATCAAGATTGAAGATCACATTTTTCTTTCTTTAAAGTTTATTATGAGTTTATTTGTTTCTCGTGGTTATACTGTCTTTGAGATGTTTTTATTTGCAATTATAAACTAATTTTCTAAATACCTAGGGAGATGAACCCTATGATGAATTCTGTCTTTTGATTTCTATTTTATGCAATAAATACTTGAATCTTGATATCAATTACGAGTGTTTAATTCTTGGTTTAATATTTCTAGACTAATAATCCATGTTTGAAGTGCTTAAATCAGAGGAGGAAAAGTCCCTGTTTAAGAGTAGATCTAGCATAAATGAGTGGAGTTGCATGCAGTCCTAGAAATAGGACGACATAAATCTACTAGATTAGAGTAAAATCCAATAAGGGGATTAATCGAGTTAATGCAATAATATGGGTTTTAATTAGAAAGAAATTTCAATTAATCAAACTAGAGTCAATTGCTCTTACTCTTGAAAGAGATATTAGCATAATTTAGGGATTTCTACGGATCAAGATACTAAGTGAAAAAATTATTTAATTCAGATTGATAATGACAGATGAAACCTAGGTGGATTCTTTCCTAGGTATTGTTTCGCTTCTTGGATGTTAATTATTTATTTCCTCGATTCGTTCTTTGTCATATTCTTTTGTTAATTAAATTAATTAATTTTAGTTTTAATCAGTATCTCTAATTTGTCGGTTAAATAATTGAAAGACAATAATTACTAGTACTATTAGTACTCGTGTGAATGATATCTTTGCTCACTATACCTATACTGCGAATTGATAGGTGCACTTGCCTTAGTTAGATTTTTAGTTATTTTAGGACTTCAATAAAGTTTTTTGGCACCGTTGCTGGTGATACAAACTCACTTACGAGATGTAATTGAGTCATTTTGTTGCCCGATCATAAATTAAGTAGTTTTCGTTTTGGTTTAACAAAATGGCTAAGTTACAAAAATATAGTTGTTTAGGCAGCGGATAAAACAAAGTTAAAATGATGGAAAGATGGATAATGAACTTAAAACAAGAAAGAACCCTTAATAGCGATTAAGGACTCGAATCCTATAAGTTTTAAAGTGAAAATGGTTTGTTGAAATCGGACCGTGACCCACTATCTAATGAGATAGGAACCAACGGTATCAAGGGTGAATGCCACACACGGACGAGTGATAAGTTCAGAAAAGAAACAAGATTGACGCCACTAGCTTAGCTAGATATATCAAGCTGAATCTCGAAGAACAATGAGAGTGAAAAGTAACAAATATATATTTCATAAAAATGATTCCAAAGTCTCCCCAAAGTTTACAAAAGAAACTATTTATAGGTTGAAATATGACCAGTTGAATAGACAATCATTAAAGACAAAATAATTAAGCTAAATTAAATATCTAGCTGAAAACAATCCAATAAACTCGGTGAATGCAAGTGCTGATCAGTCTTGGTTCATGGCTTCGATAGGTGAGCTGAATGTAGCTTGATTTGGTGAATGCAATTGATGTTTGTAGGTGCATCGAATGGGAAGTCTGCTGATGAATGAACTTGATGGCAGCTGAATGGTCTTTAAGTGAGAACATTCTGTTATTTAGGTGTGAACAGCAGGAATCAAAGAGTCACTTGGAAAGTTAGCTGATCAACTCATAATATTTGGCAAAAGTTCATGAATAAGTCGGCTGGAGAATGCACCAAGCAGCCCTAAGTATATGCGCAATTGGGTGCATGAATCCTTCATTAATTAGCTACAATGTATAGGCAAGATACATGAACATCCAGTTGAATAATAACTCCCTTCGTTCATGTACAATCAGGTACGTTGTTGCTCAATTAAATGGCTTCAATGTATCAACTAAGTACATGAATGTTCAGCTAAAAAAATTAGCTCCCAACATTCATGCACAATTCGGGTGCATGCTCCATATTTAATGAGCTACAATGAATCAGCTAGATTCATGTATGTTCAGCTGAATAGATGGATGTTAGCTTCTCCTTTCCAGCAACCTGTAAGAAACCATTAAACACACACACGGTTAAAGCTTCAATAAGATAAACTGAACACAAATAAATATGTAATTGACCAGGACACCATTAAGGAAGCTGACTTGCTAATCATGCATTAAATTTGTCTGAAAATGAAACATGTTAATAGGTCTGAATTAAACATGCTTTGATGTCATCCTAACTAGTACATACTTAATAAAAACAAACAAACAAACATGTAATTAAAGCTTTAAGAAACTGAAACAAAATTAATTTAATTAACATAATTAAAAATGTCTAAGTCTAGCTAGCTAATTCGAATTCAGCCTTAAATAAACTGTAGATGTTCCTTGTGGAATCGTCCAACACTTGATTGGCAAGCTCTTTTGTAGCTTTCTCCCAAACTCAATCCACTAAAGCCAATATTGACTTTTTAAGCTATTTAGCTCGAGCTCAAGTGATTGGTCCAATAGGAAGCTCGATGGAATCTCGATTGGAGTCAGCTGAGTCCTTAGGCTAGTTCATATCATTCCCCCTCTTCAAGTCAATTTGTCCTGAAATTGTCGCCTATATCAATAAGAGATGAATTAGATACGTTAAAAGTCGCACGGGTAGGATACTTACCTGGTAGGTCCATTCGATATGAAGCATCAACAATTGACTCCATCACTTGGATCGGAACATCAATCTTAGGAAGCAACACTTTAAAATGATTTATTCTTAAATCAGGCCATTTGCTCACGAAAAATCTTTCAAGATCTCGAACCCCTTTGTTTATAAACCTGACAAAGTCGTGTCCAAAAATGTAAAAATCTAAATAGTTCGAAAAGAAAGAAAGTTATTTGCATGCCTTCCCTCTTTAGAAAGGTACCATTTCAAATTGTCACCTACACAAGAATGGAACAGTTTAGTAACTTTATAAATTATAGGCACAAAATAACTTTTCGATACCCTATTCAAGAATGGAATGTATAAACCACTGCTAGAGTATAAGTTATAAATGGGTCTTACCTTTTTAGATTGAATCAAAAACTTCATTAATGGTAACAAATCAGAATCACAAAGCATTCATAAGTTATAATCTTGGAAAACAAAATTCCATCGCTCAAACCCCTTAAACGATAATATAGAACAATAATCTCCGGGATCAAAAACAAGGTTTTTTGTTGCCATTTCAATCAGACTCAAAAATTTCATGAATGGCAACAAAAAAGGAGCATAAACTAATTGAGAGTTATAATCATGCAAATTATGCTTAAATCCTTTCAACCATAATATAGAACAAAAATATCCAACATCAAAGATTTGATTTTGACTTTGTACATCATCAAAGCTCACATATTTGGTTTTTGAAAATAATGATAAGTCATGGAACAAATGAAAGTGGCCAAAATATTTATGCAAAATAGAACTATGATGCTCACCTTATTTCAACAATAACTTAGGGAATCTTGCTCCAAGTTTAAACACATGGGTTTGCTGGCTTATTTTCGAAGGCAATGAAAACCTTTCGTTCAGCAACGATGCAAACATGCTAGACATGGGTTTGTACAAGCAATCAAAACTTTCAAAATTCCTTCGAACAGGCAACAATATCCACAAAATTTGCTCGCATGAAGTTAAAGAATTCTCATGGCATTTTAAATCAAACAGGTTAAGCTTATCTCGTGAAAATTCTTTATCACTTATGACAATCAAATCTTGCTGACATATAGTTAGGACAATGTCATCTATGTCCAAGTCATCTTGCAACTTGATGTTATTTGTATAAACTTGAAATAAATGATGAAAGAAATATTTCAAGACACTAATAAGATCAAGAACAACAACTCGATTTAAGGAACAAAGTAGGTTGTCATGAAGGATCTTTTTAAGACTAAAGACTTGGACACACTTATCAATGAATTTCAAGGAGTACCAACATGATTGAATCTCAATAGATTCCTTACCTTGCTTCCTGTAAAAAATTTGCAGAAAATTCTCACCCTCTAACTTACCTTTTTCGATTAATTGAAATCGTCGTTCGTCGGCAAAGTAGTGAAGTTGGAACTTGTCTGCGGGTGGAATGTTATGAACTGAAATGAAGAGAAATCACAAGGCAAACTTGAATATTGGTTAGCAAGAATAGTCCTCCCTTTTATTTGATTACTTTCTTCACTCGTTTCTCATGCAAGCTCTCTTTCTTTTTCACTCGTTTCATTTTCAAGCACTCTTTCTTTTTCACTCGTGTCTTTTTCAACAACAACACTCTTTTCATTCACATTTTCTTTTATTTCTTGAATCTCAATGACATATTCATCTTTCACATTTTCTTTTCTTTCTGTCTCATTTTCCTCTTTTTCATTTTCAATCTCTTTTTCAAATTTCTTTTCTTTTTCTTTATCATTTTTCTTTTCGTGCTCATTCACTCTTGCACTCTCTACAGAAGCCTTCATCTTGAGTTGATCTTCGTAGACTTGTTTCGGGGTTAAAGTCTTCCTAAAGTGCTTGCAAGTGTAGCGGTTAGTGTCACCATTGTGCATGACCCTCCGGTCAAATTGCCAAGGCCATCCAAGCAGAAGATGTCCGACATGCATAGGCACCACATCACGTAATACTTCATCTTGATATTTTCCAATAGAGAGAGCAATAGGTACTTTTTTGGTCACCTTTAACTCTCTGTCGTCATTAAGCCATTGTAGCTTATAAGGATATGGATGCTTGGTAGTAGTTAGGCTAAGCTTCTCCACCATCATCGTGCTGGCCACATTGGTGCAGCTTCCTCCATCAATAATGACACAACAAAATTTTCCTTATACTTGGCAACATGTATGGAAGATATTCTCCCTTTGTTTCTCATTTTCCACGCTTGGAAGATTGAGGCTTCGCTTGATTACTAGCACCTTGCCATTAACAACTTGTTCTCGGTCACGTTCAGAACTTCTTGTCATGTTGATTGATACCTCACCAAAAACCTCACTTATTTCACTCACAAAGAAAGAAAAAGATGACACTCCACTCGTGTTTCACTTAAATGTTGGCTTTTACGTCTTGATGAATTCTTCTCTTTGTGCCTTTTAGAACTCAAATTCACCTCTCGAAGTTCTTGGAGATTTCGTTAGACCTATTAGAAAGCTCGTAGATAAGCTTCAAAATGCTAAAAACAAAATGGATTAACATTAGGTAAATAGGTAGGCTGAAACAAAATTTCAAGAGTGTGGCAGCAAAAATCGGTTTTAAGAACAAATAAAAAGATCGGGAATTAAAACACTTTTTTTTGTAAACTAGCTTTTTTTTGTCGAATTGCTCAAAATCCAAACTCCGACTTTTGTATTTCATTTTTTTATTTTGCACACTTTTTTTTATATTCGAAACTTTTTTTTACTCGAACTTTTTTTTGCTTCTTTTCAATCCGGGAGTATAAAAATAATGAAAACTTACTTAATTTGAAAAGCTTTGATACCAAATGATACGAACTCACTTATGAGATGTAATTGAGTCGATTTGTTGCCCGATCATAAATTAAGTAGTTTTCATTTTGGTTTAGCAAAATGGCTAAGTTATAAAAAGATAGTTGTTTAGGCAGCGGATAAAACAAAGTTAAAATGATGGAAAGATGGATATAATGAACTTAAAACAAGAAAGAACCCTTAATAGCGATTAAGGACCCGGATCTTATAAGTTTTAATGTGAAAATGGTTTGTTGAAATCGGACTGTGACCCACTATCTAACAAGACAGGAACCAATGGTGTCAAGGGTGAACGCCACACTCAGACGAGTGGTAAGTTCAGAAAAGAAACAAGATTGATGCCACTAGCTTAGCTAGATAAGTCAAGCTGAATCTCGAAGAACAATGAGAGTGAAAACTCACAAATATATATTTCATAAAAATGATTCCAAAGTCCCCCCAAAGTTTACAAAAGAAACTATTTATAGGTTGAAATATGACCAGTTGAATAGAAAATCATTAAAGACAAAAAATTAAGCTAAATTAAATATCCAGCAGAAAACAATCCAATGAACTCGGTGAATGCAAGTGCTGCTCAGTCTTGGTTCATGGCTTCAATAGGTGAGCTGAATGTAGCTTCATTCAGTGAATGCAGTTGATGTTTGTAGGTGCACCGAATGGGAAGTCTACTGATGAATGAACTTGATGGCAGTCGAATGGTCTTTAAGTGTGAACAAATGTAGGTGTGAACTGCAGGAACGAGAGAGTCACTTGGAAAGTTAGCTGATCAGCTCATAATCTTTGGAAAAATTTCATGAATAATTCAGCTGGAGAATGCACCAAGCAGCCCCAAGGTACATGCACAATCGGGTGCATGAACCCTTCATTAATTAGCTACAATGTATAGGCAAGATACATGAACATCCAACTGAACAATAACTCCTTTCGTTCATGCACAATCAGGTGTGTTGCTCTTCAATTAAATGGCTCCAATGCATCAACTAAGTACATGAATGTTCAGCTAAAAAAATTAGCTCCCAACATTCATGCACAATTCGGGTGCATGCTCCATATTTAATGAGCTACAATGAATCAACTAGATTCATGTATGTTCAACTGAATAGATGGATGTTAGCTTCTCCTTTCCAGCAAACTGTAAGAAACAATTAAACACACACATGGTTAAAGCTTCAATAAGATAAATTGAAAAGAAATAAATATGTAATTGACCAGGACACCATTAAGGAAGCTGACTTGCTAATCATGCATTAAATCTATTCGAAAATGAAACATGTTAATAGGTCTGAATTAAACATGCTTTGATGCCGTCCTAACTAGTACATACTTAATAAAAACAATCAAACATGTAATTAAAGCTGTAAGAAACTGAAACAAAATTAATTTAATTAACATAATTAAAGACGTCTAAATCTAGCTAGCTAATTCGAATTCAGCCTTAAATAAATTGTAGATGTTCCTTGTAGAATCATCCAACACTTGATTGGCAAGCTCCTTTGTAGCTTTCTCCCAAACTCGATCCACTAAAGCCAATATTGACTCTTTAAATCGTTTAGCTTGAGCTTGAGTGATTGATCCAATAGGAAGCTCGATGGAATCTCAATTGGAGTTAGCTGAGTCCTTAGGTTGGTTCGTATTAGCTGGGGACTAAAATATTGGGAAAACTTTATTTCTATTGATTTAACCATTTTTATTTTTATTTTAATATTTTTAATATAATTTTTACATTTTAATTTTTCTTTTGTTTGATTCTAATAAGTTGTAGAGATGGATGATAATCAAAATAATCATCAGGCTCTTGAACGTCTTGTTCCTTGTACTATATTTGATTATGCTAAGACTACTCTAATTGGGGCTGGATCTAGTATCGTCAGATCGACTATTGCTGTAAACAATTTTGAACTGAAGCCGAACACAATTCAGATGGTACAACAGTATGTTCAGATTAATGGTTTGCAAGATGAAGATCAAAATACTCATTTGGCTAACTTTCTAGAGATTCGCGACACATTCAAGATTAATGGTGCTACTGGTGAAGTCATACACTTACGGTTGTTCCTATTCTATTTGGGGAGCAAGGCATTCATTACCACGAGGTTATATCACTACTTGGGCGCAAACAACTAAATTTTTTTTTGTTGAAATCTTTTCCACCGGCTAAAATAGCTATGTTAAGGAATGACATATCTTCTTTTGTTTAATTTAACATTGAAACTCTTTATGATACATGGGAGAGATTTCAAGATTTGTTGAGAATGTGTCCTCACTATGGACTACGTTTGTGGCTCCAAGTTCAAACTTTTTACAATGGTTTGAACCCTTCAACTAGACAGATGATTGATGCAGTAGCTAGAGGAACATTGAACAAAAAAAGACCTGAGGCTGCTCAAGAATTTATTGAGGAGATGACACTAAATAATTTTCAGTGGCAAGTTACGAGAGTAAAACCTGTTAAGATAGCCGATCTTTCTAATATTGATGCAGTTTCTATGTTAGTAAATCAGGTTGAAGCTCTTGGTAAAAAAAATTAATTGTTTGAGTTTTTTTAAGCAGGTAAATCCGACAGTGCAATGTGATGCGAATGGAGCGGAGATGATTAATTAAGAATATTTACCCTTCGATTCTAGCATGGAACATGAACAAGTAAACTTTTTGGGTAATAATTCTAGACCTCAAAATAACCCCTATAGTAGTAATTATAATAGAGGATAGAGGAATCATCCAAATTTCTCTTGGGATGGTCAAGGAAATCAAAGGTCACAACCCCCTTTAGGTTTTAAACAACCTTATCAGCAAGAGAAGAATCCGAACCTTGAGGAGATGTTGGCTAAATTTATTTCAGTGTCCAAAACTCAATTTCCAAGCACCGAGACATCTTTGAAAAATATGCAAGTATTGATTCAAGGGCTTGACAATCAGATTGGACAGTTTGGCAAACTTGTTTCGGAAAGACCATAAGGTAGCTTGCCTAGCAACACTGAAACTAACCCAAATTAGCAAATCTATGATCTTAGGTCGACCCTTTGTAGCCACTGTAAGAATTTTTATTGATGTGGGAACTAGTGAACTTGTGCTTCGTGTAGATGATGAAAAGATTACGCTTCAAATGTGATTTTTTGAGAATCCCTATTAAGTGAAATGATACTAATTGTTCTGTTAATGTTAATAATCATGTGGCTCAACGTTCATTGCAAGATATCCCTCATGAACAAGTGTTGGAGCCATATTTAATTTAAAGTGATAGAACTCGAGGGATAAGTGAAAAACAAATAGTGTAGCTCAACGAACTAGATCAATGACGAATGAAGGTTGATGAAAAATCGAGAAAGCAAAAGGAAGTAACAAAGCAACGCCATGATGTGCATGTAAAGAGAATGAACCAACTCAAAATTCGGGACAAAGTGCTATTAGACCAATCGAATCCATGAATTTTTCCTTCAGAGTTTAAGTCAAGAGGGTCCGACCCATGTGTGGTAAAAACCATTTTTCCATTTGGGACAATTTAAGTAACACATCCTGAATACGAAACATTCAAGGTAAAAAAATAATCATCTCAAACCTAATTTTGGTGGTAAAACTGATAACGAGAGAGAGGAGCTTCCGCTCCAAGATCCGCCTTAACCGTTAGCTTGAAAAGCGAAGTTGAACTTAAACTCTAAATAAGCGCTTGTCGGGTGGCAACCTGAGTTTTTTTTTTTTAGTTTACTTTTATGTTTTTATTCAACAAAAAATTTCAAAACAAAAAAAATTTTAAAAATTACTACGGTTATTTTTTATCACTTTTAAAAAAATTTTAAAAAAGAACAAAATTTTGAAAAACAAAAAGAAAAAATAGGAAAAAAAGAATGAAAATATTTGAAAAAAAAAAGTGGCCTGCATGGTCTGGGTTGATCCACACGACCTGGCACACAGCCGTATGGAACACACGGTGATACAAAATGAGTTTGGATGAATGCGGAAAAGGATTGTAAAGTTTGTTCAAGTCGTAAATTTGACCTAGGGATCTAGACGTTCGAAAAGAAAATTGGATCTTGACAACTCCTGAAACACAATCATATCCAAGTTAGATTAAGCAATTAAAATAAATAACGAAGATAAATAAAATAAAATCAAATAATAAATCAAATACTAGAATAATAAATAAAAAAATAAAGAAGATAGAATATGATATGTAGAAGTCTTAAGAAGCCTTAGGAACACGAAAAATCCACAACCCCCTTCACGTGGCTCTAATTTCCCCTCCAAGATAGAAATATTGGAAATAACAAGTTTGAAGATGATCCCCACAATCTAAAAAGATTGTTAAAATCTCTTCTAAAAGAGACTCAAGAATAATTCTTGAAAAGAAAAAAAAAATCAAAGAGAACTTGAATAATAATCAATTGTTTGATTTGTATACAATGCAGAGGCCTATATATAGGCTAGCTAAATAAATCTAAATAAAACTCGTAAGTGTACTAGAACTCTAATTAATCTAAATAAGTAGTTTTAAATTAAACTTTCTTGTTGACATAAAACTCCTAAGTAACTTAAAATACTTAATAATTATTAAAAATTTGGAATAATTAAATAATAAAATAATAAAAACTGATAAATAAAATATTGGACTCATATATAATAAAAATTAAGCACAAAACACGAACCCAATATGATTTAAACTTGAATTAAAATCACGAAACTCGTAATTCTTGTCATAATCACGTCCAAAAATGATCATAACTTGAGCTCCCGAACTCGAAATCGATTGATTCAAAGTGCGTTTCGAAGCTAAGAGATAGATCTTTGAACTCCATGAGACGCCCCAACCTAGAAAAGCCAGGATTCTATCCAAAAAGTCATCGCAAGTCTTTTGATTTCCCAAGCTTGAAAATTGGCAGCTTCGGTGAATGAAATTTAATTAATTTCACCCCATTCGTGCATGTATCACACAACCTGGACATACGGGAGTGTCTTAGGTTGTGTGCATACTGGAGCTAATTTTTTCAAATTTAATTTGCCCCACATGGGCGCAGAGAGTTACACGGGCTAGAGACATGGCCATGTGGCTCACATGGCCTAGAACATGACCATGTACTTTTTTTCCTTTTTAAAACTAGTGTTTTTTTTCTTCATTTGTTTCCTTCCTACCCCAACCTAAGTGGTTTCATTTAGTTTTATATTTTTTTTATTTTTTTTTGTTTTTGTTTTTGTTTTTGTTTTTGTTTTTGTTTTTGTTTTTGTTTTTGCTTTTATTTTTATTTTTATTTTTATTTTTATTTTTATTTTATTTTATTTTATTATGCACTATACTTTTATTGTTTTGTCGGCTATTTTTCCATTTTTTATCTCTTTTATCTTTTTATTTATTTTTGTCTATTTTCTTATTAGTTTCCTCGGAAACATGCACTTCATTTAGAACCACTCGCGATTCTGGTTTTCAAATATTTCGACGAATTCATCCAAATTCAGGACAGTTTCAGTTTTCTTCCTCCTTATGATATTGTACTTATTCTATGATTTTAATTGTTTTTACATTGAGGGCAATGCACATCTTAAGTGTGGGGAGAATTTTATATGTTTATGCGATATAGCCCCTAAATTATTGTTTTGCGTTTAAGTAATTTTCTTGAACCTAACATTGAAGTAATTTTTTTAATTTGGAGTTTTTATGTATTTTGTTTTGGAATAATTTGTGAATTTTTGTGCATTGTGTGATCTATACTTTAAGACACGAGAGAGTCAAGCATGATAAGTTATTTTCAGAATTTATAATTTTTTGGTTGTCTCCTTGAACTGAAAAATTATTCTAAATTTTTAAATTTGCAAGTTTGATATCAAAACCATAATTTTTTGTGAGCTTTTGAGCCTATAGAGTAGATATTTTATTTCATACTCATTTTATTTTTTGTTGTGAGTGTGTCAACTTGCTTCGATTATATATGTCAAGACCACATTATTGATTTGATATACTGATATGATAGAGGCGCTTAGGATTTAACTCGTTTAACCTTTAACCACCTTAATTGTTGTGTTAACCCCTAGTAAACCCCGTTGATCCTAACATTTTTTTTCTAACCGTTAATGCTAACCCATATCTATGTTGTAAAATTATCCTTTTTATTGACTCTCTTATTGTCAAGATTCAATTTGGTTAGTTTCTTAACTATGTTTCATATTTTGAATTGCTAAATTTTATTTTGTTTAAAAAAATCAATAAAAAACATAAAGAAAAAATATATATTTGATTGAGCTTGAATAATTAGTTTCATATTTTGTTGAAAAACTCAGTTCCATTTGCGATTATTCTTGTTGATGTAATTTCTTTTAATTCAACAATTGACTTTTTTCTAGTTTAGTAATTCATCAACTCAATCTTGGTTATAACCAATTGTTTTGACCTTATCCATTCCCTTAACCTCAGCCCCATTACAATAGTGTAAAGACCTCTTAATTGGTGTGTCATCTTATTTTATAGTGGTGCTCTTCATAAAATTGCATCTCCTTGTTATCCATCAGGTCTTGAACCAAGGCTCTGAATTCTGCGCATTCCTGGATTTTATGTCCCTCCTCATGATGGAACTCACAATAATTTTCCACTCTTTCGAAGCTTCTCTCTGAACTTGAGATGATCAATCCCCTTCTTACCATATTTTTCCAGACCCACCTCAAAGGAATTTTCACCTCTGATATGTCCTCCTTGATCTTTCTACCCATGCTCCCACCTATCATGTTCACTCCATTATCATTATGATTAGGTAACGGATTCTCTGTACTAGGCGAATCATCTAATTTAACCACGCCCATGCTTATAAGCCTTTCTACCAGCTTCTTGAATGCCGTACAATGTTCTATAGAGTGCCCCACAATTCCCGCGTAATAATCGCACTGTGCGTTCGCATCGTACCGCTTGGGGTATGGAGGTTGCAGAGGTTTCAAGTGGTGAGGGGCAACCACGTGTGCATTGAATAGATTCTGATATAGTTCCCTATACGACATTGGGATTGGCGTAAATTGAAGCTTCTCTGTGTTTTGTCTTGTGTCAGATCTCTGCTTTGATGATCCTTGCTGGTTAACAGCCATCTTTCCCGGTTGATTGACTGTAATCGTTTTTGAATATGAACTTGTGTTGTTAACCTCGTTCTCCTTTTTCTTCGGAGCTGACCTTCTGCTACTTTCCCCAGCATCTATTTTCCCGCTTCTGATGGCATTTTCTATCATTTCCCCATTCATAATTATGTCAGAAAAGCTTTTAGAAGCACTCCCTATCAGATGCGTAATAAATGGGGCTTTCAATGTATTAACGAAAAGCATCGTCATCTCTCTTTCTAGAAGAGATGGCTGAACTTGGACAGCAACCTCCCTCCATCTCTGTGCGTACTGCCTGAAACTTTCACCAGGCTTCTTCTCCATGTTCTGCAGAGTAATTGTACTGTTTTAAGAATGCCTGTGCTAGATCTCTCCATGAATTAATCTGGGCACAGCTTAGTTGATTGTACCATTTGGATGCAGCCCCTGCGAGGCTATCCTGGAAGCAATGTATCAGCAACTGGTCATTATTAACATATCCAGTCATCCACCTGTAGAACATAGTAATATGGGCTTCGGGGCTACTAGTCCCGTTGTATTTCTCGAACTCTGGCATTTTGAACTTGTGAGGAAGTACCAGACCTGGAACCAAGCTCAATTCTCTAGCATCAATTCCATGGTAGCTCTCAGTACCTTCTAACGCTCTAAGTTTTTCCTCCAGCCATCTATACTTTTCCTCGAGCTGTTTCGGCAATTCATCATTCATTTTCTCGATTGTCTCGTCGAAGTCTGGGAAAACAAGATTAGCAAGATTGTCTCTAGCTTGGAAGTTTATTGGTGTTTCAGTACCGTCTTGAGGTTGATAGTGACGAAAGATTTGCGCGGATATATCCCCGCTTGTTGAGAAGTAAGTCCTGAGGAATACACAGGTCCCTCGTTGTCTCCTTCTTCAGTGTTGAGCACCAAACCCTTCCCTTTGTCAACTCCTCCAGCCAATAACTGAGTCAACTTAGCCATCATACTCCTCTGAGATTCCAATATTTTATCCATCATCTTTTGTTGAATCTTCTCTAGTTGCTCATTCATTTGCTCTTGCATTTCCTTCTGGAACTGTTCTAGCCTTTGGTCCATGTCTCTAGTTTTCGATCGAAAAGTAGAATTGTTCGGTTGATTGGTTGGTTTCAGATTATGAGGAGTGATTTGAATTAATTAGAATCGTTTAATGTTTTTAAATGCATATGAAGTAATGCAATGCATGAATGCAAAAAAGACGTCAATTTTGATTCAATTCCATATAAGAAAACCTTACTAGAAAGCAAATTTCTTTACATAAAGCGAATTACAAATAAGACTTTGCCCTAGTACCCAGAACTCTAATCTTTCTAAGTAACAAAGCTAATTCTTGCCCTCGATCCGATTCTAATTCATACTTCACACTCAGCATGTCGGCCTGTATTGCTAAAGTCTGTACGTAATCAGCTACTTCTCGAATCTGAACTACGGCTTCCTCCATAAGATGATCTCTGCTCCTAACTTGACTCTGAAAGTGGTGGAGTTGTTCATTATTACGACTTTCGTTTACTTTCAAGTGCTTGATCTGGATCTCACAATTTTGTAGCACCGTTTCTAGCTCTTCGATTCTTTTCTTCATTTCGTCAATCTTGCTTAAGCTTGCTTTTAACTCTATCGTAGAGTTTCGGCTTCGATATTGACGAAGAGATATTTCCAACACAATCACTCTATCCTTTAATTCGCCATTTTCCTTCTGGCTTTCTGACAAACTCTTTCCTAAAGCCTCATTTCGCCTTTGCATCTCTTGAAATCTCTGTTCCCACCTATCGGCCTTGTCCTTTTCTTCTTGAATTTCTGCTCGCCACTGTTCTGACGTCTTTCCTAGCCCAGCAGTTCTTATTGACAAACGCAACTTTTTATAGTCCGTCTTTAGACTGCCCAGTTCCTCATGAGCCTTGTTTTTCTCTTTCTTCAACTTCTCATTCTCAAGCTTCTGAACGTCTATGTCCAATCTCAAGTTCGTTTTTTCCGCCTTCATTTGCTCTATCCTTTTCTCCAAATCCGCGCTCTTCCTCTCAAAATCTTGTCTTACAATTTCCAATTCCGAATGGATGACTCGCAAATGCTCTTCTATTGACTGGCCATCCCCATGATTTATCTTGCGTGTGTTATCATTAATCCTCCTAGCCCACCATCCATAATACTCAAGAGTTGTCATTGGCCCCACAACTAACCTCTTCATTCGGCGAGTATGTTTTCACGCATTAGACATTTCTTGAATCTTCTTTCTATAACCATCATCTTTGTATAAAAATTCACAATTAGCTATCCCTTGAGTCGCATGTATAAACTGTCTTAACCTGTATTGCCTTAGCACCAATAATGGGGCATATCCGACAGCGCCCCAAATACCCAATAAAGGTACCCAATCGAAATTTCTACACCTACATAGGATCTCATCTAGTAGTAACCAAGGAGCTCTCCACTCAACATCTTCCTCTTCAAGATTTTGAAGAATGGCCATCCATTTTTCCTCTGAAATGTCATCTCTCCTCGGCGTAGCGACTATCTCCTTTAGTGGTGAATAATTTTCAGAGAAAACCCGATACGAAACTTTATCCACCTTCCAAAAGTGACTGTGAAACCATACGAGTAGAAGCTGCGCACATTCGATAAATCTACCCTCACCCGTCTTTCGGCATGCACTCAATGACCTGAAGGTTTCCGCCAAAATTACCGGAATCGGTGTAACCCTCTTATCAAGCCGATCAAATAAATCGGTGACTACTTCGTCCACATGCCCCAAGGCTTTAAGGAAGATAACCAAGCCGTATATACTTAAGGCAAAGATATCTAACCTCTTTCTTATGTCTGGGTGTGTGAGAATTGCATCCTTCAAGCTCCTCCAAGGAATGCACTTGCTGTCCCTCTTTTGCTTAACTCGTGCAGTGACCCACTGCTCACTCATCCCTGTTATTCCTATCAGTTTCCTTGAAAAGGTTGGCACATTCACCGCTCTCGAGTAGACCCTATCCACTTGAAACTTTGAACATCGGAGTAAAGCCACATACTCCTCTATCGTAGGTACCAAATCAACATTCCCAAATGTGAAGCAACTGTAAGCAGGATTCCTAAACTGGGCAAGGGCTCGAAACAAATGTTTGTCCACCTTCACATCAAGCAAATAAGGCAAGTCCCCATAATTGTCGTAAAATGACTGCCTAACCTCATTATTCCACTGATCCCAAATTTCTTTCAACTCTTGCAAATTATTTTGAGCCACACTGATGCGAGTAAAATCCCATAATTCCGATACATACCCATTGGCCAGGCTATCACCCTTTTCTTGTTGCGTTGTTTCAGACCAAGCTCGGACAGCCGCATTGTCCTCTACTTTATCAAGAAACCCTTTTTCCATGTTAAGCTTTCTATCTAGCAACCAAATCTGAACTGACGCCTTTTATGATGAAATGAAATGCCTTGTCATGCAAACAAAATAAAGCACAAGAGTCAGTATCCAATACAAGCATATAATCAAGGAAGAGTAAAACGTCTATTAGGGTATCTATTATGGTTTAGTGTAGTTCTAGCTAAGGCAAGCTTCTAAGGCTCATTATATGCGGTTTGGCTCTAAAGTAAAGGTACCCAAACCAGCAGATTCCTTGATCCTCACCCATTATAGGCTCATATAGATCAAGTTCAGTTCAGGGGGACACATTTTCCCTATGACTATACGGAGATGAAAATCTCACGAAGGCATAGGTACCGATGTATCCCGAAAGCGATCCACTATCCTATACGGAGATGAAAACCTCACGAAGGCATAGCTTCTCACTCCCACTTAAAAGGGTAAAACGTTCAACTCATGAAATGTAGAATGCAAACAATATTTAAACAAGAAGATAATGAATGCAAAAGCATGTCATGAGTTTTTTTTTTAAAAATATATTTTCTCGACCATAAGACAAAAATTAATCAACTTTGTGGCTCGACTCTCTTATTTTTTTTAAAAAATTCCCCAGTGGAGTCTCCAAGCTGTCGAAACCGTTTTTGAAAAATAAAAGTTTTAGGTTGTCGACTTAAAAAAAATGAAAATTGGGAGTCGCCACCAATCTTTTATTAGGGTGTGATTGGATCACCTAAAAAACAACTTTGGTCTACGAGTTTAGAAAACGGGTTCGGGAGTCAGTTACGTACGAGGAAGGATTAGCACCCTTATAACGCCCAAAAATTGGTACCTAGTTAATTAATTAATGTCTTAATGTAGAAAATTTGAAAAATATAATCCTTAAAAACTTAAAACGTTACGTATTAAGACCCTTCTCGTTTCAGAGAAGAAAAATGCCACACCCAATGCGTTAGGGCACAACATTCTAATTTCCTCCAAAATGAATTAGGTCAGAATACTCATATAATGAAAAAAACATTAAAAGAATATCCATTTATCCAAGATTTAAGAAATCGCGGCCCAATACGTTAGGGCACAATTCCTTTAAAATCCCAAACTCGGAATATTTCCTTTATTATTTTTTTAAAAAAATCTTCATTTCGAGAAATCAATGCGTCACATCCAATACGTTAGGAC
This sequence comes from Gossypium raimondii, assembly GCF_025698545.1. Classification (NCBI taxonomy): domain Eukaryota; kingdom Viridiplantae; phylum Streptophyta; class Magnoliopsida; order Malvales; family Malvaceae; genus Gossypium; species Gossypium raimondii. Next base: position 17,440,811 of record NC_068566.1, read on the forward strand.
ACAACGTGTTGAATTCCCAATAATGAGCTCTTATTTTTATTAAAGAGAAATACTTGATTGTTAAATTTAACGAAGGGAATCGGAACCCAATACGTTAGGGCTCAATTTCCTTGAAAATCCTAAATACAAGCATTATCTCAGATTTGAAAAGTTTGAAATCGAGTAAAAATAATGTGATATGAGGTTGAATGCATGTATAAATGACAGTAATAAATACAACAATAATTATAACAATGATATAATAACATGAAATTTAACTACACTAATATAAAAAAAAAAAAAACAACGAATGACATATAAAATATCAAATAAATGAGCAATATAAGAAAAATAAATGAAATTACGAAGAATTAGAGGCGTACATATGAATTTTCATGTAAAACTTTGATTTATAAAATTTATAATGTACTTATGAGAACATAAAATATATTAAAATTATTAAATGATGCCAACATTAAAAAATGTATACATATAAATGTGAATAAAACTTTAGTTCAAAAATATAAATGCGCATAAAAAATAAAACATATACATATGTTTTTTAAAATAATTACAAAAAAATAAAAAATAATTACATTATTAAAATTAATTAGGAAAATAATAAGAAAAACTAAATTGAGCAAGACAATTGAATAATTTCGGGCAAATCGTGAATAAATAAAACCCAAGGGACTAATTGAACACTTGAATTATATAGAAATTTGGAAGGAAATTTTCCCTTCTCCTCTAAAACGGTGCCATTCAAAAAGGATTAAATTGGAATTTAGAATAAATTAAAGGCCAAATTTAAAAATAGAAAAAAACCTAATTGAAAATATATTAAAAGGCGAAGGGGCTAAAAGCGCAATTTACCCCTCCGCTCAAAAACACGCGGATCCTAGGCCGGGTCGGGTCGGAGCCGGGTCGGCCTCCCCAAAATGACACCGTTTTGGGCGTTTGGGGGCTCTCCAAAACGACACCGTTTTGGTGCCCTATAAATACCCCCAATTCTCAAAAAAAAATCATTTTGAAACCCTTTTTTAAAAAAAAAACCAAAAACACTTCAAAAAAAACTCTCCTTCCCCCTTTGTTCGGTCAGGGGTCCGGTCATTGGCCGGTCGTCGACCACCGCGCCGGCCGCCGATCTCCGGCACCGGCACCATCGTCTACGGTGGCCGAAAAAGGGAAAATTCCCTATAAGACTCCTTCGGCACCCCTTTACCTAAATCTGGGCTTAAAAATTCCAAAGAAACAGCAAAAGACACGAAAAGATCACGAAAACCTTTCAGTTTCTGGCCACCAATCCTAGGGGGTGGCTCCCTCAACCGCTCACGGCGGTTCTGACTCGAACAAAGGTAGTTTATTTCCTTTTTTCTCTTATACTACTCGCTTAATTATAACAAATAAATAAATAAGAAACTATAGTAAATATCAACCTTTTCGATTGATCTGCTCTCGGTATTGAACTTTGTTGAAAGTAGTTGTTTTTTTTCTTTTTATTAATTTCCATCCCCTGTTACAGTATGTTTTTTGGCTTTTTTATAGCCGAATGAATAAATCAAGAAACAAATATTGCTTGATTACAAATCTTTGATTGCTTCTTTTGTTGTTTTGTTTCCTTGCAGGTGAAGATCGGGGAAGATTCGGAGGCTTACGGCACTGTAGAAACCCTAGGGTTTCTGTGTGTAGTTCAGCTTTGGGCCACTAAATTTCGAGCCAGGATTGTATTGGGTTTCTGTTTAATGGGGATTTTGGGCCATATAGGCCAATTGTAATTTGTAATTAGCCTTTTATTACGTAGGCCGGGTAAAATTGAGGTATTACAATAGAAATAAAAGTTAGCACAAAAAATATGGAAAAAGTGTGGACATGTAAACGAGATTGATATAGGTGCAAAGGGATCTAGAGGGGGGCTCTCTTTAGGCTGGAAAGAATGTTTATCAATTGATCTAAAATGTTTTTCTAATTCGCATATTGATGCGGATGTGAAGGTCAAAGAAGAAAGTATAGAGGCCAAGTGGAGATTTATGGTTTTTTATGGATCCCCAACAGAGCATCTAAGAAGGGACTCATGGAATCAGCTGGGACAATTAAATGAGGATTGTCAACTTCCATGGTTAATTATGGGTGATTTAAATGAAATAATGCACTCATTCGAGAAAAAAGAGAGAGGTTGAGAGAAGAAAGACAAATGGCAACATTCAGGGAAGTCTTAGAAGAATGTGACTTAAGCGATCTTGGCTTTTCAAGACAATGGTTAACTTGGGAAAAAGGAAGATTGCAGAAAATAACATAAGGGAATGATTGGATAGAAGAGTAGCAAACCTGGAATGGCGGAGTCGTTTCCCTAATTATTCTTTACACTATTTAACACATGGTTTCTCGGACCACTGCCCATTACTATTGGATACCTTGGGGCACCGAAGCGATATAGCAGTAAGGAGAGATTCCCCCTTTTGTTTCAACGTAGAATGGGTACTTCAAGAGGATTTTGAAGAACAAGTGAAGAGAATATGTGATTCAATTAACAGAGAACTCCCAGGAAAGCTTACAATTTTGGGCAACTCGTTAAAGGAATAGGCCAGAATCAATAAAGGAAATCGACACAGAAGAAGAGAGGAATTAAACCAAAAGCTCGCTGAGCTTAATAATGATGATCCTGATGAAGAGTGGCTTGCAAAAAGAACAAAAGTCAAGTTAGCGTTGAATATGGAAGTAGATAAGAAAGATTTTTTTAGAGCAACGAGCAAGGGCAAACTGGCTTAGAATTGGTGATCGCAATACATCTTTCTTTCACAACTTTACGTCCTATCGCAAGAAACGAAACACAGTAAAGGGGCTTGAAGACGAAAGTGGCAGATGGATTTAAGGGGATAAAGATTTGCTTGGCTTAGCGACAAAATATTTCAACGATCTTTTCTCCTCAAAACCCTTCCAAGACTGTGAAAATTTATGGATAGAAGTTCAGCCTTGCATTCTTGGACACCTTAATGAAGAACTATTAGCTGATTTTAGAGAATAAGAGTTGTGGGAAGCACTAAAATCAATAGCTCCTTTAAAGGCTTCAGGTACGGATAGATTCCATTCTCTCTTCTTTTAAAAATATTGGCATATTATAGGGAATGATATAACTAGATTTTGCTTAGAAATCTTAAAGAATTAGAGAGAATTAGGTGTTATTAATAGAACCAATATCGTACTTATTCCTAAAGTTCAAATGCCAAAAAATATGGGTCAATTTAGACCAATTAGACTTTGGAATGAAGTATATAAAATGATTTCAAAAGCTATAGTTAATACATTTAAAAAGGCCCTTAGTTATTGCATTGAGGAAACACAATTTGCCTTTGTACCAGGTAGACAAATTATTGACAACATTCTAGTGGCATATGAATTATTGCATTCCTTCAAGAAGAAAAGATATGGTCTAGGGTCTTTTGCCTTAAAATTATACATGAGCAAAGCATACGACAGGGAAATATGGAATTTCATGGAAAATATGATGAGAAATCTTAGATTCTGCAACAAGTGGGTATCATTGATCATGCGATGCATCAAAAATGTTTCATATTCAGTTGTACTTAATGGAGGGAAAGGGGATGAGTTCAACCCCACTAGAGGAATAAGGCAAGGAGATTCCATAAGCCCCCATCTATTCATCATTTATGCTGAAGGTTTTTCAAGACTCCTTAACATCGCAAAAAAGGAAGGAAAAATTGAATGGACAAAAGTGGGGAGAGGAGGGCTGTCAATAACCTATTTATTTTTCGCTAATGCTGGTATTTTATTTGGAAAAACAACAACAAAATGAGCTTTAGCTATAAAATCAATAGTCAATGAGTATGAAAAGATTTCTAGGACAATTGGTGAATTTTGAAAATTCATTAATTTACTTCAGTAACAACGTTAACGAGGCGGTCAAGCATCAAATAGGGAGTGATCTAGGGGTTTGTATATTCAATAATCCCAAAAAAATAACTCGGATTACCAACGATGGTGGGAAGGAGAAAGAGAAACGATTTTGTAGAAATCAAGGAAAATTTTTTGACAAAAGTTAAATTTTGGAGTATTCGTAATTTGTCCATTAGAAGGAGAGAGGTGTTTATCAAATCAGTTTTATAAGCCATCCCAATCTATGCTATGCAATATTTCAAATTACCAATTTCATTATGTCGAGATTTAGAGAATATTATGTGTAAATTTTGATGGCAAAATGTAAAAACAAAAAGAAAAGGTATTCATTGGTGTAATTGGCGTCATTATGAATCCCTGAGGCACAAGGGGGATTGGGTTTAAAGATTTATCGTCATTTAAAAAAACCTTGTTGGCAAAGCAAGGGTGGAAGCTAATTACCCACCCCACAAGTTTACTCACGCAAGTCATGAAAGCGAAATACTACCCACGCAAGTTTACTTGCGCAAGTTTTCATTGCCCGCAAATCTCTTGGTACAATGTCACGAACATAATTAATCCCCTATTAAGTTGCATCACTTCTTTTAAGTCGATTAGTTCTAGGAGCCACCTTAAATGTACCAGATTTCGAGATTTATCTTGTATTAGAAGACCCCCGATTAACCTCAATATGAATGCTCGCACGTATTGTTGTCTTCCAACGATACTAGTAGAGCTATTAATATATGAAAAATTGTCTTCAACCATTTCATCTTTATCTGGCTACCACTAAACTGACCCGGCACCTTGCCTAATAGTTGGTTGCAAATTGCGCTTCAATCGCCAACGCTCACTACCCCCATAATAACGGCCCCATCAACCAATAAATCGAGCTGTAATGCTACATCCTCAAGTGTAATTGTACACTCACCATATGGAAGATAAAATATGTGTCTCGAGTCTCCATCTTTCCACCAAAGCGTTGATAAGTTCGAGCTTCAATTTAGTCCCCCTGAGCATACGAGACACATGCAAGAATCTCGCATCTTGCAATTATTGTTCAATTACACATGGTGCCCTTCCACTTAAATTGTGTATATACGTCTCAATTATTTGATCTTCGATCTGATCATATAATTTAAAAAATTAATAATATTAACATAATAATTATATTAATTTAAAATAAAAAAATTGATAATATTTTCTTACTATTTGTAATTGGATGCGAAAATGTGTTTGACATTCAAACGAATAAGAGGCCTTGATATTTTTAAAATTATAAAAATCAAAGAAATCAAAGAAATTATGAAATATAAAATTAAGACAAGAAGAATTTGAGAGAAATTGAATGAAAAAATTGAGAATAAAATAGTAGAGAGAATTAAGGGAATAGGATTGAATGAAGAAAAAAGAAAACAAGTATGTTTATATAGAAAATGAAATAGCCTTTGGGAAGCAAAAATGTAATTAGCTATTTGAAATTTTAATCGTCGAAAAAAAATTGACCATGGGACGAAAACGTTTCCTATAGGAAGCGCTTTTCAACCCCTTGACTGCCACCTTAACTGAAAACGCTTCCAATTCTCTAAAATCGACATATATTCTTAAGAGAAAAACGACCTAATTCCCTAATTAACTTTTAAAAGTGACATTTTTAACTAATTAACTCCACATTTATATAGTGTATATATATTTAGATACTCGTGTAAATTTCTATTGTTAGTACGCAAGGTTGTCCAAATTCTTTACTTTTTAAATATAAATCTTATTAATTATATATTTTCTTCTCCACATCTAAACACCAAGTAATAATAAAATACAACAAACTTAATTTCTTGTTGATTGCTTTTCCGCGCGGCTTCGGTTTTAAACAAAATAAATAAATAAATAAAACAACACTTAACCTCAAATTTTCTCTCATTTAAGAAAATTCAAACCACTAAAGATAAAAGTCTTGATGTTACGTATTTAGATTCGAGATTATATATTTAGGTTCATACTTATAATTACTCCAACATGTATTTACTTATTTAATGTTATTGCTTGGAACTTGTTTAATTTTTCATTCTAAGTTTTGGACCTGGTTCCTTTCGTTACTAATCGCTATATTGATGACTAACGTTTTTGTGATTGGAAATAAATTTTTAAGTAGGTCCCACTACGTTTAATATCTCATCACCGTCGACTCCCGACACGTGTCACCTTTTACGTCGCTAATTGGTTCCCTTTCTTTTTATTCCTTCTCTGATGTTTTAGTAAGTAAACTCTTGTTCGTTTAGTTTTTTTTGGGTAACAAAATCCATATGAACTTGGAGCAAAGCGAAGCAGGAAAACAAAGAAACCCAGTAAAAAGGTATGATCATAATCTTAATCTTCCATTGTTTCCTTCTTAATTTCTTAAAATTTGTTATATTTGGTGATTGTCTCTTGTTTACTTTTGTTTGTTTCATCCGCTTTTCTTTTGTTTTATAAACTGAGCTGCTGCTTTTGAAGTGGGTTAAATTTTAATATTTTACATGAAAATTCATAATTTTAGCTTTCAGCTGGAAATGTTAAGTTTTGCAATCAAAGAAATGAGGTTGTTGCATTAAAGAAATGGGGTTGTTTTTGTTTCCTTTTCCAGTGATCATTTCTATTAGTTTTTGCATGTCCATCCCTCTGATATCCAATTTGTTGAACTATGGTATATGCCAAGAAGAGTTAACAAAACTACTAAGAAAGTTAAAATTTTAATTTAGGGTATACTTTAGAAATTGCTAAAATTCTAGAAACTTGATTGTTTTTTGTGGTCTTCTGTAAAGTATCTGCAAAGTTTCTTAAGGTTGTGACACATGGTTTCTGTTGTGCTTTCTAGACACTTGTCGCTTTACTAGACTGTGTTCACTGAATTCAATGTCCTTTTTTGGTTTTTTCTCATTCTAACTTTATTTTTATTAGTCTTTTGGGTTCTAGGACCAAGGAATTTATAAGCTTGAGTAAAAGGCGGTGGTGAGTAGAAAGGAAAGTGAAATGATAGGTGAAGAAAAGGTGCGAAGTGAAGACTTGAACTTGTGCTTTGAGAAGCTGATGATGGTTGCTGCTGGAAATAGTGGTGAAGGAGTTAAGAGGAAGGGTGCGGTGATCACTGAGTGGAAAGATATTCCTATGGAGCTGTTGTTGAGAATTGTTTCCCTTGTCGATGATCGAACTGCTATTGTTGCTTCTGGTGTTTGTAGTGGGTGGAGGGATGCTATTTGCTTGGGCCTTACCCATCTCTGTCTCTCATGGTATCTGTTTTTTCCAATGTTCAAAAGTACCAATATTTGTGTTTTTCGTTGTTTCCGTCAACAATTGTTTGATGTTTATGTGCTTGTTTTGCAGGTTAGCTATTATTACCTCTAGAGTTCTGAACAGAACCAGGATTTACTCTAATATAAAGCAATAATTTGTAATTCATTTCCTGTTATTTGTGTGCTTGTCTCTAGCTCTAAGGCAAACCTTTTAGTAGTTTTGGACGCATAGCAGCCCATAGATTCATTTGCCTGGCCTTCTAAGATATGAATATTGCTGTTCTTTTATAGCTTCAAGGAGGTTAGATCTTTTTAGTACTAGGGCTTTTATAAAGTCCTTCTTGATGCTATATCCTTGGTGCTGCTCTCTATGAGTAATATCAATTCCAGATACAGTTCATATAAATCAATCCCAGCTTGGGAAATCTGAATTTTGAACTGAGTTGCTAGTTTTTCTCCAACTGGTTGGTAGCAGGAGGCCTAAACCGTTTTCTCATTAAGTGTCTGGGTTAACCTCATAAAGTTCCATTTTCAGTTAGCCCTTGATTATTGCCTTTACAATTGCCCGTGTCACTTTCTGTTTTAACTATAATTAACCAGAAAACTTGCATTATTTTTTGTTGAAGTACCATTCATTTGGCTATGCTTTTGATTTTTGAACCTTCATAAATGATACGAGTTTACAAATAATATTTTGGTCATTGTTCCCTTTTATGAATCTTGAAGAAAGTATTTGGTTGATTTAGGAAGATGTATTCAGTGTTCTCCAAGTTTGTAGCACCTAGTACGTTAGTTTCTGATAGGTAGGATAACATAATGCATGACTTGAAAACACTCTCCTAATCGGGTTTATCAATTCTTAAATATATTTATCAATGTATATTGGTGGTTATGGTAGTATTTTTGTGCCCCACCTGATGCTTATTAACTTGCTTAACATTTCATCTTAGTAGTAATGGTTAAAGCTTGTTTGATGTGGAGATCTTGAAATATCTTATATCTACCTTATTGGTTGGAAACTTTTTCATATTATGCTTGGCTGCATTTAGATTTGTCATTTTATTTGTGGTAGTTTACTTCCTCGCTAAAATTGGGTTGTGTGGTATCTTGCTGCAGGTGCTGTAAGAACATGAACAACTTGGTTCTATCCCTTGCTCCTAAATTTACCAAATTGCTAACTCTCGTACTACGCCAAGAAAATCCGCAGCTTGAGGACACTGCTGTTGAGACTATTGCGAAATTCTGTCATGATCTGCAGGATCTGGACCTCAGCAAAAGTTTCAAGCTTGGTGATCGCTCATTGTATGCTTTGGCCCATGGTTGCCCTAATCTTACAAAACTTAACATCAGTGGCTGCACATCATTCAGTGATGAAGGTCTTGAATATTTGACTAAATTTTGTCGAAAACTAAAAATATTAAATCTCTGTGGATGCGTTAAAGCTGCAACTGACTGCGCATTGCAGGTAGGAACAATACTATTATTTACTTGCTGATTAGAAAATTGACTTACTTGATTCAGAAATATTGGTATAGGCTATTGGACAGAACTGCAATATGTTGCACTCTTTAAATCTGGGATGGTGTGACAACGTTGGTGATCTAGGAGTTACGAGTCTAGCATATGGATGCCCTGATCTCAGATGCCTTGACTTGTGTGGCTGTGTCCGCATAACAGGTATTGCTTTCATTGGGTTCATATTCGGTATTTACAATGTAGTATAACTTACTGCTGTGACATTGAAATTCAACATATTGTTTCAGTTCCAAATTCCAACACTCTAGCCTAATTCATCTCCCTTTGAAATTTGACATGGCATTTTGCTTCCACGTATATCTAGTGAAGTCTGGCAGCACCTAGTGCTAATGGTTGTCGGTAGACAATTTAAAATTATGCATTCGTATTCTCAAATGTGGATACCATCTATTTATTGACTTTAAATTGGCTTCCCTATAATCCAGTTTAAAACATATGTGAAGTTTGCATGAGAGTGGACTACAATATCAAGAAACTTTTACCGTCATTTCTAGCTTTTGAAGCAGGTTGATGTTCAGTCTTCGAATAACTAAGCTTGTTTACCATTTTCACTTTCAAGAACAGAAGGCAAACATTGCATGCTTTGAAGATGAAGACTGATCAGCTTTTACATTGTATTGCAGATGATAGCGTGATTGCTTTGGCAAATGGATGTCTCCATTTGAGGTCGCTTGGTCTGTACTATTGCCGGAATATCACAGACACGGCAATGTACTCACTGGCTCACAGCCGAGTGAAGAACAAGGCTTCAATCTGGCAGTCCATGAAGGGTAGATATGATGAGGAAGGTCTTAGAAGTCTGAATATAAGCCAGTGTACTGCACTAACTCCTTCAGCTGTTCAGGCATTATGTGATACGTTCCCTGCTCTTCACACCTGCTCTGGAAGGCATTCCCTCGTCATGAGTGGCTGCTTGAACTTAACGTCCGTGCATTGCGCTTGTGCAGTCCAATCACACCGCACACTAAACAGTATTCTCCATACAGCTCATTGAAAGGGGATGTTAAATCTAATATTGATATTGTAAGTAAATGTACTACAAGGTCTTAGAAATCTTCAGGCTTGTAATCTGGTCTGTTGAGTTGTGAATTATGCAGTGTTTCTCTTTCGGAAGCTAAACTTTGCCGTTTTCACATTGCTTGTGGTCTTAATGATGAACTTGGGACTTTCTCAATCGTAAATATAAAATTAATTAAAACACATGATAAATGCACTGAAATTTAGATGAAATTGAACACGAGAATCGCAATATTTAAACAAATTTATAAAGAATCTTCATTTTATTTAAGTATTAAATAAAATAAAAATTTAAAATAATTAATAACTGTTCTTATAAAGTGTTTTTTTCCTTTTAAACTTTTATATAAAATGTATAAAAAACAATTTAAACTCAAAATATAACATGTGATTTAAATTTAAGGCTTCAAATTCATTAAATTCTTTACTTTTTTTCTCTTATTATTGTTTTATTTTAAATTGGTTTTCATCTGTGATTTATTAAGTGTGCGTTTGAACAAGGGATTTGGAGAAAATGTTAATTTTGTTAAGAATTTTAGAATTAAAAAATACTTATTTTAGTAAAGAAAATATACAAATTTAAACATTGTGAGGAAATTATATTTAGATTTTTGAATAATATACACCGTTCCTATAAAAGTAAAAGAATTTGAAATTTCAAACTATCATTTATATAATGCATAATTTTTCACTTTATATTATTAAAAATATTTATACATTTTTACAAATATAATATATTCATAATTATTTTTGGAATAATATCGATCGTCCATCGGTGCATAAGTCACATTAGTCACATGTACTATCGATGAATAATAAAATGATACATCACCATTAAATTTTAAACAAAAAGTATGGAAGACTTATAAATAAATATTAATAATTTTTAACGTAATTAAATATTAGGCATATCTATTATAAATAAATATTAATAACTCTCATATTTAAGATCATGGGTTTAAGGGTTAGGGTTAGGGTCTCAAGTTTAGGGTATCGGGTTTAGTATTTATTTAGAATTAATTATTATTTGGTTATGTTTAAATAAATATATTTATTTACAAGTCCTCCATTATTTTTATTTTATTTAATGATTAAGTGACATGTTATTATTCATCGATGATGTATGAGACTTATACACGACGATGCATCAAATATTTTTCATTATTTTTATAGTATTTGTTTTAATATCATTATTATTCTTTTATAATTATTTATTAAATCATGAAATGATTTGATGATATGGAATTTTATATATACATATCTATAATACTTGAAAAGAAAGCATATAAATGACTACATGAACCTATTAGAATTTTATATATACATATCTATAATACTCGGAAAAAAAAAGCATATAAATGACTACATGAACCTATTAGAATCGAGGCACGAGGACCAAAACATGTATGAAAGAGTTAATTGACTCCAAGAATAGATTTGATTGGTAAGTTAAATAGTTAAATGATGTTAATTGATCATGGTATTAGATGGCTTAATGTTAAAGGTATATATATGTTTGTGTATAGCATGTTTAAATGATATAAAGTTAAGCATTTGACAACTAGTATGAATTGGTAAATTCTATTGCAATGCTGAATGGATTGATTTTCTAATTACCATATGAATACTCCGATATTTAAATGATAATGGAATTTCTTGGGATGATAGGATATAATTTGGGTAGATGTTGTGTTTGTAATTATTATGATCAATTGCTTATGTTAATATGATATTATCTTGAATCAAGAAAGTACCACTGAGCTTTATCGCTTAGAGTACGGTTTGTTTATTCCATGCATAGGTATAGGTGGGTCTCAAAGTCCTGAGAAGTAATTCAGCATCAAATCCACAACCTTTGACTAAGCAACATAGTTTCTTATATTTTTCAATATATGGCAAGTACCTATATTCGAGTCTGTCTTGTAATGTATATGGTCTTTAGGACATTGAGTTGGCATATGTCAATTGTAGTTTATGTTATGAAATGTTAAATTGACATGCATTTATGGTTTATAGTTAAAATGGTGCAAAGGTAGAAATTATTTTTGTATATTATGGTTGATCTTGCGTTTTGAATGGTTAACTTGATAAAAATGATAATGATGAAGCATCTATGGTAGCTTTTGAGTATTGTAAGTATATGTATATGTTCAAACAAGTTTGAAATGAATTTGGCCATTTTGCTAGGCCATTGTGAATAGGTACCGAATGGACCTTTTGAAAACAGTGAGTGATGTTGCGACGTCAAGCTCTCAATGTCACAACGAGGTTAAGTTAGTGGGTTACATTGTGACCTAGAACTCCCTAAGTTGCGACACCAATTCGACAGTTTGAAAATCCTACAATTTGCCCCTTATTCGACTTCAAGCTAACTAATGAACTTCCATAACCTCGTATATGTTTGTAAATCATGCAGTAATGATGTTTCAAACTTAATGATTTGTATTAATTGTTCGATTGATTTGCTTTTGATCGTAGTTGCTCCAGTAATGAATGTAACATTCAATACCTCGGGCTCGACAGTGGGGTCGAGGATGGGGTGTTGCATATCATACATAACCCAAAACATGCATATAATTACAAAAGTGCCACATCTTATTAAAATTAACCAAACATGACAAAAGGAATAAATTCGGTATCGGTTTATACTATAAACATAGCACAACCTAGCTTTGATACCAATTGAAAAAAATCCGATTAAGAAAATGGTTCATTGTAACTAGAAAAGTTTAAAAAATTTCTAAACCGAGTCTGTTTATGATATTTATAGCAATAAACTTTTACCGAAAGGTACCTGTGCTTTGTGTGAAACATATTTGAATTATTCTCGACTTTCAATAGAAAGGCCTTCTCTATAATGCCCTCAACCTGATCTGATTTGCCGAATCCTGATCTTAGATGTTACCACAAAACACATAACCAAAAATACATACTCAAATAGACAATCACAATTTCGAACAAACCTAGTTTGAAATTACAATCTAGGACAAATTTCAACAGAACAAATAAAGTATTTAAACTTATAATTATACAAAATTAATCGAGTCTAACACAAATTTATAACTCAATAATTTAACTCCTTCTTTATAACACCAAAACAACAACATTGTATGCATAATATTCCAATACATCCCATTTTCGGCATACTCTTAGCATCGTCCCATCAAGCATGTACCGAACATCAAATACTTGAAACACGAAGGTAGAAATGGATAAGTTTCAGAGAACTTAGTGAGAAATGACATCGTTTACCTTAATTGGTACTCATATATATATGATAATTGTTAGTTTCCCATGGCGATCTTCTTGTCCTTTGTCACGTGGTTTTGCTTCTGACAAATACGTTCCTTGAACTCATTCCTTTATATACAAGTTAACTACCTCACCTTAATTTGTTCCCATTTATGTTCTCTATCAACCTCAATCCTCAAATATTTCTTCGACCCACATTATTTATAAATCTGTCCGAATCTAATTCAAAGGCCAGTACATATCAATTATCACCTCACACGTATTCATAACCCATAACTATTATTCATAGACAAATTCTTAGGCGAACACATACCCAATTGGCGAAATCATAATACAATCTATATTATCACAGTTTACCTAATCAATAACAATCTAGCCGCATACTATTACCTACTTATATTGTCTTAATACAAATAGAATTGGCGGATAACTTCTTATAACCTTCATATTCAAACTTTTGTTCAAAACATTTATTCAATACTAACCCGTCACATCTCAGTATCTCATCAATTCAATATCTTCAATCATATCTTAATATTGTATAGTTCTTTCCATATACTTGATAGATACCTTATATCATACTGGTTTTATTGAGCATTTTATAGAAATATTCTGAATACTCCATATAACTTTGTACAAAACACGCCACAAAGGCAACCTATTAAAATATGCCTCAAAGGCTTTCCATTCATAATACACCATAAATGCTTTATAACACCCCAATACTAGAAGGTCGATTGAAGCATTACTCAGACAGAAAACAGACATATGCCCAATTCAATTTTCAGTTCAACTGTGATACATGTTAACTTTACTAGGTGGAGCCTCAAAAAACTTCTTCAAAACATATGTTTATTTAACAGTATACGCCATAGAATAAAAGTAAATGGATTTAAGATCTTTCAATTGAAATTCTTCTTTAAAATACAATACTAGTAGTGATGTTTACTTATAAAACATTTTGGCGTATACAAGTAGAAACCATTTCATAAGTCAAAACTTAATAAAATTTAACAAATCCTTCAAAAATGGGGTAACATTCTTATAAAGTAGTAACTAAATAAGAAAAACCATTTATTACAGATTCATTTTTAGAACAAAGTTACACCCCACCCCCAAAACATATGCATGTTACAAAATAGAAATAGATGAAGCTCATAGCAGAGAATGCTTATTCTGGCTTAATCCCTTCAAAAGCCTATAACGAAGATCACCTGAAAGGAAGGAATGAAAATGATGTAAGTTCAAAAGAACTTAGTGAGTCTAGCAAGGAAAACTCAACACTTAAATAAAGATAGATACATGGCAAGTTCATAACACAGACTGATACTTTAGACTTTATATGCCACGACATATGGGCGCACAGTCTTATCTCGTTGGCGAACACTTAACCTTGGGGTATAACTTTAAAGGCGTACTCACATATTTGGCGCATACCATCTTTCATAATACTGGGCGTACACTTATATCTTTTCCCCCACAAAGCACTATAACTTACAAAACTATTGATTTTCCATTAACATAGTTTTTTTTTCTCATAAGTACCTTTTGTACCACAACCTCTTTTCAAGCGAACTCAAACATGTTTTCAAAAATTACTATGGCGGATTCAATATACCAATAATTATCTCTTGGTGAATTTCTTATGATCTTGATGCATCAACAGGAATTAGAACATTCTTTCTTAATCATTAATCTTTCTTAATCATTAATCATTAGAACATTATTTCTTAATCATTAATCTTTCTTTTCATCTCAACCGATATATGTATTACACAAACATACACAATATCATATTAATTTATTTCTTTCAATACATAACATATCATATAACACATACAGAGACATATTAGCTTACTCTTTCATACCCTTCCTTGGTTTGAACCTCAGATTTCACATATTAGGAGATCTCTTCATATCATATCATTTTGAACACCTACGTATTCCTGTGATTACAGGGCTCTTTGTCATGGTTAACAACTAACATGTCCTACTGTAGGCAGCTCCTATAACGTTAGGCTGGTTAGAAACTAACATGCCCTACCAAAACCTAACACTCATGCCTACTGGTTAGTAACTAACATACCCTACCAGTGGCCGCCAAAATGGTTAACAACTAACAATTCCTACCAGTGGCCCATCATATATCCCCATCTGGTTAGCAATTAGCATGCCCTACTAGTGGCTTATCTTATCCATATACTGAGTTCATACCCCTAATAAATTCATTTCTCTTTCATGCCATGATCATGCACACATACGCACAGACAAAGAATTATACATAACAAATTTCCAAAGTTCAAAGTACATGTTCTCATTTAGACTCTATCCATGACATCTATACGTTAATGGTACACAAGACAAATTACAACGTAGAGAAGAATTGCACTATCTAGATACTCACAGGTGATTTCAAGGAAGTTAGCTATTTCATCTCTAATTCTGCATGCACAACTCTTTTTTTCTAATTGATTACTTGATTCTTCTTCTCCAACAAATTCTTCTTAACAGGTTTTCAAAGTGTAATAGAGTAAAAGAAAAGAGAAGGAAAAACCCTCACTACAAGGGTTTCTACTGATATTTATATCTCACAACTTTCACACTCAAGGTTAACATGTGGCTAACATGCAAAGCTAACTCAATTTCTATCATGACCAAAAAAATCATTATAGGTTATAATACATTAAAAATAATCATAGAAATTAGGTACATTCTAACTAGATCTTAGTTAAAACTTAACTAGAGCTAAACAGAACTCACAAATGCACAAACTGACAATATTCAAATCCACAATTCCACAATCCTTTACGAGCGTACATAATAAAATATCTTAATACACATACTTTCCAAAAGAAACACTAATTGGTGGGTTCCTCACCACGACTATGTCGGACCATAAAATTTACAACTCAGACTTCGCCCAACAACAAATCATAACAGACTTATAAATCACACAGTCCGCCACTCATGGCGCACAACTTATACAAATACTACTCTGGCATATACAACATAAACCAATCTTACCTTAACATAAATCTTAACTAACTTTCAGCCTACAAACCATCAACAAGACTACGCCAGGCGGGATATTACAGGCTTTCCATTCTAAATATGCCACAAAAGCTTTCTTTAAAATACGCCACAAAGCCTTTCCATTTAGAATACACCATAAAAGCTTTCTATTCCGAATACACCACAAAGGATTTTCCATTCAGAATACGCCACAAAGACTTTCCATTACTGTTGTGTTTGTGATATGAATTTGCCTAAACTCACTTTGTGTGAGGTTTTCCCATCATCGCCTTGGGACATATAGAGAACCTCATTAGGTAAATGCCATTTAGTATTTCCTTTTCAGAGAGTGTGTCATAGTCATGGGCTTTTCCTTTATAATTCCGTATTACAACTCGTGTTTACTATCCTAATGGACTTTATCTGTTATCACCGCGGTGATTCGTTTCATAATACAAACTCTTCAAACCCAAATAAATCTCAGACCCAACACTTCACATCACTCATCATACCTTCAATAGAACTCACATTCAAGCAGACAAACCCATTCTCCTAACTATATCATAACTCAACACATAGTTCTTCACATATTTGGACATACCAAATCCCCTATCTAATGTACATACCATCTTCAGCAGTTATTCATGGACTCGTTCAAATCTAACATAACTTCATTCATATAGTCATATACATATCATATTCATACTATAATTTTTGTGATTTCAAATTTTTATTTGATCATTTTTATTTAGACATGCTTCAACATGAACAGTATATATGCAAGTGTCAGAGTATAGACTCACCTAACACTTACCTCCATCAATTTAACTCCATATCCAAACATCCATCAAGAAACAGTAGCATCCACTGCTTACAGAACATAGAAACTTCATTAAAACTTATTCGTATACAATTTACCATAAACTCAAACACTAACAACATTCATGCAAAACCTTATACTTACATCTTACTATTCATGTACCTAATACAAACTTACTCTTTTAGAGTTTAACATGCAAGATAGGAATACTTACCCAAGAATGAAATAACCACTGATTAGATCCAGATCTTTAGCTTTTCGTTTACATAGGAAAAAATAACGTTGAATCACAATAGAGGACCAAAGATTAACATTAGAAAGAAGAAAAAATCCCCTCAAAAGCTCTTCCACATATTTAAATAGCCTTAACTCACTTACTGTAATATGACAAGTTTCACTTTACTTCAAAGTTTGTCCCACTTAATGGTCTACAAATTTTGAGAGAAACATAAATAAGGATCCAATATAATTAAAAATCAAATTAGTCTATCAAATTGATTTCTAATCAAATACTTACAACGTAACTAGCACAGTAACTTAAACAAACATGACGTACAATACCCTTGACATTGACTCAATCATAATTGCCTAATTACACTTACTAAAATCATCCTATTCGCAAAGCGATGCATTCTAAGAAAAATCCTTACTTTTAATCCTGACAACTTCATTACCCCCATCCTATATGCCAAAAGAGACAATTGGGTGGATAGTATTTCACCAGACAGGTTATTTTAAAATTTCAAGCCTAAATATTGAACTCGCCAAAAATTGGGGTGTTACATTCTTCGCTATCATCGTACTCCGAATCTTGTTGAGTATATGCTTAAGCAACACAAACCAAACGTAGAACAAGAAATTGAATTGTTACTTTCAATGGGAAAATAACTTCTCTGTCTATAAATTGAAAAGTTTGTTATTCTGAAAAATAGAATTTATGCTTAATAATAAATTTACCCTATTTTTAAACATAAAATCAATGTATGAATCAAGTATACTTTCCTCTATCAAAGGTGTTTATTTATAGAGAGAGGTAAGAGAATCCTGATTGAATAAAAATAACATATATAATATTTATTTAATAGAAAAACTCCCCTAATCCAACTAAGAGAGAGGGGGGAGGCACACCCTAGATAATAACACCAGGGTTGCTGCCCCTCATATGTAATATGAGGGGATTTGGGCCTCTCCTATATTTGGTCTAATTATATGTGCTTCCTAAACTTTTGACCTAGCACTTTATAATTTGATCCAACCCAATACTTATTTCCTATTTTCCAAAATAAATATTAATTAATTAATTTAATTAACTAAATTTATCTCTCAATCAAGTAATTTTCTCAACCCAATTCTAATTTTTTAAAGTCATAGCAACTTTACCATAAAAGAATTTATGAGGAAATATATTTAATTTTCATATTCAATGGATTCATAATGAATAATTAATTTAATTCCATTTTTAACTCAATTATTTAATTATAATTAATTAAATAATAATTTGAAAATCTTAAATTAATTCTCAAGTCATTTAAATACAAAATGCATTCACTTGTGAATGCGATCCATTTCTTTAACTTTATCATTTCCATTCATTTTTGTTCATTTGGTTCTACGTGAAACTCATTTTTGGTTTGAACGCACTAGCGGAGGGACAAATTGGACATATATAATTAACGCCCAAATAATTTATAATTAAGTTCCAGCTTTTCGTCTATTAATTATAAATTTATTTAGTCATGAAGTCATTTCACTATAATCTTATAACAACCTATTTTTTATTGGTGCCGAAAATAGTGGTTTTGGAACCCCGTTTTTTGAATATTGAATCTGTAAATATTATTAATTAATATTTACGAGTATACTATAGAGTTATATTAAATTTCGATCTGATAATTTTATTGAACAGATAGTTAATTAATGTACAATGACAAAATCGTAAAAGTTAATTACTGTAGATTTTTATTTGATAAAAGGCTTATATGGTAATTCTCCAAGGGTTTAAGTGGCCATTAGTCACTTCTTGAAAGTTCTGGACAATTAGTGGCAGTATTATACAAAAATTTGTATAAGTTAAAAAAACATATGTTATAATTTAAGTTAAAAAGAAAAACAAAAGAATGGAAAGTCATCATCTTTATCTCTGTTTCTTCTTCAACCGTCCAAAAGGAAAAGAATAAGGTTTTGAGCTTCAAACATTTAACTCTCAATTTGGTAAGCAATTTCAAGCCTGTATGTTGTAATTTTTATATTTTTGAGATTTCATGAGCTTGATTTAGTTAGCCCGGGGACTATTTTGCAAAAATTTTAAAGTTTATAAAAATTGTCATTGAATCTTGAACTAAATTGATATATTTTGAGCTTAGATATGAAAAATGATTATTTTGTAAAGTGAAAGTTAGTTTTGAACATAAGGACTAAAGTGTAAAAATTTAAAATTGAGGTTAAATTTCTATAATTTTAGATATTAAAGGGATGTAGAATGATGAAATTGAGATTGATTTGAAATCGAAGCACAAATTTGAAAGTTATGACAAATTTGGTTTTAAGGAAAAATTGAATAAAATGCAAAACTTGAAGGAATATCTGATAAATGGAATTGAATTGATATATAGTTATAGTATGTTATTAAATGATATTTGGAGTTGATAATTGAATTAAATTATGATTTAGATCGGGATTTAAACCAATTAGAGGATATTCGCGAAAAAGGGAAAATTACATATTAGTCACTGACACATTATCGGTTGTTGTTTTTCCTCAAATAGAAGATATTAGTCCTTTCAAGATCATGATCATCCCTCACTTGAATGTTGAGGGTGTACATCACTACTAAACAATGGGGTTCATGGAATTTGTCTCCCTCATTCGATGGTTCCACCAACTCTTCATCACTAATAAACTCACTTCCCTTGTCTTCAATATCAATTAATTCGAGCATATTAGCATCTAGCATGTCTGAATCGGAGGTATACTCACATTCACCTTGATAAGCAAAAGTCTCATGTTCGAACAATCATGACTATAGTGCACATATGTCTAGATATTTGTTTCACAGTTGGGTTGGTGAGTTGATATCAGACAAATCCTAGTCTAAGACATTGGCAAGAAGTTATGCATATACTCAAGCATTTGTAGAGAAAAAAGGATTATATTTTTTTGTATTCTGAAGGAGATCTTACTCTTATCGGTTATATAGAATTTGACTTCTAGACGTGCCAGGATTCGAGGAAATAGATATTGGGATGTGTCTTTATCCTAAGCAGTGGGTCTATACTATGGAGAGTGCCAAGTAAGGTTGCACTGTTGATTCTGCTATGAAGGTCGGATATGTGGCTGCTTTTGATGCAACAAAAGAAGCAATATGGCTTCGAATTTCCTTACGTATCTCGAAGTTATTCATGATATGGAAAAAAGCTATCACAGTGTATTATGATAATAGTCTAGCAATAGCTAGCACTAAAGACCGGAAACCACAAGAGGACAAAACACATTGATAGAAAGTATCATATCATAAAGGAGGCAGTAGCAGATATAATAATAGGTGTACTCAAATTCGCATCAAAGGACAACCTTGCGAATCAATTTACCAAGACTCTAGTGGCTAGGAGTTTTGAAAAACATGTAGAGGGTATGAGAATTCAAAACATGACTCAACTACATCAATATGAAAATGAGAGACTATTGGGATCTAGTTTCATTAGTGTAGTGATTTCATCTATATGTACTTGTATTTTTTGAACAAATTGGTTCAATAAAATATCCATTATAATCATTAATATCTTTGCATATTATCCTTATTGATTTTTGCATGCAAAATAAAATGAAAGCAAATATTTACTCATTAATTATCTAATGTTTAACTAATATTAAAGCGGTATTATGTTGTCAGATCGTAATACAGAAGGACAACTTATATTAGTAGATAATCTAAACATGTCTTTAGTCTAATTGGAATTGAGCAAATCGATTGAAAGACTAATGTGCCACCTATCAAGTCCAAATAGGGAGATACCTTGTCCTAGGTATCAAAGTGGATGACTCCCAAAAGATAGAGACATATATGTAATTGATTAGGCTGACAGTACATCGAACATGATCAAAGTAGAATAGATCCTAGATCCGTTTGTGGATTCATTCACTTGTGACGTTCATAGTGTGACATACTTTAATCTTGAGTGGATGATAGACTATGTATGTGCAACTTGTATACTTTGATGTAAATGAAAGCCTAAGTTCAAATAGATTATGATAAGGAATGAGGCAGATGAATGAAGAAGCAAATCGTAAAGTTTGTTCACGTTGTGGATTTGACTTAGGACTCTAGACGTTCGAAAAGAAACTTGGATTTTGAAACAAGCTGAAACACAAATGAATCCAAGTCAAATAAAAAAATTGAAGAAAAACAATTGAAATAAATAAACTAAGATAAGTAAAATAGAACAATAGAACAATAAATAAGAAAATAAGGAAGATAGATGGAAAAGATGGAACGTGGAGTGTAAAAGTCCTAAGGAGCCTTGGAAACAAGAAGAATTCACAACCCCCTTCAAGCGGTTCTAATTTCCCTTCCAAGAAAGAAAACTTGGTAAGAAAAAGTTTGAATATGATCCCCACAATCTGAAAAGATTGTTAAAACTCTTCTAAAAGAAACTCAAGAGAAATTCTTGAAAAGAAAACTCAAAGAGAATTTATTAACTCAAAAGAGAAGTTGAGTAATAATGAATTGAATGATTTGTGTAGAATGCAAAGGCCTATATATAGGCTAGCTAAATAAATCTAAATAAAACTCTTAAGTATACTAGAATTCTAATTTAATCTAAACAAGAAGTAGTTTTAAACTAAACTTTCTTGTTAACATAAAACTCCTGAATAACTTAAAATACTTAATAATTATAAAAAAATTTGGAATAAAATAAAATAATAATAATAGCTGATAAATACAATATTGGACTCATATATAATAAAAATTAAGCCTAGAACCCGAACATAATATGAAACGCCTAAGCTTATGGGATTGATTAGGGTCCTTGAAGTGAAATACCTAAGCTTGTTAACATTTTCCATATGGGCTTGTCATCATAGATTGAGAGTTTAGGCCCAAGAATAAAATTAATCCCTTCTAATTCATCATCGTTCCAAAATCCATCATCTTGAAGTTTCAGCTCTTCTTCTCGATTTTTTTTTGTGATAAAGTCTTGAACGAGTAAGTTGAGTTTTGACTTTAGCTACTTGGATTTGGATCTCATGATTGGGCCTTGAGGGAAACTAAGCCCATCTCTATTATGGCCTTTGAATTGGACCGAGCTGCTCGTATCATATTACGAGCTGATTACTGATGCGTTGGGTATACGACTTTTGTAGTATATAGCATCATTTCACAATAGTGGAATTCATAGTTCAATAAAGGGTAAATGTATCCTCTCATCAACATTACATGATAAATGGAAAGTAGTGTGGCCACAGGTAGTTTTTCTTTGTGATAAATGATTTAAACTATTTGATAGTAATTGACTTTTCATGAAGGAAAATTTAATGGTTACTGTAAGATAAAATAGGATCATATTGGGAGAATGAATTTATCCAAAAGAGATTAAGGATATCCTATGATGGTAACACACTTATAGCATGGTCATTAGACGAGCACTCAATAAGTAGCTTTCGTAATGGTATATAATAAAAGAGTACTCATTCATGATACTTTAAGGGAATGACTGGTGACTAC
Organism: Gossypium raimondii; assembly: GCF_025698545.1. Taxonomy (NCBI): domain Eukaryota; kingdom Viridiplantae; phylum Streptophyta; class Magnoliopsida; order Malvales; family Malvaceae; genus Gossypium; species Gossypium raimondii. The sequence continues at coordinate 17,463,309 of NC_068566.1, forward strand.
ATAATGTTGTAATTAATAGGCGAAAAGCTGAAACTTAATTGCAATTATTTAAGCCCTAATTATATAAGTCCAGTCGGCCCATCCACTAGCTCGAGATAACCATAAACGAATTGTATGTAGAACTAATAATTAGAAATAAATGAAAACAATGAAGATAAATAAAACTCTTGTATCACTATTTGCATTAAATGCGTTTTCTCGCTAAGTACAAAAGATGACTTAGACATTAATTTAATATCTTCAAACTATTTTTAAATAATTGCAATAAAATAATTGAAGTTCAAGTGAAAATTAAATTGAGTAGTCATCATGGGTTTGTTGAATAAGGCAATTAAATATATTTTCTTCATATATTCTATTGCAATAAAGTTGCTATGATTTTAATGAAACTAGAATTGGGTTGAGAAAATTATTTAATTGAGAAATTAACTTAGTTAATTTAATTAATTGACTAAATAAATAAAATTTTGGGTAATGGAAAATAAATAGTGGGTTTGGTAAATTATAAATGTTAGATAAAAGTTTAGGAAGCACATATAATTAAACCTAATACATAAAATGCCCAATGGGTTGACAAACCCAAGTGAAATATAAGGCATGTCATCACCCCTCACCCTTCTACTTAGAGTAGAAGTTGAATTTTTTTTAATTAAAATATTATTTAATCAAGCCTTATTCAAACTGTGGTACTATTTCTCTATAAATAGGAACTATATGTTAAGCAATTTGCAACACTTTTCATACATTGTATTTTCTAGGAAAAACACAATTTTTGGTTAAATAGAGAATTAACTTTCATACTTAAATTAAAGTTTTCATCTCATGCTTGGGTTTGTGTTGTTCAGTGGAAAGTCAGGATCGACTTAATCATCTCGTATAAAGCACAAGTACAATCTCGATCAATAGGTTTATTGTTATAAATAACATAAAGGCTCAGTTTTGGAAAATTTTTAAACTTCCATTGTACCTAAAATAACTGTCTTTTTAACAGATTTTTCCAACACTAATCTATTTCAAATTTATTCTTCTTTTCAATTGCTGAGATAGATTACTCAAGTAGTAAAACTAATTTCTTCGTCGTTTTTTGGGAAGATCAACATATCCATTTTCAATTTTTAATCTTTGCAAAGAAAGATAAATCACTCAAACCAACGTTTTGGATCATTGGTGATCCGTAATTGGGATCGGGCTATCCAAAACAAAAAAAAAACAAATTAGATTGAGCAATTTAGGTAACTCTGGTTCAGAATTAACTTACATTTGTGAGGCTTTTTCCAGAAACGTATTTCGTCACTAAACTATCGATACAAGTAATAATTTAAGCTCAATTTATCCTAACCCTTGGATAATTGAAACCCCACCCTAATGTCACGGGACTAGAAATCCGTGGTTCGTGACACTAGTACATTTAGTATGAACTCTCTCTCCTAATTCCCATTGCCAATTGCAAATGAAAAACTAAACAATTAGATAATGTTTGGTGCTTTTTCATGTTTATAATTCTAACAGAGTGTGATTCCTTGGAATATGATTATTGGGAATGTAGTTTCTAGAAAAGTTATTTTGTAACGTTTGGTATACATTGGAAAGTATTCACTAAATACTTTCTTGGGAATGTAATGATAATTTACAAATTCATTGTTATTGAATTAAAATAATATTGATGCCTTTAATATTTTATGATAAATTTTATTAGTAATAAATCTTTGTATTAAATATTTAATCATATTTTAATTGATAATTTTAAAATATTATTATAATTTATAATTTATAATTTTAATTGAAATAAAATTATTATTATAACAACCCATTTTTCAATGGTGATGAAAACAATAGTTTTGAGACCACAATTTCGACGTCTAAGCTCGTAAATATTATTATTTAATATTTACTAGTCAAGTATAATGATATAGTGAATTTTAACCTGATAATTTTTATTAATTGGGTAATTAGTTAAGTACAAGTGATGCATACCCAAATTTAGTGGTTTTGGAAATGGTTGAAAGTTAAAACATATTTTTTGTTATCGTATTTATTTTTGAGAAAGGCTTGTATAAAATAGAGATGACACATCATCATGTATCTCTTACCAATTATTTAATGTCATTTCAACATCTTTTTTCATGTAATTGACACATGATTTTGGTAATTTTTTAACTTGAACTCTCGACCCTCGACCCTCGACCCTTGACCCTAGACCTTGAAACTTGGCCCTCAGACCTTGAACCATGAACCTTAAACCCTAAAGCTTAGGCCTTAAACCTTGGACCCTGAACCTTGGACCTTAGACCTTAGACTTTAGACCTTAAACCTTGGACACTAGACCATGGGCTATGGACCCTAAATCCTAGACCTTGAACCTTAAGTCATGGGTCCAAGGTTTAGGGTCGAGGGTTCAGATTAAAAAATTACCAAAACGATATGTCAATGGCATAAAAAAAGATGCTGAAATGACATTAAATAATTGGTAAAAGATACAGGATGATGTGGCGTCTTTGATTCATACAATCCTTTCCCTTTATTTTTTCGTTTCGTTATCAATTTTTCAAAGGGGTAAAAATTGTGTAATATTTGCATCTATAATGAAATGAAATAACTAATTTCAGATGAAAAATAATAAAGTTATATATTGTTAAATTTGTATATAAGATTATCCTTAGAGTTAAGAATTTTTTTATTATAGTTACGTAATATTTTTTAATTTCGTGAACAATATATCGATAATATTATAATATATTTTATTAATTAAATAATTTAGTGATGTATATGAAATTACATAATTATATTAAATATGTGTTTAAGAGATAAAAAATATATGTGAGGTATAAAAGTAATACAATTTGGTAATTTAATAATCTAAATAAATTAGGTTTTTTATGTTAAATTACTAAATCAAAATTTTGAATGATTTTTATATTTTTCATTTTCATTTTATAATCCATATCGGGGGCAATGATAAAAGTTTGAACCTAATTTTCAGTTACCGAAAATCATAGTCACTGAAGATTTTAAAGAATGTATTATATAATATTAACAAAGTGACAAAAAATAAAAGTTAACGTTAAATAAAAAAATGTATTATATAATGTTAACAAAGGAGTTTTTTATTTAAAATTAGGGTTAAGTGGCACTTTATTGAGGTAATGTTGCTGAAAATGGGTTTTTCCTCTGATTGGGTTAATGGTATCATGATATTTGTTTCTTTAGTATCTTACTCGATTGTGGTTAATGGGGCGGTGGGTGAGAAGTTTTTGTCTACTCATGGTCTTTGGTAAGGGGATCCTTTGAGTCCTTATTTATTCCTTATTTGTGGGGAAGGCCTTTCTACCCTGTTACGTATGGCGGCGTTGCATGGTCAAATTTGTGGGGCAAGGGTTGTGCGGGGTGCCCCTTGAATTACACACCTACTATTTGCTGATGACTGTCTCATTTTTGGGGAAGCTACAGCTATGGGAGCTAATTCGCTTAGGAGGATCTTGCAACTGTTTGCAAGATGTTCAGGTCAACTTATAAATTTTGCGAAGTCGAGTGTCTTTTTTAGAACAAATGTGAAAGAGGGGAATCAATAGAATGTTGGTTGTATTTTGGGAGTTATACGTGCGGATAATTTAGAGAAGTATTTGAGTTTGCCACCTATAGTGGGGAGAAATAAGTAGAGGGCTTTTGCAGATTTGAGGGATAGAGTACGTAGTAGATTTCCTTCTTGGAGTGCATAGACTCTTTCAGTGGGGGGTAAGGAGGTTTTTATAAAGTCTGTTCTTCAAGCTTTACTGTCTTATGCAATGATGTGTTCTCTTGCCTAAGTCGTCTTGCAAAGAGATTGAAGCTTAAATGGCTCGTCTTTTATGGCAAAAGTTTGCTGAGAAAAGGGACATTCACTGGTGTACGTGGTCTTCATTATTTGAGTTGAAAGGAGATGGTGGGATAGGCTTTATAAATTTATTGAAGTTTAAAATAGCTCTCCTTGCCAAACAGGGTTAGTGTCTATTAATGTGCCTAACGACTTTAGTAGGGGTGAATATTGAAGGCCAAGTATTTCCTGACTACAGGGATTCTAAATGCGTCGTCGGGTTCAAATCCGTCTTTGATCTGGCGAAGTATTTAGAGTGCACGTGGACTTTTAGAGCTAGGCTTCATATGGAAGGTAGGCTCGGGTAGAATGATTGTTTGGAATGATTTTTGGTTGTCCGGCCCTGTCCCATGTAAGATTTAGTCCCCTTAGGTGAGTAATATTTCATGGGTTTAGGATCTTATAATACAAGAATCAATGGTATGGAATTTGGAGCCGATTGATTTTGTGTTTTCCTTAGAGGAAGCCAACGTTATTAAAAGTATTCCCCTGTCGAGTTTCCACAAGAGGATTGTGTTGTATGAGGTAGGGAACATTCGGGTTTATATGGTGTTCGCAGTGGTTATCGTTTGTTGCTAAGGCCTATACGTTTGTGTCCGCTGGAAAGGAGGTTGTACAAGTAGATTTGGATGCTTTCTTGCCCTCCAAAAATTCGAATTGCTATGTGGAAATTTCTAAAACAATTTGTGCTTACTCGGTCTTGCTTATTTAACAGGAGAATTGTAAATGATCCTCTGTGTCCTAGATGCTATCAAGCTGCTGAAGATGTGAACCATGTCCTATGTTTTTGTGCTTTTGCCAAGGAAGTGTGGCTTGCTTTGAACCATGATAGTCCAGGAAGTGTGTCCTAGATGCTATCAAGCTGCTGAAGATGTGAACCATGTCCTATGTTTTTGTGCTTTTGCCAAGGAAGTGTGGCTTGCTTTGAACCATGATAGTCCAGGAAATAATGACCAAACTGATTTTCTTGAGTGGTTATCATGGATGTTTGAGAAGTATTCTGTCAATAGAAGAACTGAGATTGCAATTATGCTATGGGCTATATTGGTTGCCTTCTTTGCAAGTTGTTCGCTGGTCCCGGCCGCCGTCTTCGCTAATGAAGATTAATGTTGATGCAAGTTTTTCCCTTCTACAAAAGAAAGCATGTTTAGGGGTAATTATCAGGGACAAGCAGGGACAGATTATGGGGGCTTGTAGTCGACTTACCTGTCAAGTACCTACTGCTTTTGCAGTGGAAGCTTTAGCTGTGATTCATGGCTTACGATTTGCTTTTGAGCTGGGTTTCCAGTCGGTTATTTTGGAAGGTGATTCAAGGTTGGTAATCCATAAACTAGTAACAAATTTGGAGGATTTTTTCTGAAATTAGTGCATTAATCTGGGAGGCGAAGGAATTTTCAAAGCTATTTGAGGTTTGTCGCTGCATCTGCGCCGCGAGATCGGGAAACATGGCTGCGCATGCAATGGCTCAGGATGGTTTAACAAGGAGGGAGGATCGTTTTTGGGTAGAGGAGGCACCACTGTTGGTTGCTGCTGTCGCCGATGAAGGCAGAAGACTGCTTGACCCATCCTAGTTCGGGCTGTGGGTGTTCTGTTTTGGGGAATTTATTCCATTGTGTTTTCCCCAATTTTTATCTTCAAGTGTTTGTTCATCGTCATTCTCGTTTTCTCCACTTGATAGATAACGCTGGTTCAATCCTCCGTGTGGAGGTCCCTGTTTTTGCTTTCTGTTTTTGCACTTTTCTAATTTTAAAGAGTTTTAGAAATCGGTGAAAAAAAAAAGAAATCGTTTCTAAAAACTAATAAAATTGTAGGTATTATTATGTATATTTTATTAAGTTTCAAAATAGAATTAGATCTCTACTTTATTTATACTTCTTATGAGTATAAATATGAACTTTGGATAAGCACTGTAAATATTCCGTTAATAAAATACACTCTCTCTTTTGCTCTCCTATTTTCTTTGTTCTTTACTCTTTGTCTTTTATTTTATAACATATTATCAACACGATTCTCTTTTATTTTATAATACGGTCACTCCAAATCTGCTACTTAAGTTGTTGTCGGTTGCCTTCTATAGCTATTGCAATATTTGGTAGTACAAAATTAGTAGTTGAAAGCTCCAGAATAGATAATATATTAATAACTTGTGATGGTTAATCCATTGGTTTTAAAAGATATTTATAATGAATCTCATATTGAGATCGTAAATGAGGAAAAAATTATATTTCATATGAATCAAAAGAGAATTGGGTTATTAATTTATATTTATTACTTTTGTTATAAATTGAATTGATCGTGACTATCTTTGTGATCTTATTTTGTCATCATCCCCGTTAAAGGGTTGAAAGCAAAATATTTGATTGTGTAAGATCTACTTAAATTGTGGAATAATTTAAAAGAAAAATATGAGCAATAGAATATAGTAATTCTATATCAAGCTCGTTATGGTTGGATGCACTTGAAGTTGCAAGTTTTTTTTTAAACTGAGTATAACTCTACATTATTCAGAATAAGTTCTCAATTAAAATTACGTGAAAAAATATTATTGACGAGAACTTGCAAGAGAGAAAACTTATGTATGAAAGTCATTTGTTATGTACTTGTTGTATACCTAGAAAATAAGATCCACTCTTAAAGTTTGCTGTTAATAATTTTTTTGGATATTTGAAGATTTTGACATATTCCCTGAGACATTTCCGTAGTAAATGTCACAATAATACTTGTATGTGGATACAAAGTAAAAGGAATAACAGTAAAATTATCAATTTGTCACAATTTATATTGGCATTATTAGTATAAATTGAAATGCATGTTAAAGTAAACCAAAAGTTTACTGATACAAATGTATTTACTACTTGGCGTGACTAGTTAGACCATCCTGGATCATATATGATGCGAAAATTAATTGAAAATTCATATGGACATTCATTAAAGAACTAGAAGATTCTTTAATTTAAAGAATTTTCATTTATTGCTTGTTCGCAATGAAAATTCATTGTTAAAAAGCTAAAGTTGAGATTTAATGTCTTACATTTCTGAAATGAATATGGACTCATTCATCCACTATATTGATGGTTTTGATATTATATGATTTTGGTAGATGCATCTACAAAATAACCACATATGTCTTATCAACTTGCAACCTGTCGTTTGCAAGATTGTTTATTTAAATAATTAATTTCAGATTATGCAATTAAGACAATTCATCTTGCTAATACTAATGAGTTTATATCTCGGTCTTTTATTGATTGAGTTTGAAAAACTTTTGTAAAAGTTTATTATTTATCGCATAATGGTTTAGAAAAGTATTGATTGAACGCATCGATTAATATCTAAATCATTACTTATGAGAACTAAACTTCCTATTTCAACATAAGATTATGTTGATTTACGTGTTGTATACATCAAGCCAATAAATTATAAATACTCCCCATTACAATTGATTTTTGGTTAAGAGCTAAATATTTCTCATCTTTGAATTTTTGTATGTGCGTATATGTTCCAATTGCTCCACTACAACAAAAGATGAGTGAATACTCAAAGAAAGATGGAAATATATATTAATTATGAGTCTCATTGTATTATTATATGTGTCGCAACCGTTTTTTGAAAACAAAAATTTAGTTGTCGACTTTAAAAATAAAACTGGAGTCGCCATCGATCCTTTATTAAGGTGTGATCGGCTCACCTTAAAAATTATTTTTGTCTACGAGTTTTGAGAAAACGAGTTCGGGAGTCAGTTACGTACGAGGAAGGGTTAGCACCCTCGTAACGCCCAAAATCGGTACCAAATTGACTATTCGATGTCTTAGTGTCGAAAGTTAAAAATATTTTAAAATAAGCTTGAATGATGAAATTTGCAAAAGGATAACCAATTGTTCAAGTCATGTAAAGAAATCGAGTCCCAATACATTAGGGTACAATTCCTCATAATCCCCAAACTTTAAATATCACTTTTATTTTATGCGAAAATCTTCATTTCGAGAAAGTAACAGGCCACACCCAATACGTTAGGGCACGACAAGTTAAGTTCCCAAAAATGATTTTTTATGCTCATGCATTTTGAATAAAGAATATTCTTGGTCATTTAAGATTGACAAAGAAAATCAGAACCCAATACGTTAAAGCTCAATTTCCCTCGAAAATCCCAAACTTCAAATAATGCTTTTATTCAAAAAAAACCTTTAAATCAAGAAAATAACTTTGATGAAGGGTTAAAACCAAAATATATTTTAAAAAGGGTATGTTAAAAGTTAATGTATAATATGATATAGATACTTTAATTTACAACATATACGAATAAATATTTACAAATATATATATACAAATACAATATAACAATAAAGTTGCAAACATATGTACACATATATCTAACGCATATACAAGTATACATGCCAATAGAGGGAATGAAATACATCAAATAAAAATAAAAATACATGTGTTGAAAATAAAATAAAAGTATAAGAATACGCATGTGTATATATTTACAGAAAAATGCATGAGTATGCATGTATTGGTAAAACATGAAAATATGTATATGTGGATTATAAAATAGATAAAAAAAGTATTATGAAATATATATGTACTATAAAGCGTGTACGAATATATAACAAAAAACTGTGAAGATAAAATAATACAAAATACATACACGTACATCTTCACAAAAATTTAAAATATATTCGTGTTTATTACAAAAATATGCGGGTGTATGGATCATCAAATATAGAGCATGTAGAAAATAAAATGCTTGTATATACGTGTATATGTAAAAATTATGAAAGATAAAATAATATATAAAATGAAGCATGCGTATATGTGTGTATTTTACAAAAACGTTTTCTTGAAATTGAAATACCAAAAATGTGTTTTGCAAAAAAATATAAATGTTTATAAAAAGAAAGTTTTGTGTTAAAATTAAAAGCATAAAGTAAATATACATATATATATATTATGATAATAATATAAGTATAAACAGACAGTAAGAATGAGTAACAATAGTAAAATAATGATAAGAAAATAAGATGAAGGGATTTAAAAAAAACAAAAGGATCATATTGTAATTGGTATAAAATTAGAGGGTACGAATGGTATTAAAAGTAAAATGGGGATGAAAATGCAACAAGCGAAGGACATGGGGGACCAATTTAGCAATAATCCGTTCTCCCAAAATGCTGCGCATTGACACTGGCTAAAATGAACAGAAATAGAAACATTTGGGCTAAATTTAAAAAAAAACAAAAATTGGCTTAATAAAACATGGCGCAAAAGAGGGAGGACTGATCGCGCAAATTCCCCCTCTGACTTCAAAACGCGCGGATCCTCCTCTCCGGGTCAGGTCACCGCGCGGGTCGGACCTGGCTAAAATGGTGCCTTTTCACTTTTGTTATTTAAAACAATTTTTGTTAAAAAAAAACAGCAGAAAGAGAGGGGAAAAAATAATAATAATAATAATAAAGATAAAATAAAAAAGAAATCAAATACCCTCTGTTAGGGTTTCGTTTCTGCGCTGCCGTTGCCCTTAACCAATCGGCCAGTTTGGATCCTGGCCATTCAAGGCGAAGCAAACTTTGGGTTTCATCGGCAAGACTACGCAGCCTCTTCCCTTTCTTTTTATTATTTCTTTTTAAAAAAACAAATGAAATAAAGAGAAAAAAACAAAAAAAAAGAACTCGATTTCACCTTGAAACAAGAAAGACAATCTGTATTCTTAGTGCTTTTTTTCTATTTCTTGCGTATCCTTTGTATATAACTTTTTCTACAAAATCAATGGTTTTATATAGCCCCCAAAATCGAAAAGAAAAAAAAGATATCTGCTAATTATTTTGCTATTTTATCTCAATCGGACTCTTTGAGTCCAACGATTGCAGGAGTTCGTGGAGTGTAAACACGCGTGGGGAAGCCGATCTCCGAGTCGTGCGGCGATTGGGTGTTAGGCGCGACGCTGGAGACTGCTAGGGCTTGCGGCGCTGAACATGCAACTAGGGTTTTGTTTTGTTTTTTAGTTTTAGGCCAGTTTGATTATTGGGTTTGGGCCAATTGATTGGGCTTGCACTGTTTTCTTTTTGTGTTTGGACCCAGGCCGATTGGGCCTTATTACAATATGTTTTAAATATTTTGGATATTAAATTATGACATGATTTGTGATTACTATTTTGATTTGATAGTTTTTCCCCACATTAGGGGGAGAGAAATAATAACATGTAATGAGTTAGGGGGACAATAATTTGAACCAGAAGTTCAACAATGATAATTCATTACAAGTTCCAAATATGAAAATTCTCATAAAAGAAAATAATAAATCTAGATGGTCATATAGTGAAGGCGGGTGCTCCAAAAGAGACCCAAAACATAACTAATAAGTAAAACTTCAGAAGAGATTCAAGTGCCTGAAACTGAAGATTAAAATAGTGAAAATAAGAGATCTCGATAAGTTATGTCAATTTGAGAAGATGTCGAACCGATAATAAAAGTTATCGACAATGGTTTTGCATGCAATATTATTGTTGAAATAATGAAATGAAAGAAGGATATTGAATAATTCTATTGAGAAATATAAATACGGAATAGATTGTTCAAAATAGAAAGACACAACTCAAGTACAATTAAATTCGTGGAGTTTTTGGACCAATAGTCCAAATACCTAAATGTATAAAGCCAGTGAGGGTACAAATGAAGTAGTTTTGCAAAAGCGGAATAAAAATATAAAGTTTTTCGCTAAGCCCTAGCATTGATTATGAAATGATATAAAATTCTTTTATGATGGGTGCAATAACCTTGAGATATATTATTAAACTAACAATTCATAAAATATCTCGCGTCTAATGGTTGTTGTTACAACATTTTATGAATCACTATATAGTAAAGTTTACAATAAAGTTTAATGATTCATATTGAAATTATCGGAAATTGTTCATTTATATGAATTGAAATAATTAAACATATGAGGTAAATTTGACTTAGTCAATAGTAGTTGAAAGAGGATTATAAAATGATCCAAAATACCTATTTGTATTTTTATAAAGGGATCATGATTAAAGTTTGTTATGATTATTGTTAAAACTCTGAAGAGATCAAAATATATTGCTCTCAAAATTTTCCCTCACTCATGACTTTCAAAAGAATATTGATATAAATGCTTAACAAATACGTTTAAATGGTCATTTGAAAAGCTAGTATTCAAGATTGAATACATAGAATATGAGATATTATGTAATGTTTTCATGAGGGGGAGTAAATATGTGCTGTACTCTTTTTCTCTTAATCGAGGTTTTGTCCCATTAGGGTTTCCCTACAAGATTTTTATGTTAGTAAGGTTTTAATGAGACACATTATCTATCAATGGACATTCAAGGAGGAGTGTTATGAATATTTTATTAAGTGGATGTCCATAAAGATCAATATAAGTTTTGGTGTACTTTAAATTCTAATAGCCATTAAAATTAGATCTTTACTTCATTTATACTTCTTATACCTATAAATATAAACTTTGTAGAAGCATTGTAAATATTCGATTGATCAATAAAATATGCTCTCTTAGTTCTTTACTCTTTATATTTTATTTTATAACAGATATGATGTTGATTGTACCATTACATATTTTTAAAAATAATTTAAAAGTTTCAAAGTTTTTTTTGTCAGTTTAAAGTGGATTTAATTTTTTATTTTAAATAAAAGAACCAACCTTCTCTGATGAGGGTAATTACATACCCAATGAAACTCTTATGATAGTAAGGTTGAATACCTTTTTTTCTCGTTAAAAGAATTTTAGAAATCGTCTCAAAAATAATTATTATTATAAATATTAGTTTCTAAAAATATTAAAATTGTAGGTGTGGTGTTGATTGTACTATTTCTTTAAATAGTATTAAAAATTATATTTACGTATTAAAATTTAATAAATTATTTGTTTAAAAATGCTTGCTCAAAATTTGTTTAATTATATATATAAAAAACTTAGACACGTACAAACAAAAGAAAAGAAATTTTACCTTGAGGTTTGTTTGCTTGGCTTGAGTGTGCAAAATTGATTGCGTTTACTTGAAATGCTTTGGGGTTAAGTTTTTTAGTTAAAATTTTAAATTTTACAATAACCTATATCCATCCTCTTGTAGATCAGTATTTCAAATAAATTTTAAAAAAAGAACAAAAAAGATGTGCATGTTTATTATTATTATTATTATTATTATTATTATTATTATTATTAATAATTGAGATTTTAATTAAAATACGACTTTAGTGTGTTAAGATTTTATTAGAATTATATTAAGATAATTATAGTTGATTTTATTAAGGATTTTTAAGAATTTTTATTATAATAATAAGTTAGTATTATTAAATAAAATAAAAGTTAAATGTAAATATAAGGTATGTGTCTTATTATATTAAATATATATGATTAAATACTAAAGTATTATTATTCAAATAATTACTGTTTTTTTTCTTAATTTTTAAATCGAAAATAATAACTGTGATAATTTGTGATGGTAAAATCCAAAACTGAAATCATTCTTTCTGGTGGGATAATCATGTACTGATTTAGTCTGCCATCTGGTTTTTTTATTTAACCAAAACTGCCATCCTAAAATCGTTATCATGATTGCATTCAGATGACAGGCATCATTAGTAGTTTTAGAAAAAGAAAAATGTAGTGAAGTTGTCCGCTAAGTGTATTGATCCTTTGGATCATGAAAATAAACCAAAAAGTTTGACAGTCATCAGTCATCAACAAGGGTTTTATTAGTATTGCAACAAAATGAGTCTGGTTACTAAGACATCTTTTTTGGGGTAAGCAAATGGTAGTGCCTGCCAATGTCCAATAATGCTAATTTACATCTCTCATGCAATCATTTGCTTTTGAACACAATTTCATCATCATCCACATCAAAGGCTGGGTTGCAGAGGCATCTGAACAGTCTCCCAATGCCCTATCACAACAATTCACAACAACTCGTAAATATCATACTGCATTTGATAACACACAAAAAATTTTGATCTTCAATTTCGGAGTAATCAGTAAAGTGAACAATTCTGAGCTCCAAACAATCAATGACAGTAATGTTTCAATAGCATTTGATAGATTTTTGTTTGTCAGTTCTAGGATACTCACCCCTTAAGAACCATGCCAATAGCAGCAGCTCATATGCTATATTCATGCATGCATATATATGTGTGTGCGCGTGTGTGTGTCTGTGTATTATATCGTGTGCTATTATCATGCATCTGCGTCACATTTTGACAAAATCTCATATGCGTTTTACGTATGTTAGGCCTGAAGGATTTCTAACATGCCTGAGTGAGAAAAGGAGTTCGATACGAAAGTGCTCCTGGCGACTCCTCTTCACTGCTGCTGTCAGAACTGCTTCCATCATCATCATCATCATCATCCATTTCAGCAACATTTTTCCTCCTTGATGTTCCACCGTTTCGAGCTTCTTGTTCCTGGTTAAATAATGTTCCAAAGCGTAAATCCCTTTTGATTTCTTCCAAATGATTACACGTGATAGAATATACGAAGACTTTCCTGTTATGCATTCTTAGTATGTAAAGCTAAAGAATGCAGCAAATTACAAGGTAGCCAATTCAATGAATTTTGTACCTGAAATGTCTTCCCAAGAATTTTTAGAGCCAGAGCTCTAGCTTTGAGTTCCTCCTTCTTGACATTATTTTCCCGCAGCACCTGCAAAACCAATCATCATTCGTCAGAATGATAAGAAAATCCGTAAATTTTAAAACTACTATTGAAACAAGAATCATTTCCTAGCCTATAATTTCAATAGACAAACTACAGGTAGCAAAGATATCCAGCTATATGAATTACTATAATATAAACCAAGTATCAAAGTCACTAAGAACACAGAAACTCACCATTTGGCACACATGTACGAGAGTTACTTCAATATCCACAACATTCAATTTCCATAAAGAGCTCATCAGAGTTTCTTTATTTAAGCGTAAATGTGCTTCAACATCATTTTCAGCGCCACTACCACCCATTTTAAATTGCTTGCGCATATCTTCTTGAAGTTGCAGTAACTGAAAAGCACCTGGAGTTATATTTCTAACTGTATCAGTGGCAGATAGAACTTCCTGAAACTACTGCTTTTGAAGAGTTGGAGGAGGAAACTCGGAAAGGGTGCTTATAGATTTACTGTAACTTGCCTTTTGCTGCAGTGATCTGTGACTTCCAGAAATGTCCCTTGTGCCGGACCCATTCAGCCAAAAATGGTACACCAAGATAAATTGCCTTCTTTCCAAGCTCTTGGGATGCCTGTCTCGAGTATATGTAGCCAATGGTGTGTAATATATCAACCCCAAAAGCTGCAAATTCAAGCCAGTAGGGGTTACTAGCATCAAAGTTTACTGCAGAGAAGTACCAAAAGGCTAGTGCAAGAATCTGCTGGTTTTAAATTCATTGAACCACACTGCCAGAGGATCATGACTTACAGCCTACACTTATTGCTACCTCTGTAAACGATGCTAAGAGCAGAGTATAATTTCATCCACTGCCATTTAAAGATGCATATTTTGCAAAATTCTTATCATAGAAAGATAACAGTATTTAAGATTCTTCAGGACAGACCCAAATAAGTAGTTTAACAGCTGATTGGCACAGAAAAAGCCTCTAATTAACAGAACATGTCTGTACGACTAGAAAAGGAAAACGAAAAAAAAACCCTAGAAATGCTTAGATAACTCAATTTACCAGTATCAGACAGCCGTCTGGCTTCAGATTCTGCATGCTGCATGAATCCATCTTTATCACCTCGGACATATTGATTAAGAAAATCTCCTAATGATTTTGCTAACTTTTCTTCTCTTTCTTTCTGAACAGCCTGCATGCAAGGTCGCACAAAAAAAACTGCTCTTATAAATTATAGAAAATTTGCTTTAAGAACTAAAAAGAACCTGCTTATCTATAACACTGAGGAGTTTAATCAGTTTTGGCCATGTCAACCACCAAGCATGATTCACAAAATCTCAGTTCAGATGTATGGAAGCAGTTGAGTCAATACAATTTTTCTCTTTGTGGCATGAAACTTATTTTTCAGAATCTTAAAGTAGCCCTCTCTGTAAATATTTCTGATTGTTAAGTTGAAGTTTAAGAAACCAAAGTTTGTCCCAATGGAGTTCTCTATAATATTTCATCCAACCTTTTCCTTGTAAGAATATCAGGTAAGTCCCTAACTTAGAAAAACGGCCATTATTTAATAGCTGAGTACTACCATTATTACAGACTAGGGCTGCCACTATTTGACACGAAGGATGAAAATTCATGTTGCAGTTGCCACACATTCATCTGATTTGATGTATGATAAGAATTGACCTTTCACTTCTACAGAATGAAAAGTTCAGGCATTAGTTTAACATGGGAGCACACTTGCCTTTAACTTATCGTTCAGTTTTTCAAGTTTGTCTGTTTCATTGGCTAGTTCTGAAGAAGCCATTGATGCAACAGCAGCATGTCCTATGTAGTCCTCAAATAATTCACTTCCAAAGAGAAGAGCAAAGACTGCTGTTGGATCAAGCATGGTGTCCCTGAGAACCAAAATGGTGTCCTGAGATAATTAGGAGACTTGGACTTTCTTTAGAAAGAATAGAATTTGTTTGGATGCTCAACAAAATATTGCAAAACTTAAAATAGTTACATGGTTAAAATAGTAAACTTAGTCATAGATTAAGCATTTTCTGGTGTCCAGGATTCAATTGGTTGACTGATCTTATTAGTACATAACACTGGCTTTCTAAGAAAAGAATACAAAATAAAGCTATCTAAGAGCTTTGTAATTAAGCATCTGGAGCTTAAAACCAACTATCAATTTGCATACCATGTCATCCTAAACGTGTATGATCAACACTGAATGTGAATGTCGTACCTAGTTATGCTGTATTTTCCATTTCTGTCATAAGCATCTCTTTGAACAGGATCACTCAGAATTTGATAAGCTTCACCTAGTACCTGGAAAAATGAAGATTGTCAATGCATTAATTATCCCTTTCATTAACTAGCTGGACATGTAGGATAAAATAACTTATGTGGAAAAGAAACCAAATGAGCAACAAAATTAGCATACATACCTGAAATCTCTCAGCAGCATGAGGGTCATTGGGATTTTTGTCGGGATGAACTTGCCTTGCCTGTACCGAGCATAGCATCTATCTATAAAATTCTTGACTACTATATAGTTAATGAAAAGTTTGTGTTTATATTAAGAAGGCATGAAGCAGTTTACTTAAACCTCTCTGGTCCAGTCATCATCTAACAATCAAAATTTCATTCACCTTTCAACATTCAATCCTCCCTTAACAATCTCTACCTCTCCCATATGGCACATGTTCTATTAGTCCATCAAAATCTAGCTTCAAAATATATTGAAAAGACGAAAGGAAAATGAAGAAAGGAGAAAAAGAGAACAGAATATGCATGATCATCAAAGAGGATCAAGATTCCATAAATACATAAGAAAGCACAACAGTAGATAATTAAGTATAAACAAATGACATTTCCTATTTGATCATGCCATAGAAACTAAAGCTTATTCTGGTGAGAATTGAGAAATACAAGAGAAATAAATTATTCAACCATTAAAAATATAAACCAATTACCAACAAAAGAAAAAAAAAATCTCAAAAGTCCAAACCTTAAGGTAATAAGCTTTTCTAATCTCTTCTTCGGAAGCTGATGGACTAACACCTAGAACATCATAGTACTCAGTTTCCTTCACCATTTTTCTTGATCTTAGTCTCAATGGTGAGTTCAACGCCCCCAGCTTCTTGGAGGACAGAGTTGCAAAGCTTGGGATATAACTGTTAAAGAGAAGAGGAAAAAGAATAAGAAAGAAGAAAGGAAAAAGGGGGTGGGAATGTGAATGAAAGAGGTGGGCAAAGTTCTTGATGGCCACGAGCTTATCTTGCCTTTCCAGTTCTTCACAGTAATAAACAAATACTAAAAACTGCTTTTAGCGGGAGCAAAGCAGTATTTTAACTGTCAGTGTAGTGATGCTTATCATATGAAAAATGCTTACTGGATTGCTTTTTAAGTAATCAGAGCTGTTAGTGGGCTCGGGTTTGATCTTTGCTGGACCATCCCAAACCAAAAATAATGACATGTGATGCCTATCTTGCGGAAAGGCACGGGCCTTGTTTACTCATTTGGGTCAATGAAGAGCATTGCAGAGAAAAAATAAACTAAATTACCAAATGACATGCCATTGCCAGCCTCACCAATCTTCACCATACATGCCCTTTTCTCCAAAAAAAAAAAAAAAAAGAAATCCCAGAAGATTGATTCCCTGGAAGGGGGATTATTGGTGTGTTTTGTAATGGAGCAAGATTTGGTTGAAACAGAGAAAAGAAGGAAGAGAGAAATAAATATAGACCCTAGTTTACAGTGGAGCCAATGGCAACTCCTGGATTCGATTCTTCCTACAGGTGGGTTTGCTCATTCCTTTGGTCTTGAGGCAGCAATTCAGGCACGTTTAGTCTCAGGCCCTGATGATCTCCAAACTTTTGTCATTCATTTGTTAGAGAATACTGGGAGTTTACTCCTCCCTTTTGTTTACTCCGCAACTATGAACCCTACTTTAGACAACTGGCAGAAACTTGACAGAATCTTGGATGCAACTTTAAGCAATGAAGTGGGTCGAAAGGCATCAGTTTCACAAGGGTCTTCTCTCATGCGAGTGGCTGCCTCTGTTTTCACGGAACTTCCATCACTTAAATCTATGAGAGATGTTTGTATTGGTTCTGGCGTTGTGTCGTTCCACCATGCTCCTGTCTTTGGGATGATCTGTGGACTTCTAGGGATGGACAGTGGAACCAGTCAAAGAGCTTATATTTTTATGACTATGAGAGATGTGATTTCAGCTGCTACAAGGTTGAATTTAGTTGGACCTTTGGGTGCTGCGGTATTGCAGCATCGGGTTGCTTATGTTGCTGAATCTATGGTCAAGAAATGGATGGACCGTTCGGTTGAGGATGCTTGCCAAACGGCTCCTCTACTTGATACCATTCAAGGTTGCCATACCTACTTGTTTTCTAGGTTGTTCTGTTCTTAACCTTGTACCTTTGGGTGTAAACTTTTGAATTTCTCCATGAAATTGAGTGTTATTTTGATACAGGAAAATGATTACAGCATATTGTTAATTGAATCCCTGGAATTTTTGTGGCCAGTGTACAATTCTGTGAAAAAAAAAGATGAGTCAACTCTACATAAGAAACAGAACATCACAAATAATTTGCCTGATATTGACCCTGAATGAAACTAATGCTTACACATCAGTCCACCATTGTCAATGTTGAAAGTTATTAGGATCTTCTTAATTCTTTTCCATTTGAACTGATGGAGAAATAAAAATTGTACAGATTATCCCCCATAATCCATACCCATTAGCTGTAGGTTGTGGGAGGCCCCAAAGAAAGGTAATTATACTTCCTTACATAAAAGTCAAAGAAAGATGGCCCATCATCATGGCTCGAAGTGATTATAAAACATCATCGGAACCTGCTTTTAGCATCAAAATTGTAGCCCTTTAGGCGCTTGAGAATTGAATAACACACTGTATCAGCTTGCTTTCTGCCTCAGTTGCATGGGATATATCTTTCTATTGGAGTGGTGCATGATGACTAGTTTGATACATCAAACTTCTACTGCCTTTCCACAAATAAATAAAATAAATCAGCAGTTTGGTACTAAATGCATGCTCATTGAGTGATAAAATACCCCTACAAAACAGGAATCAACCTTCATAATGGTCTTCTTGCAACAAGTTAGATGATGATTTGTCATTCTCAAAGCACTTATTATAGCCACGCAAGCTCAACTCTGTCTCTGCTATATCAGCAGCAATATATACAACTAATATTTGCCTAAACTGTCTTGGATGCATGGAGAATACATGCAGCATAGAGCTCTCACATGGATTTGCAAACATTTGGGAGCAAAATGGGTTAAGAACAATGCAATAACTTGCACAAGTGGATGCACATTCGGTTCTAGAGTTATATCTTCAAATTTCCGAAACAGCTGCCCCCCAATACCCCCTATCTCATCTGATACAATCATTAGAACACCATTATTCGTCTTAAAATTTGACGTCCTGTTTCACTTATGTTGATCTTCATCCTGATAATAATATTTGACAATTCCATGGTACGCAAGCACAACCTGCAGTGTAGTGGGAGATGCAAGTTGTTTGTCCACATTGAGCAGCCCTATATGGAATGGAATATGGATTTACAATTAGATTGATTCTAAAGCAAAAGAAAACAATTAAAACTTACTTCAGGCAGGTATAGCGGGTTCCTTTGGTGGGGTACCAAGAAGTTCCATCACCAGGGAGAGCAATACTAAAAAAGCGTTGTCATACACACACACACAGACACATATATATATATAATTAATCTTTAATATAAATAATTAAAATATATATTTTATTTTTAAAGGCAAAATATTTGGGGGAAAAGGGTTTTCTTTATTGGGTTCTGAGTTGTTAGATAGACCTTGAACAGTATAGTCCAATTTACAAGACAAATGGGCTTCTTTTGTTTTCATTTCTCAACGAAGTCGACTCAAAATTTGAGCGGGGAAAGTCCCGAGTCTTAACGAACTGACTGCAAACTTCAGTCAGTTACTGGCAAACCCCATAAAAGTACAAGTAGAAGATTTCTTCAGCTTTCTCATACTCTACAGAAGGAGGAGGAGGAGAAACGAAAGACCCCCCAAAGGCATTGCTTCATTCAACAATGTCGATCCCAATCCTAGAGACGTGCAGGAAAAGAAAGAGAAGGCCAAAGTTATTTGGGTTACATTCATTTGCAGAACCTGGTTGCCCAATAAACCCCACCGGTCCTTTCCGGGATAACATCCGTATTTTC
Organism: Gossypium raimondii; assembly: GCF_025698545.1. Lineage (NCBI taxonomy): Eukaryota > Viridiplantae > Streptophyta > Magnoliopsida > Malvales > Malvaceae > Gossypium > Gossypium raimondii. Next base: position 17,483,032 of record NC_068566.1, read on the forward strand.
CTTAAACAATGTGCTGAGCCCGAAGATTACTGTGTCAAAGGAATGCCCCTTTGGTGCACCCTTCTTGTTCGTGACAAGAGCTGCGTCGTCCCTCTTTACACCATTGAAGAAGGTGTTAACCACTCTTTAAACCCTTTCTGTGATCACTGCAGGTGTACAGGTTTGCCCCTTTCTTTCAGGTTTTTAACGTTTCTTCCCTAAATGGGGTTTTCTTGTTTCTTTATATGATTCAGGTTTTTGGGTTTTTACTTATTGAATTTTCGATTTCTTGTTTATCTTTCAGTTGGATAGTTTGCAATTTTGTTTATCTAAAGATAGCTTGAAACTTGTAGTAAACAAGAAGTTTTAACCAAGAATGGAACTGCTAGATAAAATAGAAAAAGACTAGCTTTTCTAAAATCTTTTCCATGACAGCAAAAGGTGAGTTTTATAACTTGTTATTTGCTTTTGATAGATCAATGCATGAAAAGATAAATCTCTTGATTCCTCACCTTTTCTGATTATTCAAGTGTAGTTAGCATGAGAAACCAACTTTATGCCAATCAACCCCACCATCGTTTCGATTTTGCTTTTGGAATTTCCTAGTGTCTGCAAAATTTTCCCGTCATCTGTGTCTCTAATTTGATTAAATTATTCTTAGTTTGAGGCCAATGCCGTGCTCTTCTAGTAAGGAACTGATATTTATTGTTCCTGCTGTTCGTTTTCTTTAAGGTTGGGGCAACCATTTAGTTTCCAAGAGGAAGTATCATGTGGTAATACCAAATGATCGAGACTGGAATAAGCCTTTAGAGGATAATGTATTAAACATCCATTCCCATCTCTTACATGGGTTGATTCACTGTAATGGATTTGGTCATCTACTCTGCATCAACGGAATTGAAGGTGGTTCTAAGTATCTCTATGGCAGAGAAATCATGGATCTCTGGGATCGTATTTGTGAAATTCTTAAAGCTCGGTAAAACTTCAAAAGTGTTAGCTTCAAATTAGCCTAGTAAACATTTAAGAATGCTACTTCATGACCATTTCATGCTTTTCAGGAAAATCTCAGTGGAGGATGCATCGAAGAAGCATGGTATGGATCTACGTTTGCTTCATGGAGTCGCATATGGACATACATGGTTTGGTCGTTGGGGTTACAAGTTCTGCCGTGGAAGCTATGGTGTTTCAGAGGAAAATTATGATAGAGCAATTGAAATACTCAGCTCCCAGAAACTTGACAAAATCATTCAAGACTTCAGTGACAGGGAGCAAAGCAGACAAATCAAGTGCATGGTTCAGCATTATAGAGATCTTAGTGAGAGCCAGTTGGTCACAATCCGAGATCTTTTCAAGTTTATGCTCACTATCAAATCTCGTAGCGCATTGCAGAAGAAATTAGTAGCAGCTACTGCTGCTCCTTCAGCTTCTGTACAGAAAAATTCCATCAGAATATCGTTCCATAAGAAGGACAATTCGAAGGAAAAATATTTGAGATGCAAGAGGTTTACTAGTGTCATAGCTCATATGGATAGCCGATGGCCTGCAAAAAGGCTAGAATTTGCAGCAGAGGTGATTGTAGATGCTTTGAAGCAACATAAATCTGAGGTCGGTCATGGTGGGATGACAAGGCAGGATCTAAGAGATGCAGCTCGGATGCATATCGGTGATACGGGTTTGCTGGATTACGTATTGAAATCAATGAACAATGTAATCGTTGGATGTCACATTGTGCGTCGTGGAATTAACTCAGCTCGGGTTTTAGAATACACAATTGACGACGTAGATCCAGTTAAGGACCTTAAGTTGTTAGAAGCAACAGAGGAAATACATCAAAAACCTCTACCAGATCTTTTGCCTGCTCCTGCTCCTGTCCCTGGAACTGATGTTTATAATGATGTGGTGTATTTGTATAATAACACACTACTGAACTATCCAGAATCAGAATTGCTGGAACTTGCCACCCAGGCAGTTCTAGATAGCAAACACTTCGTGAAGGATCGGCCATTTAGAGATGAAGATGACCAGTTGTTGAGATTCTTTTGCCAAGTCATGCCTGGTTTGTTTGATGCAGAGAACATGGCAACTGAGACATCACCTGCTGGTGAACTTGTCATGGTTCCATTACATGCCACAGTTTTTGACCTAAAACAAGCTGCTGAAAAAGCATTGAGGGATACTTATTGTATTATGGATAAGTTTGTGGTGACAGAGGTCGACAACCTAGGTGAAATGGAAGATAGGGATGTACTGTTTGGAGCACTTGAGTCAGGTGCAGAAATTCTGGTCAGAGGGAGTGGAATAGATTTGGACAGTAATCTGAAGCATGAAGGCGGTGCGGACAATTGGATTGTCAGATGTGAATGTGGGGCTCGAGATGATGATGGGGAGAGGATGATAGCATGTGACATTTGTGAGGTGTGGCAGCACACACGCTGCTGTGGCATAGAGGACTCTGAGGCTGTGCCACCATTGTTTGTGTGCCCAGGGTGCTGCACTTCTTTTGGACCACCTATGACCAACTCTCCCCTAGAATTTCAGTGTTCTGATGATCTGCTATTGGACTCGGCCACTATGTATGGGATGGACTACGAGTATGACAACTGCATTGGGCTACTACAATGATCATGGAGTGTTAGCCAAGGACTAAATGATCTTTCTGAGCAGCTTGTTGTGAGTGATCACCATAACATGGTGATTCATCAGGGTGGCATCTTATGAAGTTTCACCTTGTCATACACTAGCATAGATAGGAATAGCGCAGAGTTGAACAGTTTTGATTGATTCATCATCGTCAAAGATACTAATCTGCTTGTTGGTTACACTAGACAGGGCGTTCAAATGCTTTTCAACAACTGAAACAAGAATAAACCGGCAGAAGTCTTGGGCAACAGCTTGTTGTACCATCTCATGAGCCATGGGAAACTGCTACTGTTCATTTTCCCTTTCGGTTGGGCGGTAGAGATAAGTAAAACTCATGTAACGAATTCAATTCTTTTGACTTCTGAAGATTCTTTATAGCAAATTGTATTGTGCAAGCCTCCACCTTTTTGCCCTTCATTCTTTGTTTCTATCTGGCTATAGATATTGGTCTCTTATGGCCATATCATCCATAAACATTATTATATCCAAAAGATCGTTCAACACAAGGATCAATCCCTATCAAAATAAAGAGTCAACTTCTATGCCGAACAGCTCCCCTGCAGGTACAGGTTCAGTCTTTTTAATATAAGCGAAAAGCATTTACATAGGCTTTTTCTGCAAATCATTGAGTTGTGCAGATGAATCAATCATTTTCATAATAAACAGTTTCTCCATTTATGAATGCTTCTTCAGTTTTATTCATACCTTCTTCTCGAAACAAAATAATGGAACTGCACACGATGTTTTGTGGAAACAGATATATATAAAAGTTTTTATTAATCAGAATACTAAAAATACAACAATATTAAACTATTAAAACAAGTTTCATTCAAGTTAACAGGGTTTGACTTCTTTCCATCTGAATATTTTTAACTTACATTATTTTTCCCCTCTTAACTCAAATGAATCGGTTGTATGATATTTCCTAGGAGAATATTAACCCACGTTCTTAAGTTGTTGGTACAACAACGATGCCAACCAAATTTAGACTCAATCGACTTTTAATCGGTAATTTTAGATATTATATGGTTGCATGTCATTAAAGAAAATCTTGAAATTTGTTTTAGATACCCATATGAAACTCTAAACTATTCAAAATATGACCCTTTGTTTTACCTTAAAGAAAGCTCGTAAAAAGATTAACATGCTAAATTTGAATTGTCATGTTGTCTGTAACATCTCGCTTGACGAAACCATAGTGTTTGAGCGTTGTTTATAGAAATAAAGTATGTAGAGTAAGTTTTGAATTAGTATGGTATTAAATCTAGCTAAGTATAAGAAACCTATGGATGCGCCTTCGGATGAAGTCTGTGTTAGGCGAGCTCGGTGGTTTGGCGGACTGTCCTGTAAAGTATACACCACCCTAGTGGTTAGACGAATATGTTGAATCCTTTATGTTAAGTTTTTAGAGTTAAGTCCCTAGTGTTAAGTCCTCAGTTTGAAGGAACCGATTATTATTTTATTATTTTGATTGAACGATTTAGTCAGCCTGATGAAAACTAGTTAAAATGGGACAAGTTACTGTAGATGTTAGGATATACATTTAAGATGAGAGAGAAAGTCCTTAGTCACGGGTACCGAAGGAAGGGTAGTGGGGGTAGTTTAACGTGCCCACTAGGTTTACCTTTTGTGTATTTCTGTATAAAGCGAGCTTTAACATCCTAAGCAAGTTTATGCTTTCTTTGGCCACCATGTTTTTCTTCCCAGTTCTTTCTGCATTTTTCTCTCAAAAACCCTAAACTTAAGGCTTGCTGGAAGATATGGGTTAGCTGTACTTAGCCAACTCCATCGTTGTTAGCACCTAGTAAAAATCGATGAAACTCAGGTTATTTCATGGTTGCTTACGAGACCTTAGGGTTTCATGTTTTAAGGTTAATTTTGGGAGAGCAACTAAGAAGGTCTGCCTCTAGGAGGAGGATCCTTTAGATGATGGTTATGTCAACATGGAAATGCCGACGAAGGATGATGGAGTTGATGAGAGTAAGGCAATGTAAGAAAAGGAGTTTGTTTTCTTTCATGACACACTTATGAATCATTCGGGTGGGATGCAGCCAAATAGAGAGGGTATTAATGTAGAAGAAATTAAATTGAAAACAACGTTGTTAAAAATGTCGAAAACGAAATCGTTTTAATAAATTTCTTAGAGTGACTTCAACAAATTGTGGTGGATAGTATGTCGAAAATGGTTATTGTCAAGTTGCTAGGATAGAACATTGGTTTTAATGCCCTATTAAGTAAGATTTTGGTGCTTTTGAAACCAACCTAGACTATCCAACTTATGTATCTCGAAAAAGGTTATTGTATCGATAAATTTCGTTAAAAAGAAAAACTATGTTGATGTTTTTTTCTAGGGGTCCTCGGGTGGTGTTTTATCATTACTTAATAATGTATCCATGGACTCCAAATTCTAAGACATCGTATAATTTTCCCATAATGTCAAATCTTTGACTCATCTTCCAAGGTTATGAGGAGCAATGTACAAGAAGAGTTTGCATGCAATTGGAGAATTGGTTAGAAAGGTCATTCGTATTGATTACAAGATGGATAGTGGTTCTTGTAGTCATTTCGCTAACATGGAAATCTATGTTGATATGAGACACCCTTTTGTTTCTAAAATTCAGATTGATGGTCAACTCCAAATAATTGAGTATGAGTCCCTTACTAATATCTATCCTACGATTCCTAAATATAATTCTAGAAAAGAATTCTTGAACCTTGCATAATTACCACACTCAAATATTTTTAAGAGAGTGGAGGAAGATTTTGGATTGTGGATGGTGATGGAACAAAGGCAAAGGAGTACTTAATGAGAAGGAAACAATATTGGCAATGCAAATCAAGACTTTTTCTAGGGAAATTTAATTTTGGTGTTTTATCATTAACCCAAGAGAATTTTGTGGATGGAAAGTTAGGTAGAATTTCCAACAATATTGGAAGTTTCATGATTGGTGGTAATTTGGTTAATAATGAGGGGGAGAGGTAAGGCTAATAAAAGGGGTAATGCTTCAATAGGTAAGGATAAGGCTAGTTTGGGCAGTCTAAGTTATTTGCTAAGAAAGTTGGGCGAAATGCTCAAATGCTAGGGTCGTGCCAAATTAATGGAGAGAAACTTTCTAAGGCGCAAGATTAGGCCCAAGCTCGGTGAATAATGGATCTAGTTCAAGTCAAGCTTTAAGGCTTGTTGGGCTAACACTTGGTAATGTTATTGAGCCATCTATTTTGAATATTCTTCCTAGACAAGTTACATTTTCCTTAGAACAAGGTAACCATAAAGCTGTCATGGTTGATGAAAATGTAAATCCAAATATTATTAGAACAAGTGAGTGTTCTAATGATGGGGTTCTTTCTCCTGCTAGTTTACAACCATCTTCTACTACTATTGTCAAATGGAAAGAGGTAAAGAAAGATGTGAGAAGTCGAAGAGTCTAGATAAGAGAGAAGTCAACAAGTTGTAAAAATACCTTACAAATTTGAACAACATTTAAGCATGTAAAAATACCAACCGACTTCAAATGAACCATTCTTAAATAGTATTAACAGGTGATAACTAAGCAACTTAAATCTAACAGCAACTTAGACAAATTTTTAAAACATATAACAACTAAACATTATTGCAACCCTTTCAATATACAATAGCTGGCCATCTTGGGCAGCAAGTATGGAACGAAAATTTATAATAAGTTAGGCTATTTTACCCAAATGACCTAAAAAAAATCAATTACAAAAATGACTCAAGTTAAAAAATAATCACCCAAATGACTTAAAATGAACAATAAACTTGAGTTGGGGGACTTAAGTGGCCAACACCACTTAAATTTCTGACACAATCATTGCCTAATTATTGTGTCAGGGGTTAAAAAAATATGTTTTGGGGTGCTGGACACTAAATGGTCGACACCTATGTATTTTTTTCACAACGTAGCATATTAGTATATATTTATATCAGTATTTAAAAAACAATTTTGGGTGCTAGACAATAAATGGCCAGCACCACTTTTTCACATAAACTTTTTTTTTTGGTGTTGGCACACCCAAAATTTTTTTTTATGTAAAAAAGTGGTGCCGACCATTTATTGTCCAACACCCAATTTTTTTAAATAGTGGTGTAAATATATACCAGTATGCTATGGTGTGAAATAAAAATACATGGATGCCAACCATCTAGTGTCTAGCATCCCAAAATATATTTTTTTAACCCCTGACATCATTAGGCAATGATTGTGTTAAAAATTTAAGTGGTGCCCGCCACTTATGTCCCCCAACCCAAGTTTACTGTTCATTTTAGGTTGGTTGGGTGATTGTTTTTGAACCTAGGTCATTTGTGTAATTGATTATTTTTTTGGGTCATTTGGGTAAAATAGCCAATAACTTACTATCAAAACACATTTAACTTGCCCTAATCTGGGCAACATGAATGCAGTGACAACGCAGGCCATTAACCAACAAGAAACACATTAATTTGCCTTACTTTGGACAGTTTAATTAAATCAACAATGTAGAACAATTAACCAACAACATCAAATTAACATTAGAACAACTTAAATTACACACCTCAATTCATAGCATCAAGGCATCATAATTTACAACAATAAACCCTATTCAGTTACAACTTTAAAACAACATAATTTTTGTATTAAGACAACTTAAATTGCAACATTAAGTCCACTTCAATTAATGTTTTTAGACAACATAATTTACAACATTACACAACTTATTATACATTTTAAAAAAAATGACAAAATAATTAACATTCAACACCTAAATCCCGACTCAGACTCGACTCAACCTTGGCATGTACCTCTAAAATCAGTTCTGAGCTTGATTTAATCCGAGAATTGATTAAATCTATAACTTTGATACCATTAAATGTAACACCCTATACTCAACCTGATCGTCGAGCGACAGGATGCCACATTCATCACCGGAGTGATTATAATAATTTCCATTCAAATATACCACTAGTTAATCAAATTCATTCAAAACATGCATTAAATGTGTTAAACAATCATTTATTTCTATTCATCTAATCAATTCATTAACTAACATTAACTAACATACAATTCCATTGCTTACACTGTTTCTTGCAAAACTAGTCTCAATAAGATTTAATTTCATATTTGATTCAACCTCTAACTCAATTTCTAAAATTTTGATGAATTTTCAAACTTGTAATACCATTGTTGTCTATAAAGTGTTTAGTGAAACATTTTTCTCTTCCATGATTTGATTAAGTTCGTTCTTCTCGTTTCATTATACAACATGATACATTCCAACTAAATTCAATGTCAATTCATATAGTCCCTAAGTTACACAAATTTTCATTTTTGTTCAAATTAGTCATCCGGTTCGATAATCAATCTCAAACATAACATTCTAAACTCAAATAAGTATTTTCAATTTACCACAATATTGTACTTTGCAAAACAAGATAAATATATAACAAATATAATAATTCAAATTATAAAAATACAAACATAAAATTAATTAGTTTAGTAAGTTCCATATAAGCTTACCTGACAAAAACAACAACAAACGAAACGTCGAAGACTAATCTATAATTATTCCCTTTTTACTGTTATCTTCTTATTGGTTTAAATCTCCATTAAGTAACAATTGTCGAGAGCCTAAAAATGGCTTCTCATTAATGTTTTTCATTAGTGATCGATTAGTAAAATGAAGAAGTTGAGCATTTTAATACTCTTGTTTCTTTTATTTTATTATAATAAATGTTATAATATTATAAATATAAATTTTTAATATTAATCTTAACAAATACCACCTTCCACAGTTAAAAGTAAAATGGCTTAATTGCTTATTTGAGCTTTGACTTAATTACCATTTTAGTCATTTAGCAATTAAACTTGTAGCAATTAACTTTTGCAACTTTTGTGATTTAGTCATTGTACCTTAATTAGTCACCAATTCAATGAAATTACCTATTCAAAATTCAATTCACATATATAATAATTCCATAATTATTTAATAAAAATATTTATGGGTTCAGTTTACGAAATCTTCAACACTACTAACTTTAGGGTCTTTACACTTGTACCTTAATTTAACTATTCAATTAACAAACTTAAAGGACCCAACTCTAATTATACTTCATGTTGACCTCAAAAATATTAAATAATAATATTTACGAACGCACTCATAAAAAATGGGGTTACAAAATCACCATTTTTGACAACACTGAAAATCGAGCTGTGACAAAATATCTAATCTAATCTTTTCTTTTACTTTTATGTTTTTTTATACATTAATTATTTAATAAAATAAAATCTACACGCCAGCAGTCAATTATCATTAAAATCACCAAATAAGTAAGAAAATGGTTTAATAACCATTGTGGTCCTCAAGCCTTTTATAAATTAGGATTCTATAATATTTTTAAAAAAAATATGATTTAGTCCCTGAACCTTAATTAATAGATAATTCGACCAAATTACTAATCTGAACTTTAATTCACTAATAAAAAAATTATGTGAATATTTAATAATAATATTTACGGGTTCGGTTTACGAAAACAAAGTCCTAAAACTATATTTTTTCAACACCACTGTCTTTCGGGTTGTTACAATAAAAGTACAAATTCAGATTTCGTGTCACTTATTGACAACTTTTGCTTTTCCTTTCCCTTTTGAAGGTTCCACATCGATGTTAGCTACGTACGATAACACAACTGAATAAACAAGATCAATTTCCATCAGTTCACATTCTAACATAGAGTCAAACATATTTTGTAATTTATTCAATTTAGCCCTTAAACACGGGACAAACGCAACTTTTGGAATAAAGCTTCAAATAAAAAATTTACTCATAAATTTACTCATTAGGGACTTTATACTTTCTATTCCCGATATAATTTCATAATAGGTTTTCATTTTATTCAATTTGGTCCCTAATGTAACAAAGCTAACAATCAGGTTTGTTAAGCTTTACAATTTATCCCTTTCATAATATAAGATTAATTTCTATCAATTTCAAGCCTAATTCTTCAATTTCTCTACAATGGTAATTTATCAAAATTTCACCAATTGAACGAATTGATACATAGGCTAGCTGAATCAAACTCCTATGATAAAAAATCTATAAAATCAAAGAAAAATGGCTAGGGACTTACTTGTAATGAATGGTTGAATGTCACTTAGGTTTTGAAGCTTCCTTTTTTGGCTTTTTAATGGTGGATGGTTGAAATGAAGAAGATGATCACATCTCTCCACATAATTTTGGCATATATAGTTAGATTAGTTTATATTTAAGCTTAATTAATTACCTTAATCATGTTTAATTTTTACTTATCATCCATTAACTAAATTTAATGACATCTATCATCATCATCCACTTTCCACAATTTAAAATTGGTTTATTGGCTATTTTTTTCCTTTGGATAATTGCTACCTAAGTCTCCAAGCCATTTTTTAATTAAAACTCTATAACGATAAAGATTTTACAATTTAGTCTCTGAGCCATAATTAACCACATTTTCGACTAAATTACTTAACCAAATTCCAATATATCTATATATTAACTCCATAAATATCTCTATTTAATATTTATGGGCTCAGTTTATGAAAATGAGGTTCTGAAATTGTAACACCCTTAACCCGAATCTGTCACCGAAATAGGGTTATGGAGAATTACCCTACAAACAAAACATTTAAACATACATTTTATACATTATCATAAACACATTATAAAACAATCATTCACGTGCATATCGTCCCTTAATCGAGCCCTCGAGGCCCTAAAATCACCATAGAAACGATTCGGGACTAAATTGGAAACAATTTGGAAAGTTTAGGAAAAAGTTACAAATTTTACAAAACAGGGGTCACACGGTTGTGTGCCTCACGCAGCTGAGACAGATGCCCATGTCTCAGGCCGTGTAACATTCGAAATAGCCTCACACGCTCGTGTGCTAAGTCTTGTGATAGTAACTGCCTGACTTGCATGCAATAAAACCTACAAGGGACATATGGCAGTGTCGCCAGACCGTGTGTCACACGCCTGTGTCTCAGGCCGTGTGGGCAAGCTATTTCCAACACCAAACCATGCATACAACTAAAGGAATTTTGTGCAAATAATCAAGACATAAAACCTTACCTAAACATGTATATAATAACCAATTCAATAGCCTCAAAATAATCAACCAATATGCCATTTCAAGGCACCTCACAAGCAATATCAAAGCTTAACTACACATGCATATTTATTCACATTTCCATCATCAAACATAATTCAAATTCTAATCAAACATGCTACAATTATGACCATTAACATTTCTATCACAAAACATGCCATTTGAATTATTCAAAACATGCAACATGATATAGTCATAATGACACAAACTAGCAAAGCATTAAAAGTACCAACATAGTTAACTTACATAACGTATACATACCAAATCACTTTCAAACCATTTTCAAACTTAATAGCCTAGTTCAAATATGAACTAAAACATGTCACAAGTAACCATTTTCAAACTATCATCAACATGCCAAGTGAAACATATCAACAAGCACCTTAAAGTAAACAACATCATATAACCTGATAAGGTATCAAGGTGTACCAAACCAATATGACTTTCCAAAGCTTACACATACCAAAACATCATTAACACACGCACTATAGTACCATTACAAATCATCCTATACATGCCATTAGAAAAATTATCCAAAATATCAACAACTGCCGAATTGTCCAATGGATAGTGTAACAGATCTCTGACAAACTTCTAACCGATTGAGCTTCCTATAATCTATAAAGTAAAGGAAAATAATTACGTAAATAATGAATGCTTAGTAAGCTCGTATAAAATTTAAACATAATATTCCATTTCAATAATGAGCTTTACAAAATTATATAATCCTTTACCAATGCTATAGGATTAATAAAGCCTATATAATACCATTAAACTCTCAAGTTAGCATACTTGTTCATGATACATATGAAATCAACCATATATATATAAACATAACATTTAATTCATCATTGTTACCATACGATCATGTTTCATTCCATTTACTTACTTACTTGTTTCCAATACCATGAGTTTAATATAAGCCTATTCAATCATCATCAAACTCACATGTTAGTAGATTCATTGACAATCATATAAACTCAATTATAAAATAAATAGCTTTCATAGAATACAATACATAAGCATAAACCTTTTCTTATAATTATAAACCTTTCCGTTAAGTCACTTGCCATTCCATTCCTTTTCTTACTCATTTCATTTACATAATACAAAGTATAAAAGTAAAAATCAACCATATGTGTTCCTGTCATCCACAATCTCAACCGGTGAATTGTAACATTCAATTCAAAACTCAAATATATAACAAATCCATCAAAATCATGAAGCAAGACACCTTATCGAGATTTTCAATTCGATGAACGTCTTACGGATAGGAGTACATCGACAATCCAACCAAAACACACCAGATGCTCATAAGAGCCAATTCAACCGAACACACCAATGCTCGTAAGAGCTAATCCCTTCGAAACACACCAATGCTCATAAGAGCTAATCCCTCCGAAACACACTAGTGCTCATAAGAGCTAGTCAAACCGAAACACACCAAAATAAAGAGTATAACACGAGAGTTCGCAACAAATGCTGAACTTCAGTTTACTCGGGAAATATATATACATAACTCCATAACCATCTCCTCTCCAATCCCTCATAACACACCATATCTCGACTGTACTCTATCTCGCGTTCAAATTGATCCAAACATCAAATTTAATAACATTTCACAAATAACCTTTCATAAAAAATAATCGAATATATCTATTATACCATGTTATACTATTCAATAATTCATATAGAATTTAAATTTTTAAACTGTACGAACTTACCTGGATTGAATTGTAGTAGTTGCAGAAGTTTAGGGACTATTCCGTAATTTTTCCTTTTTCACGAGTATCTACTTGATCTTGATCTAAAATATAAAATTTCTCAATTATCAGCTTACATTTTACATTCCAATCTATTTTAAAACTAATACCCTTTTATTTTTAAAATTTACACAATTATCCCAAACTTTTACAACTTTTACAATTTAGTCCTTTAACCGAAAATCATCAAATTAACCATTTTCTCAAATCAAAGTTTTAGCTGAATATACTAGGCCCTTATACAGTCCCTAATGAAAATTAAATTCACTATTAAACCCTAAAATTTTAACATTTTCTCAATTTAATCCTAAAATCAAAATTTAACAAAAATCACTTTAAAAAATCATCAAACAACACAATCAAAGCTTCAAATACATGGTATTCATCAAAAACATTCAAAATTCATCAATGGCAACTTCTAAAATTTTAACAGATTCAAAAATGAAGGTACGGGCTAGCTGGACCTAGTTGCAACAATCTCAAAAACATAAAAATTACAAGAAACGGACTCAAAATGAACTTACATGCAAGAGAAAATATTGGCCGAACTTCCCAAGGTATGTTTCCATGGTGGTTTCAGTTATGAAGAAAAGAAAATGAAGAAGAAAACTTGTTTCATCAAATTTGATTAATTAATTTCTTTTTATTTACAATTTTGCCATTAATACTAATTTCTTTCAATTTTTTTCTTTAAAATTAGCTCCATTACCGTCCACTATCTAAAATAAGGACTAATTTCCTTATTGGTCCTCCCATATTACTAATTAGGCCATTTAATCAGTCAAATCTAATAGTAATCAAGATTTAGATACTTTACAATTTAGTCCTTTTAATTAATTAACTATCTAAACAATAAAATTTCTTAATGAAACTTTAATACAACCTTAATAATACTCCGTACATATTTATTAAAATATTTACTGCTCAGTTTATGGAGTCCCGATACCTCATTTTCTAAAACTACTTGACCTTAGGGTCTTACCTCTTAAACTTAATTATTCATTGAAATAACATAATTTGCCAATTCAAAATTTATTTTAATACTATAATTGACTCGTAAATATTAAGTAGTAATATTTACGGGTTCACTTGTATGATTTGTGGCCTCAAAACCACTATTTTTGACACCACTAAAAAATGGGCTATGACAGAAATTGCATTTTTTAGACCATTTGTAGCACCCCACACCCAATTCGATTGTTGGATCCGGGTATGGAACACCACTAGCTAATGAAACCATTTCAAATCCAATCACTTCAGTTTGGAGGATAGCTCGCGAACCGGGTTGATGACCCAAAATACCGAACAATATTACGCCACTTATAAATGGGCTATGAAGAAGCAACATTTGGCGGAAGCCTTATAAAAATTACAAGTTCGAATACAATTGCAAACCAGTTAACACTCAAGCAAAAGTTCAAAGTTCATTTGTATTCGACTGATATCATTTAAAATAGTTTGGTGTGCATCCTAACAAAACTACTCACGAGAATTCATAAAATACAAATCAATGTTTAAAAATACGAGTTTTTAAAATCAAACTGCGGAGACTAACAAATATCCTATTCCCCAACAATTTCATGTTACACTCAAGACAAAAGATGGCTCACAAATAGGCCGCAAATCTGACTGAATCGCTGCTACGAATATGTCCAACCTAAAAGCCTTAAAATAATAAGAAAAGAAACTAAGTTCATAAGAACTTAGTGAGTTCTAAAAATAATCAGTCTAAAATACATGCCACTATCGTTGGGTATAATTTCCTACACGAGCAAACACAACCAATTAGTGGACATTATCTGCAAATGAAAACCTGCATATGACGGACTCAAATCATTATTCCTCTATTTGTACACAAGATTACGGACTACCCATTTATGAATGCTTCTTGTACTTTTTTACACTTCATGCAATTTTCACATATTGTCGAACACCATACACTCCTTTTATCTGTATACTCCCTTCCTTGTGCTAGATTCTAATCCTAGTTCCAAAGAACCAATATTCATGTATCTTTATACCATTTTGTAGAGTTAATATACCAATCATAACCTCTGTACCTCCATCATTCCTCCTTGTGATTCGAACATATGATTGTTCCCTCGCAAGTCTCAGTATTCATTAATCACGATTTGCACCAAAGTGCCATAGCATAGACAAAACATAATATATTGTATCTTCTTTTCATCTTCCTAAGTATCAACCCTTCGATATCTCCTTACACCATTCTAGATACAGAGCTTATGCACCAAGGAAGGAGTATTTATTCCAATGCATATGCAAGACATCTGTCTATGAATTACTGACTGTAACTGTACATGCACTAATTCCATACCACGTCTCTTTTTGACACACATACCAGGACCAAGGATTAAGTTCACTTACCTGGTTATATAGCAGGAAAGTTTAAACATTTTAATACAGGAAACAAACTCAAAGGACGAAGGAACTCACCAAAAACCTTCACTCACAACTTTATACTCAACGAGTTCTTTCCCTTTAGCACTAGGTTCTTCTCCCATATCTTTGGCAGGAAATAGCTCAAAGAAAGAAGCTTCTACAAGCTTAACAGACAGCTCTTCTATTAATGATGAAGAACACCTCTGGGTGTTCTTTTATGAGAATGAAGGCAAGTAGAGAAGATGAAATGAAAATCTTCTCTCCACTACTAGGTTGTCCTATTTATAGTTATCGCTAGCCCAAATCCCACTTAGGGTTAATCTCTAATCAGTAATCATGCACACACACTTCCACTAATTAATCACATCATACGAGGCTCTCCAAGTGTCCTAGTTATTGACACGATACCTCCACTAGGATGCCAGATGACATAAAAATGTCCCACTAACCACTATTCCTAAAACTCAAATTTGTTATAGTAACAAAAACACAGGTGGCAGACTTATTAGAGGGATGGTCCACCAAATAAGGAACTCGCCAACCACAAAATAAAATTATGTAAACTCAGCGAAGCTCAGCAAAATGCTTCGCCATGAAGTTTTCTTACATTAACTCATCTAAGTCTCGTGACTTAACCGATCTCACTAACAAAATCTCCCAAGCAATACCAACTCACCAAAGGAGGGTGTGACAACTCCTCCACCCTTATAAAAAATTCGTCCTTTAAATTTCTTACCTACGAAGAGATAAGGGTACTACTATTTTATGTTGCTTTCTCTTTCCCACATAACATCTTTAACTTTATGGTTCCTCCATAACACATTTACTAAGGAATTTCCTTATTATTTAGTGTCTTGATCTTTCTATCTAGGATACAAACGGGCTCTTCTTCATATGATAGGCTAGGCTCCACCTCTAATGCCTCTAGTTGTACCACATGATCTAGATCTGACCACTACCTTCGTAGCATTGACACATGGAGCACATTGTGAATATTGGACAATTCCGACGGGTGTGCTACATGATAAGCCACTTGCCCTATACGCTCCAAAATCTCATAAGGTCTAATGAATCTTGGGCTGAGTTTTCCCTTTAACCCAAAATAAATTATTTTTTTCAGGGTGAAACCTTGAAAAACACCTTGTCACCAACTTCATATGACACATCTTTCCTTTTCCGATCTGCATATGCCTTCTAGTAATCTTGAGAAATATTTAGATGTTTATTAATGATAATCACCTTCTCTTCTACTTCATGAACCAAGTTTAGACCAACCAGTTTTTTCTCACTAAGCTTCAACCAGCACAATGGTGATCGACACTTCCTTCCGTGTAACGTCTCGAAAGGTTATATGTCCAAACTGGCTTGAAAACTATTGTATGCAGACTCCACCAAAGGCAAATACTTTTCCAAGTTCATTCCGAAGTTGATCATGCAACTTCTAAGCATTTCCTCCAATACTTGGATTACCCTTTCTAATTGACCATCAGTCTGAGGATGGAAGAAAGTGCTAAACCTAAGCTTAGTTCCAAGAGACATCTGCAACTGCTTCTAAAACCTTAACGTGAATCTAGGATCATGATCAGATATAATCGACAAGGGGGCACCGTGTAGGTGAAATATCTCTGAAATATATAGCTTCACAAGTTTTTCCAAGGAGTAGTTTGTACGCACCGCCATAAAGTGAGTTGAATTTGTTATTCAATTAATAATCACCCATATAGATTTGTTTTTCGACACATTAAGAGGCAATCTTAAAACAAAATCCATAGTGATCCAATCCCACTTCTATTTTGGAATCTCCAGCAAACACAAGATACCAGAAGGAACTTGATGTTCAGCCTTAACATTTTGACAGGTTAAACATTTCATCAAAAATTTCAAAACTTCCCTCTTGATCCCTAGCCACCAGAATAAACTCTTCAAATCTTAATACATCTTAATGCTCATTGGGTGATGTGAGAAGGGTCTTTGGTGTGCTTCCCTCATAATTTCATGCCCCAGATATTCCTCTTCAGGAACATATAATCTTCCCATGAAACGTAGCTCTCCCTTGTTTCCTAGGCTAAAATTTATTGCATCATCAGACTTAATCCATTCTTTTATCTCCTCACACCTCGCATCTTTGATTTGAGACTCCAGTATTTGAGAAAGGAAAACACATGTTGTGCCCTTAACTCATCGAGAAGTGATCCATCATCTAATAGGCATGCTCTTGCTCGCAAGGAAGCCAAAGTTGAAACTATCTTTCTACTTAGCGGATCTGCCACTATGTTTTCTTTCCTAGGATGGTACTCAATAGTTAAATTATAATCCTTCAACAACTCTATCCGTCGTCATTGGTGTAGGTTCAATTCTTTTTAGGTAAGTAGATACTTTAAACTTTTGTTATTAAAAAGTATACGACACTTCTCCCTGTAAAGATAGTGTCTCCAAACCTTTAAAGCCAAAACAACAACGACCAGTTCCATATCATGAGTTGGGCAATTCTTCTCATGAGGCTTGAGCTGGCATGAGGCATAAGCAATCACCCTTTCCTTTTGCATGAGTACACATCCCAATCAATTTAGAGATGTATCAGTGAACACCACATATTCTGTTCCTGATTCTGGATGACTTAACACTGGGGCTCCGATTAATGCCTTTTTTAGCTCGTCAAAACTCTGTTGGCACTTATCAGTCCAACAAAACTTCTCATCTTTTTTTAGTAACTGTGTCAATGCCATCACAATTATAGAAAACCCCTTCATGAACATTCTATAGTACCCCACTAATCTAAGGAAATTGTGTACTTATGTGAAGTTCTTTGGTGGATTCGAATCTAGTGCAGCCCTAATCTTCTCGAGATCTACTGTAATTCCATATAAGGAGATAAAGTGGTCCAAGAAGTGTACTTCCTTCAACCAAAACTTAAACTTGCTGAACTTAGCATATAACTATCTGCAAGTGCTCCTCATACTCCACTTCACTCTTTAAATAAACTAGAATATCATTGATGAAGGTGATTATGTAGCGATCAAGGTAGGGTAGGAACACCCTTCGCCCACCTCCATCACCAGATTAAGGTTATGGGATGCTACGATAAACAGCAAGACACACATTCGCTATTTCAATTCAAAATACAATTAAAAACAATCATCAATAAACAAACATTTAGTTAAACATGATATTCATACAAAAACAAAGCTTAAAATGAGCATTAAGATACAAAGGGTCGAACTCGAGCATGAAAAAGAAAAAAAGTATAAACTTTTCAAATCTTGAACAAAATATTAATATCTTTGTAATAAGTATTGATATTTTTATATTCGGTATCGACACCAAAAAAATATCGATACCATTTTAATTTTCTACCAAATTTGGAAATTTTGATTCAAAACATTTTATCGATACCTTTTTGGAGGTATAGATATTTTTTAAAGATTTATTAATACTAAATGAAAAGTACTGATACCAAATCGACATTCTGTCAAATTTTAAAACTGTTCGTTTGGCTGGTATTGATACCTTGATCATTTTGATCGATACTTTCTTTAAAATGGTCAAAAATCATAAGTTTAAAGGTTCAATTCATGCTCAAGTTACTTACTACTTTTAAAGATACATACACATCTCCATTTAAAATATAAGCCTTTAACCCAATTCTATTATGAAACTAGCATGCAAATATCCATTCCCTAAACTTATTTAAGCACACTCCAAAACATATTAAAACTCATCTTTCAGAAATCGTGAATTGGAGCTTTTACTTTATATTTTTCTTAGTTAAATTATTTTTAGTTTTTATAAACACTTCTTCAAATCAACATATTTTCCCATCACCAAAGTGTTTGATTTACATTTCAAAAATATTTTTCTTTCACAGTCCTTGTGGGTACGATAACTCAACATTTACTTGTCACTTTATTAATTGTTGTGATTGTGTACACTTGCACATTTCTGTTGTTCTAGGTTTTTGGCACTATTGTCGGGGACTATTTTAAAATGACACTATTTGTGAAATTGCTAATTTTGCATTTTGGTTTATTTTTTTGTTGAATTCTAATTTAAATATTTTTTTGTGATTGTTGTCGTGTTGTTGTTTCATAAGCTTAATCTAGGTAGTATGAGACTTAAAATCGAGGCACAACAATTTGAGCTGAAGCTAGTCATGTTTCAAATGCTTCAGATAGTGGGCCAGTTCAATGGAATGTCTACTAAAGATCCATACCTTCATCTAAGATTGTTTGTGGAGGTGAGTGGCTCTTTCAAGTTAGCTGAAGTACCTGAAGAAACACTAAGACTAAAGTTGTTCCCATATTCACCATGTAACGCCCTAAAAATTTAAGTTTTTAATTTTTGCATGTTTTGGCATAACTACTTGTTTGTTCCAGTGGTTAAGTAATTTGGGTGTTTTTTGGGAGTGCTTGAGGAGCCTGGCTTCAAGTCTTAGCCTTAGACGAATTTCTAGTTTTGCTTTTAAATGAATCTAGACATTGGTATGTAGGCCTTATAATTATTAGTGTTTGTTTTATGAAACAAAAAGAGCTTGTGGTCTAGTGGCAAGGTGGCGTGTTGTGTAATTGTGAGGTCTGAGGTTAAAGTCCTAGGTTGCGCAATGGAGAATTTATTTTGCTGATTGAGCTGGGTAGGTGGTGGAGTTGGACTAAAATACTGCTAAGTGGAGTTTGAATTGGTCATAGAGAGAGTTGAGGAGAATTTGGTGGAGTAAATCAAGGAGGGATAAGGGGAGAGATATTAGGAGAAAATCAAGGAATTTGATTAGAGGGAGGTGTTGTGCCATTTGGGGGACTTTAGCTTTGAGTATTCGGCTATGGGGGGGAAAGGTTGCCATTTTCAGCTTTTGGACGGACTTTTTAGGGTAGCACCTACTGGAAATTGGTCTTTAGGCATTAGAGTATCGGTGTTGGGGTTATTTTTGTTTCTCTGCCGAATTTAGCAACTTTGGGAAGTACCTCTCGGGTTGTCCACTTTCTTTTCTGCTCTCCTCTCTTCTCTTATTGCCGAAACATCTCTTTTTTCTTCTCTTCTCTTCTTTTCTCTTTTTCTCCTCTTCATTCCAGTGCTTCAAGTGTTGTTGACTACCGGTAAAGTGTTATGCTATTCACTCTGTTCTCTTCTTTCTCTTTTTCCTAAAACCGAATACCCTCCTTCGTAATCTTTGATTATCGACTACTATTACTTTCCTCACAATGTGCTGCTTGTTGCGTTTTCAGGGTTTTCCTTGAGGAGGGGTGGAGTGTAAGTGATATTATTGTTGTCCAACCACTCTCTCATTCTTTGATCAAGGTAAGCAGGCTAGTCTTTCTTTTAAGTGTAGGCCACATGTTCCTATGGTTCTTTAAATGATTATGTGAGGGTTTCAACCACATGATTAAACAATATTGTTTAATGAAGTTCGTTTGTACTGCAAATATCCGTCAAAAAGATTGAAGTCTATTTTTGTCGGTAGTATAGGTAGGTTAAGTCACTTTTGACTAATTGAGACAGTTTTTAATTTCAGTGTTGGTTAAGGGTATAAAGAGGGAGTTTAACCCTATTGTTTAGCAACTAACGGAAAATCTTTTATAATGTTGGCTTTGGTGTTCGTGGATCTTGGTGCAGTTTCACGATTAGGTGTGTAATCACCCCACTGCAACTGTAGATCGGTGAAAAATTGAAAAGCTATAAATTCGGCATTTGAGTCCACACAGGCGTGCAATCGCTCAAGTGGTAGGCCCAACTTGCGATTCGTGGGCAAATGATCAAAATATCCCGGAGGGTAAAATGACCGAAATACCCTTAAAGGGTAAAATGACCGAAATACCCCTAAAGGGTAAAATGACTGAAATACCCTCAGAGGATAAAATGACTGAAATACCTCTAAAGGGTAAAATGATCGAAATACCCCTGGAGGGTAAAATGATAGAAATACCCTCAGAGGGTAAAATAATCGAAATACCCCAAAGGGTAAAATGACTGAAATACCACAATAGGGTAAAATGACTATTATACCCCTAGGAGATGAGATGACAGTTATAGCGTTATGATATGTATGGCTAATTTGTTCCATGATATATATATGACTGTTACTGAGTTTGACGTTTTGCATTCACGTATGATTTATGACATGACATACTACATGGGGTTGGGATACTGATATGGGGGAAGTATATAGTACTGGTGGATTTGCCACATATACTGTTACTGGCAGCTTCACTATGATTCTATTACTGGCAGCTTTGCTGCAGTATTAGTGTGTTGGCTGGGTGGGTCGATTTTATCCCTACATGGTGTATTAGTCTTACGGAGTGGTGTGTTGGCTGGATTGGGATGGGTTGCATTATTGCACCACACTGGTTACTGTATTGGGCTAAGGCCCACACTATTACTGTATTGGGCTAAGGCCCACACTATTACTGTATTGGGCTAAGGCCCACATTGTTACTGTTTTGGGCTAAGACCCACACTATACTGTTACTGTATAGGGCTTAGGGTCAAACTGATACTGCATGACTACTGATTGACTGTTAGGGGATTACACCCTGATTTTTGTAAACTCACCCTCTCCATTTAGCTGTGCAGGTAATCCTCAACTTTAGGCGATTCGGTGCTGCGAGAGACTCGAAGGTGGCCACACGATCGCTGCTGTCCACGCTTGCTTTTATTTTAATTTAAATTATAAATTGGGTTTTGTTTTTGTAATAAGGCCTTTGAGTTGGTTTAAATTTTTAATTGGGCTTTTACTTACATGTTTTAAACAACTAGATAGGAGAAGACGACTGATTTGAAAGACACGAGTTTTAAACAATAAAATTTAAAAAGCTTTCGCAATTTTAGACTAACTTATTAAAATAATATCAGATAACAAGACAAACATTTTGTCTAGTTGATTTGTTTAGTAATTAATAAAGGGGTTTGTTGTAAGCTTAGAAACAAACTTTTACCAACGAGTTAAATTTTTGAAAGACACTTCAATGTGACATGTCAGATTTGACCATAACGTCTAGGCCAGGTTTGGGGTGTTACATTTAGTGGTATTAGAGCCAGGTTGTAAAACTCAACTGCAGAATGGGTTTTTAAAAATATTGGAATTTTTGGAAAACTATTTTTGAAGTATTTTGGAAAGGATTACGAGCGTGACACACCGAGTCTCCAAACGTCGAATCTGTAAGTTTCTGTATACTGTAGACTGCGTGAACTGAAATTCATTGAGAGATTACTATAGATAGACTGTACTGAAACTTTAAATTAGAGAAAACTGAGACTGTAGGAAAACTGGAAACTATAGGGAGACGCTCGAATTACGACAACAAACTCTGATTATTTCATTTCATAAGACACTGTTAATAATTACTGAAATGGCTAACTAATGCATAAAACTTCGTAATCAGATTATACGTTATTCGATATGAGCGTTAGAGGTACTCGCGAAAGGAGTACATGAGGCCGTGGTAGAGGCCGAGGAAGTGATAGGGCTCGGTCTTCGGCATTAGGCCACATGCCTAATGTTGGGGCTAGGGAAGCACTAGCTTCAGTAATGACTGAGATGGGATCATTCGATCGAGTGATTGGGGATGATGCGCTATCCCAAGCTATGCTTCGTATTCTGGAAAGGGTCGCAGGGACCAGTACTGGTGCTGTGGGCTGGGGTCGATTTCAAAATGACTCCGGTCGAATGGAGCTAAAATTTTTAGGGGTATTTCTGGACTAGCCCATAATGTTGCTGGATACTAGTTGGAAGCCACAGAGAGAATAATGGATGATCTCGAGTGCACTTCTTAGCAAAAATTAAAACGTGCAGTGTCTTTACTGCGAGATGAAACCTATCATTGGTGACTTACTGTGAGAGAAGGTGCTCAGGTCGACCGGTTAACATGGGATTTCTTTAAGTCGGCATTTCAAGGAAAGTATGTGGGCGCAAGATATGTGGACGCCCGAAGAAAGGAATTTTTGAGTTTGATCCAGGGAAAAAAACTGTGGCAGAATATGAGGTAGAGTTTCTGCGACTAAGTCGTTATGATCTTGGGATAGTGGCGACTGAATATGAATGCTGTGTGTGATTTGAGGACGGCCTCCCGGATGAGTTACGAGTTTTGATAACTCCGCAGAAGGAGTGAGATTTTGCTACCCTAGTTGAAAAGGCGAAAATAACCGAGGATGTGAAGCGCTCTGAGCGCCAGAACTGTGAGAAGGATAGGGGCAGATATAAGAGGGATTCTGAGCCCTCAAGTTTTTTTGGAAGGCCTAAAAAGAAGGCTAGGTTTGATGGGCCAGTCCGAGTTGGGGATATTGTGGCAATACCACAGTTTTGTGCTGATTGTGGGAGACATCATCTGGGTGAATGCTTGAAGAAGATTGGGGCATGTTTTAGATGTGGGTCTATGGAGCATTAAGTTAAGAATTGTCCTTAGAGGCCTGTTCAGATGCAAGCTGTAGGTCAAGGTTTTGTTCAGCCAGTAGGAGGTGGTCAGTAGCCACCGAGGGGCTGTGGGCAGGTTAGAGGTG